>NC_064921.1:627958126-629233126 GCF_023897955.1 Schistocerca gregaria | reverse complement strand
ACTTCCCGTGACCAGTTGTCCTTCGACATGGAACTCTTGCCCACTCCTTACCATATGTCGTCTTCGCTCGTTGGGTGCCCCGGCCCGATGGAGGTCGACCCTTTGGCCCCTCCTGTCTCTCTATGGGCGCATACACCACATGTTGGCGTGCACCATGGAGCAGGTTTTCAGGCGTTTCCTAGCTCTCCGCGGTCCGAATGGCAGGGTGCGGGTGGCACAGCCTTGACTCTTGTTAGGCTCCCCACCTCGTCGCCTACCTACTGTGTATCACATGTTTGTGTGTGCAGGTTTAAAATCAGTCACGGGAAGAAAGTAGACATGGCTGTCGGACAGCCTGTCAGGCAATCCATTGATGTTTAAGTGAGTGTGTAAGGGAGAACCATGGAGTTCATATGCAGCTCTGTGCTTATTATGTCATTGACTATTGGTATTAAAACAAGAACAGTTGGAAAAGTACTCTTGGAGACTCTAGATGCAACCTTGTTAGAGGCAAGACTCATTTTATGATTCATGTTAAGAAAGGTCATGGTATCCAAGCAAACTTTCTTTTGACTGGAACTCAATTTGTTTCTGACATTCAGCTGTACAAGAGACTTACAGGAAGTTACATATTTATGTGGAAAGTGAGAGTTTTGTTGTG
This sequence comes from Schistocerca gregaria, assembly GCF_023897955.1. Lineage (NCBI taxonomy): Eukaryota > Metazoa > Arthropoda > Insecta > Orthoptera > Acrididae > Schistocerca > Schistocerca gregaria. The sequence continues at coordinate 629,232,486 of NC_064921.1, read as the reverse complement.
TATGGAGGTCAAATATATCGTGTATTGATGAAAAGTAAAGTTTGTATGTCTCATTATTTCACAAGTAGAAAGCGTCTAAAAATTCCTGTATCTAGTGTCATTCTATGGAGAAGAAGTCAAGAGGGTTTCCAGCAGCCAGCTAGCCAGTAAAGAAGAGTGGCTGCAAGATGCAAGGAAATCATCTCACAAAGAAGTGGAAAGTGGTTTGAGGGAATAAGCCAATATAACCCGCATCCAACTCACACTTTAAGTTGTCAAAACATGTTAGATGTGGTGACCTGTGTGAGAAGACTGAGAAAACAGGAATTTTAAGTCAAAAATGAGAGAAGAAGCTGTTATGTGTTGCCATAGCAACCAAACATAATAAGACAAGAGAATTACTTCGAAAAACTGGAATACATTCAAGTATCCAATGCAGTGAAATTTAAGTGGAAGAACATTGAAGAAATGAAAAATTTACAATGATAAAAATAGTAAAGAAGATTTAGACATATTTGTCTAAGAAATAGTACACACAGAACACTTCAATCAAGAAGATCCAGTGCAGGGAGTTCATAGCTCTCACATATTGCGGGGACGCCGACGTGTAAACCAACATACACCCGACACTGCTGACACCAGCTGTTGTTCACTGGTGCTGACCTGTCTCCACAACAACTCACCTACTCAATGCGAATTCTATGCAGGGTAAGCATGAAACAGAACTTGATTACTTTAGTACAAAGTGGTACAAGATACTTTTGAGTGAACTTTTGTTGTGTAATTATCATATTTAAAGTTAGTTTTAAATGTTTACCAGAGCTAAGGCATATAAAAGTATGGAATATAGACAACAGGTTGGAGAAACTCAAGAAGCCACTATGGAATTAAATATAATGATGTAAAACAGGGAATGAATACTTTGAAAGAGAATATAGATAAGTATAATGAATTAATGCCAATTATTCACTTGCAAATTACAGGTGTCAGTACATGGGTAGATAACATAGAAAGGAAGTTCGAAAAGAAAATAGCTAACTCCAATATTATAAATGTAATTAGTTTGGAAGGACAAATTTCTTAAAAAGATTTAACCAAGCTTCACCAAAAAATTGGGAAGATTCCAAGAAGATCGAATTGGCTGTGGGGTACCTTCTAGGGGATGCCTCAGAATGGGGAACAGTAAATACTGAGAATTTTTCCTCTTGGGGAGAATTTCTAAACAGTGGTCAGCCAATGCTCAAGAGAATTTAATATCAGATCTATGGAACCCAAAATATTATAATAATATGTGGGGTACTATTAGGTAACATTTGAATTGATATTTAACACACGCAAAAGGGGGGGGGGGGGGGCAAAATACAATGTAAAGGATGTAAAAGTGTATATCCCCAGGGATGTTAACATTCTAAGTTAACAGGTGGAGTAACGACCGTCAGATTCTGAGTTATTTTTGGTGTTTCTTCCAAAATAGTTTTCTTGCAGCAAATTCCTTTAAAATCTTAAACTATTGTCATCTATCCCCCAGGGATGTTAACATTTTGAGTTAATGGGCAGAGTAACAACGGTGGGATCCCGAATTGTTTTCAGTGTTTTTTCCAAATAGTTTCCTCCACCAAATTCCTTTAAAATCTAGAACTATTCTGTAATCTTATTGCTAACAAAACCGGATGTGACTGTGAAATAGAGGACAATGTAAGAGAATCACAGGAAAAAAGTGATATCTAGATGAAATAAACTAAATCTATATATATAAAAGAAAGTCGTGTTAGTTACACTATTTATAACTCAAGAACGGCTGGACCGATTAGGCTGAAAATTGGTGGAGAGGTAGCTTAGAACCAGGAGACAGACATAGGATATTTTTTATCCCATTTGATCGCTATAAAACGTGGTATAACAAAAACACATCTGGCATGGAAGCCATTCCAGCTCTGTCCTAAATCTTTTCTGTGGAAGGTCTTTTAGTTACCCTAATTTCTGACAATGGCCCCAAGTTCCTGTTTCAGGTGTTTTGTGATTTCTGTGTGTGGTTTCACACCTTTAACACCCAGATGGAAAAATATCTGCATGACTTCTCCACTGAAGAGGAGTTAAATTTTATCCCTACAAACTACCTGGTGTCTCCTATTGGTTCCCATAGTCCAACTGAGCTTTTCCACAGGTGCCAGCCAAGAACCCTGCTTCATCTCATCCATCCTGGATCTTGCCCACCATTGTGTTCTAGTGTACCAGGTTTTATGCCAGGGATGGCAGTCTGGGAGCATGGTTTTGATCGGCACCCCACTGGATAATGGCAGTCATTGGGCAGTAATTGGCCATTGTGTCTACACCCTACAGACAAGGGACTGGGAAGTCTAGTGCCATCAAAATCAGCTCTGCATCCAGGCGAGCATGGTGCCCATCTACCCCCTCCTCCTAGTCCCCCCACACATCCCATCCCGGACACAGCAACACCACCTCTGCTTGTACCCTGCTCACTTGCTGCTGCATACCCTTGAGGGTTCCGGCCTTCTCTTCCATCTGTGACAGAGCCTCCACTCAGAGAGCCTACACCTTTGCAGCCTCCAGCAGCAGCTCGGGTGATGCTCCAGCTGGAGTGCATACCGTTCACTGGTTTCACATCATAGGGCCAGCCTCGACCTCTGGTCGTGATGCCTACACCTTCCACACCACCGCCGGACTTTGCCACGAATCCTGACTTGGACTGACTGTCACCAGTTCTGTTGTCCAAGGTGGGGGCATTGGGGTTTTCTTTACACCAGCTACTTTCACCCATATCTCCAAGTCTCCAGTGACCAGAGGTTTGTTTGCATCTCTTTCCACTGGGGTCTCGACGGACATGGATGCCATCTCCACATCACGGCCATCCACAACCCTGCCCTGGGGATCAGTAATGCTCAGCCCCCAATGGGGGATGGGTGTAGGGACTTCCACAGATCCACACCTAGTATCCAGGTGCATAATTGTAAGGCATGCCACAGAAGTCAGTGGGCGCAGTTAGAAGTTGGACAACCATCAGAGGCTGTCATTCATGGGTGCATGCACAGCCTCTCTCCTGCACACTCTATGGGCTGTCAGACAGCTTTTAGGGATGGGCCCAGCCAACTCAAACTCAGTTACATGTTTACCTCCACATATGTGTTATTGGACTGTTATTATGAGTCACTCTGTGGCTAGTGTACCCATTGTAATACATTTTTCATGTGTCACTCATTGTGGTGTTCTGTTGTGGGACTAGAACATGTTCCATGTAAAAGATGGTTTAATTAATTAAAACAGCAGAGTTGTGAGAGAAAAGGTGGTGCTTTGGTTTTGACCTTTCCAGATGACTCTAAATATGTGTTTCTGACTAATAGTATGATAGAAATGCAGATGATGGCCATATTGAAGTAGAGTAATGTGTTATTATTTTGACATTTTTCTGGTTCAAAATGCTATGTCTGCAGTTCAGATAACTACGATGAAGGGTTGAGGTGGGTGGGACAGGAAAAGAGAGAAAAGAGGTGAGAAGAGGGAGGGACGGTTGGGAAGTGTGGCTGGCAGCTCAAAGGGAGGCACAGATTGTGGGATAGAAATGAGGAAGGAGGAGTAGCAGATGCACGAGTAGGAATGCAACACACAGCCACTGGAATCAGTGAGATTGTGTGGTGCATGATGATAATAAGGTGAAGGAATGAACTGGGGGAGGAGGGGGGGGGGGGGGAGAGGGAGAGGCAGGACAGAGGAAGAGGGTGTGGGTGCAGTGGGTTGTCAAAGAATCAGACCAGGAGGATTATAGGAATGAAGCACGAGTTGCAAGATTACTCCCATGTACTTAGCCCAGAGAAGCTGGTTCTGGGGCAATGATCCAGATGGCATGAGTAGTGAAGCAGCCATTGAATTCAAGCATTTTGTGCTTAGTAGCGCGCTCCATCAATTATCGGTCAACACTATTCCTTTCCGCAGTTTTGTGGTGTCCTTTCATTAAATATTTGTTTGTTGCTCAACTATTTCCAGTCACCCCATATCACATGAAGCCATGTACCTACAACCATGGACAAAGTCACCAGTGATCATTATTTACATCTACAGCTACATCTACATATTCTGCAAGCTGCTGTATCGTGGACCACATCTTGAGGTAACAAATCTAGCAGTTCATTTCTGAACTGCTTTCATGTCTTCCTTTAATCTGACTTGGAAAGGTTCGCAACCACTTGAGCAGTACTCAGGAATGGGTTACACTAGTGTTTTATAAGCAGTCTCCTTTATACATGAACTACACTTTCCTAGAATTATCCCAATAACCCAAAGTCGACCATTTGCCTTGCCTACTACCCCCCGTGCTTGCTCATTCCATTTCATATCACTTTGAAATGTTATTCCTAGATACACTACTGGCCATTAAAATTGCTACACAAAGAAGAAATGCAGATGATAAACGGGTATTCATTGGACGAATATATTATACTAGAACTGACATGTGATTACATTTTCATGCAATTTGGGTACATAGATCCTGAGAAATCAGTACCCAGGACAACCACCTCTGGCCGTAATAAGAGCCTTGATATGCCTGGGCATTGAGTCAAGCAGAGCTTTGATGGTGTGTACAGGTACAGCTCCTCATGCAGCTTCAACATGATACCACAGCTCATCAACAGTAGTGACTGGTGTATTGTGACGTGCCAGTTGCTCAGCCACCATTGACCAGACCTTTTCAATTGGTGAGAGATCTGGAGAACGTGCTGGCCAGGTCAGCAGTCGAACAATTTCTGTATCCAGAAAGGTCCGTCCTGGACCTGCAACATGCGGTCGTGCATTATCCTGCTGAAATGTAGGGTTTTGCAGGGATCAAATGAAGGGTAGAGCCATGGGTCGTAACACATCTGAAATGTAACGTCTACTGTTCAAAGTGCCGTCAATGCGAACAAGAGGTGACCGAGATGTGTAGCCAGTGGCACCCCATACCATCACATCGGGTGATATGCCAGTATGGCGACGATGAATACATGCTTCCAATGTGTGTTCACTGTGATGTAGCCAAACATGGATGGGACCATCACGATGCTGTAAACAGAACCTGGATTCATCTGAAAAAATGACATTTTGCCATTTGTGCATCCAGGTTCATCATTGAGTGCACCATCGCAGGCGCTCCTGTCTGTGATGCAGTGTCAAGGGTAACCGCAGCCATGGTGTCCAAGCTGATAGTCCATGCTGCTGCAAACATCATCAAACTGTTCATGTAGATGGTTGTTGTCTTTCAAATATCCCCATCTGTTGACTCAGGGATCGAGACGTGGCTGCACGATCTGTTACAGCCATGCAGATAAGATGCCTGTCATCTTGACTGCTAGTGATACGAGGTCATTGGGATCCAGAACGGCATTCCGTATTATCCTCCTGAACCCACCGATTCCATATTCTGCTAACAGTCATTGGATCTCAACCAATGCGAGCAGCAATGTCGCGATACGATAAACCGCAATCATGATACGCTACCATCCGACCTTTATCAAAGTCAGAAACATGATGATACACATTTCTCCTCCTTACAGGGGGCATTACAACAATGTTTCACCAGGCAATGCTGGTCAACTGCTGTTTGTGTATGAGAAATCGGTTGGTAACTTTCCTCATGTCAGCACATTGTAGGAGTCGCCACTGGTGGCAACCTTGTGTGAATGCTCTGAAAAGCTAATCATTTGCATATCACAGCATCTTCTTCCTGTTGGTTAAATTTCATGTCTGTAGTATGTCATCTTCATGGTGTAGCAATTTTAATGGCCAGTAGTGTACTTAATCAATTTGACTGTGTCAGGCAGTCCACTAATAATGCTGTAGTCAAACATTATGGGATTCTTTTTCCTATCATTTGCATTTAGTTACATTTTTCTATGTTACAGAATCTTACCATCTATCATATCAACTACAAATTTTATCTAAGTTATCCTGTATCTTCCTAGTCACTTAACAACAACACATTCCCATACATTACAGCATCATCAGCAAACAGCTGCAGGCTGCTGCTCATCCTATCTGTCAGATAATCTATGTGTGCAGACAACAAGAGTGGTCCCATGACACTCCCCTTGGGCGCTCTTGATGACACCCGTGTCTTTGATGAACACTCAAGTGCCAAGGACAACACAGTGGTTCTATTACTTAAGGAGTCTACAAGCCACTCACATATCTGGGAATCTGCTCTTTATGGTTGTACCTTTGTTAACAGTCTGCAGTGGGAAACCATGTTGAACACTTTCTTAGAAATCAAGGATATCGAATTTGGTTCGAAAAAGAAAGATCGTGTGAGAAAGAAGGAAGCTGAGTTTTGCATGAGTGATCATTTCTAAAACCATGGTGATTTTTGGTCTCTAGAAAATTTATTATATTCAAAATTGAGAATACATCCAACAATTCCACAGCAAACCGATGCTAACAATATTGTTCTGTAATTTTGCAGGTCTCTTCTTTTACCCTTCTTACATACAAGAGTCAGCTGCTCTTTTTTCCAGTTGCTTGGGACTTTGCAATAAATTCTAGCTAAGTAAGGTGTCAATGTCATAGAGTACTCTCCATAAAACTGAATTGGGATTCCATCCGTACGTAGAAACTTACTTGTGTACAACTCCTTCAGTTGATTCCCTATTCCAGGGGTGCTTATTGCAATGTCCTCCATACTACAGAAAGGTAAGTGCATCAATGGTACTTAGGGATTTGATGAACTACTAAATGGTGAGAAGATATTGGCATATTATAGTGCTTTTGAAGTGCAATGCAGTAGAGGGAGGAAAGCTGCTTATCGGACATCTGTTGAAGATGTGGCCATAGCATTGCAGGAGTTTGAATGGTGGTGTGCAAACATACAGTGCATGGGGAATTGCCCGAACATTGGACATGCCTATGAGCACAGTGCATAAAATTCTTTGAAACGTCCTGCATTGCTGCCCATACAAAATCCTCCACATTCAAGAGTTGGTTCCTGCTGACCTGCAAGCCAAAAGTTCACTCTGGGATGTCTTGATCACATGGAATAGGATAATGAATAGTCCTGGATCATTTTGTGGACATATGAAGCCGTTTCCATCACCAGGGACATGTCAATACACAAGCTGCAGAATATTGACTATGGAAAATCCACATGCACATCAACTGGCACCACATCATTCTGCAAAGGTGACTATGTGGTGCAGGTTGATAGCTTCATTTATCACAGAGCCCTATTTTTTCAAGGAGATAAGTCCTTTGGGTTTTGTTACCTGTACCACCACTGGTAAATACTATGAGAGTCTTTAGTACACCAATGTCATTCCAGTTCTTCAAAAGCATGGATGTGTGGGTAGGACCATTTTTATGAAACATTATACTTCTCTGCATATTGCACAGCCATTGAAGCAGCTGATGCAGAGAATTTTTGGAAATGCTGAGATTATTAGCCATCCAGGTCACCTGGTCTTAATCTGTGTGACTTCTGGCTGTGGGATTACCTAAAGATGTTGTGTTCAGTGCTCCAGTCATGAATGTAGCTGAACTGAAGGGATGGATTGCACAACACATTCTGAACATGAGAACTGAGGCACTCTGATCTCTTGCGGAACACGCTGTCTCTTGATTTTAACTTGTGGCAGAAAATGGTGTACAGCACATTGAACACCTCTTGTGCCAGTCTCACAACAATTAGAAACAAAAGTAATTTTGCTTTTTATGTGGTTTTTGGCCTCAGGACAATAAAAAAAGATGTCATTTTGTGTTCTAGGTTTTTTTGGCCCAAAGACAATAAAAAAAGAGTGTCATTTTGCTTTTAATGAAGTTTTTGACCTCGGGGCAGTTAAAAACCATTTTTTCCTATCTGATGTGTCACAACCTTGTTATGATGGATGGGCTTAACTAACTAACAGGGCAAAAACTGTTGACAACTGAACTTGTGCAGTCATGCCTATTGTACAGTATAGATGGTGTTATGTGCAACTCAAACCATAGGCGTTGTACTGTGTTTCATCTGTCATTTCTAGCTGACCCAGTTTACATTAAGATGGTAAAATTATCATTCAATTTTTTATTGCATTATGTTTCCTCTCATGACAGTTATATTTGGTTCAAATTTGAGAGGATTCTAAGCCTTCGTTGTCTTTTTAGTGCACTTTGAAACTAGAATTATGGATGTCCTGCATTTGGATCCATGTCAACAACAAATGGGTACATGTAATATAAGATTAACACAACATTGTTTGCTTTTCACTTGTTCTGGATACTTTGCTAATCAATCACAAATAATTGAAAATGTGTGGCTTATTATTTGTATCTTAAAAATTAAAAATGTCATTAGAAATCATTTTACTGAATTTGCAGTCTTTCCAGTTTTACATGATTTTTGGCAGCCAGTTCAAGTTCTTTTCAGGTAAGTGAGTCTCTTCTTAGCAGTTTTTATCACTGCAGCACCACTTTGGGCATATTTGTATAGGTGTGATGTGCCCATTATAGAGGGAGCACATAATAAAGTTTTACTGATTGAAACATAGTTTGGTGTCATCAGAGTTCTTGCAATGACTCCAGAACCCTGGACATGTTTTCACTATGTCAGTTAAGACAACATTTATGCCTTAGACTGGATATTACATACAAAAGTACACTAACATTGATCCTCTGGATTTTAGTAACGGATAATGATTGACAAACTTTTTAAGGTTATCCGGTTAAAAAGTGAATCATGGACTTCAACGAAATGTCATTTAAAATGGGTTGGACTGAACTGCAAATTCTTGTTTTTGCAAGAAAATCATTGGAGGTTTGGCTAAGGTATTTATTCAGGGTGAGAGCAGTCTTACATCATGAGCTGCACTGAAGAACATTCTTCAGGAAGAGTTGGTGTGAAAACAAGTGCTGCAGAAATCCACCAACTGCCATCTCGATGAAAGAAGAAATGGGAAGAGTCTCTTCAAGAATATTTTCTCATGATCAATGAAACTGCTAGCTGTGCTGCTACTGATAATGACTTGCTGGTCCAGACTTGATAATGCCTTGCTTATTCAGACTTGTGGGATAGAAGATGACTCAGCCACAAAATTTCTACTTTATGGCACTGGAAACTGAAACAGTTTGAGGGAAAAATAAATCATTATGAAACAGCTGTGAAGTCATTGCTGGAAAGAAATAACAAAATTTACAGCAATGAAAATTTAAACTCCAGTAAGAAAGATGCTAAGGACACAAGTAACAGAAATACTAGAAACACAGCTTGGGATCCAGACAAAAAGAGTTTCAATTGTGGTGCAAGTGACCAAAAGTCATGTGATTGCCACCATAAGAGCAAGGAAAGAAGCTGCTTCAATTCAAACCAGTTTGGCCATATCTCATCTGATTGCATGAAGGATAAGACTAATCAAACAGCTGCTCTGAATGAAAACATTGTTAAGAATAGTACTAATAAATTTAAATTTAAAAATGTATAAATGAGTGACTGAGAGGTGAAGGCGATAGATAGATAGATAGATAGATAGATAGATAGATATATTAAAATCAAAGATTCCAAGACTTACCAAGCGGGAAAGCGCCGGCAGACAGGCAAATGAACAAAACACACAAACACACACACAGAATTACGGGCTTTCGCAACTGGCAGTTGCTTCGTCAGGAAAGAGGGAAGGAGAGGGAAAAATGAAAGGATGTGGGTTTTAAGGGAGAGGGTAAGGAGTCATTCCAATCCCGGGAGTGGAAAGACTTCCCTTAGGGGAAAAAAAGGACAGGTGTACACTCGCACACACACACACACACACACACATATCCATTTTTTCCCCCTAAGGTAAGTCTTTCCACTCCCAGGATTGGAATGACTCCTTACCCTCTCCCTTAAAAGCCAAATCCTTTCGTCTTTCCCTCTCCTTCCCTCTTTCCTGAAGAAGCAACCGTTGGTTGCCAAAGCTAGTAATTTTGTGTGTGTGTTTGTGTGTTATTTTATTGTGCCTGTCTACCGGCGTTTTCCCGCTTGGTAAGTCTTGGATTCTTTGTTTTTAATATATTTTTCCCATGTGGAAGTTTCTTTCAAAACAAAGATTCCAAGACTTACCAAGCGGGAAAGCGCCGGTAGACAGGCACTATAAATAAAACACAGAAACACACACACAGAATTTCTAGCTTTCGCAACTGACGGTTGCTTCTTCAGGAAAGAGGGAAGGAGAGGGAAAGACGAAAGGATGTGGGTTTTAAGGGAGAGGGTAAGGAGTCATTCCAATCCTGGGAGTAGAAAGACTTACCTTAAGGGGAAAAAAGGACAGGTATACACTCACACACACACACACACACACACACACACACACACACACACACGCACACACACACACACACACACACACACACATATCCATCCGCACATACACAGACGCAAGCAGACATTTGTAAAGTTGATGTGACTTACCAAACAAAAGTGCTGGCAGGTCGATAGATACACAAACATACACACAAAACCAAGCTTACGTAACCAACTGTTGCTTCTTCAGGAAAGAGGGAAGGAGAGGGAAAGACGAAAGGATGTGGGTCTTAAGGGAGAGGGTAAGGAGTCATTCCAATCCTGGGAGCGGAAAGACTTACCTTAAGGGGAAAAAAGGACAGGTATACACACACACACACACACACACACACACACACACACACACACACACACACATATCCATCCGCACATACACAGACACAAGCAGACATTTGTATGCTTGTGTCTGTGTATGTGCGGATGGATATGTGTGTGTGTGTGTGCGAGTGTATACCTGTCCTTTTTTCCCCTTAAAGTAAGTCTTCCCGCTCCCAGGATTGGAATGACTCCTTACCCTCTCCCTTAAAACCCACATCCTTTCATCTTTCCTTCTCCTTCCCTCTTTCCTGAAGAAGCAACCATTGGTTGCAAAAGCTTGAATTTTGTGTGTATGTTTGTGTATCTATAGACCTGCCAGCACTTTTGTTTGGTAAGTCACATCAACTTTGTTTTTAGATATATTTTTCCCACGTGGAATGTTTCCCTTTCGGTATTTATGTTGAAGAAGAAAGCAGAAAAGGTATTTTGGTTGTGACAGACTCAAGGCAGTTTCAGTTCAGGAAAAGTTCCATTTGTCTTATCAAATTCACTTGTAGTGTTCCAGCTATTTGTAAATGCTATTTCTTGGGCATCGGTTGAGAAAACACTGTATTTATTTAGGTGGACAACGTTATAATACCAACAAGAGTGATGATGAGGCACTTCAATGGCTTGGTATAGTATTAAAAACTGGAGCAAAATGTTGAGTTTCTTGGGTATGATATACAGTGTGAACAAATCTAAACTCCTCCTGAGAAGACAATAGCTATCCAAAACTTGCCAGAACTGAAATCTATAACAGCAATTCAAAGTTTCCTAGGTCTAACAGGAAGTTTATTTCAATTTACTATGAGGAATAATCGAGAATATAAACTTGAAGAAGAGAGAGGCAAGGATTCGATATCCTCAAAGATATTCTTTCATTGGGTCCAGTTTTAAAAATTTACAGTCCATAACACAAAACTGAACTTTACATGGACATAAGCAAAGAAGGTACTAGGATGAAACATGTAGGTGCCTTAAGCCATTGTGTGAATGTACTGTTTGGTTTCACAGATTGTTTAATAATCATTTTTTTCAACGTCAGATAATCAAAGACAATCCAGGGAAATAAACCAGTTTCAGTGCATCATACTTATTACAAACTAAAGATTCATGTGTAATAATAAATTTTACATTTGTTGATATACAAATAACAGTATTACAAATATTTTGTGTTATCATTAGATCACTTGTGAATGACTTCAAACTAAGATCTTGATGTACTTACAAAGTACTTTTCATTTAGATATAGTACTCATCTAGGAAATAAAATGGACTTTCAATAAAAATTTGTTTTAGCTGCTCTTTTAATTTGTTAGTAGGAAGAGCTGTGAAACTTTTGGTGGGGCATTGGCAGGTTCCAACATGGTTCTCTAGGTTTAGTACCACAAATAATTCTGATAATTTTTTTCTGTAGTGTTAATAACGTGCTTAGGTTGGATAGTGTTGTTGCACCCCATATTTCTACTACATAGCTTAAATTTGATGATAATAATGAATGATAGGCGGTTTTTAGTACATGCATATATCCTCACAATGTTTGTGATCATGTGTATGGCAAAGATGTTTTTTTAACAACTTACAGGCAGGGAATCTATGTGTATGTCCCATTTGAGGTTTTCCTGGACCATGATGACCAGTAATTTTGCCTATTTTCCCTTTTTTACAATGTCTTTTCCTATCGATAATTTCATACCAAATTCTGTTTGTTTTGTGGTGCTAAAATCCATTATCACAGCCTTTGAAGTACTTCCATTCATTTAGCTGGTTATCACTGAAACACTTGACTATCTCACTGGTTACACTGCACTACACCTCTTGACTGCCACATGCTTTGTTTTTGAACACAGTTGATATATCATCTGTATACAATATTTTTTTTAGAGTTAGGAGAACAGTACCGTATTTTATTAACATAAATCAAGAAAAGAAGGTGTCCCAAGACAGAACCTTGAGGCACTCCGTATTTGGTAGTAATTTTGGATTTGAAAGGCCCACTGTTTGTTTGTTTTAAGTAGTACAAATTGTTTTCTATTTCTCATGTATGATTTTATTAACTTGCAGCCTACTCCTCTAATACCCAGGTTCCACAGCCTGTCAAGTAATATGGTGATGTTGACAAAATCAAAGAGTTTTTCTAGATCAAGGAACACTCGAGTAACAAACACCTTGTTCTCTATGACAGTTATTCTTTTGTCTCTTAATTGTGCTGCAACTGCTGAAGTTGAATTGTCTTTCAAAAAGCCATTCTGATTTTCAAATATTAAATTGTGTTGATTCAGGAATGTCATTAGTCTAGTGTAAATAACTTTCTCAACTACCTTAGAAAATGCAGATGGAGTGGTAGTTTTCAATTTTAGATTTGGCAAAGTTTCAGCACTGGTGTATTGTATGTAAAGTGGTGCATTTTAGTTATAATATTGTCAATACATAATTTGATGTTATTGACCTCTCAAGAGGGCTCATTTATCAGAAAGTTAAGTTAAATTGAGTTAGTATTAGTTTCTTCAAGCTAGAGTCAGTAGACAGCAGGTAAATGTTTATATCTCCAGTTAGTATGATGTTAACCCAGCCATTTTTACTGCAGTGTTTACTTTCTGTGTCAACAAGCAGGTCATTAAGATCATCAAAGAAAATATCTAGGCTACTAGATGGAGGTTTGTATAGTCCTCTAATAATGACGTTCTCTTTGCATCACTTGAAATTAATTGGTGCTAGTTGTATTATACTCTTGACACTGAATCTACTTACATCTATAATGTTATAATTACTACCTCTTGCTGCAAAGATAGCTACCTCACCACCATGTTTCTCTTTTCTGCTGAAGGCAGAGCACAATTTCATGAAGAATGCCTGACACATACTAATCTGCTCATCTGTGTACCAATATTCACATGTAACTAGAACATCAAAGTTTTCCATTTTGTCAATGGTATTCAACTCATTGTGCTTATTTCTAAGACTTTGAAAGTTTTGTTGAATTAATTTGAATGTAAATTTGAATTTATTAGCACTGTTTGGAGGTGTCGCCATACCAGATTATTTGTTCTTAAGACTACAAAAATTCTGCTGTATGATATTAGGGCTTAGTGTCTCCTCCTGGGCCATAAAGGCTGATTTAGGGCTACCAGGCAGGCTTTAAAATTTCCCTGGATTGCCAGCAGTGGCTGTTTGTGTGGCAGAACCTGTATGTGTGGGTTGTTTCCTTACATGGCAATGTACTTACTGGAACCACTCTGTGTAAAACTTTGCCTGATTTCCTCAGTAATTAATTTACTGACAATCTTTTTACCTCTTTTACTCATGTATGTACCATGAGTTGTGTGCAGGTATCTTCCTAGGTTGGTAATATTAAGCAAAGACCCATTGTTAAATTTATTACATATTGCTTTAAGCCTATTATTTGTTTGATGCACTTCCAAGTTCACAATATATTTTTACATTAGATCAAGATCATTCTCAAAAAACAGTCTAATGGAAACTTTTTAATGAGAGATGGAATTATTTTCAAGTTATATGATGGATGAGTGACTGGCAGTTCCATGTACTATGCGGTTTGTAACATTACAGGACATATTGGGACATATTGAAGTATTCGATACTGTAGACTTTTAGGGGATGTCGATACAGATATGCAAAATGTAAAGGGAAACTTTGGTGATGTTTAAATATTGTACTGTGTCAATATTAGGACATTTTGCACAGAAAGAACAAAAATAGAATTAATGTAAATATATATTAGTGTTAGTAACCTATTTTCATTCAATTTTGTAATTATATTTCATTTTGTAAAAGAAAGACTCACTGTTTGCTGTAGCTCTGATTAATTGTATAAATTATCAGTTTTGATCTAAATTATTTCGTATAATATGGACAAGATACTTTTAAAAACTCACCAGCTAAAGAGAAAGTCTGTAAATGAACGTTTAATGCACACTTCTGGAACTTTCTATGGAGAAATTCTATATTATGATCGCAAAAATACGAAAACTTGTGAAAACTGTTTCATAACCTAATTTCGGAAGACGATTTGTATCAAGAAATATTGCTAAAAAGATTTATTTACGTTTTGAAACACGATTTAAATCATTTTACATATAAATAGTTGTTCTAAATCACTCAAGAAATATCCAGAATCAAATGTCAAGATATTTCTGGAAACATCGGTACAAATCTGGTGAAGGTTATCCAGAAGCTGGTAGAAAAATGTTATAAAGTCTATTTGGAAATTATGCTTGTAAGAATTTATATGTGCTGATCCTTTTACTTGCTTTAATCTGTGCTTAAGTTCTGTAATGTCTGATTTGGTTTTAAGTCATGAATTGCTATCGTATTGTGAACAAAGCATTGTCAAAGACTCTCATTGTTTGGAAGGATATTAGTACACCTAGGAGTTGTCAGTTGCCAGTTCGGATGTGGAGTGCGGTTGGCTCGGAGAGTCGGCTGTTGAGTCTGTGAAGTCTGTCAGTTCTGTTTGTAAATAAACGTCTGTAATGAAGAATTACTTGTTGTCGTCAATATGAACTCAAGACCTTTTGCACGAAGCAGACACCTCCTAATGCAACGTTTTAATTTGGTTGAGGAAGCTGGGATCGCTATAAGTGCAAACAAATTGAAGTGGAACGTTTTAATTTGGTGTTGAGGACCTGGGATGTTATGGGTTCCATGCACTATGCAATGTGAAATCATCAAGCTTGTGCATGAAAAAGGTCATCATGCAATTAAGCAGACTGAGAAGACGTGAAACACAATTATTACATACCATATTTGACTGACAAGGTGAAAAGAGTGATCCCAAATTGTGTAAAAATGTTTAATTGTGAATAAAAAATAAGGAAAGAAGGAAGATTTCCTTCTTCTCTTATTTAAAGAAACGAGCTATTATATATTTATCACATAGATATACTGGATCTCTTCAATTAATGCAACTGCGTTCTAAGTATTATGGATGCATTTGCCAAGTTTACCTGGCTATATCCTGTAAGGTCTACAAAATCGACAGAAGCAATTAGTAAGATGGAATTGCAGAAAACTAATTTTGGAAAACCAGTAATTACTGGTGGAGAGACTTACTTTAATTCTCGAGAATTCTAGGAGTATTGCACTACAGAAGGAATTGAACACATTTTAATATTGACAGGACTCCTTAGAGTCAATGGACAGGTTAAGAGGATCAGTTCTGTTTTGGCTAAAGTCATAGCTAAGCTCAGTATTGATAGCTGTAATGAATGGTACCAGGTTTTACCATTGGTTCAACATGCCATGTATTCAACTTACAACAGGGTATTGAGAAAACACCATCGGAACTTTTGCTAAGAGTTAAGATGCATCCACAGACTGATCTTCACATCACAAAATTATTAGCAGAGGAAATTATTAATTCATTTGATAAGAGTTGCAGTAAACTAAAAGAAGATGCTAAGCTAGAGACCAGCAAGATGCAAGAGGAAAATCATGTTAGCTTCAATCGATGTCAGGAGAAAGCCTCAAAGTACAAAATTGGTTGCCTGGTGGCAATAAAAGGAACACAAACTGGACCAACACTAAAGCTGAGGACCAAGAATTAAGGTCACTATCGAGTTACAGAAATTAAAACTAACAATACTTATGATGTATGCAGAGAAGGAGATAATCACGAGGGTCCCAGGACAACAACAATATGGGCTGAATTATGCAACCCTGGCTAAGTGGTACCCATTATCCAAGTCTGATGACTGTCAGGACAACCAAATATGGAATTCAGATGGGGGTTTAAGGGTTTCCCACAAGACTGATGAAGTACCAAGGAAGCTGAATACTGAACAGTGGTTACGTGTGTTTGTGGAGAAACAATATTCATGGTAAAAACATCGATTTGTTGACTATGTTCTTTTGTTTCTTTTGACAGTTCAGTACTTAAGTTTGTAACTAGGAGATTAATAAATGGTTCCTCATGAGAATCAGAAAAAAGTTTCCTACACTATTATAAAAATTACAGTGTTTCAGGAAATATATCTTGAATAATTGACTAATTATGAGAGTTTCTTATGTTTTGTGTGGACTGCATAATTTTTTTTTTATGAACCTTTGAAGAATTTTGTTATATTGCTTGTAGTGTACCTTTAGGTCCCTATTAAAGCTAATCATCTACATGAGATGCTACAAGCTACATGCTACTTTGTTCCCAGATGTTAATAATGCTTTTTCTCACCCCGACACATTGTAAACTAGATTCTTAGTATTGTCAGACTGTTTTAGAAATGAATGAAATTTCTCAACTACCACATTTGACTGATTAACTTTTTTCCTATTATTTTTGTACTAAATTTTACACAATGTCATTTATGAGTCCCTGGATCAGTACTTTTTCCTTCTTAATTTAACTTGACTGATTAGGGAATAAAAACTAAAAGACAAAAGAGCTGTCTTTTACATAAGTGTTATTATTATTTCAAGTAGTTTAAATAATTATGAATCAATATATAATTAAGATCTAACCTTTTTGTGCAGCTTGAAGTCTTTGCAATGCAGTTAATTCACCGAAACGTGGAATTTTCAGCCTTTGGATTCTGCAACCTAGATTTTCCTCTTATAGCATCAGTAAGTATCCAGCAAATGATATTTGTAAGTACCTTAAATTAAATTCAATGTATTCATTAGATAAAAACAATGAAGGAGAAAATATGTTGTAACATGTCAGTGGATGCATAGTAAGTGGGTGTTAGTTATAACAATATATTTTCTGTTTCCTCTTCACTGATTACATTAGTCATCAGATCAAAGTTACACTTATTCCCATGTAATTTGAGTAACAGTATTGACATAAGTTGCTGCTTTAAAGTAATGTATCTTCTTTAAAGGAAGAAATGCCAGGAAAAAAATAATAATGAATATCGACAAACAAATGTCACAATTTTTTCTGTAGATTGTTCTACTACCAAATCTTACTAGTGCTCATTATTTATTAGCTAGTTAATATGTATGCTATTTTTAATGTTGAATGTTTCCTACTAGAGGAACTGATATGCTACTATGAACAGTTGTTTGATAGTTATATATTTTTCTGGTCACTATTTTTGGTTTCTATTATGGTATCGTCTTCATACAAATTCGTAGATAACTAGCTGTGGTGATAAACTACTTAGACAAGGAAATGATATACATGAATTTAATATACAAAGTGATGTCAACAACTGTATTTCTTGTTTATAGAGTACTAGGACAGTGGCTCTGAATGGGTACCCTATATAATGCTTAAGTGGGGGCACAGACTGATGCATTAATCCAGGTACTTCTGTTTTGCAGGAATTGGTTGTAACATAGAATTTCGATTCATGGGGCATGTATTGAACTTAAGCAATGCTGGTGAGAGTTAAGAACATACATAAAATTATTGATTATGGATAAATTTTCTTAAACAACAAAAATAGTTGACAAGATACTGCAAATCAAATTACACAAATGCTCAGAAACATTACAATTAACTGAGCTATGCATGCTGTATAATTATAAATATATGGATTTCAGGCTGATAATATGACACCTCTTGATACTGACAATTTTACAGCAACTATAACATAATAAATCTGCAAACAAAACAAACTATGATCACAGATGAAACGAATAGTAACACAAGAACAAAGATCAAAACAATAACATGTATCCATGTAGGTATAATAAGGGAAGATGACACAACAGACTTAAGTTTGTTTGAAGTCAGTGCTGATATGTTGGATGCCTCCAAACATTAGCCGAATACTGTTTACGATTGCTTCTTCTTCTTAATTTATCTCATGTGCATGCAACAGTTAATTTAAATAGAAAATTTTACAGTGCGTTTATGAGTAATACAAATCAGGAAGGTATTTTCACACTATTTTTGGTATTAGACGCATATTTAATCCAGTAATATGACATATTTTGCCTCATTAATGCAAGTTTCATTTTGTTATACATTTTGAATAACTGAGAACAGAAGTATGTGATGTGAAAAGGCAGCTTTTGTAATCCAGAATTTTCTTTAATACCGACTGATGTTAGGTCTCTCTTCCCCATAAAGGTGAAATTATATTTGCTCTATCTGGTCACACCATCCACCCAGAGAGCTTTGCAAACTGTATTGATAAGAAACATAAAGTCAAATGACAGAAATAAAACCACTAAAGTAAAAGTAAGGAGCTCAACCAAAATTTGTGTGTATGAAAGAAAATATTGCTTGCACAAATCCACTTATGAATGAAATGTGAATCATTTACACTTTAGACTATAATCTGAATGATCAGTGCAGCTGTAAATGACACAAGCTTGCATATTTGATCAGAACACTTCCACCAGAAACTAGTGTTTGTGGCAAGTAACACGGCAACTGTCAGCTTCGCGTTCATGATGTCATGGCAGCTCCCTCCATGCATATATCTAAACCAAAATTGTATGAATTATACAATACTGTGAGTTCTTGCATCAATAAAATACAGTACAATACAAATAAACAATTTTTTCTGTGTGAGTTGTACACAGCAGAATAACTTTTAGAAAAAAGTGAAAACAGTTATAGCTAACTAGTGGAAAGTGGAGTTTGTACAACTGTATAATCAAATACCAAAGTTGAATGATTACATCTCAAGTACACAATTTTGTCACTAAAAAACAACCACCTAAAGTTATGATCATGATGAAACACATTAGAATTGTGGTCAAATTTAGATTATAAGACACCAGTCTGAAATGAAGTAAAATGAAAAGGAAAAATCTTTGAAAACCAACAAATGCAAATGCAGCAGATTTGAGGATACAAATATATTTTCTTCAAATGACTGTGTCCAATACTGTAATGACACTGGGAAACTTGTTGTTGTTGTGGTCGTCAGTCGGTTTGATGCAGCTCTCCATGCTACTCTATCCTGTGCAAGCTTCTTCATCTCCCAGTTACTACTGCAACCTACATCCTTCTGTATCTGTTTAATGTATTCATCTCTTGGTCTCCCCCTACGATTTTTACCCTCCATGCTGCCCTCCAATGCTAAATTCGTGATCCCTTGATGCCTCAGAACATGTCCTACCAACCGGTCTCTTCATCTTGTCAAGTTGTGCCACAAACTCCTCTTCTCCCAAATTCTATTCAATAGCTCCTCATTAGTTATGTGATCTACCCATCTAATCTTCAGCATTCTTCTGTGGCACCACATTTAAAAAAGCTTCTATTCTCTTCTTGTCCAAACTATTTATCGTCCATGTTTCATTTCCATACATGGCTACGCTCCATACAAATACTTTCAGAAACGACTCCCTGACACTTAAATCTATACTCAATGTTAACAAATTTCTCATCTTCAGAAATGCTTTCCTTGCCGTTGCCAGTCTACATTTTATATCTTCTATACTTCAACCATCATCAGTTATTTTGCTCCACAAATAGCAAAACTCATTTACTACTTTAAGTGTCTCATTTCCTAATCTAATTCCCTCAGCATCACCTGACTTAATTCGACTACACCCATTATCCTCATTTTGCTTTTGTTGATGTTCATCTTATATCCTTGTTTCAAAACACTGTCCATTCCATTCAACTGCTCTTCCAAGTCCTTTGCTGTCTCTGACAGAATTACAACGTCATCGGCGAACCTCAAAGTTTTTATTTCTTCTCAATGGATTTTAATACCTAACTGAATTTTTGTTTGGTTTCCTTTACTGCTTGCTCAATATACAGATTGAATAACATCGGGGAGCGCCTACAACCCTACCTCACTCCCTTCCCAACCACTGCTTCCCTTTCATGCCCCTCGACTCTTATAACTCACTCCCCAAACTAACCTTACATCTGCACAAAGAAGTACAATCCACCACCTAAAAAGTGATCCCAACTTTATAATCCTACCTGCTGACAAACGCTCCACCACTGTTGTTTTGAACTGCAAGGCTTACCTGGACGAAGGCCTCCACAAGCTGTCAGAGTCATCCACCTACAAACCCTGATACAGTGACGCCATTCCACAAATCCAGCAGGATCTCCAGTCTTTCATCAAATGTTTGGGCCATCCCAGAACCTCTCTCAAAGTCCATCTCTCTTCTCACCCCTACCACTCCTATCTTTTACGTACTTCCTTAAGTCCATAAACCCAACCTCCCAGGATGCACCACTGTGGCTAGTTACTATGTACCCACTGAAAAAATCTCTACTCCTGTACACCAACACAATCAGCTATTACCTGCAACCTATCCTCCTACATTAAAGATACCAACCCTTTCCTCCACCAACTCTCCACATTTCATTTTCCTTTACCGCATGGTGGCCTGCTCGTCACTATTGACGACCCTCCCTTTACACTAATATCCCTAATGCCCCTGGCCTTACTGTTATTGAACACTACCTTTCCCAACATCCTATGTATTCCAAACCTACAAACTCCTTCCCTAGTTGCCATAACCAATTATATCCTCACATTTACTTCTCCTGTGAAGGGATCACCTGCAAACAAATCCGGGGTAGAGCTGAGGGCACCCCCATGGCACTATTTTATGCTAACCTATTCATGGGCCGTCTAGAGGAATCCTTCCTAAACATCCAGAATATATATCTACTTCATACTCTGCAAGCCACCTAATGGTGTGAGGTGGAGGGTACTTTCTGTAGCACTAACAGAGCCCTCCAACCCTGTTCCACTCACAAATAGTGCGTGGGAAGGATTGTTGGTAAGCCCCTGTATGGCTATAATTTCTCAAATTTTCTCCTCTAGACATTACACGAGAAGTGTGTGGGGGGACATTATACATTGTCTGACTCTTCCTGGAAAGTGCACTCTCGAAATTTCAATAGTAGATATCTCCGTGATGCATAATGCCTCTTTTTTAACATCTGTCAATGGAGTTTGCTGAGTATCTCCATAACACTCTTGTGCTTACTAAATGTTCCTATGATGAAACGTGCCAATCTTCATTGATTCCTCTCTATCTCTTCTATCAGCCATATATGGTAGGGATCCCAGATGGGTGAACAATACTCAGTAGTTAGTATGAACAAGGATCTTATAAGCAGCTTCCTTCATGGATGAGCTACATTTCCTTAAGATTCTTCCTACGAATCTGAGTCTGGCATCTGCTTTTCCCACTATTTGTTTTATGTGGTCACTGCATTTAAGGTCACTCTGGATAGTTACTCCTAGATATTATACAGCAAATACTGTTTCCAGCAATTTGTCATCAATAGTGTAGTTATAC
This sequence comes from Schistocerca gregaria, assembly GCF_023897955.1. Lineage (NCBI taxonomy): Eukaryota > Metazoa > Arthropoda > Insecta > Orthoptera > Acrididae > Schistocerca > Schistocerca gregaria. Next base: position 629,210,726 of record NC_064921.1, on the reverse strand, counting down.
AGTAATGTTTTTCCCCTGTGTATGTGCAATACATTACATTTATTTACGTTCAGGGTCAACTGCCAGAGTCAGCACCATTCATCAATTCTCTGGAGGTGATTATGTAAATCATTACTATGTTCTAGGATTGCTGCTTTGTTATAGACAACTGCATCATCTGTGAACAGCCTTAGAGAGCATCTGATGATTTCTAGTAGATCATTAATATATCTTGCAAGCAGTAATGGTTCTATCACACTTCCTTGGGGTACTCCAGAAATTACCTTCACATTTGTTGATTTTGTTCCATTATGAATCACATGTTGAATTCTATCTGCAAGGAAGTCTTGAATCCACTCGCAAATCTGCCCTGGTACTTAATAAGCTTGTATTTTTTTTACCAAATGTCAGTGGGCGACTGTGTCAAATGCCTTCCTGAAATCAAGAAACATGGGATCAGCCTGACTGCCATTGACTATAGTGCTGTGGATCTCATGGAGGAACAGAATGAGCTGAGCTTCACAGGGTCTCTGTTTGCAGAATCCATGTTGATTTTTATAGAGGAGATTTTCCTTCTCCATGAACATCATAATTCTTGAGCATAAAACATGTTCCATGATTCTACAACAGATTGACATCAATGATATAGTTCTGTAATTGTGTTCATCTGTCCTATGGCACATCTTAAAAATGAAATTACCTGCACTTTCTTCCAATCACTAGGTACCCTTCATTGCTCAAACAATCTACGATAAATTACTGCTAGAAGGGGAACAAGAATTGTTGCATAATCTTTGTAGAATCTTATAACCATTTCATCTGTCTGATGCCTTTCCTCTACTAAGCGGTTGTAGTTGTTTTCCTTTTCTGTGATTGGTTATCTCCATATCTGTCAAACTGATGTTTGTACAATGACTGAAAGGAGGGACTGTGTTACAGTTCCCACGGTGAAACAATTTCAGAAGACCAAATTCAGTATTTCAGCCTTCTTTCTTTCTTTCTTTCTTTCTGTTATCTTCTGTTTCGGTGCCAGTATGGTCACTGAGTGAACAAATAAATGATTCTTACCCACTTGCTGATTTTACATATGACCAAAACCTCTTAAGGTTTTTCCTGAGATCACTGAGAAAGATTCACTTCCAAAGTCATTGAATGCTTCTGTCATTACTCTCCTTACCCTAATTTTTGCTTCATTCAGCTCTTGTTTGTCAGCTAGGTATTTACTTCTGTTGACTCTGAGGTGAGGATCTCTTTAGTTATGTTGCAGTTCTCTAACATGACTATTAAAGCATGGTGGGTCTTTCCCATCCCTTAAGACCTTACTGAGAATGTACTTGTCTAGGGTGTATTGCATGATTCCTTTGAATTTTTTTCCTTTTTTTCCACATCATCACCCTCATCACCAAATATTTGATGCCAACTGCTCAGATACCCTGAAATTTGTACCCTGTCACTCTTGCTAAGCAAATGTATCTTCCTGCCTCTCTTAACATTCTTACTGCAGAACCTCAACACCTTCTCTCCAATTTGCTTCACCTGGTCCTACTCAACCCAACTAGCCACCTTCTTCGATGTTTACCTCCATCTCAAAGATGGCTACATCAGTACCTCCATCTTTATCAAACCTACTAACCTCCAGCAATATCTCCGCTTCGATAGCTGTAACCCATTCCGTACCAAAAAGTCCCTTCCATATAGCCTAGCCACTCATTGCTGTAGTATCTTTAGTGACAAGCGGTCCCTCTTGAAATATATCAAGGGTCTCACTGAGGCCTTCACAGATTGTAACTATCCTTCCAACCCTGCACAAAAACAGACCTTCCATGCCTTATCTCTCCAGTCACATACCTCCTCCCAAAGTTCCAATGTCTGGTCACAGAGGAGCATTCCCCTTGTGACTCTGTACCACCTGGGACTGGAGCAGCTGAATCACATTCTCCCCCAGCATTTTGATTACCTCTCATCATGCCCTGATAGGAGGATTGTCCTACCCACCATCTTTCCCACCCTTCCCACTGTGGTATTCCACTGCTCCCCGAACCTACAAAATATCTTCATCCATCCCTACACAGGCCCTGCTCCCAAACCCTTGCCTCAAGGCTCATATTCCAGTAATAGACCTAGATGCAAGACTTGTCCCATACATCCTCCCACCACCACCACCACCACCACCACCACTACCTACTCCAGTCCAGTCACAAGCATCTGTATCCCATCAAAGGCAGTACTACCTGTGGAACCAGCCATATAATCTACAAGCTAAGCTGCAATCACTGTGGGCATGACAACCAACAAGCTGTCTGTCCACATGAATGGCAACCAACAAACTGTGGCCAAGAACCAGCTGAATCAACAGTTGCTAAGCATACCACCAACACAGTATTGTTCATTTCAATGACTGCTGTACGGTCTGTACCATTTGGATCCTTCCCACTTACACCAGCTTTTCTTTTTTGCACAGGTGAGAACTGCAATATATCCTATGCTCCCATAACACTCCTGACCTCAACCTTCACTAGTCATTGTCCTTACCCATCAAGCCCCTTCCCTGTTCCCACTGCAGCACTACACAGTCCTTGATTTCACCAATGCACTTTTTACTTCCTCCTATTCCAATAACACTGCCCCCACACCCTCTGTCTAACCTCTTAACTGACCAACTGCACCTAGCTCTGGCCACTTTGTCCCTGTATGCTCCCACAAGCAGCATACAAATGTCTGCTTGTGTCTGTGTATGTGCGGATGGATATGTGTGTGTGTGCGCGAGTGTATATCTGTCCTTTTTTCCCACTAAGGTAAGTCTTTCCGCTCCTGGGATTGGAATGACTCCTTACCCTCTCCCTTAAAACCCAGATCCTTTCGTCTTTCCCTCTCCTTCCCTCTTTCCTGAAGAAGCAACCGTTGGTTGCGAAAGCTAGAAATTTTGTGTGTGTGTTTGTGTGTTATTTTATTGTGCATGTCTACCGGCACTTTCCCGCTTGGTGAGTCGTGGAATCTCTCTCTCTTTTTTTTTTTTTTTTTTTGTGTGTGTGTGTGTGTGTGTGTGTGTGTGTGTGTGTGTGTGTGTGTACTGTCAACGGTATTTTTATTAGCTTTTTAATTTCAATAAAATCATCATCTAGATTATGTTTCAAGGTAAATTTCAACAGCTCAATTAATTTGCAATATTCACAAATATCAAACTTTCCCCTATTGGTCAGTAGTGCAACAAGCCTTACCACAATAACTTCATCAGCGATTGACCATGTGGCCACAAATATGGACAGGGAAAAAAGTGATGTAGCTGTAAAAGATCTCAGACTTTCAGACCATCTCTGTCAAATAACAACAGTAAAGTTAGGCATCAAATCATTCCCTAAACTACGAGGCTACAAATGACATCTATCAGAAATCAAAATAAAAGATTTTTCAAAAGAATTAGAATAACAAAACTGGGATGAAGTGTATAAGGAAACCAATGAGAATATGAAATTCTCTACATTGTTTAAATTGAACTTTGAAAACATCTCCCTCATTATGGGGGGCTGTTGACTCAGTTTTTCAGGATAGCAAGCAAATGGGAAGTTGTGGTAAAGAAAATGGGGCCCAGAGATCACCAGTGGGTGTGTGTGTGTGTGTGTGTGTGTGTGTGTGTGTGTGTGTTTAGTGTAGTGAGTGAAGTGTTATGAAACAATGTGTGTATAGAGTATGCAGTGACTGATAGGTATGAGTGAACAATGTGGCATTACATTATTTAATAAATTATTTGTAAAAAAAAGTATACCAGGAATAAATCTAATGATTGTCTCTGACTAGAAGTCTTTAAATATATGTGTATACGAATTAGCTTATTTTAAATTGATCTAAATTTGTAAATACCTTGACATGTCCTATATCCTTGTAAAAAGAGATCTATGGATGAATAAAGCTACTACAACAACAACTACTACTACTACAGTTGAATACTTTTAGTTCACTTTCAAGCATTTCTTTGTCAATCATTGGATATGCTTCAGTGGGCAGCACTCTCTCTTCTGTAGAATGTTTATTCTTAACATTAGTGAGGCATTTCTTGTTGAATAAATTAGAGCTACTAAGTGTTTAGTGGAAGAATATCTGTCTGTTATATCAACACATATACAACTGTACTCTTACTTAGCTTCTGCTGTAAGTGCTTTGAAGTGTTACTTCAGTGCTTTAAGTTTCTTAATTCTAAAACAGCAGTATCAAAATTTTGATACATTCATTAACTTTCAACAAACTAATCACTTCAGATTGTAGTTGGTTATAAATTATTTGAACATGCTCTATACTCTCACGGAAAAGCTCTAACCAAAGTTTGAAAGTATTATGAGTCAGGTATTTTAAAATTCCTGTTGCCTCTGAAAAGCTTTGATCTGTATTTGATTTTAAGTGAATTTTAGTAAGATGTTTCTTTAGAGTTTGCACATTTCCATGAACTCTGTTTATGGTCCATGTTGAAGTTCCATTTTGTGAAGGATGGGAATGAAATGCTGACCTTCTCAGGCTTCTTGAGAATGGACACGAGTTGTGGTGATCTATGGAAGAATGTTGGAGAAAAGTATTCTTGGATTTCATTTAATACTTGCTGCATTTGTCATTATTAAAATATGCTGATGTGCTTAACAGTGAATGAAATGTTCAACACTATAAACTGTTTTTATTTTTGCTTAAAGTGCCATGTGCCTGTATGCACAAGAGCCAAACATCAAACTGTTGGAATTGCATACACTTCCATACAAAAATATTTGTATCTCTTCCATAAACTAGGTGTTGGTTACTGAAATTATGCTCAAGGATAATACATTGTACAAGTACAAAGAAAGAACTGAAAAAAGGGACTCATTTTACTATTGATAATATCAAATGGAAATATGGTGTTTTGCAGTTCTGCAGCACCTGTAAGTGGGCTGCCACTGCTTGGAACATTTTTCAGGTACTGAAAATATTGCTGTAGTGTGTTTTCTGGAATACAGGTCAACAGACAATCTTAATGAATTTTTTGTCCCTCGATGTGGTGTTATTGGAGACATTATGTGCAAAAGTATAAAAAAGGGAGGTGCTGGGATATTTGTGAAAGATATAGCTAGCTTTTAAAAGGTAGATGTAAAGTTTGTCCTGTACTGAGGTTGCTGTGGAGTTCAGTTACATAAGACTGCATGAACAGAATATTGCAGTCGTATGCTTATACAAATTAGCAAATGGAGATTAAAATATGAATCTTTCAAAATGTTGGAGAAGATTCTAAGACCTAAAAAAAATGTCATAATTTGTGTCTGTTTTAATACAGAGATGGAAAACATGAATCAATAGATCTCAAGATCATTTTGTAACTTTTTAATTTATTTAAATATGTATTGCACAAATTGCTGTCCATCTCATAATAATACTTGCCTAGACAATAATTCAACTTTCTGAAAGAAACATACAAACAAAGTATTGTAGGATATGGATATTTTGCTGACAATCACCCATAATTTTTCTCACTCTGTTGTGAACATTTCCGTTCAAACATAGACTCTTCTTTCACCCCGTTGTGAACAACAATCTAAGTCATATACAGACTTGGCAGTCAATATTCAGCCAAGTTTTGTATGGGCTCGATGCTACCGAGATGACTACATTAATATATTCACAGAAAATACACAATGTGTAAGGTGGGGCTTTATGCATGAAACTCAAACTGGCAAGAGTACTCTTGAAGTTTTTTCATAATTTGTTGATTTATGCAGCTCTTGTTCTCCATTTGAGAATACATGCCATTAATATGCAATTAAAAAGAAGAAACTCAAGCGGCATTCTCAGTATCTGGTTCTCTAGAGAAGACATGTTCACCTTGTTTTTGAGAGAGGGCAAGACAGAATGAACTCCTGTATAAAACCCATCTGAAGTACAAAACCACTAAAAATGTAACTTATTCTGGCTAAAAGAGTAGCTTGTGAAGAGTATACGGAAAGTGATCCCAAGAAGTGCAAGGAAACATGGCTTACTTTCTGAACTCAATAAACAAACTGTTGTTAAAGATCAACCCAACAGAGGTGTGAATCAAGCAATGGAAAATCCAGGATGGAATGTAACAATAACAGAGAAAGAAAGTTGCTACTCACCATACAGCGGAGATGCTGAGTCGTGATAGGCACTATAAAAGATTCAAACAATTAAAGCTTTCGGCCATTAAGGCCTTTGTCAACAGTAGACACACATACACACATGCACACACACACACACACACACACACACACACACACACACACACACACACACACACACTGTCACATAAACGCAACTTGCACACATGTCTGCAGTCTCAGAGAGCTGAGAACACACTGCGAACAGCAGCACTAGTGCATGATGGGAGTGGCGACAGGGTGGGGGTAAGGAGGAGGCTGGGGCAGGGAGGGGGAGGGATAGTATGATGGGAATGGCGGACAGTCAAGTGTTGTAGTTAAGACGGAGGGCAGGAGAGAAGGTGCGGAAGGGGGAGAGTGTAAGTAGCGGAAAGGAGAGAAATGAAAGAAATTAAAAGACTGGGTGTCGCAGTGAAATGACGGCTGTGTAGTGCTGGAATGGGAAGAGGGAGGGGGCTGAATGGGTGAGGACAGTGACTAACGAAGGTTGAGGCCAGGAGGGTTACGGGAACGTAGGATGTATTGCAGGGAAAGTTCCCACCTGCACAATTCAGAAAAGCTGGTGTTGTTTATTTTATTTATTTATATTGAGTATGGCAATACAGCAACAATATTTGATGTAAGTACAAAAATATGTAAACGAAATGTATAAAACAAAACAATGTGTAAATAGTACATGTATAAAAAACAAGCAATAGCACAAAAGGATAAAGTACAAACACTCAAGACAAAATAACTACACGTTAAAAGCTTGGCAAGCCTGACTAGAAACTCAGTCATATATTTAAAGCTCAATATCTAGATTGCACAGTCAATCCAAAGCAGAGGGTTTAACATATATAACCTCAGAGACAGGTCCGGCGTATCTTCTTAAGGGCCATTCCTCAATAATATGGTGGACGTTCTGTTCTTGTGCTCCACAGTCACAGGCTGGTGAGTCGCATAGACCCCACTTGTACTTATATGCATTGCATCTTGTGTGGCCCATTCTGATACAGTTTAATTTAGTCCAGGTACATTTCTTCAGGTTAAAGTCCAGTAATTCCAGAGTAGGATCTTGGATACCTTGTTTATTAATTCCAGAATAGTCCCAAAAGTGCCACCATTGCTCCTTAATGTCAGGTTGATATTCTTGTGTAGTAACCCATATAGGCTTCTGTGACTCCAAGCAGGTCGATGGTATTTTGTTCAAAACATCATGGATTGGTAGTTTCTGTGGGTAATCTGAGTCATGAATTTTTGATCACTCTCTTGCTGCTGCTTCTTACCTTCTCAGTTGTGGAGGTGGGATATTGCTTAGAGTATGCAGCCAAGGGACTGGGGTGGATTTAATATTACCCATTATTATCCTCATACACTCGTTCAACTGGACATCAATTTTCTTAGTATGAGTGCTCGAATGCCAAACAGCAGAGCAATATTCGGCAACATAGTATACCAGGGCTATTGCGGCAGTGCGTAAGGTGGATGCTTGAGCACCCCAAGCCGAGCCAGCCAATTTTCTCAGGATGTTGTTGTGACTCTTTAGCTTTTGGCTTACATTTTCTAGATGTTTTTTGTAAGTCAGGGAGGGGTCTAGTGTTATGCCGAGGTATTAGGGTTTGAAGTTGTGTTTGAGTCTTTGTTCACAGAAGTTCACATTCAGTTCCTGGTGGGCCATTTTATTGTTCAAGTGAAAAGCACACACCTCAGTCTTGGTTGGAGTCGTCATTTTTATAATAGGAATTCAAGGACTCCAGATCTTCTGTGTGTACATTCGCTCCTTCCCCAAGTGTTTTAGTTTGTACAACTAGTGCCAAATCATCGGTGTAGCAAAATTTCCTGCTGACTGTATTTGGCAAGTTGCTTATATACACATTAAAAAGGTTTGGAGCCAACACAGATCCTTGGGGGAGGCCATTTTTTATTTTATATGATCTGCTGGTGTTGTGGCCGATGCTCATTTTGAAAGACCTGTTTGTCAGCATGTTCTTCATTAAGGTTGCCAGTCTTAAACTGGGTATGTGTCTCTTGAACTTAAGTGTAAGATCCTGGAGCCACACAGTGTCATATGCCGACAACAGATCAACAGAAGCTCACTTGACTTCATCCTGTTCTGGAATACAATTTCTATATATGCTGTTACTGCTAAAACTTGTTTGTAACAGCTGCACTTGATTTTGAGATCTGCCTGATATGGAGGGGTTATTCCATCCATGATGTCCTGAATTCTATTAAGTATTTGGCGCTCCAACAACTTAAAGCATACACTCAAGAGGGTGATGGGGTGGTAGCAAGTTGGATCTTCTGGTAGCTTTCCAGGTTTAAGGATTGCTCGTGTTGGTGGGAAGGCTCCATATGGCACAGGCTGTGAAACAGTCATTAAGATGAGGGATATCATATTCGGCAGCATGTTCAGCAACAGTGTGGTCCACTTGTTTCATAGCCACAGTTTGTTGGTGGCCGTTCATTCGGACAGACAGCTTGTTGGTTGCATATGACGGGCTATGAGTGTTTTGTATCATATACATTCCTGGAAATGGAAAAAAGAACACATTGACACCGGTGTGTCAGACCCACCATACTTGCTCCGGACACTGCGAGAGGGCTGTACAAGCAATGATCACATGCACGGCACAGCGGACACACCAGGAACCGCGGTGTTGGCCGTCGAATGGCGCTAGCTGCACAGCATTTGTGCACCGCCGCCGTCAGTGTCAGCCAGTTTGCCATGGCATACGGAGCTCCATCGCAGTCTTTAACACTGGTAGCATGCTGCGACAGTGTGGACATGAACGGTATGTGCAGTTGACGGACTTTGAGCGAGGGCGTATAGTGGGCATGCGGGAGGCCGGGTGGACGTACCACCGAATTGCTCTACACGTGGGGTGTCAGGTCTCCACAGTACATCGATGTTGTTGCCAGTGGTCGGCGGAAGGTGCACGTGCCTGTCGACCTGGGACCGGACTGCAGCGACGCACGGATGCACGCCAAGACCGTAGGATCCTACGCAGTGCCGTAGGGGACCGCACCGCCACTTCCCAGCAAATTAGGGACACTGTTGCTCCTGGGGTATCGGCGAGGACCATTCGCAACCGTCTCCATGAAGCTGGGCTATGGTCCCGCACACCGTTAGGCCGTCTTCCGCTCACGCCCCAACATCGTGCAGCCCGCCTTCAGTGGTGTCACGACAGGTGTGAATGGAGGGACGAATGGAGACGTGTCGTCTTCAGCGATGAGAGTCGCTTCTGCCTTGGTGCCAATGATGGTCGTATGCGTGTTTGGCGCCGTGCAGGTGAGCGCCACAATCAGGACTGCATACGACCGAGGCACACAGGGCGAACACCCGGCATCATGGTGTGGAGAGCGATCTCCTACACTGGCCGTACACCAATGGTGATCGTCAAGGGGACACTGAATAGTGCACAGTACATCCAAACCGTCATCAAACCCATCGTTCTACCATTCCTAGACCGGCAAGGGAACTTGCTGTTCCAACAGGACAATGCACGTCCGCATGTATCCCGTGCCACCCAACGTGCTCTAGAAGGTGTAAGTCAACTACCCTGGCCAGCAAGATCTCCGGATCTGTCCCCCATTGAGCATGTTTGGGATTGGATGAAGCGTCGTCTCACGCGGGCTGCACGTCCAGCACGAACGCTGGTCCAACTGAGGCGCCAGGTGGAAATGGCATGGCAAGCCGTTCCACAGGACTACATCCAGCATCTCTACAATCGTCTCCATGGGAGAATAGCAGCCTGCATTGCTACGAAGGGTGGATATACACTGTACTAGTGCCGACACTGTGCATGCTCTGTTGCCTGTGTCTATGTGCCTGTGGTTCTGTCAGTGTGATCATGTGATGTATCTGACCCCAGGAATGTGTCAATAAAGTTTCCCCTTCCTGGGACAATGAATTCACGGTGTTCTTATTTCAGTTTCCAGGAGTGTATGTTTTGAAATAAGAAAAAGAAATTGGTACCAGTATTAAGTGTTTTTTATTCAAGTGCAGTGAAACAACGTAAGGAAGATTTTCTTATTTATGACACACACTGGTATACTTGGATAAGCTGCCTGCACCTACAATTGAAATGTAAGAGGAGAAGTCCGATAGCCTAAAAATTCATACAAACATAGAATGTTTCTAATAACACAATTGTATTATCCCTATGCCCTTTAAATTTTTCTCATACACATATGAATGTTTTTATTTATTTATTTTTATTACAACACAACCTGTGTGCAAAGCTTTAATACTGTGGGACAAGTAATTCGTCCTTAGCCATGATTCATATTTAATCAACATGAAACAGTGAATCTCACTTAATAACAGGTACATTCGCTATGCAGGAAGTAAAGACAGGCATCAGTCCTGGGGCTACTCTTCTTCATAATTGCTGTCAATGATTTATTAGTAATGTAGAGCCTCAGCTGCAATACAGTGTTACACCATGCAATGCAGGAAATCCTGGACTCAGCAGCAAATTGTTTGGTATCTAATAAATTGTTCTGCAATCATAAAAAACACAACACCTTCTTCTGGGATTGTCCAAAACCATTGATAACAAATCAATAAAACTTCGAGGAATACGTACTGACTTATTCCACTCTAGCGTTCCAGTCTGAGATGGTGGAATTGGTGGTCATGTGTGCATGAGGGTATTTGCTTGTGTATGTGGATGGTGTGTATCTCTCTTTTACTGATGAAGGCTTTGGCTGAAAGCTTTGTGTTTCTTTATTGCACCTGTCTGTAACTTAATGTGTCTTCTTTACAGAAAGTAGCAATCTTTCTTTTCCTATATTAGTTTCTAAGAATATTTGTGTAGCAATAACACTCTTATTTTTTTAAGAATCCTAGTGTAAAAAAACACATTGGTAGTTGTTTTGTTATGAAGCCTATTTTGCTGTACAAGGTCCATGGAAAATAAAGAACTGGAAGAAAAATAACAATAGTGAAGCAATCATTTTGAAGATAAAATAGTTTATCAACCAACTATCATCTATATTACAAGTAAAAAACTTTTGTTTTGAGCATTTTCAGCTGTGAATTCTTAAAAAAACATGGCCAAAAATGAACTTACAAGCAAGAGAGATATAGATGTAAAGAAGAATAGTGATTACCACTGTGGTTAAAAAGAAACTCATGGGGGCTATTATTAATGGAACTTAATAAATAATGCTATAATAACAGTAATATTCATAATAATAATAATAATAATAATAATAATAAAACTTAATGTAATTGAAAATATCTTTAATTAGCCACCACAATAACTATAAAAGTTCCATCAAACACTATATTTGAAGAAAACTCATGACAAATATAAAATGTGAAATGAGGATATCAACATTCAAGAATCAGTTGAGTAACCTGGAAATTAATAGAAATATGTAACCATTCTATAAAGTGTAAGATGAACTTTGCACAGCCAATAAAAACATTAATAAATTAACCTTAAAATAAATTAGGTAAATAATGAGTCTAACAACAATAATTCATTAGTTAATCATGTGAGGGATATTTGCCATTGGAAACCAAAGAGATAGTGTATTTGTTATTTTCAAGAAACAAAGATTTATGTAAATGATTTTGCATTTTGAAAATACATAAGATTTTATATTTCCCCTTATCTCTTTATACATAGGTATTTAGGGAGAACAATTTTTCTGAAAAAAAGGACATTTCTCCTTCAAGTTAGGTATCTTACTTGGGATGAATCATGGAATAATTTGAAAACCAATGATGCAGATGTTTATCAAGTTATCAACTGCACATTTTTTTACAGTTTATAAAAAGACTTTTTAAAAATAAAACAGAGAAAAATGAAACACTGATTGATCATAAGCATTGGCAAAGACGTTAATTATGAATGCACGGTAAGGTGAAGACAAATGGAAAAAAACATTCATTTTTTTGGATATAATTTTGTTTTTACACAGTCTCTTGTAAGTAGAAGTTCTGTTAAGTAGTGCCGCATGGAGGAAGACACGCTACGAGTATTTTGTATCGCACATATTTGAAATAAGAAAGAAATTTGATACCAGTATTAATTATTTCTTATTCAAGTGAAGTGAAACCAAGTAAGGAGGATTTTTGTAGTTATAACAAGTGCCGGTGTACTTTGAGTCTGCTGCCTGCAGCTACAGCCTAAAAATTCATACAAGTACAGAACATTTCTAATAACACAATCATGTTATATCAATTTAAAAAGTGTTTTCATATGCATATTTAATAAAATTTAGTAATATTATTTATTTATTTATTTTTATTACAACACAAATGTTGACCAGTGTGCCAGTTCTTCAGGACACCGGTTGTGATTAGGGTTTGTTAATTATTGTTACAGTAAGAAATTTCTATGACATAGTTATTGGTCACAAAAACTAATTGTCTGTATTTTCTGTTTGCATGAATCACAATAGGGAGCAAGGCAAAATTGGGGAGAAAATTTTTGAAAAGGAATAAGAATTGAACCAGGTCATGTAAAATTTTCCATAGTAAGCTGTTTTGATTGACGCAGCAAAGGTAGGACAGCTATGCAAGTTGCTTGCATGGTTATGCTTGAAATGCCTCCTTTGACGTAGAGAGAAACCTTTTCCTCAGTATTCCCTTCCTTGAATTTTATTTTCAAGACATTTACAAGAATTTTTCAGTGTGATACATATTGTCAGAAATACATAAAGAATAGCAGTACAATAGTTTGCACTTCATAACAGACGTAAAACAGGATTTGACATTACGTAAATTACATTAATCTAGTGTAATAATTAGTGTATAAAATTTTAACATTTTTGTGAAAATTTTATTTTTTGCATATTCATACAACATGGTCCAAAAATATATGCCCATTGTTCACAGCGATACGAAAACATCAAGCCAAGATGGCGTAGAATTTCACGATCAAACAATTGAAGTTCAGGCACCATGCGTGCCTACTGCAGAAAGTTTAAGTAGATCAGAGATGAGTGTCGCAGGTGTGACAAATGATAGTAATGCTCCACAGCAGAATAACCTTGATGACACACCCCCCCCCCCCCCCCCCCCACAGCAGAATAACCTTGATGACACAATGTTTACAACTGAGACAAAGTCATGCATCTCCCAGAGTGACATACTGCTCATGAATGAAACAATGGAGAGCGATTCCAATATGAATTTTGAGAACATGTTACAAACAGCACTCGTTCACAACACAAATATTAATTTAGAAAGTACAGCTGACAGCAATCATAGCAGTACAACTGAAGCACTACTATGGTACTTATTATCTAACATAAATGTGAAATTTGATATTATAAACATGAAATTTGATGATATGAAACCCAATATGAACACCAATTGCAGTGATATCAAACAAGATACGAATACCAAAATTGATAATTTGACACGCAATCTGAACACCATCTCACAAGGTATGAACATGGTAAAACAGCAACAAAACACTGTTACACAAGATCTAAATACAATGAAGCAAGAATGAAGACAAGTATTTAAGTATTTGCAAGACACGGTCTCACAGAAATTTGATGACTTAGCCAAAAATTTTCCACACTGAAATCAATGAAAAATTGAATGATACGAAAAGACAGGCAAAGCAGGAAGCCTTTTCTGAAGTTAACAGCAACATTATGGAGTTAAAACAGAAGGTAGATTCTTTTAATGACCATCATGATCGAGTAGAGCATCAGATAAAGAAAACCACAGATGCAAACACAAACATTGAAGCCACACAAAACCAGTTGGTTTCGACAGTAAAAAAGGTAAACACTGTAGTTAACAAACTAAATAGAGACTATGAAGGTGTACCTCTAACTGTAGAAGAGCTTACTTTAAAAGTAGCAACATTGGAAGCTGACTCAGCATGTGCTAAGGAGGAGAGAGAGAAGATCAATGAAAATCTGGGTGATATTATTAGTCAAGCTGAAGCAGGTACATTAGATAAGGGTAATACCATTGCAGAGAAGTTAGTAACCGATTGTAAGCTATACACAGGTGTTGTAGAAAAGGTTATTCAGAAAAACAAAATGAAATAGTGAACAAGGTAAACATTTGTCTACAAGCCATGGAAAATAGGAGGTGCGCATTCTTTTATAAGCAAATATTACCAGATTTCAAAATGTGCACCTAAATAATACACAGGGTGCAGTGAACAAACCACAACCTGTTTGTATTCATCCACAAATTGTCATGAGTCCCATGGCAGGTACCAGTGACAGTTGTAGAGTGCAAAATATAAACATACCCACTACACCAACACCTATTACTAACTGAAATTACAGGTAACTGCAATAACCACGTAAATATGATCGAAAATGCCACATGCGTATCAATTATTTTTGCAGACAAAGGTTCGCTGAGACATCAACACTTTCCTACAATCACTTCGAAGGTAAAAGAACGAATGCCATAGTATTTATCAGTGCTTTTCATGTATTTCCATGCAACTGGACAGAAGCACAGAAAATTAGATTTGTCATGTGATATACACAAGGTGACATTCTTTTATGGGTAACTGAAGTGAACGAACATTATAGCACATATATTGAATTTGAATGAGCTTTCCTCAACAAATACGGTAGCCTACATGGATAGTTTGAAAAATACCTGAACATGACACACTACTGGACGAACCCAATATCACAAGTAGACGTATTAAAAATTTTGAAAAGTCATTTACCGTTGCGCATTAGAGAAAAATTTGTCACAGTGCCAGAGCACAACACTGAATATTTTCTGTCAGTGCTTGATTCTATCAGCTTAATCGATGAGGAAAGATCTGTAGCCAATAGAGCCACAGAAAATGAGGCACAACAACAACGTCGTTATGTAAATCAGTCAGTAAAACGTCATCTAAACACATAGCATGGATGGTTCACACAACAGAATAGTTACATACCCCGAGGTAACAAGTACAGTAATTGGAAAAAATGATTTAAAAGAAATTTTCAAAACAACACGGGTAATTTCAGCATACAATCGAATTACAATTCATGATCATCAGGCCTTATGACGAACATGAATAGAAACAGTCAGCCGCAGCAGTGGCCGATGCACAGCAACAGTGCCATGCCATATGCATACTGCGGCCGACCCTTGGGCAGCAAAATAACTGCACAGCACCTAACAACACAAATTGGCTATGTACACACTCAGTGCAACTAACTGAAATTACCCCAAGTAATCAATTAAGTCACACTATGCGACCGGAAAATGCCTCCTGGTCGTAGTTAAGCCCCAGGCTATTTACCTTTCAGAGAGTTGGGGCATGGGAAAACTACAAACATGATTCATAAGGTTTGACAAACAAGGTGACATCAAGGATAATTTGTATCAGCATGAGTTAGATACAGTAGATGAAGTCCAGGAAGAACAAATACAGGGAATCATTAAGGTGAAAATATTTAATATTGACACACAGTTAATTTTAGATACAGGTTCAACTACCAACCTAATGTCAAATGTATTTTTCTGTGAACTGAAGAAGAGAGGCAAATTCCCAACATTTCCTGAACAAAATTGCAAGGTGTAAACTGCTACAGGCAGTAAGACTAAATTGGTTAAGCAGCAGACACTTACTCCATTACAAATTGAACATTTTACCGTGCAGTGCAACTTTCTTATAATTGACAAACTTATAGTTAATTGTCTTATTGGCATGGACACATGAGAACATACAAAACACGGATTGACATAGGTAATGGTAAATGCCGCTTTTATTTAAAGGATTATATGTTTTCTATTGATGTAGTCAAAACACGTGATGAAAATAACAGGAACAAACCAGAGTCTAAAGTAATAGTACAATATTTCTCTCCCACTGTATATTTCACAAACAAATCTGATACTGAACAAGAAGCAAACACTGAGATTAGTTATGAAATGGTAGAGCAGATTCTAAGTGAATCACAGGTACTAAATGATATGCAATGACAAGAACTTTCTAACTTATTGTTTAAGTACGCACATGTTTTTAGTAAGGAGCCAGGTGTAATCAAGGACTATGAATATAAATTTGAAGTCTCTCCACATGAGACATTTTGTGTAATGTCATATCCTATTCCGTGAGCAAAACAAGAGCCAGTAAGGGAAGAGATCAATTATGTGATTGAATGGGGAATTATAAAACCTTCATTTTCGACTTGTTTTAGTCCAATACTACCAGTAAGTAAGCAAGACAGTTTTGTAAGATTAGTTCTCCATGCTAGAAGTATCAGTAAGATTATAGTGCCAGTATGTGTAAGAACAGACAACTTGGAGGAACAGCTTCTAAAGTTTTACAATACAAAATATTTGAGTATACCTGATCTCAAGGTGTCCTACTGCCAAATAAAGCTCCATGAAGGAAGTCAAAAATATACAGCATTTGTTTGTGGTGGCAGAAGTTACGAATTCCGTGTTCTACCTTTTGGGCTGAACATTAGCGCAGGAGCGTTTATATCTGCATTGAACAAGCTTTTAGTACAAGAATTGCTTAGCAAAGTCACAGTTTATGTAGACAACATGCTAATAGCGACACCCACTTGGTTAGAACATATCAGGCTCAATGAACAGGTGCTTCAACGATTTGCAGATTATGGAGTAACAACCAATTTAAAAAAAGTCTGGTTTTGGAAAGGAGCAAGTCAAATTTTTCGGACATGGGTCAGAACGATGTAAAGTACCTGATCAAAAAAAAATTGATGCCATTTGCAATTGTCCACCTCCAAGGAATAAAATACAACTAAAAGCTGTTTTAGGACTAGCATCCTTTCTTCGTAAATTCGTACTACAGCAACTAATGAACAGTGATGCATTGCTTAACTTGTTACGAAAAAATAGGCTTTGATTATGGGGTGATAAGTGCCAAGAGGACTTTAATAACATTAAGCAGGCATAAGTCAATGCAAACATTCATAGCCACCCTGACATGTCCAAGGATTTTTGTATATGCATAGATGCCTCATTTCAAGGGCTGGGGGCATGCTTGTTCCAGATGAGAGAGGAAGAAGGTAAGGAAGTACCCCAATGTAATCAGCTTTGCTAGTTGCATGTCATCAGAAGCAGAAAGATATTACTCTGTGTCAGAATTGGAATGTTTAGCGGTAATGTGGGAATTAAAAAAATTTGAATATTTTTTTGTGAGGCCAGAAATCAAATCATTATTAATGCACACAACTGTCTGACCACCATAAGTTTTGTAAGCAAATGAAAATCTTACAACAGTAAGATCACAGATGGAGTAAAGTCATGATGAAGCATGATGAAGGTGGAAAGGTAAGTACATGGTATCAGAAATACAAGGGCATTTTGTTTAATAGGAAACATGAAAAATCTGATCAATAGTATGTGTATATTCCTGAAGATTATGTCGATGAATTTGTAAGATGCACACATGAAGTATGGGGACAGTATGGAGTAGGCAAATGTACTGAAAAAATGGCAATACTTTGTTATTTTCCAAATTTGACAAGACGAGTTCTAGAGGTACTAACAAGGTGTGCAATATGTCAAAATATCCTGAGCTACACCCAATACTCACACAAAACCCTCTAAACATAGTATCCCTGGACATAGCTGGTCCATATCCAAGAAGTAAAGAAGGAGTAAGATACATAGTAACACTATATGAAACTTTCTCAAAACATATCAAAATGTATGCCATTAAAAGTGCAACGGCCACAAATATCAGAAAAAGAAATGAGGGAGACTATTGGAGGAGAGTAGGTAAACCAAAGGTACTACTAACTGATAATGCTTCATATTATGTTGGGCAAAAGTAGAAACAATTTGTGTCCCCACAGGGCATAACACACATATTAGTAAGCCTTTTTCACTGATAAGCAAGTCCAGTAGAACGAATCGTTAAAGACTTTGACCAGTTTATTAGGAGGTACACCCCTCACAAATCTACCTGATGGGTAGAGTCCATAATTCCCTTAATGCAAGTTGTCAATAAGATTCCACATTCTTCAACAGGTTTCACACATAAGAAATAATAAGAAACTGAAAAAGGTTACACAGTTTTCCGAAGGACAACGAGTCCTCTTACAGACGCATCTTAAATTGATAAAAATTGGCAAACTGAATAAGAAGTGGCAATTACTCTATCCAGACCACGTGTAATTTCCAAAATATCGTACCCTCAGACGTACAGGTGAGTTTATGAGAAAACAGGAAGAGACAAGGGTCTCCACTCCCACAAAGACGTAAAAGCTATTATAGAATGATGAAGCTAGGTAGCATTTTTTTTCTTTCTGTCACAAGATAATTGTACATAGTGTGCAGGACTCTTAAGTATAATTTTTCTTCTGGAGTGTATTTTAAGATAAAGTAATGTGTACAGGCATCAGTAATTCTTTTGATTTGTACACATAGACATAAAATTAGCAACAATGAGAAGTAATACACCGCTTCATGCGAAGCAAAAGGATAAACAAAATTAGCATATGGGTCAGCTGTCTGCACTAAACAATACGCACTGATGCCAGTAGTAGGGGAGGAGGCATTGACTTATGGGAATGCATGACAGGCTGATAGAAGGCGCAACCAAATAGGAAATCTAAGAACCAAGAAACCTATTGATATATGTACTGAGAGACTGAATTAAATACTGAGCTATATACAATGCATTCACAGGCAAAAGGAAGCATTATGAACAATTATCCTAGATGTATAAGCTAAGGACTAATGATAAAATACTGTGAGAAATGTCAAATAATTTACTCTGCAGTGTAAATGACCATAATGTGTGACAATAAATGAATGTCTATGAATTTAAACAAAGTATGGAAATATCTGCAGACATATGCAATGACCAAATGTATCAGTGGCCACCGAGCTACAAAATGCAATTACTTTTAAGTTTTTTTCTTTCATCATGGGGAAGGAGAAGAGAATTACGCCGAGAGTAGCACTTATCAATTGAAGAAACAAGCTCCACCTCGAGTAAACAATTTAGTTAGAAGGATAATTATACAAAGGTCATAAGGCAAATGAAAAGTGAGATATGCATCGTCACACTGCATATCAGTGACAGTTATTAGTATCTATTTGCTGCAGAGTACACAAAAACATTTAAGAGTGTGATTTTTACAAAAACCAATTAATTTTATCATGTCCCTTAAAACTTGAATAATGACATTTCCAGGTATTCAAGAAAAGTAAATCCACAATGGTTAAAATGTCATGTTTCACACTAAGCTACATGTGAATTGAAGTAAACAGCATTAATACACAAAGAAACAACATGATACTATGTGAATGATTAGGCAGTACACATTATTTAAATGAAACAGAAGTTCCTTGGCAACTAGTCCATCACTGTACGAGTAACATTTCCTTATAAATCTTTGAATCAGTAGATGAGTATTACCTTTCTTCCCTCCCAAATAAGGAGGCAACGCCAAGTGTAGTTACCAGCAATGTGCGGTGTTTTAGTCCTATTTTCAATGTTTTTCTCCCTCCTCTGCCTAACAAAGAAATGAGCTCCCATATGTGATAAAAGCCTATCTATAAAACAAAGCATAAATGTATCATATTCTTGTATTGTCATAATGTGGCATGTAATTAATTTGTACATGTGATGGGAATGAAGAGAAGTTGAAACTAACTAACAAACTGTAGTAACAGAACCCAGTTAATGAAAATTTTATGACGTTTTAAAACTTTAGGAATTTATGTTCATAGTATAAGCGACATACATACATTAACCCTTGTTCCATAGATCATGAATATGACATTTCATAATTATGTGGAATGTGTCACTTTAGCATAAGTTTTCTTTACACAAAATAATTAATTGATTGATTAATTTTTTTGCAGTTACTACTTCATATCTAAGAATTCATCTGTTTTGAAGAAGGAGTTGTCATTCAGAAATTCTTTTAATTTGCTTTTAAATGTTACTTTGCTATCTGTCAGACTTTTAATACTATTTGGCAAATGACCGAATATTTTTGTGGCAGCATAATTCACCCCTTTCTGTGCCAAAGTGAGATTTAATCCAGAATAGTTAATATCATCCTTTCTTCTAGTGTTGCAGCTATGCACTTCACTGTTATTTTTGAATTGGGATGGGTTATTAATGACAAATTTCATAAGTGAATATATGTATTACGAAGGTACTGTGAATATCCAGAGTTCCTTAAATAAATATCTGCAAGGTGATCTTGGGTGGGCTCCAGTTATTATTCTGACTACACACTTTTGTGCAATGAATACTTTCTCTCTTAATGATGAATTGCCCAAAATATGATGCCATATGAAAGCAATGAATGAAAATAGGCGTAGTTGGTTAATTTACTGAATATGTTTAACACAAAAATTTGCAATAACCCTTATGGCATAAGTAACTGAACGTGACGTTTCAGCAGATCATCGATGTGTTTCTTCCAATTCAATTTCTCATCAATGCACACACCCAGAAATTTTGAATATTCTGCCTTAGATACAGACTTCTGTTCATAGTTTATATTTATCAATGGTGTTATGCCATTTACTATACAGAACTGTATAAACTGTGTTTTCTCAAAATTTAGTGAGAGTCTATTTGCAGAGAACCACTTAATAATTTTCTGAAAGACATTATTTGCGATTTCCTCAGCTGATTCTTGCTTCTTGTGTGTGATTACTACACTTTTATCACCAGCAAAAAGAACTAACTTTGCATCTTAAGAATGATAAGGGACCCGAAACTGATCCCTGTGGGACACCGTTCTTGATACCTCCCCAGTTAGAGGACTCTGCTGGTTTTTGTAGACTATCTGTACTGTTAATTTCGACCTTCTGCATTCTTCCAGTTAAGTATGAATTAAACCATTTGTGCATTGCCCCACTCATACCACAATACTTAAGCTTATATAGAAGAATTTCATGATTCACACAATCAAAAGTCTTTGAGAGATCAAAAAATGTCCCAATCAGTGATGTTCGGTTATTCATTGCATTTAATATTTGATCAGTGAAAGCATATACAGCATTTTCTGTTGAAAAGCCTTTTTGAAAACTGAATTGACATTTTGTTAGTACTTCATTTTTACAAATATGTGATGCTATTCTTGAATACATTAATTTTTCTATAATTTTGGATGAAGTTCTCAGAAGTGAGATTGGGCTGTAGTTGTTAGCCTCAGATCTATCCCCTTTTTCATGCAATGGTTTAACAATAGAATATTTCAGTCTATCTGGAAAAATTCCTTGTTTCAGTGAGCTACTCCATATGTGGCTGAGAAACCTACTCATTTGTTGGGAACAAGCTTTTAGTACTCTATTGGAAATGCCATCAATTCCATGTGAGCTTTTACTTTTGAGTGAATTTATTATTTTCCTAATTTCGGTAGGAGAAGTGGGTTGAATTTAAATGTTATCGAATTGCATAGGTACTCCCTCTTCTATATACTGCTCTGCATTTTCTAATGAGTAGCTGGAACCTATTTTCTCTACAAGTGTTCACTCTGTCTGCTTGCCAGGGGGTCTCATCCAAGATGTGGAGGAGGCCCTACCGGTGGCAATAGAAAGCACTAGGTGCACCCGACTGCAAATTGTTGCTCATGTCGGCACCAATGACTCCTGCCGTCTGGGTTCAGAGGTCATCCTCAGTTCGTACAGGCGGTTGGCGGAATTGGTTAAGGCACAAAGCCTCGCTCGAGGGGTGGAATCAGAGCTAACTATTTGTAGTATCGTTCCCAGAACTGATCGCAGTCCTCTGGTTTGGAACCGAGTGGAAGGCTTAAACCAGAGGCTCAGACGATTCTGCGGATAGCTGGGGTGCAAATTTCTCAACCTCCGCTCGGGTGGAGAAATGTAGGGTCCCCCTGAATAGTTCAGGCGTGCACTACACGCCGGAAGCGGCTTCAAGGGTAGCGGAGTACATGTGGAGTGCAAATGGGTTTTTTTTAGGTTAGAGAATTCCCTCTCTAGACCCGACAAGACACCTCCTGAGACGCGGCAAGGTAGGAGTAGGCAAAATGCAACAGGGAATAACAATATTAATGTGCCAATAGTAAACTGCAGGAGCCTCTATAGAAAGGTCCCAGAACTGCTCTCATTAATAAATGGTCACAACGCCCGTATAGTACTAGGGACAGAAAGTTGGCCGAAACCAGACGTAAACAGTAATGAAATCCTAAACTCAGATTGGAATGTATACCACAGAGACAGGCTGGACAGTGAAGGGGGAGGCATGTTTATAGCGACAAGAAGTGCAATAGTATTGAAGGAAATTCACAGAGATCCGAATTGTGAAATGATTTGGGTGAAGGTCACATGGTAACTGGATGTCTCTATAGGCCCCCCGGCTCAGCAGCTGTTGTGGTCGAGCACCTGAAGAATAATTTGAAAAATATTTCGAGTAGATTTCCCCACCATGTTATAGTTCTGGGTGGAGATTTTAATTTGCCGGATATAGACTGGGAGACTCAAACATTCACAACAGGCAGCAGGGAAAAAGAATCCAGTGGAATTTTTTTAAAATGCTTTATCTGAAAACTACCTTGAGCAGTTAAACAGAGAACCGACTCATGGCGATAACATATTAGACCCTTCTGGTGACAAACAGACCCGAACTATTTGAATCAGTTAATGCAGAACACGGAATCAGCGATCATAAAGCGGTTACTGCATCGATGATTTCAGCCTTAAATAGAAATATTAAAAAAGGTAGGAAGATTTTTCTGTTTAGCAGAAGTGACAAAAAGCAGATTTCAGAGTACTTGATGGCTCAACACAAAAGTTTTGTCTCAAGTACAGATAGTGTTGAGGATCAGTGGACAAAGTTCAAAACCATCGTACAATATGCATTAGATGAGCATGTGCCAAGCAAGATCGTAAGAGATGGAAAAGAGCCGCCGTGGTGCAACAACCGAGTTAGGAAGCTGCTGCGGAAGCAAAGAGAACTTCACAGCAAACATAAACAAAGCCAAAGCCTTGCAGACAAACAAAAATTACGCAAAGTGAAATGTAGTGTGAGGAGGGCTATGCGAGAGGTGTTCAATGAATTTGAAAGTAAAGTCTATGTGCTAACTTGGCAGAAAATCCTAAGAAATTTTGGTCTTATGTCAAAGTGGTAGGTGGATAAAAACAAAATGTCCAGACACTCTGTGACCAAAATAGTACTGAAACAGAGGATGACAGTCTCAAGGCCGAAATACTAAATGTCTTCTTCCAAAGCTGTTTCACAGAGAAAGACTGCACTGTAGATCCTTCTCTAGATTGTCGCACAGATGACAAAATGGAAGATATCGAAATAGACGACAGAGGGATAGAGAAACAATTAAAATCGCTCAAAAGAGGAAAGGCCGCTGGACCTGATGGGATACCAGTTCGATTTTACACAGAGTACGCGAAGGAACTTGCCCCCCCCCCTTCTTGCAGCGGTGTACCATAGGTCTCTAGAAGAGCGAAGCGTTCCAAAGGATTGGTAAAGGGCACAGGTCATTCCCGTTTTCAAGAAGGGACGTCGAACAGATGTGCAGAACTATAGACCTATATCTCTAACGTCAACCAGTTGTAGAATTTTGGAACAAGTATTATGTTCAAGTATAATGACTTTTTTGGAGACTTGAAATCTACTCTGTAGGAATCAGCATGGGTTTTGAAAAAGACGGTCGTGTGACACCCAGCTCGCGCTATTCGTCCACGAGACTCAGAGGGCCATAGACACGGGTTCACAGGTAGATGCCGTGTTTCTTGACTTCCGCAAGGCGTTTGACACAGTTTCCCACAGTCGTTTAATGAACAAAGTAAGAGCATACGGACTATCAGACCAATTGTGTGATTGGATTGAGGAGTTCCTAGATAACAGAATGCAGCATGTCATTCTCAATGGAGAGAAGTCTTCCAAAGTAAGAGTGATTTCAGGTGTGCGGCAGGGGAGTGTCATAGGACCGTTGCTATTCACAATATACAAAAATGACCTGGTGGATGACTCCGGAAGTTCACTGAGGCTTTTTGCAGATGATGCTGTGGTGTATTGAGAGGTTGCAACAATGAAAAGTTGTACTGAAATGCAGGAGGATCTGAGCGAATTGACGCATGGTGCAGGGAATGGCAATGGAATCTCAATGTAGACAAGTGTAATGTGCTGCGAATACATAGAAAGATAGGTCCCTTATCATTTAGCTACAAAATAGCAGGTCAGAAACTGGAAGCACTTAATTCCATAAATTATCTGGGAGTACGCATTAGGAGTGATTTAAAATGGATTGATCATATAAAGTTAATCTTCGGTAAAGCAGATCCCAGACTGAGATTCATTGGAAGAATCCTAAGGAAATGCAATCCAAAAACAAAGGTAGTAGGTTACAGTACGCTTGTTCGCCCACTGCTTGAATACTGCTCAACAGTGTAGGATCCGTACCAGATAGGGTGATAGAAGAGAGAGAGAGAAAGAAGATCCAACGGAGAGCAGCGTGCTTCGTTACAGGATCATTTAGTAATCGCGAAAGCGTTACAGAGATGATAGATAAACTCCAGTGGTAGACTCTGCACGAGAGATGCTCAGTAGCTCGGTACGGGCTTTTGTTAAGGTTTCGAGAACATACCTTCACCGAAGAGTCAAGCAGTATATTGCTCCCTCCTACGTATATCTCGCGAAGAGACCATGAGGATAAAATAAGAGAGATTAGAGCCCACACAGAAGCATACCGACAATCCTTCTTTCCACGAACAATACGAGACTGGAATAGAATGGAGAACCGATAGAGGTACTCAGGGTACCCTCCGCCACACATCGTCAGGTGGCTTGCAGAGTATGGATGTAGATGTAGAAACACTTAAAAAAAATATTATTAAAAATGTTTTCTACTTCTGACTTCTTGTTAACAAACTTTTCATTGTGTTTGATAGAAATACAGTCTTCCTGTGCTCTCGGTTCCCTGTTTCCCTTTTCACAATATTCCAAATTGTTTTAATTTTATTATCAGATGTGCTAATCTCAGACATAATGCACATACTTCTGGACTTTTCAATAACTTTTCTTAATACAGTGCAGTAGTTTTTATAATGTTTCATTGTTTGGGGATCATCACTCCTCCTAACTATAAGATACATTTCCCTTTTCTGTTTACAACATATTTTTATCCCTTTAGTAAGCCATGGCTTTTTACATGGTTTCTTACAATTTTATTTCACTGTTTTCTTAGGGAAACCGTTTTCAAATATACTCACAAAGGTATCATAAAATAGGTTAAATTTTAAATTAGTATCATGTTTCCTGTACACCTCATCCCAGTCTAACTGTTGCAAGCTGTCCCTAAAATTTTGAAGTGTTAAATCATTTATGGAACATACTATTTCGGAGGAATGTTTTCATTACTGTATGGAGCTACATCATATACGGTAACTAGCTGTGCATCATGATCCGACAGACCATTCTTAACAGGAAAAGTTTTTATTTGATTAAATTTATCTTGGTCTATGAAAACATTATCTATCAGTGTGATGCTTTCCTGTACCACCCGATGGATGGAATGTCAGCCATAGGTATAAGCTATCATGTTATGTAGATTGTTGTAACTCAATATTTGGATGAATTCTTATTGGAAACCAAGCTCCATATGAAAAAATGAACTTAATGACAAGCAATTTATACTATGTTTTGGACAGCTATATGTGTCTTTCAGCATGTGGATGGTTAAGTGTGGTGTGCAATGAAATAATTTTTGAGTATTGTGGCTCACAATGCTTAACACTTTAACAAGTGAACTACAGTTGTTCAAGCAGGTACTTACCTCATTCATGGATGCTATTGGTCGGGGTTCTCTCCGCTGAAAATGCAAGTACAATGGGTAATAATGATGCCCGGGCTATAAAAAAGGAAATCTTCTGCCACCGAGTCAGATTTTAAACAATAAGCTCACACCACTGCACTCAGAATGAAGACAAACACCACAGCAATTCTTCAATATGTGACACTCAGGTGAAAGTGTGACACTCAGTGTGAAGTCAACACTAAGACAGTGAGTGCATGCATGTGCAATGGTAGCATCTAGCATGTTGATCGGTAGCATCTAGCTCTTAGCTGCCAAATTGGCCTGTGCACCAGAGCGAAACCCAGCAGTGAAAATGAAGGAAACTGAACATTATTGTTAACACTCTAAATTCAAATATGTAATGGACTATCGTATTATGTAAATAATCTTTTAATTTCTTGTAGAAATTTAACATACGTAGGATAAGCTGACATTTCCATTTCATTAATTAAAAGAGAAGCCGACAAATAAAGTGTATAGACCCCTATCAGCAAATGTAAACATGTACAAGCAAAAACCAATGTACGTCCTCCATACCATGTCAGTGTATTTATGTAAAAAAAAAAAAATGCTGATCAATCATAAGCATTGGCAAATACATTAATTATGAATGCGCAGTAGGGCACAGACAAAAAAAAAAAAAAAATAAAAAATAAAAAAAATAAATAAATAAATAAATAAATAAATCAGTCAATTTTTTGTGCATGGTTTGGTTTTTACACATTCTCTTGTATGTAGTAGTACTGTTAAGTAGTGCCGTGCGGAGGATGATGGGCTACACGTATTTTGTATCAAACATGTTTGAAATAAGAAAGAAATTTGATACCAGTGTTAAGTATTTCTTATTCAAGTGAAGTGGAACTTAGTAAGGAGGATTTTCTTAACTACAACAAGCACCAGTGTACTTAGAGTTTGCTGCCTGCAGCTGCAATTGGAGAGTAAGAAATGAAGTCTGATAGTCTAAAAATTCATATAAGCACAGAACATTTCTATTTACACAATCTTGTTCTATCAATTTAAAAAGTGTATTCATATGCATATTTAATAATATTTATTTCTTTATTTTTATTACAACAGTGTCTGTGTGGTTGTGTCTGTAATTGTGCAAACTGTTGCTGGAAAGAAAGCTAGTTCAAGAGCTAGTATTTAAAATATAGTGTGAATGCTGTTTTCTGTTACCTGTTACTATGCTCCGCACATCGATCCGCTATAGATGAATGGTTGCCTTTTCCTTACTTCATGTATTACTCCATCCAGGAATTTCCATTATTGTTTTACCATACTTATTAATTTATCTGAGGTCTTTGGAAAAAAATAAATGTTCATTTTTGGCAACGTATAATACTAGTGAGTGTGTAAAATTTTTATGTTAAATCAAGAGATTATTTTTATTAGTTTGAAATGTCTATTTCCATGCTTTATACATCACATTCTTGTTGATTAATTTCCCATAAAAATTATGCATTCCACTTCACGAACTTAGGATATTGCTGCATAGTGAGTTTTGTATGAGTCAAAAATGTAGATAGAAATACTGCAGAAGTTATCACATTGGAGGGATACCAGTGAGATGAGTCATGAAGAAGGCAGCAGCCGTTTCAGTAGTTGCAATGGCAGTGGCTTAAATGATTAGCTGATCTGTCCTCCTAAAACTAGCCAACATGGCCTTCCTCAGCTGTCAAATTTCCCAATGACATGCAGCTCTACCACATTGTAGAATGATGGCTGTAAGTAGTCCAGTCGTTGTAGGAAAATATGGGAAAAAAATTCATGTACACATAAAATTTTTGTGCAGTGGTGGGAGAGAATATCATGAACAACATACTATAAAATCCTTACCGATAGGGTGTAAGCATTGGGATGGGGGGCATTTAAGAATCACTTTTTTTACAGTTTCCTTTAATACCTTGAAAACTACGGCTTTTATTGAAAATGTTTCACAGTACAAAATTAAACTACATGGTAACCCAAAAACCCATTAACATTTGAAAATTCACTAATTCACAGAAAAATGTAGGTAGAGAGGTAAAACTTGTCAACGTGCCTGAAATGACATGGAGTTTTACTGAAATCAAAAATTGGTGCAAAAACTGGCCAACATATGGTGCTACACAGCACACTGTAAGAGTCTGTCAACGCTCACAATTGCAGAATTTGGGCTGCCATTAATCCTAGAACTGTTGTGGAAAGCTCACTGCATGGTGTCGATGCCACAGTGTGGTGTGGATTTAACACATCAGTCATGATCAGACCCTTTTTCGTCAAGGAAATGTAAACTGTCTGTTTTCAAACTGCCTGTGGCATGGGAGCTAGATAAGTCAATATGTTACAGAATCATATCATCCCTAGCCTGGCTCATAAACATCTGCTGGAAGGCACAACTATTAAGCCAGATGATGCTCCATTCCATATTGCTACAAGGGTGAAAGATCTCTTGCACACATTGTTTGGCGAGGTTCGTGCTGAGCCACCACTTTCATCATGCTTGACCTCCCAGGTCTGCAGACCACAATTCCATGTAATTATTGGTTGTGGAGTTACCTGAAATTGCAAGCGCACTGCAATTATCTGACTTCATTAGTGATGCAACCTTTGGCAATTTGCCACCATACCTAGTGAAATGATGTGCAGGGCTATTCACAGCATTGTCCCTCAACTACAGGTACTGTTGATGAATGACAGCTGACATGCCGAGTATTTATTGTAAAGAACATCTTATAAGCTGAAAATCAAATGTTATGCTAATTATTGCTTTTGTATCATATTAAATGCCATATGTTGGTTATTTTGAGCCCTTTTTTGGTTTCAATAAAACAATATGTCATTTCAAAATGTATGTATCATGTGTAAATGCAGTAGAACTGTATTAAGGTATAAATAGTGTTCCAGGACACAAATGAAAAATAGGGATGGGTGAAAGCACAAGGGAAGGTAGGTTGTCGGATCTTATTCATACACTTCCCTCCTTCATAGGTCTACCAATGGAAGATGAAGCAGATGAGTCACTACTCTATCTACCCCCCCCCCCCCCCTCCCCCTAAGTCACAAGAAGTAGCTATTATGTGTTTCACAAAGTTATACCAACCCTCCACAGCATGTCCTTATTAATCAATGGTGAAGCACTGTGAAGACATGGCTGGGAGCTGTTTATTTTCAACAGTGTGTGTTAAAACTATGTGGAATGCAGATATGAAATGCTAATAATACTAACACAAGTGATGCCCATGGATAGAATCTACATAAATCTCAGCACACTGTTCAACACTGCTAGAGAGGAAATTGATTCTGAGGCATTCTGTAAGAGAGCTGTATCATTGTTGTGGAAAATATGACTTCCTCCACCATCACCACTGCTGGATTTTTAGTTCACTGACAGACTATTCCTCCCCAAAATTTCTTATCCAGTTCTCTAACCTGAATAGACGAGATAAACTAACTGAGCAAGTGTTTATTGAGTGGAATTAGTTTTGGTTTATTGAATGCATTCTTATTTGCAGCATTAAGTGAGCTTCTACATAAAAAAATATGTTCCTGTAAACAAAGGCTGAGAAATGTTTAATGTGTGTGATGTTGTCAGTGACATATGTAGTGTTGGTGGGAAAGGTGTCTTCGACATCATATTGCAAAGCCACATAATTGTGCTGTAGTCACTTAGTGCTGATTTAATGAAGGACCAGAAAATTACTGCATTTCTCATTGTTAATCGTGTTACTGGTAGATAGCATAAATCTTTTAAACTAAGGAATTATGTCACTTGTAGAGTGGGCTGCACTAACATAAGTGAAGCCACTTACCACACATCTTCCAAGATGAGTGCGAAAATGTCTGATAGAATGGGGCCGGCCGCGGTGGTCTCGCGGTTCTAGGCGCGCAGTCCAGAACCGTGCGACTGCTACGGTCGCAGGTTCGAATCCTGCCTCGGGCATGGATGTGTGTGACGTCCTTAGGTTAGTTAGGTTTAAGTAGTTCTAAGTTCTAGGGGACTGATGACCACAGCAGTTGAGTCCCATAGTGCTCAGAGCCATTTTTTTGATAGAATGGGACTGATCATGTTCAAGATTAGAACATTAATTTGCTTTAATGGATTAACTGACTTGAAAGTAACACTTAGGTGACCTACTTCGATTGCAGAGGAGGCAATTTGATCCTCAGGGCCTCTACAGGTGTTGGGGTTTGGCACCCCATTGTGCTGTGGGATCTATTCCAGACAGTAATAGTAGGGACTATGAAATCAACATTGACTAATACATATTGACAGCATGTTACATGTGACACAGACTTTTCAGTGTGGTAGACAGATGAAAGTACCAGCTGTTGAGCTTTTTTACATAGTAGCTCACTTAACAATTTCAAATATGTACTCAGTTAATAAACTGAAATAACTTGACTTTATAAACATAGCCCAGTTAAGTTACTTTGTTTACTCTCATAAGAGAAATGGATGGGAAATGATGGCACGGTATAGTCAATCTGTAAACTGAAAACTGAGCACTTGTGGTGAGGTTGTTGCCTTTACCAGAAGAACACTACAGCTGTGGTGCAGGTTGACTAAGAATCAATTTCCCCTGCAGCAGAGGAGAAGAGTGTCTAGAGATTTACATAGCTTCTGTCCATATATGTTTCTTGTGTTGGTATTATTAGTAACTCATACCTGAAGTTAATGTAGTACTGACACATCTTGTAGAAAATAAACACCCTACTGGGCACCGCACTGCAAGGCCTGCGAGTCGTAAGGCATGCTAAGGAGGGTTGGTATAACTTTGTAAAACATCCCATAGTTGTTTCTTGTGATGTAGTGACATAGATGGACTGCGAATAATCTACTAAGTCTTCAGTTTGTAAACATATGAATGAGGAAGTGCATGAACACAAATCGGTGACCTTCCTTCCCTCATGATTCAGCCCCACACATCTCCGCCTCCGCACCACTTACACAACTTGTTACAGTTCCAGGACACAATTTATCTCTCAACATGACTCTCAAGGACTTATTACACTGTACCACTTCTATTTGCTTTTAGACCATTTCATTTAGAGACAACATTAATTTTATGCTGTTAAAACAATGTTTTTGATTGACAATTTTTCCATCCCCTGTAACATGGAAACTATTAGTTCTAGGGAAAAAAAATGAATATGACCTTTTTCATGTGAAATTTACTGTTGTTTATTTTTGAACTGGGAAACATTTTTATTAGAAGCTGTGGTTTTAAAGTGGTCATGGTATGTTATCCATGACACTCCCTTCTACCACTGTGATTCTAATGTCTTTCCACCGGTAGACCAATTTTGGCCTTTGTTGACATGTGTACATGTAAGACACGTGGAGATACTCATGCTTCCAGACAGATTTTTTTTGTGGCAAGTGGCTTACACACTACTTAATCTAACTTAAACTAACTTACACTAAGGACAACACACACACACACCCATGCCCAAGCGAGAACTCGAACCTCCAATGGGGGGATCGCATTAACCATGGCAAGGCACCTTAGACTACACGGCTACCTTGTGCGACCCAGACAGATCATGTAATGGTAATATACAGATGTAGAAATCACATTTTAACACACTTACAGGAACAATTTGGTCTCTGTTTGTAATATATTGGTTATGAAATGCCGCAATAAGAATTTAATGGGGAATTGACAGGTCAGAGTCAAAGCAACACAGGAGTAAACAACATCTCCGAATTATTAAGATCCTTCACACAATCAAATGTGACTAAACTACTCCATCTCACAGCAGAATATGTGAGACAGGTTAAATGTCTTCAGACACAGGTGCGAGTACTAGCAAATCACTAGTTTAATAAGCGATGATTGAAAATTACTAATGAAAACTATATAAAGAAGTAGAGAAAATGTAGACACGTGCAAGGCAAGAATATAAGTTGAGTAGGACATACCAACATTTATAGCAACCACAGATTTAGAAAAGGATTTTTATACTGTTGATTGGAAACAGTCTTTGAAATTCTGAAGATATCAGGGAAAAAATACATGGCCTGAAAGATTATGTACAATTTGTAAAGAAACCGGACTATGGTTAAAAGAGTTGAAGGTCATGAAAAGGAAGTAGCAGTTGAAGAAGGAGTGAGATAGGACTGTGGCCTATATCCATTTTTATTTCAATCTGTACAAATAACAAGCAGTGATGGAAATTAAGGAGAAATATGGGAGCAGTATTGGAAATTAAGGGAAAAAATAGGAAGAAAGTAATATCCAGGAAGAAGAAAGAAATGTAATGTTTGCCAACAAAGGACTAATTCTGCCACAGACAGCAAAGGATCTGGAAGATTGGTTAAATGGAATGGCTAGTGTCTTGAAGTGAAATTATACGACATACAACAATAAATGTAATGGTGTTTGATTGAAGTAATTTGGGTGATGAGGGTGCTAGATTAGGAAGTGAGATATTAACAGAAGTAAAAGAATTTTACTATTTTAGCACTAAAGTAACTGATGACAGTGAAATAGAGATGATATAAAATTCAGATTAACAATAGTAAGAAAAGCTTATCTGAACAAAAGAAATCTGTTAACACTGAATTGGAAATGTTTGTGTGGAGTGCAGTGTAATATGGAAGATGATAAACTGTATAGACAATCAGGGAACAGGAAGTTTAAAAATGTGGTGGTACAGAAAAATGCTGGATATTAGACAGGTAGATCGGATGACCAATGTAGAGGTACTGAATATAATCAAGGAGAAAAGAAGTTTATGGTACAACTTGACTAAAAGTAGGGACAGGCTAACAGGACACATTCTGCTATCAAGAAAATAATTGACACACTAATGGAGAGAATTGTGGGGAATACAAATTTGTAGAGAAAGGTCAAGGCTTGAACACAGTTAGCTCATTCAAATTGCTGTAGGTTGCAATTGGTGTGTAGAGATAATGAACTGACTTCCATAGAATAAACAATTGTGGAGAACTGCATAATCAAACTTGTCTGTGGAGTGAAGATTACAACAACAACAACTTGTGATCTTATAACTATAAAACTAGCATATTGCCATTTTGCTGGAAAAGAATGAAATTTATGATTTATTAAAATTTTACTTTATTGTATTTTTTTTAAATTACATCTAATATTACCAATGATTATACTAGTTAGGAATTTCAGTCAATTTCTCAGGTATTGGAAGAAACTATTTTCTCATTTATTTTTCCAAACTTTTCTGACAAAACACAGAAATCTTTCATTAACTTTTAATTATTTGTTTCAGATTGCTGGAGCTGTTACCACATATTTAGTAATTCTAATTCAGTTCCAGAACTCAGATACAGGGAGTACACCAAACAATCCAGCCAATTAAACATCTACAAAATGTAAATAAATCTTGAAATAAATGTCACCTTTTTTGTATTATCAATTTATGTGGCATGCTAATAGCACTTATTTATATACTCATACTTGATATATTAATGTGAAGTGGCTAATAATGAAAGGCATCTAAATCAAATACATAAGATATGTCCCTTTTGATTAGTTCACACTTATCATGAGAAAGTTTGCTTTATTATTAATACTAAGTGTTTGAGTGATCGTCTGGGTTGATGAGTTTAGTGGTGAACGAAAGGATTGGACAATTAAAATGGGTTAAAGAGGGAGGAGGGATATAGATGGGAACAGCAGTGTTGGAAGACAAGAGAAGAAGAGACAAATGACTAGGAGAGGGAGTGGGAGATGGTTTTGGTGGGGGGAGTATAGTGCTAGGACTGGGAAGGATTGGTGCGGAAAATAAGAGGAGAGAAAAGGATCAGGGGAAAGAAGTAAGGAGCAGGCGGCTGAGGAGGGGGACAAATAAAGATTTAGGCCAGGGGCTTGACAATAATAGGGCATGTGCTGGAACAGTAGTTTGGGTCTGCAAAAGTCAAAGGAGATGGTACTAGGAGAGGGGAGGAAAGGGAGGAAATCAAAGATGCACAGGCCTTGGAGCAGCTGTTGAGATCAATGGTGTTGTGGTGTGCAGCATGTTCAACAACTGAGTGGCCAAATTTGTAATTTACCCTCATTTGGTGATGCCAGTCATGCATGTAGCCAACTGTTCACTTGTGATACCTACATAAAACACTAAACAATTGTAGCACAGTTGGTACACAACACAGCTGCTCTCACACATACATTTTCTTGGGCCAAACAGAAAAAGTCAGTAACTGAAGCTAAAAGTGCTGGAAAAGTTTAAGAGACACATTTTACTCAAGGCTTTTCCACAGGAAAATGACCCCTAGGATGCAGAATTGGGATTACTTGAGGTTGGACTATGATATTAAACAGACCAGATCAGTGATAGACAACTACATTGGTGAACAAGGATAAAATTTTGGGTAATGTAATATTCATGTCACAACGTTCTGTTTGTACATCAAAGTCAAAGCTGCAGGATGTGGTTGAGTTTTTCAAGGCCCAGTTGGTATTGTGTCATTGTTGTCAAAGCTTGGTACCAGAACGAACAAGCCAGTAACAAGCCAGTGACAAACAGCATGCAACATGCTCTAATACGAGATATAATGTACCAAAATCTGTGCTCAGTCTCAAAAGTGGCATTTCAAGACCCATTAAATGTGTGCAAAATAATAATGTGTCCCTACACTACTCATATTCTTTTAATTTGTCAGTCATTCCCTTGCAGATGAACTTTATGCCAGATCCACTGCATGAACTCGCCACCCAGCTTCTACTGCCATCCAGTCACAGGTATTTTCTATCCATAAGTAGAACAACACAATGAAGCTGCCATGCCACTTGCCAAGTGAACTGCAGCTACTGTGCAGTCTTAAATGTGATTATGTAAACTAAGCATCTGCCTATGTGCATGAATGGCAAACACCAAATTATGGCGAGATATAAATTCAACTATCTGACTGGGAACATTCTGCGTGCAACAGACATCAATGGCATAAGCAGATGCTAGGCTACCTGCACATTATTGAACATTTATACTGTATGTTTGTTATTAGTAAATATTTTCCCTTTTTGAATTTTAATTTAGGACAACAGTTACCTAGTAAATATACGTACATAAAGTTGCTTCAAAGTCTGTGTTTTCCATATTCTTATTTTTCAGACAATAATTTAGAACTGATTGTAAAGGTGAAAGTTTTTCAGTGGACTGTTTATGTAACATAAGAACATGATATTTAAAATTTCATAATACTATGTGGTCTAAGAATGTCGATGCTACCAATAAATTTTTGCTAGAACATTGATGTACCCTCATGTAAAGTTTAATAAGTAAAAATGTTTGGTAAGCATTGGAAAATGCATTCGTTAGATGCTGAAATGTACTGAAATGTGATATGTTTTTTAGGGCTGTATTATGGAGGAACTAAGATTTTAAGCAATCAACTGAATACTAAACAGGAAAAAATTTCCTAATGTTCTATAAAATTAATTTATTTGTTCTCAGGTTGGCTTTTACTTTCTTACAGCATTGTATGGTGACGTGTGAATTTCACAAACACAGATAAAACGACATATGACTTCCTTGGATATTATTTGTGCAGAGTGCCTCGATAGCTCAGTGGTCAACGTGGTAGAATGCTTTGCAAAAGCGTCCGGGTTCAGTTCCCGGCTGGGTTGGTGATTTTCTCCACTCAGGGACTGGGTGTTGTGTTGTCTTCATCATCATATCTTTGCCATCAACATGCAAGCTGCCAAAGTGGAGTCACCTAAAAAGACTTACACCAGGCAACCAGTCTACCGAACAGGAGGCCCTAGCCACACAATTTTTTTTTTTTACTTGTACAGAAGATACAAAAAGTATTACTTTTTATGCAGAAATCGTTACACTAACTAGAAAAGAAATTTATGTGAAGTGACATTTAACAACTGGGAAAAACTTGAATTAAAAGTTTTACACTGAGGAAATGAGATTGGTCATTTAATACTAAACTGGCATTCCATGTCATTTGTTTGTTGATATCCAGTACTTCAAGTAGGGTCATCTTTCTACTTTTCACAACAGAATGTAAAACTGCATATTCTATATCATATGAGTGGTTTTTTTTGTAAAAAGATAATTGGCATTAGATGATTCTTCCTGTCTTTCTTAATCATCTGCTTCTCTAATGTTCAGGTAACTGCCACAGTCTGCTTGGCTGATCAACATATACTTTTCCAGCATGTGGTTTTATACACACCACTCTGTGTCAAGGGCTGCAGTTTGTCTTTACTATTGAATAAAAATAGACAAATGCTGATAATATTATAGAATTCAGGCTTGTAGTTGCAGGACTAACTTTTTTCTGAGGTTATCTGAAATTTTGCCTACATATGCAATGATGCACCAGTCTTTGTAACTACATACTGACTGGTTCCTGTCGGCCTGTGTGCGGAAGTGGAGTAATTTTACATATTTTCTTTTTTCATAGTTTATTATCAACCACAGCAGATGTAGGGCCATTACTGGAAATATATTGGATTGTATATGGTTGTATTTTAGAGGCAGATTCAAACAAGAGAAGAGATATGAAGTAATGATTCAGCGAATGGAAATCTGCATGTTTGTGGATGTTGGGAGCTGGCAGGGATTATTGAATATGTAGTCATGGTTTTTCACTAAATGATAAACAAATGTCTCCTTGTGCTGATGTCTATACTAAGGTTGAAGAAATTTATTAAAGAGCTTCCCAGCTCCATTGTGAACCCACACAGCCATTCTGCCATCATTAACGGAGAACTAACCTTTGACAATGCCAGCCACTCATGCTGGTGCAACATCAGGAAAATTGTTAAACTAGTATTGGTCATAGAGCCCAAGACATAAGCCAACAGGCAGAATTTCATATATAGAAAACATTGTCTGATAGTTATATTACATAGGAGCATGACTTGATCTTCATAAGTAACAGTGCAGACTCCAATGCAATTTGGAAAAAAAAGCAAAGAATATAATTCATTTCTGTAGAGGTAACTACATTCATTTAATAACAGCTAGTGAACAATGTACGCCGTGGAGAACTGGTATCATCGTTTGAATCACCATTATTTGTGACCAATGGATCTAATACTTGCCAAAGCGCAGAGACATTGATCAGGATTATCAACTACATTCCTTACGAAAGTGCCTAGTTTTTCTTCTACTTAATGACTATGGGATGTAAGTGAACATCATTATCTTTACTGTCAGTAACTTATAAACAAAATTAATGTTGATACATGAAGTTAAGGGAATGATAGTGGTAGAAAACAAAGTATGTAATGGTACATTGATTGTATGTTTACTATCAGTCATGAAAGAAACACTTGCATCTGGAGACGTGTCAAGTTGTGAAACTGCAGATGTCACAAATAGATGTGTTGAAACAATGGTAGCATAAAATGCCAGAGCTTAAGGAATTCTAGATGGTGAGTAGAATATCAAAATAGATTGATACAACAACCAAACACAAGAAACAAGCTGAAGTTGTTATGAGCGGTCCAAGGTAATAATATTGGATCAATATACAACCCAGAACTCTGTTGAAGGTCAAGGCCAAATTGTGATGACTGAGATGGTACGGTGCACTTTGGCAGGGGCTCTTGATCTTGCCCTGTCTGATCCCTTAATGGCTATGCCGATGATGATGATGACGATGATGATAATGATGAAGACGACTCCCTTCCTCAAACAGTCACATAATGGAGTGTAGAGATTTTGAATATCATCGAAATTAGCCTAATAAAAAGTTATTGCACCTAGTTCTTAAACACAGCACTTCATAAGAACTCTGAATCCTGTTTGCCTTGCTGCCAATTGTTCCAAATAGACTAGTTAATTTTTTTGTAGACTAGTCTTTCACCGAGCTTCTTAAGTCGAGCTGAATACTCACACTGATCAGAATACTCTTACATATCAATAATTTTGGAGGTAATTAGGTGAATTACTGTGTTTCAAAGCTACAACCATTTTAATTTAAGGTAAATTGTCAACATTCCATTAAGACAATGTCAATAAAATTTTGGCATCAATTTTTGGTTTTCTTTTGACTGGCTGACATGCTGGCGAAGAACTCTGGGTGCACACTGTCCATGTCGAGAGTTGTCCCACACACACGGTGGTGGTGGTAGTAAAATGCACCTGCCAATTCATTGTTACAGCAGTCAGAGGGTAGTTCCGTGCTTCCTGAATTCCTCTCCTGCAGATTTTCCAGGAGAGAATCTATTACTTCTGCGAACCATTTGTTCAGCTCATCCTTCGCCACCCTCTTCCTTTTGTGCCTTTGATCTTCTCTAGCATTAATATCTTTTCCAGAAAATTATATTTTTCTCATAATGTGACCAAAGCAGGTGAGTTTTTCTACAGTATCAGACCTTCCAAGGAGCAATCTGCTTTTATTTGCTGCAATACTGACCTACTGTGATGTGCAAAATGGCTAATCAGGGATGGCTACAGGACAAATGTAAGGATGTAGAGGCTTATGTCACTAGGGGTAAGATACATACTGCCTACAGGAAAATTAAAGACACATTTGGATAAAGAGAACCACTTGTATGAATATCAAGAGCTCAAATGGAAACCCAGTTCTAAGCAAAGAAGGGAAAGCAGAGAGGTGGAAGAGGAATATAGAGGGTCTCTACAAGGTCGATGTACTTGAGGACAATACTATGGAAATAGAAGAGGATGTAGATGAAGATGAAATGGGAGATATGATACTGCATGAAGAGTTTGACAGAGCACTGAAATACGTAAGTCGAAACAAGGGCCCAGGAGTAGACAACATTCCATTAGTAGTACTGACAGCCTTGGGATAGCCAGTCCTGACAAAACTCTACCATTTGGTGAGCAAGATGTACGAGACAGGCGAAATACCCTCAGACATCAAGAAGAATATAATTATTCCAATCCCAAAGAAAGCAGGTGTTGACAGATGTGAAAATTACCAAACTATCAGTTTAATAAGCCACCGCTGCAAAATGCCAACGCGAATTCTTTACAGACTAATGGAAAAACTGGTAGAAGCCGACCTTGGGGAAGATCACTTTGGGTTCTGTAGAAATATTGGAATACATGGGGCAATACTGACCTTACGACTTATCTCAGAAGAAAGATTAAGGAAAGACAAACCTATGTTTCTAGCATTTGTAGACTTAGAGAAAGCATTTGACAATGTTGACTGGAATATTCTCTTTCAAATTCTGATGGTCGCAGGGGTAAAACACAGGGAGCGAAAGGCTATTTACAATTTGTACAGAAACCAGAAGGCAGTTATAAGAGTCAAGGGACATGAAAGGGAAGCAGTGATTGGGAATGGAGTGAGACAGTGTTATAGCCTCTCCCCGATGTTACTCAGTCTGTATATGAAGCAAGCAGTAAACAACAGAAAAATTCAGAGTAGGTATCAAAATCCATGGAGAAGATATAAAAACTTTGAGATTCGCTGATGACATTGTAATTCTGTCAGAGACAGCAAAGGACTTGAAAGAGCAGTTGAACGGAATGGACAGTGTCTTTAAAGGAGGATATAAGATGAACATCAACAAAAGCAAAACAAGGATAATGGATTGTAGTCTAATTAAGTCAGGTGATGCTGCGGGAATTAGATTAGGAAATGAGACACTTAAAGTAGTAAATGAGTTTTGCTATTTTGGGAGCAAAGTAAGTGATGATGGTCGAAGTAGAGAGGATATAAAATGTAGACTGGATAAGAAGAGAAAAGAAGCTTTCGAAATGTGGTGCTACAGAAGAAGGCTGAAGATTAGATGGGTAGATCGCATAACTAATGAGGAAGTATTGAATAGGATTGGGGAGAAGAGAATTTTGTGCCACAACTTGACTAGAAGAAGGGATTGATTGGTAGGACATCTTCCAAGGCATCATGGGATCACCAATTTAGTATTGGAGGGGAGTGTGGATGGTTAAAATCGTAGAGGGAGACCAAGAGATGAATACACTAAGCAGATTTAGAAGGATGTAGGTTGCAGTAGGTACTGGGAGATAAAGAAACATGCACAGGATAGAGTTGCATGGAGAGCTGCATCAAACCAGTCTCAGGACTGAAGACAACAACAACAACAACAACAACAACAACAACTGACCTATTTGTTATCTTTGTGGTCCATGGAATTCTAAGGAGTTTCCTCCAGCACCACAATTCAAAGGGGTCTGTTCTATGCCATTCAGTCTTTCTTATGGTCCAGATCTTACACCTGTACATCACAACTGGAAACACCATATCCTTTCTATATGGATATTTGTTGTTAAAACATTGTTGAGACTGAACATTGTCTTTCTGCAAAGTACAAGAGTCTAATGGCTGTGGTCACGATCAGCAGAAATCTGGATGCCAAGGTAATGAACACACAAACTATGTCCATTGTTTATCATCCTACATGCTATGAATTGGTATGTGTAGTTACTATAGTTTTCGTTTTTTTGATATTGAGCATTAGAATGGCCTTTGCAGTTTCTTCTTTCACCTAGGATCTCTAACTTATCTTCAACAACTGCCACCAGTACAGCATCATCTGCATACCTAAAGTTATTTATTTTTGTGAGGAAATAGAACCACTGCCTCTATCCCTCAATAATATTGCTGCCCTACCGCAGCAAGAACAACTGTATCTTTGCCAGATCAGTTCTCTGTAGTATGTACTCTATGCTACACACATTGTGTATACATTGCAAGAATAAAAGTATTCATAGTAAGTGGTGGAGTGTGAGTGATTATTTATTGTCGTAATTATCATGCCTGTTCCACACTAAGTGCAGTGGTGACCCTATTATTTTCTTTTCAACCACGAACAACGCCACAAAATACCAAGTTATACTTGTGCCGGCACGCCGTCAATCACTGTGGGACACAAACTTGACATTGCGAAGAATGTGCTACATGATGGTGCTTTGTCACCTGACATCACTAAAGATGTTTCATTTGTGCACCTATTTTATGTTCTCCTGATTCCCAGATGATATAACCAGTTTAACTGTGGTTCTCAAACGGTCGACTATGTTCCCATTGTTTCAACAACCATTGAACAAGGGCTTTGTTACCTCTCACCAAACGGGCAGACACACTAAATTGCAAATCAAGTATGATATTATCAGTGAGAGTGGTGAGACGATGCCTGCTATCCCTTAATTAACTGCCCTACATCAACAGTGACCATAAACAGTGAACAATGGCTGCCTGCCATCGTCCTCACCTCCTACCTAACCCCTACTACTAATACACTGATCAGTGACAGTGTTAATGAACTACACCACACTCATTTTCTTTCTAATGACTCGGCATATATCGACATGCCGTGTGCAATGTATGAAATTATGGACACCCTCCAGAGTACTGTAATTGTTGACAAAACATGACCACCATATATGACCGCCTTCCACTGCATA
Organism: Schistocerca gregaria; assembly: GCF_023897955.1. Taxonomy (NCBI): domain Eukaryota; kingdom Metazoa; phylum Arthropoda; class Insecta; order Orthoptera; family Acrididae; genus Schistocerca; species Schistocerca gregaria. Next base: position 629,169,585 of record NC_064921.1, on the reverse strand, counting down.
TCAGACAAATCCATCCTAGAAGTGACCTTCCTGTGCCAGACCATGTTTTTCCATGGCCTACACTTGAACTTTACGCTCCTTGTGATACTGTACGTCACCTGAGTTAAGTCACACTTGTTACGGCCATACCATGACCCACGTCACATCATCATGATGATGTCACACCAATAACAATAACAGCCATGTTCTGGCCCATGCCAGCCATGTGGCCTCACTCAAAAAGCAGGCACAATGTGACTATTTGCAGCCACTCACTGTTTTCACACCTTGTAACCACAGCTTATCAATACAGTGAGACTGACTGCAACTACAACCCATGCACCATGAGAACACAAGCAGTACCTACAACAGCCGCTGTGTTGGGTGACCTATACTGGTGCGCCATCCGCCACAATTGCCAGCAACAAGGATTCGTCTGTAATGCTGCATTCCTTGGTACCCCACTATGACGCTGTGCTCCACAATGCCAATGCACCTGCTGCGACACTCGCGTCACGTCCTGTGATAATCCGTCATGACAAACGCATTACCGACAAACCTACCGCAACTACCTCTCTGCAATGTCAGCTGCCACCTCTGTCAGCGCCACAAGACATTCACAAACCCACATCATGTACTCATACTGTTCCCAGCCTCTTGCCACCAGGCAGATTACCACTGGCCACACACCAAGTTACATCTGCCACTTCTACAAGTTGATTTTCCACAAGTATGGTCTGCCCTCTGCAAGTGCTTGAGGCAGTCAGCTGGGATCACAGATGACCACAACAAGTTTTTGGTGTTTTTGCACTACCTCCACACCAACACCAATCTTATCAGCAACCTCCCACTGCATGCACTAACCACTGACAGATACGAGACAGTGAAGATGCTGATACTACAGTGCCTGTCACGATCACTTTAACAGGAACTCCACCTAGCCATTGAGACATCACTGGGTCACGATACCCTGCCAGCATTCTGGTGCAGGTTATGCCTCCGAATCGACACAAATTACCAGATCATGCTATGTGGTCACTATGGCTTTTCAAGCTGCCTGAAAACTTACAGACAGCCATGCTAATGCATGAGTACAAATCGCTGGAAACCCAGTTACGCCTTACTGACCAGATGTTTGTCCCTGCACAACATCACACTCACATTGGCTCTGGCACCGACAACACTGGTTGCATCTACAGCCAGCCCAGGCCAGCCTACACACTGGCCATTCCCGTAGATCACCGCGAACACTCACTGCACAGCGCCAGGCCAACCAACAGTCGTCGAGCTGCTCTGACCTCAGCTCAGGCCTTCTACACCATGTCTGCAGAGCCTCGCAAAACTCTGGCGCAGCGAGGCACCAATAATCAGATACCACAACGGATCCAGGTGCCGTGTTTGTAGCAGAATGTAAGCAACCATCTGCTGCATTCACCCTGGCTGTCAACCCAAGTCTAACCATCACAGCACCTCACCTGGCCAGGACACTGCGCCTACACGGCTGCACTGCTCCTGCTGGTTCCATGCACACCTTGGTGCCAACACGCACTGCTGTCATCCATCCTGCAGTTACCCAAACTAGTATTTTGGCCTGACACAGGTGCATCAGGTTGCTCACATGCTTCAAGCTGCCTTGCTACAAAACATGACATTTATCATATTCTTCGTCTACATTCTAATAGTATTTCTAACAGTGTGCGGCTCTTCGCCTACAACAACAATCTTAAGGGCATACTTTCTCGTCAGCACGGGTGCCGACATTAGCATGCTACCACCTAGGAAACCTATGCCATCTGCTACACAACAGTGTGCCGTGATTTAGTGATTCCCATGATAGGCATGGCCTCTATCACAGTTCAACTGGACAACCCCTCATCCAAGGACGTTTTCTGTTGCTGACACCGTAGAGACAGTGTTGCATGCAGACCAGGTTAGGGCCTTATTACTACATCACGACGGCTGCGTGTCAATCACTGGAGTAAACAGTAACCACCTATTGACAGACAAGACTCCACCACCTGCTGCTTCTACCTCTGAAACAGTACTGGGCCTTACGCTACTGTGCCAGGCATTGTTCAAGGAGCTTAAAACCATGGCTACTGCATACATCGACTTCTGCCGCACCAATGCCAGCTCCCAAGCAGCTAACACCTCCGCAACTGCTGCTCCAAGCTCACGGCACCAATGCACATCACACAGCAACAGCTGCCATTGCAGCAGCAACAACGAGAGCCACCTGTCCGAGACACCACATGGCATTCAGTACCACAGGTCAGTGCAGAGCCTCTTACTTCTGGTGAAAATGCTCCTGTGAATGAACCGCATGAAAACAGTGATGTTGGTCTCATGAGCAGGTTGAGCGTAACAGTGATATTGCCTCTGCAAGCAGGTCGTGTGCCTCACATGCTACTCCACATCAGCCCCATAAAAAATTAACATCCCCCATAAAAAGATGAACATCGTATGTGATGTTACTGTACACAGACTTAATACTATCCCCAGTCCGACGCTGGCCCCACTGCCTTGCCCCTCATAAACTGCAGGCACCCAATGCCGCGATTGAGGAACTGTTACATGAGGGCACCATTAAGCCATCAGACAGTGTGTGGGCCTCACCGATTACTATAAGATTGAAAAAAAGATAAAACATGGCACCTGGGCAGGGACTAAAGACATTTTAACATGCACATCATCATTGATAGTTACCCTGTGTCCAATATTCAGGACTTCTCCCAGGAACTGGCTGGTGCATCCATCTTTAGCGTGATCAAATGCAAAAAAAGAACTTATTTGCAAATTCCAATGGCCACGGACAACATCCCAAAGACAGTAATAATTACACCATTTGGCCTATTTGAATGCCTCTTTATGCCTTTTAGACTAAAGAACGCAGCCAAAACTTGGCAACGTTTCATTGACAGCTTGTTTTTTACCATGCTCTTTTGCTGTTGTTACTTCGACAATATATTTCTCTTTTTACAAACAGCTCAAGATCATGAGAAACACCTCCAAGCAGTATTTGACAAACTAGCAACAGCATGGTGTTGTGGTCAATGAGGACAAATGCCAACTCCAGCAAAAATGTGTTACATTCGTAGGCGAGCTCATCGAAACTTCGAGCATCTGTCCCACCCCTGAGAAAGATAAGCAAATCTGTAACCTACCAGCTCTGACTGACTACCAAAATTTGTGCCTTTTTTTAGGGGTAATTAATTTTTACCAGGAACATCTCCCCCATGCTGCAGGAACACTTTTTCCACTCAGAGTCATTCCATAGCAAGAACACATCAGGTAAATGTAAGCTCACTTGGAGTCCTGATATGCAAGCAGCTTTCGAGAACATCAAAACCGAATTTGCTCAGACCACCACCCTGGCACACTCATCACCAGATGTCCTCATGGTTATAACGGCCGATTACAGTGACCAGGCGATAAGGATGGTGCAACAACAGGAAGTCCCCTGTGCAACCCAACCACTATGGTTTCTCTCGGAGAAATTTACTGTCTCCCAGAAAATGTGGTTAACCTTCGACTCTGAGCTTTGGGCGATATACCATGTGGTTCAGTACTTCCAAGATGACATCAAGGGCCAGCCACTTACTATCTACACACACCACTTCTTTCTGGTTGACACTATTAAACACCTGCCAGCCTATACCTCCCCTCAATGATTCTGCCACCTGGACTTGATTTCACAATATACTACAGATTTACACTATGTACAGGCAGCAGAAAACACGATGGCTAACTACCTCTCATGAGTTGCTGCCACATCGGTAGACCTTGACTTCGACCATCTAGTGGAGGCACAAGCAAAGGACACTGACCTCAAAACCTGCTATCTGGACACACAATGGGCCTGCAACTCAAGCAGTACACCATTGCAGGCACAACCAAACTAGTTTGGTATGATGTATCCCATGGTAGGCAACTATGAGTTGTGCCACAGAACCTCAGGAAGATAATTTTGAACCTCCTCCACAACTTGTCTCACCCCAGAGTACGCCTGACACTTATGTCATAACTTTTCATTCGGACTAACATTAAATAGGACTGCGCTTCACGGATGAGAGTCTGCATCCAATGCCAATGGGCCAAGGTAAGACGTCACACCCAACTACTCTTGGGGAAATTCCCCATCCCGAAGGGCCGTTTCCAACATGTACTCATAGACTAGGTGGGGCCACTCTCAGATTCAAATGGATACATCTTGTCAGCCATAGACAGGACAACTTGATGGATGGAGGCCACACCTCTGACTGATATATTGGCTGCCACTGTTGCCCGAGCTTTCATCACACTATGGATTGCATGCTTCATGCTTGCATTGTGCTTCATGCTTGAGTCCTTGACAACTGACCAGTGCTGAAAGTTCGAGTCGGCCCTGTTCTACGAACTCTCCACCTCTGTAGGTGCCACCAGTTTCTCACCACAGCCTACCACCCACAATCCAATGGCCTTGTGGAATGGTGGCACTGCACCCTCAAGACAGTGCTGGTATGCCACAACCAGGAGTGGACAGAGACCCTCCCCTGGATGCTGCTGGGCAGACGAGCTATGAACAAAGAGGATCTGGATGCCTCACTGGCAGAGGTGCTCTATGGGGAACCAATCACCCATCCAGCAGAGTTTGTATCACAAACCACCAACCCTGTTGATGTCAACCTGCTGGACTCATTAAAACATCCGCCACATCTGCATCACTCCGCCATCCCATTACACCAAATGACTATCTTTGAACACAAGGACCTCCAATTGTGTACTCATGTCATGGTCAGGACTGATGCTGTCAAACGCACCCTTCAACACCTGCATACAGTAGCCTTACAAGGTATTGAAATGAGGGCCAAACACTTTTGATATCTTGCAAGCTGGAAAAAACAACAACAGTGTCACTGAACTGCCTAAAACGGGTGTAGACCTTAGCAGACACACCTGGTGTTTACCCTCCACCAGCCCCAGCTTCAGCCCCTTCAAGCCAATTTACAGTCCACTTAGACAAGCAAAACTACCTCCCAGAAGACATTTCCATAACACTGAGGTTATGACCAAATTCGGCAATAGACAGTTGGGCTACAGCATGGTCTCGAAGTCATTAGAGCATTACAACCTTCCTTCCGCCTATGATCGGCACAGCAGGTCTGAAATCCAGTCTTTCTTCAGATGGCTACCTGCTTGTGTCAGCCCTGGACCACATCATAACAATGACTGACACCCCAAGACACTGCCGGTGGTGGACCAACAGCCTTACCAACACTGGACGATGCACCACCAGCTCAACGAATAACGCCATCACCCCATCGGCACCACCACTGATGTCACAGGCCGGTCACCCTTTACAGCCATCCAGCCACCTGTCACAGTACAGTATGTTGGCCCTTGCTATTGCCAGCAGGACACGATGTACACCAATCACTGTGCTCCACGCTTGTGGGAGAGTGGGAGGCTCTCTGAGGACATAGAACCATTGGCTCTATCCCCCAATAATGGCGCTGCCCTACCACAGCAAGAACAACTGTATCTTTGCCAGATAAGTACTCTGTAGTACGCTCTCTATGCTACATGCATTGGGTACACACTACAAGAATAAAAGTGTTCGTAGTAAGTGACAGGAGTGTGAGTGATTATTTATTGTTGTAATTACCATATACGCTCCCCACAACCTACATTTTCATTATAGTTTCTTATTCATAAAACTTGGCTTTCCTCATAATGTGCTCTGCACACAGACTGAATACATAAGATGGCAATATGCAGCTGTGACATACTCCTTTCTTGGCCCTCGATATATGGTTGTCAATGTTGTTTCTTGGTCAGAATATAAGTTTCATGTGAAGTAAATGAGGTGCTCTGGTTTTACTCCCATGTTTTTCAATAGCCCCCATAATTTATTGTGGCTAACATAGTCAAAGGCTTCAGAATAATCAATAAAGCACAGATATATATATCTTTCTGGAAGTCTCTTGCCTTTTCCATAATCTGCATTCCTTCCAATCATTTTGAACAATTGTGCTGGAATTCCATTGGGTGCACTGGCCTTGTTTTCAGCAGTATTTTATGTGGCGCATTTGGCTTTCCTCTCGAAATTATGTGGCTCTGGTTTAAAATCACATTAGCTTCATCATCATCAAGATGCAGTTCTTTCTTATATAGGCCTTCTACATATTCTATGTTTCTTTCTTTAATGTCCTCTGTTTTTGTTACTTTTTACCATTTCTATCGGCTATGATTCCAATTTTCACCAAGAATTTTCCTTTGATGTCTCTAATTTTCTTATGAAGGTCCCTTGTCTTCCCCATTATGCTTATCTCTTCAGTTTCTTTGCACTATTCAGGTAATAAGATATTCTTGTCTTTTCCAGCTAATTTCTGAAACTCTGCATTTAATTTAAAAATTGTTGATCTATTCCCTTTGATTTTTGGTTTTTCTGCTGGCTCACTGACAGCACAGGATACTTATGCACACAGCTCTTGTGGGTTTTATCTTCTAACTATAATGCATTAAATCTTTTCTTGGCTTATGAGTGAACCAGATGGTAAGCTTTTAAACTTTTATCTGTAAGATGGAATAGTTTTGGCTACATTCCTCTGTTTCACCCAGAATTTAGTAATTAAGAGCTCATGATCTGGGCAATCAGCTCCAGGTCTTCTTTTAGTTGACTTGATAGCATTCTTCCACTTCTGATTATAAAGTATGTAAATAATTTGATTCCGGTGTTGGCTGTCTGGTGAAGTCCATATGTAGAGGCATCATTCGGGTAGCTGGAACAGTGTGTTAGTAATAACCAGCAAACTGTCTTGGCCAAATTCCAGGAGTCTCTATCCCACTTCATTTGTTGTACTATGACCAAATTTTCCTGTAACATCTTCAATAGTTTGATTTCTCACTTTGGTGTTCCTATCTCGACCTATGAAGATGACACCCTTTTTTGATGTCGGCAGCAGTAATGCTTACAAATTTCCATAAAATTAGTTAATAATGTTGTCTTCAGCTTTAGAGGTTAGCACGTAAACTTGAATGGCTTTTATATTAGAGGGTTGATCTTCAAATCTACATATACATCTACATCTGTATGATGTAAACCACTGTGAAGCGCATGGCAATGGGTACATCCTCCTATTCTACCAGTTACAGTATTAGGGGTTCTTCCTGTTCCTTTATTAATGTATGAAGTCAGGAAGAATGATTGTTTTCATGCTTCCATGTATGTGCTGTAATCAATCTAATCTTGTCCTCATGATCCCTATTTGAGCGATAAGTACTGGGCTGTAGTATATTCCTAGAGTCAGCTGTTTTCAATTTTTAAAGTAGGCTTTCACGGGATAGTTTATCTCTGTTTTCAAGTGTCTTCCAGTTAAGTTTCTTCAACATATCTGTGACACTTTTGGATGGGTCAAACAAATCTGTGACCATTTGTGCTGCCCTTCTCTGTATACATTTATTATCCTCTGTTAGTCCTATTTAGTACGGGTCCCACACATCTGAACAAAGTTCCAGAATGGGTTACATGAGTGATTTGTGATTACATTGGTTAATTTTCACCAGTATTTTACCAGTAAACTAAAGTCTACCACCTGTTTTACCCTTGACTGAGCCTATGAGATCAATCAATTTCACATCCCTACAGTGTTGCACCTGGGTATTGGTATGAGTTGGCTGATTAAAACTGTGACTCGCTGATATTGCAGTCATATGATACTACGTTTTCTTCATTTTGTGAAGTGCACAGTTTTACATTTCTGAGCATTTAAAGTAAGTAGCCAATCTTTGCAACTCTTTGAAATCTTATCAAGATCTAACTGAATATTTATTGAATGATATGAATATAATAGAGAGAAACACTCCACATGGGAAAAATATATCTAAAAACAAAAATGATGTGACATACCAAACAAAAGCGCTGGCAGGTCAATGGACACACAAAGATACACACAAAATTCAAGCTTTCGCAAGCAACAGTTGCTTCTTCAGGAAAGGGGGAAGGAGAGGGAAAGACGAAAGGATGTGGGTTTTAGGGGAGAGGGCAAGGAGTCATTCCAATCCCGGGAGCGGAAAGACTTACCTTAGGTGGAAGAAAGGACAGGTGTACACTCGCACACACACACATCCATCGGCACATACACAGACGCAAGCAGACATTTGTAAAGGCAAAATTTATTCAGTTTCTTTCAGGCAGTACTTCACTACAGACAACTGTGTAATCTGCAAAGGGTCTGAGGATACTACTAGTATTGATTGCAAGGTCATTAACTTGCAACATGAACAGCAAGGGTGTCAACACATTTTGCCGGGGCACACCCAAAGTTACTTCTACATCCGATGATTACTCTCCATCCACGATAGCAAGATGTGTCCTCCCCACCAAAAAATCCTTAATCCACTCACAAATTTTCCCTCAATACCCCACATGACCATTTTTTTGACAATAATGCAGATGACGAACAGAGTAAAATTCTTTTCAGAAATCAAAAAATACTGCATCTACCCAGTTGCCTTGATTCACAGCTTTCAGCATGTCATGTGAGAAAAGTGAGAGTTGAGTTCCACACGAGTGATGTTTTCAGAAACTGTGCTGGCTGGCATGGAGTAAATAATTCTGTATGCGATACCTCATTTTGTTTGAGCTCAGAATATGCCCTAAGAGTCTACAAGCAATCAAAGTCAAGTTTTGTGGATCACTTCTACTAGCCTTCTTGTAAATGTGTGCTTTCTTACTGTGCATTGTTTTTTGCTTGAGGAATCTACAATAGATTATAGAAGACAGGCTAACTCGGTCACAAATTTACTGGAGAATCTGATAGGGATTCCACAGGGCCATAGAGCTTTGTTCAGTTTTGCTGATATCAGTTGTTCCTCAACACTACTGATGCTACCACTTATTTCACTAATCTTGTCAGTGGCACAAGGATTAAATTTGAGCAATTTCCACGAGTTTTCCTGTTTAAAGGAACACTTGAAAACAGAGTTAAGGATTTCAGCTTTAACTTTGCTACCCTCAATTTCAGTTCCTGTTTCATTTGTGAGTGACTGTGCACTTTCTTTGGTGCCTTTACATACGATCAGTATATATTTGGGTTTTGTGAAAGATCATTTGACAATATTCCACTACGATAGTCACTGAAGGTTTCCCACACAGCTCTCTTGACAGCTAAACGTATTTCATCCAGCGTGTTTGTATCTGTAGCCTTATGCTTTGTTTTACACATCTTTAGCAGTTTCTTTACACTGACTGTGTACGTAAGGTCCCACCCATTGTGAACTGTTCTAGTGGGTGGTCAACTATTCTTTTAAACATGAGCCATGAGATATGACACTACTGGCTTTTTATCTAGTTTACTGAACTTTCTTTTCCATTATGGGTCATGTTTCAAACTATCTTTTCTATGTAGTTTCTAGAGAAGGGAGTTAGTAATGTCGTACCTACCTCTAACAAAACTGAATTTTCCCAGTTGATTGTTGAATGGTTAACGTCTTCACCAGCAATTACACTATGAGTGGGGAACTTACAAGTGACCTGAGGTCTTCTCTAAAGTTTTTGGTTACACCAGTAGGTGAATCTGGTGGACAAGAGTTGATCCAGTTACCATTTTACACCCACCCTTAATGCGAGGTCTTGCCCAGTCTCATAAGGACCTTCAATTTCCATTTAAAATCTGGTGGACATCATTCTATCACTTTTATAATTGCACCCCATTACAGCATTTCTTACTATGTTACTAACTATGAAAGCTGCTCCATTACTTCTGTTGTCTCTTATCCAGAATATACTGTACAGCCAACAGAAGCAAATTCTCAAATGCCAGTCCACCTCGTTTCAATTATTTTCAATATGTTGATGCCAATTCTCTCCAGTTCTCTTTTGAATAGTTCCTATTTTCCTTGATACATGGATCTTACATTAAATGTTCCAAGTGGTAGTACTTGCAGCATCTTACTTCTCGTGAAGCTCCTCTCAACGAGGTGGCAGGTTCATGTGCTAGGCATCTGATGCATGGTTGTTGGAGGTGGTAGGGAGTGGTGCATGCTGAAGGTGATTTGGTGATGAAAGACCTTCCAAAATAGACAAACACACATATTCACAGAAGTGCAACTCATACACACAACCAGTCTCTCTCTCTCTCTCTCTCTCTCTCTCTCTCTCTCTCTCTCTCTCTCTCTCTCTCCCCCCCCCTCCCCACTCCACCGTGTGTGTGTGTGTTTTCCAGAATAAGGCCTTATGTCTGCGGTTGGGATCTGTAAATATTATGTTCTAAGTTAGCCACAATCCTTCCCAACTCTCTCTGTGGTTTCTACAAACTTCTCTTTAAGGCTGACTGCCATTTTACAAACTCTTCTTGTTTGCCAACTGTCATCCCACCTTCTCAGTATTTTCTTTTTACACTGTTTCAATTTTTTGCTATGGCTCTGATGGGAATCCTCTCTCAGAATGTATTTGAGAAACTCCCATTCTTCCTTTGAGCTCTCTTTTACAGGTGGTTTTCCAGTAGCTGATCAAGTTGCAGGTGGTTTTTTAGTAGCTCATCAAGTTGCTTTTGGTATAACCATACTACACCCGGGTTTCTGAAAAAGCTTTCATGGAAGTCATGTTCTTCATTTGTTGGCTTTTTCTTGTCCCCTTTCTGCCATCTTGGTCTTATTCATATGGGTGAGCGATAAGAGGAGTAACACCTCTTAAATAAACCTTGGTTTAGCTCTCTCAGCTGCCACTAACTTGTGAGTGTAGTTTTCCTGGGTTACAGATGATGGAAGTCAAGGTTTTGAATGTGAAAAAAGACCACACAAATTGACAGCAGAGAGGAGTGGTGGAACTATCAATTTGGGTTGCAATACTTAAGTAATATTAGATGTGCAAGAAGGTAAAATAGATCCGGAGAGGTAAATGTATTATAGAAAGTTGAATATGTTAGTAGTAGTAGTAGTAGTAGTTTTATTCATCCGTAGATCTCTTTTTACAAGGATATAGGACATGTCAAAGTATTTACAAGCTTAGATCAATTTACAATAAGCTAATTCGTATACACATATATTTACAGACTTCTAGTTAGAGACAATCATTAGATTTTACTCCTGGTATACAATAATTTATTTACAAATAACTCATTAAATAATGTAATGCCACACTATTCACTCATATTTCCCTATCAGTCACTGCACACACTATACACACATTGTTTCATAACACTTCACTCACTACATACACACACACACACACACACACACAGGTGATCCTTGGGCCATTTTCTGTACTGCAAGTTCCCATTTGCTATCCTGAAAAACTGAGTCAGCATCCCTTCATAATGAGTGAGATGTTGAGCTCAGAAAGAGGAAGAGGTGTTAGTATTGTGCTATGCATAGCTTGAGGGGAGAGTGTCTCTAGAAAGGAAAAAAGAAGAAAAATAATAAAGTGAAGGTGTTATGTGGAATATTGGATGTTTTATAATCATCATTATTATTATTATTTGTTTGTATAACATTTTTTTATCAAACCCCTACTCTGCTTTATCTAAGTAATCCTTCAATGTATAAAATGTATTGCATAACAGGTACTTTTTAGCTGCCTTCTTAAATAAGTGTATTTTTGAAATTTCTTTAATCTCTTTTGGTAATTTATTGTACAGTTTTATTCCTTGGTAGAAAATGCTGTTTTGAGTTTTATGTTTATTTTTTCTTGGTAAATGTAAGTTGAGTCTATCTCTTGTTGCATGGTCATGGACAGAGCTGTTTGTGCAGTAATTGCCAATGTTGCTTTTGATGTGTACAACTGACTGGTAAATGTGTTCACATGGAGCAGTTAAAATTCCCAGTGTTTTGAACAGATCTTTACAATGAGCTCGACTACTATTTCTGGTTATTATTCTTATGGCTCTTTTCTGGAGTTTGAAAATTGTGTTCATATTTTGTGGATTTGTTCCCCAAAAAAGAATGCCATAGCTAAGAATTGAGTGTACATATGAATAATATGTAACTAAAAGACACTGCATGTTACACACAGATGATAGAATTCTAAGGGCATAACATGCTGATGACATTCTGTTTGCAAGTACCTTTGTGTGTTCGCACCACTTCAGCTGAGAGTCAATATTCATTCCTAGAAATTTTGCATTTGTTACACAGTCTATAGAGGTGCCATCTACATTTAATTTAACATTGTCATTTTTCCTCTTCAAACTGAAGTTCATGGCATTAGTTTTCTTTATGTTTAATGTCAATTTGTTGCTTATTGACCAATCGTAAACTTCCTTGAGAGTTTCATTTGCTTTCTCGGTAAGGAGTTCTCTTGTTCTCTCAGTGACTATAATATTGCTGTCATCAGCGAAGAGAATTTTCTCACCATGAGTAACACTACTGGGAAAGTCATTGATGTATATCAGGAATAGTATTGGTCCTAATATGCTACCTTGTGGAACCCCTATATTAATATGTTTTGGTTCTGATAAGTATTTTACTAAATGTTTAGATCTATTTGAAGTATGTGTTATCTCTACTCTTTGTACCCTATCTGTTAGGTATGATCGAAACCAGTCATTAGCTACCCCTCTTATTCCTAATGCTTCTAATTTATTTAATAGAATCTTGTGGTCGACTGTATCAAAAGCCTTAGAAAGATCCAAAAATATGCCTGTGACACACTCATCTTTATCAAGAGCATTAAGTACAACTTTTGTGAAATCTACTATGGCTGACTCCGTATTTTTGCCACTTCGAAAACCAAACTGTGATTTGCTTAAAAGATTGTATTTATTCAGATAATTCATTAATCTGTCTTTCATAATTGCTTCTATTATTTTTGAGAATGCTGACAGCAGGGAAATGGGCCGGTAATTTTCTATGTCTTCTGCATTACCTTTCTTAAGCAAAGGTACAACTCTTGCCTGTTTTAGCTGCTCTGGAAATGTCCCTGATGTGAAGGATTCATTTATTATATTTGTTAATGGGCCTTGTATAATCCCTATGCATTGTTTCAGTACACACATTGGTACATCATCTAAGCCTTCTGACTTTTTATTTTTTAGCTTTTGAACAGTTTTATTGACTTCATTCTCTGTGGTTGGAAGTAACATCATTGTATCTAGTGCAACAATTTTTGCAGGTGTTATATTTGTTTTGGGGAATTTTTGCTGTAACTTCTCTGCAATACTTGAAAAATGCTCGTTTACATAGTTTGCTAAGTGTTGTGGATCATTTATTACCTTATCCCCCTCCCTTAGCAGTATGTTATTCTGCATTTGTTTGCCTCTCCCCGTTTCCTTTTTTATAACATCCCAGACTGCTTTGCTTTTATTCTCTGCATTATATATTATTTTGTCATTAAATGACTTTTTTGCAGCGATCAGCACCTTCCTATAAATCTTTTTGTATCTATGATAGAAATTTAAGAATTCTGGATCATTGTGAATCTTTTTCATGGAACTGAGGTGTTTAAGTGTTTGGGAGGACTTCTTAATACCTGCTGTTATCCATCTGTTTTTGTGAGATGTTGATACAGTCATGCATACTTTTGGAAATGCTGTTTCAAAGTTCAATTTAAACAATGTGGAGAATTTGGAGAATTTCATATTCACATTGGTTTCCTTATACACTTCATCCCAGCTTTGTTTTTCTAGTGCTTTTGAAAAATATTTTATTTTGATTTCTGATAGATGTCGTTTATAGGCTTGTAGTTTAGGGAATGATTCGATGCCTGATTTTACTGTTGTTATTTGACAGAGATGGTCTGATAGTCCGAGATCTTTTACAGCTACATCACATTTTTCCCTGTCTATATTTGTGGCCACATGGTCAATTACTGATGCAGTCATTGTAGTAACCCTTGTTGCACTATTGACCAATAGGGACATGCCAAAACTTTGAAGGATATTTATGAAGGTGCTGCTGGATTCATTTATGATATTAGTGTTGATGTTTATGTCCCCACACAGAATTATGTTGACCTTTGTACTTGAGACTTTATCTAGAACTTCTGTTAATTTATTGAAAAAAGTGTCCACACTACCACTGGGAGATCTATACACACACAAAATAATTAATTTCTTGGTGATATCGAGCCCTGATAATTCAATAGCTGATATTTCAATGTGTTTGTCTTCACTTACTGTACTGAGGTCATGTCTAGATTTGAACTGTGTTCCTTTTCTGATATAAATGCATGATCCTCCACCCCTTGAAGTAGTTCTGCAGTAAGAGTTTGCCCTTTCATACAATGATAATACTACATGTTGGATTTCTGTGTCTCTACACCAGTGCTCAGTAATACAAACTACTGTGCAGTTCAAAGATTGGAGCTCAACTTCTAATGCTTGTATTTTATTTTTTATTGATTGCATGTTTTGATGGAGGATTGTTAAGTCTGTGAAATGCCCCATGTTACTCTTTCCGATGGTTTGTTTTTCTTTGTGACATCTGGTATGTGTGATTTTTGGAGTGTTATAATCTGTCTTGTGAGTGATTGTTTCAGTATTTTTTGAACTGCTAGAGATACTCTTTAGGCAGGGGAACCTGTTGTCTGGATTTATCCTAAAAAAGACCTACTTTTCCTACCTATGACAACAGGTATTTGACCATGTGTGGCCCGAGATCCACCCCCTATACTTTCATGAATCAGCTGTACCAATCTTCCCTTCCCAGTCCTGTTTAGGTGTAGGCCATGCCTAGTGAAACCCCATCTGTTGATAGTCCCGACGGGCACCAGAGAAACATGAGCAAAGTTGGCCGTCCTCAGAGCCATCCCCAGCCCCACATTGATTCGCCTCACAGCTCCATCAAGGCGTGGCTGATCATGACGCCGGAACAGCTCAACAAAGTGTACAATGGTGCCATGAGTCAGGGAAGCTATCTTGTCCAGGTCACCACCTATTTCATATGCCCCATCCCTGTCCAAACTGTTTCCCGCCCCACCCACTATCACTACATGGTCCTCTTTTGTAAAATCCTTACATAAAGACCCTAGGTCCTCTATCACATGACTTAGCCCTGCATTTGGTTTGAAGATACTGGTGGCCTGGTACGCTGCCCCTAAACTTTCCTGTAACTGAGGGCCTACACCTCGCCCATGGCTACTACCTAGCAGCAGCACTTTCTTCTTCCTAACACTTTGTACATTCCTAGGCTTCTTGGCCTCGGTTGAAGTGTGCTGCACATTTCCTGCTCCTCGTTCTACCTGAGGCTCTTCTCCACTTAACTCTGGCAGTGGCAGATACCTGTTTTTGGTGTTGATGATAAAACTATCAGATCGCGTTCTCTTTCTTCCTATCCTCCTACCAGCTGCCAGTTCCCAACCACCCTCCTCCCCCCTATTTCTCTTGATCCTTATCAGTTCCTTCCTTGCTTCCTCCAACTGTGCCTGAAGGGCACAGATTTTCCTTTCCTGCTCCCCAATCAAAATGTTCCTACTGCATACTCTGCAGTTCCAGGAGAGAGCCTCTTCTGTTCTCCCAACATTCTCCCCACTGCATCCCCCCCAGTGAAAATATTTCCTACAAGATTGGCAACAAATCCCTCTACTCACTACCCTATAACAGCTCCCACATTTCTCACTCATGGTCAGTTTCGAAAGAATAGTTAAGTTTAAAGAATGTTTTAAATTTGTCAAGGTCGCGAGATTGTATGTCTGCAAGCAAAAAAAACGACACAAAGATCTTATGTGCGGTGGTTGTTGTTTTTCTACTGATTTAGAGATGCAAGAACAGAAGAATGAATTTGTAATTACTTTGCTTTAGAGAATTTAAGTTATCAGGCGTGTTTGGTCAGGTTTTTAAACGTTTATAACTCGGAAAATTTAGACCTAGATCGCGTCTATCTAACTAGTAAACAATACGAAATGTGTTAGTTAAATACGATTTAGAAATGTTTAATTACACTTTTATTGCGA
Organism: Schistocerca gregaria; assembly: GCF_023897955.1. NCBI lineage: Eukaryota > Metazoa > Arthropoda > Insecta > Orthoptera > Acrididae > Schistocerca > Schistocerca gregaria. Next base: position 629,153,738 of record NC_064921.1, on the reverse strand, counting down.
CAATAGACACTGATGAAACTAGTAGCTGTCTTTTTTAAACGATTTTTGCACTATCAAGAAAACTTGAATAGAATTTGTTGTGTTTATGTCACGCAAAATTACGGGTTATGTCGCGATTATCGGGACCTCAGCTAAAGAACAAGTTTTTTCAAGAATAAGCTCTGCTTGGACGCTAATATTCAGTTGTGTGACAAGAACGGACACTACAGCAAGTAATAAAAACAAAGAATATTTAAACTTGGCACTATTTCCTCTTAAATAAGTTATTTTAGCGGACGAAGAAAATACCTGTGATCTCACTCGGCGGCCATCTTGGATTCAATGTTGACATTATATTTTGGAAAAAGTTCTTTTTTTTGGGTAAAGCTTGTCAATCCATAAAGTAATGGTGAAATTAATAACTAAAGTACACAGATATGACATAGGCACATGCTCCCACTCAAATCCATTACTTCACACTAAAGATTGGAGGAGGCGGCCTAGGTCTGATAGACATTCAGAAAATACTACAGCCTTTCATATAAAGAGGTGTTTAGAGTGTGTCAAAAATACTGAAAACAACAGAAGCTAAGTGCCTTGATCCACTGGCCAATGCTGCACCAATGAGCCCTGAATTAAAACATGTAAGGCAATTTTAAACAACAGCTACATTAGAATACAGTAAAAAAACCAATTAGTTGCAAATAAGCACTCAAGTCACAGATGGGACGATTCAAAATATTAAACACAACACAACACAACACAAGTATCAAGACAAAAAAATTAGAAGACAGTCTGGAGAAAACTATGCAGAAATATCTTGACAAGTGAAATAAAGGAATTCTTGTACAGAGTGGTGAAGAATGTTGTAAGTACAAATGACAGACTTAAGTTTGTGTTGCTTAAACCAATTAAGTTTTGTCTAAAATGTTTACTTGTAAACATGTTATCACACAGATTCATATGCGGTGGCTGTCTATCATTCATTAATTAAAGGAACTGATAGTAAATACATAGAAATCTCCTAATTGTTATGGTAGCACTAAACATGAAAACCAACAGGACTTTGAGTCTTTAAGGGAGTTACATCAATTATATCATCAAGGAGAAAGGACATATAACAACCTGATGGAATTCCAAATATATATATTTAGAAGAAATACGAACTGAAAGATTATGAAGCATGATTTGGGAATGTTCTAAATCTCATCTTCCAAAAGAAAGGTTTAAGATAACAAGTATGTAGTAGCAGAATTTTTGCTGGGAAACAAAGAATAGATGTGCCAGCAACAAGTAGAGCATAAGCGATAAGAGTGAAGTATGATAGGGTATTAGTGGGCTGCAAGCCCACTATGGCAGACGTGAAGGCCTCAGCAAAACCATGAGTATTGTCCCTCATATGAACACCAAATGAATATCACAAGTAAGAAAATTTTAATGAATTCGAATGGAAACAGAACTCAGAAAGATGATTAAAAATAAAACTACATGCTTTAGGTTAATTAGTTGCACAGGTATAAAGCATAAAGAAACAATTTTTAGTTACCATCCTCATCAGTGGTTTAATTTCACTTTCCATGTTTCTGTCAAGACACAAGAAATTTTTTCCTTTCATTAAAGAAGTTTAAGTTTTGAGAGAAATTTAAGTTTTAAGCTTTCTTGAAGGACTTCAGGTTTTTGATTAATAATCTTAGGAAAAACTGACAAACAAAGATGCACAACTTTATTTTGATTCAGAAGAAACACTTATTTTATCTTCATATATAAAAAGGAATGAGTAGTTTATCACTGGTCAATCACAGGATTTTTATTTACCAGTCACTTGTCACTTCTTTCAGCACTGGCAATATATGCTGAAGTGAAAAATTACAAGTCACATTGTGGTTCAAATTCCAGGTTAAACTGCAGGTCCCCTTATAACTAGCTGAGTAAGTCAGTTCAAAAGTCAGAGCAATGTTGTTATAAGACACTATGGTTCTCAATCAATCAGTTCCTGAATGGTACCAATTTGAAACTGGATATAAAACACTGGATTAATAAGGCAGTAAATACTTCAGTTAGAAAAGGTTAGTACAATACATAATAATTTATGAATTTCAGTAAAACTAAAATCAAGATGCATACAGGAATAGTAGTTCCAGTGGTGCTATATGTAACGAGGATGAGTGTCGCACATAAAGATGCTGAGAAACTGTAAAGCTTTTTACGACAAATATCTATTAGGACTTCAGTCCAATGAAGGTACTGATGGCTGCACAAGAAATGAGATTGAAAGATTGCAGAAATAACATGACAAACCTAAAGTTGTCCACAGCGTAAATGGGGAAAGACTAACAGTCAAAAGTCGTGGTTCACATCCCAGACCATCTCCAAGACAAAGCTATGATGGTGGAAAGGCCTGAGGAAATACACCAGCTTTACACATCCCAAAAGGTGTAGGTGGATAGAGTGCCAAAAGACGTAAGTTAGCTTGGGGTCAAAGTTAAATGGAGGAGAAATGCACAACAATGCAGTAACTAGTTGCACAAATCAGGACAGCAAATTAGCTCTGTTTAATGTGTGTCCCTCACTACTAAACATCTGTTTTTGTTATTATGAATAAGTCTGCTCGGATGAATGAAAGTGTAATGTAAATAAATTTTGGAGTTACACAAGATATAAATGTCAACAATAGCCCATACAATATTTGCAGATCTTATTCACTATCATTTAAGTATTTGTGTATCTAGCACTGTTAAAGAATACACCAATTTAAACAGTAACAGCAACGTTTTTCTTACAAATGGTCAGGACGACACATATTCTGTCATATATATTGTTTCAGTCTTGTGAAAGTTATGTTAACAATGTGGCGGTTCAAGTCCATATGTAGTGCTGACTATTTATCACAACACATTTGAACTGGAGGTTTCATGGCAAGTTTATTTCTACTGATTATCATATAATAAATGGGCAAAAGGGTAATTTCCTGCCATTAATAAGTTAATGCAAGAACTAATGCTTTCACTCCTTTAAAAGAAATTTTATGTCAAAACTGTGTCCTTGTAATCTCCGTGTATTTTACCCAATCTCAAACTTGTGACCCAGAAAATTTCAGTTAACATCGATGCCATAATTCAAACATGACATCTCAGTGCTGCAAAATTAGTACATAGGAAGAATATGTTGGGAAAGACAGTAAATTACAGAGACTAATATTGCTTTTTTTCATTTTTTTATAAGAATGCAACAAATATTATACATAATACACAAATTTGTAATACAAAGACATAAGAAAATGATAATTTTTCTATCATTTAGAATGTGACTGATAATTTGCAATAAAAATGAAACAAATGATGACAAATGCAGAATTTATTTCAAGGGGTTTATTTTTGTTTAACATGAACAGATGGAGGTCAGTAGATTACACATTTTGATACAAGGAATGAGCTCCTGAAAAGATATTAAATATTTAGGGTAAAAAAGAATTCAAATACTGAAAAAATCTCTATAAAAATGATTTACTTTGACCACTGGCATCAGTATAGTGTTTACACATCTGATACAGTTTTGTTAACAGCTGTAAACTAACTTCATCACAAATGTACAATAAGTTTACAATAAACTAGAACTGCTTTTATTTACATATGTACTGTTTTGTTTCTTATTATCTGCTTTATACATTTATGGCACAAATAATGTATTTACAACATGTATCTAAACTGAACTTTTAGTTTCCTATATATTGTCACAGCACCAGAAAGTAATGTAAGGGTACTACCTGCTCAACTTAAGTGAGTAAATATTGTAGCTGTCCTTTCAGCTGAAACAGCTGAAATCATTAAAACTGAATGAATTTATAAATCCATTTATTCTGCATCAACAACTGTAATTGTAACAGGTGGTATGTATTTCCATGTGTGTCCTACGTCACTGAAGGCTAAATTTTTGTCTTGCAAACTTTCATCATTATCTTGTGATAGACATTGAATATCAATTTTGTACTGACCTGGTGTGAAGAAAATGACACTGCATTCGTGGTATGCATTACCTTGTTCTACCAGCTGAAAAGGAAGAAAATTAATGTACTTTATTATGAATCATTCATAACCTGACACAATAAATAGTACTGATGTTGAGCATGGGCTATTGAATAATAGGTAAAAACACAGCATAAGGCTGTAGGTAGAAAGATGTTGAATAAAACACATTTGGCTCTCAAGAGAGCAATGCACGAAGCCTTCAATGACTATCATAGCAGAATATTGTCAAAAGAATTTTCACAAAATCCAAAGAAACTCTGATCATATGTAAATACTGTTAGTGGCACCAAAGTTAGTGTTGAGTCTCTCATGGATGAGACAAGAAATAAAACAGAGTAGCAAAGCAAAAGCTAAAATGCTTAACTTAGTTTTCAAATATTCCTTTACAAAATAAAACCCAGGAATATTGTCCCAATTTTATTCCTGTGCCACAGGTCACACCTGTCCCAAAAGATTAGCAGAAGTGATCCACAAAACTGGCATCCAATATCTTTGAGATCCATTTGTTGTAGAATCTTAGCTCATATTCTGAGCTTAACACTTTGACTGCTGTGGGCGTGTTAACTCGTCATGCCTCGCCGTTCTTCTGCTGTGCCCGACGTGTTTTAAGTGCGGCCCTTGGGTCTTCCCTATAGCACCACAGATGTGCTGACGCTTGCTGTGCCACCAGCCTTTCCACCTTTAGCGACAAGTTTAGGCATGCTAGTCACAGCTACCACAGCGCGACAGGTGTGTAAACACGCAAAGCTGTCTTTCTGTCTTGCTCTTCCAGTAGCTGTTGAGTGTTCTGACTGTATAATATGAATGTGCAAAAATGTTTGTTGCTGTGTTCCCTCTTTGTAGAATTTGACTTCACTTCCCGTGTTTTCATCAGTTTTCTTGTTTTCTAATGTCATCGTGGTCGCACATATACCAGTGATGAACCTTCAACAGAATCTCGAAGCTGTAGTCCTCAGGCCTTTACATCAAAGGGGAGAGCAAGAATTACAGTCAGTAGTTTCTCTGAATCCGAGGAAACAGAAAGTGACAGAGAAATGCTTCAGAAAAAAGCGTGCTTAAGTGACACATTTGACCGGAAAGAAACCGATTTGCAACCGTTGAGCCATTACTTTGATGACTCGAGTTCTGGACACAAATGTCAGCTAGATATTGACCCAAGCATTCTTTCATTTTTTGTGATATTTATGTCTGAAGAACTGTTGCAATTTATTGCAGATGGAACAAATCGTTTTTACGTTTACACCAGACAAAATACTACAGAGTCAATGAATTCTTGACTGTCAAAGAGGAAAGACACAGGATTTGAGGAAATGTATTGCTTTGTTGCTATTTGCCTGCTAATGGCCCAAGTTAAGAAGGTAAAATTAAGTGATTATTGCTCCAGAGATACACTTCTGAACATTCCTCCAGAGCTGAACACACCAGTTTTCAGTGAAATTATGTTCCGAGACTATTTTTGTCTACTTCTGAGAATGTTTCACTTCAGTGATAACTCTGCGAGTGCTGGAGGTGAAGTCTATTTAAAATTAGGACGATTGTTGACAAGATTCTTAAGAGGTCTCGTAATTCATTTAGTCCACATCGAAGCTTTATTTAGATGAAAGTCGCTTACTGTTCAATGGACTATTATCTATCAAGCAATTTATTCCAACCAAGCGAAGTAGATTTGGAATAAAGGCATTTGTACTGTGTGTGTGTCAGAGTGGGTATAGTTTCGATTTGATTGTACATACAGGCGCAACAACAAAAATGGGGTTCCACAATTTAGGGAAAGTGGCGACTTAGTGGCAACTCTTATGGGTTCATATTCTATATGTCGATAATTGGTACTCCAGTTGGATCTGTTTATCTGGCTTCACACCACGGAACAACCGCACGTCGCACTGCTCGTAAGAATATGCGCAACATGCCAAAATTGCAGAAGATATTAAAAGAGGAGAAACTGAGTTTAAGTCCACTGACAAGATCCTTGCTACCAAGTGGTGCAGTAAGAGAGACGTGTGCATGTTAACCACATGTCACACAACACAAATGGTTAAAATAGAGAAGATGGATAGAAACACTGTCAAAAAAAAAAAAAAGGACACCACAATGTACTGTAGATTACAATTCGAGTATGTTTGCAGTTGACCATTGTGACATGTGACTGAGCTCAGTGGGATAAGTGCATGAAACTATGAAATGGTACAAGAAATATTTTTTTCACATTCTGGATTTGTGCATTTCTACATTTGTGCTCTCCAACAGTCAGTAACAGGGCGAAAAAATGCACTCACAGAGTTTTACCTTTCTCTCGTAAGGGAGATTGTAGAAAAATATGCTATAGAATGAAAAAAAGCTGGTAGGGGAAGGAGCTACGATGACAAAAATTCTCTGTGATTCATAGGGAGGCATTTTCCGGCTGTTATTGTGAGTGAACATTCGCACATGCATCGTGAAACTAAATACCAATGCAAATACAAAGAAACATTATTAATGATTGAGAACTAAATTGGAGAAAATTTATTGACACTTCTGAAATGGAAAAAAAAGGCGCTTAAATCTATTTTTGACTTTGCTGCCGGTCCAGAGCCCGGATGGAAAATATATGCAACAGGTGTGAAATTATTCAAACAATGCCTGAATTCTTCATACATATGAAGTTTACTTGCAAATGAATGGACTTGGTGATTGAGATGGCGCAATATCTGTGCTGTGGCAAGTGTAATTATGCTGCGTACATTGCACAAATGTAACAAAACCTATACAGTTATATACTTTTATCCTTAGTAGTACAAATGTAGATCACATTCAGTCTACTTGTATAAAACCTGTATCCATAACCGATTTCAAATGCCTTTGATCAACAAGAAACAACATGCCAAAGTTAAAACTCTGTTCTCAGTGTGTTTTTTCTTGCTACTTTGCCTCTCTTGTTAGCCGTTATCAGAAATTAAACTCACTGTTCTGGAGAGGGTGAAGAGCTTAAAATTGGTTGCTCGAATGAGTCTGGCTTTGAAGCATTAATAGAAAACGATATTTGTAAAAGAAGTATCGAATATACCCTGCTTTCATCTTTTCATAAATATCAACATCTTTTTGACTTATTTGTAGAATATTGGAAAATAGTAAGGGAACAAAAATTTTTATTCCATATCACTGTGCTGTCAACATACTGCACTCTAAATTTCATTTTCATTATGTGTTCACTCTACTAGATACACAAATCTGAAGTTTACATCATTTTTGGCCCTGATTTTTGTGCCTGACTTCTGTTCCAAATATTCAGATTGAAATATTTTATAGAGCATAGTTTTTCAGCAAAATCAGAATGAAAATACCTCAATTTTGACGTTATTACAAATTCTTCAATTTTGCAACTAATTCATTCAGTACTGGAAAATGCTACGGAAATGAAACTTTATATTTAAGGGAATTGTGTTGTTAGGTTACTATATGTCATGTTTCAAATTCGTAATGGTATTAGTGCAGGAGATGCAAGAAGCCAAACTTTGAAATTTTTTCGGGTGCCTATTTTTTTGGCCAATTTTACTTACAGTTTTCTGGCTCAATTGGCTCATAAATTTTTCATTATTATTCTTACGGGAACGCAAGGAGTTGTACAAGCTGGCTACATTTGATTTCCTTTTCAAAAACTGCTGCCCAAGATATTACAGCTCAAACTCGCCAAAAATTCATGCTGGCTTTGCATGAGTCATAACCAGCCCAGAAGTATTCAGCATAGGGCGGGTTGGGCAGCAAGGGCTGCTCTGGTCCTGGCAGCAGCTCCAAGGGACAGGCATGCAGCACAGGTAGCCAGATTATGCCTCAGTACGCCAAGCAGATGGTGCGCCTGTAGCCGTCAAAGGGTTACACATAAGATACCTCTGCAGACTTAAGTACAATATATGAATAATTAAAAAAGTGGGGATTCACAACAAGCCCAATGAAGACTGAAGTTAGCTGCTTTCATCTTAACAATAGAATGGCCAATGTAAAGCTACACATTGCATTCAACAGTCAAAGATGAGATAGTACAATAGCAAGAAACACAAACTGAGGGGCACCTCATTGGGCGCAATAGCTACAACACCACAATGTTTTTCCTAAGGACTCATCTGTTCTGTTGCAGAATACTGAGCTCCAGTGTAGCTCAATCATTCAAATGTGAGAAAAATCGATGTTCAGCTACATGCAGCAATGAGGACAATAACAGCTTGCGTCAGATCTACCCCTCTTAACTAATTACCCTCTCGAAATGACACTGTGCCATAAAATCTTAAAAGGCAGAATGCTTTTCTCACAGAATTAAAATTCTCCAGTCTGCACTTAGAATTAGCCAACTAAAATACAGGCAGTCACCTATCATACTAGCAGATTTTCTGCACTTGATTTCAATATGAGCATGAAGTGGTCCCAAATGTGGAATAATACTGTCCATGAGGAATATCAGACCCTCGTAATACCTAGAACAATACCATCTGGAATGTAATTACCATGTTGTGCTTTGAAACCAATTAACAGGATCGCTTTGATCACTCCAAGACGCCTGGACACTTTCCTTGTTGAGAGACCTTCCTGGCACACAGTAACAATGCGGACACAATCAAACCACTGTATTGACCATCTAGGCATGATTGAACTACAGACAACACGAGCCCTGTATCTCCTTCTTGATGGAATGACTGGAACTGATCAGCTATTAGACCCTCTCCATCTAATAGGCACCGTTCATGCATGGCTGTTTACATCTTTACGCAGGTTAGTGACATCTCTGAACAGTGAAAGGGACTGTGTCTGTGATGCAATATCTACAGCCAACATCTATCTTCAGGAGTTCTAGCAACTGGGGTGATGCAAAACTTTTTTTGATGCATGTAGTTTAATAATTGTCACCCTGCATCTCTTCTCTATGCATGTTGATGTGAACCGTAGTGTGTGTGCTGCGATTGTGATTGATTTGGTTATTGTGTTAGTCTGATGGTCTCTGTTCACAATGAGGCATATGAGTACATGTACAAAATGCAACTATGAATCATATAACTCATCTTAAGTCCATATTCCCAACCAGAATCCAGTCCAAGCAATGTCAGACTTCCATCTATTACAAATAAATTGCATTGGTAGTGTGTGTAGGTCACCTTTTTAAAAAGTGGGAATGACTCTAGACCAGTGATGCATGCACATCAGACCTTGAATAATTTTGTAATTATGCGAGTTAGAGGGTTTTTTCAAGCATGGAATACTTACAACACACAAAACATGCAGGTTTATCAGGAGCTAACAAGAGCTATATTACAGGTAGTGGAAGTTACCAAATAAGCAGCAACCAGTCACAAAATCATGTTTTCTTTATTTACTTTTGCAAATCGATTTCAACTGATTAACAGCCATCATCGGTATAATACAAGAATAATAATAATAAAAAAATTAATAACAGTGACCAAATGAATAAATGTACATAAAGCAATGTAAAACCAATTAAATGTATATAGACACATTAAACCATTTAAAATGCACATACAAATTTACCTTTCAACGAATATGTGCCCTGAGTAATAACACAGTCTTAAGCAGAGGTCAAACAAAGTGATACATCGAGTATTGACTATGACAAGAAACCATAAGGGGGTGTTACAAAGCAAACCCACCCTCTATGCAAAAAGATACAGCTAAAATAAAAATGAGAAGAAAATGACATAAAAAGTGAGGTAAAATACAATGATAAAATACTGAAATATTTACAAAAATGGATATTTTGAGAAAGATTTTGTTAACCACGTAAGACAGTTATATACACCAAAAGAGATTGTACAAATTAGTAAAAAAGGAATAAACATAGGTGAGAAGCACACTATAGGAAAATTTTTAAAAAACTTTTAAAAAATTTAAAATTATTTATCATATTATCAAAGAGCAAAAGTTAATCATAATGCCAAAACGTAAATAGGTTTTGGCATCCATCTAGTGTACAGTTAATGATATTCAGGAAGATTGGATTTTTTTCGGCAGATGGTGCCACATTGCTGAATGCACATGTAAAGTAAACTAAGTTGAGATAAGAAAATTATGGACACGAACGTAACAAACATATTAATGAAACAAGACCAAATGCAGAAATAAAGTGCTAGCACACTTCATACATGGGAAAATTAACACTGGCTCGACAGGATGAATGGAGAACTCGTAGGGGCTCTTACGGTGTGCTCGTATATCATGAGACATAAATCCACACCATATGTCTGTTGGTGCAGCCAACAAAGACGGCAAAAGCCCAATAAAAGGGCATCAATGCAAACTTAGTCACAATAACATAATTCATATCACCAATCTATTTATTCCCCCCCCCCCCCCCCCTCCCCCGCCTTTCGCTCTTCCCTCCTCCACCCCCCCTCATTTTTCCTTGTCCCATCATTTCCATTCCTATCAAGCAAATGCTTGGCGAAGAGCTCCCAAAAATGAATTCCCCTCACATTCACCTGCTCACTGAGAAGGCACACGCTAGCTGATCTATGATGACAAATATCTCCATATCCTCTAGCAAATCAAGATAATTTCCCCTTTCTACTCTATGTATTAACCTCACATGCGTCTCAATTCAAGGAAGTTCACGTCCACTATTTATAATGTGGGCTGCAAACAAAATTCGACCTATCACCCGCGTCCTTTCTGTCAACGGCAACATGTTCAGCAAATCTAGTTTCAATTTTTCATCCAGTCTGATCTACGTAACATGCTTTACAGCTTGGACAAAGTATTTTGTAAACCCCTGACTGGTGTAAAACTTTTACTTTATCTACGCCATGATCTAAAATTTGTCCCAAATTATTATTAGTTGAAAAAGCAATCTTAACCTTGAGTTTCCTAAAAATAACTGCAACTTTAAGACTAACTGCCCCATAGTATGGTAAAGAAATATATTCCATTGCTTCATTTTTCCCTATAATTACTTCATTTGCTCCCATGTCTTTATATTTATTGGCAAATTTATCATAAATTTTTTAAACAAATAGTAGTGCATAATCATTAGATTTAGCTATGGAATAAATAATATCTAACTCAGTTTTACGATCCTCTTCAGAAAGTGGGGTACAGAAAACACGATTAAATGCATATCTGAAAAATGCCGTTTTATGCTGACTAGTGTGGGCTTAATGATAGTTTATTATACAGTCAGTATATGTCTTTTTTCAAAATATGCCAAAATGAAGCCTTCCCTCACTATTCCTTATGTATAGATCCAAAAAACTAATAACCCCATTCGTTTCAAGTTCATATGTGGACTTTATTTTAGCATGTAAATCGTTAAATGAAGATGCAATTTCGTTAATGTCATTTTCATCGCCATTCCCAAGTAATAATGTATCATCAACGTACCTAACGTAAAAGACAATTTTCTTTGCCAACTCAACATTCTCATGAAACCATCTGGTTTGAAGGTGATTGATGAATACGTCAGCTAAAAAAACAGAAATTGCTTTTCCCATACTAAGACAGTCATTTTGCACATAAATTTCATCGTTGAACCGGAAAAAAGTTTTATTTGAGCATAATATATACATTTAATTGGTTTTATGTTGCTTTATGTACATTTTTTCCATTTGGTCACTGTTATTAATTATTTTTGTTTTTATTCTTGCATTTGTAGCACCACCGGTGATGGCTGTTAATCAGTTAAAATTGATTTGCAAAAGTAAATAAAGAAAACATGATTTTGTGACTGGTTGCTGCTTATTTGGTAATTTTATGGTTTATGGTTGCTGCACAACTTGGTAACCACAAGGAGTCCACCATTCAGTAGTGGAATTGTTAACAATTGTAGCAGGAATGCCTCCCATGTCCCCATTTCTATAGCTTCTCCGCCATTTAATGAAAAACATAAGTAATGGAATACTGACCAACAACAATTGCAGTTATATATTTTTTTATGTTGATAATTCCTGTCATGGAAAGAAAAAAGGTCATGATCTTGTCAGGGCATCCCAAACTACATCATCTAGTACAAAAACTAGTGGTGTTAGTGAAGCCATCAGAATTTTAGTTTTATCTGTGGTAAGAACATTTTTCAGTGAAGAGTCACATTATATCTCCAGATTAGAATTTTAATGACAAGAAAAGGGCCCCAATCAATCATATGCAGACTGGACTATCAAACTACAGATATTACATAGGAATTGCAATGTTTGTGCAGGGAGACTTATGTTAACACTTTAATCAGTGAAATTATCATGTGTCTTGTGGAAGACGCGAGCCATGCACTGAGGAAATCTGATCCATCCCTAATGGAAGTTATGTGAATAGCTCAAGCCTATGAAACTGCTGATGCAGCGCAGACTTTCTTTGTGATAGAAAAAGATGTCATGGCAGTCAGCTCCCCACCACCATTCACATGGTGGAGGGCTCTGCCCCCCCCTCCCCCCCCCCCCACCTGCCCCATGGCTTTGAGGTCAGCTGTAAAGAAACGTGCCAGTGGTAATGGGTGCCACATCAGCATCACAGCTGTTACCCTGCTATAAACTCTGTTTCATTCGTCACACACCAGCGTCTGCCCCCATCACCGTGAACCATGCATCTGTATACAGCAAAGAAGTACACTTGCAAAATATATGTTGTAGCTCTTCCAATGCAGGCATATCCCACCCTATGGAACTACAACAAATGCATGATAAATCTGCAGAATAGCAGATTTCTCAGCACACAACCCAACAAACATACTTAAATGAATTCACAGTCAAACTTCTGGACATAAGTGATTCTGTAGCCTTGCTATACCAATTTGTTTCATTAAGCTTAGTGGTGCTGCCTTTGCAGGCATCCAAGGTGAACCTGTGTAACTACTGAAACCATCAAGTGCCATTGGTAAAAGTACTTCCAGTTTTACTTACTTGCAACAAAGTCACTCACCAAGTAAATATTTTTGTGATAGCTGACCCCATTTTTTGGGAAAGATGCTTTTCATGCTTCTGGATTTATGACTCATGAAATAGCAGAAGGACTAAAATGCAACTAGTGCAAATATTATTTCAGGTAGCTGCCAGTGACAGTCTATTGTTCCAGTATCTTGGCCAACAGACGATTAACATGTGGAAGGTCATCTTGCGGTCACCATCTGCAAGGAAATGATGTCTGACATTGCACCTAATGTGTTCTGTGATCTTCTGGTAAGTTGCAGGCCCATCATGACAGAAGACTGCAGCCTGTTGGAGTGGTTTCATGACTGCCCATCACTGTACCCTCTTGGACATTTTGCACTGCATGTTGCTGAGAAGGATTCTTCTTTCCAGGCGGGCATCCTTGCATACCCTCAAGAGCCATGACCCCCTCCAATTCAGGTCCATGGGAAGACCTCCACCCATAAATGGTCTGTGATATATCTCATTGCTTCTGCCTGTGGATGTCTGTGCCATCACTGAAATCACATTTGCCTCTGCCATTCTGGTCAGCATCTGCCAGTTTCTCCACCCCTGGTGGATCCTCTATGCACAAGGTAACTTGTGCAACTTTCTTTGTGCATCATCCTGCCCTTGGTTTTCACAGCAATGCTCATAGTTATCGATCCTTCACATTTGTGGTTACTGCTGAGGGAGGGTGGGGGGTGGGGGGTGGTGGGGTTGGTAGTGTAGTGTAGTGTAGTGTAGTGGTGCCGGCTGATGTTACCATGAAAAGCGAGAAGCTGGTGCAACAATTTTATCGATCCCTCTGGCATCACTATTCTGACAGCACTGGACTTCAGGTGTGTCCTCTGATGAGATCACACCACACACTGGCATAAAAGCAGGTGCAGGGCCAGTATGTGTGTCTTCTTTGTGTGTATTCATGCAATCACTGGAGAGTTGTATCCCAAGTATGCATGGTTTGGTTACAGTGTTATTCTTGTGGCTATTTGTAACAGGGAGGTCTTTGATACATATCGGATTGGACTTTGCTTGAGAACATGGACTGTTCCTAGTAGCATCCGGTACATGTATCTTTTGTTGGGAATAAGCTATAATAGTGGTAGTAAGCAGCAGCAGCAGCAGGTGTGTGTGTGTGTGTGTGGGGGGGGGGGGGGCATCTTCTACAAAACATGGAATTATTGTAAGTGTTTTGCTATATTAAGATATCCATGAATGCAGGAGAGACTACTTTCAGTGCAGTGAATTATTGCATCTGTTAGTCCATACCTGCTTACTTTATGTTACCCACAGAAGTTAGAAACAGACAGCTACTGTTTAATGCATACAATTTATAGCATTAATCCAGTGGAGCTAATCCTGCCAATGCAGACATTCTACAAGTGAGAAATGTTTACAATCATGATGCTGATGTTATTTGATTTCTAACAAACTGTAAGGCATTTCAATTTTCTCTGCATGTAATGTATTTCTACTGGGTGCAAGGACTGCACTTTGCATTTAATGGTTCATGAAAGGTAAATAGCGATTTCTCTAACTTTTTAAAATGACGCAAGAAAAATATGTTTAATTTATTTTACATGATATGTTCAAGAAGTGTTGTGCAGAAATTTAACAAATAAGCCACAATATTTGCCTATGCAGAAACAACAGTGATGTAATGACATAACTTCTATAACAAATATAAAAATTAGTAGTGTTAAACTGTAGTTTCATTATAATCATGCGCACATATCAAAAGATGTATTAAATCCCTTTTGGCCCAAACACAAGCCCTTCAGTTAAACAGGAATTATTCATATAAAGTGGAATAAAAGAATACCTCTGGTAGCAGAACCTTCGTTGAGCCAGCACAAGCCAGCCTTGTCTCTAGTCGATAATTATTGACACCATTTTGATGATCTTGATAGAACTGTACTGTCATCACAACTTGCCAAAGTGGTCTTTCCAAATAGTTGAAGACAGTGATTCCTAATCGCAGGCACTGTCCTGTATGACAACTCACTTCCTCTTGGGACTTCACTGGCTGTTGGTTTATAGTTATTTCTGTAAATATATAATAAAATAGAATCTCTGTGGAATGGTAAGTGCAACATTAAGTGGATTACAGAAATCAAGGAAGATATGGATGAGCTACAGATTACACCGGAAGACCTAAGAAACAAAACTGACAAAATCAGGAAATTCACACACAAACAAACCAGACAGCAAATGAGAATCAACAGACAGACAATAGGAAGGGTGATTTAGAGAATGAAGAAGTATTGGGCTAACAGGAAACTGAAAAATTCTTTGTACAAAGTTAGCTAAAAAAATATTTAGAATCTTTAAACATTAATTTTGTTTCTGTTACTAATTATTATTTTAATATTTGAGAGCTGTAAGTAATGATTTGCTTTTCAAAACATTTTTTTAATGATGATAGTATTCCTCTCTGCCTTTATGAATATCTGTATAAAGGCATTTGGTTTTACAGCAAGTGTAAATGCAGAATATCACTTTTTTTGTAATATTATCATATACAAGAGTCTCGTGTGCTGTGAAAAATATTATCCAACTTTTAAAATTTACTGGCAGGTACATTTGAATTGATAAATAAACTGAGTACCTACCCCACTGCAGTGGTGACATGCGAACAAGGTCAAGCATTTCAGGGGTGAGGGTTATACCACTCAGAGAGATACGACCCTTTGTGTCTGAAGCTGGCATCCGCCATCGCAAGTCCACAAAAGCAGCAATGTGATCATTACACACTGCGTCGAGCTCCTGTTGTTCTTCTGCAGTTAGTTTCTCTATCTGATACAGCTGTCAATAAATAAATTAAATCATACAATTGTATAGTGTATACATCGTACAAACCTGAGTTACTAAGTTAGCTTCATTCTAGCAGTAGTGACACGAAACAGTAATAGTGAGAGTCCACTTTAAGGCAAAAAAAGTTTATTCTTTATGAATTTTGTCCACGATGGGATGGAAGAGCAGGTGCTGAACAACAGGAGGTACAGTAGTGTGATCACTGAGGCATAAAGAATATTCTCTTGGGGGGGGGGAAACAAAGAGAGACCGGAAGTTAAAATACAGTATTTGCATCAACTGAGCTACCAAAGCTATTATTTAGTAGGAGTCTAACACCAAACAAAAATATCATCACATTTCTTTTATGGCATAATTATTCTCATGAAATAATATGTAAAATAAGTGGAAGGAAACCACTCACCTATAGTGGATCACTGCTTACAGCACAGTAACACACAACAGAAAACAATGTATACTGTTTTTTTGAGGCAAGTTACTGTGCTCCAAGCATCAATCCACTATAAATGAGTGGTTGCCTTTCACTTATTTTACATACTGCTTCATACAGGAATTTCCATTATTATTATTATTATTATTATTATCATCATGGAATGATGTACAAAAGTGGTGGAAACTAAAATCAGTTTATGGAACAAGGCTTAATGTATGGTCCCCTAACATCAGTGCAGTGCACATTCTGCCGGATCATTTAGTTATATATGCTCCAGGTTGGTTGGTTGGTTGGTTGGTTTGTGGGATTAAAGGGACCAGACTACTATGGTCATCGGTCCCTTGTTCCATAAAAACTAAAACCACCAGAAGAGAATAAAAAACGAACAACAGGAAAGACAGCAGATGAAACAGGACATGAAATACTCTGACAGATACCAGACAAAACAAATTAAAACACACAGTGTGACGGTGGTTGGCCGACTGTAGAGAAAAAGAGGAAAAGCCAACCTCCAAGAACACTTTAAAAACTCAGTTTAAAATCAGAAGCTAAAAGCCACAAAAAAAAACCTCAGATTAAAGGACAAAAACCCCCTGCCCGAATAAAACACAAAACCAAGTCCTCCATGGCAGAGTCATTCGATAAAAGAGCAGAGAGCGTGTCAGGCATTGCAAAAGTCTGCCTGAGCACGGTTAAAAGAGCGCACTCCGACAGAATATGGACCACCGTCAAGGACGCCCCACAACGACAAAGAGGGGGATCCTCAAGACACAGTAAATAACTGTGCGTGAGTCGGGTGTGGCCAATGCGGAGCCGACAAAGGACGACTGAGTCCCTGCGGTTGGCTCGCATGGATGACCGCCACACAGTCGTCGTGTCCTTGACGGCACGGAGTTTGTTAGGGGTGGTCAGACCGCGCCATTCAGCATCCCAAAACGAGAGAACTTTGCGGCGTAAGACTGCCCGCAAATCAGACGCCAGGAGGCCAATCTCCAGAGATGGTGCACTGGTGGCCTCTTTCGCCAGGCGGTCAACAGTTTCATTGCCGGGTATACCAACATGGCTTGGGGTCCAAACAAAGACCACAGACCTGCCGCTACGGGCGAGAGTATGCAGGGACTCCTGGATAGCCATCACCAGACGAGAACGAGGGAAACACTGGTCAAGAGCTCGTAAACCGCTCAGGGAATCGCTACAGATAACGAAGGACTCACCTGAGCAGGAGCGGATATACTCTAGGGCACTTAAGATGGCGACCAGCTCAGCAGTGTAAACACTGCAGCCAGCTGGCAACGAACGTTGTTCAGAATGGTCCCCTAGAGTTAGTGCATAACCGACTAGACCAGCAACCATCGAACCGTCGGTGTAGACAACGCCAGAGCCCTGATACGTGGCCAGGATGGAATAGAAGCGGCGTCGGAAGGCCTCCGGAGGGACTGAGTCCTTCGGGCCATGTGCCAAGTCGAGCCGAAGGCAAGGGCGAGGCACACACCACGGGGGTGTACGCAGAGGGGCCCGGAAAGGAGGTGGAACGGTGGAACAGTGAAACACCCAAGCCAGGAAAGAAGCTGTTTGACACGAACGGCGATCGGACAACCCAACCGGGGCCGACGTTCTGGCAGATGAACGACTGACTGCCTGAACAGGACACGATAATTTGGATGCCCGGGCAAGCTAAAAACATGGGCAGCATAAGCAGCCAGTAACTGATGGCGTCGTAACTGCAGTGGAGGGACACCTGCCTCCACAAGTATGCTGTCCACAGGGCTGGTTCGGAAGGCACCAGTGGCAAGGCGTATCCCGCTGTGGAGGATTGGGTCCAGCACCCGCAACGCAGATGGGGATGCTGAGCAATAAGCCAGACTCCCGTAGTCCAGACGGGACTGGATTAACGCCTGGTAAAGCCGTAGGAGAGTAGATCGGTCGGCGCCCCACCTGGTGTGGCTCAGGCATCGCATAGCATTTAGATGCCGCCAACACGTCTGTTTAAGCTGCCGAATATGAGGCAGCCAAGTCAACCGGGCATCAAAAACCATCCCCAAAAACCTATGTGACTCCACCACTGTAAGAAGCTCGCCGTGGCTCCGGGTGAACAGTGCGTCGCCAGCAGAAATGAATAACGCAGGTCTTGGCTGTGGAAAACTGAAAACCATGCGCTACAGCCCAAGACTGCGCCTTGCGGATTGCGCCCTGTAGCTGACGTTCAGCAGCTGCAATGCCAATAGAGCTGTAGTAAAGGCAGAAGTCGTCAGCATACAGGGAAGCAGAGACAGTATTTCCCATGGCTGCAGTGAGCCCGTTAATAGCTATTAAAAACAGACACACACTGAGAACATAACCCTGTGGCACACCGTTCTCCTGGGCTTGAGAGCAACTATATGAGGCCGCGATGTGCACGCGGAAGGTACGATACAACAGAAAGTTGCGGATATAGATCGGCAGAGGGCTCCGAAGACCCCATCCATGAAGCATAGAAAGGATGTGATGACGCCATGTCGTATCATACGCCTTCTGCATGTCGAAAAAGACAGCAACCAGATGCTGACGGCGGGCAAAGGCAGTACGGATGGCTGACTCCAGGCTCACCAGATTGTCGGTGGTGGAGCGGCCTTTACGGAACCCACCCTGAGACGGAGCCAGAAGGCCTCGAGACTCCAGTACCCAATTCAAGCGCCGGCTCACCATCCGTTCAAGCAACTTGCAAAGAACGTTGGTGAGGCTAATGGGACGGTAGCTGTCCACCTCCAAAGGGTTCTTCCCTGGTTTCAGAATGGGGACAACAAGACTTTCTCGCCATTGCGACAGAAACTCACCCTCGACCCAAATGCGGTTGTAAAGATCGAGGAGGCGTCGCTGGCAGTCCACTGAAATGTGTTTCAGCATCTGAGAGTGGATGCTATCTGGCCCAGGAGCGGTATCAGGACAAGCGGCGAGGGCACTTCGAAATTCCTACTCACTGAATGGAACATTGTACAATTCAGGATGGTGAGTGCGAAAAGAAAGACTCTGACGTTCTATCCGCTCTTTGATGGAGCGGAAGCCCAAGGGGTAGTTGGCAGAAGCGGAATTCATAGCAAAGTGCTCTGCCAAGCGGTTTGCAATGACGTCGGAGTCAGTACAAACTGCTCCATTCAGTGAGAGCGCAGGGACACTGACAGGGGTCCGATAGCCATAGAGGCGGCGAATCTTGGCCCAGACCTGCGATGGAGTGACATGGAGGCCAATGGTGGATACATACCGCTCCCAGCACTCCTGCTTGTGTTGGCGGATAATGCAGCGGGCTCGCGCACGCAGCCGTTTGAAGGCGATAAGGTGGTCGATTGAGGGATGTCGCTTGTGACGCTGGAGCACCCGCCTGCAAGCTTTAATCGCTTCGGCAATCTCAGGCGACCACCAAGGCACAGTCTGCCGCCTAAGGGACCCAAAAGAACGGGCAATGGCAGATTCGGCGGCAGTAACGATGCCGGTGGTGACAGATTGAACCACTGCATCAATGGCAGCGTTAGAGAGAGGCTCAATAGCGGCAGTGGAGGAGAACAAGTCCCAGTCAGCCTGATTCATAGCCCATCTGCTAGGGCGCCCAGAGGACTGACGCTGTGGCAGTGACAGAAAGATTGGAAAGTGGTCACTACCACACAGGTCGTCATGCACTCTCCATTGGACAATTGGTAAGAGGCTAGGGCTACAGATGGAAAGGTCAATGGCGGAGTATGTGCCATGCGCCACACTGTAGTGTGTGAAGGCACCATCATTTAAGATCGAGAGATCGAGCTGGGCCAATAAATGCTCAACTATGGCGCCTCGACCTGTTGCCACTGACCCGTCCCACAGATGGTTATGGGCGTTTAAGTCGCCCAGTAACAGGAAAGGTGGAGGCAATTGAGCTATCAGAGCAGCCAGGACATGCTGCGCAACATCACCACCCAGTGGAAGGTAAAGACTGCAGACGGTAACAGCCTGTGGCGTCCACACCCGAACAGCGACAGCCTCTAAAGGTGTTTGGAGAGGTACAGACTCACTGTGAAGAGAGTTCAGGACATAGATACAGACGCCACCAGACACCCTTTCATAAGCTGCCCGGTTCTTATAATAACCCCGACAGCCACGGAGGGCAGGGGTTCGCATTGCCGGAAACCAAGTTTCCTGCAGAGCAATGCAGAGGAAAGGGTGAAGGCTAATAAGTTGGCGGAGCTCAGCTAGATGATGGAAGAAACCGCTGCAGTTCCACTGGAGGATGGTGTTGTCCATGGCTGAGAAAGGCGTGATGGGACTGGGAAGGGAGATTACGCCGCTGGGTCACCTGCTGCCTCCGATTTAGCACCTGTGATAGTGCTTTCCATGGCGTCTGATGGACTGGCGAGATCGAGGTCCTCAGCGGACGCCAGAATCTCCACCGCATCCTCAGACGCAGAGCTGGAAGGTTGCGGTGGGATGGCTGCCACCGTGAGTTCCTTGGGCTGAGAGCTCTTCTTGGGTTTCTCACGCCGTTCCTTGGGTCGCACTGGCTGGGAGGGCTTCACCGATTCAGTCTCTGGGACGGAGGAGGATCGTGAAGCCCAACGACCATCTGATTGCGGGCACTTACGCCATTGTCGGTTGTCAGGCTTCTTGCTGGCGGAAACCTGGGAAGGGAGGGACCCAAGGGACTCCTTGCGAGCGTGAGAAGCCGAAGAAGTTGGACACTTCTCCGGCTTAGAAGTGGGGACAGACGTCCCCGATGGGTAGGATGGTGTTGCTCCTGAGGTAGGTGGCGCAGGAGCAACCCAGTGGGTAGAGCCCCCCACTGGCGTGGGGGCAGGAGGAGTTGTACCGCTCGTCGATCCGGCCACAATTGGAGAAACGGACGGGGCTAGCACAGGTGTTGTAGCAGCAGCGTAGGAAGATGGCATTCTCACAGGATGGAGTCGGTCGTATTTCCTTTTGGCCTCAATATAGGTTAGTCGGTCCAGGGTCTTGTATTCCATGATTTCTGGAAAATTCGGCAGTCTGGCGATCAAGGTGAATGGTGCTCCCCGCAGTTGACACAGATGGGAGGCGGGGCACATGGAGTATTGGGATGTGATGGGCGTCCGCAATCTCGACATGTGAGGCTGGAAGTGTAGCGAGAAGACATATTGCCGAGCGTCCAGCACTTAAAGCACCGCATTGGGGGAGGGATATAGGGCTTAACGTCACATCGGTAGACCATCACCTTGACTTTTTCCGGTAATGTATCCCCTTCGAAGGCCAAGATGAAGGCACCGGTAGTAATCTGATTTTCCTTCGGACCCCGATGAACGCGTCGGACGAAATGTACACCTCGGCGCTCTAAATTGGCGCGCAGCTCTTCATCAGACTGTAAAAGAAGATCCCTATGATAAATAATTCCCTGGACCATATTTAAACTCTTATGGGGTGTGATTGTAACAGCAACATCCCCCAACTTGTCACAAGCGAGTAACCGTCGTGACTGGGCAGAGGATGCCGTTTGTATCGGGACTGACCCGGAGCGCATTTTTGACAAGCCCTCCACCTCCCCAAACTTGTCCTCTAAATGCTCGACGAAGAACTGAGGCTTTGTGGAGAGAAAAGACTCCCCATCAACCCTCGTAAAAACTAAGAAGCGGGGCGAATAACTGCTACTGCCATCCTGAGACTGACGTTTCTCCCACGGTGTGGCCAGGGAGGGGAACGTTTTCGGATCGTACTTCAGAGTGTTAAACTGAGCCCAAAAATGCTTAGAGACTGCTGGCGGCTGGCCACCAGCGAGAGACGATGTACCACGCTTCATTGCGGGTCATCCGCCCTGATGCCACCTACTCCGACCAAGGGCCCTTCCGACGGGCACCACCCAGCCACGGCAAGAGCCACCTGGCAGGATGGCCGTTGCCGGGAGTCCCGATACCCCAGGAGGATAGGCATCTACTCCTTGGCATATGTGGGGAGTTAACGGCGCAGGCATCAGTAGGGCGATCCCTGTGTTGTCAGGGGGCTACAACCAACAGGGTACATGGCGGCCCCACCACAACGGACTGGCTACCGTGCTGGATGTTAGGTAACATGTGGTCCATGGTCGCCGTTGGTGCAGAAAGAGGCACTGCACAGTGCAAGGTGTTATCTGCATGCAGAAAAAGAGTCATGCCCAAGAGATGGAGAGCGGACAGGACTGCAGTTCAACGGTGTATAAGCTGGCGGAAGGTCTGATCGCAAGATGGACACAATGAACCAAGTAAGGCGCCCTTCCCCAATCGGCTCGCTCTTCGGAAAATTTTGAGAGATGGAGGTCAAACCCAACAGGGGACCATCATACAAGGCCGAAAAGTTTGAGACTCCTTTTAGTCGACAGGCAGGAATACCGCGGGCCTATTCTAACCCCCGAACCCGCATGGGGATATATATGCTCCAGTTGTAAGAAATAAGGTAACCTATTTCACAAAAGAACAAATTAATTACAAGAAAGGACTGAAGTTGTGAACACGTTCACAGTGAAAATGTATTACAAGTACTACTAGAGCCTTCAGTGCTATCATTTCATTGATTCACACATTGAAATTAGATGAAGAGTTACAATAGCACCATCCAGAATTAATTCGCAATACCTCCTTAGAATCTGTAATGTTTGATAGTGACACTACAGTTTTCAGCAGTCTTTCCAGTAGTTGCAGTGGCAACAGTCTGGATGATTGATATGGCCTTGTAACATCAACCAAAATAGCCTTACTGTGCTGGTACGGCAAACAGCTGAAAGCAAGGGCAAACTATAGCCTCCCATTTGAATCTCTGGACGCAGGCAACTCAGGAATATGTTGTCACCAGGAGAAACAAAACTGGCACTCTATGAATCAAAGTGTGGAATGTTACAACCCTTAATCACACAGATAGGTTAGAAAATTTAAAATGGGAAATGAATAGGGTGAAGTTGGATGTCATAGGGATTGGTGAAGTTTGGTGGGAGTAGGAACAGGACTTCTGGTCAAGTGAATATAGAGCTATAGATACAAAATCAAACATTGGAAAATTGAGGGTAGAATGTAACAGTATTAAGAAAAGGATAATTGCTGCTCACCATATAGCGGAGATGCTGAGTCACAGATAGTCACAACAAAAAAGAAACTGTCACAAAATGAGCTTCTGGTAGCCAAGACAGCCAGAAAGGTCAACACCCACCACAGTAGTACAAATTTATATGCCAACTAACACCACAGGTAAGGAATGAGGAGGTTCTACGCACAATCGGAGAGGAAAGGAATATGTGGAAAACACTGATAAGGAGAAGGGACAGGATGATAGGACATCTGCTAAGACATGAGGGATTGACTTCCATGGTACTAGAGGGAGCTGTAGAGGGCAAAAACTGTAGAGGAAGACAGAGATTGGAATACGTCAAGCAAATAATTGAGGACGTAGGTTGAAGTGCTACTCTGAGATGAAGAGGTTAGCACAGGAAAGAAATTCGTGGCAGGCCGCATCAAACCAGTCAGTAGACTGATGGAAAAAAAAAATAAGAACACACAGACAATGAAGAGATTGAACAAATGTATGATGTGGTGAAATAAATCATTCAGATAGTTAAGGGAGATGAAAATTTAATTGTGATGGGAAACTGAAATTCAATAGTAGGGAAGGGATGGAAGGAAAATTGTAGGTGAATATGAAATGTGGGAAAGGAAAGAAAGAGGAAGATAAATGCTAGAGTGTTGCACAGAACATAATTTAATCAAATGGTTCAAAAGGCTCTGAGCACTGTGGGACTTAACATCTGTGGTCATCAGTCCCCTAGAACTTAGAACTACTTAAACCTAACTAACCTAAGGACATAACACACATCCATGCCCGAGGCAGGATTCGAACCTGCGACCATAGCGGTTCCGGACGGAGCTTAATTTAATCAAACTATCAGTTTAATAAGTGAAAGTTGCAAAATACTAACAAGAATTCTTTACAGAAGAATGGAAAAACTTGTAAAAACCTACCTAGGGGAAGATCAGTCTGAATTCCAGAGAAATGAAGAAACACCCAAGGTAATTCTGACCTTATGATTTCTCCTAGAAAATATGTTAAGGAAAGGCGGACCTATGTTCATAGCATTTTTAGACTTAGAGAAAGCATTTGACAATGTTGTCTGGAATAATCTCTTTGAAATTGTGAAGGAGGTAAGGGTAAAATACAGAGGTCAAAATGCTATTTACAACTTGTACAGAAACCGGTTTGCAATTATAAGAATGAAGGGGCATGAAAGCGAGCAGTGGTTGAGAAGGGATTGAGACAAGGTTACAGCCAATCCCTGATGCTATTCATCCATACATTGGGATTCGGAGTAGGTTATAAAATTCAGGGAGAAGAAATAAAAATGTTGAGGTTTGCTGATGACCTGGAATAGCAATTGAATGGTATGTGCAGTGTCTTGAAAGGAGGATATAAGGTGAACATCAACAAGAGCAAAACAAGAATAATGGGATGTAGCTGTATTAAATCAGATGATGATGAGGAAATCAGATTAGGGAATGAGACACAAAGTGTAGACGAGATTTTTTTTGTTTGGGCAGCAAAGTAACTGACGATGGCCGAAGCAGATGGATACAAAAATGGCAAGAAAATAATTTCTGAAGAAGTTAAATTTGATAACATTGAATGTAAATCTACACATTAGGAAGTCTTTGAAGTATTTGTCTGGAGCATAACTGTGTGCGAAAGTGAAACATGGACAATAAGTAGTTTAGACAAGAAGACAATAGCTTTTGAAATGTGGTGCTACGGAAGAATGGTTAGATCATGTAACTAATGAGGAAGTATTGAATAGAAATGGGGAGAAAAGGAATTTGTGGCACAACCTGACTAGAAGAAGGAATCAGCTGGAAGAACATATTCTGACATATAAAGGGATCACCAATTTAGTACTGGAGAGAAGTGTGGGGCATAAAAATTGTAGATGGAGACCAAGAGATGAATACAAAACAAGCAGATTAAGAAGGATGTGAGTTGCAGTAGTTATTTGGAGATGAAGAGGCTTGCACAGGATTGAGCAGCATGGAGAACTGCCTCAAACCAGTTTTCGGACTGAAGACAACAACAAATATAACAATTTCTGTATGAATGCAGACACCACCTACATACTAACCAAGCAGGCTGTATTTCATTGGTAGTTGGAAAAAGTTAGCAATGCTGTTCTTAGGATAATAGAGGTTAATTAAATTGTTTATGCCTTACTGTCTCATGAAATATCAATATCATGAGCAGGGAAACACAACATTACATTTGAGGGAATAGACCTCAGAAGCACAGCATCTTTAAAAATCTTTCAACAAATAACGATGTACCTAAACCTACTGATTAAATTCTCTCATCAAACACATAACCCATTCAATACAGCATCCATTTATGAGAACTTACATTTATTTAACACTAATCAGCTTTTGAAATGTTATTAGTCCCCACAAATTTCCTACAAAATACACAGAGTTTACCTAGCCATGGAAAATATGATATATTAGAAACACATAACAGCTGATTATCAAACAATGGAAACTCCAGGTTGGAATACCAACAATATTGGGGAAAGGATAGATTGCTACTTACCATAAAGATTACCCAATGAGCTGCGGACAGGCACAATGAAAAGATTGTTACACATGATAGCTTTCAGCCAAAGCCCTCTTCAGCAAAGAAAACACACACACATTCACACAAGCACAGACACCTTATACAAACGTGACCGCTACTACCAGCAGCTTCAACCAGAATGCAAATGTTACATGAAATGCATTCGAGAGTGGGGGGAGTGGGGCAGGAAAGGGGGAGGGATAGCAGGGTATAGGGAGGGGGGGGGGGGGGGGGAGAGAAGAGTGCTGTCTGGCAGGGAATGCAGAGGCTATATTGTGGCCTGATAGGACCCCCAGACAAACAAATCCTCGGCACACCTGTAGGCACCCAAAAAGCACCCTCCTATGCCAATGTGTTCATGCAAAGTCTAAAGGAAACCTTCCTAGTCTCCCAAAATCCTAAAATTCTCACCTCGTTCACATCTTCATGATCTGGACTCAGGGCCAAGACATTCTATCCTCATTCCTTCACAATCTCAGCACTGTCTTCTCATCCACTTTACCTGGTAATCCTTAACTCAGCATATCATCTCCCTGAAATTTGACCTCGTCCTCTCTGATGCCTCCATACACACATCTGTCCACATTAAACCTGCCAATAGCACCTACATTTTGACAGCCATCCCTTCCACAGCGCAAAATACATACCATACAGCCTGGCCAACCAAGGAAGGCATCTCTACAGTGACACGAACTCCCTTTCCCACTACGCTGAAAGTGTCACCAAAGCCTTCACAGACAGGTACAGTCCCCCAGAACTAGTCCACAAATAGATTTCCCCACACATCCCACAATCCTCCCTCCAGCCACCCCCACAAGCAAATTACAAAAGAGTCCACCCTTTGGCATCCAGTACCACCCCGGACTGGAACTATGGAACTACTGAACCACATCCTTCATCAGGGTTTTCATTAGCTATCATCATGTCCTGTCATGAGGGACATTCTACTCAAGATTCTCCCCACCCTTCCTAAAGCAGAGTTCCATCATCCTTCCAACCTCTTCATCAAAAATCTGGAAGCTCTGCTATCCCACCTCTTAATAAAAAAAAATAAAAAAAATAAAATAAATAAAGGGAAATGCTGGGGATTTTAATGTGGATTTATTGAAAAGCTCTGTCAGTGAACAATTATTGCAGTCAGTAACACTATCATTGAATTTAGTTCCTACTGTGAACTTTGCTACTAGGATATGTAAATGCTCTGAGACTGCTATTGATAATATCTTTGTAGACAAATCTAGGGAAAATAGTAAATGGGCTATATGATAATGACATGCAGCATCTTGTGTTAAATTTTGAACCTTGAGAGGATTAAAAAAATCTATTAAATCTGAGTACAGGAGGGTAATAAATAAGACAAAATTGGAGAAATTCAGGAAATTGCTCAAAGACATGAACTGGATAGATGTTTACAATACGTTTGAATCAAATGGAAAATACAAAGCATTCACTAATGAAGTTGCCTCCACTTTTTTAAATTGTTTTCCCCTAAAGGTAATTCACATCACACGGAAGTCAAAAAATAAAATGTGGATTATATAAGGAATAAAGATATCATGTACAGCAAAAAGGAGACTTTATGTACTATCTAGGAACAGCTCTGATGTTAGGATTGTAATGTATTACAAAGAATACTGCAAAATATTGAAGCAAGTAATCCAGAAATTGAAGCAGCTTTATTATGACAAAAAGATAATTACATCAGATAACAAAATAAAAACTGTATGGGATATTGTGAAGACAGAGACAGGTGGGGCCAAAAAGAAGAGGAACTAAAATAAACGAGACTTTGGTAACAAGTACATGTAGTGTTGCAAACCTCTTAAACAAGTACTACATTTCTGTTACTAACAGCCTGGGGTTTTACAGGTTCGGTGAACAGTGCAATGTAGTATCCAAGACCAGTCTTTAAACATAACTTTAGTAAAATGGAAATGACACTCACGTCTCCCTAAGGAGTAGCATCCATCATAAAGTCCTTAATATCTAAGTATTCCAGTGGGTATGATAACATATCAACAAAGTTAATCAAAGAGTGCTCATGCGAGTTGGTTCTATCTTAAGCTATTTGTGTAATCAATCTCTTATCAGCAGAACATTTCCAGACTGGCTAAAATATGCTGAAGTTAAGCCTCTATACACGAAGGAGGATAAAAAGATACCATCAAACTATTGACCAATTTCACTTTTGCCAGCTTTCTCAAAAATATTTGAAAAGATTGTGTTCAAGTGTCTCCTTAAGCACTCGATTGCAAATAATATATTGTCCAAGTCACAGGTAGGATTTCTTAAGGGTTCTGATACAGAGAAAGCTATTTACACTTACAGTGAGAATGTACCTAATTCATTTGGTAATAAATTACAGGCTACTGGCATTTTCTGTGATCTGTCAAAAGCCTTTGACTGTTTGAACCACAGCACTCCCTTAAGTAAATTAGAATATTATACACCATCAGTGCTGCAAAATGGTTTGCGTCTTATCTATCAACATGAAACAGAGGGTGTCACTGCAAAATACCTGTGCAGTAAGGAGTCAGTCTTCATCAGACTGGGAGTTAATTACATGTGGTGTTCCTCAAGGTTCCATCTTGGGTAAATTGCTTTTTCTTGTGTACGTTAATGAGCTTTCATCTGTTACATTGCCAGATGCTAAGTTTGTTTTGTTTGCAGATGATACAAACATTGCAATAAGTAGCAAGTCACGTACAGATTTAGAAATAGCTGCTAATCAAATTTTCACTGACATTAATAAGTGGTTTAAATCTAATTCACTGCCATTAAACTTTGAGAAGACCCACTATATGCAGTTCAGAACCTGTAAGACATTTCCGTCCAGCACGAGTATATCATATGAAGACATGCAGATCGAAGACGTTGACAGTGTTAAATTTCTGGGATTACAACTCGATAATAATTTCAGCTGGGAAGGGCATACCAAAGAATTGCTTAACAACCTAAACAAGTCTATGTGCCATGAAATGATGTCAGATGTAGGAGATATAAATATAAAAACACTTGCATTCTTTGCTTACTTTCATTCTATTATGTCATATGAGATCAGATTCTGGGGCAACTCATCAAACCGAGCAAAAGGTTTTAGGGTGCAAAAGTGTGTGATAAGAATCATTTATGGTATAAATTCAAGAACCTCTTGAGGAAACCTGTTCAAGGAACTTTGTATTCTAACCAATGCTTATCAGTATATTTATTCCTTAATGAAATTTGTTGCAAATAAGACATCTCTATCTCCAACCAATAGCTCAATACATAGTATCAATACTAGGAATAAGAACAATCCACATAAAGACCTAAAATCACTTACTCTGGTCAATAAAGGGATCAAATATTCAGGAACACACATTTTCAATAAAATGCCAGCAACCAATAAAAACTTGTTTTCAGACAAAGCACGGTTTAAACAGAGTTTGAAAGAATTTTTGATATGCAACTCCTACTCCATAGATGAATATCTTAACAGAAACTGTTAAGACAGCTTAAGTAAAAGCATTTGTTAGATTTCAGTTTCGACAACACTTGATCACAACAGTCAAATTAGGTATTTTCTGTATGATAAATTCATTAATAGTGCATAACAGTGTTTCATTCTGACAGTGTGCTAATTCTGTAAATATTAGCTGTTCCAGTTTACTGCATTGTCTTAACAGATTTCGACTATTTCCTGACAAATGATCAGGGTAGTAATCTATTATATTCAAATGTTTTACATTTTTATGTTACACTTTCTGACATGTTCCATGCCCACAAGAATCATCTCATTTTTTGGGTTTATGGAACAAAAAATTAATCTAATCTCCAGAACATCTGGGTCCATCCCTATGCCACTCCCAGTCTCTATCCTCAGGGATCATTTCCCCGTGGAAGACCCACGTGCAAGACCTGTCCAGTTCACCCACCCAGGACTTCCATTCTTGTCACAGGCTTACCTTGCTCCATAAAATGCTGGGCCACTCGTGAAAGCAGCTATGTCGTATACCAGCACTGCTGCAACCATTGCACAGCTTTTTTCATTAGTATGACTACCGACCAGCAGTCCACCTGGTTGAAGGGCCACTGCCAAATTGTAGCCAAGAGCAAAGTGGACCACTCTGTGGCACAACATGCTGCTGAACATAACTTACTTGATTTCAAAGGCTACTTCACAACCTGGGCCTTCTGGATCCTTCCATCTCCACCAGCTTTTTTGATTTCTGCAGATGGTGGTTATCCTTACAACACATTCTCCGCACCCTAAAATTATCCCAGCCTCAATCTAAAATAACTTACTGTCCCCAAACCTTCCATTCAATAGTTTCTGCCCCCTCTTTCCTGGCACTTCCTCCCTCTTTACATCCCCCACTCTCACTTTGTGCCACCCTCTGCCAATGCTGCCTCCCATCCTTTCACTTCCCTGTTTCTCTCCTTTTCACTCTCCACTTCTTGCCCCACACCCCCACCTCCTGAGGTTGTGTCTGGCAGTCAGGCCATGATCTAGTCCCCGCACGGCCTGTCAGGGAGCACTCTTCTCTCCTTCCACATGTAATCTGCTATCCCACCTCCTTCCATGCCCCACTCCATGTTGCTATTCACATGACAATTGCATTCCAGCTGGCGCTGCCGGTGGTAGTGTTCACGAGTCCATTAATTGTGCTTGCTTGTCTGATGGGTATGTGGTGCTTTTTTTTTTTTTGTTGAAGAATGCTTTGGCTGAAAGCTATAATGTGTAACAGTCTTTTCATTGTGGATGTCTGCAAATCAGTGGGTAATCTTTATGGTGAGTAGCAATCTATCGTTTTCCTAATATTGCCAGTAGCTGATTATGATACATAGGATGTATGATGTATTAAAATCTGAATACTTGATCCCCTGTGACATGTCTCACATTTTAAAATCAAGCTTTTACATGTTTCAGGTGTGTAATTAGCTCTTTACACTGAAAACCACATATATGTTTTCCTTTCTTGTGCAAGCCTTTCTAGTTGAAGCCACTTGGGCAACTTGCATGTGAGATGGCTTAACTATAATTCGTATGAGTGCATGTACAGTGCAGTGGCCAGTTATGTTTTCCATGTTTTCCATGAATATTAGAGGAAAGAATGAAATGCCACACTGACACACAGTCTACCACTCTTGAGTAGCACTTAAGGAAACAACAAATTGACAGGCAGATGCTCATTAAAAATGCCATAAGCTCTCGCTCCATGGACAGAGACAATGTCAGAGACTTTACTGGTCTCATAAAGGTATGATTTTATGTATATTGATGTAAGCAGCAAGTGAAAATTTGATTTTTTTGTTTGCGTAAGGGAGAATTTAAAGTAGACTGGGGCAACAGTGAGAATTTGGGTTGAGGATGGAGGCACGCCAGAGTAATCCATGCAGATGTGTGGACTGCTGTGGCAAGGTTATTTAGTGGTAACGCACCTGTCTAGTAAGCAGGAGTTCCGGGTATAATTCCCGGCCTTGGTCCAAATTTTGGAATTTAGTCCAGGACACTGGGATAACACCTGGTTATCATTAATTTTAACTAAGCATCTCCACCATTAGGCAGGTAAATACTGCTGATGAAATTTTTTTCATACAGATTTGATGCAGCTACCTACCAGCTAAATATCACTACACAAGCACGCATTCAAAACGCCAGTTGTGGAGGTGAATAATATATAGTGTGCAGATGAAAAATGGTGAGAGTTTAAAAACTAAAAGCATTTATTTTGAAGTATGTATGAACTTTTATCAGTACGTCTAAGTAAGTCTACCATAGACAACTAACAGTGTTGAGAACTGACAAGCCTCCTCATTGATGCACAACTTCATAAAAAGATGTTTTAATATCCTCACCAGGTTGGAGCAGCAAAATTATTACCTTATTTTATAATATACATATTTGTTGTTTTCTATTGTTGTGATCTACGAACTGATTTGCAAGTTTGCCTCTGTGGCAGATTATAGCAGTATATCCAATGAAGAGATACGTAATTTATTGCCCAAACATTCTTTTTTCATACCAAGAGACATCTGGTGACCATTCAGTTATGTAAGAAGGGCTTTCAAGTACGGTAGTGAATATGAAGGGACTTAGCTAGCACTGATATTTTGAATGTAAAAATGGAATTTCAGCCAATTGCATGTGGATTCCCCTATCCATAGTTTAGCTCTCTCCCTGCTTCCATTTTTGAGTCATCAGTTTTCAGTCTTAGTCTGCTGTGGCTCACCAACAATTCCTCTCCAGTGCCAACCTCTTATCTTGGCATAGCAGTTGGAGCCTATGTCCTCAGTTGTTTGTGGGATGTATTCCAATCTCTGTTTCCCTCTACAGTTTCTACCCTCTATAGTCCCCTCCAGTACCATGGAGGTTATTCCCTGGTGTCTTAATACACATCCTATCACCCTGTTCCTCATTCTAATGGAAGTTATTCCCTGATGCCTTAACACACACCTTATCACTATGTTGCTTCTTCTTGTTAGTGTTTCCCATATAGTCCTTTCCTCGTCAATTCTCCTGAAAACTTCCTTATTTCTTACCTTATCAATTCACCTAATTTTCAATATTCTTCTGTTGCACCACATCTCAAATGCTTCGATTCTCTTCTTTTCGCGGTTTTCCCACTGTCCATGTTTCACTATCATACAATGCTGTGCTTCAGATGTACATTCTCAAAAACTTCCTCAAACTGAGGACTATATTTGATGCTAGTAGACTTTTCTTGTGTATTGCTCACATAGGGATCTAGAGGATAAGATTAGAATAATTACTGCATGCACACAGCATTCAAACAATCATCCTTCCCGCACTATATATATGTGAATGGAAGAAGAAGAAACCCTAATAAATGGTCCAATGGGACATACCTTCTGTCATGCGCCTCACAGTGGTTAGCAAAGTACAGATGTAGATGTAGATTGAATGACAATTGACACACTTTTCAGCTCTTGCAATCTTCAGACTTATGAGCATGACATTTTCCCAAAAGTCAGATGGTGTATCA
This sequence comes from Schistocerca gregaria, assembly GCF_023897955.1. NCBI lineage: Eukaryota > Metazoa > Arthropoda > Insecta > Orthoptera > Acrididae > Schistocerca > Schistocerca gregaria. The sequence continues at coordinate 629,121,049 of NC_064921.1, read as the reverse complement.
CCAGGCTCATACATTCTATACACCAACGAGAACAGTTGTTTTGTTGCCACTTCCTCTGATGATTTTAGAAATTCTGATGGAATGTTATACATCCCGTCTGTCTTATTGAACTTAAGTCATCCAAAGATCTTAAATTCTGATCCTAATACTGGATCCTCTCTTCTACATCAACTCCTGATTCTTCTTCTATCAGTCGTCTTCCCCTTCATAGAGGCCTTCAATGTACTCTTTCCACATACTGCTCTCTCCTCTGCATACACTCTTAATGTTACCACCCTTGCTTTTATTTTCACCAACGGTTGCTTCGAATTTTTATGTGCTGTGTCAGTTCTTCCCACAATCATTTCTTTTTCAATTTCTTCACATTTTTCATGCAGTCATTATGACTTAGTTTCCCAGTGCTTCCAATTTACTTCATTCCTACCCGATTTGTATTTATGTATTCCTGAACTTCCCTGACAATTCTGTACTTCCTTCTTTCATCGATCAGCTGATATGTTTCTTCTGTTCCCTAGAGTTTCTTCACAAGTTACCTTCTTTGTACCAATATTTTTCCTTCCTACTCCTGTGTTTGCCCTTTTTAGATATGGTCATTCCTCTTCATCTGAACTGTCTACTGACTATGCCTTACTGTAATTTCTACAGTCTTAGAACTTTAAGTGTATTTCTTCATTTCTTAGTACTTCCATATCCCACTTCTTTTTGCACTGATTCTTCCTAATTAGTTTCTTAAACTTCAGCCTACTCTTTATCACTACAAAATTCTGATCTGAGTCTGTATCTGTTCCTAGGTATGCCTTACAATCCAGTATCTTTTTTGGAATCTCTACCTGACCATGATGTAATCTAACTGAAATCTTCCCATATTTCCTGGACCTTTCCAAGTATACCTCTTCCTCTTGTGATTTTTTGGACACTGCTATTACTAGCTCAAATTCACTGAAGTACTCAATTAGTCTTTCCCCTCTCTCATTCCTAGTACCAAACCTATATTCTCCCATAACCCTTTCTTCTACACTCATTTCCCTACACCTGCATGACTATTAGACTTTCATCTGCCTTTACGTACTGAATTACCCTCATATTCTCTCTCTCTCTCTCTCTCTCTCTCTCTCTCTCTATCTCTCTGTATCTCTATCTCTCTGTATCTCTATCTCTCTGTATCTCTATCTCTCTGTATCTCTATCTCTCTGTATCTCTATCTCTCTGTATCTCTATCTCCATCTATCTCTTCATCTTCGACTTGCAGTGTCAGCACGTATACCTGAACTATTACTGTCAGGGTTGGTTTGCTGTCGAATCTGAATCTGATAAGAACAACCTTATCACTGAACTGTTTACATTAATGCACTGTCTTCCCTGCATTCCTATTCATAAGGAATTCTACTCCTGTTACACCATTTTCTGCTGCTGTTGATGTTAACCCATACTCATCTGACCAGAAAGTCTTGTCTACTTTCCATTCTTTTCAACAACCCCCCACTATGTAAATAGACTGAGCCTTAGTATTTCCCTTTTCAGCTTTTCTTGCTTCCCTACCCTGTCCAAACTTCTGGAATTACACATCCCAACTTGTAGCACATTATCGTATCTATGATTATTCCATCTTTTTCTCATAATCCCCTCCTGGAGATCCAAATGGGGGCTAATCCATAATCTTTTGCCAATGGAGAGATCATCAATTACAAGCCACATGTCCTGTAGATACACATTACATGTCTTAAATGCAGTGGTTTCCATTGCCTTTTCCATTCTCATGCCATTGATTACTGCTGATTCTTCCATCTTTAGGGGCAGTTTTGCACTCCATGGCAAGAAAGTGCCCTAAACTTCTGTCCATTCCTCCACACTCTCTGAAAAGGCCATTGGCTGAATGAGGGTGACTTCTGATGCTGGGTTCTCTATGTAAACCAATTTGCCCTTCAATACATTACTTACAATGGCCTAATAGAAGATCCTGTGGAAACTTGTCTACATAGAATATATGGGATTGTGGTGGATGTGTTTTCCAGTTTTTCATGTCATGAGCATAATCCCATCATAGTGAGAGCCACTGAGGGCATGCTGTGCACATAATTTATAACTGCTGGAAATTAATTTCCTCACAATTCAAGTCTTTTTTGTCACAGAAATGTAATATAGCACATCACCACCAGCCTTCTTTGAAATGCAAGGGTTGAGCAGTTGGCGAAGATGTTTAAGGTACAAATGCAGTATGCTGCAGAGGCAGAATCTACTGTGACAGTCCTCATGAATTATTTGACCAAATATTGTTCCAATACAATTGCAGCTCATCACAAATCTTACATGCACGATATGACAGGTGGCTGCAGGAGCAACTCCACCAGCCTCCACCAATAGTGGCTTCTCCTAAGTCTGGATGTCCACTTTCGGACACACACACACACACAAGGTGAATTTCTGGCACTACTAGACTAGACCAGTAATGCTAATATATGTTTTCTGCTGTGGCTGAGGAGAGGTAGCTCAATGGCTGCTATAATCAGTTGTGGCTGAAGCAAGTGCTGGCACAGGTGCAGGATGCCTACGTGCATAGGCATGGCACCATTATTACTGCTGCCACATCAGTTATGCCCTGAGGCACAAGTATTAAAACTCCATGGCATATTCACTGCTACTATTTCCACAAAAACTGCTCTGGACTGCTTACACCACAATTAGAGGAACTACAGGATGACAGGCAGATACTGATAGAGGTGGCCCATCACATCATCCCAGACAACACTGACTTCAGTTCCTCACACCATCCTCAGTGACATTTGACCTACACAACACTGACAAAAAGACACCAGCTTCTAAAGTACAGGAGCCTCTGGAGGCATTACCAGCCTGATGATGTTTCAGATATCACTAGGATATTTGCAATTGCTAGAGCTGGTGAAGATGGCTGGGGAGATCTAGCAGGTAAGAGCAGTAGATCCAGCTCCAGGGGTCCCTCAGTCAATCTCAGGTAGCAGCAGTGATCTTTCCTTGTTCCAGTCCCTCCAGGATGGTCACAGGTCCAGTATGTTTGCTATTAGACTGAGTAGTGTGGGTCTTCCCTGGGGATGAAAGGTGGCCTGGACGAGGGTTCACCACCCTCCACCTTCTCCTAGTGCTGCCATGAATAAAAGGATTCACTCTACCAGCAGTCAGGGCAGCACCCCATTTGTGGGATGAGCGTCATAGACTTTATTTTTAAGGGTTGGTTAAAGGAGACGGGTGAGTGAAGGAGGGCGTTAGTACCTTCATTAAATACTGACAACATGAGCAGAGATGAGGAAGTATTTGCAGCTGTTTCTCACCCAATTGCAAGTAATTCAAAGCGACCTGACAGAGCTATGAGAAGCATACCACATGGGATAGCCCTTGATGACTAATTGTGAATAAATATGCTTTTGGTTTTGTTTTTACTACTGAACATTAAATTTCACTTCCTAACGTATATCAGTATTATGTTGGTTGGGGACTCTCGTAGTATAGTGTTTGTTTGCTGATGGATCTTATACAGGCATACATGTAACTGATTAGGTTGTGATTGATACCAAGAGTAATCTAGCCTTTTATAAAATTTCCAACAGTTTTTCGCAGTGTTATTTGTAATCACTCACGGCAAGTGTCAGTTGATTAGTACAATTAAGATGATCATGCCACAATGCAGAAGATGCCTCACCATGAGACAGAGTGGGGGGAGGGAAATGCTAAAAAAAATGGCTTAACAATTTGTTATTTAAGAAAAAAAATCATTAAGCCTTCTAAATGCTAAAGAATCAGGCATTTCGGATCATGTGTGCTGCTTTCCAGAAACATTCATAAAACAAAAACTATTCTTAACAGATATTTTGTTATATTTTATTCAGGAACAATAGTAAAATACCTACAACTATACTCTCGTCATACTCATCTGTAAGCCTTTTGTCATTCAGTTTTATGTATAATGTCTTACTCATGAAATTCTATTCTGAAGAATGGTGGATCGGACTAAAATGTTGATACTAAATGCTCTACACCACATTCAGACTACTTGTGTCTGACCAATTCACAAAAGGGCTCTCATTTTTTTCACATTGAAACTATTTCCTCTAGTAACATGGGAAGTTGTTCAGGAACAGTAGAAGTAAATAACATGGTGAAAAAACAATAATGTTTTGTGCATTAGTAAATACAATACAGTTCAATAAAAGATAATTTACTTTAATAGACTTGTACATATATTACAAATAAAATATGAACATAAATTATTGCAAAAGCATACAGACCTTAGCAAGTTTTGAAAGAGGGCAACGGTTGACAGGTACGGGTATCCTACAAGATTCATTAGCTTCTATGAGTATACATTTTGAAGACGTATACTGCAACTCCATTTCATATCCTGTGCTGTTCGCCACGTCAAGAACTAAATAAAACTGTGCACTCCTGAAAGAGAGGGAAAAAATTTAAGTCTGTATACTGCTGGGAGGGTATTGTCTAATATGAAGGGTATTGTCTAACACGAACAATCCTTAAACAAAAAACAACAACACACTACAAAATTTTAAATTACATTTACTTACTTGTAGTGTGCATGAATTGGATCTCTTCCAGTTTTCCATCACATCAGATAAATGGGAAGTGATGTTTTGCATCACAAAGTTACTAATACTGATTATGTAATGTTTCTCTCTCTCTCTCTCTCTCTCTCTCTCTCTCTCTCTCTCTCTCTCTCTCTCTCTCTAAACAGTTACTGTAAAACTGTGAAAGAAAGTGTGACATTCTTTCTCCACTAGTGATTGACCCATCTCTTTTCTCTAATCATAGAATCAGTTGTTTTTGGAGGTATCCTGATAACTACAAAATAGCATCACAGTGGATCACTTACTCAAGGATGTTATGTTAATATTAAAAGCAGCCAGTTTGCTTTATTGTATCATGCTTCCCTTTCCAAGCATTCATTATGGCAACTGTTTGCCAGACATTGCTATGTCTGGCAGATGCAACAAAGAATGAAGATCAGCAATTTTTTTACAATGAGATCAGCAGAGAAAGTACTGACTCAGACAGGACAAGGATGGGAAAGAAAAATTGGCCTTGTTCTTTTCGATAGAATCTCCCTGGTATTTGCCCAAGTTATTTGGGAAAATCTAAATCTGCATACATGAAGTGATCTCAAGAAGAGTAAGTAATCAACCACATCCCACAAAGCAATACCTGTAAGTTCAAGAGAGCAGAACAAGAGCATAACTGTGCAAAAGCAGGGTTGAAGTATGTGGTTTGCTTCACACTCAGTAGACAGAATTATACAGGTACAGAATGAGGCTACCAAGCACTCAATCCCTGTTAGATGAAATGGACCCTACAACACATTTGTTCATTAAACCTTTCACTGGTCCAGATGTATATATATGCTAACCATTTCAATGCTCTCAGTGTATATATGCAACTTGCTATCTACAGCAGTTTCCAGCTACAATCGTATAGTTACATATAAAACCTCTTACCCGACTAGCGAGTCAGAGATGACTGTTGCACAAGTATGTGGCCCAATTGTTGGAGTACTGAGAATTACCCAAACTATTTATTGGGTGTTTAATTCTCTTTAGATATCACTGGTATTGTAAAATTAGCTACATTGTGTGCTGCACATTACGTGTTATCAAATAAAATTACACTATGTTACCATCTGTTTACAGCAGATGAGACGCTAAGTCTTCTAGGTGAAAGTGTAGACAAGGACTTAATCATTCCCTATCCAGCTGATTATGGTTGGATAGATAATGATGCAAGAATCAGTCTTTACAAATACTCAAAATATTAGTGAGCCAGCAAATGTTGAGCCCTTAAATACAGATCCAGATTTTGATGTACCATTGCTTTACCACAGATTTCAAAGAAGAGACTGACAAATATGCTAAAATACACAAAATACATGATGTTAGATGGAAAGACTCTGATTTGGCCTGCAAAATTTTCCGTTTAGATGATTCATCTACTGTATATGACTACTTTCAAGTTTCTTTTTTTAGTCAAGAAACTTGAAAGTAATGTAACTTGTATTATGAGCATGTCTGCAACAATGCCAGTGAAACATCCCAGACTGGAACACTTGAAAAAACACACAAAAAAAATTTATTGCTTCCTCACGATAAATTTTATGATGCCTTAAGTGAGAAAAAATGAAATAAACTCTTATTGGACCAGCAATCCAGTACAGTCTATGCCAATGTTTACACAAATCATGCCAAGAGAAGTATCTTCTGTTACAAAGAATGTTACACTTTGTTGATGACAATGAGGACCATGGAGATGACAAAACCTGGAAAATTAGGCGAGTTGTGGGTCGTCTAAGAAAAGTATTTCCAAATGCTTTCCATTACGTTAAAAATTGGTGCACTGATGGAAGTTTAATTTTCTACAAAGGCCATGTCCTCTTCAAACAGTACATTCCATCCAAATACCATAGATTTGGCATGAAGTTTTTTGTCATGTGACTGTGAAACTGAATATATTCTTGACTTTATCATTTATGTGGGTGCAGCAACAGTCATGAGAAATGAATGGATTTTGGGTAAGTGTTGGAATAACTTAAAGCATTGTTCTTCCTTTATTACAGCACTTCCTTGGTAAAGTCATACACTGTACATTGTCAGTTAGTATACTATCCTGGCATTATTTTTTTATATGCATGACAGAGTAAGTAATGATTGTAGGACTAGAAGGAAAAACCATGAAAAGCTGTCTGCTTTATCAAAAAAACTTAAAACCGCCGAGGTTGATTTATGCCAACAGATAAAACTCTTGCTCTCAAGAGGCAGGGCAAGCAGGAAATGAGGTTGCTTTCAACTCTTCTTGGAAGTGAAATTATAACAACTTACAAAACTGACAGGGAAAATCCCTTGCCTTATGGCTCATATCCCCACAATTGACCTAGATATGCATCCCATACATCCTCCCACCACCACCTACCACTATCCGGTCACAAGCCTCACGTTTCCCATCAAAGGGCTATCTGTGAAACCAATTATGTGATCTACAATCTAAGCTGCAAGCACTGTGCTGCATTCTATGTGGGCATGACAACCAACAAGCTGTTTGTCCTCATGAATGGTCACCAACAAACTGGGGCCAAGAAACAGATGGAGCACCCAGTTGCTGAGCATACACAATGTTCTTAATTTCAATGACTGCTTCACAGCCTGTGCCACCTAGTATTTTCCCATTAACATCAGCTTTTCTGAATTGCGCAGGGGGAACTCTCCTTACAATGTACCCAACGTCCCCATAACCTTCCTGCCCTCAACTTTCATCAGTCATTCTTCTTTACCCCTTTATTCCCTTCCCTGTTCTCATTACAGCACTACACATTCCTCCATTCCACCAATGGCTCAGTCTTTTTACTTCTCTCCTTTTCTGCTTCCTCCCCCAGCCCCTCCCCACCCAACATCTAACCTCTCAACTGCATGTGGGCACTCTACCCTCTCCCCATCTTGTCGTCGTATGTTCCCATGAGTAGTACTCTACCGCCACCCACATCTACTCTCCTATATCTTCCCCTCCCTGACCCCACCATGCCCCAGCCTCGTCCTTACCTCCAGCATCAAGATTTCTTCTCCTATCATGCACTGCTGTTCACAGTCTGGCCTCATCAGACAGAGACTTTGGTCTTGCGCTGTGACTCAGCATCTCTGCTTTATGGTGAGCAGCAACTATCCTTTTCATAATATTGCCTTATTCCATTCTGGATTTTCCAATGTTTAAATTGTTCTCAACCACAATGATAGACTGCTACAGTCATACATGTATGCACCACTTGAAAATTATGTACACATGGCAGACAGCAGACTAAATGCACAATGAAAGAGTTAAAGCTGTCTTTGAGATGGATGGCTGGAGAAGAAGAGTGAAGATGTAAGATAAGCTCTTAGTTTCAAACTTTGTAATGTTAGAGATATAGGCACGTGATGTCTGAATGTTTACAATCTTGTCTAACATCAACCAAAAACATAATCGATGTGTTCAAAGTCCCAACAACTATGCATTAATGGCAAACATTTTCCATCACATTTCAATATCAGGAACAGAGTATCAATGTGACAATTGTTTACTCTCCCTCTTTGCTTCCCGTTAAGATTAGGGAAGTATGGTTGTGTGATTTATATAGTTGATCTGTAGTATCTAAGCAGGGTTATCATATTTCAGACCAAATGAGTATTGCAGAATGTGATGGCTTTGGGCCCATTCTCCCAGGTCTCGGGGTTTGTATCTCCACATGTCTTTCAGTAGTAATAGTTGAAACTGTGCAACTGTGGACATAATGAAGAATTTCTCTTTATCTATCTGTTGAAAATGTTTGGCAAGCTCAGTGATGATACTACCCAAGAATTTGCAAGCTGACATGAATAGGTATCAGGTTTGATAAGAAATGAAAATTTCAACTAGTCTGCATTTACAATACTGCATCAATCTGACCAAGTGCCACAACAAATTGTATTGGAAATCAAAAACATTATATTGCCTTACAGAATTTTTTGCTTCAGCTCATAATATCATAAGTTCCCATAAATTTCTCTGTTCAGGATATACATTGTTTCAGAGATGATAGTTCACAGAGTAACTGGCACAAGCTTGCAGAGATAAACAGTTCCTATGTGAATGGCTAGACCGCATAGTCCACCATCTGTCTCCCTTAGATATCAATGACATGTGAATGAACTGATAGCATTTAAAATAGTAAATTGGGTTCTTCATGGGGAGCCTTATACAGTTATGTGAAGCCACCATTAATGTGAACTATTTTTGAGATTGATCCCAAAATCTCTCTCTCATTCCACTCAACACTTTTTCTCATTCATTACATCCCTGCATGACACAACATTCTCAAATGTCCATGTCACTGTGCCACTCAGTCTCTGTCATATTCTGCCAGTAGAGAAAGAAGGAGGCAGGATTGGAGTTTAGCATGCTGTCCATGATGAGATCACCAATGACAGAGCACAAGCTCAGATTAGGGAAATATGAGGAAGGAAATTGGTTGTCACCATGGAAACAGAACCATTCTAACATTTTCTTTAAGCAAGTTGGAGAACTGAAGGAAAACCTAAATTTGAATTATCTGACATGGAACTGACCACTGATTTTCTCTAATGTGGATCACCTGCAGCAACTTGCCCAGTTTCTTTCCTCAAAGAATGTCTCATTTAGCAGTTTGATGAGCAGTTGAGAAGCTGCAATCTTCATTATTTAAGTCTGCTGAATAAGTTTTTGACCGATTTCTAAGTACCAGCTATGTCCTTAAGTATTTCTATCTTCAGGTATTATGATATGATTATTAAATGGCAGCACACATATTTGGATGATTGATAACTAGCAGCATATTTATTGATACCTGCATTCTGTAGCATACAATGACTATCTGATTGTGACTAAATTTTTAAACAATGTGGAAATAATGTCAAATCATAAAAAGCAATACTAACATCTGCCCTTATTGTAGGTCACCTCCAAGAATGAGCTGCTGTTCTTCATAAAAATTTAACTTTTGTGTTAGGAAGTATGTTTGTAATACTGAAATTGTCTTGAAGGCAAATGATTGGCTAACAGCTAACTAACTGACAAGTTACATAAGAGGAACCTAAGGAAATCAACAATATTACACAGACATCTGTATACACAGTGAATGACTGGAAAATAGTTTTTGCATGCTCCTACAACAGTAGCAATTTGGGGTACAATTACTGTAATTTAAAATCATAACCAAAGAAATATTTGGTATCAGGAATATTGGGAAACAAAATAATTTCTCAAGGGCATAAAATAGTAAATCAAAGATCGTGAATCAGATAGGCGATTGGAGGTGTGGGATGATCACAAGGGTTATACATTATTTTACAAATATATATGTCTCTCTTTGTTCATTTGGACCATTCCACATTTTTGATTTTCTTGGCACATAAATGAGGAATAATAGCACCAGTTCTTATTTACTACTGAGTCCTGTGTATTACCACTCTCTTCTTCTTGATATTAAGAACAGGTACCATACAATACCGTCTCAAAACTTTACAACTAATGTAGTTGCAAGATTAAACATGAAGTGAAATAAGAAAGAATTAAGTTTTTTTTTTTTTTTTTTTTTTTTTTTTTTTTTTTTTTTTTTTTTTTTTTTGCTCAGTTCTTTGAAGAATGTATTCACATCTCTTGCATGAATTTCAATGCAAAATAGTGCACCAATGATCAACAATGAAGTACTTACGTTTCTGCAGGAAGCACATCCCAGTTAGTGATGTAGATGGATGGCAGCATTTCTATAGTGATAGCTACAGCACACATACGGCAATATCCATCTGTCAGCCCAGGACCCCCAGAATAGCGCAGCTTCAGCTGACCTTCAAGAACCTACAAATAAAAATATGATGCAATCAACCATGGAGTTTAGTGCAGGTTTAGTGCAGCTATCTACAAAGATTTAGCATTAATGTTGAGAATGGCCTGCAAAAAAAAAAAAAAAAAAAAAAAGCAAAATAATAAAAATGACTGTATGGCAATGATGGGTGGGAGGCTCCATCCAGGGAAGTTCGGATGCTGGGTTGCAAGTCTTATTTCAGGTGATGCCACATTGAGTGATTTGCGTGTCAGTGATGATGAAATGATGATGAGGACAACACAACACACAGTCCACAAGCAGAGAAAATCTCCAACCTGGTCATGAATCGAACCTGGGTCAACTGCATGCTAGGCAAGCTGTTACCACTCAGCTAAGTAGGTGGACAGAAAGCATAATAATTACTTAATGATATAAATCAGACATTAGTTTTACATCAAAAGGAAAATTCAGTCAAAAAACCTACTAAGATGGTGCGCTGAAAAGTGATGCCTCCAAATTTTTTATATGAAAACTCTTAAAGTTTTTTAAATAAAACTAAACATTATTAACATTCTATATCTATATTCTTCATGTCCACAGATTTATTTCTCAATGTAGTCATTCTGGCGACGAATACATTGCTCCAAATGACACTAGTTTGTTTATACTATCACTGCTTGACTTCGTTGAAGGAGCCACAACCTTACCTCTGCCTGCACCACTTGATCATTATGGAAGTGAAGTCCTAGAAGGAGTTTACATAATAATTGGATGGGACCAAGTTGGAACCACATAGAAGACGATCAATGACAGGGAACCCAAGGCAATTGATTGTTACAGATGTCACTGCTCATGTGTGGTCTGGCATTGTCATGCTGAAGGAGAGGGTGTGGACAAACTCTTCAAGTTTGAAACTCGATGACAGCACACCGTTTCTCATGTACCGACATAGTTACATTACATACTACAATTTGGCACCATCTAGTGGCTGAGGGCTGCAAATATGTAGACATGAAGAATAAAATTGTAGAATGTTAATAACATTTATTTATTTGAAAAGCTTTAATGCTTTCCACATAAAAAATTCAGAGGCATTACTTTACAGCAAGCCCTTGTGAAATATGAGAGAGAACTGTTGGCCATACTGAACTTCAGTAGGCAAAATGTATAGTACTGGCAACAGACACATATTTAAGAAAAATGATGAAACTGTCCTAGCTTTCAGAACTATTAGTTTCTTCATCAGGGAGGAGAGAGGGATAGAAGTTGGGAATGATTAAAGAGGAAGGGAGGTCACTCAGACCCCAGGATGTGAGGTATCATCATCCTATAGTGAGGACAAGGGTAAAGAAAGATCTTGATGGGGATATCAGACTAGGTACAACATTAATTTTACAGTTACAGAAAATGAAAAAGCAGCCAGTTTGCAGTAAAAAACATATATGATGTGGACACTACTGGTGTATCACCACAAAATTCTACTCGCAGGGAGTATATTACACCTGTAACTAAAGGTGCTGCCAAAGAAAAATCTAAACCCATTACCTTAAGATGTAATATAAAATATTAATAGTGATAAATAACTGAAAAAACCACAGAAGAAATTAGTCTACAGACAGCATGAATTATAATGATAAATTGAATGAGGATGCTCAACGTCTACCTTGTTAGCATTCTTGCTAAACTGGTTGCGCAATGAATATGTAAAACTTAAAATATGAATACATAAAACTTAAAACAGCACAAAATACAAAATCAGATAAAACTTTAAAATGTCCAGAGCCTTTAAGTATATTGCCTGCAAATCCCCTTTGTGAGGTTACCATTACAGTTCAGTTTCAAGTCAAATATTAGGCCACAAACTTACATGAAATTTAAAAACAGACTGCTACCCTTCATTTGCATTCCAAGTAAACTAATGACAGGTGAAAATTGTTAAAACTGACAAACATGCATTTATTTGTAGAAAATATTTAGCCATTTTCTTGAACTCACATCTCTTTGTGAGCATAAATAAAAAAGGCATCCCTACATAAGAAGTACTCATTTCCATGAACATTACTGTTTCAATGGCAATCATAGAGAGACAAACTTAAACTTTATTGAGAGGCAACATTCTTGACAGAAAGGATCATATGAACACAGACAGATGACTAATGATGAAACCCCAATGGTGTAGCTATCCAAGAATATTGGCTCTAAGTTGTGTTGTACAACATAGGATTCAGATTAAGCAATCGTGGTATGGTCATAATTCATTGTTTACGATAATGCAACATCTTTATTTTTGCGTATATGTGATACACATTTTGGACTGCTTTCAGTTGTGATATTGCACGTGGCTTGATGGTAGTTTCATTGTTGTGTGGGGCTGATCAGCAAGCTACTGACATAGAAGCAAAAGCAGCATTACAAGTGCACTTGTAGAAGTTTGTATTTATGCTGTTGGTTGGCACCTGATTTGACATACTGCCTCTGAAGAAACTTTTTTTTTAACTGCCTCTGATGAAACTTTTTTTTTAACTATGAAGGTGAAGGATGTAGTGCCAATCACCTTGCCGCAGTAGTAACACCAATTCCTGTCAGATCACCGAGGTTAAGCGGTGTTGGGCTGGGCTAGCACTTCAAAGGGTGAACATCTGGTCTGCCGAGCGCCGTTGACTACTAGGGTGCACTCGACCCTTGTGAGGCAAACTAAGGAGCTATTTGACTGAGAAGTAGCAGCTCTTGTCTTGATATACAGCTGGGAGAACAGTGTGCTGACCACATGCCCCTCCATATCCGGATCCAGTGATGCCTGTGGCCTGAGGATGACACAGTGGCCGATTGGTACTGTTGGGTCTTCACTGCCTGTTTAGTTTTTAGATTTAGAAGGATATAATAAATTTGGATTGCTACAGCTGTTTGTTTAATTTCAAGGCATGGAAAATCTAGGTGAGAATAATGACACTATCTCAAAATCTATGTTATACAGTGAATGTTTGTTTAATTTCTTTGTTTCAGTATAAGGTACTCAGTTGAGGACACAAGTCTCCAAATCTTCTGTTCCTCCTGAAACACAGTAATTTCAGCTCCATGCTAAATGATCACCAGAAAAACACACAAAATTATGGGAATGAGCACGTGACTTTTACACAGTCTGATTTCTCTGGAGGAGTAGCCTGTTGAGATCTGAGTGTTCCTTTCAACTAGTGATCCATTCAAATGACTGGGACATTTTTGGTTTTGAAAAATTAATCTACTTTCACTTAAATAAAAATTCTGGAAAATACAGTCAGCTCAGTAGAGTGCCAAGTACCTAAATAATCCTAATGCAACTGAAGAGTGACAAATAACCTTGAGGTTGCCTGCTACTGAATGGCTCATTTCAGTAGCCAACTGCCCTATAGAACACCTTCTAACATCACATAACACTGAAACTGAAACATGCTTCCTGTTAAAAAGGACTAACATAGTTCCCCAATCTCCAAATCATGCAACCCAGCTTCATTAAACATGAACTCTGTCACATATGAACAATTTCCTGGGGGGGGGGGGGGGGGGGGGGGCATGCTTTCTAGAATGACATGATGGACATATGGAGCTTATCAAATGGGGCACGCACAGCAAGCAGAGCTATCCTGGGAACACATTAAATATGATACCTGTGGTCTCCATCATACACTTCATCCCAAGTAATGAAAAGCTGTCAGTAAATGTCCATAACTGAGTACTGATCGTCTTACATGCTAATCACAAAATTTCATAAGTATGTTGAGGCAGTATATTAAAGCAGACAGAGCAAAGCTAAGCCTTCAGCACGATGATAGCTGTGTGTCATGATGAAGAAAGATCAGGTTTCAATATCCCATCTACAACAAGACCATTTAAGACAGATCACATAGAAAAGCAGTCACGCTTTTTTGCAAGGAGCTATTCCAGTATTCACCTTCATCGATTTAGGAAAACCACGATACATCAAAATCAGGATGGTCAGATAAAGGTTTGAACCTTGTTCTTTTGAAATGTGGATTCCTTAACCATACTCCTTAACCACTGAGCTGCTTTGCTTGGTTGGCACAAATCAAAGCTTCAGTCTTTGGTGGGATGTGATACCAAGAAATGGATCCATAGCCTGCAGTTGGTTATTCAAGTTAAAGGAATGTAATGAGTGCACAGAAGAACAGTTCATAAGTCATGCATTTTTAGCAGCACCTTATTTAAGGCATAACAGATAGTGACAGTCTCCAATCAGAAAGAAAAAAAAATCAAAGAATCTTGGGGCATTTCACATGAGAGATTTTTGGATTTTCAATTCAAATATGAAGTCAAAAAGAGCACACAGATGTATTTATTCAATTCTCTAACCTTTCACCAATCCTGCAAATTTTCACATCTGGTGCAGGCTCTTACAGATATTTCTCTCTCTCTCTCTTTGATGGATTTTCGATTTCTAATTTTTTATCACACTATTTGCAGAACTTCATGCTTTTTGCTACATGGCTGTTTAGATGGTATTTTCACATTCTGCTTCCAGCAATGGATGAAATTCTCAAATATCTGTCCTTTACATTGCTATTTCTGCCACTCTGTCATTGTAAGGTTTTGCAGCTACAGTCCCGCATATCGAATCTTCCTTTTCATCTCAATTGTAGCTCTACTCCTTTGCATTATTTCTGAAAGAGCTGCTATTTTTGTTTCTTCTAAACACATTCAGTTATTATTTTTAATTAGTGTTCTATGATTGTGTAAAAATGTTATAAATATCAAAGTGTATTATCAAAACAGCAAAAAAAGATGTCTTATCCAAACAAAAAATTCAGAATTCCAGGAACAAGACACGTACAATTTGGTACTTTATTAGACATGGAAAAAAAAAAAAAAAAGAACTCAGCGAGACAAATGATAGTGAATTCACAGATGGCAGTTCCATAAAGGCAGATGACACAAAATTAAAATCATTGGCTACCAAATTAAATGAATTTCCTACTGCAGCTAAAAAAAAAAAACAGGTAGCATGTCCAGTAAACTTACTTAGATAGGTAGTGCATACTCCCCCAACAGACATCAGTTCTCACCTCTCACCTGATACAGAGACAACAAAAATCAATGGGTAGCTGAAAAGTAATAACTCTCCTGGCTTTCAGCCACAGTATCAAAATCTTCTGCTGACTTGGGTTTGCCACCCTTGATTCACCTTTATAGTCAGTCAATGAGTCATGGAGTATTTTGTGAAAGACTGAAGTATGGAGCAGTAACACCATCATACAAAAGTGGAGTTAAGCAACTTATCTCTCGTTATAGACTGATCTCACTCCTTCCTTTGTTCTCAAAATAGTTTTTTGATACAGTAGCTTACAACAGGATACTGATCCAATTTTCTGAGAATAAGTTTTTAATAACAGCTGTGGGTAGGTTTTATCGCAACTTCTCTACTGATAATGCAATAATGATATCAAAAATTCATTTCTAGTAAAACTACACAGGAAAATTTACCCTGCTGGCTTTTCTTGCAATCTCACCAACACACTCTCTGTAGATCATAAAATTCTACTAGGGAAACTAAACACCATGTGTGGATGTAGTCAAATCTTAACAACAGAAAACAGAGGGTCACATTGGCAAATAAAATGACAAGAGTAAGAGTAAATTCATGTGGGGAAACATTAAATATTGTCATCATTTAAAACTTCCAGGGTAATAGGATGTGGTCGATGTATAAAACTTTCATCTAACATTTCCCCTCTGACAGAGATGAAATGATGAACTGCAACCTGGACTCTAGGGAGCACTGAATATACGAGAAGTGTAAGGGGCACCATAGCCCATCACGTGATATTGGTTATGAGATTATCTCTGGTAGTGCCAACATTCTTGGCTGAAAATAATCGATCATGATTCATATCATTTCACTGACAAATAAAAAGAAAGGCACATGGGCTAAGGGGTATTCATTTTAGTTTTGATGTTTTGTCATTATTCATCATGAAGCCAGTGAAGAAAGCTATCTCATGTACAGAGTATATTTTTCCAGCCAATATTTTGGAGTTATTCAGATACTGCCTCATGATGACCTATTTTCAGTAACAAGTCCACCTGCTTAGCTGGGTGGTAACATGCTCGCCTACCACGCAAGCAGGTCCGGGTTCGACTCCAGGCTGGGTTGGACGTTTTCTCCACTTAGGGACTGGGTGTTATGTTGTCCTCATCATTTCATCCTCATCACTGGTGCGCAAGTCACCCAATGGGGTTTTAACTGAAATAAGACTTTCACTTGGCGGCTGAACTTCCCCAGATGGGGCCTCCCAGCCAATGATGCCATGCACTCATTTCATTTTCAATAACATTTGTGAACACATTGGTGGTGTGACTATGGCAAGTCCTCTTAGTCAAGCTGCAGCCAATTTGTTTATAGAGAAATTTAACAAAAGGCACTGCAGCGTGCAAGAGAAAGACCAGCCCATTGGTACTGCTAAGTCAATGATACTTTCAAAGTATGGACTCATGATGCAGAGGAATTGGATGCCTCGCTGAAATATCTCAACAATATCAATCCAAAAACACAATTTACTACACAGATGGAGAATAATGGCCAAATGAATTTCTTGTATGTATCTGTTATCAAGCAAGGGATGGGACATTTGACCATAGGGTACACAGAAAAGCTATGCATGCTGACTGTTAACTTGCACAAAGATCCTAACCAACACCCCATACAAAATGAGGTGTAATTAAAACCTTGGTGGGCAGGGCAAACAAAATTTATGAACTGACTTATTTAAAAGATGAGCTTGAACATCTACCATGAACTTCAAAAAGAATGGTTATTCCAATAACTTTGGCCATGGGAGAGAATCAGGATTGACAAGGAACAACACCCACTCAAAGGGAAAGTTTCCTTCTGTTCATCAGTGTGATTACAGGTCAAATTGGGAAAGTGTTAAGCAAGTATGGTGTGGAAACGACCTTGAGACCCACCAGGAAAGTAAAAGAATGTTTAAGATCAGCAAAAGCTATAGGACATCCTTTAGTTACACCGTGTGTACCCGAAATTCCTTGTAGTTGTGGCTGAGTTTGCGTAGGTACCATAAAAAGAAATTTTAACATCCTTCTGGTTGAACACAAGAGGAATTACCCCCTGGGAGACACAGATAAAATGGTCATACCAGAACCTCTTTACCAAGAGGGTGATCATGAAATAAAATACACTGACAAGAATGTCATATCAAAAATTTCGCACTACTATGCTCATATGTATAGAGAGGCTATTGAGATTTACAAACACAGAAATAACTTGCACAGAAAAGAGGAAGGTATTAAATCAAATCAAATCTGGATGCTAACATTGCAATATACGAAAGATGATCCATTACTTTCAGCCAAGAATGTTGGCACTATCAGAGATAATTTCATAGCCAACGTAATGAGATGAACTGTGATGCCCCCTACATACCCATATATTCAGCGCTCCCTCGAGTTCTGGTTGCAGTTACCTCTGAATATGCCTCCTGCAGTCAAAGAGGAAACATTAGAAGAAAGTTTTATATGTCAACCATGGCCTACTGGCCCGGAAGTTTTAAGTGATGTCAGTACTAGCCATGAAAGCTCACATTGTATGATAAAATATTGTGTCACAAACACACATCCCATCAATCTCATTTTTTACCATCCACAAGTCACCCATCGCCTTTCCAGATCACATCTGGAATTGTAAACCCTGACCTTGGTCAGACAGTTGATCACTGATCAGACAATCAAACAAACATGAGTCTTCTATTGAAAGAATCCTCCTGTTTGGAAAGTCACAACAAGATTATCCATGTGAAGACACCATTCAGATATGGTGCGGTGTCACATAGAGGACAAAGGCAAGTCAGAGTACCTAGTGATTCACTGAATGAACAAACAAACATGCAACATATCCCACATAAGAAGGTGCTAAAATTTAACAATCCAGGAAGATTTTCGTATTCTGCAACAATAAATATCAATTCTTTAATGAAAGTTGGTAAATTGAAACATTTAACAGATATCTTAGATCAAGAGAACATAGTTATCACAGCAGCTCTTCAAGAATTACACAATACTGACCTGGACCTGATCGAATTAAAAGGATATCGACTTTATAAGCGACCACCAGGAGAAAGGGTAATAGAAAATGTTACCCAATTCAGTGTGGGTTTCTTGGTACATAATAGAATATTGGATTCCATTGAGGATTTTTAATCCAATTCCTCAAAAAAGGCATTGTTAACAATTAAGGTGGAAAACAAAAGATACACACTGATAAATATTCATGCTCCAACTAATGTTAAAAATAGAACTGACAAGAATGAAACAGAAAAATTCTGGTATGATCAACTAGTAAGGACCATACTGGATACTAACATTAAAATTCTGCTTGGAGACTGTAATGCATAGATAGGACGAGAGAAGAAATTTCGAGGTGTCATGGGGCAATGGCCAGTGCATCAACTTACAAACAAGGGCGGCGAACAGGTAATTGAATTTTGTACTACAAATGGGTTGGTTTGAAGGCAAGGTATAAGAGAAGACCACATAAGTTAATGACATGGAAATGCCGTAACGTCCACCTAGGAGAGTTCCAGATAGATCAAGTGGCCATGGATCAGAAATTCCATAAGGAAATCTATAATGTGAAAGTGCTGTGTGGCGTTGAAGTTGATTCAGACCACTACATTTTAAAAATGAAAATCAAACTGACACCTAAAAGACATAGCAAACCTCAAAAGTTAGAAACAATGAGTACATATGACCCTAGTTACATTATTAATAATCAGATATATTATGAGAGATCAAGAATACCTTTAAGTGACAATCTAGAAGCCACTGTGAATCAATTAAAACCTTGGCTGAAGAAGTAGCTCCTGTACGGAAACACAAGAAACATGCTTGGTGGAATGAGGAATGCGATGTAGCAATTCAACATAGACATAAGGCCTGGTTAAATGACTAACAAAAGAGAACTGAAAGCTCCTGGGAGGAATTAACAAATGTTAGATGATCAACTACTAAAGAAATTAGAAGGGTCAAAAGGCAATTTCATAAGGACTCGCTAAAATCTATCGAGGATGTTTTCCATCACCACAAGACAAGAGAGTACTATCAGACATTCAAACAGTACCGGTCAAAATACACTCCACCCACTCTTATGATGAAGGATACAAACAGAAATGTATATTGGCTAAATATTTCAAAAAGTTACTAAATAGTACGGAACGTGTACATCATTTGGAATTTGACCCCTATCCAAGAAACAAAACACATTTAGAAAGAGTTATACCACTACAGCCAGATGAAGTACGGGCAGCGATTAACTCACTTTGGAATTATAAAGCAGCAGGTGAGAACCAACTAGCAGCAGAACTTTGGTGATATGGAAATGTACACATTATTCTGAACTTACACAAACACCTTACTGAGATTTGGAATACTGAGAAGTTATCAGAGGAATGGAATTTTGCAGTAATCCATCCACTTCACAACAAAGGAGATACCGTACTTACTTGAATCTAAGCCGCATTTTTTTCTGGTTTTTGTAATCCAAAAAACCACCTGCGGCTTAGAATCGAGTGCACAGTAAGCGAAGTTCTGAACAATGCAGGTAAGTGCTGCCACAACTAACTACTGCCGTCGAATATATGTAGTGCTACACAGGCATGCTTTGCAGGCACAGAGATGAATACTGGTGCCAAACCTCTGAATCTGTATATAAATTTTAAAAAAAGGTGGAAGACGAGCTTCTTTTCTCCGACCCGAGTTTCGACCACTGCATTTTCACACATTTTCCAACGAAGTAAATACAAATTCCGTATTGTTCATCTTCAAATGTAGCAGCATTTCAAAGTACTACCAAAATCCAACTGGAGAGACTGTTTGGGATGTTTCTCAATATGGCCAACTCTACGTTCTAAATTTTTTCCTAATTGTGAGAAGAGAAGGTTGCTAATAGGAACTTTTATGAATTGTGAATCACATGTAGTATTCTCTTCGCCATAAGAATAATACGAATATAAACATTTTGCCATGTATTGTTTCGTGTCTGCTGCTATTTCATTTAAAACGTGTCTGCCTAATAAACTACGAAACTAGAGTGAGACAACAGCAAACGTGGAAGAATATACATACCATGTCATGTTTATATTCGTATTATTCTTATGCCTAATAGTGATACAGTCAGATATGAAGCACGGCAATTGAATAGATTTTTAAATCTAAGATGACTAATTTCTGTGCAGAATTTAAGGTACTAAAGAGGCATCTGCAAAGATTTTCAAATGGAGAAAATTTTTCGCTAAACTATTGTTCAGAATATCTATCATACGCCGTCTATTATTTGGTTCTTGTTTATCATTATCAAAGTAGGCAGCAGTGTAAGTAACAACAAATAGCAGTCTCCTGCCATTGTTTCGCTAATGAGATGATGCCTCTCTCTCTCTCTCTCTCTCTCTCTCTCTCTCTCTCTCTCTCCCTCCCTCCCTCTCTCTCCTTTTTTTTTTTAAAAAAATTGTAAGCTGCGGTAGCGTGCACAAAGGCAAGCCGTAAACACTCATTATCAGAATGCGACAAACAATGCATGACAGAGTACATTAATGCATTTTCAGATTAGAGTGATGTAAACACCTATAACAAAGAGAACGGCACTTATCAGATCCAAGAAAAATAAGCAATCAATTCAAACCAGACGAAGCACGTGAAAAAGGAAGGGTATCGTTATAAATACAGATGGAGTACCTGAAGCATAGCAATGGCTGCCTGGTAAAGCTTAACTGCTAAGTTTACGACTCGAACCAAGCTATTGTAGCTGTATTGTCATTCATTTGACCTAAATTGTGTCTCATATTACAATGGACCAACTTTGTTTCGATTTGGAGGTGCTGCCTACAACTTTTCTCTCCCCTTGAATTTCGAATCTCTAATTTCAGGTGCGGCTTAGGTTCGATAAATTTTTTTTCCCTTGATTTCAAGTCTCATTTTTTAGGTGTGGCCTAGATTCAAGTAAATAGGGTAGATCGGATTCAAATAATTATAGGGGTCTATCCCTGCTGGATATTACTTATAAAATTTTTCCAAGTTTCTGTATTTCAGAATTCATGAACAGCTTGATGGTGAACTAGGCGAATATCAAGGAGGCTTTTGTCCAGGATGAAGCTGTCCTGAACAAATTATTAGTCTCAAATGGATAATGAAACATCAAAGAGTCAGGAACAAGAAGCTAGTGATTACCTTCGTTAATTTTTAAAAAAACCTATGATTGTATCCATCATGAATCTCTAATGTCAATTCTTAAAGAATTTGGTTTACATTAGAAACTTGTCAACCTCATTGCAGTCACCCTTCAAAATACCAAAGCTAGAGTAAGGTCCAGAAATGAAGACTTTAAACATTTTGAGATTCATACTGGCCTTCAACAAGGCAAAGGATTGTCTCCATTATTGTTCAGTTCTGTGCTGGAGAAAATCATGCATGAATGGAACAAGATATGCCCACCATCTGTTAAGACTGGAAGAAAGATGCGACTTAACTGCCTTGCATTTGCAGATAACTTCCCACTGTTAGCAACCAATATTGATGAAGCAGAGGTTCAAATAGAACAACTAGAAGGATTAGAGGCAAAGGTTGGATATTTCATTTGAGAAAACATAAATGAAGGCCAGCTTCCCAGTTGACACATCCCATATCATACTCGATAATGATCGAAAAATTAAAGTAGTAAAAAAGTTTAAATATCTTGGTGGGATTATTACCTGGAATGCTAATGAAAGAGCATCAATAGAGAGTAGAACATTGAAACTACAGCGAGCGCCGAGAACCACACGGCCCACCTACAAAAAAAATCTCTTTCAATAAATGCTAAATTTCGACATTACTCCACTGTCGTAAAACCGGAGGCAACATATGCAAGTGAAACACTATTCAAACTAAACACTCAAGTGACAACTGACAAATTGCAGAAAGTTGATAGAAGAATACTCTGAACAATTATCAGTAAAAAAAAAAAACTGAGTTAATGGGCAGTGGAGACTTTTGCCCAATTCAGTAGTGTCTAAAGAAAGTGAATCCATTATTGATACAATGCAGAAAAGAAGGATTGCATTTTTCGGCCACATATCTTGCCTACCAAATACTAGAATCCTGAAGCACCTTTCTGACTACTTCTGGAACAGTAAAATCAAAAACATCTGGTTTAAAGTAATACAAAGTGATCTGGATAAATTGAACATCACCACACACCAAATTCAACACACACAAGAGAAACTGCTTCTGAAGAAAAAATACACACAGCTGACATTCAGAGCATCAGAATGAGCAGCCAGATCACAGCTAATGAAGAAATTTTGGAAAACAAAGAAATTGTTGACTACTAAGACCTAAACATAATCATTGTAGGCTCTGTTGTATTACGTTTGATTTTAGTGCTCCAGTGTGGGCGTAAACTATGTAAATAAATAATTGTGTGCCAAAAGATTTGGTGCTCGGCCCACTCCAGATCTTTACCTACGGAAATGATTCATTTGCGACTTTGGAGGACTCTTCAACACTATACCGAGTGCTGATGACACAAATATATTGATAAAATGCCCAAATACATCACATAAGAAACAAACAGGAGAATAATGATGGCTCACAAATGCTTCACATTTTAAACCCTAACCCTCAATTTTGTAAAAACTCCTATTATGCAATACCAAACAAACAAAAAATGACTTACAGATACTGGAAGTAGAGTTAAAAGGACATACACTGGATGAGACTCCATGCGCAAAGTTCTTGGGTATCCAGTCAAATAATAAACTGAGATGCCAACTGCATGTGGATAAGTCAAACAAAAAGCTCAGTTTTGTCTCCTTTGCACTCACTGTGTTGACCTGCAGAGAATATAGTCAGCATATGTTGCATACTTTCACTCAATTCTGTCCTATGGAATAATCTTCTGGGGCACTGTAGCTATCATGAGAAAGAATTTACTGTAAGGACATAAGAAAAATCTGTGTAAACTGCAGTGAACATCATACAGAATCCTTTTCAGGGATGTATGGATTCTTACACATGCTCCCTTATGGTGTTTATAGTTAATAACAAGAAAGAATTTAGGAACAACTCAGCAATTTACAAGCACAATATCAAAAGTAAAAATAATTTCCATACAGGTTGTGCATCCAGTTCTAGGGTTCAGAATGCTGTTTTATATTCTTGTGCAATAGCCCATAAACGGGTTGCAAGAAGATCTCAGACAAGAAATTTAAAATTCTCAATATTTACACACAAAGTAAAAAGAGGACCCTAATTAGAAATTCCATCTATAATACATCCGAATACTTTGACTTAAGGGCGTAAATTCTGCCTAAATCTAATATTTGAATGGGATAAATCCTGATTTTGCTAATAATCAGACAGCTAATAGCAGTCTATGTAAAGTTAAAATGTTTTGTAAGTAGTAGTGACTAATAATGGCAACTGAGAAGGGAGAGCATTGGCTTCTTTCAAAATAATTATTTTTGCTCCTAGCATACATGAATGAAGTAATCTATGTAATTACCTTAATAATGTTTAAGTAGTGACAGTTATGGAACTTTCTGGCAGATTAAAACTGTGTGCTGGACCAGGACTTGAGTTCAAGTAGCAGTCCAGAACACAGTTTTAATTAAACTGCCAGAAAGCTTCATATCAGCACACACCCCACTGCAAAGTGAAAATTTCATTCTGGATTGATAGTTATGATTTGTTTTTAGTATATTTTGCAAAAGCCAATGGCCTTGTTGCAGTGGAAACACTGGTTCCTGTCAGATCACCAGAGTTTAAGTGCTGTCGGGCTTGGCTAGCACTAGGATGGGTCACCGTCCAGGTCTGCCAAGTGCTGTTGACAAGTGGGATGCAATGAGCCCTAGTGAGGCCAACTGAGGAGCTATTGGATTGACAAAGTAGCAGTCCTCGTCACAAAAGCTGACAACTGGGAGTTCAGTTGCTGACTACCTGCCCCTCCATATACCCAACCAGTGACTTCTGAGGGGTGAGGACGACACAGCGGCCAGTCGGTACCGCTGGGCTTTCAAGGCCTGTTCGGACAGTGTTTGCTTGTTTTTGTGTTTGTATACTTTGCAGAGGTAGCCATCAGTGTTCACTTCTGCCTGTTAATGTACGACTTGACTCATTCCTCACCCTTAATGTATAGGATTGACAGAAAATGGTGTGTGAATGAATGCATGAACTCACCTTGGGAGTGGTTGGGGAGGACATCTTAAGAGTGTTGAACCTGGATGAGCTCGCACTACTGCCAGAATTGCTGCTTGCAGCTGACCTGGAAGGAAGTTACATTGTAAAGGAAATTAATGAAGAGAATATATATTTTACATACATAAAAGGCAATGTCGTGACTGACAGACTGAAACCGCTAAGGATACAAACTTGAAATCTGGAAAGGGTGTTGATTTATACTATAGGTGTCATTTAAGAAGGGAGTTCTCAAAATTTCCCTCCTAAGTAGGTGAAACAGAGGATGAAAGAGATTTCAAAAATACCGTATTTATTCGAATCTAAGCCGCACTTTTTTTCTGGTTTTTGTAATCCAAAAAACCGGCTGCGGTTTAGAATTGAGTGCAAAGTAAGCGGAAGTTCTGAAAAATGTAGGTAGGTGCCGCCACGACTAACTTCTGCCGTCGAATATATGTAGTGTTACACAGACATGCTTTCCAGGCACACAGACAAATACTGGCACCAAAACCCCTGCGTCAGAAAAAAAAAGGGGGGGGGGGGTGGGTGGAAGATGAGCTATTTACTCCGCCCCGAGTTTCGACCACTGCATTTTCATACATTATCCAACGAAGTAAATACACTGTTCGGGATGTTTGTCAATATGGCCAACTCTATGTTCTGAATTTTTTCATGATTGTGAGACGAGAAGGTTGCTAATAGGAACTTTTATGAATTGTGAATCACATGCAGTATTCTCTTTGCCATAAGAATAATACGAATATAAACATTTTGCCTTGTATTCTTTCGTGTTTGCTGCTATCTCATTTCAATCCCGGCTGCCTAATAAACTACGAAACTAGAGTGAGACAACAGCAAACGCGGAAGAATATACATATCATGTCATGTTTATATTCGTATTATTCTTATGCCTAATAGTCATACAGTCAAAAATGAAGCACGGCAACTGACTAAATCTAAGATGAATTTAATTTCTGTGCACAATGTAACGTACTTAAGAGGCGTCTGCAAAGTTTTTCAAACTTAGAAAAATTTTCGCTAAACTCTCGTTCACAGCATCTTCTATCATACGCAGTCTATTATTTGGTTCTTGTTGATCATTATCAAAGAAAGCAGCAGTGTAAGTAACAACAAATGGCAGTCTCTTTCCATTGTTTCGCTAGTGAGACAATACCTCTTTTTTTTATTGTACGCGGCGGTAGCGCGCACAAAAGCTAGCCATGCCATGAGCGGCGACAGGTCGTTAACACTCATTATTAGAATGCGACAAACAATGTGTGACACAGTACAGTAATGCATTTTCAACTTAGAGTGACGTAAACACCTACAACAAAGAGAACGGCACTTATCAGATCAAAGAAAAATAAGCAATCAATTCAAACCAGACGAAGCACGTGAAAAAGGAAGGGTACCCATATAAATACGGACAGACTGCCTGATGCATAGCAGTGGCTACCTGGTAAAGCTTAACTGCTAAGCTTACGACTCTAACCAAACTACTGTAGATGTATCGTTATTCATTCAACCTAACTTATGTCTCATATTACAATGGACCAACTTTGTTGATTTGGAGGTGCGGCTTAAAACTTTACTCTCCCCTTGAATTTCAAGTCTCAAATATCAGGTGCGGCTTAGATTGGGGAAAATATTTTTTCCTTGATTTCGAGTCTCATTTTTCAGGTGCGGCTTATATTCAAGTGCGGCTTAGATTCGAATAAATACGGTATGTTGCTATTAAAGCAATTCTGAAGCTAAAATGCGAAAATAGGTATTTGGTTTCTTGGTCAAAAATAAATAAATACATCTTTCAGCATTTTTGGGAGTAAAATAGTATGTGAAAGGCTGTTTCTCAGAAGTAACAAAATGTATGTTTCATTTTTTTTGGATGTTCAACACTCTGAGCGGGAGGGGGAATATGGGATGAAAGTTTTTAAGTAAATATTGTAATGAAAATAATCTATTATTGGAAACATTATGTAAGTGGATAGCTAAAAAACCATCTACTCGCTAAGCAACAGCAGGATAACACACATATAACATGTATTATGTATGCAAGCTTTCAGAGTAAGTGGCTTCTTCTTCTGGAAGGAGGGTTGAAGGGGAAGGAAGAGGTGTGGAAGAAAAGAACTGGTGAGGTACCGAGAAAAAATGGGAGAGTTCGGAAAAATCACCCAGAACCCATGGTCAGCGGAGACTTACCAGATAAGATGAAAAGGAAAGACTGATTGTTGTGGACTGCACTGGACAAGATTTGAAAGCGTGAGAGCTTAAAAGTGGAAGACAAGTAATATGGAAGACAGAGATTACTGCTAAAACATTATGCATGAGTTAATAAAAGTGAAAGGCTAAGTGCATTGTACTTGTTACAGGAAGGAGCGAGATGGTGAAAAATAGACAGGTCAGAAAATGAAAGATGTAGAAAACTAAAATGGAGTAAGAAAGGAATAGTTACTGTGGGGAAATGCTGAGACCAAAGAATTAATGTAAATTAAGGCTAGGCAGGTGGCAAGAACCAAGGACACGTTGTAGGGCCAGTCCCCATCTGCAGAGTACTGAGAAACTGGTTTCGGGGTGAAAAATCCAGATGGTGAAACAGGCACCAAAGCCATGACAGTCATGTTGTATGACATGCTCTTCAACAGGATATTATGTCTAGCCATTATACACCATCTGCCTATGTCCATTCACCCTAACTGAGAACTTGATGGCAGTAATACCAATGTAAAAAGCCAAAGAGTGTTTACATAATAGCTGGTATATGACCTGCCATTCCACAGGTGGCCCTCCCTTTGACAGTATGTGTTTTCTCAATTGCATGGCTGGTATAGGTGGTGGTAGGAGGGTTCATAGGGCACAGGGTAGGGACATGGGTGCAGAAGGAGCATAAGGTCTGACAAGGATTCTGTGGAGATTGAGGGGCAATGAAAAGTTATTCTAGGAGTGGTGGGCAAAATCTCAGACACAATGGACCTCATTTTAAGGCATGATTTTAGGAAGTCATGGCCTTATCAAAGTAGATGAATAATACATTCAAGACCAGGAAAATAAGGAGTGACAAATGGTGTACTCCTAAGTTGTTTTTTGGAGGGATTGGCATTACCAGGATTGAATGTGGTGGCCCAGAATATCTGCTCCTGAACTAGGCTGGTGGGGTGATTACATCCAGTGAAGTTTGAGGTAAGAATGGTGGTGTGTTGCTGTAAAGCGTCTGCATCTGAATAAATAAATTTGCCTCGAATACCAAGGCTATATGGGAAGGAACGTTTGACAAGGAAAGGATGGCAACTGTCGAAATGTAAATACTGTTGTTTGTAGGTATAATGTGCGTAGCTAGCCTTCAGTGAGTATGAGATAAACATCAAGGAAAACAGCATGGGATTTGTAATAGGGATATGTGAAATGTAATTGGGAGAATGCATTTAGAGAGTCCAGGAATTTTAACAGGTCAGCTTCACCATGACTCCATATGGCAAATATGTCATCAATGTATGTAAACCAAACCATGGGCCAAAGACTTATGGATCCCAGGAAAACCCACTCCAAGTGACCCATGAAAACGTTAGCATACAAAGGAGCCATTATGGTTCCCATGGCCATACCCCTGACCTGTGTGTATGTTTGCCAACAACTGCTTCACCTTTTATGTGTGTGTTGTTCTGCTGCTGCTGCTGCTGCTGCTGCTGCTTGGTGAGTAGATTTCTTTAAACACTGTGTTCAATTACATTATGTTTATTTTTTTTAATATTTTGTTACATTATAATATTTTTAAAGCTAGAACTATGACAAATGATATTTGACTTCTCAATCAGATGTAAAGAAATGTGTATTA
The DNA here is from genome assembly GCF_023897955.1 of Schistocerca gregaria. Classification (NCBI taxonomy): domain Eukaryota; kingdom Metazoa; phylum Arthropoda; class Insecta; order Orthoptera; family Acrididae; genus Schistocerca; species Schistocerca gregaria. Next base: position 629,092,670 of record NC_064921.1, on the reverse strand, counting down.
GCAGATGACTGTTTCTATAGAAATATCACAAGAACTCAACAGGCACAATGAACTAAAACTTTGTACTTCAGCTACTAGAAACGATTTTTAGTCAGAAGTACATTTGGAAAATACAATGGCCTTAATTGCGTGAACCTTTAGATGATGATTCAGTTTGTGAACAACATCTGTACCAATTTGATAAAAGAACAACAAAAAATAAAAAAAAATCTGTGCAGCCCACAGAGCGTATGCAAGTTAAGCAGCGAGCGGCAAGCTAGTATGTAATATATATAGCTTTTAATATTCACAACCTGAAAGATGACATTATTTCTGCTCTCCTGGGAAGGTACTGGTCTTTGCTTAATGATGGTGAACTCAGTCGAGATGGGAGAGAGCTAGGACCTGATACTGAGCTTACTGGTTGGCTTCCGGTCATCAGACTGTTCATCTCTGAAAAAAATAAAGTGACAGTTTAAAATTTTTTATACTGTTAAGGATATCTCTTTTCAGTGCAAGAGATCTACAACTAAAAGGTTTCAGAATGAGGGAGATTTACAATGAAGGGAAGCTCATGACCATAGGGAGGTCGAAATGTGGAAAAGATAAAAGTTCAAAGTGTTCAACAGAGCCACCACCAATCAGAGCAATGCTAAAGCTCTTTAGTCCCAATTAATAAAACATCCACAATGAACTTATAAAAAGAAAGCAAATGTAACAGTATTATGTGAAGTCACCAGGTATACAATGAAACATATTAAAGAAAGTAATCTGGAAATTCAAGAAAGATGAACAACAGTTTGTGAACAACAGGAATTGTAACAATATAAAAGCAAGAGAACAGACAAAAATTTGCTGTTCAGGAACAATTCACTTTGTCAACATGATAAGTAGGGTGATTATTGTACAAGTAGAAATGGCATTTCAATAAGCAGAGATGTAAGGAAAGGGTCATCAAAGTTTAATCTGTATTGAGTGTGAGATGGAACAAATCTAAAAACAACAAAAGAGCATAATGTATAAAAGAAATGAGCAGTGAATTACAAAGATAGTTTTTAGATTAACAAGAGGTGGAACATCAGAGTTAAAAACCCAGTTGATGATGAGGTCATTAGTGCTGGACTACAATCTCAGATACAGGAAAAAGGTTGAGAAGAGAATCTGCTGTGTCATTAATCCAGCTAAACAAGTTATGGAAAAACTAAATTTGGATAGCTGGGTAGGGATTCAAACATCACTACTTCTGACAATTAGCATGCTAACCACAGTGCCACATTGCTTGGTTTGACATAAATGAGACACATTAGCATGGATTACTTTTGTAAAAGATGCATAGCACCCATAAATGATTAATTTTATACAAGCCTGAAGATAGGATAGCCTGAAGTGAACGTCTGTAAAAGAGAAAGCAAAGTCTTTGTAAAACAACAATATATACAAACTGTGACAATGAAGTAATGAGACTCATTTTATTCCCCCCTAGGGTGGCAAACAAAGCAGCCTGCTGGCACAGGCAGTGACCACCCTTGGTTTTTTCCGCACTACAACCTCATGTGGCATTTGCCTACAGTATTTGAACTGGGAGTAGCAGCTGGAAGAGTAAAGTCGTGTATTTTCTTTTTGTCACAACAATGGAATCTTGAAACATTGCACAGTGGCATGCTGTCTCAAACTTGGTGATAATGCTGCAGTAACATATGGGACTTGGAAATGGGGGCTTGTCAAGAGTGCAAGTGTTTCATTGGGACAATATGTTTTCTGAAGGCAGAACCAATGTCAGAGATGAACATCACGGGGAGTGACCATCAACAGTACAAACAGATGACAACACAGCCACGGCGAGTTAACTTGCTTGAGCTGATAGATGATTAATCATGAAGATGATTGCAAATGAAATGAACATTAATTGGGGTAACTGTTCACCTGATATTGACCGAAAATATGGGAATGAGAAAACTTTGTGACAAAATGGTTTCCAAAAATCCCACAAAGCAACAAAAACGTCAGCAGAGAACTGCGGCTGTCGATCTATCGGAACAAGTGGGACTGAACCCAATGGGTGTTGTAATCTCGCAGCTTTGGCAGTTTAAATTCATTGAGTCTGCAGCACAGTAGGTGCTCATTTGTTTTGTTTAGAAGACAAGCTTCTGTGGGACTAATAAGTCAGTCAATCAGGCTCCAGCTCTCAGCCAATACACTTCAACAGAGTGGCAGGTTAAGTGTGTATCTTTTTCTTTCTTTTACTCTTATTATAATTCTAAAATTTCATGCATGTTTTTGTTCAAGAGATGTAAGCTCCCATTCTGTAAGTGTATATTCAGGCAGTCTTTAGTGCAGTTTTCATTTCTTCTGATTAGACAGCTGCATAGCTTACTGACACATCAGCATAACAAGGATTATATCTGCTTTTATAGTTTACATCTTAAGTTACTCTTGCTGGGATGGGTAGGACATGTGCACGCTGTGTGCGGACACTGGAGAAGCTGTCCACAATTCATGAACATTTGAATGAGCTTTTGGCTATGGACAGTTACCTTCAGGCTACTGCCTTCGGGTGCAACAGTGGTGTAGAATCCGGAACAACCCATGTTACATCTAAGAATGTCTGTGGTCAGTAGCATGCAAATGCCCATATCATGCATTACCAGTCAGAGGTGATTTTAACCTACCAAACATAGACTGGAATTTCTACAGATTCACTGCAGGACAGACAGACAGACATGCATGCATGTGAAATCATTTTCTGAAAACTGTTTTGAGTTGCCCACATACACTGGAAATATTTTAGAACTTGCAACCACAAACAGGTCAGATCTCACTGACAATGTCAGTATGGAAATGAGGATTAGCGATCATGTCATTATAGCAACTACAATTATGACAGTTATCAGACCAGTTAAGAAGGCCAGGAGAGGGTTTTTGCTAAAAAGAGTAGATAAGCAGTTGTTAGCATTTCACTTACACAGTGAACTGGCATCACTTAGTTCTAGTAAGATTGATATAGAGGAATTATGGGCAAAATTTAAGCAGACTATAAATCATGGTCTGGAGAATTATATACAGAAAAGACCCACCATGGTTTCACACCAAGTTTCGGAAAACGCTGAGGAGGCAGAGCCCGTTGCACTCTCGGTTCAAATGAGAATGCACAAATCATGAAAAGCAAAGGTTAGTAGAGAGTCGTGTGTCTGTAAAAGATCTATGCATAAAGCTTACAACTACTACCACAGTCATACCTGAGCAAAAGATGTGGCTTAGAACCCAAGAAAATTCTGGTCCTATGTAAAATCACTAAGTGGGTGTAAGGCATCCATCCAGCAACTTGTTCCCCAGTCTGTCATGACAGATGATGATAGCAAAACGAAAGCCAAAGTTATAAATTTCATGTTTAAGAAATTGTTTATTGCTGTTTGACCATCGAACAGACTCCCACATGGACAATATAGTAATAATGATCCCTGGTGTAAAGAAACAACTGAAGGAGTTGAAAACAAATAAGTCACCAGGTCCGGATGGAATCCCAGTTTGGTATTGGCCCCTTATCTGATTGTATTTATTGTGAATCTCTCACCCAGTGCAAAGTCCCAAGTGACTGGAAAAAAAGGGCAGGTGGCTCCTGTGTATAAGAACGGCAAAAGAATGGACCTGCAAAATTGTAGACCTATATCCTCAACATCAGTTTTTTGGAGAATCCTTGAAAATATTCTCAGTTTGATTGGAATAAATTTTCTTGAGGCTGAGAACCTTATGTACATGAATCACCATGGTTTTAGAAAGCATCATTTGTGCGAAACTCAGTTTGCTTTTTTCTCACATGATATGCTGTGAACTATCAACAACTTCGTAAGCTACAGAAGCCAGTATGTTGTATTTGACAGCAAGTGATCATCAGAGAAAGGGTATCATCAGGAGTGCCAGGAAAGTGCAATAGGACCACTGTTATCCTCTACAGATAAATTGTTTGGTAGACAGGGGGGCAGTATGCAGTTGTTTGCTGAAGGTGGTGTACAGTAAGGTGTCGAAGTTGGGAGACTGTAGGAGGATACAAGATGACTTAGACAAAATTTGTAGTTGGTGTCATGAATGGCAGCTAGGTCAACATGTAGAAAAATGTAATGAATTTGGATGAGTAGGGAAAACAAAGCTGTAATATTCAGGTACAGCATTATAAGTGTCCTGCTTGACATAGTCATGTCCTTAAATATATGGGTCTAACATTGCAAAGCAATACGAAATGGGCATGTGAGGATTGGAGTAGGAACTAGGTGAAAGGTTGACTTCAGTTTATTGGGAGAATTCTCGAAAGGTGTGGTTCATCTGTAAAGAAGACCACATATAGGATGCTAGTGTGACCTATTCTTGAGTATTGCTTGAGTGTTTGGGATCTGAACTGGCTCAGATTAAAGGAAGACATCAAAGTAATTCAGAGGCAGGCTGCTAGCTTTGTTACTGGTAGGTCTGCACAACACCCAAGTGTTACGGAACTGCTTCAGGAACTCAGATGGGAATCCCTGGAGGGAAGGAACATTCTTTTTGAGGAACTCTACTGAGAATATTAAGAGAAATGTCATTTGAAGCTGACTGCAAAACGATTCTTCTGCTTCCAACATTCCTTGTGTGTAAGGACCATAAAGAGATGATACTAAAAGTTAGACTCATATGGAGGCATATTGACATTTGTTTTTCCATCATTCTTCCCAAATGATCATATCATATGGCGTCAGTGGGTGGGAGGTGCCAGGCGGGAAGTTCGGCCGCCAAGTGCAAGTCTTATTGAGTGCGACGCCACATTGGGTGACTTGCACGTCGACAATGGGAATGAAATGATGACGAGGACAGCACAACACTCAGTCCCTGCCAGGAGAAAATCTCTCAACCCAGCAGGCAATCGAACCTGGGCCCCTGTGCATGGTATTATACGTGCTGACCATTCTGCTATTGCAAGTTGAACAGGAATGGAAATGACTGGCAGCTGTATGAGGAATCCTCCGCTATGTGCCATACAGTGGATTGCAGAGTATCAATGTAGATTATATTGTGCACAAATAGTGGTTACCTCCAGGCCAGATGTTAAGCCAATACTACAACCACAAAATGTTTGAAAAAGTTCGAAAATGGTACCATACTGTTCATCTACACATTGCTAAAGGATTTCGCATCACAACAACACAGCATTCCCTACTGCATAGTCTGCTAAGCAACTTTTGATATCAGAGACCATTGCAGTGCCAACACAACATGACCCTGTGTGACTCTTTTGAATTCCAAAAAGTGAAGACAGTCACAAAAGGATGCTGTTTTGCAACAGTGCAGGACGTTTACACAGCTGTGACATGGTTTTTGTTGGTATACCAGCGAAGAGATCCAGAGATGCTGCCAACAATGGAAGCACTGATAAAGTAAGTAACAGGGAGTCACTTTGAAGTGAACACCAGTGAAGTTGATTAAAAATGTGAATAAAGGCATTTTTTCTAAACAGTCTCTTTACTTTACTGCTGCACCTCATATCCTCATATAAATTTGATTGAAGCGAACTAGGGCTTTAAAACTAAAATCAACCTTGCAGCATTTTATTGGTGTAGCTCATGCTCTGCTAGATAATCTTAAACTTCAGCTCATAAGTCATAACAATAATAATCCCTGCATACCACATTAGGTTTATTGCATATATAGCTGGTTAACTATTGAACGTTTATTATTCTAATCATTTGCACACAACTTTGTGCTATTGTAGAAGAGTTCACACAGTTATGCTCATAAAATTTATGCAAGAATTTAGCTGACTGTTAAATAATTAGATACATTCCATGTACATGTAAGACTCTACACATCACGCAATTCATATGTACCTATATTTCCTAATGTCAATTCTTTCCTTCTACGTAATGCTCACTCAGATGACCTCCAGCTCCCACCTCATTGCTATTCAGGTAATTCCATTACAACACTCATCTCCATCATTTTGCTCTGTAAGTCAGAAGAAATATGAAAGACTACGTCGCTGCCTCTCATCTTTATTTCTGCTCTTGTCCCCTCTCACTCAACTGATGAATAACTTAAAAAAGAAACAACTCGCTGCATATTTTAATCAGGTTATAAGTACCCCCCCCCCCCCCCCCCCCCCCCCTCAATGACCCATGGACCTTGCCGTTGGTAAGGAGGCTTGAGGGCCTCAACGATACAGATAGCCATATGGTAGGTGCAAACACAACAGAGGGGTATCTGTTGAGAGGCCAGACAAACGTGTGGTTCCTGAAGAGGGGCAGCAACCTTTTCAGTAGTTGCAGGGGCAACAGTCTAGATGATTGACAGATCTGGCCTTGTAACACTAACCAAAACAGCCTTGCTGTTATGGTACTGCAAACAACTGAAAGCAAGGGGAAACTACAGCCGTCATTTTTCCCGAGGGCATGCAGCTTTACTGCATGATTAAATGATGATGGCTCCTCTTGGGTAAAATATTCCGGAGGTAAAATAGTACCCCATTCGGATCTCCGGGCGGGGACTATTCAAGAGGACGCCGTTATCAGGAGAAAGAAAACTGGCGTTCTACAGATTGGAGCGTGGAATGTCAGATCTGTTAATCAGGCAGGTAGGTTAGAAAAATTAGAAAGGTTAAAGTTAGATATAGTGGGAATTAGTGAAGTTCGGTGGCAGGAGGAACAAGACTTTTGGTCAGGTGAGTACAGGGTTATAAATACAAAATCAAATAGGGTAATGCAGGAGTAGCTTTAATAATGAATAGGAGAATAGGAGTGCGGGTTAGCTACTACAAACAGCATAGTGAACGCATTATTGTGACCAAGACAGACACGAAGCCCACGCCTACTACAGAAGTACAAGTTGATATGCCAACTAGCTCTGCAGATGACGAAGAAATTGAAGAAATGTATGATGACATAAAAGAAATTATTCAGGTAGTGAAGGGAGACGAAAATTTAATAGTCATGGGTGACTGGAATTCGACAGTAGGAAAAGGAAGAGAAGGAAACATAGTAGGTGAATATGGATTGGGGCTAAGAAATGAAAGAGGAAGCCACCTGGTAGAATTTTGCACAGAGCACAACTTAATCATAGCTAACACTTGGTTTAAGAATCATGAAAGAAGGTTGTATACATGGAAGAACCATGGAGATACTAGAATGTTTCAGATATATAATATAATGGTAAGACGGAGATTTAGGAACCAGGTTTAAAATTGTAAGACATTTCCAAGGGCAGATGTGGACTCTGACCACAATCTATTGGTTATGAACTGTAGATTAAAACTGAAGAAACTGCAAAAAGGCAGGAATTAAGGTGATGGGACCTGGATAAATTGACTAAACCACAGGTTGTACAGAGTTTCGGGGAGAGCATAATGGAACAATTGGCAGGAATGGGGGAAAGTTATACAGTAGAAGAAGAATGGGTAGCTTTGAGGGGTGAAATAGTGAAGGCAGCAAAGGATCAAGTACGTAAAAAGACGAGGGCTAGTAGAAATCCTTGGGTAACAGTAGAAATATTGAATTTACTTGAGGATAAGAGAAAATATATACATGCAGTAAATGAGGCAGGCAAAAAGGAATACAAATGTCTCAAAAATGAGACCAACAGGAAGTCCAAAATGGCTAAGCAGGGATGGCTAGAGGACAAATGTAAGGAGTACATAGAGGGTCTATACAGGCGCGATGTTCTTGAGGACAAAATTATGGAAATGGAAGAGAATGCAGATGAAGATGAAATGGGAGATATGATACTGCATGAAGAGTTCAACAGAGCACTGAAAGACGTAAGTTCAAACAAGTCCCAGGGAGTAGACAACATTCCATTAGAACTACTGGTTGCCTTGGGAGAGCCAGTCCTGACAAAACTCTACCACCTGGTGAGCAAGATGTATGAGACAGGTGAAATTCCCTTAGACTTCAAGAAGAATATAATAATTCCAATCCCAAAGAAAGTCGGTGATGGGAGAAGAGAAAATTACCAAACTATCAGCTTAATAAGTCACAACTGCAAAATACTAACGCGAATTCATTACAAACAAATGGAAAAACTGATAGAAGCCGACCTCTGGGAAGATCAGTTTGGATATCGTAGAAATGTTGGAACCCATGAGGCAATACTGACCTTACGACTTATCTTAGAAGAAAGATTAAGAAAAAGCAAACCTACGTTTCTAGCATTTGTAGACTTAGAGAAAGCTTTTGACAATGATGACTGGAATACTCTCTTTTAAATTCTCAAGGTGGCAGGGGTAAAATACAGGGAGCGAAAAGCTATTTACAATTTGTACAGAAAGCAGATGACAGTTATAAAAGTCTAGGGACATGAAAGGGAAAAAGTGGTTGGGAAAGGAGTGAGACAGGGTTGTAGCCTCTCCCCGATGTTATACAATGTGTATATTGAGCAAGCAGTAAGAGAAACAAAAGAAAAGTTCGGAGTAGGTATTAAAATCCATGGAGAAGAAATGGACAGTGTCTTGAAAGGAGGATATAAGATGAACATCAACAAAAGCAAAACGATGATAATGGAATGTAGTCGAATTAAGTTGGGTGATGCTGAGGGAAATAGATTAGGAAATGAGGCACTTAAAGTAGTAAAGGAGTTTTGCTATTTGGGGAGCAAAATAACTGATGATGGTCGAAGTAGAGAGGATATAAAATGTAGACTGGCAATGGCAAGGAAAGCGTTTCTGAAGAAGAGAAATTTTTTAACATCAGGTATTGAATTAAGTGTCAGGAAGTTGTTTTAGAAAGTATTTGTATGGAGTGTAGCCATGTATGAAGTGAAACGTGGATGATAAATAGTTTAGACAAGAAGAGAATAGAATCTTTCAAAATATGGTCTTACAGAAGAATGCTGAAGATTAGATGGGTAGATCACATAACTAATGAGGAGGTATTGAACAGAATTGGGGAGAAGAGAAGTTTGTGGCACAACTTGACCAGAAGAAGGGATCGGTTGGTAGGACATTTTCTGAGGCGTCAAGGGATCACCAATTTAGTACTGGAGGGCAGAGTGGAGGGTAAAAATCGTAGAGGCAGACCAAGAGATGAATACACTAAGCAGATTCAGAAGGATGTAGGCTGCAGTGCATACTGGGAGATGAAGAAGCTTGCACAGGATAGAGTAGCATGGAGAGCTGCATCAAACCAGTCTCAGGACTGAAGACAACAACAACAATAAGTACAACATGCCAATTGGAAAGCTTTGAATTATTTATTACAGATTATGATGTTATGTTCTTCAGTCTGAAGACTGGTTTGGTTCGATGCAACTCTCATTTTACGCTATCCTGTGCAAGCCTCTTCTTCTCCGAATAACTACTGCATCCTGCATCCTTTATTATATTTACCTCTTGGTCTCCCTTTGTAAGTTTTAACCCTCCCCTGAAGTCAGCTTCTATCTGTTTTTTCCATTTTTCTGTAAAAAAAAAAAAGTGTTAGTATTATGCAACCACAACTTAATGAACTAATAGTTCGATAATATCCACACCTGTCAACACTTGCTTTATTTGGAATGGGTATAATTACAGTCTTCTTGAAGTCTGGGGGTACTTTGCCTGTCTCATATATCTTGCTTACCAGGTGGAGTAGTTTTGCTATGGCTGGTTCTTCCATGGATGTCAGTAGCTCTGATTAAGAGTTACAGATTTAGAGTTGCTATAATCAATACTGTGGATACACATTTACTTAACATATATGTAACATCTTAAGTACACTACTACATTCTTCAATGAATGGTTTAGGTAAAGTTGTGCATTTGCTATCTACAAAATGGTTTAGTCAGCTTGCGTTGAACAAGTAATATTCTCTTTTCAGTAAAAGTAGGATTAATGTACACCCTTCCTCTGTCTCTCCTGCACAGAGAATTAATAATGTAGCTGAACAATGAAGAGTTAACTAAATGAATTACCAAAACACACAAAATAAAAAGAGCAAAACAAAAATATGAACAGCATTTTATGACACTCAATCTCAAGAGCAACTGAGCTGCAATTTTGTCTTGTATATTCCTTTGGTGCACAATGTGTTAGTTTTAGTTTCATAAATGGGTTGCAAAAATATTTATGCTGTTTACAAAACACACAAGAAACAATTATTCATTTTTTTCGTAGGTAAGTATATCGTATTGAAACAAACAGCTCTGTTAATCTTAGAATTACTATCATGAACAAAAACTTCAGTTATAATAATCTTCAATGCTTGGTGTTTAGAAGATGTCCTTTAATAAAAAGTATAGCAACTAATAGAAATGGCAAGGAAAACATAACGGTTTCTCATAATGTTGTAGACATTTGCAGACAATGTCACATTGGCTCATGAACACTGAAATGTGTTTTGATATGTGGATAATGACTTGTCTTAAAAAAAAGTAACAGCAAGACAGTACCATTTTCATTAAAAAATCCAGGAGAAAGAAAATCTGCTACACAATAAAGGTAGACAGTGAAGCTGGCAGTGGCCCCAGGTTGCAATGGAAGTTGGGCTTGGAGGTTTTCTTGGCTCCATTGGAAAACTTTTTGCTGGACACTTGGCTCCAATGTAGACTGCACAGACACTTCCAGCATTTCAATAGGCTGCTCTCCAACATTGCTGATGGACACACTGCACTCCGCACTGCAGGGTTGGATAAAGAACAACATAGCATTCAGATGATAAACAAAAACAGTAATAATACATTTCCTATTGGCTCAAATGTAATAACAAAGCAAATACCTTAAAAACTATTTTATCTGTGATGTATTAGACTCAATGACTGTATAGAAGTACACAGTCCAGTCACATTACTGTAACAGCCTGTCAAAAACCTGAATTACCAGCTTTTGCAGTGCGGACAGGCAGGAAGAGTGTCAGCGAGGCTCAGGAAGGTACCAACCAGTATGTGGAACCATGCTGACTACAATGCTGTGGCCAGCTGTGCTAGGTTTCTCAGCTGAGAATCCATGGTGTGAACAGCCTGACTGAGGTTATCCCACAGATTCTTGATAGGGTTTAAATCCGGGGAGTTTGATGGCAATGAGAATACAGTAAACTTATCCTGGGGCTTCAAACTACACACATACACTGTGATCTGTGTGACACTGCACTGTTCTCCTGGTAGATGCTATTGTGCTGAGGAAAAACAAGTTGCATGTAGGGATGGACATGTTCGCTAAGGATAGATGTATACTTGTGTTGATCCACTGTACCTTCCAGAATGACAGATCACCCAGGGAATGCCACAAAAACATTCCCCAGGCTATAACACTCTGTCCTCCAGCCTAGACATTTATGATGATTGTTGCAAGGCTGTCCACACTAATGGCCATCTGTTCGATGGAGCATAAAATGTAATTCATATGAAAAAACCACCTGTCCCCATTCAGCTGTCATCCAGTTGTGGGCCAAGTGAGGTGGCGTAGTGGGTAGCACACTGGACTCTCATTCGGGAGGACGATGGTTCAATCCCGCGTCCGGCCATCCTGATTTAGGTTGTCCGGGATTTCCCTAAATCAATCCAGGCAAATGCCAGGATGGTTCCTTTGAAAGTGCACGGCCAACTTCCTTCCCCGTCATTCCCTAATCTGATGAGACTGATGAGCTTGCTGTCTGGTCTCCTTCCCCAAAAACAACAACAACATCCAGTTGTGCTATTGGTGTGCAAATTCCAGCCTTCGTCATCAATGAACAGCAGTCGGCATGGGTGCATGAACCAAGCACCTGATGCTAAAGCTCACAGGCAGCAACATCCACTGAACATTTGTCGAGGAGACACTGCAGGTAGTCACTTAGCTCATATGGCTCTCAACAGTTGCACGTCTATTCCGCCATACATCTCTGTAGCCGTCTTTCAACCCCGTCATCTATGGCCCCCAATACAACGCAGTTGCCTCGGCGTCAGTTTTGGAAAGCGTCATTTTGCCACGCACAGTTTACTTTAACCAAGGCGGCATGTGAACAATTTACAAACCTAGTCATTTCAGGAATGTTTCCATCCTTGGCCCAAAAGGCAATGATCATGCCCTTTTGAACGTAAGATAAATAGCTCCATTTCCACATTACAACAACAACTGCACTGTTTTCCGCATCAACCTGGCACGCTTTACGTACCCTCTACTGTTCATGCTGCCACCTGCCATCTGTGAGTGGTCACGCATGTTCAAGTGTAACATTAATGTGACTGGCCTATGTATGATGCAAGCAGTCACAATATTGTTTAATATATGATTTATTTATCTATGCCCATCTTAAAGCTGGATTGGGAAGGTTTGTGTGGGGTGAGACTACAGTTATCTAAATGCTGGCTACTACTGAACTCACTCAAATGTCAATCAAAAACTTACTTTAATCAAATTATAAAAGACAATGAAGAAAATTGTGGTGTATTCTCTTGTTTCTTATAATGACGTGAACTGACTTAAGACACAGAGGAATTCCTGGACAATTAACAAAGAAAGGATGTTAGAACAACATAACACAATACTTACGTTTCACCAGCATACAGTGTGATACTAGCACTTGTAACAACATGTGCTGCTGCTCCTAATGAGCTGAATGTTGTGCTTTTTGGTAGTGATGTTGAAACCTGAAAAAGGGATATACTGAGATTAAAAACTGTGAATTTGATTAAAAGTCTATATAAATATTCATTGCAATTATCCAAGGCTACCGACCGGTCACACATTTTTACAGTTTTCCTACATAGAAAAGAATGGTGAACTAAGTAAGCGACGAAATGTACTTCAAATATAGGTCTACAAGAAAAGATACAGACTTGGTAAATATTCTGAAGCTTGTTTAGTAGCTAGTAAATTAAATAAGAATGGACCTATGTTTCAAATATCTATTCTCCATTAAAGTTGTTCTGTCAACAAGAAATTCAAAAGTGAAACAGTCAGCACTTTTTAAAAATCACTTTTTATTTCAATTCTCGTCTTTATGAGGTCTAATACTTCAACCAAGATGTTCAGAGAAGATTTGATAGCGCCCACAAAATTCTCACACAAATGGATTAATTAGTCACTCTCTTGTAGTAACATTTCATACCAATGGTGGAAAAATATAGCATCGTGCACTAACAGTACAGGGTTCCAAAGCTACTATTGGCAACGAATGACTATTGTTATCAAAGACAACTACTACCTATGGAAGTTCTGAAAGCTGTCAGTGTCTTGCATTTCAGTTACAATTTCGTTCTCATCCTGCTGTAATCTGTTGACTGGCTACCCTATGTGATTTCCTGTTTAATCAGAGTTTTCACTGACATTTCTTCCTCACAACAACAGAACCTCTTTTCCATAAGTTATCCAGCCTGAATAAAACCTACTCCCGCCTTAGGGCACTACTATCCAATCCCCATCCTACCCACAGTATTCCTCCTCATCAACCCCTCACAGCACTCACACCCTCCATAGCTGACATGCTGTCTACAGTGGAAACACTTCTTTGCAATCAACCCCTCCAACCAAAGCCAATGCATTCCCAACTCTGAACACTGCCACACCAATCATACCACCAGCCAATCATGAGCCTCCCACACTCCTACCTGAACATCCCCTGGTTACCTTCCAGGACTTCCTAATGTCTAACCTGCACTCACCATGCTTCACCACGTCCCTCCCTAAGAACAACAACATTTCAACAAAAGAAAGGACTGTGCTACACAACACCCTCCCAGCAGCCAAAAGTTCCACCACTGCTGTGATGATCTGGAGTCACTACCTGGCAGACGGTCTCCATCAGTTGTGTGAAACCTCCACCTACATGCTCTGCCAGAGTGACCCCATCCTCAGAAGTCCAACATAACCTCCAATCCCTGCTGAAGTCCTTAGGCCATCCCAGAACCTCTCCCCTCAATCCGCCTCCCTGCTCACCCCAGCAACAGCAAACCTGCTTCTACATGCTCACCAAACACAACAAACCTAACATTTGCAGGTTCCCAATTATGGCTGGTTACAGTGTTCCTGCTGGAGGAATCTCAGCCCTTTGTTGATCAGCATCTCCAACCAATTGTCTAAAACCCAGCCTCCCAAAGTAAAGATACCAACCACCTACTGCACTGGCTCTCCACCATCCCCACACCTTTACCTCCTGAATCCTTACTTGTCATGGTTGACGCAACATCCCTATACACCAACATTCCCCCAAGCCCACTGCCTTGCTGCAACTGAACATTACCTCTACCAAAGCCTTTGCATATTCCAAACCCACCACTTAATTCATCATACACTTAACCAACTACATTATAACCCAAAGCTACCTCACCTTTGAAGAGAAGATAGACAAACTCGTGGCACAGCTATGGACACCCTTCTGTGCCAACCTATTCAGGGGCTTCCTAGAGGAAACATTCCTAGCTTTCCGAAACCCCAAACCCCCCGTCTGGTTCATGTTTATCAGTGACATCTTTATAACCTGGACCCAAGGCCAGTACACCTTATCCTTATTCCTTCACAACCTCAACACCTCTCCCAACCACTTCACCTGATCCTCCTCTACCCATCGTGCCACCTTCCTAGATGTTGTTCTCTCCTTTCAGATGGCTCCATCCACACTTCAGTCCACATCAAACACCCCAATCACAAACAGTACGTTCACTTTGACAGCTGCCATTCTTCCCAAACCAAAAAATCCCTCCCATATGGCCTGGCCTGCCAGCTTTGCTGCAAACACTGCACAGCATTTTACATTGGTATGACAACCAACCATCTGTCAAATAGAATGACTGACCAGCATCAAACTGCTGCCAAAAACAAGGTGGACCACCCAGTAGCACAAAATGCAGCAGAGCACAAAACAGATTTCAATGACTGCTTCACAACTCGTGCCATCTGGATCCTCCCCACCATCTCCAGCTTTTCTGAGCTGCACAGATGGGAGCTACCCTTACAGCACATCATTTGGTCTGGTAACCTTCCTGTCCTAAACTTAAGGTAACTCACTGCTCCCCATCCACCACCCAATAGTGTGTGTGTGTGTGTGTGTGTGTGTGTGTGTGTGTGTGGACACACACACACACACACACACACACACACACACACACACACACACAATCCCCTGATCCTGTATGCCCACCCAATGTGTGTCCACACATCATTTAACTGTGCGCTGTTATCTCATGCTCTAGTCTATGAAATTGTGTGAGCCGTATGCCATCTGCTCCCTCTACCTGGATCCCTAGCTTGCCGACAGATAGTTCCCCACTCTCCCACAAGCCGCTAGACACTTCCTCAAATCCCCTCCCTGCCTTCTGCTTCTCTCCATCCCTTAGCCCATGCCCCCACCTCATCCCAGTACTTTAACCGTGGACAAGTAAAGAGCTGGCAGTTGACTGAGCACAATGTAGGGTGACAGGTGAGTGCTTGAATGCCAGTGCGCGCGCGCGTGTGTGTGTGTGTGTGTGTGTGTGTGTGTGTGTGTGTGTGTGTGTGTGTGTTTGTGTGTGTTTCCTACATTTAGGAAAAGGAAGAGCAATCTTTTTGTTTGTGCAACTATTAGAAGTGCAGCACTTCTGCCTTTTTGTGTGTCATCTCCTTTATTCCTAAACAATTCTTAATTTTCTACCAGTTTTCTGTACATTATTAAAACACACAATCTGATGATTGTGCTGGTATTCTTTTGAGCTGCAGCTTCTTGATCTGTTATTCTTTCAATACAGGAGCAAGTTTCTTTGTGAGTAGGGCTACACTACAAGACTTGTGCGTGCTTGCTGCATTTATCATGCTATACTTGTCATGGCCTTGTATAAAATGAGTAGACTTACCCATAGTATAGATGCCTTAGGCACCTAACTGAAGAAATATAAGACCTCACTTTAATAAATCCAGTTATTGCATATTGTGATAACACTGTAGAAGAAAATTTGGGTATTAAAGTATGAGTTTTTTTCCGTACTTATTCACCTCTTACCCTTTTCTTATGCACTTGCAGATTTTGGGGGAGCTCTGATATTCACAAGGACTGTATGCCAACAATGTACAGAAAAACACTTGCCCAATAAGAACGGTTCTGGAAATGGTGAGTTAATCCTTGCTGAGAGGTTATAAACAGTTTAGCCGGAGGAATAATTTTTACCATTTCTTCCTTTAGTATACATAATAAACCTGAAAATATTGTGAAATGGGATAAAATCGTTTTACGGAGTGTACTAGCATCATGTCAGAAGCATGTATGTCGCTGTATGTGTTTCCTGTCAGAGTACAGAGATGGCACCCTAAAATGTTATGTGCATCTTTTTTTGCTGCATTTGGACTATCTTTTAGATGGATTGTAGATAATAGTGCTTGTCAAAACATGGTAAGCATGGTGAATGACTTTCTGCAGCATTATGACATTATATATATTGGGTGAGCAGTTCACTCTCTGGAAAACCTCTTAATGATATTCTAACAACAAAAATCTTTTCTTTTTTTATTTATCACTGATATTCTGTGTGTCACTGGCAGGCAGATACTAGACACAGTAACTGCCACCCATACCTCTGTGCCTGTTTTCAGGTATTACCCACAGTGCGTGGTTACAGGTAGATTGGGACCATTGTCATGTGTGATAATAGTGGCTGGGCACTTATTCCTATGCACATTGTCACACTTCCTGTTCTTTTTCACAACTCTAATAAGCCCTAAATTACAGACAAAAGTGTACCTATAATTTTGGAGGTGCTTTCTCCACCTCTATTTTCTTTGAGATCTAAGTTCACTAAATGTATGCAGAACACAACTCTCTCTCATAAATTAAGGATACTGTGATGCTCAGCCATACTCTAAGTATTCCCATCCAATTTGCCTTTCTACAATTGTGCAGTTTGCTGGGAAATTGATGTTTCTATTGAAAATGCTCTATTTCTAATTCAGTCTACAGACTTGAGTATTTTTAAAATACACTGAAATCTTGTTGAATGTAAAATGACAACATTATGAAAGGAACAATTATCCAATTTTGAAATCAGAAACATTATCCTAAGCATTAAGTGATCTGTTATAGTTCAATGACAAAACTGCATTACCTACAACTGCTTATGTCCTGTCATAACAGAAATGATTTTTAGAGGAAGAACTAAAAAATTTGTTACCACAACCAAAAGGAAAATAAATGCTGGCTACACACAAAAACACAAAAAACATTACAGGTGTGAGAAGTAAGACTTTTTTAGGCTAAATATCTTATTCAGGCAGAGGGGTCCAGGTAAATGAAATAATTTAATTGGATAGATGAAAAATGTATTTTATCCCAGCAGAATACACTCATATAAGAAGGTTGTAATTAGGCAAGCTTTATCAGTTAGTGACTCCCTTTTCAGGCAGAAGGGGAAGGAAGAGGGGTGAAGGAAAAGGATTGGAGAGGTCTAGGAAAAGGGGTAGATTTTGGGGAAAGTCGACCAGAACCGTGGGTCAGGGGAGACACTACACAAGATGAGAAGGAAAACTTTCATTCTCATCCTGTGCGGTGTCTCCCCTGATGCACGGTTCTGGGCAACTTTTCCAAAACTATCCCTCTTCCTAGACCTCTCCAGTAAGTTTCCTTCACCCCTCTTCCTTCCCCTTCAACCCTTCTGCCTGAAAAGGGAGTCACTAACTGATAAAGCTTGCCTAATTACAACCTTCTTATATGAGTGTATTCTGCTGGGATAAAATACATTTTTCATCTATCCAATTAAATTATAACCAAAATTCCAATTTCTTAATACCAGTAATTTCTGCCAAGATCAATAATTGGAAGAAAATAAGTTCATTAACTTAGTATTTTAGTCCTCTAATATTCCAATGCATAATGGTAAGGAAATTCAAACAAGTTTTTTTTTGTGCAAGGCATTTCATTTAGCTAGACCTCTCATGAACTGCTGCTATTGGAAAAGTCACTGATAATGTTACACATTTACATCCCCAATGAAAAACTTTCACAAAGCAGATGTTAATCAGTGGAGACTTTAACATTAATTTTCTGTAATGGAAATGTTACTTAACACTTACAATATGTAATGTGTTACTGATCTTCCCACCAGAGTTACACATATAGCAGTACACTAATAGCCAACATTTTTGTATGTGCACACTTCATTCGTGATATAAATGTTTGTCTAGCAGTTAATGCCCTCTCTGACCATGATGCACAACTAGCCATGCTAAACAACTAACTGTATATTATTACAATGAAGTGGTATCATGGAACATAGTGTAATCCATGACCATACAACAGAAGACTTAAAGGAAGCTGACTGGAAGGATGTGTTAATTGTGACAAATGTGATTTCCAGATTTAATGTATCTGTAGGTGGGTTTCTACGAATCTTTTAACAGCTGCTTTCCCAAGAAAAAATAAGTATGCTACACAAAAGACAGTAAAAAAGCCATGAATTATAAAAGGAAGAAAGTAACATGTTTAGAAAAAGAAATTGTTTTAAATGATTATGAAATCAGATGACTGATTTCATTACAAGAAATATATTTCTGTCAAATATATCACTGTCTTCAGGAAAGTGATTTTAAAAAAAATCATTGTGTCCCTGAAATCAATCATCCTGATAATAAAATTAGATCTATGTGATCAGTAGTTAAAAGAGAAATCAGGAATCCAGTTAAGCAGAGGATTTCATTATAACAAAAGCTAGACAACCAATAAATGATAACAGTCTAGTTGCCAATGTATTTAATAATAATTTCCTGAAAATATCTCAGAAGGTTGTCACGGTCAGCTGAAGGGATAAGGCAATAGAATATATTAAGAATGCAATGACTCATGCATACAGATAAATTACAATTAATCCATGCTCTGGCAAATAAATTAAGAATGTGATTGATTTCTCCAATCAATACTCAAAGTACATTCTTCGCATATATGTGACATGTTTTCGGGTACATATTCAACACATCACAATGACAAGGGATATTTCCAGAAAGACTGAAGTACGCTACTGTCAGACCCCTTTACAAGAAAGGTAGTAAGACAGATTAATAATTACAGACCAGTTTCATTGGTTTCCTTCCAAACGTATTAGAAAAAATTATACATACAAGAACCATAACACACCTCTCTCAAAATAAGATAATCTCAATACGGATTTCAAAAGGGTCACTCCACAGAACATGCTATTTGTCAAGTCACAAACCAGATTATACAAGATTTGAGTAACAAAATATTGCCAATTGGTATCTTCTGTGACTTGTTAAAAGCATTTGCTTGTGTATTTCACAGTATTCTTGTAAAGAAGTTCAAATAGTATCATATCAGAGATACTGCTGGTAACTTCTCTTCATCCTATCTCACTACAAGGTATGCAGAGTGTCCTATTACAAAACTCAGGAAGCACCACAATGAAACAGCAAGTTCAGGATGTGAAAACACTACACATATATCACAGTGATCAGTATGGGGCCTGCTATAATTCTTGTTATATACAAATAATTTCCATCATCAAATATTTTTATCGGCTGACAATGCAAGTATTATGATGAAGCCAAATGGAGTAATTTCAACACTCATAAATGTAAATAATGTTTTCTTGAAATGAATAACTAAATCTCTCCAAATGGACTGCCACTGAATTTAGATAAAACTCAATACATGCTATTAGTACTGTAAAAGGTGTGACAACCACCATTCCAAATAATGCATACACATAAATTAATAAATAAACAGAATATTCTAAATTCTTAGGTGTGTATGTTGATAAGTACATGAAGTGGAAGTCACAAGTTACAGATCTTTTTGAACATCTTAGCCCTGCAGCTGTTGCACAGCACATAATATCAGACTTTGAAGATGAAAATGTAAAAAGATGGCCTACTTTTTCTATGTTCATTCATTAATGTCTCATTGCACCACATTCTGGGGTAAATCATCATTGAAGAAAGAAGTGTTCATTATACAGAAAAGCACAATAATCTCTTATTCGCAGCTCTTTCAACAATAGTGCATACTGAAAACAGCCTGACAGTATATTTACTCTACGTTTGATGATAAATTGAGACACACACAAACTAGGTAGCATTTTATCAGCCCAGTTAAGCATTCTTCATAAACATATAAGACAACACAAAAATGACAAGTGACACACATTTTAAGTGCAAGATGGATGTTGTACAATTATATTACACAGTAAAATAAGAATATAATAATTCATTGATTTTTTATTAGAGTAAATATTAGACAGTACCTGCATTTGAGGTAAAGCTGGAATTATGTCTACCGAAAAATGTGTCTGAGGGAAACCTGCTATATGACGCAACCTGCAGTTTGATTTCACACCTAATGTGTGAGTAGAATAACCTGCAAAAGAAAAAAGGGGAATAACTGTATTATTGTTTTTATTGCTATTATGTAAAGTTGGAAAGAGAAAGCTGGTAACTATCAGACTGCTGAAGCAGGTTGGTTCCTCTTCCTACCAGTGGCTAATAACTACTGCTATAATATTTCCATGTAAAACACTGATGAAAACCAGTAATTCAGTCATATTAGTTTTTTATAAGATTTCATATCATTTGAACTGTCATCAACACTGGTAGCTCATACAAAATATTTATGTGCAGATGTCTTTTCCAGATCAGCAAAACAAACAACATATCATGCCACATGAATTAATAATGCACAACACTGAAGCTGATCAACTGACTGACCTATTCTCTTTGAGAGATTTTGTTAATGCAAAATTGCAGGAATTTTTGCAGCTGCCTTTGTTCTGAAACATGCCCGACATTGTTAGTGAAACCTCTTAAGGTTTCTGCTGAAACTCTTTAGTTTACCAGTTGCTTTAGTTACACACTGACATAAGGTCCTAAGATCATAAACATGTACATTAACATTCGTTTTCAATTCTGGTTCAGTTAATCAAAGTTCCTTATCATTTCAGGGAGTCAAAAAATGTATGACTGCTAATTATCACAGAGACATGTCATATTTTGATGGAAAAATGGCTCTGAGCACTATGCGACTTAACTTCTGAGGTCATCAGTCACCTAGAATTTAGAACTAATTAAACCTAACTAACCTAAGGATATCACACACATCCATGCCCGAGGCAGGAATCGAACCTGCAACCGTAGCGGTCGCTTGGCTCCAGAGTGTAGCGCCTAGAACCACACGTATTTTGATGGAAAATTGACAGCACAATTAAAAAGCTCTGCCTCTCATACCAAACAATAATATTATGTTCTTCTAATGATTTCCAGATTACCAGTAGTCTAGGCTAAGCTGCACAATTTTAAATTACTCCTGTACTATTTCAAGATTAAGTTTAAATATACTTGCATATTACACTAGACACAGTCAAATTAAAATAAGCTATTACACATAAAAGTGAAAGCATAAAAAATTTGGTGAAACTACCAAATCCTCCTCGGAAATACCATGTAAATGTATCTGTTAACAGCTGCATCCCACCTAAAAACCATTTTGAGAATATTTTACAGCAGAAGTTGAGCAGTACAATATTATAGTAGTTCTCACACATCACAGGCCCATTGTTCTGATTGATGGGGCAGATTATAGAACTGTTCCATTTTACGCAGAGCTATTCAGTAACCCAAATGGTTTTAATATTTGGATCCTCAGAATGAGTGATTTGCCTTTTTCCTAGGTAAATTCAATGTAATTAACATCTTTTCCTGAACTTCAGTTCTTCTTGAGTCACTGTTATGTATATCTTGATCTTTTACAGTGTTTGTGTTTTATACTGAGAGCTCATGTTGTGTTGGCTTTGAAAATAAAACAATGTTGTTGGCAGTGGACAATTTAGTAGATTTATTAAGCACTCCTTTCATATATTTGCAAAAGTGTTTATAAAAACCTCTCCTTATCTGTTTCTCAGGAATTTCTGGTCAGATTTATAACTTGTTCTCAAAGATGAAATCTTTCTGTACGCGACTTTGGTCTTTAATTCCTGAAAATATGCTTTCAATACCACACTACCTATAAATTTCCTTTTCTTCTCCTTACGATATCCTGTGTTTCTCAACATGCTTACACAAACACAAACATGACTTGAAATTCTCAGAAATATGTGGATTCTGGATTGTGTAACAAAACACTGGCTTAGAGTAGCAGATGTTCTTAATAAATACTGTCAATGTACCATACTGCTGATAAGTTCTGCAGGGACTGAAATAATCATTCTTTAAATGTATAAAAATTTTCAATGTTTAAATGCTAATTTTGTGACTGTAACAATCATAACTTCTTTCATGAAGTTCATTTTCTCATCACCTGAACACCCCAGATAGCCCAGCTCATACAGGCAACTGTTAGAAATGAACTTTATGGAAAACTTTCCCTAAAGACAATGATAAAAAAAAGCTGAAGACTAAATGCTAAATCATATCAGCGCACACTCTGCTACAGAGTGAAAATCTCATTCTGCTAAATCATAATAACTTTCACTGAAAGATGCAACAGAAGTGCAAAGCTCGAGAGGAATTAGCAAATGTATATGCAAAATTCGCAGTTTGAGGAAATACCTCTGATAAGTTCAGTAAGTTGCCAACTGACCATGACCAGTTTGGAGCCACTGCTTCAACAACCTACTGTTAGCCAGAAACAGTTTCAAGTACTCAGGGGTGTTGTCCAAATGCTGTTTTTGTTCTGCATATGCTCAAGACAGTTTCAGACTGGTGTTCAGACTATAGACTGATGGGTCTTAGAAGTGGTGATAAATTTTATGAGTTGGATCAATCTCATCATCTCCGATGCCCTTGAGATAACGTAAGCCTTTCCATCACAAGGAGCAAATTCATTTCATAAACAAAGGAAATAACAAAAATCAGCTAATTGAGGCGACCATATAGATAACATATTATTAAAACATTTACTTAAGAACTTAGTACGGAGCATGGACGACAGAAAGAGGGATGTGCCATTTAAGTTAGATTCTGTCTGCATCTGAAACAGCATGAAAGGAAGCAATGTTTGAGAAGGAGTGAGGCAGGGCTGTAGCCTAGCCCCACTAGTGATTAATCTGTATATTGAGCAAAATGTAAAGGAAACCAAAGAAAAGTTTGGAGAAGGTATTACAGTTCAGGGAAAAGAAATACAAAGTTTCAGGTTTGCTGATGACATTTAAAAATGTTAGATACAGCCATATCGAGTATAGATTTAAGTGGCCAGAAGTCGTTTCTGAAAGTATTTGTATGGAGTGTAGCCATGTATGGAAGTGAAACATGGATGATAAATAGTTCAGACAAGAAGAGAATAGAAGCTTTTGAAATATGGTGCTACAGAAGATCACATAACTAATGAGGAGGTACTGAAGACAATAGGGGAGAAGAGATATCTGTGGCACAATTTGACTAGAAGAAGGGATCAGTTGGCAGGACATGTTCTGTGGCATCAAGGGATCACCAATTTAGTATTGGAGGGCAGTGTGGAGGGTAAAAATTACAAAGGGAGACCAAGAGATGAATACACAAAGCAGATTCAGAAGGATGTAGGTTGCAGTAGGTACTGGGGGATGATGAAGCTTGTACAGAATAGAGTAGCATGGAGGAGAGCTGCATCAAACCAGTCTCTGGATTGAAGACCACTACAACAACAACAGAGACAGCAATGGTCTTTGAAGAGCATTTGTATGGAATGAACAATGCCTTGAAAGAGGGAGAGATGACCATCAAAAAGTGCAAAACAAGAGTAATGGAATGCAGTCAAATTAAATCAGGTGATGTTTACAGAATTAAATCAGGAAATGAGATGCTAAAAGTATTAGATGAGTTTTGCTATTTGAGTGTAAAATAACTGTTGATAGACAAAGTAAGGAGGGTACTAAATACTGACTGGCAATAGCAAGGAAAGGATTTCTGGGAAAAAAAAAAAAAGAAAATCTGTTGACATGAAATATAAATTTATAAGTGTTAGGCAGTCTTTTCTGAAGACCTAGGTAGTAAACTTGCATGGAATTGAAAAGTGGATGACAAGCTGTTCAGACAAGAAGAGAATAGAAGCTATTGAAATGTGTTTCTACAAAGAATGCTAAAGATTAGATGGACACATCATACAACTAATCACGAGGTAACAAATAGAAATGAGGAGGAGAGAAATTTGTGGCACAACTTGACTAAAAGAATGGATCAGTTAAAAGGACACATTCCAAGAGATTAAGGAATCATCAATTAAATATTGTAGGGAGGTGTGAGGGGTAAAAATTGAAGAGGGAGACAGAGAAAGAGATACAGTGAACATGTTCAAAATTATGAAGGTTGTAGAGTTAGAATAGATGAGGCTTTCACACATTAGAGCAGCACTGACAACTACATCAAACCAGTCTTCAGACAGATTACAACAACAACAACAACAACAACAACAACAACAACAACAATTACTACTACTACTACTACTACTACGACTGCTGCTGCCGCTGCCGCAAACCACAACACTGCATATAGTGCATGACATTTTCTCTGCATTCCCCCCCCCCCCCCCCCCCCCCGCCCCCCCCCCCCAAAGATTACTGTGACAAAGTAATGAGATTCATTTTTTCCTCCCTAGGATGGCGATCTCGCAACCTGCTACCACAGACAGTGTGTGACTTTGGTCTTTCCCCACCATAACTGCAAGCGGTATGCACCTACACTGTCTCAGTCAGATACTTGAAGAGTGGAGTCTTGTGCTTGTTTTTCGACACAAGAATGGAATCTCAAAATATAGTAGCACAACAGTATGCCATCTCTCTCTCTCTCTCTCTCTCTCTCTCTCTCTCTCTCTCTCTCTCTCTCTGTGTGTGTGTGTGTGTGTGTGTGTGTGTGTGTGTGTGTGTGTGTGTGTGTGTGTGAGAGATAGAACCAATGCTGAAGATGCACATTGAATACGAACACTACAGTGTGCAACCATTAACAGCACAAACAAGTGACAACACAGCCAAGGTGAGTGAATGTGCGACAGTAGATCAAAGATCAACCATAAAAATGATTGCAAATGAACTGAACATTAATTGAGAAATTGTTCACCTGATATTGGCTGAAAATCTAGAACTGAGAAAGTTTTGTACCAAAATGGTTTCCAAAACTCATACACAGCAACAAAAAGACCAGACTGTGGCAGGTGACCTGTTGGGACAAGTAGAACTGAACCCAGAATTACTGAGCCAAGTTATCACAGGTAATTAAATTTAGTGTTTCCAGTATCAACCTGAGACGAAACATCAAAATTGGCAATGTTATTTAGAAGGATCTTCAAGAACAAGGAAAGTACATACATTAAAGTACTGGATTCCATGGATATTGTGCACAAAGAGTGGTTATCTCCAGGTCAGATGGTAAACCAGAACTACTACCAACAGATTCTCAAAGGACTTCAAAATTGGGTCCATTGTATTCTTCTACATATTGCTAACAACTGGAACTTGCATCACGACAACACACCATCCCAAACTACCTGTCTGCGATGCAACTTTTGGTGTCAAACTCCACTGCAGTGCTACCACAACCTCCGTATTCACACAACATGGTCCCCATGTGATGTGTGTGATTTTTTTTTTTTTTAAAGTGAAGGCAGTCATTAAAGGACACCATTTTGCAACAGTACAGAACATCTCAATAGCTGTAACAAGAGCTTTTGCTGGTGTACCAGAAGATGAGTCCCAGAGGGTACCAACAACAGAAACACTGATAAAGTAACTGTGTGCAGGCACAATGGAGTACCTTGAAGCTGGTTAAAAATGTAAATAAAGGTGTTTTTTCTAACCAGTCTCATTACTTTATTATCACATCTCATATATATTTGGTTATGAACTGGCTACAGCTGTTAGAAGCAAAAGCTATTTGACATTTCTATTTTGTGTCAACACCTAAATATTACTGTATCAGTACAATTTTGTACTTTCTTGTAGCACCTGAGGACTGATACATCTTCCGAACTTCTTTCCTTATCAAAACTTTCACTAACAATATAAAATAAATGAAGTCACCTCCTAGCATACATCTACATATGCAGGCTAATCTCAGGACCTACTGTAGGGATTTTGATCTGGTTTTCAATAATACATACAATCATCCACGAGAAAAGTTATATGTATAATTTATAAATATTTTGTACAAATTTTCTGACTTATGACGAATTAAACTTAAGTTGTGAAAATGATGCCACAGCCACCTACTGAACATCGGACATCACAGACAGTGCAGTAGTGTCTAGTGTTAGCAGCAAGTGTGATCTATTTTCTATGTGGTTTGACAGTCTGGTGGTAGAATGTTTTGCTAGGAACAAAAAGGTTGCAGGGTGGAATCCTGGCTGGGTCAGATTTTTTCAATCTGCCTTTTCACCTAGCATTCATCTCTCAATGATGTGGAGATTCCATGTTGCACTGCACCTCCCCTTTTCCTAGTTTCATACTTGGGTAGGGACATGCAAATCGCATTGGTGACATCCAATTTATTGCATTATTTTTAGAACAATTGTCTAGTGAAAAATCATGTGAGGATGAAAACTGTTTTCAATTATTTGTGATTAGTGTAAAACACAGCATGGGATGCAGCTTTAGACAATTACATACAAAAAGTATGCAGCAATGCAGCAAATGCCTCAACTTCATGCTTCCTGCTTTCCCCAAGTCATAGATGCAAACATGATTCTTCGCATGGTGGCACAAAAAATAATATTTTTTGGAAACTTTCAAATTATACAGAAGACTGGTAAATGAATCTCCACTGGAAAGAAATGGATTTAGGCTTTTTAAAGATCATAAAGCCATGGGAATGATCTTGACTAGAATTCAGAAATTTCTTACAGATGAATACATAAGATTTTGAAATCTTTCTACAGATGGTTCAGAGAAGCATTTTGAAATATAAGCACAATTTCAAATGGCTAATTTCTGCTTCCCTCAATTACCAGTCACAATTCATACCCTCAGTTCACCACAAATTCTTTGAACAATAGGCTGCAAGTAACTTAACTCTGAAGTAACATAATAGTGAAATAACATGTGAATTCAAAATATGTGGTGGGTTTCTTTATGCTTCAAGTAAAACATTATCCGAAGAAGTACTTCAGCAACTTTGCTTTGTTTCCATACAGTATGTTCTTTGAGCAGTGCAGCAAATGACCCAACTTTCAGTTCCCGATTTCCCTGAATCAAACGTACATGTTGTTGTTGTGGTCTCCAGTCCTGAGACTGGTTTGATGCAGCTCTCCATGCTAATCTATCCTGTGCAAGCTCCATCTCCCAGTACCTACTACAACCTACATCCTTCTGAATCTGCTTAGTGTATTCATCTCTTGGTCTCCCTCTACGATTTTAACCCTCCACGCTGCCCTCCAATACTAAATTTGTGATCCCTTGATGCCTCAGGACATATCCTACCAACCGATCCCTTCTTCTATTCAAGTTGTGCCACAAACTTCTCTTCTCCCCAATCCCATTCAATACCTCCTCATTAGTTATGCGATCTACCCACCTAATCTTCAACATTCTTCTGTAGCACCACATTTCGAAAGCTTCTATTCTATTCTTGTCCAAACTATTTATTGTCCATGTTTCACTTCCATACATGGCTACACTCCATACAAATACTTTCAGAAACGACTTCCTGACATATTCGATGTTAACAAATTTCTCTTCTTCAGAAACGCTTTCCTTGTTGCCATTGCCAGTCTACATTTTATATCCTCTCTACTTCGACCATCATCAGTTATTTTACTTCCTAAATAGAAAAACTCCTTTCCTACTTTAAGTGTTCCATTTCCTAATCTAATTCCCTCAGCATCACCCGATTTAATTTGACTACATTCCATTATCCTCGTTTTGCTTTTGTTGATGTTCATCTTATATCCTCCTTTCAAGACACTGTCCATTCCGTTCAACTGCTCTTCCAGGTCCTTTGCTGTCTCTGACAGAATTACAATGTCATCGGCGAACCTCGAAGTTTTTACTACTTCTCCATGAATTTTAATACCTACTCCGAATTTTTCTTTTGTTTCCTTTACTGCTTGCTCAATATACAGATTGAATAACATCGGGGAGAGGCTACAACCCTGTCTCACTCCTTTCCCAACCACTGCTTCCCTTTCATGTCCCTCGACTCCTATAACTGCCATCTGGTTTCTGTACAAATTGTAAATAGCCTTTCGCTCCCTGTATTTTACCCCTGCCACCTTCAGAATTTGAAAGAGAGTATTCCAGTCAACATTGTCAAAAGCTTTTTCCAAGTCTACAAATGCTAGAAATGTAGGTTTGCTTTTTCTTAATCTTTCTTCTAAGATAAGTCATAAGGTCAGTATTGCCTCATGGGTTCCAACATTTCTACGGAATCCAAACCGATCCTCCCCGAGGTCAGCATCTACCAGTTTTTCCATTCATCTCTAAAGAATTTGCGTTAGTATTTTGCAGCTGTGGCTTATTAAACTGATAGTTAGGTAATTTTCACATCTGTCAGCACCTGCTTTCTTTGGGATTGGAATAATTATATTCTTCTTGAAATCTGAGGGCATTTCGCCTGTCTCATACATCTTGCTCACCAGCTGGTAGAGTTTTGTCATGACTGGCTCTTCTAAGGCTGTCAGTAGTTCCAATGGAATGTTGTCTACTGCGGGGGGCCTTGTTTCGACTCAGGTCTTTCACTGCTCTGTCAAACTCTTCACGCAGTATCTTATCTCCCATTTCATCTTCATCTACATCCTCTTCCATTTCCATAATATTGTCCTCAAGTACATCGCCCTTGTATAAACCTTCTATATACTCCTTCCACCTTTCTGCCTTCCCTTCTTTGCTTAGAACTGCGTTGTCATCCGAGTTCTCGATATTCATACAAGTGGTTCTCTTCTCTCCAAAGGTCTCTTTAATTTTCCTGTAGGCAGTATCTATCTTACCCCTAGTGAGATAAGCCTCTACATCCTTACATTTGTCCTATAGCCATGACTGCTTAGCCATTTTGGACTTCCTGTTGGTCTCATTTTTGAGATGTTTGTATTCCTTTTTGCCTGCTTCATTTACTGCATTTTTATATTTTCTCCTTTCATCAGTTAAATTCAATATTTCTTCTGTTACCCAAGGATTTCTAGCAGCCCTCGCCTTTTTACCTACTTGATCCTCTGCTGCCTTCACTACTTCATCCCTCAGAGCTACCCATTCTTCTTCTACTGTGTTTCTTTCCCCCATTCCTGTCAATTGTTCCCTTATGCTCTTCTTGAAACTCTGTACAACCTCTGGTTCTTTCAGCTTATCCAGATACCATCTCCTTAAATTCCCACCTTTTTGCAGTTTCTTCAGTTTTAATCTACAGTTCATAACCAATAGATTGTGGTCGGAGTCCACATTTGCCCCTGGAAATGTCCTACAATTTAAAACCTGATTCCTAAATCTCTGTCTTACCATTATATAATCTATCTGATACCTTTTAGTATCTCCAGGATTCTTCCATGTATACGACCTCCTTTTATGATTCTTGAACCAAGTGTTAGCTATGATTAAGTTATGCTCTGTGCAAAATTCTACCAGGCGGCTTCCTCTTTCATTTCTTAGCCCCAAACCTTATTCACCCACTATGTTTCCTTCTATCCCTTTTCCTACTACCGAATTCCAGTCACCCATGACTATTAAATTTTCGTCTCTCTTCACTACCTGAATAATTTCTTTTATCTCATCATACATGTCATCCATTTCTTCATCATCTGCAGAGCTAGTTGGCATATAAACTTGTACTACTGTAGTAGGCATGGGCTTTGTGTCTATCTTGGTCACAATAATGCATTCACTATGCTGTTTGTAGTACCTTACCCCCACTCCTATTTTTTTTATTCATTATTAAACCTACTCCTGTATTACCCCTATTTGATTTTGTATTTATAACCCTGTATTCACCTGACGAAAAGTCTTGTTCCTCCTGCCATCGAACTTCACGTACATGTGGACACAATTCTTTGCATGGTATGGTGAAGAAGGGTGTCATAAAGAGTTCACAACAAAGAATTACAGCAATGACTTAACAGTGCATCACAGGGCGTACTGAGCTTCACAAGAGGAGTGCTGTAACATGATCTGGACATGTAGGTCACGTGTGTTTTTTCTTATTTCTTCTTTTATTTGTCCCATGGCAGCCACCCTCCGATACATATTGAAACACACACACACACACACACACACACACACACACAACACACACACACACACAACACACACAATACATACATTGGTTGTAAATATGCTTCCACATCACTACAAATGTCAATTCAATATGGAAAATATGACAATCACACCTCCAGACAACTTACCTAGTGTGTGCTGCTTACATTGCATAAATTATATGACACTGATGATATTCACTTACTTATTGTTGTTCTCCGAATTTTATTCATGGCCCCCTAACACAATAGGCTATGCCAGTCAATATGCCTGACCATGAACACTTAATGGTACGCATATAAAACACGGCTGGGTCATAGGTAGTTAAATAAAATAAGAAATTTATATGCAGAACACAATTAGGGGATCAGGTGAGATACAGTACACAATAGACATATGGTAACATATTCTGATCAGATATTAACTGCAATTTTAACTGTAATTTGTGTGTGATACAGTATGATATTTTACTGCCTTAACTCTTTACTTGAGGTTTACATGGCATTTACATAGAGCAAGGCACCATGTGGCTATCATAATAGTGAAACAGTCATTCTCGCTGCCCTCTAATGTTGTGTGTGATCACCTCAGATGGCGAGTACAGTTGCACACCTGCATGGCATGGACAGTATAAGGTTATCAATCAGTTCTTGAGGGATATTTGGCTATTCTTCCATGAGTGCAATATCCAGCTCTGCAACCACTGTGAAAGGTGCTGGTCTGGCTACAATGCGTCTGCCATGCACATCCCAGACTTGCTCAATTAGGTTTAAGTCAGGCGAACAAGCTGGCCACTCCATTTGTTCAATTCCCTCAACTTTAAGCAAGTTGTCCACCATTGCAACTCTGTGGGTACGAGCTTTATCGTCTACCAGAAGGAGCCCATCTCCAATGGCACCATCGTAGGACACAACAAGAGGCTGAAGGATCACAACTCTATACCTCTGAGCAGTCAAAGCACCATTCTGAATGGCATAGAGGTCCGTACATCTGCCAATGCTGACTCTTGCCAAACCGTTCATCCATCACGATGAAATGGTGATGTTTCCTGCCTGTAAGCAGGATTGTTCCAAGTTCCATGTTCTCTCCAGATGAGGGAAAGACTATTGCCAAGCTGAAGACAAAATCCTGACACTTCTGAACAGCACCTGGCGCCATTCATTGCAACACCAATCCTGATGTTCCTCCACCCAGTTTCTACAGCCTAAACAGGTCACGTTTTTAATGGGACACACACCATAGGCATCCTTGGTTAGAGGCCACACTCCCGAAGGTAAATTTGGACTGTTTGTATTGATACTGCATGTCACGTTGTTGCCTAGAGGGTGCGTTGCAGCTGAGTTGCATTCAGCCTCCTTTCTCGACGGGCTGTTAACTGGAAATAATGGTCATCTCTTGCTGATGTTACCCATGGACAATCTTGGCCTTGCTTTCTTTTAATGGTTACTGTCTGAAATAACGTCCAGGTCCTGGGAATTACACTTTCGGACACTACAATAGCTGCAGCCACCTCCCTCTGTGTCTGTCCTGTTTCCAACCATCCTATGGCTCTCCATGCCATAGCCTTGGGTAAGTCACATTTTTGTTGCATTGCACTACCTGCTCACTACACTGTCTGAACCCAACTGCTTGTGTAATTCGTTTGGTAGAGTAAACACAAATCGACACCAGCCCCCTATGTAACAACTTTCCATTATTACCACTATCTCGGTGACTGTAATGTTGTTGCCTCCACACCTTAGAACTGACAGAAAGACATCACACCATTTTAATTCATTCTGCCGATGACAATACTTCAGAACCTAGATATCTCAACTGATTCCTAATCGTTTTGACCACTATATTTTACTTCCTTGTTGAGGTGTTACAGTCCAAGTCCTACTGCAAAAAATCTATAATCCTGTAAGCTACAAGCCCTGTATTTTGCGACTTACTTTTTTTTCAATATCTGGATTTTTATTTTATAATTTGTATGGCCCAACAAAAGTAACAAAACACTCCTTTATTACATCAACAAGCCCCAGATATTGCTCTCTTAGTGTTGTCAATGATCCTTTAGTCTTTGTGTCATGGCAGTGTGCTATCTGAACCGTAAAACTCATTGTAATTGTAATGTAAATTTTTGAAATTTGTCCTGGGCACAGACCCTAATGTTTCTGCATGTATATCAAGAGATGGAGGAAACCACAATACACAATTCTTACTGATGATTTATGCTGTAGAAAAACCTTGGGATATTCTAGCTGTAAATTACCACCAATGTCTCTACAAGCACTTAGTCACTCTTGACTGTTATCTTCATTGTTTCTTTTCATATCAAATGATGTTAATAAATGCTTGCCCACAATTTACCAATTTAGTCTGCATGTAGCTGTAATGCACTGGTGTCGTCATATTTGTGAACAATACTTATGATGTGTGAAAAGTAGTACCCATGGTTAAGTCTGCTGTCAGTAACTGCATTTAATAGCTTCATTTGCTCATTTAAGTTCAGTTCAAAATCCTTCCTCTCTCTTTGTGACATACTGAATCAAATATTGGAAAATCCAAAATGGGATAATGACAGTATTATGAAAAGGAGAGATTGCTACTCACTGTGTAGTGAAGGTGCTAAGACACAGAAAGGCACAACAAAATGGTATGTTAACAAGTGAAACCCTTGGCATATTTTGAGACAGAATACTCATCACAACAGATGCGATGGCCATGGGTGGCCAGACTTTATGGAAGGAACTTCTTCACATGAAATGGGTGGCAGAAGTCAAATTGGAGACATTGCTGGTGGCTGATAGGTTTTATATGGAGGAGGTATTGATGTAACCATACTTGAGGTGGAGGTCAATTTCAAGGAAGGTGGCTTGTCAGGTTGAGGAGTACCAGGTGAAGCAAATGGGTGATGCGTTGATGTTCTGGAGTAAGGTGGATAGAATGTCCTGACCCTCGATTCATATTATGAAGATGTCATCAATGAATCTGAACCAGATGCGGTGTTTTGGATTCCAGGCGGTTAGAAAGGATTCCTCAAGACAGCCCATGAATACGCTGGCACAGGATGGTGTGTTTGTGCGCTTTCAAAGGAGAAGTAATTGTGGGTGAGGATTAATTGCTCATGACCAGGAAAGAGGTTGTAGTTTGGAATCTTTAGGTGTTGAGAAAGGTTGTGTTCAATAGCAGCAAGGCCATAGGCATTGGGGATGTTAGTGTAAAGAGAGGTGACATCAATAGTGATGATCAGGTAGTAACAGAAACAGTGGAGTGTCAGTGGAGGAAATGGTTGGTATCTTTTATGTAGGAGGGTAGGTTGCAGGTAATCGATTGAAGGTGTTGGTCTATGAGAGCAGATGTTCTCTAAGTGGGGACAAAGTAACCAGCCACAATGAGGCATCCTAGGTGGTTGGGTTTATGGACTTTAGGAAGCATGTAGAAGGTGGAGTGTGGGGAGTGGTAGGGGTGACGAGAGAGAGAGAGAGAGAGAGAGAGAGAGAGAGAGAGAGAGAGAGAGAGAGAGACTCTGAGGAGAGGTTCTGAGAGGTTCTGGGATGGTCTAAGGATTTGAGGAAAGACTGAAGATCCTCTGGATTTCTGGAATTGTGTCACTGTGGCACGGTTTGTAGTTGGACAAATCTGACATCTGGTGGAGTCCTTCTGCAAGGTAATTCTTATAGTTCAAAACCTCCCACTCTCTGTCAACCTACTGAATGCACCTAGCTGCCCTAACCTCTTCCCCACAGCCCTGAGTAGCAATCTATCCTTTTCAAAATATTGTCATATTCCCATCCTGGATTTTCTATTTCTTGATTAGGGCGCTCCTGGTAGCTGAGTGGTCAGTGCGACAGACTGTCAATCCTAAGGGTTCGGTTTTGATTCCCGGCTGGATTGAAGATTTTCTCCTCTCAGGGACTGGGTGTTGTGTTGTCCTAATCATCATAACTTCATCCCCATGCACAAGTCGTCGAAGTGGCATCAAATCGAAAGACTTGCACCAGGCGAGCGGTCTACCCGACGGGAGGCCCTTGTCACACACCATTAATTAATATTAATTTCTTGACTTTCCCAATGGCTTTTCTTGCATTCCTTAACCCAGTGCTGCTTCCCTTTATTAGTATTTCCCATCACATTACACACTTAGTGTCTGTCCTTTCTTTTGTCTTCTGTCCCAAGTTTTACATGTTGCCTTCCAGAGCGCACAACATGCTCTGAATTACAAGCCATACGGTATCCATCAGCTCACCTGCACACAGCACATGGCTAAATAACCACACTGATTGTGGGTGCTGCATTTCAATATCCAACAACACTCCCACCAAAATCAGCAATTATAGACCTTCAAATTGATCAATCTTCCTGTGCAACACTCATATTTTCATGTGTTATTATCTGTACCTCCCTGTACCACACAGACTTTTATCTCATCCTACCAAGCCCTCCTCACTTCTCTTATTCTAGTACACACAACTAATCTCACCTAAACTACTCATATCTACTGTCCTCGTCCTCCTCTTCCTCCCCCTCCTCCATACGATTATTCCCCCCACTGACCTGCAACGTACATTATAGCCCATTTATTTATTTTTATCTTTGGTCTCATTGTGTTTTCTTGTTGAGTTCAGTTCGTTTTCGCCTTTCACAATTGGGCTGCTCCCTCAGTCTTCATTTTGTTTCCTCATAATTCATCCATTCTGAACTTTTTGGGATTTTTCCTGCTTATTTTGACATAGATCTGCAATTTTTTTGCACATATTTCCATGTTATTCATGTATTTTACATGTATTTTTACAAGTTTTTGTCCTCCAAAAAAGATCCTTACTCCTTCCATGTGCACCAATACAGAAAAGTTTTCATCCATTGCCAGAACCGAGTACCACATACTGTTCCTGTACATTTGCCTGGCTATGGAATCATCCCTAATGGCCTTACCATCAAATTACCTATTTCTAAATAGAAACCCCTCCTTCCACAGTGACATCCATCTGTTCACATTCTGCCAGTCCTTAACCCTCACCAACATAGTCCTGCAAGGCCATGTAAATCAGGCCCAGACCTCCTTCCAATACTTCCTTCCAATCTGTAAAATTCTCCTGCTGTGCAATCCCAAATTCTTGTAACCCATCTCATATACAAACTCTTGCCCTGCAGGAACCTGAGCAGCATATAAAATGCCACCTCAAAAAACCCTTCATTCTGTTCTCCACCTACTCGCACCCTGGACTACCACTATCCACCACCTCTACGACAGCCTCCAATTCCCCCGTGCATCCCCTCACAGCTGATAAACCCTACCTTGTAGACCTACTACATTTACCCCACCCTCAAACCCTTCCTCCCACTAACATACAAGATCCAGAACTGAAAAAGATCTGAAGCACAGCCCTGTGAAAGCCTTAGTCCCATAGAAGTATCAGTCCTTTCCAAAGGCCTCACTTGTTGCATTTTTCCCAAATTCAATCATGCTGGACTTGTTAAAGACCTTTGCACCTCCTCCCAGTCCCTAAAGTGGAAACTCTTTTTTGCCACCAACTCTACCAATCAGATTCAAGAAAAGACCAATGTTGAATCCTACCTGACTAAGTTCACTCCTCCATCCAACCATTATCCACCACCACAGCCACGAAATCACCTCTTGTTAATTTCCCACAATTTCTTAACCTTGAACCTTGCCTCACCATCATTCCCCAAATCCCTCAACATGCAAGCTAACCTTACATTGACAGCAATAACCACAATCCACCATTTAAGAACTAACCCCGACCTTATAATCCTACTTGCTAACAAAGGTTCCATCTCCGTGGTTTTGAACCGCAAGGATTACCTGGTGGGAGGACTCCACCAGCTGTCAAATTTGTCCACCTACAAACTCTGCCACAGTGATCCCATTCCAGAAATCGAGCAAGATCTCTGGCCTCTCCTCAAATCCTTAGCACCATCCGAGAACCTCTCCAATGTATCTCTCTCTCTCTCTCTCTCTCTCTCTCTCTCTCTCTCTATTCATCCCTACCACTCCCTACCTACACTCCTACCTACTTCATGCTTCCTGAAGTCCGTAACTGAAACACCCAGGACACCCCCATTGTGGCCAGTTATTATGGGAAAAAAAACACCCACCCCACAACATGTAACAATGGGCTCCGCATGGTGCTATCCTATGCCAATCTATTCACAGGTTGTCTAGAGGTCTCCTTCTTGAACACCCTGAATCCAAAATCCCTCACCTGGTTCAGATTAAGTGACGACATCTCCGGGATCTGGATCGAGGATCAGGACATCTTAACCACAGTCCTTCAGAACCTCAACACCACCTCCCTCATTCCCTTCAGCTGGTCCTCCTCAATCCAATGAGACACATTCCTCACTGTTGACCTCCACCTCAAACATGGCCACATCAGTACCCAAGTCCATATCAAATCTACCAGTCATGAGCAGTACCTCCACTTTGAAGTCTGCCTCCCATTCAATACCAAGAAGATGCCTTCCATACAGCCTAGCCACCCATGGCCAACACATCTGTAGTGACAAGCAGTATCTCTTGAAATATACCAAAGGTATCACAGAGGCCTTCACAGTCTGTAGTTACCATCCCAAACTTTTCTGGAAATATATCTCCCATGCTTTATCTCTCCAGTCACGCACAACCCCCGAAGACCCACTGTCCGGCAACAGAGCATCATTCCCCTCTTGACTTAGTACCATATAGGAATGGAGCAATTGAATCACATTCTCCGCCTGAGTTTTGACTACCTCTTGTCATGCCCTGAAATGAGGAACGTCCTACCCACTATCATTCCCGCCTCCCCCACAGTGAGATTCCGCCGCACACTGAACATATATCCTCGTCCATTTCTACTCAACCCCAGTTTCCAATTTCTTGCCTCACAGCTCATATTCATGTAACAGACCCTGTGGCGACACTTTCCCGTACATCCTCCCATCACAAACTACTCCAGTCCAGTCACAAGCATAACCTATCTCAACAACGGCAAGGTTACTGGTGAAACCAGTCATGTAATGGAAAAGTTAAGCTGCAACCATTGTGCTGCATACTATGTGGACATGACAACCAAGCTGTCTGTCTGCATGAATGGCCACTGACAAACTGCAGCCGAGAAACTGGTAGACCACCCAGTTGCTGAGCATGCAGGCCAACACAATGTCCATTTTGATGACTGCATCACAGCTTGTGCCAGCTTGATCCTACCTACCAACACTAGCTTTTCTTGAATTGTGCAGGTGGGAACTCTACCTTCAATATAGCCTACATTCCCATAACCCTTGTAGCATCGGCCTTTTTCAGTCACTGTGCTTTACCCACCTATCCCTTTCCACGTTCCCACTATAGCACCACACAGCCTTCTATTGCAACAACACGTGCACAGGCTTTTTACTCCCCCCCCCCCCCCCCCCCCACCTTTTGTCTACCTAATGACAGCACCTAGCTGCCCTATCTCCTCCCTGCCTCGTCCCTGTATGCTCTCACAAGCAGCACTTTACCATCCTAATCTCTACCCTGCTATCCCTCCCATTCCCCTCTCCAGCCACCGCTTTTCCCCCACCGTTCTGATAGCTTCTCCCATCATGAGCTGCTGCTCACAGTCTGGCCTCTGCTACCACAGACAGTGCTTATGTGAATGTGGGTTACATTGCATGAAAGTGTGTGTATAAGTTGTCTTTCTGGCCAAAACCTTAACTTGTTAGCAGTCTTTTTGTTCTACATGTCCGTGAGTCAGCATCTCAACTTTTGTGACATATGGGATTTACTCAAATTAAAAATGTCAAACCAGTTATTGAACTTAGGCAAAAGGTATGCAGTAGATTTCCAAATGTTTGATATGAAAACTTCTTCACCACAATACCACAAACACCAAAATCTGAATGAGAAAACAGATGTGCACAGTATTGGTATTTTGTCTGTCTTCCACAGAAAAATGATTTTCCTGCATGTTGAGTGCGTCTTTTAAATCACTATTTTGTGCATTAAGTAACAGTTTCAACAGGCATTCTAAATTTGTGATTTTCCCATTTTCAAACACGAATCATTTATCCAACAAGCAGTTCCTGGTAAGGAAACAGGAGAGCCTCTGTAAAGTTTGGAAGGTAGGAGACAAGGTACTGGCAGAAGTAAAGCTGTGAGAACAGGACATGGGTCGTGCTTGGGTAGCTCAGATGGTAGACTACTTGCCCACAAAAGGCAAAGGTCCCAAGTTCGAGTCTCAGTCCGGCACACAGTTTAAATCTGCCAGGAAGTTTCAGTTCCTGGCAAGTTTTGTAAGAAGGGTGTGACAATGTAAACAAAAAATTATCTTTGAGTGGTGGCAATGCTGAAGCTACTTCATTGGTATTCTTTTCTTCTTCCTGTTCATATTTGTGCTCCCCTAAACAGCAAAATTTGGAATGTTAATAAATAAAAAATCGCTTCAGATGAATGACTCCAAAACCTGTGGAAGCATGAACCCATGAATTGGTTTGCACATGACATCACAGAGCTTGCAATGGAGAGGGAGCAGCATGCCCAGAAGCACACCATCATGTCTTCCCACTAAGTTCTGGGGCAGGAGATGAAAAGAAAGTTTAAGAGTTAATTTAACGAGGCACCGAAGCTCTCCCACCCCCTCTCCTTTCTCTGTCTTCCACCCACAAAAAGAAGATTTTTATTCTGCCCATGGCAGTAAACAGATACTGTTGTAACAGTGTCATTTAATCCAAGTAGAATCAGTGTTACTGTCTGGTACTGAAACTGATAATACAACAGAGGTTTGTTGCCAGCTGAGAGCAGTGACTACAGGAGAGCACATCATGGTGCTGGAGCTCGGTCACAATAGCACAGATCAGGATCTGTGTGGTACGTGTGCGTAGTTGTGACTTACTGCAAATAAAGGCCACTGCTGCCACATCACTTACTCATATTGATAATTTCACAAAGTAGCTTGCCTTTTTATTCACTGTACTGTTCTCTCTACAAAGACTATTGGACTTCCTGGATGTCACCTCTAGATATCTGTCAGATTTTTGTAACTGCTCTTGATGATTTAAGTGTGAACGGGCTTAAGCACAGAATGTAAACCCTACAAGTGGTCATCTTTCCACCTTTGTACTATCTGTGTTGAGTAATTTGTTATTTTAATAAATTGACCACATGCTGATACTCAGCTTTTGGCATGATATTTGCCACAAATGAACACAGAAAAGCTCCTCTTGGCTTTATAACCAGTGAGGTCACCCTTCATGTGGAGAGTTCAGGAAAATGACAAGTTTTATACTGTGATGAGACACAGGCAAGGAGGAGTTGCTCTGTAAAGAACATTAGTTTTTCCACATGGTCCCTAAACCACTGTTTCTACTTCACAACTGGGCCAATTTTATCAGTGGATGTATCTCTGCTCTTCCCCCTTACTTTCCATCTTTGTGACCCTATGATTTTGAATAAGTATTCTTTTGCTTGTAGACAGACTTAGTATTGATTCCAAACAATCTGTTGGTGGTTCAGAATTCACTTTGAAAAACATCTTGACACCTCAGCTGAAAGATGATGAGAAGGTTTGTTTGACTTTGTGTATAGTATTGGATTCGTAATTATGTAATCATCATCATCTTTTATTGTGAATGACATTTTTACAAAAACTGTTACTCAAGTTGGCTGACCCGAGCAGAACCTGGCATACCTAAGCAACCCCACTACAGTTGAGGTGTGGCACATACTATACGAGCTACACACAAACAACTGTTTGACCTGACAACCATCAGCCCAACAACATATTTTTCTCTCTCTTTTCCTTTTTTTGCTGCTGCTCATATGATTTGACTCCTAGTGTGTATGTAACTTGTGGAAGGCTAAGGATCTGGTGAACTTAACTCTCTCTCCCAACAACATAATGAAAGACTGCAATTTGGGAGTATCCAACACAGTACTAAGAAGAAGGATACGTATTTTTGTGCCTTATTAAACTCTAAGATGTAATGTGATACCAGCCTGTAACTCCAGGTATGTTAAGACCATGGTCTTCTTTAAGCACCAGTACATACAACTTGGCAGTTTTCTTGCAAAAGCAGCAGCGGATAATTTTTGACACTTGAATGTGGAATGATGATTTTAATATCACTGCAATCAATATATTTGTATAATTAGCTAAATATATTCTATAACAGCATACCTAGTATTTCTAGTTCGCCATGTTCTTTTGGAATGCCAGATAGAGAGATGGGATGTGGCCCAGATTCTGGTGGAAGACAAAGAGATGACGGTATGCTCTCAAACACAGCTCCATTAGTTAGGAGGCGCTAGAAAAGATTAACAGTTTATAAAATGTGTGTTGCTATTTGCTACACTTTAAAGTAATGGATTAAATATCTCCATATAAATACATAAAATTCTTTATCATAAAAAACACATCCATGATTACTCAGGCATACACCTATTTAAAATTCAAAACACTCTAGGAAAAGACAAATTAGAGTGGTGAGCCAGACAAAGTAGTTTATTTCATCCACCAGTTACCTACACCATGCAACAAAATGACTGATTGATTTCCAGAAAGTTTGAAGAATATTGTATACAAATTCCTTGAAGAGAATGTACTAAGGTGGGATAACATGGGTCGTTGGAGGAAAGATTCACATGATATTGTGCTCTATATGTTTTCTAACAATTCTATTTGTCAAAATTTTCTGTCAGGTTGAAACTGTGTGGCAGAATAAGTCTTAAGTACACCCTGAGTCTCCTGACAGCAAACAATTCTGTCCCTTCCTATTCAGGTATTGTAGGATAGAGACTATGTATAAACTGTGTATTCACGATTCTGAGAGATAAGATGGATAGGACAGAGATTGGACAGAAGTAGTAGCAAAGTTAATATAAAAAAAAGTTTAAAACAGATTCTGACAAAGGTAAATTCTCATGGACAACCAAAAACTAAATTAACAACCACAATGAGCAAATTCAGTGAATCAGAAGACAAAATCTTATCTGTCATAATACTAAAAATCACAAGAACTTTTGGCTGTGCATAAAATTAGTTGTGACTTAGTGGCTGAGTGATAAAGTGCCAGGCTACAGCTTCAAATGTTTCAGGTTTATTGCCCACTCAGTACTTGGATATTTATCAGTCACTTGCGATTTCTTTCACTTTTTGCAATGATTTTCCATGTGAAAAATGCTGAGTTGATCCATGGTTTGGACTCCTTGTTGAACTATAGATCCCCTATAACTAGGTCATAAGTTGATTCAAAGAGCAGAGGAAGGTGCCACATACCACCTACAACAGGAGAAAAACTAGTAAATGCTGTGCACCTTGGTTTAATTACAGCTCTCCCTTTAAGTCAGTTAACTGATCAGACTAATTTGTCCAGTGACTGGACAATAGTAGTACCAAAATAAAAGACAATACAGTGCAGGAAAGTAACTCAAGTAATTCAGCAAAATGAAGTTTCTGGGAACAGATGGGATACTTGTTAAACTTATACGGAAACAGTAACAATATTCCGGAGGTAAAATAGTCCCCCATTCCAATCTCCAGGTGGGGACTACTCAGGAGGACATCATTATCAGGAGGTAGAAAACTGGCGTTCTACGGATCGGAGCATGGAATGTTGGATCTCTTAATCGGACAGGTAGGTTAGAAAATTTATAAAGGGAAATGGATAGGTTAAAGTTAGATATAGTGGGAATTAGTGAAGTTTGGTGGCAGGAGGAACAAGACTTTTGGTCAGGTGACTTAAAGGTTATAAATACAAAATCAAATAGGGGTAATGCAGGAGTAGGTTTAATAATGAAAAAATGGAAGTATGTGTAACCTACTACAAATAGCATAGTGAATGCATTATTGTGGCCAAGATAGACACACAGCCCATGCCTGCCACAGTAGTACAAGTTTGTATGCCAACTAGCTCTGAAGATGAGGAAGAGATTGATGAAATGTATGATGAGATAAAAGAAATTATTCAGATAGTGAAGGGAGATGAAAATTTAATAGTCATGGGTGAATGGAATTCGATAGTAGGAAAAGGAAGAGAAGGAAATGTAGTAGGTGAGTATGGAATGGGGGTATGGAATGAAAGAGGAACTGTCTGGTAGAATTTTGCATAGAGCATAACTTAATCATAGCTAACACTTGATTCAAGAATTATGAAAGAAGGTTGTATACATGGAAGGGGCCTGGAGATACTGGAAAGTTTCAGACAGATTATATAATGGTAAGATGGAGATTCAGGAATTAGGTTTTAAATTGTAAGACATTTCCAGGGGCAGATGTGGGCTCTGACCACAATCAATTGGTTATGAACTGTAGATTAAAAGTGAAGAAACTGCAAAAAGGTAGTAAACTGAGGAGATGGGATCTGGATAAACTGACAGAACCAGAGATTGTAGAGTGTTTCAGAGAGAGCACTAGGAAACGATTGACAAAAATGGGGGAAATAAATACAGTAGATGAAGAACAGGTAGCTTTGAGAGATTAAATAGTAAAGGCAGCAGAGGATCAAGTAGGTAAAAAGATGAGGGCTAGTAGAAATCCTTGGGTAACAGAAGAAATACTGAATTTAGTTGATGAAAGGAGAAAATATAAAAATGCAGTAAATAAAGCAGGGAAAAAGGAATACAAATGTCTCAAAAATGAGTTTAACATGAAGTGTACAATGACTCAGCAGGGACGGATAGAGGACAAATGTAAGGATGTAGAGGCATATCCCACTAGGGGTAAGATAGATACTGCCTACAGGAAAATTAGGGAGACCTTTGGAGAAAAGAGAACCACTTGTATGAACATCAAGGGCTCAGATGGAAACTAATTCTAAGCAAAGAAGGAAAAGCAGAAAGATGGAAGGAGTATATAGAGGGTCTATACAAGGGCGATGTACTTGAGGACAATATTATGGAAATGGAAGAGCATATAGATGAAGATGAAATAGGAGATATGATACTGCATGAAGAGTTTGACAGAGCACTGAAGGATGTAAGTTGAAACAAGACACCAGGAGCAGACAACATTCCATTAGAACTAGTGAAACCCTTGGGAGAGCCAGTCCTGACAAAACTCTACCATCTGGTGAGCAAGATGTATGAGACAGGCGATGAAATAACCTCAGAATTCAAGAAGAATATAATAATCCCAATCCCAAAGAAAGCAGGTGTTGACAGATGTGAACAT
Organism: Schistocerca gregaria; assembly: GCF_023897955.1. Classification (NCBI taxonomy): domain Eukaryota; kingdom Metazoa; phylum Arthropoda; class Insecta; order Orthoptera; family Acrididae; genus Schistocerca; species Schistocerca gregaria. The sequence continues at coordinate 629,049,558 of NC_064921.1, read as the reverse complement.
TATCAAACTACACTTCTGGAAATGGAAAAAAGAACACATTGACACCGGTGTGTCAGACCCACCATACTTGCTCCGGACACTGCGAGAGGGCTGTACAAGCAATGATCACACGCACGGCACAGCGGACACACCAGGAACCGCTGTGTTGGCCGTCAAATGGCGCTAGCTGCGCAGCATTTGTGCACCACCGCCGTCAGTGTCAGCCAGTTTGCCGTGGCATACGGAACTCCATCGCAGTCTTTAACACTGGTAGCATGCCGCGACAGCGTGGACGTGAACCGTATGTGCAGTTGACGGACTTTGAGCGAGGGCGTATAGTGGGCATGTGGGAGGCCGGGTGGACGTACCGCCGAATTGCTCAACACGTGGGGCGTGAGGTCTCCACAGTACATCGATGTTGTCGCCAGTGGTCGGCGGAAGGTGCACGTGCCCGTCGACCTGGGACCGGACCGCAGCGACGCACGGATGCACGCCAAGACCATAGGATCCTACGCAGTGCTGTAGGGGACCGCACCGCCACTTCCCAGCAAATTAGGGACACTGTTGCTCCTGGGGTATCGGCGAGGACCCTTCGCAACCATCTCCATGAAGCTGGGCTATGGTCCCGCTCACCGTTAGGCCGTCTTCCGCTCACGCCCCAACATCGTGCAGCCCGCCTCCAGTGGTGTTGCGACAGGCGTGAATGGAGGGACGAATGGAGACGTGTCGTCTTCAGCGATGAGAGTCGCTTCTGCCTTGGTGCCAATGATGGTCGTATGCGTGTTTGGCGCCGTGCAGGTGAGCGCCACAATCAGAACTGCATATGACCAAGGCACACAGGGCCAACACCCGGCATCATGGTGTGGGGAGCGATCTCCTACACTGGCCGTACACCTCTGGTGATCGTCGAGGGGACACTGAATAGTGCACGGTACATCCAAACCGTCATCGAACCCATCGTTCTACCATTCCTAGACCGGCAAGGGAACTTGCTGTTCCAACAGGACAATGCACGTCCGCATGTATCCTGTGCCACCCAACGTGCTCTAGAAGGTGTAAGTCAACTACCCTGGCCAGCAAGATCTCCGGATCTGTCCCCCATTGAGCATGTTTGGGACTGGATGAAGCGTTGTCTCACGCGGTCTGCACGTCCAGCACGAACACTGGTCCAACTGAGGCACCAGGTGGAAATGGCATGGCAAGCCGTTCCACAGGACTACATCCAGCATCTCTACGATCGTCTCCATGGGAGAATAGCAGCCTGCATTGCTGCGAAAGGTGGATATACACTGTACTAGTGCCGTCTTTGTGCATGCTCTGTTGCCTGTGTCTATGTGCCTGTGGTTCTGTCAGTGTGATCATGTGATGTGTCTGACCCCAGGAATGTGTCAATAAAGTTTCCCCTTCCTGGGACAATGAATTCACGGTGTTCTTATTTCAATTTCCAGGAGTGTATTAATTTAATAAGTCACGGCTGCAAAGTACTAACAAGAATTCTTCACAAATGAATAGAAAAATTGGTAGAGGTTGACCTCGGGGAACCTCAGTATGGATTCCGTAGAAATGTTGGAACATGTGAGGCAATACTGACCCTACGACTTATCTTAGAAGCTAGATTAAGGAAAGGCAAACCTAAGTTTCTAGCCTTTGTAGACTCAGATAAAGTTTTTGACAATGTTGACTGGAATACTCTCTTTCAAATTCTGAAGGTGGCAGGGGTAAAATACAGGGAGCGATCGGCTATTTACAATTTGTACAGGAAACAGATTGCAGTTATAAGAGTTGAGGGGCATGTAAGGGAAGCGGTGGTTTGGTAGGGAGTGAGACAGGGTTGTAGCCTATCCCTGATGTTATTCAATCTGTATATTGAGCAAGCAGTAAAGGAAACAAAAGAAAAATTCGGAGTAGGTATTAAAATTCATGGAGAAGAAGTAAAAACTTTGAGGTTCGCTGATGACATTGTAATTATGTCAGAAACAGCAAAGGACTTGGAAGAGCAGTTGAACAGAATGGATAGTGTCTTGAAAGGAAAATGTAAGATGAACATCAACAAAAGCAAAATGAGGATAATGGAATGTAGTCGAATTAAGTCGGGTGATGCTGCGGGAATTAGATTAGGAGTTTTGCTATTTGGGGAGCGAAGTAACTGATGATGGTTGAAGTAGAGAGGATATAAAATGTAGACTGGCGATGTAAAGGAAAGTATATCTGAAGAAGAGGAATTTGTTAACATCAAGTATAGATCAAAGCTTCAGGCAATGATGGCTTCAGTCACACAGCTTGAGGCTGTTGCCAATGGGCATCACTGTGGGGGTCTGGATGGGGGTTTGTCGGGGACGTCCAGCTCGTCCCACGCATCCCCTGATCAGACTACGACTGTGGCTGCCTGGGATACTGCCCACATTGAGGCTGATCCCTCACCTGTGGTAGAGTGGGAGGTCGTCTCGAGGGGTGGCAGGGGGGGAAAGACATTCCAGAGGGCTGAACGGAAAGCCTCTCCAGTTTGTCTGACGAACCGGTTTCAGGCTCTGTCTCAGGCTGATACTGATTTCGGCCGGACAAGGCTGCTTGCCCTGTTCCAGTGGTTGCCCCTCAGTGTGCAAAATCCGGGCGGTCGCAGAGGGTGGGCTTACTGGTAGTTGCAACCTCCAACTTCAGGCGCGTAATGGGGACCCTTAGGGATATGGCAGCAAGATAGGGGAAGAAAACCAATGTGCACTCCCTGTGCATACCATTTCAGATGTGGAAAGGGTACTTCCGGATGCCATGAAGGGTACAGGGTGCACCCATCAGCAGGTGGTCGCTCATGTCGGCACCAATGATGTGTGTCGCTATGGATTGGAAGAAATCCTCTCTGGCTTCCGGCGGCTATCTGATTTGGTGAAGACTGCCAGTCTTGCTAGCGAAATGAAAGCAGAGCTCACCATCTGCAGCATCGTCAACAGGACTGACTGCGGACCTTTGGTACAGAGCTGAGTGGAGGGTCTGAATCAGAGGCTGAGACGGTTCTGCGACCGTGTGGGCTGCAGACTCCTCGACTTGCGCCATAGGGTGGTGGGGTTTCAGGTTCCGCTGGATAGGTAAGGAGTCCACTACACGCAGCAAGCAGCTACATGGGTAGCAGGGGTTGTGTGGCGTGGACTGGGCGGTTATTTTAGGTGAGATTGCCTCAGGCAAGTACAGAAAGGAGAACAGCCTCAAAGGGTGCGGGGCAACGTCAGGACATTTGGGGACCAAGCAGCAATTGGTATGGTAATTGTAAACTGTCAAAGCTGCATTGGTAAAGTACCGGAACTTCAAGCGCTGGTAGAAAGCACTGAAGCTGAAATCGTTATAGGTATAGAAAGCTGGCTGAAGCCAGAGATAAATTCTGCCAAAATTTTTACAAAGGCACAGACGGTGTTTAGAAAGGATAGATTGCATGCAACCGGTGGTGGCATGTTTGTTGCTGTTAGTAGTAGTTTATCCTGTAGTGAGGTAGAAGTGGATAGTTCCTGTGAATTATTATGGGTGGAGGTTACACTCAACAAGGGAGCTACGTTAATAGTTGGCACCTTTTACTGACCTCCCGACTCAGCAGCATTAGTGGCAGAACAACTAAGAGAAAATTTGGAATACATTTCACATAAATTTCTCGGCATGTTATAGTCTTAGGTGGAGATTTCAATTTACCAGATATACACTGGGACACTCAGATGTTTAGGACGGGTGGTAGGGGCAGAGCATCGAGTGACATTATACTGAGTGCACTATCCGAAAATTACCTTGAGCAATTAAACAGAGAACTGACTCGTGGAGATAACATCTTGGACCTACTGATAACAAACAGACCCGAACTTTTCGACTCTGTAAGTGCAGAACAGGGAATCAGTGATCATAAGGCTGTTGCAGCATCCCTGAATATGGAAGTTAATAGGAATATAAAAAATGGGAGGAAGGTTTATCTGTTTATCAAGAGTAATAGAAGGCAGATTTCAGACTACCTAACAGATCAAAACGAAAATTTCTGTTCCGACACTGACAATGTTGAGTGTTTATGGAAAAAGTTCAAGGCAATTGTAAAATGTGTTTTAGACAGTTACGTTCCGAGTAAAACTGTGAGGGACGGGAAAAACCCACCGTGGTTCAACAACAAATTTAGGAAACTACTACGAAAGCAAAGAGAGATTCACTCCAAGTTTAAATGCAGCCAAAACCTTTCAGACAAACAGAAGCTAAACAATGTCAAAGTTAGCCTCAGGAGAGCTATGCGTGAAGCGTTCAGTGAATTCGAAAGTAAAATTCTATGTACCAACTTGACAGAAAATCCTAGGAAGTTCTGGTCTTACGTTAAATCAGTACGTGGCTCGAAAAAGAATATCCAGACACTCCGGGATGATGATGGCATTGAAACAGAGGATGACACGCGTAAAGCTGAAATACTAAACACCTTTTTCCATAGCTGTTTCACAGAGGAAGACCGCACTGCGGTTCCTTCTCTAAATCCTCGCAGAAACGAAAAAATGGCTGACATCAAAATAAGTGTCCAAGGAACAGAAAAGCAACTGGAATCATTCAACAGATGAAAGTCCACTGAACCTGACGGGATACCAATTCGATTCTACACAGAGTATGCGAAAGAACTTGCCCCCTTCTAACAGCCGTGTACCGCAAGTCTCTAGAGGAACGGAAGGTTCCAAATGATTGGGAAAGAGCACAGGTAGTCCCAGTCTTCAAGAAGGGTCGTCGAGCAGATGCGCAAAACTATAGACCTATATCTCTGATGTCGATCTGTTGTAGAATTTTAGAACATGTTTTTTGCTCGAGTATCATGTCGTTTTTCGAAACCCAGAATCTAGTCTGTAGGAATCAACATGGATTCCGGAAACAGTGATCCTATGAGCTCCAACTCACTTTATTTGTTCATGAGACCCAGAAAATATTAGATCCTGGCTCCCAGTTAGATGCTATTTTTCTTGACTTCCGGAAGGCGTTCGATACAGTTCCGCAATGTCGCCTGATAGACAAAGTTAGAGCCTACGGAATATCAGACCAGCTGTGTGGCTGGATTGAAGAGTTTTTAGCAAACAGAACACAGCATGTTGTTATCAATGGAGAGACGTCTACAGACGTTAAAGTAACCTCTGGCCTGCCACAGGGGAGTGTTATGGGACCATTGCTTTTCACAATATATATATATATAAATGACCTAGTAGATAGTGTCGAAAGTTCCATGTGGCTTTTTGCGGATGATGCTGTAGTATACAGAGAAGTTACAGAATTAGAAAATTGTAGCGAAATGCAGGAAGATCTGCAGCGGCTAGGCATTTGGTGCTGGGAGTGGCAACTGTATGAGTGGGGTACTTATTTGTGATGAGATTCAAGTTTTGTTTGAAGCATTCAGCTATTATATCATCTGAGTCAGGGAGGGGGGATTGGGGGAGGGGGTGGGGTGGAGGGGGTCAGTAGAAGGAGCTAATTACTATTTTGGAACGGCTGTTGAGTATGAACTATCTATTTCAACTTCACTACGAGATGAACTACTACCAATAGATAAAAACACACCACCAATTACTTTATTTAATCTATCCTTTCTGAAAACGGTTTGCGCCTCTGTAAAAATTTCAGCAGAATTTATCTTTGGCTTTAGCCAACTTTCTGTTCCTATTAAGATTTCAGATTCAGTGCTTTCTATCAGTGCTTGAAACTCTGGTACCTTTCCAACATAGCTACAACAATTTACAGCTACAATACCGACTGTTGCTTGGTCGATTCTCATCGTTTCTTTGCCCTGTACCATTTGAGACTGCAGCCCTTTTTGATCTTTCCCAAGACTGTCTAACCTAAAAAACCACCCAGCCCACGCCACACAGCCCCTGCTACCCATGTAGCCACCTCCTGTGTGTAGTGGACACCTGACCTATTTAGCGGAACCCGAAACCCCACCACCCTAATGGTCGCAGAACCATCAGAGCCTCTGATTCAGACCCTCCACTCGGCTCTGTACTAAAGGGCCACAATCGGTCCTGTCGACAATGCTGCAGATGGTGAGCTCTGTCTTCATCTCGCTTCTTTTCCTATAGCTTTTATTATAGCGTTCTGAACTTTTTTTTATAATTTGTGGATTTTTTTTTCAAAACTACCAATCTATAAAATTTTCTGTTTATTAGTACCATATAGTTCTACATTCCCTGAAAAGGAGAGCCTCCACTTTTATGTTGAACACGTTTTATAAACGTTTGAAATCATTGCCATACATAAAACCTGTTTTCTTACACACATTTTCACACAACAGGCTCATAAAAATGAAAACCTAGCCTTATTTAACATAATTTTAGTTTTCAAAGATGAGTAAGATACTTTTTTTCAAGCATTTTGAATGGTCCAGAATGTATGTGAAAGATCCAAAGGTTTCAATTTATACAACTTATGTGTACTATGTTTTGTACTGAAATTAGCCAATCAATGAATGTTCCACTGCTTCAGTGCCTTTCTTTGATACAGAGTGATGCCTTCCTGTTGAATCAATAGGAACTAGAGCACTTACAAGCTTCAAAACATTGTGAATACAATACCAGCAGCTGGTTCATGTGACTGCATAAAGTTCACTACAATTTCGTTTAACTTATAACTGGTGTCTATAATCTCTGCAGATCCCCCAGTCACATTCATACACACACGCCCCCAAGATACCCTTATTCAGGTTGTGAATCTGATTATCATCCTGTTGTTTCTGGGGTTTCAGCCGAACGAAAGGAATTTCTTATTTCTTGTTTTTTAAAGTCCATGCACTATGAATTGGCCAATCACTTTGAGTCCAGAAATTTGTCTTCTGAATTCAAGTAGTTTGTTTGGACTATCCTTTTATCTGCTCATGAAATTCTTTGTTTTCCTCTTTGGACAAAACAATGAGGGGCTGTGGATGAGTAAGATTTCACGACTCTCATAAAATCCTCAGCATTCTGAATCACAGCTGTATTTACTCTCGAAAGATTATGTTTTGTAGCACGGTGCTTCAGCAGACCATCTACACCATCACAAGGCCCCTTTCCATGACCAATGGCAATCAGTTGGCATAAGTGATATACTCAATTCAAACAGTTGGTAATGATTTTTAAAGTGACAAGGAACACCATCAGAAATAATGATGATCTTCTCTGCCCCTGTTTGCAGTTGAAGAATTTTCCACACTGCTAACAAAGCATGTGCTGAGTCATGTTCAATTATAGCTGCGACACCTGTGGACTTGTTTTGAAAATATGTCACTCCTGTAAAAATTGAAACCTGGTCATTACTCCAGTGATACCTTTGTACTTGTAGAAGAATTACAGACCAGTTCTCAGCAAAATCATAGTGAAACACTAAACATAGTTCTTCCGCCTATACACACCCTTTCACTTCTGCAATGTGTTGTTGTTGCAATTTCTTCAAATGCTACTGTGCTACTGTTATCACTGACCATTTATAACGTTCATCAATGAAACTGTCAAAGGCAACAGTTTTCTTAATTAGTTCATTTTCCTCCCATGTCGCATATGTAATTTCTGCAGAGTTATAGGCTACATCTTCCAGTCCAAGTGTCTCTAAAGACAGTCCTCTCTTTCCAGGACAGTCACCACATTTTTGAAACCAACAAGTCTCTCACTTTACGTCATAGACTACTAATGACTTCACATGCCCAACCAAGATGTCATATGTCATGTGCCCCAGTAAGTTCTTCAAAATTACCACACAAAGTTCAAAATTCGCACAGTACACTTATAAACAGACATCTCTAGGTGGGTGTGGAACTACCCACTTAGGCCGTAGTGAATAAAATATTGATCTTCCAATATGTGAAGTTGGATAGTTGCTCTCGTAAATTGCAAAAGTTTCTGTAATACTGCGAATCATGTACCTCTTCACTTTCACAACTTTTTGACCTTCAATTGTTACAATTATAGGGTCTTTTTTGTTGGCACTCTGGCGAGATCAGTCCCATTTATCTTCCATATAAAATGACTGTATTATTTGAACTTGAGCTGCTTCTACAGGATGACTATAGTAAGGATCTGGTCTTCCAAAGATCCTTTTACAGACCTCACATTTCTTGATTTGTCTACCATGTTCTTTGATACTGATGGAACATGGTTCAAAATTGATTTTTTTTAATACCTCTGGAATAATAGTTAAAAATTTCACCTTTTCACTGTAGGATGCACAATATTCAACAGCTGAATTGATATTTGTGAAAAATTCCTGGAAAGAGGTGCCAGAGTGCTTTGATTCATTTTCTTCTGAAGATGGAATGTCTACTTTGAAGAGTGTGGTCAGTTTTGTTGTAGTGTATTCATCCATAGCTTTGGTAATTTCTCTGCACTTTCTTGATGCATAGAGCTTATGGCTCAACTTCACTGACCACAGTTTCTTACAGGAGTAGCAGCTACCTCTGTAGTTGACTGATTCTGAGTATTTAATTCTTCCTCTATTGATGCAAAATCTGCATCATCTACACCCTGCGAGGCTTCAACTTTTTCAGGTACTATCATTGTTGTAATTCTGTCAAAACATTTAAAAACACAAAATGTCATCACTGGAAACATCTTCACTTTGAAACAGAGTCTTCAAATGAGAACACTTATTCCCAACCTGGTCTTATACACACATCAAAAAAAGTTTTGCAATACCTCAGGTCCAAGAGTTCCAGAACCTGTATAAAATATTGAACAGAGATCACCATAAACATCATTTCTGCTCTTTTTATTGCTCATGAAAACCACACATTGCATGTTGTACCACCATACACTGAGACATTCAAAGGTGGTGGCCCAGACTGCTGTACACGCCAGTACCTCTAATACTCAGTAGCATGTCGTCTTAGCATTGATGCATGCCTGTATTCGTCGTGGCATACTATCCGCAAATTCATCAAGTCACTATTGGTCCATATTGTCCCACTCCTACATGGAAGTTCGGCGTAGATCCCTCAGAGTGGTTGGTGGGTTACATCCTCCATAAACAGCCATTTTCAATCTATTCCAGACATGTTCGATACGGTTCGTGCCTGTAGAACATGCTGGCCACTCTAGGTGAGCAATGTCATTATCCTGAAGGAAATCATTCACAAGATGTGCATGATGGGGGCATGAATTGTTGTCCATGAAGACGAATGCCTCACCAATATACTGCCAATATGGTTGCACTATCGATAGGAGGATGGGATCCACATATCGTACAGCCGTTACGGCGCCTTCCATGGCCACCAGTGGCGTACTTCAACCCCACATAATGCTACCCCAAAATAGCAGGGAACCTCCACCGTGGACAGTGTGTCTATGAGACATTCAGCCTGATCCAGTTGCCTCCAAACACGTCTCCGACGATTGTCTGGTTGAAGGCATATTCAACACTCATCAACAGCTGAATTGATATTTGTGAAAAATTCCTGGCAAGAGGTGCCAGAGTGCTTTGATTCATTTTCTTCTGAAGATGGAATGTGATGCCAATCCTAAATTTTCCCGATTAGCATTTTAAAAAAATAATTCAAAAGGCGACAGTAAAAGAACTTTGACAGATATATCCAAACGGAGGATACCAATTGTAATCATAAAGCAATTATCTTTCCAATAGAAGGACTGTAACAAAATATCTCAAATTGTTATAGAGATACAGCATTTAAAAAAAAAATTCTGAAATCCGCATCTTCAGAATGGTGTTTATAGTGTCATCTTTGGAGGCCTGTATGTCAGGGCAGAAATTTTTTGGGAAAAACAAAATAATACATGTTTCTTTCTTACTCCTGAATTCAATAACATCTGAGACTATGAAGGTACCCCCCCCCCCCCCTCCCCCTTGCCTGAAGTGATACAGATTATGATGATAAAGTTACATAATTTTGTTTGTTTGTAAACACATGTCAGCAGTCCTGGTACACTATGATATTCCTGCACTCCAGTACTGCAGCACACCACTAGAAGAGCCAAAATGAGGAGGCAAACCCTATCGAAGAGGAATTTGTACAGAAGTTCATTTTGAGCAACAACAGAAACATTGCACTCATGCCAGGCTAATCCACAGGACTCCTTCAGCTACCTGGGTTGGCCTGGCAAATATCAAGGACATCAATTTGTTGTAGAATTTTGGAACTGTGATAATATATGATATGATTACTTTGGAAATAAAAATAAACAATGTTCAATCATAAACAAGGATTGCACAAACATCAATCCTTGCTTGCTGTAAATAGTGCAACTCAAAGTTAATGTCAGGTATCTTGGTTTCCAGAAGGCTTTCAACATGGTTCCACATTACAACTTAATGAAACTGATATGAGTTTATAATATAATGCTGGGCAGACCTCAACAAGGAAGTATATAAAACCAATCATATTCATGAAACATCAACTCACCTGTTATTTAAGTTCAATGTAGGAACAAAAAGCAACTTGCCTTTTGGACATACAAAAAGTAGTGCAACAGGAAAGTGTCGTAGTAATAAAAGAATAAATCCTAGGGCCAACAAGGGACCACATGTGGCTAATATAATGAAACCTACATACAATAGACTTTCGGTACCTATTTAAATGTCAGGAGACATGTTATATTCATTTACATAAACAAATTTATATAGTAATATATCTAAAAACAAAGATGATGTGACTTAGCAAACAAAAGCACTGGATGGTCGACGACAGACATACACACAAATATACACGTTTGTGTGTCTATCGACCCGCCAGTGCTTTTGTTTGGTAAGTCACATCATCTTTGTTTTTAGATATATTTTTCCCACGTGGAATGTTTCCCTCTATTATATTCATATCATCAATTTATATAGTAAGATAGATACATTAAGGAAAACTATGAAAGTGTCAAACTTAGGAGTAAAAAAAGAAAAATTAAAGTTGTTATGTCATCTATGCACCAACCATGTTTGAAACCATCAACTCCATCGGCAGCAAATTGTAAAATTCCATATGAACTTCACATGTGTCTCCAACGACCCAAAGGTAATCTGTCGGGGGGGGAAAAAAAAAAAGTTGAGTACTTGGCATTACTAATAACTTTGCACAATAAATTGATTACAGGAACTTAGCACAATATTAAACTTACTTCTTAGTGTACAAGTTGAAAAAAGCAAACAAACTGAACCTGCAAAGATTTCAATATATGAAGTTTTCGCAAAAAAAAAAAAAAAAAAAAAAAGGGGTGGTGGGGGGTCAAGCTGAAGAAAAGGTTGTACCCAATAACAGTACAAAATGCACCTATTCCAACATGGCACAAAAACTTTTAGCTTTTGCAATCAGCTAATCATAGAAAGTTAGGAGCAGGGGGGAGACATAATGTAGACAGGATGCAGAAATGAATGAAATTTTATGTTATTTGAGTATTAATAGGAATTACATTGTACCAAAAGGTATTAGTTTTAAAAAGCAGATATTCCTGAATTAAGTAAAAAGGCACTGCATAAAAAAGTTCCCTCTTGATTTCCCCAAAAGATGTCGAACAATGTCTTCCCAGTTTTCAATATAAGTACTCCCACGTAGATGACTATTTTTCCAATATTAATTTTAAAAACTTTTGTATCAACCCCTTAGTCTTGTTATTGAAATCATGCTCTGTCTTTTTCATTGAGAAAAAAAAGAGATATCCTGATAACTTTTTTTCTATACTGAAAAATATTCTCTCTAAGTCAAGATCGCCATAACATTGTGTAACTCAATTAGCTAATGGAAACACAAAGAAAAATAGTTTCTTTATACAATCTATATATGAAGCATACCAGAGATTTAACTGATCTAAGACACTTCATTTAATCTAGTATGTGGATTGTCTAATTCAGACTGGGATATTATTATTTATTTAATCAATTATCCCCCTTCAGGAGAGTGATTGAACTTGAATTTACAATTTTTTTTTTTTAATTATTTCCCTCTTCCTCTTCCGGGAACTCTTCAACCTCTCAGAATGTTCTCTCTTCCATTTGTCTGTCCACTTTTTACCGTGTTGTTGCATTGTTCTTATTCAAACTTCACATTCATGATTTTACTTTGGCACTCATTGCAATCTTCAAGATTTTCTATGTTGCTCTGTTACATGTCCCTCTGGACCACCTTTAGCCACTACTTGCTGCACATTTACTCTTTGTTATGATGTTGAGTAGTTTCTTTGCCATTCTGGTGTTCTTGATTCTGCAGATGTGGTGTGTGTAGAACTTTGCTCATCATTTCCTGATTTCTTCGGTTATTGTGTTCGTCTTTTGATAGAGTTCGTTCTGAGATCTCTTCATTCAAATGTCATTTTTGTTGATTGCTCTATAAATTTTTCATTCCTGTTTTTCTATTACCCTAACTTTGGAGTGACTACCAATTACCATTGTTTCAGCTATGTACGTTCCTTCTGGAAGAATCACAGTTTTGTAATGTCTCAGTTTTGCATCTGTTGTTGTAGTATGCCCATGTTAATTTATACGCCTTTTGCAGCTTGCTGATCCTTTGTTCATTGGTGATTCTGTTTAGTCCTGGTAACTGTATAGTTCTGCCGTGTTTCGAGATTGGTGGGGACTTGCTTTCTGGTGATCTTTCCATCTACTCTTTTTTTTCGTACAAAACATGCAATCCAGTTTTCTGTGCAATTTCATGTAGTTTTTCAACTGTGTGAATCACTTCTGTCCTGTTGTTTGTGATAGTTGAAATATTGTCCACGAAAGCAAGGCATTTTACTTTAGTACGGTTTCCTTTTCTGATACAAATTTGAACACCTTTTACATGAGGTTCCCATTCTCTGATGATTTTTCTAGAACAATATTGAAAAGAATTGGGGATAGTCTGTCCCCCTGTGCTGTACTCCTGTTCTAATTTCAAAGGGTTCTGATATCTCACCCATGAATTTCACTTTGAAAGTAGTTCTTGTAAGTGTCTGTTCTATGATTTTTCCATGTCTTTTGGTCGATTCTGAATTCTTCCATGGTCTTAAACAGGGTTTCGCAGCCTATTGAGTTATACGCTTTCCTGTAATTGATGAATGTAATTACTGTTGTTCTGCATTTTCCCATTTGTGGTATCGTCTTTAGGTTCCAGATCTGTTCCATACATGATCACTCTTTTCTGAATTCAGTTTGGTATTCACCAAGTAGTGGATTTGCCTGGGGCTCTTTTCTGTTTAGGAATGCTTTGGAGAGGATTTTGTATGCCACTGGGAGCAGGGAGATTCCTCTGTTATAGTTGATGTCTGTCTTGTCACCCTTTCTATGTAACGGGTGGATCGGAAGGCATTTACAGACTTCTGGTATTTCCTCTGTCTCCCATATGTCTGAGATTAGGTGATGAAGATTCTATGTCAGTGTAGGATCGTTACATTTTGAAAGTTCTGAGATAATCCCATCTTCTCCTGCTGCTTTGTAGTTCTTGAGCTGCTTGATTATCACCGTAATTTCTGTGAGATCTGGGGCTTTTGAGTCCAAGTGTGTTAATACCAGGGGTGTGAAGTCAAGCTTTTTCTGTGGTGGTTCACAGTTAAGAATGGAGCAGAAATATTGGGTTAATATTTTGCAGTTGTTTTTTGAGTTGGTTTGCAGTGATTTGTCGGTTCTTTTAAAGCACAGACTGGGTGCTTGGTATCCCTATAGGTTTTCTCTAAATGTTTTGTAGAAATTTCTTGTATTATTTTTGTTGAAATCCTGTTGAATTTCATGGAGTCTATTGTTGTCACAGCCTCAATTTTCTTTCTGAATCACCTTTGCAGTCTGTTTTCGAGTTCTAAGAAAGTTGTCCCAGTTTTTCCTCAGTTCTGTGGCTGTTGAATTTTTTCCAGGCTGTTACTCAGTTGTCTACTGCCTGACTGAAGACTGTGTTCCACCAGCAGTGTTTTCTGGTGCGAAGGGGCAGTCCTAGCTTCACGGCTTCCTGAATTTTTATTGTTAGTTTCTTCCAGCCTGTCAATTTTTCCTAATTAATTTGTTTGATGATTTGTGCTTTGTTGCATTTCTGGTATTCCGGATGTGGCTTCATGTTTTTGGGTGGACATTTTTTCCTTCTACTGGGCTGAAAATTTGTCTTTATTTGTAGGAGATGATGGTCTGATTCAAAAGTGCCTTTGGAAGGTCTTCAGACTGAGATATATTAGTAGTCTTGAGAACTAATGTGGATTGTCCAATCTGGATTGTGATGTATTAGTAACCTTGAGAACAAAAAATTAGCTACAGTCACATCATAAGACAACAACAGCTACCAAACAGATGGATATCACTACCATGGTTTACGTGACAATACTAAACATGATTTTACACAACTATTATTAGTATGTACAATAATAGTATTTGGGCAACAACATTTTTTTAGCTATGTATAAATTACTGTTTGAATAAACAGATGAAATTCGAAACTAAAGAGTTTAACAATGAATGTCTACACATGTTGACACAACACTGCAGTCTCCGGCAGCAGTTCTGATGACATCACAGACTATCTGTTGCATGGATACAAATAAATGATTCAGTGTGCTGAGCTTGTTTCACTTTGAAACAGCTATCTGAGGATTTATAGCTCCCAGCACCAGGAGACTATACATTAGTCAGAGAAATATGCTTGGACCAAAGCCTTATGTTCATAAAATAAAAAGCATCAAGGATGTAAATACTGGCCAAAAAGGCCTATATTGTATGATACGGGTTCATTCTTCAATTTCTGCAACTAATACTGACAATATAGTAAAAGTCTATACAGAAAATGCCTGTCAGGGCTCTAAGTTATATGCGCGATTTTGCTTATGTGTTAGTCCTGTGCGATATCATCAGCACTGTTATTATTCTGTTAGTCTTTAAATATTTTATGTTCAATGTAATGTTAGGAAGTCCATCATAAAAATACCGATGGCTCAAAATGCACACTATTATGAGGATGTGGTGTCATCGCTCTTCAAAACTGTGTAAGTTTCTCAGTGAAATAGGTCATTGTTCTTTTCTGACTGTTTACATTCATTGTCATTTGAAAAAGTTATTAAAATCGCTATAGAAGTTTGCACATTTCATAACGCAAAGTTACCACAAGGTTAAAGAAAGTATATGTTCAAAATGAACATGTGGCCTTTGCGTAAATGGTCACAATTTATGTTAACAGGGTTGTATTTCTGAACTTTACTCTCACTAATTTGTTCAAAAAATGGTTCAAATGGCTCTGAGCACTATGGGACTCAACTGCTGTGGTCATCAGTCCCCTAGAACTTAGAACTAATTAAACCTATCTAACCTAAGGACATCACACACATCCATGCCCGAGGCAGGATTCGAACCTGCGACCGCAGCAGTCTCACAGTTCCGGACTGCGCGCCTAGAACCGCGAGACCACCGCGGCCGGCTCACTAATTTGTGCTCACAACAATACTGAGCATTAATTCCTTTATACGACTGTGACAATGGAATGGATCTTATTGGTTTCTGTTTATTTCAATCTTTGGCAAAAGTTGTCTGATAACTTATCCAAAAATTTAAATAACACTTTCACAATCAAAATTATTGCATCATTAGTACGATCAGTAGGTACAGTTTAACTCTTACATAACACGACTATATGAAATCATGTTTCCCTCATAACAGGGTATTTTACAGCAATGTTCCAACATTAATATTAGAGATGGTTTTAATTTGATTTTCTTTGGATTCAATTGATTTTTCTCTTTAATTGGTGGTGGTGAAGTTAGTTTGCACAAAGATGTTGAGTTTCTAGAGTATTGAGACCAACTGCTCTTCTTTGGAAGACGCACTGGTTTCATAGCATTTAATGGTTCAGAGAAAGCTTTCTCTGTGCACATGATGTAGAGCTGGGATGATGTTGAAGAACTGCTATCAATAACAAACTTCTTTAAAACTGTTTCAAACGATGTGGCGAATGTCAAACACTGCACCACCTTGAAAGCCTTCTCATTCTCACCATTCACTATTCTCCTTGTGACCTTCAGTTCCTGAATTATTCTCTTCTTGACACAAAAATGACAACATCTGCTCATATGGAATGATCATGTGCTTCAGTACAGATTTGCATGATTGATTGCTTTATGTGTCTTTGATTTGTATGTAAGTTACTACATACAGCACCACCATTGCAATTGTAAGTTCTATGTCTAAACATTAGGCATTACAAACACCTTGTAGGATTGTTACAGGCTGACAATTGTTGAACTACATGAAAAAATTGTTAATTAGTTGCAAAACATGGCATGCACACATTTTCTTCAACATGTAAACATCACTACAGATATTCGGATTTAGGTTATGACATGTTCAATATGCCTGATGTGGTGCAGATGAATAGTGCAATGCTGCATGATCCGCTGAAGTGTTGAAACATCGATACTGTCAATGACCTCCTGAATGGCTGTTTTCAGCTCAGCAATGGTTTTGGTGTTACTGCTGTACGCCTTTTCTTTAATATAGCCCCACAAAAAGGCGTCACATGTGTTCAGACACAGAGAATATGGCAGCCAATCGAGATCCATGCCAGTGCCCTCTGGGTACCCCAGAGCCAGAAAGCAGTCCTCAAATTGCACCTTCCTGCTTCGATGGAGTTGAGCTATGTCTCGCATGAACCACATCTTGTTGAAATTGGGGTGACTTTGGATAATGGGGATGAAATCATCTTCCAGAAGTTTCACGTACTGTTTGGTAGTCACCGTACCATCAAGAAATATTGCACTGATTATTCCATGACTGGTCATTGCACACCACACAGTCACCCATTGAGAGTTAAGACACTTCTCGATCGCAAAATGTGTAATCAAAGTCCCCCATATGTATCAATTTTGCTTACTTATGAACTCATCCAAATGAAAGTGGGCTTCATTGCTAACCAAACCATACTAATTCCTATCATGCCCCATGGCCAACCCAGCAGTTTGAACATCCTAATGCAAACCATTCAGAAGTTATGACCATTTTATTTCATATAGTTCAATAATTGTCAGCCTGTATAAAGGACATACCTTTGAGGCAGAAAAACCCAGCTATGATATATTCTGATAATACTGGCCAGTTTAATGTTAAAATAGATGCTACATTCTTTCTCTAGTGGTCCATTTATTTTCTACATATTATTCACCTCACATTTCCCCATTATTCTTGTCATTCGCTGGGGTCCATTTCCTTTATGTTGTGACAAGTAACTAATCATATGCTAAAATGAAAGTCTTATGCATTTCCGTAGTCATATCGTTGTCAATTTAATCTCTGGCCCCTAAAAACTTACATACAGTCTCTGTCTGTAGAGTACCATTTAACTCCTTTCAAAGATCCAGAAACTTTTTCGAAAAATTTGTCAACATAAGAGTGGAGATATTTTTAAAGGATTGGCTTCACTCTTTATGAGTATATGTGAATTTTGGCAAACTTGAATTTGTTACTCACTCCACCATAAATTTTGCATTTGTTTTTTAAGGAAGACCACCTATCCAGTCTGGCTTTGCAGCTTGGGTAGTAGTAATCTCTGGTGGTTTTCTCTTCCATCAGAAGTATGAGCAGTAACAATCATTCAGTTCCAAGAGGCACTAAGGAAATAAACCTCTCACACAGATCTCTCTTTAGTTAGGAAAGGCTCATGCAACTTAAATGCAGCATGTACCTCGTAAGTTGTCCATTAATTACTATTATGCCTCAACAGCCATCCATCCCACCAGTAAATAGTGCACCTTGAAAATAAAAGATTTTTACCATCCTTTTAAACCGGGCAGTTAAGACGCTTTGCTTTCTAAATCACACAACATTCCATCATCAAGCCTTGTTATTGCTGAAACATGCCCAGAGGTTGTGAACCTTGAGTGTAACTTCCACACGCTGCCATTGGTGACTTGACCCATGGGGGCAACCAGAAGTTAGCATTTCAGTGTGGAAAGGAAAATAGAATTTCAAATACTCCAGACCATACGCCCACCAATCATGTGATCACAAAAGAGCTTTGAGGCTCCTGGGAATATTAATTAACTTGCAAAGAGGGGAGGGAGGTGAAACAGAAAAATCTGATAAGCAGACTGCACTGACAATGCAATTTGGAGTATGAATTGTTGGAATGTCCATCCTAATTCACCAGATTTAGTACACTCTGTCTTCCATTTATTCTCACACTTGAACAAATTTTGTGGTTTGAAAATGTTTTGAGTCCAAAGAAGAAGTTACGCCAGGTGTAGATCAACCTTTCAAAATCTCACTGCAGGGATGAATCTCACGATTGAAAAAATGTTGTACAAAAGAAGATTCAGTTAAGTTTAAAAAGTTCATTTTTAACCTATGTAGCACAGTCTTTCACTGCCAGGTCAACAAGTTTTAAATGTGTTCTTATAATTTTTAATATAGACCTGTGTTTTGCAGCTATTACAGGTTACCATCTTTCACAAAGACACTAACAAACTATTGTTTTAGTTAGGGGGAGTGCTCCAGAGATGCTTTGTTGGTTATCATTTAAAATTACTGTTTTGCTAGATAACCTTAGGCATCTATTGGGTGGCACAGCTCCACATTTCTGATGGAATTTGTAATTGACAGTACACCTCATTCCTTGAGAGTGAGTATTTACAACTACTCATTACATGGTCTTTTGTACGGTTGGCTGTTCAGTGCTGGCAATTTTCTTATTACAGTATGCTTCTACATTTTCATTTTATGGCAGAGTGTTGCCAGTTAGTACAGTAGGTAGTTCAGAAGAATGCTTCTGAGAGTTGAGGTGGGGAAACAATTCTTCTCAGTCCCTTCCACCTCACAGCACGTAATCTTTTATATTACTGGCTATCTGAAAAATATTGCCCATCTACTGTAGTAGTTTTCAATGTCAGCCTTATTAGTTTCACTGTTCATCATTTATAGCCTACGTATTTCTTTTATTTTTATGTACAACAAAGGAGAAAATTCTTGTGAAATGTATGCAGGCATCACATCTCCTTGTAGGCAAGAACTGGCTGAGTGAGCCCAAGTACAAGTAATGATGTAAAAGAAAAATATGAAACATGCAGTATAAGAAAAAATACATTTCGGTAGGTGCACATATAGCACCAGTGCTGAAACTTCCTGGCAGATTAAAACTGTGTGACGAAGAGGAAGTGGAACATAGAACTTTTGCCCATGGAAAGTAGGAAAAGAAGTTACTGGCAGAAGTAAAGCTGTGGAGTAGGTCATGAGTTGTGCTTGGATAGGTCGGACAATAAAGCACTTGCCACAAAAGGCATAGGTCCGAGATTCGAACCCCAGTCTTGGACACAGTTTTAATCTGCCAGGATGCTACAAATCAGCACATACTCAAGTTACAAAGTGAAAATTCATTCTGGGAACACTGGTATTAATAAACTATATATACAACAAAAACTGATATCACATACACAATACTGAAGAATCGGACCGATGGTATTTATGAAGTATAAGAACATTGAAGAAGTGGGATGATTAAATACTCTTATATTTACATTGCTTGAACAGGGGAAAAATATTAGCAACGTCAGAAGGCATGCAAGCAAATAAATAAATAAATAAACAAACAAACAAACAAACAAACAAATAGGTGTTAAGTTTTAAATATTCACAGTCTTTATAGCCATTCTTTCTCATTGCCCAGACACAATTTTTATATGAACACAAATGATACTTGATCAGTATGCCAAAAGATATTCATTAATGATTCGAAATCTGACATTACAAACTTGTCATGAAATTAACTCACCCATTTTAGAACTTGATGATGTACTTTTCCTGTCTAGTGAACCAAAGTGAATTGGTGTAAATAGAAATGGGCCTGAATCCTCTTTCAGTTTTTCTATTTTCTGTGGTCGAAGATGTGGTACTAAATTTTGAAGAGTGAAACACCTATAAAATAAAATACCATCCACTATATACATTACTAAGAACTGCTCACACTGTCAAAATTGAGACATACTGAAAAGTAGCCTGGAAATTATTTGGATAGATATATATAAATCAGTATAACTTCAAAATAATTTTCACATAACGTATTCCTAATATATCACATACAATAAAAACCTTTCTAGATATGAGTTGCAGAACAAATGTCAAATGAGGGGAAGGAACTGGAGAAAGAATAGGAATTAGGGATGAGCTTTCAGGGTGAGAGGTAGGAACAGATGATGCAACGCAGAAACTGGACACGTGTGCAGGAGAGAGAAGTGGGAGCAAGGGGCAGGAAGTGGGAGCAAGGGGCACGAAATTACCTGCCATCTGTATTAGACAGTAATTTTTGATGTATAAAACTCAAGACAAAACTTTCAATATTACTTGAATTATTGTCAACTTACTTCAACTGTGGTAGATGAGTAAGATTCGCTGGTGGTACTACAGTCCCAGAGTCAAGAACAAGTGGTACTGGTGCTCCTTCACACTGTGCTGCCAAAGCTTGTAACTGCATAGCAAGGTCCTTACGTTCTGCTTGAGACAATGCACCCCAAAGAGCTTGGAGGAGGAATGTAGTGTGCCTTGTTGCTAATGCTGAATGGCCCATACGTCGGGCAGCTACAACCAGTTCCTGCACAAGTTGAACTTGGAGAACTGGCCATCCGTGCACACTGCCATCTATAAATACATAGCATTAGTGTACTGCCAAGACACATTTCAGCTATGATACATGGAAACAAAAAGTTTCATCCCCAGAAAATAATGTTCAGCCAATGAAAGAACAATACTCTGAATAAGGTTAGTGGTGGTGTGGTGGTTAGTGTTTAACGTCCCGTCGACAACGAGGTCATTAGAGACGGAGCGCAAGCTCGGGTTAGGGAAGGATTGGGAAGGAAATCGGCCGTGCCCTTTCAAAGGAACCATCCCGGCATTTGCCTGAAACGATTTAGGGAAATCACGGAAAACCTAAATCAGGATGGCCGGAGACGGGATTGAACCGTCGTCCTCCCGAATGCGAGTACAGTGTGCTAACCACTGCGCCACTTCGCTCGGTAATAAGGTTAGGATAATTCTCTACAGGTATGCCTCTTTTGTACAACAGTACAAAATAACAAACATGTTCCGATTTCTACATTGGTACGATTAACACCAAGTTATCAGTTACGATGCAAGGGCATAGACAAAGGGTGTATATTGGCAGTACTCAATATCCTCTTTCAAAGCATGCTCTACAGCATGGCAATAGTGACCTCTGTGAATGTGGATTCTCTTCCCTGACACCAATTTCTCACAATCCCACAGTTTGGAACTATTGTTACAACAGGTGCTTGGTTCTCGCCATTCATTTTACAAACTTATGTTAATTTTTGTGGTCTCAGCATTTCTTGTCAGTAAGCAATGCTTTTCTGCACTCCCATTTGTTTTTCTATATCTTTTATTTTCCAAGTGATCCCCCCCCCCCCCCCCCTCCCAACCGTACATTTGTCTACCACCCATTTAGCTTTCTGTTCTTGTTGTCTTTTGCATGATATTTTCCAGTAAAGTCTGTCTTGTTTATTACCTGGTCTTCCACCTTTAAGCTCCGAGGTTTTCAAATCCAATCTGGTGCACATACCAACAATTGGCTTTTCGCTCTCGTCCCATCTGGTAAGTCCCCCCCCAATTCTGAGTTTTCAGCAGTTCTAACAATCCTCCCCTTTTCCTAAAACTCATCACAGTCTTTTTCCTTCATCCATCTTCCTTTCCGTTCAAGGGTTCTGTCAGAAGGAAAAGCCACTGGCTCCAAACACTTACACATTTCCCTATCCTTTATACATTTTTCTCTCCTGTTGCCACTCAGTGAGCAGATATTTTTACCTATCCAATAATATTAAATCGTGAAAAATTAATACCTAATGTAAACAAGATTTTGCAAACAAATGGAAACACTGACCCCAAATACACAAACTTCATCTACAAGTTTGCAAATTTCTTGCTTTGCTCTCGTACATATGCTTGTAAGAGTTATGCTGGTGTTCCATAAATATCCAAAGCATCCATCCCTTCCAAGTTCATGCACATATCTTTTTGAAGTTCAGAAATAAATATTGATTCTGTACTGGACCAGGTCAATGGCCATTTTCATCACGAACTGAAATACATGTCACACAAACTATTTCATAACACACAAACTATAGCAGTACCTGATACATACAAATACTTGGAGTACCTGACAAAGACTTTTTTTATTACAGAAATTTAGTAAACAAATAGTAAAGCAATATTTTACAAGTGCAATCAATACCATTTATTGTCACGTCATTTTTATGACATACTGGATATAATAGAGAAATCTAATGGTCCCGTCTATAGCATATGTAAACGCTATACTTAAAAAATTGCTTAGTACTTCATTTGTTATGGCTTAACATGTAAAACGACATTTTTATTATATTTTTGGAGAAATATATTTGATATAATGCCCAACTTTCATTTTTGTTTGTTATGTATTTGGGGATTACTAACAACAATGTAATGCTTATTTTCAAACTATTGTTTTCCGCAGATTGTTGTCTTCAATTCAGGCATTAAAACAAATGCATCATCAAATGCAAAATGCATACACACATCTTAAGTGTGAAAAACAAACAAAGATAACTGATTACCTTAAGCAGAACAGTATGCTACTGCATTGCATTTTAATGTTAAAGCACTTAGTTAAAAAACTTAACAACCTTGTCTTTGCTGCACCTGAAGAAAATTAGAAAATTAAATTCCAGTATGAGTTATTTTTTCAAAGTGCAGTAGTGGAATAACAGTGTACTCACTAATGATGTTTTGTGGATATATGTGTGAGATATTTTCTGTCTACTACAGTAGGTACAGTACATTACATTTGTACAACATTTTAATGAGAAATGTATCAGAAAGTGTAGGCCTTCATGTAATGCACGTATAGAATACTGTCTTTTCATTTCATCATTGTTGCTATAAGCCACTTACAGTAAGTTTTAAACATGCCAACATTTTATCTCATTTATTATCCAAGACCATGTTTGACATTACCTAACAATTTACACTGCTGCTACTTCTTCCTTCCTTTTACATTTTGCTGGCATTTTATTGTTGTATGTACTACATAAACATAAGAAAACTCCCTCACTGTCCACAAATACTGAACTCTAAATACTACAGGTGTTCTGTATTCCTGCTACTTTTAGAAGTGTTAACTCTATGGCGGTCTAACATTTACTGATATGAAATCTTTATTGGGGGGGGGGGGGGGGGGGGGGGAAGGTTTTTGTGACCATCGGCTAAACCGCTGGTCCCTTCGACATCGTTATGACTGGTTTCAACTGTATTCAAAGATAAAAATTTATGTTCAAATGATGACACTAACAGAAAAATTATTAAATTAATTATTATTAAAATGTATGCTTATTTTTCATATTTTGATTTAATTCAAAATTGCAATTACATTTGAAATTATTGTCATTATTGTTATCTGCATAATTTATTCTGGATAATAATTTGAAAGCATTTGTAAAATAAAAAGTTGATCAAATATAAATTTCACTGGATGTAAAAAATTGGTACTCTTGAGATCACTGTCCTGCAGGTTTCTGTATCTCTGGTCTCCTTGACCAAACATGTTTTTGGCGCGTGTTAGTAGTAGGCAGGAATCTGTTCTTTTGCAAGCTGAAGATGGTGTATGTACTTGGTGGGTATGGTTGTTGGCATATACTGCCCTGCTGAATAATTGTAATTTCATCATTGTGGCAACAAAAAGAAACATTACAATTTCACCATGCTGTGTTCTTACCTGAAATACAAAAATTGCATCATACTTACTAGATAGACATAAATTACTGTATTATCAAAAAGAGCCACTTTTTCAGCCAGACAAATTTTCTTTAAGCAGCCACAAGAAACAGATATGATTAAATATTGTGGTATATTCCTTCTCAGACATTTCTTAGCTGCACTATACTGTTGCTGTCATAGTGAAAACATGTACTTGATTTGACATTTTTCAAGTTATAAGATTATAAGATAAGAATCTCAGTAAATTATCTTACTTTCATTCACTGCTTTCGTATGGTATCATATTCTAGGGTAATTCATCATTGAGTAGAAAAGTATTCATTGCTCAAAAACGTGTAATCAGAATAATTGCTGGAGCCCACCCACAGTCATCCTGCAGACATATATTTAAGGATCTAGGGATCCTCACAGTATATATATTCACTTATGAAATTTGTTGTCAATAATCCAACCCAGTTCAAAAGTAATAGCAGTATGCATAGCTATAACACCAGGAGAAAGGATGATCTTCACTATGCAGGGTTAAATCTGACTTTGGCACAGAAAGGGGTAAATTATGCTGCCACAAAAGTCTTTCGTCACCTACCAAACAGCATCAAAAGCCTGACAGATAGTCAAACAACATTTAAAAATAAATTAAAAGAATTTCTAGATGACAACTCCTTCTACTCATTGGCTGAATTTTTAGATATAAATTAAGGGAGGGAAAAAAACTAACTTTAACATTAGTGTCATGCAATATTTTGTGTAATGTAATATCTTGTACAGACATCTTTCATTAACCTGACATGTTCCACATCATTACGAAGTGTCGTATTCATGATCTATGGAACAAGTATTAATCTAATCTAATCTCTTATCTAATCTTACCCATTTTTCACAACAGAGGGGAGCATGGCTGCAAATCTCTCATATCTATTTGCAACATGTCCTCACTTCAAATTTAGCAAAGAACCTTTTACATCTTCTCGAATTATTTTCTGTTTACATTACACAATTATCTTTTCCATCTTGTCACATTTTCTGTTTCCATTACAAATTAAATCTTTCATTGTTTGAAGTTCTTTGACTACGCAGACGCATGTCCACAAAGCTCGCTCTAAGACAAGTGATTAATATTGAAATAAGAGCTAATTTAGTTAGTATTGCAGTGTAGACTAGTACATTTACTACTTCTCCAGGCTATCTATTCACGGTTTCACTTTTATGAGCATATTTTGTAGAGACTGTTACTTGTTTGTTTTGTTTACATTTTAGGCGTAAATTTCATGTGAGTGTAGATATTTATTTTTGAGTAGATCATTTTTTCTGCCACCATCCTCATCCCTAGCCAGAACCCAGTCCCATATACTGTTCCTGCGTTGTTGCTTGGCTCATTGAATCCCCCCCGAACGGCCTTACCATCAAATTACCCATCTCTGACTGCCACCCCTCCTTCCACAAAGACCCCCATCTGTTCAGATTGCGCCAATATTTAGCCCTCGCCAACACAACCCTGCAAAACCATATCAACCAAGTACAAACCTCCTTGCAGTACCTTCTCTCAATCCAGAAACTTTTCCTGCTATGCAATCCCAAATTCCTGGAACCCATAACACACATTTAAACTCTTGCCCTGCATGAACTTGAGCAACATGCACAATGTCACCTCAAATGATCTCCCACCATCACACAGAATCCAGGACCTGATGAGACCCATACAACAGTAATGAACCTTTCCTCCAGAAGTCTTAGCCCCACAAAAATATCACTCCTTTCCAAAGGCTTCACCTTTTTCCCCACTCCCAAATTCAATCACGCAGTGCTTGTTAAAGACCTCTCCTTCTCCCTGTTCCTACAGTGGAAACACTTTTTCGCCACCAAAGGCCAATATTGAACCCTGCCTAACTCAGTTCACTCCTCAATCCAACTATGGTCTGCCCCCACATCACACTGTTAAGTTTCCAGAATTTCTTAACCTCGAACCTTACCTCATCGTCATTCCCCAAATCCCTCAACATGCAAACTAGCCTTACATCTGCAGAAAGAACCAAAAACTGATCCACCACTGTTGTTTCGAACCGCAAGGATTATCAGCGGAACAACTCTTCCTGCTGTCAGATACATCAAATACAAACCTTGGCACAGTGACCCAATTCCAGAAATCCAACAGGATCTACAGTCACTCTTCAAATCCTTCCGCTCATGCCAGAACCTTTCCCCATAGTCCATACCTCTATTCACCCCTACCCCTCCCTGCAATCCTACCTTCTGCATGCTTCCATAAATCTAACCACCCAGGATGCCCCTACGTTGCTGGTTACTGTGCCCCTACTGAAATAATCTTTGCTCTCAAAGACCAACACCACCTACCTCTTACCTCGATCCTACCCTCCTACATAAAATATACCAACCATTTCCTTCACCAACTCTCCACAGTTCCTATCCCTCTACCACACAATTCCCTGCTTTTAACTATTAATGCCACCTCCCTTTACACTAACATTCCTAATGCCCATGGCCTTACTGCTATTGAACACTACCTTTCCCAATGTCCGACGGATTCCAGACCAACAACCTCCTTCCTACTTGCCACGACCAAACATATCCTCACCCACAATTACTTCTCCTTTGAAGGCATTACCTACAAACAAATCCTGGATACAGCTATGGGCACCTGCAAGGCACCATCCTACGCCAACCTTTTCATGGGCCATCTAGAGGAATCCTTTCTAAACACCTAGAGCCCTAAACCCCTCACCTGGTTCAGATTCACTGACGATGCCTTTGCGATCTGGATTGATGATAAGGACACCCTATCCACATTCCTCCAGAAACTCAACAAATTCTCCCCCCATTTGCTTCACCTGGTCCAATTCAACAAGCCACCTTCCTAGATGTTGACCTCCACCTCAAAGATGGCTACATCAGTATCTCCATCCATATCAAACCTACTAACCACCAGCAATACCTCCGTTCTGACAGCTGCCATCCGTTCCACACCAAGAAGTCCCTTCCATACAGCCTAGTCACCTGTGGTCATCACATATGCAGCGATGAGTGGTCCCTCTCAAAATGTACCGAGGGTGTCACTGAAGCCTTCACAGACCATAATTATCCTCCCAACCTTGTATAAAAACAAATCTCCCATGCCTTATCCAGTCTCCTGCCACCTCCCAAAGTCCTGCAATCCAGCCACAGGTGAACATTGCCCTTGTAACTCAGTACCACCCAGGACTGGAGCAACTGAATTATGTACTCCACCATGGTTTCAACTACCTCTCATTATGCCCTGAAATGAGGAACGGCCTGCCCACTATCCTTCCCACCTCTCCCACAGTGGTATTCTGCCATCCACTGAAACTATGCAATACACTCATCCATCCTTACACAACATCTGCTCCCAACCCCTTACCTCATGGCTCATATCCCTGTAAGAGACTTAGATCCGAGACCTGTCCCATACATTCTTGCAACACCAGCTGCTCCAGTCCGGTCACTAACATCACCTATTCCATCAAAGACAGGGCTACCTGTAAAACCAGTCATGTGGTCTACAAGCTAAGCTGGAATCACTGTGCTGCATTCCATGTAGGCATGACAACAAACAAGCTGTCTGCTCACATGAATGGCCACCGACAAACTGTGGCCAAGAAACAAGTAGACCACCCTGTTGTTGAATGCGCTGCCAAACATGATACCCCTCATCTCAATGACTGCTTCACAGATTGTACCATATGGACCTTACCCACCAACACCAGCTTTTCTGAATTGCGCAGGTGGGAAGTTTCCCTGCAATACATCCTATGTTCCCATAACTCTCCTGACCTTAACCTTCATTAATCACTGTTCTCATCCACCCAGCCCCTTCCCTGTTCCCATTCGAGCACTGAACAGTTGCCATTCCACCATCACACCCAGTCTTTTTACTTCTCTCCTTTTCTGCTCCTCCAGCCCCCCCCCCCTTTTTCCTCCTCACCCCTACCCTTTGTCTAACATGCAGCACAACACCGTCCACCACCCCTACAATACTATCCCTCCCACATCCTGCTCCAGCCTCCCCCTTACCACCACCAGTTGCCACCTCCATCGTGCATTGGTGCTGCTGCTCGCAGTATGGTTTCAGTTGCCTGAGACTGCAGTCATATGTGTGAGTTGATTGTGTGTTTGTGGCAGTCTTTCTGTTATGACTATTTGCAACTCAGCATCTCTGCTATATAGCGAGTGGCAACTTTCCTTTTCATAATATTGATTAACTAGACTTAGCGGTTCAGAGTTAAATTACTTCGTGTGTGTTATATAGAGTACAGGTAGTTACATACGTTTAAAAGTATTCTTACATTAGCGCTTAGTTACATATTAGTACAGGTTACGAAACTTCTGTGTTCTTGTGCCAAGTTATTCTCTGCCTTTGTGTGAATTTTTCTATCAAACCATGTGTAACAAATGTGGTGGTTGCCATAGAAATCTGAAGCAGAGGGTGTTCGTGAAGACTGTAGGTTACGATTTCATCAGGGCAAATGTAGCTGTGAGGAAACAGTGTAGATAATGAGGCTCTTTCAGGGCGATGTAGGTTATGTAAGGAGGACAGAAAATTCGCTGAACAGGAGGCAATAATTTGTGTCCTTAAGGCTGAATTAAAAAAAAAACACAAATTTGAAATTATGTAGGCTAAGGGAGGAAAAAGAGATGGTTTGCTCAGGAAAGGTAGTAAAGCAAAGGGCGGAGAAGGTAAACTGTTGTAAACTTTCAAAATTCAGTTAGTACATCAGTTTGATTTGCTATCTGAAGTAGTGTAGGAAGGGCATCACCCAGATGCAGTTGAATGTAGATCGAGGTAGAATATTAGCTTGAAGAAAAAAAGACAGTTTGGGACCAAATCGGAATAGGAAAAGATGAATTTTGGTTCTAGATAGCAGTCATGGGAGGGCTGTAGGCCAGTAGCTTCAGGGGAAATTAGGAGGAGGGCACTAGGTCACAAGTTTTATGAAACCAAGTGCTATCCTTAGCCAGGTGACAGAAAAATTAGGTCAGTTATGCAGGGACTTTGAGAAGGAAGATCAGATAATTATAGTTGAGGGAGCAGGAAACAGCCTGGCTACGAATCCTAGATATAGTATTAGTAGAGACCTGGATAAAATAGAGCAGAAACTGGGCACACAAATGTAGGGTTTATTTAAGTCTTTCAGCACCATGATCTACCCTTGGTAAACACTGCTGTAAGGCATGTTGACACTGTGCTGAACAGGATGCTCCAGATATTGGCAAAATATCACTTAAGTGTTGTTCCAATTGATGCTATTGGTAGGTGAGGGCACACTACACACAGCCTGCACCTAAGGAGGAAGGGGAAAATTCACTTAGCTTCTCTATTAACAGGTACTATAAAAATGTGTGTGTGTGTGGGGGGGGGGGGGGGGGCACAGTCACATATAGGATGGTACCTCTGGTTAATGGAACCAGGCAGACAGGCTTTTTAGGTTCAAGCCAAAGACCAGCAGACAACAACCAAGAAAAATAGAATAAAAGAAGCTTTGTGTACAGTAAATAGGGATAAAGCTAAGGGCAGTATCAACTTTTATCGACAAAATATCGGAGGAATAAAAAAGTAAAATAGGTGAGCTGTTAGTGTGTTTAGATGATCTCAAAAATAAAAAAAGAGATTGATATACTCTGTCTGTCTATCTGAACACTGTGTAACTGGGGATGGAAAGTGTCAGTATAAATGGGCGTAATTTAGCATGTTACACTTGCAGATCTAGTATGGATAAAGGAGGAGTTGACATTTACACAAAACAAGGGTATAACTACAACACTGTAGAAGTAATCAAGTTTTGTGGCAATCAGCACTTTGAAGTTTACACAGGTGAACCATGGCTAGATAATAGTGCTGATATTAGCAACAATGTACAGCTGCCCATTAGGAGTTTGGGAGTTTGAGTGCCTAGTATGCTGTGTGCCAGACAAAAAGAAAAAAAAAATTATGCATCTGTGGTGGTTTCAACGTAAACTTTCTAAGCAATTCTGGTAGAAAAAGTAAACTAAAAGTGTTATCTGTAAATGTAGGCTACCACAGCCTTTGTCACAGTCAATAAAATTCTTCTGGGTTTGAGGCCGCACTGTCATCTGCAAAATTCCGACGTTTCGGCAACTGTTGCAAAGCGCCTTCCTCAGGGTGTATTGATAACTGCTGAATGAGCACTAGTTTGGATACTTATATACTATGGAGGAGTGCTCTCAACTAAGAGAGCCTACAGGATCAGTGATGAACACAACCTGCAAGCTGAACTACAGAACCTCAGGTCCATTTTTGGAGCAAATGGCTACGACATGAGGATGATACACAAAACCACCTCGCCGAAGGAGGAGGGCAACAGGGAAATGCAGAACAAAGCACAGAATACTGTCATGCTACCATATGCACAAGGTGTTACTGAACGTCTGGGTAAAATTCTCCGTCGGGCAGGCATTAAGGCGATTTTTCATAGCAACAACAAAATAAAAGACATTCTGGGCTAGCCGAAATATACAATTGACAAATTTCATGCCGCCAGAGTTTATGAAATCAGGTGCAAATGTGGACTGGTGTATGTAGGTGAAACTGGTCGTCCAATAAGCATGAGGTGAACTGAACATGAGAGCTATATCCGTCTCAGACAATACCACAAATAAACAGTGGCAGAACATCGGGAACAGTGCAAGATGAAGATCGAATTTTGAGAGGCCCGTGTACGAGCAAAACAGTCATTTAGTTTGGGGAGGAAGATTAGAGTGGCTACAGAAATAGCCAAGTGACCCGACAATACGAATAGATAAGACAGGTACCAACTTCCAGCGTCTTGGTTACCAGCTGTGACAGCTTTGTGGAAGGACAGCTCTCGCAGAGCAACAGCGGTGGAGGGTACAGAGAGTGCTGACGCGGTCTAGTCAATAGTAGACAGTTAGTAAACAATGCTACACTGTAGTTGCCGCTTAGTCTCCTATTTGCCGATTTCCACCAATGGCAAGCAGTAAAGGAAACTGCAATGGAAAATGCCCATTTCCGCCAATGGCAACATGCAAAGCGAAGACCAATAAAATGAACTCTTAATAACCTTCCTCCTCACACTTATATCCAATGAAAACGCTCCTCCATAGTATACAAGTATCCAAACTACTGCTCATTCAGCAGTTAGCAAAACACCTTGAGGAAGGCATCTTGTGACAGTCGCCGAAACATCGGAATTTTACAGATGACATTGTGGCCTCAATCCCAGAAGAATTTTATTGACTAGGAGTGTTGTCAGTGACATATAACATAGAATCAGTACTCAATTTCCCTACACATATAGCTCAAGACAGTAGCACTGTAATAGATAATGTATTTGTACAGCAATATCATGTAAAACTACCACATGCTTTCCCTGTGATAAATGGATTATCAGATCATGATGCACAGTTTATTAACTTATGAAACCTTGCAGGGTGTGCAGTTCAGAAACCATTAAGTAAAAGTGTAAAGTTGCTCAACCTGGTATCTATACTGCACTACAGAGGAAGTTTAAGAAATGTTAATTGAAGAGATGTACACTATGTGATCAAAAGTATCCGGACATCCCAAAAATCATATGTTTTTCATATTAGGTGCATTGTGCTGCCAGCTACTGCCAGGTATTCCACATTAGCAACCTCAGTAGTCATTATACATCGTGAGAGAGCAGAATAGGGTGCTCCACGGAACTCACGGACTTCAAATGTGGTCAGGTGATTGGGTGTCACTTGTGTCACATGTCTATACAAGAGATTTCCACACTCCTAAACATCATTAGGTCTACTGTTCCTGATGCACTAGTGAAGTGGAAAAGGGACATGTACAGCACAAAAGCGTACAGGCCCATCTCGTCTGTTCACTGACAGAGACCGCCAACTGTTGAAGAGCGTTGTAATATGTAATAGGCAGACACCTACCCAGACCATCACACAGGAATTCCAAACTGCATCAGGATCCACTGATGACAGTTAGGCAGGAGGTGAGAAAACTTGGATTTCATGGTCCAGTAGCTGCTCATAAGCCACACATCATGCTTGTAAATGCCAAAAGATGCCTCGCTTGGTGTAAGGAGTGTAAACAATTGATGAGTGAACAGTGGAAAAACGTTGTGTGGAGTGACCAATCACAGTATACAATATGGTGATCCAATGGCCAGGTGTGGGTATGGCAAATGTCCAGTGAACGTCATAAGCCAGCATGTGTAGTGCCAACAGTAAAATTCGGAGGAGGTGATGGCATGGTGTGGTCATGTTTTTCATGGAGGGCGCTTGCACCCCTTGTTGTTTTGCGTGGCACTGTCACAGCACAAGCCTACATTGATGTTTTAAGCACCACCTTGTTTCCCACTGCTGAAGAGCAATTCAGGGATGGCGATTGCATCTTTCTACACGATCAAGCACCTGTTCATAATGCACAGCCTGTGGCGGAGTGGTTGAACGACAACAACATCCCTGTAATGGACTGGCCTGCTCAGAGTCCTGACCTGAATCTTATAGAACACCTTTAGGATGTTTTGGAATGCTGACTTTGTGCCAGGCCTCACCAACCGACATTGATACCTTTCCTCAGTGCAGCACTCCATGAAGAATGGGCTGCCATTCCCCAGGAAACCTTCCAGCACCTGATAGAATGTATGCCTGTGAGAGTGGAAGTTGTCATCAAGGCTAAGGATGGGCCAACACCATATTGAATTCCAGCATTAACAATGGAGGGCGTCACAAACATTTAAGTCATTTCCAGCCAGGTGTCCAGATGCTTTTGATCGCAGAGTATATAATGAGCCAAATGCCAATGATAAATGCAGCATATTTCTTTATAAATATATATCCCTTTTTGAACATTGATGCCCAAAAAAATTACTAAATATAACACGAAACAGTTTTCAAAGAAACCTTGGATTACTACAGGTATTAAAGTGTCTTCAGAAAGAAAAAATAAACTATACAAGATAGCTCGAATTACTAAAGACCCAGAAGTAATTTTACACCATAAAAATTACTGTAACAAACTGAGAAAAGTAGTCAGAAAATCAAGAAATATGTATGTTAGAGATGAAATTATCAACTCGGGCAACAAAATCATGTCAGTATGGAATGTTGTTGGGAGGGAGACAGGAAAAGTAACTACTGGGGTAAGTAGTATTACCATAAAAGAGAATGAGACCATCTTAACCAATAGCACACAAATAGCTAATGTTTTTAAATACCATTTCTTAAGTGTAAGTGTAAAAATTGGTGAGAATAGGTCAAAAGTAAACACGAAGCACCACATGGAAAGGCAGTTTTGAGAAATCCTAGTCAGATTAAATTTCGTCTAACAACGTATTGTTAAATAAGGAAAATGTTCTTTTGGAGTAGATGACATTTGTAACAAGATATTAAAACAATGTGGAGCAGTTACAGCTGATGTTCTGTGTCACATATGTAATGCATCACTAAGGTATTTTCACAGATCGGTTAAAATATGCAACTGCTAAGCCTCTCTACAAAAAAGGGAACACCACAGACATCAATAATTAGGGTCCAGTGTTCTTGCTTACAGTATTTTCATAAATCATGAGAAAGTAAAGTACTCAAGAGTGGTTAGGCATCTCAACAGTAATTGGATACTTAGTAAATCACAGTCTGGGTTTCAAAAATGCTGTTCCACTGAGATACGAATATACAAATTCATTGCCCACATAATAGTCTTTAAATAACAAAATGTCACCACTAGGAAGTTATTAACTTATCAAAGCATTTGATTGTGTGAACCATGACATTATGTTACAGAAATTACAATTCTATGGTATAAACGGAACAGCATATGAATGGCTTAAGTCAGATCTACAGAACAGGAAGCAAAGGTTTTTTTTGTATGGTTTAAGTAATTTAAGGAAGTTTGCCATTTCATCTAATAGGTGAAATTACATTAGGTGTTCCACAGGATTCGACCATGGGTCCCTTTCCGTTCTTGATACATGTGAATGACCTCTCTTCTTATCTGAAACAAGAAGCTAAACTGGCACTGTTTGTTTGCTGATGATACAAGTATCATTATTAATACAGTAAAAGAAACTCCAATGGAAAATGATACAAATACTTTCTTTGAAAAAGTTATTAATTGGTTTTCTGCAAATGGGATTGCTCTGAACTTTGAAAAAGCACAGTACATTCAATTTTCTGCTGCAAGGAGTACAGCTCCTTTAATAAATGTAACACATCAATGTGAGTCAGTAAACAGAGCACTGAACACTAAGTTTTTAGGCATACATATAGATGAAAATCTTAATTGGAATATTCATATTTTGTATCTCCTAAAGTGACTAGGTTCAGCAACTTTTGTAATCAGAATAATTTCCAATTCTGACGATATAGAAATTAGTAAGCTAATATATGTTGCATACTTTCACTATCTGATGTCATACAGAATAATATTTTGGGGCAACTCAACACTTAGGCAAAAAGTATTCACTGGTCAAAAAATTGTTAGAATAATGTGTGGGGCTCATAGTCGCACATCTTGTAGGCATCTGTGTAGAAGATTAGGAAAGTACATTTACACAAAAATAAAATGGACCAGTTTAAAAACAGTGAATTCAAGAGTATAATACCAGCACAAACAAAGACTTACACTATCCTCTACTCAAACTATATTTGGCTGTAAAACATTTAGATAAGTTTTCAGATGAAGTGAAATGTCAGAAGACAGCAGTAATAGCTTCAAAAATAAATTGAAATCATATCTCCTTGACAACTCCTCCTAAACCACAGACGAATTCTTGAATAGGAATAAATAAATGTATATGTGTAATGTATGCATTTTGTGACATTTAAGGGAATGGGGTACGCAATAAAAACTGTATCTATTCATATGTGCACTTCTTATGCACTTAACACGTTCCACGTCACATCTGTTGCCATGAGACTGACCAATGGAACACCATATAACTAACTAACTAACTCTCTAATCATTGATTCTCTTGCTCTATGCTTTCTAAAGTAATTGATGGTCATTGACCAGCATTTACATATCCATTTTGCAAGTTGATATGTATCTTATCACGTATTTCCTTCCTCCATTAGTCTCTACCTTTTCAACATTTCTGAATAATTTAATCTCTCAGAATGAATATTACAGAATTATCAATGTAATAAGTGATGGATGGTTGAGAAATAATAACACACACACACATATATTGGTCCCACCAGGAATACATTAGTTCTTATGGTATGTTTTATCAGTTAACACGACTTTCAGTTAAGGTGAATTACAAACTCTGTTTCAGTTTCTAGCGTAATTAAATTTCACTGTAACACAAACTTCAGAGTGAGGGAAAAATATGCCTCGTGTGACGTGATTAACATGGATGAAACTGGATTTTCCTACAATCTTTTTCCAAATCACACCCAGGGGATAAAAGGTGATAAGTGTCATGGTAGAGCATGAAGCAAACAACATATAGCTGTTGTACTGTGCTGTAATGCTGATGGCAGTGAGAAGTTTCGTCCCTGAGTATTTTCAAGTGTAATTTTTTTTTTCCAGAATGAATGTAGGAATGTAGCTACAAAGCTAATTATACTTATTGTTGACTCATTTTTAACATATTGTAGGTCGGTAGCCGTGATTATCACCTCAACAATCGGCGTATGCTGTACATTGTAAGACATTAAATAACGTGTGCAGCAGCATTTAGAAATGTACTCGGTGCCAAATTTGACAGGTGTTCTGTTAGTCGTATTTGTATCAAGTTGGAATACTGAATAAAAACTACAGTTACAACCTGTACCGTAGCACGCGAAAATGGCAAAGAGGAAACGGACAGCTCTAAATGTAAAGTTAAAGCTTAAGATTCTAGATGAAGTGGACCATGGTACCAAAAAAACAGCAATTGCATAGCAGTTTGGAATACCTAAATCTACTTTATGTATGATTATTAAGAATCGAAAAAAAATAATTAATGCTGTGGCATCAGGTTCTGGAAACAAATCTAAATGACTTCGTACTGCCAAGTATTAAAACATCAAGACGTTACTGCTAGAATGGTTCAATCATATGCGTGCATCTATCATACCTTTAACTGGCCAAGTGATTCAGCCAAAAGCAAATGATCTTGCTAAAGATATGGGCATCGAAGACTTCCGTTATTCTGCTGGTTCGTTGAATTGGTTCCAAAAGAGACATTCAATTTCATCTGTACAAATTTGTGGTAAAGCAAATAAAAGTTGATGAAGAAAGTGCGAACAGCTGGTTGCATGAATTCAACCGAGTGAGGGAAAAGTATGCCTCGTGTGATGTGTTTAGCACAGATGAAACTGGATTTTTCTACAATCTTTTTCCAAATCACACCCTGGGGATAAAAGGTGATAAGTGTCATGGTGGAGCATGAAGCAAACAACATGTGGCTGTTGTACTGTGCTGTAATGCTGATGGCAGTGAGAAGTTTCGTCCCCGAGTTATCGGTAAATCCGAGAAACTACGTCGTTTTAAAAACATAAATATGGACAGTTTATCTTGCATATATTCTCACCACAAGAAAGCTTGGATCGATCGCACATCATTTCGCAAGTGGCTTCTTCGTTTCAACAGTCGAATGGTTGCTCAAAATAGACAGATGTACTGCCCATAACGTTCATGATCTGAACCTATCCAACATAAAGGTTCAGTTTTTTCCACCCAGTGCCACTAGCTGCCTTCAGCCTTTGGACCGAGGCGTAGTCTCCCTCATAAAGAGGGCTTGTCGCAACCAACTTTTAAGAGCTGCAATTCGTACTGCTTAAAACAATAGTGCAACCCCAAATCGGAATCTCCTTGACATAATAAATGGACAATTCTGCAGGACTTTGTGAACCCTGGGATTAGTTTCGAGGGATTCATTAGTGGACGACGACGACGTTGCCGTATGTGCTTCTGTGGAAACAGATGTGCCAAAAGCTGTGAATGAGGTGCAAGAAGGGCCATCAGAACAAAGTGAAGAGGAAGAGAATACAGGTATCATTCCACCTACCCGTCGGGAGATGTTTACAGTCTTGGACCATTTCAAACGGTTCGCTTCAACATCTGACGTCACTGCTGCGTTTACATACGTTATTATTACAATTAGTTGTGAAACTACAAAATATTATCGTTCCCATGAATGCCAGCGAACCATGACCGATTTTTTCCATGAAAGTAACGTACATAATTTGTGATTACTTGTATTTTACAATCACTTTACACTGTTGTAAGTCTACAATAACATGATTGATAGTGTAGTGTATTACACATCAGTGTACTGCTGTACATGTATACTTATTAAAATCTGTGTTTTTCACTTAACACGAATTTTTTTAACACAAACTTCTGATTTTTTGGTCCCTTCGGGTTCGTGTTAACGAAGTTTTACTGTATTACATTATGGGTGGCATTCACCTCAGCTTCCATGGGACCTGTGGTAATAACAGCTGCAGATCATGTGAAA
This sequence comes from Schistocerca gregaria, assembly GCF_023897955.1. Taxonomy (NCBI): domain Eukaryota; kingdom Metazoa; phylum Arthropoda; class Insecta; order Orthoptera; family Acrididae; genus Schistocerca; species Schistocerca gregaria. The sequence goes on along the minus strand of NC_064921.1, from coordinate 629,012,494 downwards.
TTATTGGGGGCCACCTGCATCACTTCATGGCTGATAATTTCCCCATCACTGATTTCATCTCCCACCATGATAACTGCCGATGTCACAAGGCTACAGTGGCTGAAGGAGCACAACAGTGAACTCGTATCTTGGAGACCAAATTTGCCTCATCTGAACACGATGGAATATATCTTGGGCTCTATCAGGCATCAGATCCATGCCTACAAACCAATGGCTTGTAATTTATGGGAATTGTGCAGCCTACGCACATATCTGGTGCCACACACCTCTGGAAACCCACCAGTCCTACTAGTTGAACCCGTCCCAACACAATCTCTGCTCTATTGCATCAAAAGGTGGACGAACATGCTTTAAATCAGGTCATCTTAATGTACTGGCTCATCAATGTAGAAGAGGTATTAGTTCCAAATTTATTTGGCATCACTCAAATTTGCCATCCATTTTTCACAAAGCAAGCTCACACATAGTTCTCCATGTAATATGTAACATCCTCTTTTCCTGACAGGGTTATAGGTTACTAACAGCTAGACATTGAGGAATGTAATGTCAGTTATACAGATAATGTAATAATAATTATAATTCAGTATACTTAATACAATAAAAAATAAATGGGAGCACTATCTAACCAAAAAAGCACAAAATACCATATAAATTCCTAACAAATCATGTGAGGGTCCATCATAGTCTTATCCACACTATGGCTGGATAATAGTGAAATGATTGAGAGATTAAGTTAGAAAGTGAAACATCTGTGCAGAAACTTCTTTCTGACAATGCATTAACTGAGTCTTGGGTAGTAGTCATTTAAAAGATTTTTTTTTCAACAACTGAACTACTGATTTATAAATTAAAGTATGGTGCTACAGGTTGTACTTTATGACATCATCATTTGTGTTTGTAATGGAGTACAGTATATAGTGATGATGAAATAAAGATGTTTCCAGTTAGTATAAGACAGATGACAACAAAATGTAACTACAAATGACAAAAAACCATCTGGAAACATTACACTGAAAACCAACAATTTTTATTGCATGTAGAAAGTTTCTCAGTTGTAGATGATTTGGCAGATATCCTGGTCCATAAGATTAAGTATGGTATGCAAAATCAGAAAATATTATGATGCTAATTATCTCTTCATTGATACCATAACATTAGCTAAGAATAAAATGAAAAAGAGTACAGATAATTACCCATAAGCAAGTTAGATCTTCACTGGCATACAGAAAATGATGCAGAATAAGATAAACACTATAAATTTTAATTTGCATCTTTTATTGTATTCACTGTAATAGGCAGGAGCTTTTTTTTTTTTTTTTTTGAATGGTTGTAAAATAAACACATACATGAAAATTAATAGAAAGTCCTGGATGGAACAATACGTAAAAAAGGGAAAGGCAACCATTCACCTATAGCAGACTGATGTTTGGTGCAAACACAAATGTAACACAAAAAAGTGTTCATAAGTTTTCAAGCTCTGGTTCTTTTCTAGCATAGAGTATATACATTCACACCCACAACCACACTGACAACCAAATGCACACTACCATGCTCACAGCAGAAAAAACAAGTGAACACTGTGTTCCATTATGCACCTCTACGTGCTACATGTCATTATGCTACATGTGAGTTGTTGCCTTTCGCTTATTTTAAGTACATGGAATCTAAGATTAAAACAGTTGATGTTTAACATCAAACCTCCAAGGGTGGGACAGAATTTAATATAATCACAACAACCCCACATGTTTACAGGGGAGCTACTAACTGAACGAATGATTGGGGGTGCAGACCTGTTCACAGTGTTACATCTACCAGTGACTACAGAGAGGATTAACCCAAACATCCTCACCTATCTTCTATTTCATCGTGTTTCCCTCAATATTGGTGAAGTCACAAGATTTTTGCTTCTATTCTGAAAACTTAAACAATTTTTTGGCTTTAAGTGTTTTCTCATTTCTTGAATAATTAGTTGTAAATTTTCTACAGCTGCTAATGAAATAAGCTACTTCGCCATTATAACCTGCTCAGTTCTCACGCCCTTATTACATACTGTGTAACGCATTATCTCTGTCAGATTCTATACTGAATTTGTAGCTAAGTTAGGCCCTTTTCCCTATAATATATCCTAGATCCCTTGAACAAAAAAACCATGTCTAGTTCTTGGAAAAAGACACAGGTCACACCCATCTACAAGAAGGGTAGTAGAAGTGACCCACTAAACTACTGTCCAATATCCTTGACATTGGTTTGTTGTAGAATCTTAGAACATACTCTGTGTTCAAACATAATGCCTTTTTGTCATAGAATTCATAAAGCCCTTTAATTGTCAGTGGTGCAATGACATATTGTGCGCTTGCTTCACGTTTTAACTAACGTAGCAGAAGTGTGATTTTTTACGTGGAAAATCTTCACGAGTAGAATTTAACTTTTTTTAATAACATCCTCAACAGAGAGAGAGAGAGCAGATTTATAAGTAACTAGCAATGCATAACAAGATTATTATTCTACTGAAGACAGAATCCAGTTCTTTATTTCTCTCCACTGACAGCAAGATTAGTATAGACATAATAATGCAAAATATACAAAGAGAATCAAAATTGACAAATTGCAACAATTATTTTTAATAGAACACAATACATTTTAGTATCATTCAAAAGTTCTGGATAAGAGGAGTATAGTGATGTGATGTTAGAAGTGAAACTTTTTGCTAAAAAAGGGGTGATGAATGTTCTAAGTACACGGTCCAATTGTGAAAAGTTACAGTGAAAACAATAGTAAGTGTAACTTCGTTATGCCCTTATTTTTCAAAAGCTTCTGATTGCCACTGAAAGAAATACATGGTGCAAAATATCTCAGTTGACAAAACAATAATATCATTAAACCACACAGCTAAATACTCATCCATTTCCATATTTTGATACATCTATGATTATAGAAATAATTAAAGACAGTAGCTGGGTTGATTGACTCTGTATAAGGCACACCCATCAGATCAAAGATTTGCTGTTCACTGGACATCATTTAACATAAAGAACTTTTTGATGCCTAAAACTGTAAAAAAATGTAAAATACAATAGAATATTATCAATTGAAACTTCCTGGGAGATTAAAACTGTGTGCTGGACCGAGACTCTAACTTGGAACCTTTGCCTTTCATGGGCAACTGCTCTACAATCTGAGCTACCCAAGCACAACTCACGCCCCATGCTCACAGCTTCAATTCTACCATTACCTCATCTCCTGCCTTCCAAACTTCAAAGAAGCTCTTCTGCGAACCTTGCAGAACTAGCACTCCTGAAAGAAAGGATATTGCAGAGACATGGCTTGGCCACAGCCTCGGAGATGTTTGTAGAATGAAATTTTCGTACTGCAGCAGAATGGGCACGGATATGAAACTTTCTGGAAGATTAAAACTGTGTGCCAGAACGAGACTCAAACTTGGGACCTTCGCCTTTTGCAGACAAGTGCTCTGCCATCTAATTCTGCAAGGTTCGCAGAAGAGTTTCTGTGAAGTTTGGAAGGTAGGAGATGAGGTACTGGCAGAATGGAAGCTGTGAGGATGGGACGTGAGTCATGCTTGGGTAGCTCAGATGGTAGAGCACTTGCCCGCAATAGGCAAAGGCCCAAAATTTGAGTCTTTATCCTGCACAAGTTTTAATCTCCCAGGAAGTTTCATATCAGCACACACTCCATTGCTGAGTGAAAATGTCATTCTGGATATAATTAATTGTTAATTGCTGATTATTTATATAAAATTATGCTAATTTACAATATTATTCATACCTTTAGGGAAATCAGTAGGATCCAGACTAAGTTTGTGGCCAGATAACGCTTGCAACATTAAATGATAGCACTGAGACCAATTTGGTTGAGGATTCTGAGCAGATACGTATCTCGTTGCAGCTAACCTCTTGCAGAAAGCCGCTTTCCTGTGGAATCCTATCTGTGTGTACAACTCTGATAAATTTGTGAATCTCTGAATCTGAAAGAGAGAGCAAAATAAAGCTACTTATCAAACACAAAAATCATATCATCTGTGATAACAAATAAGCATAACAGCAATTAACGTAAAGGAAGGAGGTGAACTATTACCACCAAAATATTTTGACCACTGTGCTTTATTTTATGTAGTAGCTGAATCAGTTAATCGGATGAATATAGGAAATCCTTATACATAAAATATATAACTTAAAAGTGAAAGTGATAAATACATAGTACAGTCCCAATTCCAATTACATGAGAACAAGTTATCTGAATTTCTGATTATCTGAGATGGGAATGTGTAGTTTTTAACTTCTGATTACCCTTTTTTTCTCAAATGCAGTGACCTCCTCTGCTGATCATCCAAGTTTTAAAGGGGATGATTCATGTTCATCGTGACAATCAACTTTTATATGAGTCAGTCTGGTTGTATTACTGACATTAAGGTGCTCATCATAACTTGTCATTCCAGTTCATCTGTGCGTGTTAGCCTAGAAGGACAGCGGGTTTCACAGAAATTCGTCTTCTGCTATTGTAACAGCATTACTAGCTGCCCTCTTTCTACATTAATACGTGTCCATGGCTGCATTTACAAAATACTAGTATCATAGTAGTTTTATGTACGATCATAAGTTTTTGATGAGTGTTCAAACTATATACCATCAGATAATATGTACAGGAAAATCAATATGTTCAAAGATAAACTAAAAGTGGTTTTCCTTCAAAAGAAATTTGAAGCTACAAAATTCAGTGTGTAATTATTATTGTGCTCTGTTGCTAGTGAATATGCTTCATCAGTTCAAAATGTCTGAATGGAGAAAAAACAGAAAATATATTATTTATTTGCTATCCCATCACAATTGCATATAATCTTTAACAGTGACTAGTTTTGAACATTTGTGTTCATTTTCAATCCATTGCCTACATCTCTAACATTTGACCATGGCATAATGCAAACAGAACATTCAAGAAACTTATTCACACACCAAGTCAATTTTTATGTCATGAAACTTGGACTAATTCCTTCTCTCCAGCTGCAGTAGTCATCCAGCTCCAAACAATCGAGCTTATACTTCCACAGTATGTTGTGGAAGCAATCTGGTTTGGAGAGCACTGACTGTCATCATACCTTCATAAAGATAGTCTGCCCTCCTCTCCAGAACAAAAATAAGAATTTCATTGAACTTTACCACCAAGTACTGTAAATGTTGAAAGTAATTACACTCTCGAGAAGATAAAGATTTCTGCCCACTTTTCCAGGAACATGGAATCATTCTGAACATTTGCATTTAACATGATGGCTTTGGTCTCTAACAATTGCTTCAGGGCTTCCTACTTTGCTTTTTCATAAGTATGAAGTCCTGTTTCCTTCCTCATGATATCTTCTTATCCACAGTTTTGCCTTAAAAAAAAAAAAAAAAAAAAAAAAAATGTATGAGAGGCCAGATGAATGAATTCCAACGTACAAATAATATGTCCCCAAATGCCTAATATAAGACATGGTTCCAAGTAACCCATTCCCATTATTCACCTTTATATAGCTTTTGCGGCAACCCACACATAATACTTGAGGAACTGTCTCACACCAAAGTTAGCAGCAGCGAGTTTGCACATCATTTTTTGACCAACCCGAGCAGGAAGAAGGGCTAATTAATGTTATGATTCCAGACAGTTGTCACCAAAACATACTTTTGATTGTGACTTATGTCTGTGACTGTTACTGCAGAACTATATAAAGATAAACAATTTCTAGTTTTTAACAGTGCACATAGCTGAGGTTGACTTCACTATGGTTCATGGGAATGAATGAGAACTTCAGTCATTAATTCTTATAAAAAACTTGAAACCTATATTTTTCTGCTACATTTTTATGCTCCACATCCATGGATCTGCTCAATATGGGTCTGTGGAATGAATCCTTAGTCCAACCTAACTTGCCCCCCCTTTTTTTTTCTTTTTTAAAGAAAAAGAAACTTCACTGTTTACAACCACATATCTGATGAGCCAAGTTACTGAATTTTTTCTAAAATAACTGAAAATTAAATAAATACAGAGGACAGCCTGGAACCCAGAAATTCACAGGCATAAATCTATTTTCTGAAGATTCTCATGTAGCAGTATCCTAAAATCACATTAGCTGGTGAAAGAAATAGAAATATTTATTCACAGGACCCATTCCCTCAATTACATTCTTAATTACTGACATGAGCTGGCTAACAACACATTTCTCAAAAATAAAGTGCTAAGAGAATGATGACATATTGGTATTAAGGAAAGCATCATCAATTTAAAACCTGAACATATTAAGACTATTTTTTTTTTAACTGGTAAAAATACATTGCCCAAGAAAATGTTAAGAATTAATAAGAATCACACCTAAAGTTTTATATTCTTTTCAAATGCCATACTACAATGACCTCTATTCCCAACCAAAAAATCTAATTCCAATATACAGGTCATAAAAAATAATCCATAAGGAATAATATCTTTGCAGCTTTAATAATTCTGTGTAAATCATCTGTGATTGGAAGACTGTAACATGCTGTCTGACGTAAGCGAAATGAAATGAAGTACTTCAGTATCCATAAATCAAAAGGTTAGCTACGTGATACATGTAGAGAGAGAGAGAGAGAGAGAGAGAGAGAGAGAGAGAGAGAGAGAGAGAGAGTGTGTGTGTGTGTGTGTGTGTGTGTGTGTGTGTGTGTGTATTCAAAGCTGCATCCAAGGTAAAAATGCCACGTACCTAACTATTATTGCACCACAAGTAACATTTCCTGCCATATTTTTGGGAGGTTCAACAATCCATTACTGAATTGTGCACCACCTGCATCACCGAAGTGTGAGAATGCGTACCAAAATATCTTTTTGTTAACTCAAGTTTGATAAGATGGCCTCCATTACAAAAATTGCAGTTTGGAGAATGTACCCCACATGAAATTTAGCTTTGCTGGTAGAAATCAATAATGAATAGAATAAATAGTTTATAAAGTTATTGGTTGCTGCACTTATTTCTCAATACACCAATTACAAAGTAAATTAAATTAAACTGGTACAGCCCAATAGTTGGTTTTTCAACACAGTACTTAGTAAATCTGTCATGTGGAGTGATATGCAAACAGATAAGTGTACCTGATATTTTCTCAAATCATTTTATTAGTCTTATGTACAAAGCTGTAACAGTTGTTGGAAGAAGTCCCATTCGCTACAAGATACGTTATTTTAGCACAGCACAGCCCCTGAAGATTCCATCATCATGAGACTCAAAATTTGCCACTCCCTGACAGATGGATTGAATGCTCCAAAACAAACTAGATATACACTACACACGTTACCCTCTCAAATGCATCTCAAGACACCATAATAGCAACCACACTCAAAGTTGAGATCTAATAAGTATACTGAAGTCAATGGCAAGATTTTGAAAATTTAAACTGTTGTTAAGTATTCATGTAACATTTCACCTAAAAATGTCTCAAGGTTTCTGTATGATTTCAGCAATTTTTGTAGTGACCATGTTCAATAGTAAACTAAATAATGCAATGAGACTAAAAAGTGGCACTACTAAATCAGTGCCATTTCTGTGGCTGTCTGTATTTTGTAATATTGCACCACCATCCATTAGATGAGAAGCAGCATGTATAAGAGTTCCAAAAGTGTATTACTCATCAGAACTAACTTCTGTGTAATCAGCTATAGAATACACCTGTCTGCAGATTTAAATCCAGAATACCACCCTGGTCTGTACAAAATGTGCGGTTTGTATGCGATTTGTGCTAAGAATGGAAAGAGGTCTGGCAAAAGTTTCCTCCAGAAAATTATCACATTATTACTTGTCCTATTAAATGTGGGAATGGATTTGGTCTTCCCAGGAAACTATGGAGTGCCTAAGTGAAGAGTGTTTATCATTAAAATTTGCTGGTGAGCTCAGTGAACTGCATTTGGTGACGCTAGCATCTGTGGACTGAGAGAGACCTAAATATTCAGTCATAAAATTTTTGAGTGTTTATTTGTTTATTTATTTATATTATGTATTTGTGACATGTATCTAATAATTTATAAATAAAGTCCTTGCATAAGACTGTAAAATGACCATACAAATAATGACAACGATTTTTGTGAATTTTTTTTATGTATTGCATTCAATGATACGTAACTACTGTATATACTCACTAGCAGGTGGTTACATCTACATAATTACTGACACGCAATTTATCTTATAAAAATGTGTTCTCTTGCATAGTAATACCTTTTCTTGCTCATTTAATGGTAAGTTAATAAAAATGACATTTTGGAGGAACGATGCAGCTTGCAACGTATATCCTTGTTCAACAGCTACTCTAGCTGCTTTAAAGCATGCTTCAGTTTCAATAACACCAGCGTTTTGATACTGAAAAGAAGAAGAAAATAAAATATTTAAAATGACATAATATGGTACAGAGAAGTGCACTATTTGAATAATTAGTAACTGAAACCACAGATTTTAGATTTCAGATGTAGCAGATACCAATATATCAGTATGTCATGGTCAGACAAATTTGTTCACAAAATAACAATTTATTGTTCTCACATACATACATGTCCCATGAAATGTATTAATCATTGTAAAAAAGATACTTAGGTTGCCTGTACCACATTTGGCTTCTTGCTGTCACAGATAAAGTTCCAAATAGGTACCTTGTTAGCTTCTAGGCCAGGGAAGGGGTGGTGTGGTGTGGTATGTGAGTGTAGTATTTCTTAAACAGTTAAGTTTGTGAATACTCCACATACTTTTGTAATGAAAGTGTATTGTGAGAGCACTAATGGCACTTCTGTGGTTTTGTGGACACCAGGTGGAGAAATTTTAGAGCTGCGTGTGTCATGAAGTACAAGACACACATTGATGAGAACAGCGTGTAATGCCAACAATTGTGAGACTGTGAAATAACTCATCAATCAAATAATCTAAGGTCAACCAGATTTGCGTGTACCATGACAGTTTACTGAACTCTGAACATTCACTGGAAAAAAGGCAAAAATAATTAACAAAGAGTAAGTGAAATTTCAGGAATACTTTGATCTAGGTAACATATTTAAGTGATTAACATTGCAAGATCACAGGTTAATAGTAATGCAATATAAGCCATTGCAAATGTGAAATGCTGGTACATTAATAGCCGGTGTAACAACCGGAATGTTGAATGCAAGCATGCAAATGTGAATGCATTGTGTTGGTCAGGTACCACATGTCAGTTTGTATGATGGGGTTCCATGCCTCTTGTACTTGGTCGGTCAATAGAGGGACGGTGAATGCTCTTTGTTGATAACACTGGAGTTGTTGACTGATGGTGTCCCATGTATGCTTGATCGGAGACAGATTTGGTGGTAGAGCAGGCCAAGACAACATGTCGACACATTGCAGGGCAGGTTGTGTTACAACTGCAGTTTGTGGGCAAGCATTATCCTGTTGGGAAACACTCCCTAGAATGCTTTTCATGTATGGCAGCACAATAAGCTGAATCACCACGCCCATGTACAAATCCGCAGTCTGGGCGTGTGTGATAGCCACAAGAGTGCTCCTGCTGTTATACGAAACTGCAGCCCGAACCATACCTCCATGTGTAGTAGGCCCAGTGTGTCTAGCAAGCAAACATGCCGGTTGCACGCCCTAAACTGACATCCTCCTAATCAACATGAGGGCATCACTGACATCAAGGCAGAACCAGCTTTCCATCAAAAAACATGACAGACCTGAACCCTGCCCTCCAAAGAGTTTGCACTTGACACCAATGAAGTTGCAAATGGCAGTGGTTTGGGATCAGAGGAATGCACTTTACAAGACATTTGGCTCAGAGCTGTCCTTGAAGTGACCAATACTTAACAGTTCAGTCTGTCACTGAGGTGCCCACTGCTGATCAAATTGCTGCCACAGATGCAGGAAAAAGTGCCAGAGCCACCTTCCCTCTCAGTAGTGCCACATGGCCATCTGGAGTGCAGTCCTCTTGTTATCACACATTCTCATGACCACCACTGTCAGCAGTCAAGGGCACCCCTAAACCTCACTGCATCCATGACTGATTTACTAACATTCAAACTAGCAAAGTACTTGGGTGATTTCTTCACTCCACATGTGGGTCACTGCACAAGACTACAACTGACAAGGGCAAATTCAGATGCTCATGGCCAGCGAGTGTGTTTTCAAATTTCTAACTTGAGGGGATGAGAACATGCTATTTGTATGCCTCTTGGTAAGATTAGTAATTGTGTAAATTCACTGTATGTGTGCATAATTCTCAATTGTTTTAAATAAGTAATGACTCAAATTGTTGCTACTCATGTTTATCATAATGTAATATTTAGTTAAACATAGCTTTTGACACTCAGAAGTACTTTTCTACCTATACATTCAATGGCCCCACTTTTTTTTTTTTTTACAATCGTATTGCTCAACTAGGATCCCGTTAACAACTTCAGTTCCTCTTCTTCCTTTGTTATTGTTTCCTATTTTTCCAGTATTCCCTCATGTTCTCCCCCATGAAGCATCTTCCTTTCTTCTGTCCATGTTGTTCCAGATTTTTTATTTCTTCTGCTTTGAAAGCCTTCCCAATTTAGTATTTTGTTTTTAAAATAGTTTCTTTCTGCTATTTCTGATTTGTTGATGTTGTTTCTTTCAAGATCTTTTCTTACTTCTGTAATACATGCTATTGTCGATTTTTTTCTTCCAGAAATATAGGAGTATTTGTTTTGTTAGTCTATTTCCATCCATTCGGTAGAGATTTCCAAAAAAGGTTAATCTTCATTTGGCCATTACTCCAGATATTTTCTCTATATTTTTGTAGATCTCCTCATTACTTCTTATTTTCCAACCATCTGCAGTTTTCATTGCACCCATTATTTTTCTAATAATCCTTCTTTCCAGTACCTCTAGTTTGTCCATCTTATAGTTCACTGTTAGGCATTCAGATCTATATAAACATTGTGGTTGTACCACTCTGGTGTAGTGTTTTAGTTTTGTTTTTCTAAATATACATTTCTTATTGTAAATATTTTTGGTCAAACCATATGCTCTTTCCATTTTGTTAATTCTTACATCTACTGCAGATTTTTCTAGTCCATTCTGTTGTATAGTTTCTCCAAGATATTTAAATTTATTTACCCACTCTATTTTACCTATTTGCTTTTCAATGCATTTTGGTGCATTTTTTATATTTGTCATGAATTTTGTTTTTTCAGGTGAAATTTTGAGACCAGTTCTGTTTGCTAATTTTTTCAGAGCGAATATTTGAGTAACTGCTTCTGTCAGGTTTTCTGAAAGTATTGTAAAATCATCCGCAAAAGCGAAGCAGTTTACCTTAATTCCATTTGTTTTTCTTCCCAGAGTTATTAATTCAATTTTGTGATTTTTTAGCTCTGAATTCCAGATTTTTTCTAGAACACAGTTAAACAGTAAATGTGATAAACCATCACCTTTTCTAACACTAGTTTTTATTTCAAAAGGCTGAGATACATCTCCCATAAATTTGACTTTAGATACTGTACCTGTTAGTGTTTCATGAATTATGTTTCCTAGTTTTGATTTAACACCATATTCTCCAATGACCTTATCTATCGTTTCTCTGTCTATGCAATCAAATGCTTTCTTGAAATCTATGACAGACACTAGTATTGGTTTGCTGGTTAACATTCTACGGTGAATTATTGACTTCAAGTTAAAAATTTGTTCTGCACAGGACCTTCCCTTTTGAAAACCACCCTGATGTTCTCCTAGGTGTTTGTCTGAAGTATCTACCACTCTGTTGAGGAGAATTTTTGTATGCCACTGGCAGAAGTGACACTCCTCTGTACTGACATTTTGTTTGTCTCCCTTTTTATGTAGCAGGTGGATTAATGCTATTTTCCATTCAACTGGAATCTTTTCAGTTTTCCAAATGTTCTCAAATAGCAGCTGTAGATCCTTTATGATTTTTGGTTCTGACCACTTCAATAATTCTGCTGTAATGGAGTCTTCACCACTTGCTTTATTGTTTTTGAGTGTTTTGATGGCTTTGTGAATTTCTAGCTCTGTTGGTGGGAAATCTTCCTCTAGATTTTGAGGTGTCACTGGCAATTCAAATTTATCTATTGGAACTGGACAGTTTTACAACTTTTCAAAAAAATTTGCTAAAATTTCACAATTTTCTTTATTATTTAATCCTATTTTGCCATTTTCATCTTTGAAACAAATACTTGGTGCCTGATATCCTTTAAGTATGTGTTTAAAGGTTTGGTAAAAATTTCTCGAATTATTTTTGGTGAAATTTTCTTCTATTTCAGTAAGCTGACAATTTTCAAAGTTCCTTTTGATTTTCTGGATTATTTTGGATGTTTCTATTCTTTTTTGTCTGAATTGTTCAAGGTCTTCCTCTTTTTTCAAACGTCTCCATTTTCTCCATTTCTGAGCTCTTTGTATTAGTGATTCTTCACACTCCTCATTCCACCATGTCTTCTTTTTATTCTTGGCTAATCCTAAAGTTTTCTCTGCTCCGAGAGTTATTTTCATCTGCAGATCACGCCGATCACCTTCTTTACTTATCTCAATTTCTTCTCTAAATTTTTCTATATTTTCTCTTGTAATATTAGCCGTAGTGGTGTTGTATCTGATCACTTTCTTGGTCGCCTTTTTTGGTTTAGATGGGAGAAATTTTATTTTAATCTTAGAGAGATAATGATCTTAATCGAATTCCCCATTTCTGACTATTTTAAAATTCATAATTTCCGTAATGCTCCTTTTAGATATGGCTATGTGATCCACTTGAAATTCGCCTAGGTTTGGATTTGGATGTCTCCAGATTTTGGCTTTTCTTAGCAGTTTGCAGAAATGTGTGGACATGAGTTTTAACTGGAACATTTTACACACATTGATTAGTCTTTCATCATTTCTGTCTGTTCTTGAGTGTGCTGAATATTCACCTACAATAATTCTAAATTTCTTTTCCCTACCAATTTGCACATTGAAGTCACCAAGAAATATTTTAACGTTCTTTTTAGGTATGATAGAAATTTCAGATTCTAAAAAATCCCAGAATTTGCTTACTTTCTCCAGATTTCTTCTATTGTCAGCATTTATAGGTGCATGACAGTTTATGAAGGTGCAACTTTTATTCTTGCACTTCATTGTTAACATGGATATCCTTTCTGAATTTGATCTAAATTCTGTTACACTATCCATAATTTTTTTCTTTACATAACATGCTGTTCCAAACATCGGCATGTTTTCCGTTATTCTCACTGCTGGTTTCCCTTTACAGATTCTATAATGTTGTGTATCAACTACATCCTCATCTAAGAATCGTGTTTCCTGAACTACTATAATCTGTATATCATTCTTCTGCAGAAATAATTCTAATTCCTTTTGTTTCCCAGTTTTCAGAAGAGAATTTACATTTAAGGTTCCAAAGTAGTACTTCTTCTTGAACTAAAACTTGGAAGGCTTTTCTATATATTTCATCTTTTCTTCACTGCAAATGTTGGGACTCCCCAGAATCCTAGATCCCATTGCATTACATGATGTAATGGTGGATTCCTCATCAGAGTTACCACCTCGGGTAGAGCATCCATTGTGCGAACTTTCCATATTGCGACTTGAAGCTGTAAATTGTAGGGAACCAAAGGTCATCCCTGAATTCTCAAAGTAAGACCAGGTTGTCAGCCTGGAATATTATTTATTCAGCCGCCACTAACATGTGGAACAGACCAGGAAAGAGGTTGTAGTTTGGAATCTGTAGGTGTTGAGAAAGGTTGTGTTCAATAGCAGCAAGGCCATAGGCATTGGGGATGTTAGTGTAAAGAGAGGTGACATCAATAGTGATGATCAGGTAGTAACAGAAACAGTGGAGTGTCAGTGGAGGAAATGGTTGGTATCTTTTATGTAGGAGGGTAGGTTGCAGGTAATCGATTGAAGGTGTTGGTCTATGAGAGCAGATGTTCTCTAAGTGGGGACAAAGTAACCAGCCACAATGAGGCATCCTAGGTGGTTGGGTTTATGGACTTTAGGAAGCATGTAGAAGGTGGAGTGTGGGGAGTGGTAGGGGTGACGAGAGAGAGAGAGAGAGAGAGAGAGAGAGAGAGAGAGAGAGAGAGAGAGAGAGAGAGGCGGGGGGGGGGGGGGGGAGGGAGGGGGGGGGGGAGGAAATAAGAAAATTCATGTGCCTTGATAGTTACATCCTAAAAATCCCATCACAGATTTCAGGAGCTTTGTTCATATGGTACCTTCTCAGCATGTGAATGATCTAACATTTTATTTCACTACAGATATCAGAATTAGCTGTTTTCCTTGGTAAAAATAGGAAATTAACTGGAACTCTGCGTGTGTGATTTTTTCAAACACAACCATGTTTTAGGTATTTTTTAAAACAATTATAAACACACACTTTAGCCTTGCAATATATTAATTCTCCTCTGGAATCTGTTATTAATAATACATTCTGATGGAAGAACAACAATATTAATGAGTTTAACTCAAAATGGTAAAATTATATTTAATATCTTCAAATAATTAACAAGCACAAGCTTGTGGGAGAGCCAAGTCAACACCATGAAGGTTTCTAATAAAATATCTAGTAATTGAAATACTTCACATGTGACATAATTATGATACCAGTGCAATAAACTTCAATGTAACCAGCTGATTTGTTGAACACAGCCAACATTGCCTTTAACACCTAAGTAATAGAGTGAAACTTCCAAAATGAGCACACAGAACAACAGACTAAGTTACAGAACACAGATGTTACAATCTATATTTCACTGAGTAAAATGACTGGCAATGGCAATTATGTTTAGAAGAGAGGTGATAAATGACTGCTGTGTGTCTAAAATTTTTAACATCTGTTTGCTTGGAAAACAGGGGGGGTAGGTTAGGTGGGGTGGGGTTGGGGTGGGGGTAGGAACTTCGAGAATAGGGCAAAGACTCTTCAAGACTATAGATTTTGTAGTATTTTGTATGTGGACAATTTTGTAAATCCACAACAGACAAATGATGACCTATATTATTGTGGCATAATCCGTATTACTTCAGGCAGGGGAGTTACGTTCATAGTCTTGGATGTTATTGAATTTAGTGTATGTTAAAATTTGGGAGTAAGTAATAAACAGTATGTTTTGTTTTCTCCAAAAAAAAATTCCTGCCCCAAGATACAGACCTCCAAAGATGACACTATGAACACCATTACAAAGAATCAAATTTTGGGAATATTTTTAAAACACGGTATCTCTGGGACAGTTTTAGATATTTTGTTACAGTCATTTTATTTGAAAGATAATTGCTTTGTGGTTACAATGGTATCCTCTGTTTGGACATATCCGTCAAAGTTCTTTTACTGTCACCTTTTGAATTTTTTTAATAATATACAGAAAAAAATGCCAATGCAGAAAAGTTAGATTTTTCTATTAGTGCCATGTAGTACTATATCCTCTGTAAAGGAGAGCTTCCACTTTTAAATTCAACCGGTTTCATTTTATATATATAGCTTTCAAAGGTAATGCATGTCTTCACCTAAGTTGTTTCTTACTAATTTCTTTGTTACAATGTTTATTTCTAATGTCTTTGTTGCAGTTATTTCTTTTCATGTTCTTTGTTGCAGTTATTTCTTTTCACATTCTTTGTTGCAGTTATTTCTTTTCACATTCTTTGTTGCAGTTATTTCTTTTCACATTCTTTGTTGCAGTTATTTCTTTTCACGTTCTTTGTTGCAGTTATTTCTTTTCACGTTCTTTGTTAAAGTTATTTCTTTTCACGAACTTTGTTCCAGTTATTTCTTTTCACGAACTTTGTTCCAGTTATTTCTTTTCACGAACTTTGTTCCAGTTATTTCTTTTCACGAACTTTGTTCCTGTTATTTCTTAAACTTTGTTGTAGTTTCTTATCAGTTTCTTTGTCGTGGTTGTTCATTACAGGTTTCTGTATTGTTGTTGTTCTGTGCTAATTTGTTTACTGAAGAGGCTTCTAAGAAATATGATGCCAGCCAGCGAGTTCTGAGTTTTCGTGAGGAATTTACCATTTGACACACTTGCAGTCTGTTTTGTGAAAAGGACTGTTTGAAATGAGTGACGTGTGCTGACTATTTGCATATCCATAAAAGAGTGATACATAAGACAAACAAAAAACCCAGTTTGTTAAGGTTCAGAACAATTACAGCAAAACTGACCACACTCTTCAAAGTAGACAATCCATCTTCAGAAGAAAATGAACCAAAATACTCTTGTTCCTCTTTGCCAAGAATTTTTCACAATTCAGCTGTTGAATATTGTGCATCCTACAGCGACATGGTGCAAGACTCTTTGGAAAACCAGATCTCTATTATAATCATCCTTCGGAAGCAGCTCAACTGCAACTACTGCAGTCATTTTACCTGGGAGTTAAATGGGGCTGTTCTCACTAGAGTGCCAGTAAAAGAGACATTATAAGTGTAACAGTTGAAGGTCTTTTGCAATTTATTAGAGCACCTATACAACTTCAATATTGTAAAATCAAAATTTTATACACTACAACCTAAGTGGGAAGTTCCACACTCACCGAGAGATGTCTGTTTATGTGTGTACTGTGCGAATTTTGAACTTTGTGTGGTAACTTTGAAGAACTTACTGTGGCACATGACATATGGCATCTTGGTTGGGCATGTGAAATCATTAGTAGTCTGTGATGTAAAGAGAGAGACTTGTTTGTTTCAAGAATGTGGTGACTGCCCTGGAAAGGGAGGACTGTATTTACAGACACTTGGATTGGAAGATGTAGCATATAACTCGGCAAAAATTACATATGCGACATGGGAAGGAAATAAACTAATTAAGAAAACTGTTGCCTTTGACAGTTCCATTGATGAACTTGGTAAATGGTCAGTGAAAGCAGTAACACACCAGCATCTGAAGAAATTGCAACAACACATTTCAGAAGTGAAAGGGTGTGTACAGGCTGAAGAACTATGTTTAGTGTTTCACAGTGATTTTGCTGAGAACTGGTCAGTAGCTCTCCCACAAGTACAAGGGTATCATTGGAGTAATGACCAGATTTAAATTTTTACAGAATTGACACATTTTCAAAATAAGTTATAAGTGATGACGCAGGGCTGACTTAGCACATGCTTTGCTAGTAATGCGCAAAATTCATCAACTGCAACCAGAGGCAGAGAAGATCATCACTATTTCTGATGGTGCTCCTTGTCATTTTAAAACTTGTTACCAGCTGTTTGAATGGAGTATGTCACTTGAGCCAGCTGACTGGGAATACAGTGGTATTGGTCATGGGAAGGGGTCTGTTGAAGAACCGTGCTCCAAAACGTGATCTTTCCAGACCAAATACATCTGTGATTCAGAATGCTGACGATATTATGAGAGTCGTGAAATCATACACATTCACAGTCCTCATTCTTTTGTCCAAAGAGGAAATCGAAGAATTCCATGAAGAAAAAAGGATAGTCCAAACAAACTACTCCTGTGAAAGGAATTCAGAAGACATTTCTGGACTCAAAGTGATGAGCGAACTCATATTGTGTGCACTTTAAAGAGCAAGAAAGAAGAAATTTTGTTCATTAGGTCAACACCTTAGAACCAACAGGATAATATTCAGATTCACAACCTGAGTAGGGGGACATTTGTGGCATGTGTGTATGACTGTCGCTGGTGGATTACAATGATTATAGACATCAGTTATGAGTAAAACGAAATTGTAGTGAACTTTATGACACCACATGGACCAGCTGCTGGATATAGGTTTCCAGCTGAAGGATAGCAACACCACCATCAGTTCTCACTTTCTGTTTACGATATTTTGAAGACTGCAAGTGCTCCAGTTCCTATTGGTTCAGCAGGAAGGAATCACTCTATACCAAAGGAAGATACTGAAGCAGTGGAACAGATTTTTAATTCTCTGACTGGCTAATTTCAGTACAAAATTGAGTTCACAGATGTTGTATAAATTGAAACCTTTAAGTCTTTGGACCTATTACATACATTTTGGAACCATTTAAAATGCTTGAGAAATGAGTCTCTTACTCATCTTTCAAAACTAAAATTATGTTAAATCTGGCTAGGTTTTGATTTTTATGAGCCTGTTATGTGATAATAAAACAGGTTTTATGTATGCCAAAAATTTCAAATGTTTATAAAACCTGTTCCACATAAAAGTGGAAGCTCTCCTTTTCAGGGAATGGAGAACTATAAGGTACTAATAAACAGAAAAAGAAAAACAAAATTTTATAGATTGGTATTTTTGGGTAAAAAAATCCACGAATTATAATTAAGTTCAGAATGCTATAGTGAAAGAACTTCGACAGATAAATCCAAATGGAGGATTTCTCTGTAATCATAAAGCAATTATCTCTCAAATAAAAACCAACAAAATATTTGGAACTTTTCCAGAGATACAGCATTTTAAATTTTTTCCCAAAATGTGCATCTTCAAAATAATAAGTGTGTGTGTGTGTGTGTGTGTGTGTGTGTGTGTGTGTGTGTGTGTGTGTGTGTGCAAAAAATGTGTGTTCCTTACTTAGTCTTTCATTTTAACATATGCTAAATTCAACATCATCCGAGACTATCAAAGTAACATTTTGTCCTCGCCTTCCTGAATTGATATGGACTATGCCTTGCGAATCTTTACAAAATGTAGAGTGGAATGGAATGGAAGAAAGATGATCATGGGGCAGTACTCTGAGCTCACAAAACAAGAAGAAATATCGAGTAGATACTACTGGTATGATAATGGAATTACTGTGTTTGAAACAATAGGCAAAAATGAGAAGGGAAAAACATTTAAGTGTAGTTGACTGATGTGAGACACACAAACAGACTTAATAGTTCAGGACATTTGATTGTCTTTCAAGCCACCACTCTTTTTTCATCTTAGGAAAATGACCTTTTGCATCCTCACCCTCCTTGTAATTCAAAGTAGTATGTACGTGGGGAGAAACAAGATAGGGAGAGAAAGAACTTTATCTGGAATTACAGTTTTAATTACATAGTGCAATTAAATGGCAAATTCTGAAGCAGGTACCCAGTTTTCATCTTTATGACTGTGAAATACATTCCACTGCACACTGATGCTGGAATACACTTAGTATATTCAAACATACCTAAACATGAAACTGGAAAAGAAACAAATTTGTTATTTTACAAGACAATAGTTATGGTTATGTGGTGCTACTGTATATGAGTGAGATGTAGAGAATTTTGAGAAAGAATAACATAAGAATTACAGCAACTTAAAAATTTTCTTTGAACTGCAAATAATCACAGATTAGCATAAGACAAATTTAGGAATTACTTTATAGAAAATTAAGTTGCAGAATAGAGAGACAACTGACAGAATGATTCACGAAGAATGCAGGAAGATCAGTTGCCTTGAATACATGTATCTGGAGACTAATGTGTTATATGATGTCCAAGACTCAGGATAGACTCCAAGGAAATTTATTTCACTTAATTCTTGAAGTGTAGATGGGGGGTGGCTTTTTTCTTTTTTTTTTTCTTTTTTTCTGGCACTTTGTCAAGATAAAGTTATGACTTCTCAAATGCAATAACAAAGCTGTAAATATATATAATAATGTCATTGCCTATTATTTGTTCATGGCATTACCTTGTTGCCAAAAGCAGAAAAACCAGTGGCAGAACTGATCAATGTTACAGACATTACTTAAAATTCATATTTAATAGAAATTTCAAAACAAAGAAAATAAGCAATAAATAATAATCTCAAGTAACTCAAATCTGAAGCCTAATTTGCTTGGATAAAACCATGAAATTAATGATTAAAGAAAAAGAGAAGCTAACATATGTTAACAGATTCTGTGGAAGTGAGCAATTGGTATGTTATGAGGATTTCTTAAAAGTGAAAGAACTTAATTATTCATAAATATATTGCTAAAAATCATGTTGTATCAAAGGTTGAGTATAAGCCTTGGAGGAAAGTGAAATGGTTTAAGTTGCTAGTTAAGACAAGAATCTTACACAACTAGTTTCAAAACAGCTGCTATGTGTCACTACAAATACAAAATGGAAATAGTATATGAAATACCAACATTAACTTCAACAAAAAATACCCTCTGTTCTCACAAATACTGTGACAGACATTTACTCTTTCTGATTTAGTGGAACATAAACACCACATACCACAAAACTGAAACAACAACAACAGTATACAATCACCCATGTTAACAACAACAAAATAATCTTAATGTAGCAAAGCATAAATTTCAGTGCCTTGTTTAAGGGTGCCAACCAAATTATACAGAAAGAACAATTAAAATAACAAACTTATACTACAACAATTAAAATGTATACTAGAGGAAGATCCCTTAGTTTGAACTACAATACTAAATTTGGGCTAGTCTTGGAATCAGGACAGCATAAATATAATACTTCCAGTGAAGTCACAATTAGTGTATACTTCATATTTTGCGAATGGTTTTCTCGGCTTTTCTCCCTCCCACCTTTCCCCAGTTTTTACATGGAAACGTCACTAAGTTCTTACCTGCATTCATCTCCTCCCATTATTAATGATAAGATATAAATTTGCCTTTTGTTAATCCCTCTTAGACTTTCATTTTATATCACAAATTTATGACACACAACATTGTAAATCTATGACATACTGTTCTTTGACAACCCAGTTTCTCTCCATACATAAACTAATCCAAACATCAAACAATGCCCTATGTTTGGCAAAAGCTACCCTTGAATGTAGATTCTATGTGGGCTACCATCAAAATTATAATGTCACCCACTTCACCTTCATGAGAAGGAAGATTTTTTTTTCCATGTAAGATGCACTCAACATTTAAGTTTTGTGCTGCCAGAGCATTATAATTGTCGCAGATGTTGAGTATGGTAAACACTCATTTCATTGGTCCTTGTAAATATGCCTATCAAAAATGCTATAGATATTTTTAGCTACCGTACAATGAAATACGTATCAAGGTTGCAGAATCAAACAATGGAAAATCCAGGATGGAATGTAACAATATACGAGAAGAGATGTTGCTACTCACGATATAGCAGATATGCTGAGCTGCAGATATGTACAACAAATAGACTCTCACAATTAAAGCTTTCGACCACTACAGCCTTCGTCAACAATAGACACATACAGGTGCACGCGAGTGCCTCCTCCCCCCTCCCCCCTCCCCCCCCTTCCTCTCTCTCTCTCTCTCTCTCTCTCTCTCTCTCTCTCTCTCTCTCTCTCTCTCTCTCTCTCTCACACACACACACACACACACACACACACACACACACACACACACACACACACACAGGACTCCAGTCCACACTGCATCTCCTCTATATGGTGAGCATCAACTTCCCTTCTCCTATAAGGTTACAGAATCCATATTCATAACCACTGTTCGTGAAGTGCTTTCAATTTACACACAGTTTTACACTGAAAAACAACATAAAAACACACTGTACCTTGCTGTAATGAATGATAGCCTCTCTGTAACGCTTTGGAATTTCCTCTTGTGGTAGCACATTCTGAATATCTTGTTGCATTTCAGGTGGTGTAATACCATTGGGCAATGAATTACTATACAAAGAATTCGATCTGCAATACAGCAATGAGAAACATTTAAGAACACTACCATAAATAAATAATACAGTATGGAAGCTATCTTCATTACAGTAGAAATATCTATAGAATATGTGGGAACTCATTATGAACATCAGCAGAAGTAGTAGGTACACTGCTGGCAATTAACATTGTGATACAAAGAAGGATAGAAAATAAAATTTTACCTATTTGCATATGTAGAGTACAGCAGGAACAATAAAAGAATTAATTTGTAGGTGACTTGGGGGTGTACAGGGTGCAAAATTTAGCACCTATAGCATCTGACAGTAACAGCAGCTCTGTCCCAGCTGAGTATTGATTTGAACCAAGCTAGGGTGAGAGATATAGGAGTATTGCCACATTGTAACCGCAATGAAGACCAAATGCAAATCCTGTGCCATCAATGTAGTACAACACTTATCACAGAACACTTGTTTATTATGGACATAAATGTGCAGGCAGTATTGAATTGTCTCTTGGACACAGAGTGCTGCTATTTACACAAATTCTGAATATTCCAGGACATGTAAACATTACAAACAAAAGAAATTTTGAGAACTGTTTAGAAATGATAAACACTAAATAACACATGTTTGCTGGTGGTTAAATTTGAACTGGCGGCCCACAGCACACCAGCTCACGTTCCTAATCACTACTCTGCGTAGCATGCAGCACAGCTAGCAGCAATGTAACTCTGTGGTGCTTCAGTTGGGTGATACAGTTTATCAACTGCACTGGCCGGTGAGCTGTACCGTGGCAGTTTCTCGACAACCCATGACCAGATGTTTTCAATGGATGAGGTATCAAGAGATTGTGTTGGACAGAGCAACACCTGAAAACCCTCTGTACTGAGATAGCTCAGGATAGCAGGAGCAATGTACAGTCTTGTGTCATGAACATCTCTATGATGGAGCACAGCCATTGGCCTTGACATATCTGAAATGTAATAGTTGCAGTCCAAATAACCACCAATGCCTACCAGAATGCAATGTGTTGTGTACACAAGGGCATCCCATACCATCACACAAGATGCTTGGCCCTTATGTCAATGGCAAATGCAATATGACAATGTTTGTTTTCCTCATTCATACATGGATACATCCATTAAGGCACAGGGATTTAGCGAGAAAGGTGAGGTTACACCACTCCCGTGTCCACTGTTTTCACTGGGTGCACCACTGTTGATGTGGTCTCTGCTGCCATGTCAAGGGAAGACACAAGAGTTGCTACGAAGAGAGTACTGCTTCAAATGTCATGGGAAGACCAATGTGAATATTTGTCTTGCAGCAAATGAGCATTTCATGACTCAGCTTATGTGATGTGGGCTGATGTTAATAATGTCTCTGCCTTCTTGGGCACTAGTCATGAGGGGCTACTAAAAGCTGACACTGCTTGGACTATGGCCCTTATTTGCACGACTGCCATGGGATTGCACACAATTGCAAACAGCAATATTTGAGGATGATAAGCTATAGTCTAAATAGGCCGTGATCCTGTCAACATTTAATTCTGACATGCTGGTACACATTCCCTTCTTTACACTAAGCACAATATGATTTTCTCACGAACAAAAACACTTTAATGTGTATCTGAATTAGAGCACTGCAGCATAATATATCCTTAAATATGGTATATGGCATTATTCCTCATGTGGTTTGGGTGAAACACTTATCAGTTGCATATCCCAACATGTAGTACACTTAAAGTGAATTTTACGTATGTTCCATGTCCTCTTCAGGGTGTTGCCACTTTGATATACAACAGAGCATTTTTCAGTACATTACCTTTTGATTATTGTCAAAATAAGCCCACTAGGAAAAGAAATGGGTAAGAAATCTGATATTTGTCCAATGAATTCGAAGACAGTATGACAGACATGTGAATTTTGAAAACTAACACTATTGGACTTTTAAATCTGAATGTTATTGGAGTTTAACTGTAGCTACAAGCATTTAAAATTTATGTAACAAAAACATTTGTTTTTGCTTGCTCTAAAAACTTGGTTAATGAAAACACACTTGACACACATAACATGCATCTGAACTTTAGCTCAGATACACTATCAGAACACCCCTACGTAATGCAGAATTAACCACTGTAATGCAGACCTGCCAACATAAAAGGATGAAGGGAGTGTTGTGTTGTCACTAGAGATGAAGTAAAAGCAGAATGGGTTTTTCAGGAGAGTCCAGCGGCTTCAAATATGGACTAATCATAGGATGTTATGTTGTGCATATAACAAATCCAAGATGGATATATCAACATTTAAATGTTCTAAAACTGGCAAAGGTGACTTGGCGATGTGACTGAAGTGGAAATGCAAAGAAACAATTACAGGCAAGACAAGGCAGACATCATGTACTGGCAGACAGCGACTGTTGAGCACTGTGGAGGGTAGTTACAGAAAATAACATGAAATAGGTGGAAGAGATCACTAGTGTTACCAGCAGTCCATCTAGCACAATGACTGTGTGTGGGGATTTAAAAAGAATGGGGCACAATGGTTGAGCAGTTCTCATAAGCCATACATTTCTTTACTCTGTGCTAAATGACACTAAGTGGTATAGAGAGTGATACTTGGACAGTGAATGACTGGAATTTAGAGTTAAGAATAATGTTGTACCCTGTGGAAGTCTTGTTTTGTTTTGTTTTGTCTGGGGGGGGCACAAACAACTGGGGTCATACATGCCCAAGTCAAAACTGTAGAACTCAAAGACAATGAAGAGTTAAAAAACGACTATATGTCAATCTCAACCGACATAGCAGAAGACAGGTAAAAACAGGCACATAGAAAAAGGGCTAAAAATGACAACAGACACAAACAGAGATCCAAAACAAAAAAAATTAAAAGGCCTTCGCCATATTGCCTTGGCATATAAAAAGTAAAACACAGTCAACAGTCTGTGTATCATTTGCTAAAACAGCAGATAACTCAGACGGCAAACTCAAACGGGAATGTAAAAGGTCAAAAAAGGACATTCCATCAGAAAGTGGCAGACGGTTAAAACTTGGGCACAGTGCGTACAAAGTGGTGGGGTAGTGACACTTAGCGAATGACAGTGGCTAAAAAGGCAGTGCCCATTACACAGCTGAGTTAAAATAACCTCCTCCCAGTGGGAGGGCCGAGAGGAGGTCGTCCAAGTCACTGGGAGAGGTTTAATAATACGGAGCTTATTCCTGTGAAGGGAGGACCATTGGTAATGCCAAATGGACACCACCTCCTGACAGACAGCAATACGTAGATCATCGGAGGGAATACAGGTACTTGCGGGCTGAGGTACTAGGATTGCTAACAGCCTTGTTTCCTGGCAGACCGATATGACGAGGAACCCACATAAACATCACAGTGACTCCACCAAGAGTGAGCAAGTGACAGTTTTCCCGGACCCGCTGCACTAAGGGATGAGTGGCGTACAGTGCACAGACTTTGAAGGGCGATGAGTGAGTCTGAGCAGAGGAAACAATTGAAAAATCTGTGTAGCTGGATGTACTCTGTGGCCTGATACAGGGTGAAGAGCTCGGCTGTAAATACTGAGCAGTACGCCGGAAGCCGGTATCTAAACACACGGGTACAAATGATGAAGGCACACCTGACCCCACAGCCAGCCCGAGAGCCATCAGTGTATACAAAGGTACTGTGGCGAACTTCCATGTGAAGTTTGTGAAACTGAAGGCAATAGACCGAGGCTGGAGTAGTGTCCTTAGGAAGCGAATGAAGGCCAAGGTTAACATGGGCCGCTTCACGAAGCCAAGGTGGCGAAGGGTTCACACCCACCAAGAAAGGTGCAGGCAGTGCGAACTTAAGCCGCTGTAGCAAGTGCCGAAAGTGGAGTCCAGGAGGTAACAGAGAAGGACGACGAGCTCGTACTGTTGATCAAAGGAATCATCAATGAAGGGGGCATAGGATGGGGTGGTGGTGGTGGTGGTGGTGGTGGTGGTGTTGGTGATGGTGGTGGTGGTGGTGGTGGTGGTGGTGGTGTGTTGGAACTTATGGGCGCTCAACATCGAGGTCATCAGCACCCTGACACACGTTAAAAGGAACGAATGTGGACAGACCTAAGAAAACTAAAGCAGACACTCAAAGAAAGCAGTAAAAGAAGGAAAATGCTACATAAGAAAGTAAAACCTAAGGAAAGGGGAAACATAGCTACAAGAATGTCACAGGAAATTGTTATTGGCTGGCCACTTACATTAAATATGGGCGTGCTTGTCACACAGTGAGCAAATTAAAATCCTCTCCCTAAAATCTTTGTAAAAACATTTGTCATGGCACAGAACTTTAAAACTTTAGCCACATTCATCCGAGTGTTGCTTAAAAGAAAATAAAACGCAATCCAATAAAACGTGGCACACAGTGACCTAGACGCCACAAGCACCACACATTGGAGGATCCTCTCGCCGGAGCAGGAAGCCATGTGTCATAGGGCTGTGGCCTATTTGAAGCCGAGTGAGAAGAATCTCGTCCCATCGATGGGGCTGAAAGGAAGTACACTACACACGCGTTGTGGGCTTGACTATATGGAGCTTATTGTCAGTCCCTTCCAGCCACTCATCCTCCCATGGACGCATAACCCGTGAGCTCAACAGCGAGGTGAGTGCGTGCAAGGGGATAGCACACTGAGATACTTGTGGGGTGAGACACGCCTCCTTGGCTGCGAGATCTGCCCTTTCATTCCCAGCAATGCCGACATGCCCCGGAACCCAGCAGAAAGCTACAACCTTTCCCTGTAGTCGGAGGAGGGCATCCTGGATGGTCTGGACAATTTTGTCTGCGGATACAAACGCTGCAATAAGTGAAGGGCACTGAGTGAATCAGAACAGACAAGAAATTTAGGAGAGGAAGAATGTCTCGTGTGCTCCAGTGCCCGCAAGATCGCAGACAATTCTGCATCAAAGACAGTAAAAGTGTGAGGTAATTGGACCTTGAGGACACGATCCGGAAAAACAACTGAGCAACCAACAGAATCCCCTTGTTTCGAACCATCCGTAAAAACAGCTACATAGTCGTGGTGCTCAGATAAAATGGCAGAAAATTCTGCATTAAAAACGGTGGCAGGAGTGCAATCTCTCTTGTACTGCAATAAATCTAAAATCACTCTGGGCCTCTTCAGTAACCAGGATGGCAGGCGGTTAAAACCCTGGATTTGGCGTTGTACAGACTCCACACCAAGTGACTCTAGCACACGTTGCACACAGATCCCAAATGGCAACGTTGCCCGGGGGCGGCAGGAAAAAAGGCGGTCCAGAGGTGGATGGGCAGCAAGATGGTGAGCAGGCGAGCTGAGAGCTGCAAGAAACTTACAAGCCTGGTGCACCAGCAGGAGCTGCCGCCGGATGGTAAGTGGCGGTTCACCAGCCTCAGCACAGAGGCTGGGTACGGGACTGGTCCGATAAGCACCCATGGCCAGTCGAATCCCAGCATGGTGAACAGCGTCAAGGATCCGCAAATAAGATGGCCTCGCTGACCCATATACTGTGCACCCATAGTCCAGCCATGAACGCACAAAACCTCAATAAAACTGAAGGAGACGCGCCCTGTCCGCTCCCCAAGACCTGTGGCTGAGGCACTTGAGGATGTTCAGTGCATTCAGCATTCTGGCTTTCAAGTCACGTAGGTGTGGCAGCCATGACAACCTGGAGTCAAAAATTAGGCCCAGAAATCCTCCGGATGGCTTCCCATACTTTTGTGGAACAAGTGGAATGGTTGATGGAGTCCAGGAACTCCTGCCATGACATTTTCTTGCTCTCTTTAATGACACGGCGTGCCCTGGCTCTCGCGATTCGAAAGGCGGTAAGACTGAACGCTGTTGGGCGGCATTTAAATCGGCAAAGAGTCGCACGCCTGTCCCAGATGGCTGAACGGCACTCTTCTGTCCACCAAGACACAAGGCACTGCTTAAGAGTGCCAGAAGACTGTGGTATGGACAGGTCAGCAGCATGATGGATCACAAGTGTGATGTGATCCACCCATTCCTGTACGCTATTGTGGCGGTCAAAGACAGCCAACCGAGCGAACAGTGGCCAGTTAGCCCTGCCAATCATCCACGATGGTGGCCGCTGCTCCAGCAATACACCATCCAGGAGATGAATGTGGATAGGAAAGTGATCGCTGGAATGAAGGTCGTCAATGACCTCCCAGTGAACAGAGTCTGTGAGGGTTGGAGAGCAGAAAGATAGGTCAATGGCTGAGAATGACCCTGTAGCAGTAGAGAAATGAGACGGAGTACCTGTGTTGAGGATGCACAACACTTGAGATGTTAGGAGGCTCTCCAAAATTCGACCTCGAGCGCAAAGAGAAGTGGAGCCCCACAGGCATGATGCATATTGAAGTCTCCCAGGAGGAGAAATGGACGGGGGAGTTGGTCGATAAGATCTGTGAGAGCGTCTAAGGTCATTGCATCCAGAGGGGGTAAATAAAGGTAGCAAACGGTAAGCCTCTGAGGTGAATGAATTTCAACTGCAACTGCTTGCAGGGCAGTATCCAGGGGGAGAGCAAAGAAGTGGTGGTCATTATTGACAAACACAGCGACTCCGCCTTTGGCCCTTTCTCCAGTCAGGTCATCTTTGCGATATGACATATAGCCCCTTAGTACAGGAGCAACAGGTGGTTTTAAATGCGTTTCCTGTAAACACAAGCTCAGGGGGCATTGCCGTGCTAGGAGGTTCAGTTCCTCCACATGTGCCCAGAATCCATTCATGTTCCATTGTATAATGGGAGCCATCTATCAGGATGGGAGTTCCTTCATTCTCACTTTCTGTCGGGGAGGAGAGCCCACAACAGGTGGAGGCTCAGTTTTGGGGTGAGATAATTGCCCCAGTCTGACATCAACCTCCATCGCCTCAGAAGAGGAGTTGAGAGAGGGGTCCAGAGAGAATGACATCCACATCAGCAGACTGTATAACTTCAGTCTTCTTTAGTGGGCGAGTCTTCACCTTTGTCTTTGGCTTCGATGTTCTGGCCTGAGGTGGCACTGGAGCCAAAACCTCAGAAGCAGTAGGGGGTGTAGCAGCACTGGGCAGTGCACAAGACTGGACCCGGGAAGGTGCAGGAAGTTCATGATGTCAGCTACCACGGCCTGGTCAGAAGGGGGGGGGGAGGGGGGGGGGGGGAGGAGCAGCAGGCTTCACAGGAATGGCAGCAGCACATGTACATTGACAAACGCAGGTGCTAGTGCTGAGAGTAGCAACCTCTGTTTGTGTACCGGCATCGGTTTTCAAGACTGTCTGTTTGAGGATGGAAGAAAAGGAAGCAGCGAACGTGGGCGGCTGCATGGACTTGTATATTTTCTTCGCCTCACCATACAGTATGTGTTTTGTAGTTTTAAGTTCCTGGATCTTCCGTTCCTTAAGGAAAACTCTGCATTCCCTACTCCACACAGTGTGATCCCCAGAGCAGTTGACACACTTGGGAGGAGAGGAGCAACCAACTCCGTCATGGGCAGCTTTACCACAATTCCCGCAAGTGGCTTCCCCTCTACAGCAGAGAGTAGTGTGTCCAAAGTGTTGGCATTTAAAACACTGCATCGGGTTGGGGTAATAAGGCCGTACACTGAGACGTAGGAAACCTGCCTTCACATGCTCTGGCAATTTGGTGCTGTTAAATGTAAGGATAAATGAGTCAGTCTTTATGAGAGCACCGTCCACCCATTTCATAATGTGTTGCACGTCGACAATTCCTTCCCGGGACCATTCAGCCTTCATTTCGTCTTGGGGAATGTCAACGAGATCTCTGCAAGTCACAGCACCCTTGCTGTAGTTCAAGGTGTTGTGAAATTCAGTCTCTATCGCAAACTCCCCAAGAAATTGTGCCTTCTTAAGGTTCTGGACTTGCTGGAAGCTAGATGTTTCAACCAACAAGGTGCCATTTCGCAAGCGCTTTACAGACTTTAATGTGTCAGCAATACCTTCTAGGCCCTTCTGGATATAAAATGGCGAAACTTTTTCAAAACTCCCATCTTTTCTTTTAATTATGAGAAACACATTCTGCAAAGCAGTTTGCATTCTGTTACGAGTAACTGAATCAGGAGGACTGGCTACATGAGCCCTCTTGTTGGATTGCGTATTTAGAACCCACCAGCGGTCCATCCTTTCCGCTGGCAGGAGAAGAATAAAAGTTCGAGGGTTCCATCCTGGTCCCACGAGCAGCTAGGGAACTAGAAGTCCACCTAGACAGAGCCCCGTGTGACTAGGTAAGCCTAATACAACTGGGCTGCGGCAGGTGCTCCAGAGGTTGTCCCCTTGCGACTGTTCCACCCCAACAGCCATGCATTTATAGGCGCGCAGCACACCGTAAGATTGTTTTTTTTTTATAGAGGTTTACCTTCCTCGCAATCCAGGCGGTCAAGCCAAGATTACCATTCCCCGCAGCACACAACATTCCACTGCCGCACCATGCGGTGGTCGCTGAAGCATGTCCGGGGGTTACGGTGACAGGAGACTGGCAGCGCTGACCAGTCCCCAGCTCAGGACCCCGGGATCGCCAAGCCCGTACTCAGCAAATGAATGCTGAGCCCCTGGGGGGAGGCATAGGATGGGTGGCCATGCATGGCAGACAAATGGCATGCATACCTGCTGAGGAGAAAGTCACAGCAGTAGGACAGTGGTAGTTCAGCAGCTTCAGCATACAGGCTCTCAACCGGGCTGGTGTAAAAGGGGCCCATGGCCAACTGGATGGCACGATGGTGGATAGTGTTGAGGTGACGTAAGAGGGATAGGCATGCAGATGCATCAACAAAGCACCCATAATCACGTTTCAAATGGACAAGGGACTGGTACAAACAAAGGAGGGTGGTGTGATGGGCACCCCAGTAAGTAGCATTGAGGACACCTAGAACACTGAGGAAAATGGTTCAAATGGCTCTGAGCACTATGGGACTCAACTGCTGTGGTCATCAGTCCCCTAGAACTTAGAACTACTTAAACCTAACTAACCTAAGGACATCACACACATCCATGCCCGAGGCAGGATTCGAACCTGCGACCGTAGCAGTCGCACGGTTCTGGACTGCGCGCCTAGAACCGCGAGACCACCGCGGCCGGCAGAACACTGGAACACTGAGGAACCGCATACAGCAGGCTCCAGGTAAGAGACACGAGAGGACCAAGAGATTTTCCTATCGAGAATGAGCCCCAGAAATTTCGTAGTTTCAATGAACAGAAGGGCAATAGGTCCAAAATGTAAAGATGGTGGGAGAAAAACTTGTGTTGCCAGAAATTCATACAGTTAATTTTGTAAGCAGAAAAAAAAGCCAGGAGTAAAATAAAGACCATCAAGACACCACTAAAGATGCCGCTCAGTGAGACAGGTCCGTGGAATGATGGCAAAATCATCAACGAAAAGGGAGCCAGAGATGCCCGGTGTGAGACAGGACATAATAGTGTTAATGGCAATAGAAAAAAGAGGATGGCACTCAGGATGGAACCCTGAGGCACACCGTTTTCCTGGATAAAGGTGTCCGACAAGGTAGAACCCACAGGCACTCAGAAAACTATCTTTTATAAAAGCCTGAAGGAAGGAGGGCAGGTGGCGACGGAAGCTCCACATGTAAAGAGTACGGAGGATACAAGTTCTCCAGCACGTGTCATAGGCCTTCTCCAAATCGAAAAACACGGCCACAGTATGAGATTTTCACAGAAAACCATTCATGACATGGGTAGACAAAGTAACGAGATAGTCTACTATAAAATGCTGCCCTCGAAATCCACACTAAGGGTGTATACGCACACAAGGAAAACAAAATTACCAGATTTTTCCTGGAGTTTCCAATTAAAAGCATACTTTCTCCCGGGTGAAAATACACTTTTTCCGTGTTAAGTGACATAATAGTTTTCCTCAGAACTGTAAAACTTATAAATCCTTTGAATGGTTATGGTTTTATACACCGGCGTAGAATTTCTCAGCCCTTTAGAAAATGAAACTCAGAAAAAAAGATAATGTACAATGTTTATTTTCGTATTACGAAAGCATAAATTCAAATTCCACCAAACACCAGGTGTTATTTTCCGAAGCACCACAGGCTATTTTCCGAAGCACCACAGGCTATTTTCCGAAGCACCACAGGCTATTTTCCGAAGCACCACAGGCTATTTTCCGAAGCACCACAGGCTATTTTCCGAAGCACCACAGGCTATTTTCCAAAGCACCACAGGCTATTTTCCGAAGCACCACAGGCTATTTTCCAAAGCACCACAGGCTATTTTCCGAAGCACCACAGGCTATTTTCCGAAGCACCACAGGCTATTTTCCGAAGCACCACAGGCTATTTTCCGAAGCACCACAGGCTATTTTCCGAAGCACCACAGGCTATTTTCCGAAGCACCACAGGCTATTTTCCGAAACACCACAGGCTATTTTCCGAAACACCACAGGCTATTTTCCGAAACACCACAGGCTATTTTCCGAAACACCACAGGCTATTTTCCGAAACACCACAGGCTATTTTCCGAAACACCACAGGCTATTTTCCGAAACACCACAGGCTATTTTCCGAAACACCACAGGCTATTTTCCGAAACACCACAGGCTATTTTCCGAAACACCACAGGCTATTTTCCGAAACACCACAGGCTATTTTCCGAAACACCACAGGCTATTTTCCGAAACACCACAGGCTATTTTCCGAAACACCACAGGCTATTTTCCGAAACACCACAGGCTATTTTCCGAAACACCACAGGCTATTTTCCGAAACACCACAGGCTATTTTCCGAAACACCACAGGCTATTTTCCGAAACACCACAGGCTATTTTCCGAAACACCACAGGCTATTTTCCGAAGCACCACATGTTATTTTCTGAAGCTTTGAAATCAAGTTTGAGGTGCACTTTTGTAAGCCAGTCATACCTCGTGTCACATGGTTTCGCCACCCGATACAGGGGATATTCAGAGCTTAGGATATGCGATGCAGTCAGCCAATAGCATTATCACTGTTAAGTAGCGCGTACACACAAATAGGAAAATTTAATGGTGTAAATTAATATACAGTGTTGCTACAAGAAAAGCAGAGCTTTCACATATAATATTGGTCTTGATGACTGTGAACATTGGAAGAGGAGCTAAACTTTCATGTATAATGTTGATCTTTTATGCGTGTGTTACACTTTAAAATACATCACACAAATGTGCCAGTAAAATTTTTAATACTGACATAAATGTCTGATCTCCTGGGCTCGAAATTTTTTCTAAATGGTCATCCTCAAATAGTTGATTTTGAAATCAGAGTCAAATGCTGTTATTTGTGATATTCATCACACATTCTTGCAATTAGTTCATCTTGTGTACAAAGTAATGCTTTTCAATCAATCATTCGCAATACTTTCCCACGACTTGTTAGAAAGAGGTTAGTTTCAACAGTTGCCAAAGAGTGGCAGATAACAGGTGTCACCATGCTTGCGCAGCTACGATGACACACGAAGCCCGTAATGTTCACACATGTAAAACATTAAAAGATCTTACATTATGTCATAAAAGAAACAAGACATCGGAGGAATTCCGTGAACCATACTAAAATGCATAATTCGGCTTAAAGAGCACATTCGTATGTCCAGATTTGGTTGTAAATTTTCTTGGAGTACCAGTACTGTATTATCTCATTTTTGGTTCTTAATTATGGCATAATGCCATACGTGCTAGAAGATGAAAACGTGCTCTTTTGCAATGCAGCGAACAGTTGAAAATAGCCAATAGTGTGGAATTAAACAATTTGTTTCAAAGAAAACTGACTGCCTTAGCCGAAAAGATTAATAAAGCCATATTTCTTTAGCAGATTGACAAAAATACCTTCATTGTTCTGTAGGGTGATTAATGCTTGACTGAAACTGCCTCCTGGGGCAGATACCCCAGTTTGCTCCCAGTGAATATGGCAACTTGCGTGCGCCAGTAAAATTTTTCTGGGTAGCATCTTGCTGCTTGCTTATACAGCTAACAGCCACACTTTTGTAGCCAGAAGCAGGAGAAGGTACATGCGCGACTCAACTGCGCATGCGCATGGGCATGGGCATGGGCCTGCCCGCAACTGCTCACACGAATCTAACGTAAACAGTTATGACGTCATGCTCATCAGAGGCAATTTGTTGTTATGAAGCATTGCGTAGTCTTCCTAAAGCATTTTGACACATTTTGCTACTGGCTGATGCTTCTATGAGCACTGTGCTTTGTTGTGTACATGGCACATTTCCTTTAAATTTTATTTTAGTTTTTTCCTCTCATTCATGTTTTATTGCTGTAGCGGGATGCAGTAATATCCTTTGTTAGAGTATTATTTCTTACTAGTCAAAATTACAAAAAATTAACTGAAAACTAAAACAAAAACAAAACAAAAAAATCCCAAAATTTTAAAAAATTCCCGAATATTTCACGGTATGCTCCCGAGTGAAAAAATTCCCAAGTTTTTCCCAGATCTCCTGGGTCGTATACACCCTGACACTGTGCATTCGTCAGTAAACTGCAAGACTTGAGCCACCATACCAGCCAGGCATAAATCATGCGTTCCATCACGTTGCAAATGCAGCTGGCAAGAGATATGGGATAGTAGCTAGAAGGAAGGTGTTTGTCCTTACCAGGCTTATGTATTGGTTCGATGTTGGCTTCATGCTAGTGTCTGGGAAATGTGCCCTCTGTCCAGATGAGGTTGTACATGTTAATCAGAAAGTGCTTGCCCACAAAAGAAAGGTGCTCCAACATATGAATGTGGATGGCATCCGACCCTGGGGAGGAGGATCGGGATGAACTGTGACTATGATCGAGCTCCCTCATAGTAAAGGCGGCATTGCTGCGCTCACGATTTGGAGAAGAGAAGGGTATTGGCCAAGCCACCTCCACTCGTTACTGATGGAGGAAGGCAGGGTGACAGTAGGAAGAGCTAGAAACTTCCGTCACTTGGTGGCCCAAGGTGTTGGAGATAGCAATAGGGTCCACAATAACATCGTCTGCTACTGTGAGGCCAGAAATAGGGGAATGGATCTTGGTCCCAGACAGCCATCAGAGGTTGGCCCACACGACAGAGGAAGGGATGGAACTGTTAAAAGAACTAGTGAATGAAATCCAGCTAGCTCGTTTGCTATCCCAAAGTAGGTATTGACACTTTGCATGTATCTGTTTATAATGAAAGCAGTTTGTCACTGTAGGATGATGATTAAAAATGCAGAGCGCACGTCTCCGTGCTCGAATGGCAATGTGGCATGCCCCAGTCCACCAAGGGACGGGGACACAAAGTGGTAAAGAGTAAGTACCAGGAATGGAACATCCTGCAGCAGTAAGGATAACATCGGTGATATAGTCCACCTGGTCATCATAACTGGGAAATCTTGTTCTTCGAAGGTCACCAGGGAGGAGTAAAGCTGCCAGTAGCCTTAGTGAGCTGCCATTTGGGCGAAGAACGAAGAAAAGGTAACGAACACTAAAAGGAACAGAAGAAGACAAGAAAACAATAGGGAGATGCAAGAAACAGTTAGGAGAGAGTAAAACAAGGAAGCAGATTACAGTGGCTGACCGACTACGAAAATAAAAAGGAAAAGCCAGCCACCCTGCAACACATTAAAACCTCCACCCTAAAAGCACTAGGGTGGAGGACACAAAGGGACAAAAGACATGCACTAAAACTCAGATCGAATGATAAAACCCACCCTCACGGATGAAATCTAAAAACCAAACCAGCCGATGAGGTTTTGTCTGCTAAAATCAATCATAATGAGTCCGGCAACCAAGGATGAAGTCGCAGGGAAGCCAAAGGAGGACAGAGCAGAAGAATATGGGCCACTGTCAACTGGGTGCCGCACCAACACTGAGGTGGGTCTTCACAGCGCAGGATGTAGCCATGGGTTGCCTAGGCATGGCCGATGCGGAGCCGACTGAGAACCACAGAGCCCATGTGAGAGGCCCTCATTGAGGACTTCCACACGTTTGTGGTCTCCTTAATGGCTCGCAGTTTGTTGCACTTACTGATATTTTGCCATTCCGTCTCCCAAAGCTGAAAAACCTTGAAGCATAATAACGAACGCAGGTCAATTGTGGGGATGCCAATCTCCAGAAGTGGTTTGGGTGTAGCTTGTTTGGCCAGCCTGTCAGCAAATTCATTTCCGGGGATTTAGGGGCTCA
Organism: Schistocerca gregaria; assembly: GCF_023897955.1. Taxonomy (NCBI): domain Eukaryota; kingdom Metazoa; phylum Arthropoda; class Insecta; order Orthoptera; family Acrididae; genus Schistocerca; species Schistocerca gregaria. The sequence goes on along the minus strand of NC_064921.1, from coordinate 628,976,866 downwards.
AGCGAACACCACTGAATGACTGTATCCTTCCAGGAGATATATGGACTCCTGGATGGACAAAACCAAAGGAGGACAAGGGTAGCACTGGTCAATAGTTTTCAGGCTGATCAAGGAGTCAGTACATTTTAAAAAAAAGACTCCCCAGGGCATGAATGGAGATACTGAAGTGCACGAGAAATGGCCACCAGCTCTGCAATGAATACTCTGCAGCCGTTGTTCAATATAGCCACCATAAATTTCAGCAAAGCCAACACGACCATCAGCCATCGAGCTGTCGGTGTAAACCACTTCAGAGCCCCGGAACATGTCAAGAATCAAGAGGGAATGACAGCAGAGAGCTGCAGAATTAACCGGGTCCTTAGGGCCATGTGAAAGGTCCTGAGGAAGCTGCGACCCAGGTGTACACCATGGAGGCGTACTTGAACGCACCCCAAGTAGAGGTGGTAAAGGGTAGGATTCCAGTTCAGAGAGAAGGGACCGCCCGTGAACCGCAATCATTAGCTCCAAACTGGATCACCAATGCGGGAATGGACTGCCATGGGCAGGAAAAGTAGACGGTAATTCAGGAGAACTATGAATGTGTGCTGCATAACTGGCCAGCAGTTGTGCACATCTGATCTGCAATGGAGGGACCACAGCCTCCACCAGTACACTGGTCACTGGTCTTGTCCGAAAACGTCCTGTCACTAGTCGAACCCCGCAGTGGTGCACAGGGATTTATAATGTTGACGGTGCTGCCGAACCATAAACCACACTCCCGCAGTCAATTTGGGATTGGACAAGGGCTCTGTAGAGCCGAAGCAGCGTAGAGCGATCTGCACCCCAATTCGTATTGCTCAGGCAACAGAGGGAATTGAGGTGCTGCCAGCACTTCTGCTTAAGCTGATGAAGATGAGGAAGCCAAGTCAATTGAGCGTCAAAAACCAGTCCTAACATTCAATATGTCTCTACTACAGTGAATGGATCATCATGAAGGTAAAGTTCTAACTCTGGATGAACAGTACGACTTTGCGCCTGAAAATTGGAAGCCGTGGGCTAGAGCCCATGACTGCACCTTTGTGGATGGCTGCCTGTAGGCAATGCTCAGCAACACCAGTACTGGAGCAACAGTACAAAATGTGGAAGTCGTCTGCAAACATAAAAGGTGAGACGGAGGGCCTGACAGGTGCTGCTAGACTGTTAATGGCCACTAAAAATAGACACACTCAATACAGTCCCTGAGGAACTCCATTCTCATAGATATGGATGGAACTCTGGGAGGTACCAACTTGGACACGGAAAGTACGGAGTGACAGGAAGTTTTGGATAAAAATCAGGAGTGAACCCCAGAGACTTCACTCATACAATGCGGTAAGGGTATGATGTCACCAGGTCGTGCAGTATGCTTTACATAAGTGAAAAAAGGTGGCAACTAGGCGTTGCTGTCAGGAAAAGGCTGTTTGGATGGCAGACTTGAGGGCACAAAATTATCAGTGGTAGAGCGACCATGGCGGAAGCCGCCCTGACATGGAGCCAACTGCTGACATACCATACATTCCAGCAGTTTACAAAGAAAATTGGTGAGGCTGATGGGCCGTCAGCTATCCACATCAAGAGGGTTCTTAACAGGTTTGAGCACCGGAATAATGGTGTTCTACCACCATTGCAGACACCACTGCACCAGATCCGGTTGAAGATGCGAGGAGATGTCACTTTCAGTCAGATGAGAGATGTTTAATCATCTGGCTGTAAATCCGATCAGGCCCAGGAGCTGTGTCAGGACAATGTGCAAGGGCACTGAGGAGCACCCACTCTGTAAATGGGGTGACATAGGATTCACTGTACCATGTAGTGAATGAGAGGACGTTCCCTTCCAGTCATTGTTTGAGAGTGCGAAAGGCTGGGGGTAATTCTCCGATTCAGAGGTTCGAGCAAAGTGCTCAGCTAACTGCCAGCAATTGCGTATGCGTCAGTAGATAACACACCATTTATTGTAACACCGGGAACACCTATTGTGGTCTGGTATCCAAAAACATGATTGATCTATGCCCAGAGTTGGGAAGGTGACTTATGGCACCCAATGGTTGAGACTTATCTCTCCCAACACTCCTGCATCCGTTGTTTGATAAGTTGGTGAACGTGAGTACGGAGTCGTTTAAAGGCCACAAGGTGCTCCAGGAAAGGGTGCCGCTTATGCCGCTGTAAAGTTCCCCAATGCTCCTTAATTGCTTCAGTGACTTCCGGCGACCATGGGACTGCCTTATGCCTTGGGCACCCTGAAGAGCAAGGGATTGCATTTTCTGCCCAGAAACAATTGTTGTAGTCACCTGCTCAATCACCACATCGATGTTACCATGTGGGGGAGATTCAACGATGACAGCAGAGGTGAAAGTTTCCCAGTCCGCCTTGTTTAAAGCCCATCTGGGAAGATGTCTATGGGCCTCGTGCTGGGACAGTGGTAGGAATATGGGGAAGTGGTCACTATCACACAGGTCATCATGTGCTCTCCAGTGGATAGATGGGAGAAGTCCTGGGCTGCAAACTGGTAAATCAATGGCTGATTAGGCACCACGAGCCACACTGACGTGTAGCGGCCCCAGTATTTGAGAGGCAGAGGTCAAACAGAGACAGTAAAGTTTCAACATCTCTGCCTCGACCAGTAAGGATGGTGCCACCCCACAAGGGATTATGGGCATTAAAATCTCCCAAAGTATGAAAGGTTTAGGGAGTTTATCAATCAGTACAGATAACACATTCAGGGATACTGCACCATTTGGAGGAAGACATACATTGCAGACAATTTCCTGCACCATTCTTATTCTAACAGCCACAGCTTCAAGAGGGGTTTGAATGGTGCACAGGTTCACTACAGTCTGAGTTTAGGACATAAATGCAAACTCCACCTGACACTCAATTATAGTTGCTATGGTTCCTGTAATATCCCTTATAGCCACAGAGGGCAGGGGTCTGCACTGCGGGGAACCAGGTTTTCTGGAGGGCAATGCAGATAGCAGGTATAAAGCTTAACAGTTGCTGTAGCTCAGCCAGGTGGTGGAAAAAACCACCACAATTCTACTGGTGGATGATGTCACTGTGAGACTGGGAAGGCATGGAACATTCAATGAGGCAGTTTATGCCTCAGAGTGACCTGTGGCCACCGACTTTTTGCCTGAGCAGTCTATATCCATTGTATGTTAGGGTCTGGCGAGATGTAGGTTCTCAGAAGACGCCAGAATCTCCACCCCATCCTCAGACACACAGCTTATAGGTAGCAGTGGTGTGGGTGCCACTGCAATTTCCTTGGGTTTCACTGGTCAAGAGGACTTTACTGGCTCAGTCTCCATGACTGAGGATGAGCGTGAAGCCCTACGAGCAGCTGCTTTTGAGCTCTTCAGCCACTGGCGAGTGTCTTCTTTTCCTTTTCCACTAGCAGAAACCTGGGATGGGCGTCCACAAATGGGGGGTGGGGGCGGGGGCGGCTGTTTGTTGTGTTCCAAAAATGAACAGCATAGAGACAGAAGTGATGACACTTTCTGAAGGAACTGACAATCATCTTGCAGGACAATGCTCAAACTTGTACAGAGCAAACTGCTTGTTTGACTGATGAGGCTGCTAAATGCTATATCACCTAATGCACTCCCCTGACTTAAGCTCTCCTGAGTTAAACTCTATTTCTAAACTGAAGGAAACACTTCACGGCATTCGCTTCAGAACTGCTACAAATTAGTCGGGCAATAGACTGCACCACTCAAACTGTCAACACAACTGGCACTGCTCTATGAGTATCCTACGACTTCCACATTGCTAGCAACGCATTATACACAATATTGGTGACTACTTTGAAGGTCAGTAAAACTTTGAAACACAAATCTATTTTGTACGAGCTGAAAATAAATAGTTGCCACTGTTAAAGTTCCAACCCTCATATTTCTGTGTTGATAGTCTCAACTGTTTGACAGTGGAAAGATAAGATCTTGAACCATACAAGGTTTGTATAAAAAGTAATAAGACTATTTTTTGTTAACACGACTGTACTTCACGGCGCACACTTGCATCGCTTGTTTAGTGGACACGTTGCAAAGTCGTTGGTCATGGCACAACATGCAGCACATGATCGAGCAATGTTACACCATCAAGTTTTGTGCGAAACTAAAAAAGTCGGGTACGAAAACACTGGATATGTACAGGCAGGATTGCCCATCAAAACCCCACATTTTCAGTTGGGTGAAGAGCTTTGAAGTGGGCGGGGGGGAGCGTTGTGGACGGGGACCGATCTGGATGCCTGTCAACCAGCAAAACTGACAAAAATGTCAACTGTGTGCACGTTTTATTGAACACCGGCTGTCAGATGAGTGTCAGGATGATAGCAGATGACCTCAGACTTGATAAAATGACAGTGCGCAACACCATCACCAAAGAATAATTGATGAGGAAGATATGCGCCAAGATGGTGTCAAAGATTGTCAGACGTTCAAAAGCAAGCACATGTGGACACCTGCCAAGACGACCTCCAGAGCCTTGAAGATGGCTGATCTGGAATGTTTAGATAATCACTGGATACAAAACCTTGGTGTTTCAGTGCAACCCAGAGACAAAGTGCATGAGTGGCAAATGGAACACCACAGCATCCTTAAGTCCAACAAAGGCTCGCATGAGCAAGTTGAAGGTGAAAGCCATGCCGATTGTGTTTTTTGACGTCAGAGATGTGGTTCATCACGAGTTTGTGCTCCAAGGCCAAACTGTCAATGGTGCTTTTTACTGTGAAGTGATCAAGAGACGGAAAGCCAGGGTCCATCGTGTGAGGCCAGCCATCATTGACAATTGGAAGCCGCATCATGACAATGCGCCAAGTCACACATGCTTCATGGTGGCCAGCTACCTTGCCAAGAAAGGGATTCCAATGTTCCCCTAGCTCCCCTACCATTCCGATGTGACCACGACGTACATTATTTTTTATTCCCCAAACTAAAAACGTCCCTGAAAGGACACCATCATGGGACCCTGGAGGAGGTCCAAGCCACCACAACGAAGGCTTTGAAGGCCATCCCAGACTCAGCGTTCACTGCAAAGTCTGAAGCATGGAAATCTTGCATGCAGTGGGTTGTTGACTCTCTAGGGTCATACACAGAAGTGTACTAAGTGGCTGTAGTGATATCTACGATAAATTTTGATTTACAAGCTCATTACTTTTTATACAAATCCTGTATTGTGAGGAGCTACATAGATTATTTTGCTCAATATGCTGGTTCATCTATTTGTGCACACAATATTCTATAATTTTTGATATGATTCGCATGAGTGACATGAGACAATAGTTATTATGAGATGCCTTATCACCTTTCTTCTGGATAGGTTTTACAATAGTAATTTTCAGGAAGTCTGGGAGATTCCTTGGTGTAGCATTTGGTTGACTAATCTGGTTAGTGGCGGTAGATTTCTTTCTTTATGTATAGTATCCTCAACTATGAGTTGGACCACATTGATAGTGAACTTAGCTGTGTGTTTAAACATACTACATGGTATCCTCAACTGGACTTTAACTTAAAATTTTCATAAAGATCTTTTAGTTATGTGAGATATTTTTCCGTGTGGTATCCCCAATTGTAGTTGTGTCATGTTAGCATATCAGATTTATATTTGAACTACTACACACATACTAGTATCCTGGAACTGAGCAGTGCTTAGCACATAGAACTTCATCAAATGCTTTGACATTTTAGTAGTGTCTTGGCTGCACACAGTACTTCATGAACTATTAACAATGTAAAATGGTATTGAAAGCCATGGTAGTGCCAAAGAGGCACAGAGGACTTGCTTCTGAGATATGGAATCACATTTTTTGGTAGTGAAATTGGTATCTTAATCTACAATATTGCAAGTGGTATCGTATTTTACAGTTGTGATGAAAGTAGCAGAAAAGATTGTTTTCAAAATAGTATTAACTTTTCAAAGATTGATTAACTTTAGGATGTTAAGTGTATAAGAGAACAAGTAATTTATCTTATTATTTTCTGCATTCAAGTTAAAATTACCTATTGTTGAGTTGTAGTTTTTCTCTTGTTTCCCCTAATGCATTAATATTTTATTTTCTTCAAAATTGCTAATTACTATTTGTACAAAATTCAACAGAAAAATTACATCTAACAAAAATCTAATTTTTTCTGAGTGTATTTCATTTTCTGTAAATTATTTTCGATTTAATGTTCTACATTTCGATCTTAGTATGACTATATCTTTACCAATGTACTTTGGAATGACGTTAACTGTGTGCAAGTTGTGTTGTGTTTTTCTGGCAGGAGGGATGGATGGATGGATGGATGTAAAGTTTTTCTGTTGTTCTCAGTTATTGAACAAATTGTAAATTTGGGTTGTGTACAAATGGAATGTATTTCGCTGAGTGAATATTGTAATTGATTGCACCAAGGCATCTAAGATTATTAAATATGAAAATTACATACAAATCAGTTTGTCATCTAACATTACTCACGAGACATGTCGACACCTACAAGAGAATCCGAGTTCCAGACAGAAGAAATTCAAGCAATGGATTGACGGAGATCAACAAAAAACAAGATGAGTATTTTTTCTTTAATACTACCACTAGACCCAGCCAATAATTTTTTTACCCATGAAAATTTATTACAATTAATGGTCATCCAATTGTGCATAACAAAAGAGGTGATTAAACTAAAGATTGGTTTTTTACTGATTCAATTTATGTTCACTGACTGGCCTCATTACTCTTCCCAGTTCAGTCAAAGGAGTGTCTGTTTTATTGTTTAGGGAGTGCCTAAGCTAGATCTGCATGATCTGATATCCTGAGGTTTACAGTAACAAATTCAGTTTTATTTGGCTGAAAGTTGCATATTATATTACCTAAGCAGGACTGAGCCTAGTGGGTTTGTCATTTAGATTTTCTATCAACAATTTTGTGTTACTGCTAACAAGAGCGGTACACTGATATAGCTATTAGTTCTTGACTTGGTATCATTATTTCTGAGACTTCAAAAACAGTTCCTATACATAGAGAACTTACGTCTATCACTTCATATTCCAATTTTTTTCAAGTTTTTCCTTTCCTCCCCCCTTCCTTCATCGACGACATTAGTGCAGTAAAAATGTCTTGTAAACTTAACTGTTTGGGTTTTTCACTCAGCATAGTCTTTCTTACATGTGACTGTAGTTGTTTCACATTGTCTGGACTAGAATCTAACATGCTACTGTCTGAAAATCTGATGTGATTTAACTGTTTTGGTAGACTATTGTCCAACACATCTTGAAACATGTCTCTATCAGCTACGTCCTGTTTGAAGTCACTTGTTGAAGCTGGTAGGTTTGGCATATTTATATCATTGTTCTGATCACAATCCATTTTTTGTACATGTGTTCATAAATTATCAATGCTAAAAGTTAAAAAAAAAAGGGGGGGTCGAAGTGTTCACACAGCACTGCACTGACAAAATACAAAAATAAATGTTTTAATTAGTACTTAGCTTATTACTGTCCTGATTGGGTAGGTGATGTCAACTTTATTACTAAAGTTTCAACATTTACAACCATGTATGTCCATAGTGTTGTGTATACTTCGTATTCTAAATATTTGTTTTCTTATGTACATGAATTGAGGAAGATATTGCTAGAAGACCTAGACCTGACAGTACCCCCACACTCAGCCCCTTGCAAAAAGTCACAATATATTGGGTGATCAATGGGCACCTACCCTAGAGGAACAAAGTGTATACTGGAAAACAGCCTTACATCAAATGGGCAAATTTTTAGTTGTCACTGTAAATGATCAGGGGTAGCCATATTCCGACCTGTGTAGGTGAATTTGAATTGGTCACCACAATTATTACAGTCCTGCAGAACTAAATAAAAATTAAATTGAACTGAATACTCATCTTCAGTTTTATTAACAATCACTAGCAGTAAGAGGACCATATCAGTGAAATTCAAATAAATAAATAAATATGATAAATAGGAAATACAAAAACTGAAGCAAGAGTGATATATATATACAAAGATGATGTGACTTACCAAACAAAAGTGCTGGCAGGTCAATAGACACACACACACAAATACAAACATACACACAAAATCCTAGCTTTCACAACCAACGGTTGCTTCTTCAGGAAAGAGGGAAGGAGAGGGAAAGACGAAAGGATGTGGGTTTTAAGGGAGACGGTAACGAGTCATTCCAATCCTGGGAGCGGAAAGACTTACCTTAGGGGGGAAAAAGGACAGGTGACCACTCGCGCACACACACACATATCCATCCACACATACACAGACACAAGCAGACATTTGTAAAGGTAAAGAGTTCGGGCAGAGATCAAATTAATACGTAACCCACTTCCAATCGATAACCTAAAAAAAATTTTTTTTCCACTTTCATCATTACCGCTACTATAAAATCAACTGTTTCTAGCTCACTAACATTTCCTTTCACCTATTAAACAACCATTTTGGCTAGTTCTAATAACTTTCACTTTATTTCCATTTTTCCCATGTCACTGGTCATTTTTACCCGCATCCCACAGGTTTTAATGTCATCATTTTTTCGTCAGACAATTGTTATCCTCATTTTCTTAATCTGCAACCAAAAAACCACTCCTTTTAATATATTTACACGTAGTTTTTTCGAAATTTTCCCTAATTGCTCCATCCTTTAACGTGTTTTGGCGGTAACACCTAACCTTTATGCACATCGTTGTCTACCAACCCAAGTTCACCACAGGATCAACATAGCCCAGCTTTAACCAACACTTTTTCGCCTTTTTTTACACCAGATCTCCAGTTGCATTCTAGTTTACCTTTATCTCTCCCCATATATTTTTATTTTAATTTTCATTTCAGCTTCATGTTACACTTTCCACCTCCTAATACCATGTCACCCTCACAACACCCCACAACGATCCCATTAAGTTTTATTTACATTCCCTCCACAAACATGCCTTCGCCCTAGGCAGATTACGCTCTCATATTTTATTTTCTCAGGCTTGTCTGACATTTGGTATTACCCCCAAAGGCCTCACACTTAAAGTTCCCATCTGATCTCTGCTTGTGTCTGTGTATGTGCGGATGGATGTGTGTGTGTGTGTGTGTGTGTGTGTGTGTGTGTGTGTGTGTGTGTGTGTGTGTGTGTGTGCGTGTGAGAGAGAGAGAGAGAGAGAGAGAGAGAGAGAGAGAGAGAGAGCGAGAGAGTGTACACCTGTCCCTTTTTTCCCCTTAAGGTAAGTCTTTCCGCTCCCGTGATTGGAATGACTCCTTACCCTCTCCCTTAAAACCCACATCCTTTCGTCTTTCCCTCTCCTTCCCTCTTTCCTGAAGAAGGAACCGTTGGTTTCGAAAGCTAGAATTTTGTGTGTATGTTTGTGTGTCTATCGACCTGCCAGTGCTTTTGTTTGGTAACTCCCATCATCTTTGTTTTTAGATATATTTTTCCCACGCGGAATGTTTCCCTCTTACCAAACTAAAGCGCTGGCAGGTCGATAGATACACAAACAAACAAACATAAACATACACACAAAATTCAAGCTTTCGCAACCAACGGTTGCTTCTTCAGGAAAGAGGGAAGGAGAGGGAAAGACGAAAGGATGTGGGTTTTAAGGGAGAGGGTAACGAGTCATTCCAATTGCAGGAGAAGAACAGCAAAAGAAGATAGTAAAACACACACACACACACACACACACACACACACACACACACACACACACACACACACAAACCACAGTGGTGAACTAAGGTGAACTGTTACTTATTAACTGGACTATTTGAAAATCAAGAGATTAAAATGATAGCAATAAATGAAAAATTATATTCAGTAGTATTAAATATATACCAGTTCCTACCTTTGTTTGCCAGGGCTGCCCTCTTGTAGTGATGCATTTCGTTGTAATGGAACACTTCGTGATAAATCAGGATATAGTACAACCACGGATGCAGCACACAAGCCTTCAAAAGCTCCAGCCAGCCATAACCAATCATTTACTGAGCGCAAAATGTCAGCAGCAGAACTGTAGTAGCTAAGAGCATCTCCTAGCATTCCTGCTTGAAGTGACAAATCTCCAAGGTGCTTTGTCATCCTGCCAACACATCGCTTACGGCTACTTCGTGATTCTAGGTCCAAGCCTACAAAATCTTTTTTTTCAAAGGGAGCCAAAAGAAGAGACACCCGATCAATTTTTTCACGACTTCGCTCCAGACGCTTGGATTCCAATACCCAAAAGAGTGATGACAGAAACTCTGAGACCTAACAAAAATAATAAAATAAAATTTAGAGTAATTATTATATAAATACATCATTAAAACTATATTAACAATAAGGTGCATCATTAAAACTATTTTGGAGGCTCAACTGCAATAGCTCACTGACCAACATTCTGCTTGATGGAAATTAGTCTCACAAAATATAGAGGGGGGAAAAAAAGGTTAGGATGGCAGAAGCACAAATCGGAACATTTTTTGAGATGCAGCTTGACTTCAATTGATTCCCATGGCAATAGAAGAACAAGTAGAGTCCCAAGGTGAACAAATGTTCTATCTTGCAATTAATTTTCTTCCAAATTTTGTTATTGGTTCCTAAATGCAATGCTTTTTAACATTTGTGAGTCTGTTCTTTCCTAACTTTTTTACTTCATACATTACTTAACAGAATATAAAATCTTTGTAAATGTATGAGTCATACCAAATATAAGCTTACCTGAGTCTCAATACCTTCACAAGATTCACTATCGCGATAAAAAAGGGCTCTTGTCTTGAAGTTAGAAGGAGTACGAAGGATATTTTCATCTCCAGTACTGCCAGATGCATCAATTGCATAGCTATTACAAGCAGGTAGGCCAAGTAGTACACTGCGTGAATCAAACAGCGTAGATGAATACTTTACTTTCAAAGATTCATGTACTCTACACAGTTCATTCAATTCTTGTTGACCATCATATTTGCCTGAAATTTTGGGGATAACGAAGTAAAACAGAAACTGACACTGAATATTTCACTAAGAATGGACAGAAAAATATTTTCTAAAAGGTTATGAATGTAACACAGTAAACAAAATGATATACACTTTTTTTTAATTCTTTGAGTGGAGCAGCAAATGACCAAGTCAGTGAGCAAAAAAGTTCAGTAACAAAAATTATGAAAAGTTAATATGTACACAACTACAACTGTTTAAAGAACATATAGACAAGGATCTAAATATTTAGGGTGAGGAAGTAGGTGACAGTTATGCAAGAAAAACTACATTTCATTTGGGAAATAAAATGGCCTTTTAGTGTATAGGCATAAAATTTTTTATGGGTAATTGGCACTTAAAGACCTGTTCAAAAAAAGCAGATAAAAATTCACTTGAGGCCTCCCTGAGAGACAATCTCCACTCCTTCCAAATTAACAATGTAAGTGTAGACCAGATGTGGCTTGAATTCAAAGAAATAGTATCGGCAGCAACTGAGAGATTTATACTAAATAAATTAACAAACGATGGAGCTGATCCTCCTTGGTACACAAAACGGGTCAAAACTCTGCTGTAGAAACAACGAAAGAAATATGCCAAATTTAAACAGAAGCAAAATCTCCAACATTCGCAAACTTTTACAGAGCTCAAAATTTAGCATAGACTTCAATATGAGATGCTTATGATAGTTTCCACAGTGAAACGTTATCTTTAAACCTGGCAGAAAATCCAAAGAGGCCAACACTCTGGTCATATGCGAAGTATGCTAGTGGCAAGAGACAATAAATATTTTCTCTGCATGATAGCAATGGAGATACTACTGAAGGCTGTGCTGCCAAAGCAGAGTTACTAAACAAAGCCTTCTGAAATCCCTTCACCACAGAAGATGAAGTAAATAATCCAGAATTCGAATCAAGAACACCTGCCAACATGAGCAACGTGGAAGTAAATATCCCTAGTGTAGTGAAGCAACTTAAATCACTTCACAAAGACCAAGTCTTCTGGTCCAGATTGTCTGCTAGTTAGGTTCCTTTCAGAGTATGCTGCTACAATAGCTCCATTTTAACAATCATATACAGCCATTCTCTTAACAAAAGATCCGTACGCAAAGACTGGAAAGTTTCACAGACCCCACCAATTTTCAACAAAGATAATGGGAGTAATCTACTAAATTACAGGCCCATATCATTAATGTCAATATGCAGAAGAATTTTGGAACATATACTGTGTTTGAACATTATGAATTACCTTGAAAAAATGGTATATTGACACACAGTCAGCATGGATTTAGAAAACATTGTTCTTGTGAAACACAGGCAGCTCTTTACTCGCATGAAGTGCAGAAGGCTATTGACAAGAGATTTCAAATTGATTCTGGATTTCTGGAAGGCTTTTGATACTGTACCATACAAGGGGCTTGTAGTGGAGTAGCATGCTTATGGAATATCGTCCCAGTTACATGACTAGATTCATGATTTTGTGCCAGAGGTCGCAGTTTGTAGTAACTGACAGAAAGTCATGCTGACCTAGAAAGGGAGAAACAGTCACCATAATAAAGTACAGGAAATCAGAGCTCACATGGAAAGGTAAAGGTGTTCGTTTTTTCTGTGTGCTATATTAGACCGGAATAAGATAGGTCTGTGAATGTGGTTTGATGAACCCTCTGCCAGGCACTTAAATGTGATTTACATAGTATCCTTGTAGATGCAGATGTAGATCTAGATCCTATACTTCTGTGTATAACATTTACTTGGAATTAATTTCCAATGTTGTGAGTAGTGCATCACGCTGGTATTACAATATATTGTTGCTATAACCCAACACAAGGGGAAGTGTTGCCACAGGTGGTGCACACACCCAGAATGACTGATTTAGGACTTCACCATTTTCCATGTGAACAGTTTTGTTTTGTAAACTATATATCATAAAGTTTCTGGAATTCTTGATTGCTAAATGCATAGATACTCATGCTTTCCTTCCTATGGCCCCTCTCCCAATCTTACTTTCACTTCGTCTACCATAGCAGTCTGAATTTTTCCAATGTGTGATTGTAAGGAATGTGTGTGAAGTCAGAATGAAATAATGAGAATACTCAACAACTGTAAGAATACTAGTAACAGAGGTAATAATAATAATAATAATAGTTAAAAACAAAAGTAACAATGACTGATTTGTTGGTTTTATAGTGAATTAAGGGAATAGAGTACAAGATCAATTGCCTTTTGTTTGGAGAACAAGTGTTCCTAATAAGAATTAATAGCTGTATGACTGTTCTTCATTGTGTACACGGCAGTGATGTACAGAACAATGACAATGTTAAGAGTTAAAGTGAAAAATAAAAGTTGGAGTAAAATTGGGCATGTGAAGTGTGCAACAGTAATATAATGAACACACTTCTACACAGATTGAGTAGAGGTCAATATAAGTAAAAATCTAATAGTATTGCCAATATCAGAGAAAGATATGAAAGATAATAAAATCAAAGTAAAAAGGGAATGACTTTCCTGGCAATCATTGATTGATTGCTGCTGGAGACGGGCAGTGAAAAAGGGACTGTTGTCCCAGCAGTAAAGATGATCGCAGCAGAGATGCCACTGAACATCACCAATGATGATTTCTTTTGTTGTTGTTGTTGTTGTTGTTGTCATCGTCTATAGTCCTGAGACTGCCTTGATGGAGCTCTCCATGCTAATCTATCCTGTGCAAGCTTTTTCATCTCCCAATACCTACTGCAGCCTACATCCTTCTGAATCTGCTTAGTGTATTCATCTCTTGGTCTTCCTCTACGATTTTAACCCTCCACGCTGCCCTCCAGCACTAAATTGGTGATCCCTCGATGCCTCAGAATATGTCCTACCAACCGATCCCTTCTTCTAGTCTAGTTGTGCCACAAACTCCTCCCCAATCCTATTCAATACCTCCTCATTAGTTATGTGATCTACCCATCTAATTTTCAGCATTCTTCTGTAGCACCACATTTCGAAAGCTTCTATTCTCTTCTTGTCTAAACTATTTATTGTCCATATTTCCCTTCCACATGTGGCTACACTCCACACAAATACTTTCAGAAACGACTTCCTGATACATAAATCTATATTCGATGTTAACAAATTTCTCTTCTTCAGAAACGCTTTCCTTGCCATTGCCAGTCTACATTTTATATCCTCTCTACTTCGACCATCATCAGTTATTTTACTTCCTAAATAGCAAAACTCCTTTACTACTTTAAGTGTCTCATTTCCTAACCTGATTCCCTCAGCATCACCCGACTTAATTCAACTACATTCCATTACCCTCATTTTGCTTTTGTTGATGTTCATCTTATATCCTCCTTTTAAGACACTATCCATTCCGTTCAACTGCTCTTCCAAGTCATTTGCTGTCTATGACAGAATCACAATGTCATCGGCGAACCTCAAAGTTTTTATTTCTTCTCCATGGATTTTAATACGTACTCCGAAATTTTCTTTTGTTTCTTTTACTGCTTGCTCAGTATACAGATTGAATAGCATCGGGGAGAGGCTACAACCCTGTCTCACTTCCTTCCCAACCACTTTTTCCCTTTTACCCCTGCCATCTTCAGAATTTGATAGAAAGTACTGCAGTCAACATTGTCAAAAGCTTTATCTAAGTGTACAAATGCTAGAAATGTAAGTCGTAGGATCAGCATTGCCTCACGTTTTCCAACATTTCTACGGAATCCAAACTGATCTTCCCCGAGGTCGGCTTGTACCAGTTTTTCCATTCGTCTGTACAGAATTCGTGTTAGTATTTTGCAGCTGTGACTTATTAAACTGATAGTTCGGTAATTTTCACATCTATCAACACCTGCTTTGTTTGGGATTGGAATTATTACATTATTCTTGAAGTCTGAGGGAATTTTGCCTGCCTCATACATCTTGCTCACCAGATGGTAGAGTTTTGTCAAGACTGGCTCTCCCAAAGCTGTCAGTAGTTCTAATGGAATGTTGTCTACTCCAGGGGCCTTGTTTCGACTTAGGTCTTTCAGTGCTCTGTTAAACTCTTCACGCAGTATCATATCTCCCATTTCATCTTAATCTACCTCCTCTTCCATTTCCATAATATTGTCCTCAAGAACAGCATCCTCGTATAGACCCTCTATACACTCCTTTCACCTTTCTGCTTTCCCTTCTTTGCTTAGAACTGGGTTCCCATCTGAGCTCTTGATATTCATGCAAGTGGTTCTCTTTTCTCCAAAGGGGTCTTTAATTTTCCTGCAGGCGGTATCTATCTTACCCCTCATGAGATAAGCCTCTACATCCTTACATTTGTCCTCTATCCATCCCTGCTTATCACTTCCTGTCGATCTCATTTTTGAGACATTTGTATTCCTTTTTGCCTGCTTCATTTACTGCATTTTTATATTTTCTCCTTTCATCAATTAAATTCCATATTTTTTTCTGTTACCCAAGGATTTCTACGAGGCCTCGTATTCTTACCTACTTGATCCTCTGCTGCCTTCACTATTTCATCCCTCAAAGCTACCCATTCTTCTTCTACTGTATTTCTTTCCCCCATTCCTGTCAATTGTTCTCTTATGCTCTCCCTGAAACTCTGTCCAACCCGCGGTTTAGTCAGTTTATCCAGGTCCCACCTTTTTGCAGTTTCTTCAGTTTTAATCTACAGTTCATAACCAATAGATTGTGGTCAGATTCCACATCTGCCCCTGGAAATGTATTACAATTTTAAACCTAGTTCCTAAATCTCTGTCTTACCATTGTATAATCTATCTGAAACCTTCTAGTCTCTCCAGGGTTCTTCCATGTATACAACCTTCTTTCATGATTCTTGAACCAAGTGTTAGCTGTGATTAAGTTATGCTCTGTGCAAAAATTCTACCAGGTGGCTTCCTCTTTCATTTCTTAGCCCCAATTCATATTCATCTACTATGTTTCCTTCTCTTCCTTTTCCTACTCTCTAATTCCAGTCACCCATGGCTATTAAATTGTCTTCTCCCTTCCCTACCTGAATAATTTCTTTTATCTCATCATACACTTCATCAATTTCTTCATCATCTGCAGAGCTAGTTGGCATATAAATTTGTACTACTGTAGTAGGCGTGGGCTTCGTGTCTATCTTGGCCACAATAATGTGTTCACTATGCTGTTTGTAGTAGCTTACCCGCATTCCTATTTTCCTACTCATTATTAAACCTACTCCTGCATTACCCCTATTTGATTTTGTGTTTATAACCCTGTAGTCACCTGACCGAAAGTCTTGTTCCTCCTGCCACCGAACTTCACTAATTCCCACTATATCTAACTTTAACCTATCCATTTCCCCTTTTTAAATTTTCTTACCTACCTGTCCGATTAACGGATCTGACATTCCATGCTCCGATCCGTAGAATGCCAATTTTCTTGCTCCTGATAACGACGTCCTCCTGAGTAGTCCCCACCCGGAGGTCCGAGATTAAGTACGAGATGCAGAAATAACATGAATGGATTCACACTCCAAGCCAATGTTGGGAGTGTTCATGAAGTAATTTATTTCTGTTTTAGCTATCTACACTTCAAACTTCATTTTGCTGGCCTATCTTCGCATCTTCAAAAGTGTGTATTACCTCCTCTTGAAAAATCACAGAACATAACCTTTCAGGCATCCTCTTGGTTGATCTGCCATGTCCTCTTGAGGAATTATCTCACATTCTTTTAGGAGCACCTCCTGCAGACCCCATAAGATCTCTGAATAGTACTGATGGGCCCTTCTCATCAGGTGGTCCCATACATGCTCAATAGAATTCAGATCAGGCCAAGCCATAATGTGAATCTCCGCTTCATCAAAAAACTCTAGCATAATTCTCACATGTGGACATGCATTATCATGAGTTAGGATAAAATCAATAAATGGTGCAAAAAGCACAATATGTTCCAAAAGGATTTTCTCCACATACTGGTACTCTGTAAGGCTCCCATGCACCACATAAACCAAATCTGTCCTTGCAATCATACCGATTATCGTCTACACCGTCAGAAAACCACCCTGAAAAGGCTGGATAGGAATATGCATCAGGCATATCTTTCTCCAGGCCCACACCCTCTTTCCACCATCTGGTGATCGCAGGCCGAATCATTACACATTGATGAACACTCACTGTTGTCCTCTCCAGCTGGGATATGCCCTTGCAAAATGGAGTCAAGTCCGGTGAGTTGTGCGTCTGTAGCAGGTCTTCTGAATTGAGAACTGGCTTCTTTGGATGACTCTCTCAGTAACTCCCTTGTACTTGGAGGAATTCATTTCTTGTTTCAATGGCAGCAGTGTGACAGTTGCAGAGAACTTGAAATTGTACATAGTAGTCACTCTTGGGTTTCCATGTACCTTCTTAGGGTTCTGGAAATTGTGGAAGATGTAGTTCTCACAACTCCTGCATTGTAATGCATGCTGCAACCAACTTTCGTCAAAGCAAAAGTTTCTGGTTGGTTGATTTAAGGGACCAAATTTTGAGGTCATCAGTTCCTCCAACCTGGAACAGGCAAGTAAAAAAACTACACACTAAAGGAGGGCCCAGTGCATGAAACCCAAAGAAAGAAAATTCCAAAGTCTACCCAATATCAACAAAACCTACAGAAGGAGCAAGGAAAAAGAAAACGGGTGAAAGGAAGGTGGGTGAGGTGCCCCACCCAGGGAGCAGCTACAGGCCCCCAAAAGCAAAAAGTGTGAGGGGGGACATGCCCCCTGCCTCTTACCAGAAGCATCCCTCCCAATAATACCCAGAAAAAGATTAGCGACACAGGCAGAGCAAGAGAAGCACACGAAAACAGAGGAAGAACACTGTATCAAACAGAACATGTGAGGTGGTGTGTGTGTGTGTGTGTGTGTGTGTGTGTGTGGTGAAGAGGGGGGGGGGGGGGGGGAGGAGAAGAGTGAGGGCTGGAGTAGACCACCGAGCCCAGACAGCCAGTGCCCATTCAGGGGCATATGCCAAACCCTCAGTGGACCGTCAAGGCTGAGGTGCCCTCCCTTAGAGGAAGTGGGGAAACCCTCTTCACAAATAAACCCTAAAACCAAGTTCAGATACCGACACATCATAAGCTAACACCAGGAGTAACAAGTCAGGAAGATTTAAGAGTCTGCCACAGGGCAGCTAGGTGAGAACAGTCCAGCAAAATTTGAACCACAATCAAACAGGTACCCCTAACACTAATGAAGCGCTGATTCTCACGACGGAGGAGATGACTGTGAGTCAGCCAAGTACGGTCAATGTGGAGCTGGCGAAGGACCATGGAGTCTTTGGGAGATGCTTGCATGGAGGACATCCATGAATTTGCGGGCTCCTTTATCACCTGTAGTTTGTTCAGCAAAGTCAGAGTATGCCATTCTGTATTTCAAATGGTGTCATACCAAACAAGATCTGATTCCAGAATACGAATCTCAAGAAGCAGCTTGCTAGTAGCCAATTTGTCCAGTCAGTCTACGAGTTCATTTCCTGGGACCCCAATGTGACCTAGGACCCAGATAAAGCATCCACATTGTTCAATAACAAAAAAAAGGGAATCCTGGATAGTCATGATCAAAGGATGGTGAGGGTAGCACTGGTCAAAAGCTTGTAAACTGCTCCACAAGTCGTTACAGGTGAGGAAAGACTCAGAGGTGCAGCAATGGATATGCTCAAGTGCATGAGAGATAGCTATCTACTCTGCAGCAAAAACACTGCGGCTATACAGTAAGGATTACATCCCGCATGAATGTAAGTAAAGCCAGTGTAAATAGCAACTGTTGAGCCATCAGTTCAGTCTACTTCTCAACCCCGAAAAATGCCAAGAATGGAGAAGAACTGGTGGCGGAAGGCCTCAGGATGACCTTTTGATGGGTCAGTACAGGAGATGCACCACAGGGGTGTAAGACTGTGGGCCCAGAGAAGAAGAGGAGGTGGTGGTGGTGGTGGTGGTGGTGGTGGTGGTGGTGGTGGTGGTGGTTGGGAGGGGGGGGGGGGAGGAGAGGAAGTTGGAGTTCAGAAAAAAGGGACTGGATGCAGATGGCAATAATAAGCCCATACCTGGGCCACCATTACAGGAGGTGGTTCGCTGTATCTGGAAACCGAGTAGTCTAAGGCGCTGCAGTCATGGGCTGTGCGGCTGGTCCTGATGGAAGTTCGAGTCCTCCCTTGGGCATGGGTGTGTTTGTCCTTAGGATAATTTAGGTTAAGTAGTCTGTAAGCTTAGGGACTGGTGAGCTTAGCAGTTAAGTCCCATAACATTTCACACACATTTGAACATTTTTTTGATCTGGGAAGAGGACACGGCAACTTGGATGTTCTGGGGATCAGTGGATGCTTAACACATAACCAATCAACTGTTGGCATGGAACCCACAACGATGCAACCCCTGTCTTTGCTAGGAGGTTGATCACAAGGCTTGTCCCAAAAGCACCAGTTGACCATCATACCCAACAATGGTGTATCGGGTCCAGCGTCTGTAATATCACAGATGATGTGATATGTGAAACTTCCGTAACCTCGACAGAACTGGACCAATGTTGTATAGAGCCATATCAGAGTAGATCAGGCCATGCACCAGATGGTGTTACCAAGGCATCAAAGATCATTGGGGTGCAAGCAACATGACGAAGATGGGGGAAGCCAGTCAACCAGCCATCAAAGATGAGTCCCAAAAAAAAGAATGTGAGTCCACCACGTTGAGCAACTGGGCATCAATGTATAGATCCAGATGGGGATGGACTGTATGGTGAAGACAGAAATGTATATCACAGTCTTGGCAGCTATGGGTGACAGCCCAAGATTGTGCTTGGTGTATTACTCCCTGCAGTCTGCATTCACTAACACCCATTGTGGACAAAGAAAAATGAATGCAAAAATCATCATCACACACAGAAGGGGACACTGAAGGCCCTGCAGCTGCCACCATTCCATTGACAGCCACTAAAGAGAGAGGGACACTCCAAACAGAATCCTACAGAACCCCATTCTCCAGCAGCTGGGAGGTACTACAGGAGGTGCCAATCTGTACCTGGAAGTGTGACATGAAAGAAAGTTTTAGATAAAAATTTTGAGCAAGCTATGAAATCCCCACTCACGCAAGGTGGCAAGATGTGGTGGCATCATATGGTACCATAAGCACTATGCAATTAAGAATACTGCAACAAGGTGTTTATGTTGTGCAAAAGCCACTGAGATAGCAGAATCCCGAAGTACTAAATTACCTGCAGTAGAGCAGTCTCAGTTAAAACCACTCTGGGTCAAGGCCAAGAGATCCTGAGGTTCAAGGATATAATACAGCCTTCAACTTGCCATATGTTCAAGTTACTTGCAGAGGACATTGGTTAAACTGATCAGACAATAACTGTTCAGCTGATGCAGCAGTTTACCCAGTTTCAAAACTGGAATTATGATACTTTTCACCTCTGGGGAATTCCCCCTCACTCCAGATATGGTTAAAAAGGGCAAGTACATGATGCTTAGCTACCAATAAGTGCTAAAGCATTTGGTTGTGCATCTCACCTCGTACAGGAGCCATGTTGGGGCCAAGAGCTAGGGCAATGGTGAAATCTCCATTGCCAAATGCAGCGTTATAAGCGTCCAGAGAATGAAAGGTAAAGGGAGTAGATCCAGATGATATTGGAGAAGAGAGAACACAGGTGAATAGTGGCCCAATGCTGAGGCCTGGGAAAATGCTCAGTGATAGATTCCGTACTGATGCAGATAACAACATTCAGGGAAATTCCTGGAACATCTGTACGAGGACAGTGGCCAAAAATATCTGTGATTTTTGTCTGTATCTGTGAAAAGGGAGTATGTGGTCCTATGACAGTGGCATATTGGCAATTCTGTTTCTGGTATTTAAGAATATAGTGTGTCTGGGCAGAAAGCCATTGAAAGGCCATTTGTAGTGTTGAAGGGTCCAACAGCGGTCTTTAATAGCCACAGAAATTTTTCGAGTAAACCTAGGGACAGTCTTCCATTGAATAGAACCTGATGAAGAAGGAATCACTGAAGCACCTGCTGAAAGGGTGGCATTGGTCGAACTCCATATAGACTCATAAATGGTGCTCTGTGGTGGAGTGGTTGGGATGGCAGCTGAGGAAAAGGCATCCCAATCTGAATTAGTACAAATCCATCTGGGAAGGCGTGTAGGCGAGTGATTCTCAAGAAAAGGTAAGACAATCAAAAATGATCACTGTTGCACAAATCATCACTGAATGGAGGGGAGGAATCCAGGGCTACAGTTGGCAATATTAATAGCTGATAAAGTGTGTGGAGGGGACAGTGTTGAGGAGGCAGAGATCGAGCCCTACCAGCAGGTCTTCAACATTCCTACCCCGGTCAGTGGTCACAGTGCCACCCCACAGAGAGTTATGGGCATTCAAATCCCAAAGGAGAAAGATGAGGGGAGGGAGCAGTCGAAGGAGAGCAGGAAGAGTAGGAAGCATATGAAGCCGAGTATGAGGGTAAACGAAGATTGCATATCATTACCACAAAGTCTAAATGGATCTGAACAGCCAATGCTTCCAGTGCAGTATGAGGAGAAACCCAGGAACTAACAAAATCTGTGTGGATCAACATAAAGATACCACTGGAGGCTTGCAAAGTGCTGACCCAGTTCTGGCAGAAGGCTTGGAAACCATGAAAAGTCGTTGAATGCATATTCACAAAATGAGATTCCTGCGATACAACACAAGCTACAGAGTGTAGAGAAAGAAGAGACCACAATTCCAGAACATGATGATACTAATCATTACAGTTCATTCGGAGAAGATTGGGGCAAGAGGTTGGATGGACAGTGAATTCATAATTGGTCATTGTGCCAAGTCAATGTCCATCACCAGTAAGGAAGGAGTGACATCCATGAATATATGATCAGAAGCTGCTTGAGAGAGAGGGGACGGCATCCCCTGGGATATCGGGATGGGGGTGGGGGAGGGGTGTGAGGGGGTAGTTCATCTTGAGACTTGCACAGCTTCTTCTCCTCCACCTCTTCTTCTTCTTCTTCTTCTTCTTCTTCTTCTTCTCCCTTTTTCTCCAGAGGTCTAGAGGAGGTGTAGTCAGGAAGAGAGCAAGTCACAGCAATATCAGGATCTCAAGAGAATGAGTGACCTTGAGGCTAACAGAGCATGAGTCACGTGTCCAACTCAAAGTAACAGCTTTCTTGCCCTGGAGATGTTGGGGAGGGCGGGTTCCTAGAGTGTCCCACCCCTGGCGAGTGCCAGAGGTGTTTTTTTCCCCCCTTCTTCTTCTTCTTCTTCTTCTTCTTCTTCTCTGGGCAAGAAACAGGAGCAGTTCCATACGAGGAGTGAATAAGAACCACAAGGGAGGAGAAAAGGGAAAGGAGATAGGAGGGAGATAAAGAGGAATGAGGAGGAAAGGACAGAACAGAAGCAAAGGTAAACATTAAAGGTACCAGGTGGAGACATTCTAATATCTGTCAGGCCTCACAGTAAGCTAGACGGTCATGGCTTTTCAGTTCCTGAACCTTTCTTTCCTTTTTTTAGATCAGGCAATCTGGTGAGCGAGGAGAATGTGGGCCAGAACAGTTCACGCACTTGGGTGGTGGGGTGTGAGGGCTTCCCACACAGAAAATGTGGCCACAGTCACTGTAAATAATATTCACCACACATCACCACAAAAACGGAGACGCAGGATGCAGAACATGGGAGATGGGATGTAGGACTTCACGTCACAATGGTAAACCGTAACTTTGACTTTTTCTGGAAGGGCGCCACCTCAAAAGCCAGGATGAAAGCCCCGGTAAGATCGATCAAAGGACCGATTCCAGAATACTGCTCTCATTACAGACACTCTGGACTCGCTATTGAAATGAACATCATACCATTCATGATTAGTCCCGAGTTCCTCATGAGCTTGAAGGACACTGTGAAAATAATGCCTTGGGTCATATTTAAGGACTGGTGAGAAGTAATGCTCATCAGGATGTCTCCTAAGTACTCACAAGCATACTGGGACGCCGACTAATTGACACATGAGGTTTTAATCATTAGGGAACCATATTGCATCTTTATAAGTGAGTCAGCTTCACAAAACTTATCTTAGATATGTTCTACAATAATGATCAGTTTGGTAATGGCAAAAGTCTCCCCATCTGTCCTGGAACAAACCAAGCAACAGGGAAAGGGTTTTGCTCCAAGCTGGTGGGACTGGACCTCCTCACAGTGGGTAGCAAAAGGGGGGCAAGGCCAAGGAAGCAAACTTAGGAGTAGAGAGAGAAACTTTCCTGCCTGAAGAGACAGCTGCAGATGAGCAGCCAGAAATATGGAGCTCAGCAGACTTCACCTGCAGAGCTTCCGCTCTTTTACTAGCCATTCCAGTTCAGAGCTCACTCTGTGGGTGCCACCCAGCCATGGTAAGGGCTGTCTGATACGGAGGTTGTTGTCAGGAGTTCTGATGCCCCAAAAAGATAAACAACATCATCTAGGCACGCTTACACAAGGCTATGAGGTAGTGACAGCTTAGGTACCTGAAGTGCTGTCAGGGATCTCAGCCAGATAGGTACATAACAGCCCCACCACATGGACTGGTTACATGTGCTTCTTCTGACATAGCAGGGGAGAAGTGGGGAAGGAAGGTGGTGGTGGTGGTGGTTGTGGGGGGGGGGGGGGGGGGGGGGGGAAGGTGGAGAAGAACTCATGGTGGAGACACTAGAGAGGGAGTTCTCCACCAAATGGTTCAGACTATGTAAACAGATTTTAGAAAGGGAGGTCAAACCCCAAGGGGGATCGGGGTGGGAAATAAAAAGCAGCAGCAGCCAACAACAAACAGAAGGGTGGAAAAACAAGACAGAAGACCAAGGAATAACTGGTAGGAGTTCCATTGCTAAAATAACACACATCAAAATCAGAAAGTAGTACTTCTATTAGGAGACCCTTTGTGGACTATTTGTTTTTCCTCTAAGGACAATTATGATTCTTTACATCTTTAAGCAGGAAGAGGGGTGGTGAGATTTACTGAATCAAACTGATGATCTTGGGGTACATTGTTTTCCTATCATGAGACCAGTAGATATTAGAGCATGCCATAAGTGATAATCCAAACCTGCACAACTTCTGCTTCTTATGCTCTACAATGGAGCAACTATTTGTTATGAACATGTGAGTGAATAAACATATAGACTCTCCAGACTTTTTCTTGGGGATACTATCGTTTCTGTAGTAGGGATGGTAATGTTCAATGGTGGGTAGTAACTGCCAAAGAACTGTGTTTCTTGTAGGGCTTTGGAGACGGTGTAGGATGACAATACTGTCAGAGCTCAGAGAGGTGGGAGAAATATCCACTAAAATTCCACTTAATTAACACCATACAGGCATTGTACTGACTGAAAAAGGGGGGGGGGGGGGGTAGGGGCATTGTAACTGTTAATGGAGTATCCACAAACACAGGTTCAGAAATGAATGGGAGAGTGGGTCCAGTGCCACAGGTGTCGTCATAATTGCTTTCACCTTGGAATTTTACTTCCTTTCCTTTATGTCTCTTGAAAGTTTTAAGTCCTGTGACGGTTTATCTGTTTTAACATTAGAAGAAGAATGGACACCCTAAAACTTACAGCCTTTGGCTTCATCAGTCATTAGCCAGTATAGAATCACTGGACGTTGGGAAGGAGGTTCCTCAGATGGCAAACCTCTACTAGGAGATGCCTGAGTGAGGGTACTGGTATTCTGGTGGAGAGTGGGGTCTGAGGCAAAGAGGATGTTAGTCTCAACATAAGGAAAGGGGTACAGTCACATTGTGTTGATGGCAACGTAACTGTTCTATCTCTGACAGCATAGTGAAGAGCACTAACAGCATGATGTTTTAATGGTCAGCATCATAATGACCATGCCCATGCAAGTAGATTGATGAGGCCTCATAGGCACAGTATTGGCAGGGGAGTAACCTGTTTCATTGTAGATTATCTGTACTGGTATCAACCACTTCAACTGGAAACTCTCTCCTCAGCCGCAACAGAATTGCCCACTTGGCACAGTGGGCATTGCCCAGAATCCTGGTGTCAAAGAAGGTAGCCATGTACTTCATGGCTTACATGGAGAATTGACAGTGAAAACATTTGCATTTAGTCTTAGTGTTGAAGTACAACTGATCAAGTGTTTTATATTCCTATATTTTTCTTTCCTATTTAAAAATATGATGTATCATTAACCCTGAACAGTATTGATCCTGGCGGTTAACTCAGGTCAGAAAGTGTTCGCGAACTGTTACACTGTGAAAGGGGTGTCTGCAGTTGCCACAACTGAACTTTTGCATTACATAATAAAAGAAACAGGACATCAGAGGATAATCCAACAGCATTGAAATTTTGTGAATCATACTACAATGCATAATGTGGCTTAATACGCACAATCATGTGTCCAGATTCACAATGACGTGGGCCACAACCTGATATTAAGCTGTTTGGTGTAGTTTTCAGGATGTAAATTATCTTGGAATACCACTGCTGTATTATCTCATGTTTGGTTCTTTATTATGGCATAATGCCACATGTGCCAGACACAGTGGTTAATACATATGGAGGGGGGTGGGGAGGGGGCGGCCGGGGTGCGCGCCCTTCCCTTATGGGGCCGCACGCATTGCCACGTGCGCCTCCCCGTTTCAGTCAGCTCGCATGTTGTTCGTTCATTTTTTTCATCGGTTGATTCAACTGAATCGAGTTATAGTGTAGTTTTACTTCCCTGTGCAGCAAGCTCGCATTTTTATAACGGTAAAAGTAAAGGTAGCTCAAGATATCTTTATGCCCCTTGCTCGAGGTTTTTCTGTATCCGCCATGGGCCAGACAATGAAAACATGCACCTGCAATTGAGCGATCACTTGAAGCAACCAACGGTGTGAACTGAAACACTTCATTTCTAATAAATTGACTGCTTCAGCATAAAAGATTAATAGAAGCTAAATTTCTTTAATAAACTGACAAAATTAATTTCATTGTTCTGCATGGTAATTGATTAATGCTTGATTGCCAAAAATGTTTGTTTATTTATGTATAAGAAAACTGAAACCAATAACATATTTTAGCCTTCCATAATTATGTGAATGTATTTTAATTCATTGATACTTCCTGACCAAAGAAATTCGTTTCATGTTCATTTGACATGAGAGTTGCAAACGAAGAGGAAACAGCAAAATGTAAATGTAAACACGGGTCATGTGGAGACTACCCCCTCCCTTCTACAACTCAGACTGCACTGCGCATGTGTGAATCTGGCAGCTTGGGAGCACTAAAAAAATTTTACCTGGTAGCATGTGACCACTTGTTGCTACTGCCGATATAGCTAACAGCCACATTTTAAGGAACTGGAAGTGAGAGAAGGTACTACTCATACGCGGCTCAACTGAGCATGAGCCCGTTGGCAACCGCTCAAACGAACCTAATGTAAACAGTTGTGAAGTCGAACTCACTGGATGCAGTTTGTTGTTATGAATATAGCATCTTTGTCCTAAAGCCTTGACACATTTTGCTGTGACAGACGCTTGTGTGTGCACTGTGTTTTTGTTGTTGTAAATGGCTCATTTCCTTTGCAACTTAAGTTTTATTTTAGCTACAGTAGTGGGATACAGTAATATTCTTTGTTAGAGTGTCAGTTCTTACCAGTAACAATTACAAAAATTTAACTGAAAACTAAAACAATGGAAAATTCCTGGGTTTTTTCCGGTTTTCTCCCGGATGAAAAAATTCTTGGGTTTTTCCCAGATTTCTCGGGGTGTATACATCCTGGTACAGAAGATAAAGGACTAATGTTATGTGTCTTGGTGCCACACTGACCATGCACATGCTCACAAGAGTATAACAACAACAATAATAATAATAATAGTACCACACCTACCGACAGAAATTAGGCCAAGAACACGGCGATGTGTCTGGTAATCTCCCCAATCATTATTTTCTACAGGATAGTCTTTTACATAACGGGAGATAACTTCACGGGACACTCCATTTGAGTCTACAACTTTTATATGGTTCACACGTGCAATTCGATCGAAGATTCGATTAAAATTTTTCTGCTTAATCTGGCTTCCTGAAACGTCAATACACAAAAAATTTTGGAACAAATATTACAAATTTCATAAAAAATGCTTGATCTAGAAATATTTGTTTCCTTAAAATGCAAAAGGAGACTTACCTATCTGTTTAACAAGTACAAGTACTGCTGCATGATCATGAGCTGTCTGTTCATAGTCAGGATGAGACATATTTGCATCTGGTGCTGGATCTGATAAAATAACACTTACTGAGGATCGCATTGGTACAGACACCTGGAAATAATGAATTTAAAATACAGCACTGCTATCACATGTCACAAACTATAAACTATAAGACACTCAACAATTAAATCAGCAAACAAAACGATAGTTTGTTATTAGTCAATTACTAACAACAGCAACAATTACACTAGTCAACAGCTATTTTGCATCTGGGAAGTGATACATCAACTAGTATGTATTTTGGTGGGTATAATCCGAATATACCCTTCAAAATGTCCTAGCGCATACCATTTTTGCATTTTTAAAGGTTTATTTATTTTTTGTATTCAGTATTTCACTTTTTGCTGTTCTTCTGTTTTGTTGTTAAATTGTCTATTTTTGATTTCCAGAGAAGAGCTAGAAGATTTAAAAATTGTCAGTAAATGGTTGGTGTGGTAATCCAGTGATGTGAAAGAGATCCTCAGTGAGTGTTTCCTGGGAAACATAGTGCAAACTGTTTGTGTTTAAAACATACACTAAGAAAAATGCCAAATAGTAAATGTCGTTGCTGTCTAAACCATCCCAACAACTTTTGTTATGTGTGTGGGAAATTCACTCCAAAAGCCCAAGGGAAACCAATCACTGATTTGGCATATAAATTGTATTTTGATTGTCCTGTTGGTGATCAAGATAAAAATTTTGCACCTGCATAACCAGTACTACAACCATGACTGATTGGTTGAAAGGAAAACACCGAGTCATGGCATTCACTGTTCCAATGGTGTGGTGTGAGCCTAATGACCATGGTTCAGACTGTTACTTCTGTCTCTCAATTATTTTGGGATATTCAGGCAAAACTAGACATAAAGTATCCAAACATCAAACATCAAACATATCTTCAGTGCATTTGCCTGTGCCCCATGATGAGGGGTTACCTTTTCCTGTCTGTAACTTGAAAGCCATGGGACCAAACACCATGTCAAGTAAATCAGAAAGTATTGCACATATAGAAGAGTACTGCCCTCAATAACATGACACTTAACCTCAGTTCTTTCATCAAAAGGAAATGAACGATTTGGTTCGCAATCTAAAACTTTTAAAACAGCAAGCTGAACTCTTCGGGTCGAGACTGCAACAACAGAACCTTCTAACTCCAGGGAGATCAGATCAAAAGGTGCATCCTTCGCTCAATATTTCAACATGCACAATGCAATGTGTGTATGTAGAGAAGTCAATGGTCTGATGATGCAGCCAGGTGTCCAACATAATTCACAGGAGTGACAACTATTTATTGACTTCAGTAAAACAAGCGTGAAAGCAGTACTACTGCATAATACCAATGCATTTCCATTAGAACCTTTGGCTTACACAATAGACATGAAACCATGGCTTTGCTGCTAGAGGCAATCAAATATAAGTATCACGAATGGCAGCTCTGCTGTGATTTATAAGTTGTTGCACTCCTTACAGATTCACAGGCTGGAATCACAAAATACTGCTGCTTTTTGCACCTTTGGGACAGCCGTGACATGAAGAACCACTATACTGTCAAGGAATGTTCTATAAGGAAGTCATATGTCCCTGGAAACGTAAATGTGGACAATACCCCATTGGTTGAGCTTGATAAAATCATTTTGCCTCCCCTTCATATTAAATTGGGCCTTATCAAGAACTCTGTAAAAGCTCGGCATAAAGAAGGTGAGGCCTTCAATCACTTAAAAGAAACGTTTTCCAAATTAAGTGAGGCAAAGCTGGAAAGAGGGTATATTTGTTGGACCATAAACAAGGAAATTGCTGAAAGATCCAACCTTTGATACGAAACTTACAGGTATCCAATTAGCTGCTTGGTTTTCTTTTAAGGCAATTGTGAAGGGCTTTTTGGGTAACAAGAAAGAGAAAAACTAGGTTACCATTGTGAATGGGGTGTTTGACAACTATAAGAACACGAGGTGTAGAATATTGCTTTAAATTCACTTTTCACATTCTCCCCTTGATTTCATCCCGGAAAATTTGGGAGCCGTAAGCGACAAGCATGGTGAACACTTTCACCAAGAGATTCTTACCACGGAACACCCTTATCAATGCCATTGGAACCCTTTCACGACGGGTAACTACTGCTGGGGTCTTGTTAGGGAGAGCGATGAAATGGGAAAAAAAGAAAGAAATAAAAAGAAAAAAGAAGAGCTCTGTCGTCACATTTTTCAGAAACCGTCGTCACATTTTTCAGAACCCAAAGACGATTAAAGGTGAAAATATCTTCTGATCTAATCTGGACCGTTTATTGGCATCAAGCCCATATATACAAACGAAACAGTATTGATTTCAAATGTTCTGAATGTCTATTTTTGTTTGACTTAATTCTGTCAATTTTCACTAGTACCATTTTTTATTCTGTCGTGTATCTAGGAAATATGATGTCGTAGAGAAAAACTGATTTTACCAGTGTATTCAGCACCACAAATTTAGGTAAATCCACCCATTTAAAACCAGATGCAGAAAATGTTCAAATTTGTTAACTAGTGTTATTATTATCATTATTTACAGTTTCTGTTGCTATAACAGGTAACTTTTAGAAATAGCATAAAAGGTGCAATACAAAATAGGGAAGAATATGAATCACAGCCACATAGGAGAAGAAAATCATTGCTCCAAACCACATCACAGGAGAGGAAGACAAGTTGCAGGAAAGGTTTAGAGTTACCACAAGAGGAAAGATGATATTCAAGTTGTACGATACTGGCAATGATATGTCCTTAAATAAAAGACCAATGAACATGGCTAAACTTGAAAGAATGTTGTTGTTGTTGTAGTCTTCAGTCCTGAGACTGGTTTGATGCAGCTCTCCATGCTACTCTATCCTGTGCAAGCTTCTTCGTCTCCCAGTACCTACTGCAGCCTACATCGTGCTGAATCTGCTTAGTGTATTTATCTCTTGGTCTCTCTCTAAGATTTTTACCTTCCATGCTGCCCTCCATTGCTAAATTTGTGATCCCTTGATACCTCAGAATATGTCCTACCAACCAATCCCTTCTTCTGGTCAAGTTGTGCCACAAACATCTCTTCTCCCCAATCACACTTCCTCAGTAGTTATGTGATCTACCCATCTAATCATCAGCATTCTTCTGTAGCGCCACATTTCGAAAGCTTCTATTCTCTTCTTGTCCAAACTATTTATCGTCCATGTTTCACTTCCATACATGGCTACACTCCATACAAATACTTCCTGACACTTAAATCTATACTCAATGTTAACAAATTTTTCTTCTTCAGAAACGCCTTCCTTGCTATTGCCAGTCTACATTTTATATCTTCTCTACTTCGACAATCATCAGTTATTGTCTCATTTCCTAATCTAATTCCCTCAGCATCACCCAACTTAATTTGACTACATTCCATTATCCTCGTTTTGCTTTTGTTGATGTTCATCTTATATCCTCCTTTCAAGACACTGTCCATTCCATTCAACTGCTCTTCCAAGTCCTTTGCTGTCTCTGACAGAATAACAATGTCATTGTCGAACCTCAAAGTTTTTATTCCTTCTCCATGTATTTTAATACCTACTCTGAATTTTTCTTTTGTTTCCTTTACTGCTTGCTCAATGTACAGATTGAATAACATCGGGGAGAGGCTACAACCCTGTCTTACTCCCTTCCCCACCACTGCTTTCCTTTCATGTCCCTCGACTCTCATAACTGTCATCTGCTTTCTGTACAAATTGTAAATAGCTTTTCGCTCCCTGTATTTTACCCCTGCCACCTTTAGAATTTGAAAGAGAGTATTCCAGTCAACATTGTCAAAAGCTTTCTCTAAGTCTACAAATGCTAGAAACGTAGGTTTGCCTTTCTTTAATCTTCTTCTAAGATAAGTCATAAGGTCAGTATTGTCTCACGTGTTCCGATATTTCTATGGAATCCAAACTGATCTTCCCCGAGGTCGGCTTCTACTAGTTTTTCAGTTCGTCTGTAGTGAGTGAGTGAGTGAGTGAGTGAGTGAGTGAGTGAGTGAGTGAGTGAGTGAGTGAGTGAGTGAGTGAGTGAGTGAGTGAGTGAGTGAGTGAGTGAGTGAGTGAGTGAGTGAGTGAGTGAGTGAGTGAGTGAGTGAGTGAGTGAGTGAGTGAGTGAGTGAGTGAGTGAGTGAGTGAGTGAGTGAGTGAGTGAGTGAGTGAGTGAGTGAGTGAGTGAGTGAGTGAGTGAGTGAGTGAGTGAGTGAGTGAGTGAGTGAGTGAGTGAGTGAGTGAGTGAGTGAGTGAGTGAGTGAGTGAGTGAGTGAGTGAGTGAGTGAGTGAGTGAGTGAGTGAGTGAGTGAGGGAGGGAGGGAGGGAGGGAGGGAGGGAGGGAGGGAGGGAGGGAGGGAGGGAGGGAGGGAGGGAGGGAGGGAGGGAGGGAGGGAGGGAGGGAGGGAGGGAGGGAGGGAGGGAGGGAGGGAGGGAGGGAGGGAGGGAGGGAGGGAGGGAGGGAGGGAGGGAGGGAGGGAGGGAGGGAGGGAGGGAGGGAGGGAGGGAGGGAGGGAGGGAGGGAGGGAGGGAGGGAGGGAGGGAGGGAGGGAGGGAGGGAGGGAGGGAGGGAGGGAGGGAGGGAGGGAGGGAGGGAGGGAGGGAGGGAGGGAGGGAGGGAGGGAGGGAGGGAGGGAGGGAGGGAGGGAGGGAGGGAGGGAGGGAGGGAGGGAGGGAGGGAGGGAGGGAGGGAGGGAGGGAGGGAGGGAGGGAGGGAGGGAGGGAGGGAGGGAGGGAGGGAGGGAGGGAGGGAGGGAGGGAGGGAGGGAGGGAGGGAGGGAGGGAGGGAGGGAGGGAGGGAGGGAGGGAGGGAGGGAGGGAGGGAGGGAGGGAGGGAGGGAGGGAGGGAGGGAGGGAGGGAGGGAGGGAGGGAGGGAGGGAGGGAGGGAGGGAGGGAGGGAGGGAGGGGAGGGAGGGAGGGAGGGGAGGGAGGGGAGGGAGGGAGGGGAGGGAGGGAGGGAGGGGAGGGGAGGGAGGGAGGGAGGGAGGGGAGGGAGGGAGGGAGGGGAGGGAGGGAGAGGAGGGAGGGAGGGAGGGGAGGGGAGGGAGGGAGGGAGGGGAGGGAGGGAGGGGAGGGAGGGAGGGGAGGGAGGGAGGGAGGGGAGGGAGATCGGATTGGTTGTGTCATTTTTGTAGAAGGGGGTACAAAAGGCAATTTTAGGACAAGATCGACAGGTTCCTTCTCTTACATGCACAGCATGCAAGGAACATTAAGTGCGGGGCAGACAGTTAGCCTGTGGCCATTCATGCTATTAAAAACAATGAAAAATCTTTTAGGTCATTTGCCACATCATGTGTAATTTCCTCCGCCTCTCCCCGCTTTCTCTCTATAACTAAATAAGCTTATTTTGCCAGTGTTGGAGTATTTGTGAGTGGCACTGACCAAATGCAGAGATTAGTGTTACCAGGGGGTAGGCCACACTCATTTACGAAGTTTGGAAGCAGCCCACAATGTTGGGGTGATGCATGTATAATTGGGCAAGTTGAGAAGTTACAAACCTGCCAGTAAATGAATGATATAGTAGTAGTAGTAGTAGTAATTAGCAATAATAATGATAATAATAATAATAATAATAATAATAATAATAATAATAATAATAATAATAAAATTGTCTAAATTCAATTACTTTTCCACATTATTCCTTCTGAGTTTAAAGTACTCTGCTTAACATTTTTTCTTTGAGTAAATTTGAGTCTTCACTCATGATACTGGAAGTTGTGAAAATGTCTATACAACTGCAGTTACCACTCCAGTGGATTCAGAAGGTTCACCAGCAACACATTTCTTTGGCTGTTCAAACAGGTTAAAGAGTGTACCAAATCTGGTGAATATTGTGGAATTCAAACTATTTACCCTTTAAATCACACACTTTATCAATTACTATCATGTGTGCCAGAGTATTTGTAATTTTTACAAGTCAGAGCATTTTTCCACAGTTTTTCATTCAGATGATCCAGGAAACAAATTTAGTTGTTAACATTTATTGTGTTTCCCTTTGCAATGCAATAAGTAAGAAGAATTCCCACCTGTATCCCAAAAATAAGTGGTCATAAGCTTTCTAGCAGATTAAATCAGATGAGCCTCTTTTGGTTTAGGGCAACTACTTTCACCCACTGCATTGACTGCTGTTTTGTTTCCAGCGTGAAGTAATGGAGCCATGCCTCATTCACAGTTACAACTCAAGAAACAAAATAAGTTATAGTTTTCTTAAAATTACCTAAACATTCACTATAAATTGGCTTCAGTATTTAGCTTGGTCAACATTTAGCAAATGCACCATTTTACTCAAATAAGGATTTTTTTGTAAGTATCTTTTGCGATAAATCACACCATACCCTTTCTTATGGTTTACTTCATGCCATCTACTGTTTCATACAAATTGACTGTCCAATATCACACTCTGTAATTTCTTAAAGTTTCCATCTATGGTAGTAGATATTAGGATGTCTTTCACATGGATCATCTTCCAAAGAAGTATAGAGATTTTTCAAATCTGCTGTTAATTTCATAATTGTTGACAATTAAGAAACAGATTCATTATAAACCTTCACTACTTTGGATTAATTTCCCACTGGCAATACACCCATGCATTATCACCTAATTAATGCTCTAGTCCACTTGTTGCAATGTGTAGTCATGGAAAATACTTTTTTCTTGTCATGGTAGTGTGTTATTCAGTTTCTGCTGGGTAATGATGGCATTAATTGTTTGCTTACTGCACCACAAAATACATACTGATGTGGCAGGGGGACCCAAAAGTGAAAGTATGTCAGCGAGCTCAATGTGAACAGAATAGTTAAGGTAACCATCCAGCAGGTGGAAACTGACACCAATAAATGATGTTTCAGGTGTGGAGAAAGACCACTTAATTTTTGTGACAGATATGTTGAGATAATGCATAAAATTAAGAACTATTGCTCTGTGTCAAATTTAAACAGGCTATGAGAGAACGGAAAAGGGGAAATGACTGTGGATTCCACACATTTGCTAACCTTGTTAGGTTCTTAAAACAATTTTCATAGTCGAAAATAGTAATAAATGGAAAGCAACAGTTTGCTTTTGTTCTACAATATTACTTTTATTGCTAACCGGTTTTTGGCTTACAAGGCCATCTTCAGACCTGCACTGTGGTTTCAGACTTTTGCAGAATTATGTCCAGAAGATCTAATGATACGAACAGAGCAGCATCAGTATTATATTATTCCAGAAGATGATGAAAGTCATTAGAATTGTAAACTATGTACAGTTCTCAGCCCATTTGTTGTAGTTAGCCCCAAAGTTCAAACTAGTCTGAGATAACTGTCAATCAACTGATGTTCACCACCTGTGTTGTGTTTCATTTCTTACACCTAAAGAAATTACTTTATATGGGTAGACCAGAGTGCATTCTGAAAGGTAAAAGTAAATCTGTAAGTGTGTGCCTCCCTAAAAATTGGGAGTAATCTCTGTAGTTGTGTGATATAATAGTCAAACATTCAGCTGCTGCATTATTATTGGAAGCTCAACTACAGCTAAAGTTAATATTTACCAAATAGGCAAGAGTTGTGCTCACTCACATTTGTATAGAAAAACTTCTGAAAAACAATAAATGAGAAGCAATAACAACAATGACAACAAAAACACCAGCCACATTAAATGTGTGGTTATATTAAAACCACTACTGTGGAACTCTCACCTTTTAACCCATGTTACAATATGTTTACTTTGCATCTTGTAACCATTAAGCTTTGAGTAACACTTGCCAAGGGCGCTAAATATACTCCAACATACATTGTTGCAAAATACCTGCAAAAAAATCATATAAGTCAATTAAATTTTGGTCCAATAAAAAAAAACATAGAAGCATTATCAGCATTAACACTCGGCATATGAGTAAATCTAATTGCATTTTCTTGCAAAAATAGTAAAAATATAAAATGAGATTGTGGACAGTTGTGAACACTGATACAAGAACTAGACATTTCCAGTCTTATCTCAATTTTTTCCTGTAACCTACTATAACAAAGATGATCTGTGTGTTGGTGCAAGAACCAGACTGCTCTACCAATTTCATGAATAATTAGAATATAAAAGGAGCTACCAGAGTTTATTTTAATCATTTCATCTGGGAGCACCCTTGCAGACTGTCTCAGGAGTTGCTACCGAGACTGCACAAGATATATTTCCTGTAACAAAGTATTTTGATAGATGGTTAAGGAAACTGAAAACACTGAGTATTGTTATTTAACTCTGGGAGGGAAAAAAAAAACTATCAGTAAAACTACCTGCAGATATCTTTTGTGAAAGGCTGTTGTGGGTATATAACACTTGTACACACTGGAAATATGTGAAAATCATTTTGTTTAATGTACAATGAAAACCATTTTTTTTCTTTTTTTCAATGAAATTGTGAAAGGAAAGTTCAAAAAGGATGATTAGCATGTTTACTCATTGATACAGTCTAAGCTAAGTTATTAGTTTTTGGGCATCTACATCTACATGTACATCTACATTTATACTCCGCAAGCCACCCAATGGTGTGTGGCGGAGCGCACTTTATGTGCCACTGTTATTACCTCCCTTTTCTGTTCCAGTCGTGTATGGTTCGCAGGAAGAACGAATGTCTGAAAGCCTCCATGCACGGTCGAATCTCTCTAATTTTACATTCGTGATCTCCTCGGGAGGTATAAGTAGGAGGAAGCAATATATTCGATACCTCATCCAGAAATACACCCTCTCGAAACCTCATGAGCAAGCTACACCGCGATGCACAGCACCTTTCTTGCAGAGTCGGCCACTTGAGTTTGCTAAACACCTCCGTAACGCTATCACGGTTACCAAACAACTGTTCCGCATAGGATAAGAACGTCAGTCACCATTTTCTGTAGTCTTATGAAAGATCTTGGAGGATTGAAGAAAATGATATGTTGATGTCCCAAGTATGGACACAGCTTCTTTCCCTGTGACAGGACCTTTGTTGTAATCAAAAAACCAAAAATGAGACAATATATTTTGTCAAAAGAGTACTGCATGTGGATACAGATAAGGTCACAAGTTAGATGTTCATGAAACTACACAAACTGTTTTTTGACTACACAGCTTGTGACATTCTCCTGCTTTATTTCTTCATTGACAGTCCTCCGTGTCTATGTACTGCATTGTTATACTGGCTAAAAATGGGAGGGAGGTGTTAACATTGTAGATGACAGTTGCACAGTTGTGTTTTACAGTTCTTTATTTTCACTGTTCACAACCCCCCAATATCACACATTTATAAGGCCAGTTATATTGGTAAATTTTAAGCCTCATTAATATGTTGCAGGCAAACATTAGCGTACTGCTACAGTAGTTTGCTGTTGAATATCTATGAGCAGTAAAAACCTAACCACACAGTTCACAGTCCTTGCAGAATAATACGGTACGTGTGACACTATTTCTCAAGAAAACTGAACAGGCACTGTCAGTGTTTCAACACACGACCTATTTATGTTACACTAATTCCACAGTTAAGTTGATGCATTGCTGTTACTTGAAGCAGAACGTAATTTCCCTCTGAAAATCTTATGTGGACTGACTGTCTCGAGACCGAAAATCGGGCCTTTATATATCCTCACAATAATAGGCACTGAAACTATACATTGTGTGATGTTTAATTTACAGAAATTACAATTAAAACATAACTCATTCAATTAACTGAATACATTGAAAAATTTCCTCCATTGAACAGTTTCTTCTACCACCAAGGTTATGCAGAATTATTTGTTGAAATAACGAAATTAAAAGATATACTTACACAAAGTCTGATTTTAACAAATCTGGTAATTACTTTGGAATTAAATAAGGGCTGGCTTTGCTAACATGTTTTCATATAGAGCCAAATAAATTCTTAAAAAATCCTAGTAGTTCTTCTTCTAAATGCTTATAATTAGTACAGAATTTATATTTGTTTATAAGTCAACAATAGAATTTAAGTCACGAAACAATTGCAGATTTCGCCCTATAATAAACGATATTAACTAGGTATAGTCAAAATAAATTAGCAAGCTAATTACATACACAAAACTAAGCACAAAATTAGATCTAGTTGGTTGGTTTGTGGGGGTTAAAGGGACCGGACTGCTACGATTATCGGTCCCTTTTCCAAATACTAAAAACACCCACAGAGAATAAAAACGATCAACAGACGATAAGACAGATGACACAGAACAAGAGAAACGTAGACAAAGACCAGACAAGACGAACTAAAATCACACAGAGTGTGACGGTGGTTGGCCGACCATACAAACAAAAAGCAAAAAGCCAACCACCGAGAAACACATGGGGAAAAAAAAAAAAAAAATTCAGACAAATCGTAGGCCATAGGCCAGAATCAACACAAAAAACCCACACACTTACATAAAGCGATAAAATCCCCCTGCCCGAATAAAACGCAGAACTATGTCCACTATGGAAGAGTCGTCAGATAAAAGCGCAGAGAGCGTATCAGGCAGCGCAAAAGTCTGCCTGAGCACAGTTAAAAGGGCGCACTCCAACAGAATATGGACCACCATCAAGGACGTCCCACAACGACAAAGAGGGGAATCCTCACGACACAGTAAATAACTGTGCGTGAGTCGGGTGTGACCAATGCGGAGCCGACAAAGGACGACTGATTCCCTGCAGTTGGCTCGCATGGATGACCGCCACACAGTAGTCGTCTCCTTGATACGGCAGAGTTTGTTTGGCACGGGCAAGTTGCACCAATCAGTGTCCCATAAATCGAAAACTTTGTGGCGTAATAGTGCCTGCAAATCAGTCGGCGGGAGGCCAATCTCCAGAGATGGTGCACTAGTGGCCTCTTTCGCCAGGCAGTCAACTGTTTCATTTCCGGGTATCCCAACATGGCCCGGGGTCCAAACAAAGACCACAGATCTGCCGCAACGGGCAAGAGTATGCAGGGACTCCTGGATAGCCATCACCAGACGATAACGAGGGAAACACTGGTCGAGAGCTCGTAAACCGCTCAGGGAATCGCTACAGATAACGAAGGACTCATCTGAGCAGGAGCGGATTACTCTAGGGCATGAAAGATGGCCACCAGCTCAGCAGTGTAAACACTGCAGCCAGCCGGCAATGAACGTTGTTCAGAATGGTCCCCTAGAGTTAGTGCATAACCGACACGACCAGCAACCATCAAACCGTCGGTATAGACAACGCCAGAGCCCTGATACGTGGCCAGGATGGAATAAAAGCGGCGTTGGAAGGCCACCGGAGGGACTGAGTCCTTCGGGCCCTGTGTGAAGTCGAGCCGAAGGCAAGGGCGAGGTACACACCATGGGGGTATACGCAGAGGGGCCCGGAAAGGAGGTGGTACAGGAAAACACCCAAGCCTGTAGAGAAGCTGTTTGACGCGGACGGCGATCGGACAACCCGACCAGGCCCGACGTTCTGGCAGACAGACGACTGATTGCTGGAACAGGACACGATAATTTGGATGCACGGACAAGCTAAACACGTGGGCAGCATAAGCACCCAGTAATTGTTGGCGTCGTAACTGCATTGGAGGGACACCTGCCTCAACAAGTATGCTGTCCACAGGGCTGGTCTGGAAGGCACCAGTGGCAAGGTGTATCCCGCTGTGGAGGATTGGGTCCAGCAGCCGCAACGCAGATGGGGACGCTGAGCCATAAGCCAGGCTCCCATAGTCCAGACGGGACTGGATTAACGCCTGGTAAAGCCGTAGGAGAGTAGATCGGTCGGCGCCCCACCTGGTGTGGCTCAGGCATCGCAGAGCATTGAGATGCCGCCAACACGCCTGTTTAAGCTGCCGAATATGAGGCAGCCAAGTCAACCTGGCATCAAAAACCACCCCCAAAAACCTATGGAGCTCCACCACTGTAAGCAGCTTACCGTCAAGATAAAACCGCGGCTCCGGGTGAACAGCACGTCGCCGGCAGAAATGAATAACGCAGGTCTTGGCTGCCGAATACTGAAAACCATGCGCTACAGCCCAAGACTGAGCCTTGCGGATTGCGCCCTGTAGGTGACATTCAGCACCTGCAATGCCAATAGAGCTGTAGTAAAGGCAGAAGTCGTCAGCATACAGGGAAGCGGAGACAGAATTTCCCACGGCCGGAGCGAGCCCGTTAATGGCTATTAAAAACAGACACACACTTAGAACAGAACTCTGTGGCACACCGTTCTCCTGGACTTGGGAGGAAGTATATGAGGCCGCAACGTCCACGCGGAAGGTACGATACGACAGAAAATTGCGGATATAGATCGGCAGAGGGCCCCGAAGCCCCATCCATGAAGCGTAGAAAGGATGTGATGACGCCATGTCGTATCATACGCCTTCCGCATGTCGAAAAAGACAGCAACCAGATGCTGACGGCGGGCAAAGGCAGTACGGATGGCCGACTCCAGGCTCACCAGATTGTCGGCGGCGGAGCGGCCTGTACGGAACCCACCCTGAGACGGAGCCAGAAGGCCTCGAGACTCCAGTACCCAATTCAATCGCTGGCTCACCAACCGTTCCAGCAACTTGCAAAGAACGTTGGTGAGGCTAATGGGACGGTAGTTGTCCACCTCCAAAGGGTTCTTCCCTGGTTTCAGAATGGGGACAACAAGACTTTCCCGCCATTGCGACGGAAACTCACCCTCGACCCAATTGCGGTTGTAAAGGTTGAGGAGGCATTGCTGGCAGTCCACTGAAAGGTTGGTTGGTTGGTTGATTGGGGTTGAAGGGACCAAACAGCAAGGTCATCAGTCCCTTGTTACAAAGACGGTCAGTTCCGACAGAGGGACAGCTCAGAAGAGTCAAAAACGATAAAGGTAAAAGGTAAAAGGCTAAAAAAGTGCAGTTGTGTCGTCAATGATAAAAACACAAAGAGGGAAGTCAGTAAATGGGCAAACTCAAGAGAGGAAATATCCCACCTGTGAAGCAGTACAAGCAAGACCACATGCTATTTAAAAGCGTTCAACCGCCAGAGTGTAAAAGGGCGGATTGTAAAAGGGATTAAACAAACCTAAAAGGCGATAAAAACAGTAAAAGGAAAAAAGAAGGAACATGGCCAGGGAGGGGAGTCAGGAATCTCCAAGCACAGCCTACAATGGGAGACATCCCAACCCTCACCGCCCTGCCCCTACTCCAGAGGGAGATGAAAATCCTTAAAACTGAGAATAAAAACCACTTTCACGGAGGAAACTGAGAACCAGTTCAACCATCCGGGAATCGTCTGCTAATATTAAGGGTAAAGTGCAGGGAAGTCTGTACTTAGTACGCAGAGCTAAAAGAAGGGGGCATTCCACCAAAATGTGGGCCACTGACTGGAAAGCTCCACAACCACAAAGTGGGGGTGGCTCACCACGCAAAAGAAAACCATGGGTCAGCCTGGTATGGCCGATGCGAAGACGACAGAGGGTGGTTGAGTCCTTTCGCGAGAGGCGTAAGGAAGAACGCCATGGGACAGGTGTCACCTTAATCGTACGAAGTTTATTAGACAAGGAGGTAGCCTCCCAGGATGTGGCCCATGATTGCGCAAAGTGGGATTTGAGATGAAGCCGTAAATCCGCCACAGGAGGGGTGACAGGGAATGGGGGGTAAGAGACTGCTCCCCCAGCCAAACGATCAGCAAGCTCATTTCCTTGGATGCCCACATGGCCAGGGACCCAAAGGAAGTAAACAGAACAAGCAGCATGGTGGAGATCAGCGAGATGGTCATGGATGGAGGAGACCAAGGGATGACGGGACAAACACTGGTCAAGTGCCTGAAGGCCACTCATTGAGTCTGTACATAACAAAACGCGATTGAGCTTGGACTGTTTAATAAAGGCCAGGGCCCGGGAGACCGCCATCAATTCCGCAGTGAACACCCCACATGCATTTGGCAGGAGACGATTTTCCATGCCTACAGAGGAGGTGAAGGCATAGCCCACACGATCAGCAGATTTAGAGCCATCAGTGTAAAAAACAACAGCATCCCGAAACTCAGATAAAATGCGGCGGAAAAAACAACGGAACACCATCGGGGGAACGGAATCTTTCGGACCTCGGCAGAGATCCATCCGAACTCGGGGCCGAGGAACTAACCAAGGAGGTGTGTTGGGGAGGGAACGTGGGATACAGGAAAAGGAAGGAAGCTGAAAATCACGGCGAAGAGACGCTAGGCGGAGCCCAACCGGTAAACCCGCCCGAGGGCGGGAGTCAGGTGGGCGACTTCCTTGGGCAGGGAACAGGATAGAATAGGAAGGATGAGTGGGAGAGGAACGGACAGCGATTGCATACGAAACCAGAAGCTGGGAGCGCCGAACGGAAAGGGGGGGGGATCCCAGCCTCAACCAGGAGACTATCTACAGGGCTAGTTGGGAAGGCACCGATGGCCAAACGGATACCACGATGGTGGACCGGATCCAAGAGGTGCAATGTAGAAGGGGCAGCTGAACCGTAAACTTGACAACCATAGTCCAAGCGAGACAACACTAAGGCCCGATAAAGGTGGAGGAGAGTGGAACGGTCAGCACCCCAAGAGGTGTGGGCAAGGAAGCGAAGGACGTTTAGCTTACGGAAACATCCTATCTTCAGGCGTCTGATATGAGGCAGCCAAGTGAGCTTGTTGTCGAAAAGAAGGCCAAGGAAACGAAACTGTGGGACCACAGGTAATCGTTGTGCATTGAGATAGAGCTCTGGATTGGGGTGGACTGTCACACGGCGACAAAAGTGGACCACTCGCGATTTTAAAGGAGAAAACTGAAATCCGTGTGAGATGGTCCATGCAGAGGCACGCCGTATAGCACCCTGGAGCTGACGCTCTGCAGCGGCCATCGAAGAGGAACTAACCCAAATGCAGAAATCATCCACATACAGAGCAGGAGTGACCAAAGGACCGACGGAGGCCACAAGTCCATCTATAGCAATGAGGAACAGAAGTACACTCAATACGGAACCCTGAGAGATGCCATTCTCCTGGGTTCGCGGAGAACTTAAAACTGTACCAACCCTAACCCTAAACGAACGATGAAACAAGAACTGGCGGATAAAAATCGGGAGTGGGCCCCGAAGACCCCACTCATGAAGTGTAAGTAAGATATGATGGCGCCAAGCCGTATCATAGGCCTTGCGAAGGTCGAAAAATACAGCAACCAAATGGCGGCGCTGGGAAAAGGCCTGCCGAACTGCGGATTCCAAGCGAAGTAAATGATCGATCGGAGACCGTCCCTCTCGGAAGCCACACTGGTAAGGGGACAACAGACGCCGAGATTCGAGGACCCAAGTGAGCCGACGGGCTACCATCCGTTCAAGTAACTTACAAACAACGTTCGTCAGACTAATTGGCCGATAGCTGTCGATGAACAGGGGGTTCTTACCGGGCTTAATGACGGGAACCACGATGCTATCCCTCCATTGAGAAGGGAAGTCACCCTGGAGCCAAATACGGTTAAATACCCGGAGAAGATGTCGCTGTTGTGGAGCACTGAGATGTTGAAGCAGTTGGTTATGAATGAAGTCTGGGCCAGGGGCCGTATCATGAGAAGAGGAGAGTGCGGAAAGAAGTTCCCATTCAGTAAAAGCGTCGTTGTATGATTCTGACTGGCTGGGGGTAAAACATAAGGCGGAAGCTTCGGCCCGCTGTTTCTGGGGAAGGAAAGCAGCCGGATAGGAGGCTGATGCCGACGCTGTTGCAAAATGGGTCGCAAGGTGTTCCGCGAGAATCAACGGGTCCGTGCAAAGGCCATCCGGGAGGTGAAGACCCGGGAGGGTAGACTGCCGATGGCAACCTTGGAGAGAGCGAAGTGTAGCCCATACCCGCGACAGAGGGACAGCAGAACCGAGGGAAGAAACAAAGCGTTCCCAACACATCCGTTTGCTCCGTTTGATTAAGTAACGGGCCCTTGCGCGAAGGCGTTTAAAGGTAATAAGATTGGCAACGGATGGATGCCTCTTAAGGTGTTGCAAAGCTCGACGGCGATCACGGATGGCAACGGCAATGTCCGAACTCCACCAAGGGACCTGCCGGCGGCGAAATGGTCCAGATGAGCGCGGGATAGCAAGGCTAGCAGCGTGAACAATCGCGTCAGACATGTCACGTATGACATCATCAATACCATCCGACAATGAGGGAGAAAAAACGACCTGTGCAGTATACAGAGGCCAATTGGCACGTTGGAAGGACCAACGAGGTGATCTGTCCATGGGGGAGCGGGAAGGGAGCGAGAGAATCAACGGGAAGTGGTCACTATCGCAAAGGTCGTCGTGCGGTGACCATTGTAGGGAAGGGAGGAGGGAGGGAGAAGAGAGAGAAAGATCAATGGCAGAAAAGCTACCATGACCGGCACTGAAATGGGTAGGGGAGCCATCGTTAAGAAGGCACAAGTCGTGGTCGGTAATAAACTGGTCAATGAGATGACCCCGACTAGATGGAAATGCACTGCCCCACAAGGGATGATGTGCATTAAAATCGCCAAGTATAAGGAAGGGAGGAGGAAGTTGCTGAAGGAGGGCACTTAAGGAGGCAGGTGTAGGAGTTCTGTCAGGAGGGAGATACAGATTGCAAATTGTGACTCCAGAGTCCAGGTGGATCCTAACAGCAACTGCTTCCAATGTAGTTTGGAGAGGAATCCACGTGCTGGCAATGTCCGTTCGGACCAACGTGCAAACTCCGCCAGACGCCCGTAGGGGGCCGACCCGATTTCGACAGAAAGCACGGAAGCCACGGAGGGTTGGTGAGTGACCACCAGTAAAATGAGTTTCTTGTAGAACCACACAAGCCGCAGAGTAA
The DNA here is from genome assembly GCF_023897955.1 of Schistocerca gregaria. Lineage (NCBI taxonomy): Eukaryota > Metazoa > Arthropoda > Insecta > Orthoptera > Acrididae > Schistocerca > Schistocerca gregaria. The sequence continues at coordinate 628,933,042 of NC_064921.1, read as the reverse complement.
AACGAAAGAAGGGATTGCAACTCCGGTAGGTGACGGTAATAGCCATTACAGTTCCATTGGATAGCCAAAGAACGATGAGTCAATTGGGGGGTGAACAGGCTAATGTCAGTCATGCCGGTGGGTCACCACCCGTCACCGACAAGGAGGGGGCGACATCCATGAATAACAGGTCAGAGTTAGGTTGTGAAGATGGGGACGAGACCTCTGGCGATACCAGAGACTCCTTGTCCCGGGACTTGTGCTTCTTCTTTCTTTCTGTTTGGGATCGTGGAGGGCTGTGCAACAAAATGGAGCCAGCCACAGCAAGATCGGGAACAGAAAGAGAGCGGGCGATCTGGGGGCCCGCAGACCGTGGTTCTCGTGGTGGCCGCGTGGCAGCAGACCTTTGGCCTGGAAGGTGCCGGGAAGGGGGATCCCGCGAGGGGCACCCATGACCGGCAGACGCCGAAGAAGCAGGACACTTCTCCAGCCGGGGAGAGGAAGCGGTGCCCGGGGGGGATGGTGTGGGAACCGCAGGGGGAGGGGGGAGGAAAGGGGTTCGGGACTGGGGTAAGGAATGAGGAGGAGGGGGTGAAGATACTGCTGAAGCATAACTAGTTGTCAGGGTCACTGAATGAAGGCGTGTATACTTTTTACGGGCCTCGGTATAGGTGAGACGATCAAGAGTCTTATACTCCTGTATCTTTTTCTCTTTCTGATACACTGGGCAATCCAGTGACGTGAAGAATGATTTCCACGACAATTTACGCACACAGGAGGGGGAACACAGGAACTTCCCTCATGGAACGGATGTCCACAGTCACCACAGAGGGGGGCCTGCGAACAGCGCGAAGACATGTGGCCAAAACGCAAACACTTGAAACATCGCATAGGTGGTGGGATGTATGGCTTCACGTCACACCGATAGACCATAATCTTGACCTTCTCAGGGAGGGTGTCCCCTTCAAAGGCCAAGATAAAGGCACCAGTGTCAACGCGGTTGTCCTTCGGACCCCTCTGAACCCGCCGAACAAAGTGAACCCCCCGCCGGCTTAGATTGTCCCAAAGTTCCTCATCAGATTGAAGGAGGAGGTCTCTATGGAAAATTACACCTTGCACCATGTTCAAGGACTGGTGTGGGGTAATTGACACAGGAATCGTACCAAGATGGGTACAGGCACGGAGAGCTGCAGACTGGGTAGCTGAAGCGGTTTTAATCAACAGCGACCCAGACCGCATCTTGCTGATAGAGTCCACCTCGCCAAACTTGTCTTCGATGTGTTCAACAAAAAACATAGGTTTCGTATGAGTAAAAGTATCCCCATCAGTTCTGGCGCAAACCAGATAGTGAGGGAAAGGTTTCGCCCCCAGCCGACGAGCCTGGCCCTCCTCCCAGGGGGTAGCCACGGAAGGGAAGGCGGAAGGGGCAGAGGAAGCAGCACGTGAAGAATCTTTTCCAGTCAAAGAGACGGCCGGAGAACGGCCAGAGTTGTGGACTCTTATGCGTTTCATGAGCATAGTGTCCGCCCTGATACCACCCACTCCGATCAGGGGCTCTCCTCATGGGCGCCACCCAGCCACAGCAAGGGCCGTCTGGCACGGCGGCCATTGCTGGGAGTTCCGATGCTCCAGGACGACAAGCAACCACTCCTAGGCTTACATGAGGAGGTCACAGCTCAGGTATCAGACGTGTGATCCCTGTGTTTTCAGGGGGCTCAACCAAAAGGGTACATAGCGACCCCACCACACGGGCTGGCTACCGTGCTGGCTATGGACCCTAGCGTCAAACAACGACGTAAAGGAAACGATGGAATCAATGATGATGGCACACGCCGGAGACACTAGGTAAGGCGCTCTTCCCCAAATGGCTCACACTACGGAAGAAAATTTAGTGATGGAGGTCAAACCCCAGAGGGGACCAGAGAATACCAAAAGGATGAAGGAATTACAGAACAAGGCCGAATTGCAAGGTCAACAGAACCAGGAGAATAGCAGGGCCAACATAAGGAAGGACACCATAAGTAGGGACACCAAGAGAGGGAGAGGAGAGGTCGGAGGGAAGGATGTAGGACAGGAAAGGAGGGGAAGGGAAAGGAAATGCAGCCCGGAAAAAGAAGGAAGGCTGCAATAGCTCGGGGCCCCGTGCTCGCCACGCACGTACTCACGAAAGGACCGCGAGCCCCCTGGGGGGTCCACTGAAAGGTGTTTCAGCATCTGAGAGTGGATGCTATCTGGCCCAGGAGCGGTATCAGGACAAGCGGCGAGGGCACTTCGAAATTCCTACTCACTGAATGGAACATTGTACAATTCAGGATGGTGAGTGCAAAAAGAAAGACTCTGACGTTCTATCCGCTCTTTAATGGAGCGGAAGCCCAAGGGGTAGTTGGCAGAAGCGGAATTCAAAGCAAAGTGCTCTGCCAAGCAGTTTGCAATGATGTCGGAGTCAGTACAAACTGCTCCACTCAGTGAGAGCGCAGGGACGCTGACAGGGGTCCGATAGCCATAGAGGCGGCGAATCTTGGCCCAGACCTGTGATGGAGTGACATGGAGGCCAATGGTGGACACATACCGCTCCCAGCACTCCTGCTTGCATTGGCGAATAATGCGGCGGGCTCGCGCACGCAGCCGTTTGAAGGCGATAAGGTGTTCGATTGAGGGATGTCGCTTGTAATGCTGGAGTGCCTGCCGGCGAGCTTTAATCGCTTCAGCGATCTCAGGCGACCATCAAGGCACAGTCCGCTGCTGAGGGGACCCAGAAGAACAGGGAATGGCAGATTCGGCAGCAGTAACGATGCCGGTGGTGACCGATTGAACCACTGCATCAATATCATCATTAGAGAGAGGCTCAATAGTGGCAGTAGAGGAGAACAAGTCCAAGTCAGCCTTATTCAGAGCCCATCTGCTAGGGCGCCCAGAAGACTGACACTGTGACAGTGACAGAAAGATCGGAAAGTGGTCATTACCACAAAGGTCGTCATGCACTCTGCAATGGACAGACGGTAAGAGGCTAGGGCTACAGATCGAAAGGTCAATGGCGCCATGCGCCACACTGAAGTGTGTGAAGGCACCATGATTTAATATCGAGCTGTGCGAATAAATGCTCAATGATGGCGTCTCGACCCGTTGCCACCGACCCACCCCACAGATGGTTATGGGTGATAAAGTCGCCCAGTAACAAGAAAGGTGGCGGCAATTGGGCTATCAGAGCAGCCAGGACATGCTGCGCAACATCACCATCCAGTGGAAGGTAAAGACTGCAGACGGTAACAGCCTGTGGCGTCCACACCCGAACAGCGACAGCCTCTAAAGGTGTTTGGAGAGGTACAGACTCACTGTGAAGATTACACCTTGCTGCCCGAATCTTATAATAACCCCAGTAGCCACGGAGGGCGGGGGTTCGCATTGCCGGAAACCAAGTTTCCTGCAGAACAATGCAGAGGAAAGGGTGAAGGCTGATAAGTTGGCGGAGCTCAGCTAGATGGTGGAAGAAACCGCTGCAGTTCCACTGGAGGATGGTGTTGTCCATGGCTGAGAAAGGCGTGACGAGACTGGGAAGGGAGATTACGCCGCTGGGTCACCTGCTACCTACGATTTAGCACCTGTGATAGTGCTTTCCATGGCATCTGAGGGAGCGGCGAGATCGAGGTCCTCAGCGGACGCCAGAATCTCCACCGCATCCTCAGACGCAGAGCTGGAAGGTTGCGGTGGGATGGCTGCCACCGCGAGTTCCTTGGGCTGAGAGCTCTTCTTGGGTTTCTCATGCCGTTCTTTGGGTCGCACTGGCTGGGAGGGCTTCACCGATTCAGTCTCCGGGACGGAGGAGGATCGTGAAGCCCTATGACCAGCTGATTGCGGGCACTTACTCCACTGTCGGTCGTCAGCCTTCTCCCTGGCAGAAACCTGGGAAGGGAGGGACCCAAGGGACCCATTGCGAGAAGCCGAAGAAGTTGGACACTTCTCCGGCTTAGAAGTGGGGACAGACGTCCCCGATGGGTGGGATGGTGTTGCTCCTCAGGTAGGTGGCACAGGAGCAACCCGGTGGATAGAGCCCCCCACTGGCAAGGGGGCAGGAGGAGTTGTACTACTCGTTGATCCGGCCACAATTGGAGAAACAGACGGGGCTAGCACAGGTGTTGTAGTAGCAGCGTAGGAAGATGTCATTCTCACAGGATGGAGTCAGTCGTATTTCCTTTTGGCCTCACTATAGGTTAGTCGGTCCAGGGTCTTGTATTCCACGATTTTACGCTCTTTCTGGAAAATTCGGCAGTCTGGCGAGCAAGGTGAATGGTGCTCCCCGCAGTTGACACAGATGGGAGGTGGGGCACATGGAGTATTGGGATATGATGGGCGTCCGCAATCTCGACATGTGAGGCTGGAAGTGCAGCAAGAAGACATATGGCCGAACTTCCAGCACTTAAAGCACCGCATCGGGGGAGGGATATAGGGCTTAACGTCACATCGGTAGACCATCACATTGACCTTTTCCGGTAATGTATCCCCTTCGAAGGCCAAGATGACGGCACCGGTAGCAATCTGATTTTCCTTCGGACCCCGATGAACGCGCCGGATGAAATGTACACCTCGGCGCTCTAAATTGGCGCGCAGCTCTTCTTCAGACTGCAAAAGAAGATACCTATGATAAATAATTCCCTGGACCATATTTAAACTCTTATGGGGTGTGATTGTAACAGCAACATCCCCCAACTTGTCACAAGCGAGTAACCGTCGTGACTGGGCAGAGGATGCCGTTTGTATCGGGACTGACCCGGAGTGCATTTTTGACAAGCCCTCCACCTCCCCAAACTTATCCTCTAAATGCTCGACGAAGAACTGAGGCTTTGTGGAGAGAAAAGACTCCCCATCAACCCTCGTAAAAACTAAGAAGCGGGGCGAATAACTGCTACTGCCATCCTGAGACTGACGTTCCTCCCACGGTGTGGCCAGGGAGGGGAACGTTTTCGGATCGTACTTCTGAGTGTTAAACTGAGCCCAAAAACGCTTAGAGACTGCTGGCGGCTGGCCACCAGCGAGAGACGATGTACCACGCTTCATTGCAGGTCATCCACCCTGATGCCACCTACTCTGACCAAGGGCCCTCCCCACGGGCGCCACCCAGCCACGGCAAGAGCCACCTGGCAGGATGGCCGTTGCTGGGAGTCCCGATACCCCAGGAGGATAGGCATCTACTCCTTGGCATATGTGGGGAGTTAACGGCGCAGGCATCAGTAGGGCGATCCCTGTGTTGTCAGGGGGCTACAACCAGCAGGGTACATGGCGGCCCCACCACAACGGACTGGCTACCGTGCTGGATGTTAGGTAACATGTGGTCCATGGTCGCCGTTGGTGCAGAAAGAGGCACTGCACAATGCAAGGTGTAATCTGCACGCACAAACAGAGTCATGCCCAAGAGATGGACAGCGGGCAGGACTGCAATTCAATAAGCTGGCACCCTTCCCCAATCGGCTCGCTCTTCGGAAAATTTTGAGAGATGGAGGTCAAACCCAACAGGGGACCATCATATAAGGCCGAAAAGTTTGGGACTCCTTTTAGTCGCCTCTTATGACGAGCAGGAATACCGCGGGCCTATTCTAACCCCCGAACCCGCAGGGAGGAAAATTAGATCTAGTGCCATATTTCTTAAGACTGACGGCCAACCTTTCTCTTTTATGAAAATGCAGATTATTAAAGGTAATTAGTCAAAAATGAAGAAAATGAATTTAAGGAGGCAGATGGCAAAATAAGAGAGGAAGTAAAAACATCCCAGCTTGCTTTGTCACAAGCTCACATCAAAATCTTATTCAATACAAAAGTGAAACTCATCAATGTACACTGTTGATCAAGTCATAATATGGATATATTGTATAAAATATCAATGGACTGTTATGAAGTGTCTGTGCAATTACCTCGATGAGGTGTACTGTATGTTGTTTTGAAATAAAGCATGAGCTACTCTTTACTTCTCCCATGCAGCAAGTTATTCACATGGGAGAGTTAAAACTCAGTACACATAAGGGGAAGTATGTTAAAGACATAGATTCAAATGATCTCCCATTACTCTGTGATTCTACAGCAAATTGTTTACCAAAACAAGAAAAAGAACTCTAACAGTCATACAAATAAACTAACAAAAACCAACTTATATTCACTTTAATTTCTATATTAGTATTGCTTCTATCAACTGATGTAGATGATCCTCACATTTCCTATATTTGACTTTTTTAATTGAGCTTTTAGTGACCTCGTTTTATAATGTCTGATTCTTGTGCCAAGCCTTTCAGTTACTGTGCTTTTTAATCTAGCTAATACTGATTTAATTAGGGACTGGGCCATAATTCATTTTTGACAAAGACTGAAGAATGAATGAACTAAATTAAACTGAAGAAAAAATTCACCGTATCAAATAATATATTAATGTTGCAAAGCACTATCAATCACACACTGCTCCTATCCAGACTGCATGCTTATGGTGTATAGAGGGGCCTGTCACGGATGGTCTCACTTGTATCAATCAGACGACAGAAACAACACATGATGAGAGAACAAGCTGTTCAGATATAACACCAATTACATCAGGAATACTGCACGGCTCAGCCTTAGGCCCCCTCCTCTTCGTTATCTTTTATTAATGACCACCAGAACACCTGTCCTCAACAATACATGCATTATTCGCTAATGATACAAACCATCTCTCTTCCTTCCCATTCAACCCTTCTGTCTGAAGAAGGCTGTCCAAACCCACACGGCATTTTATATACTCTGAGGTGTACTGTGAGATGTACATTGTCTTTCAGAGACTTCATGAGTTGTTGAATTTTTTGCTGAAGCCCTGAAGACCAAATTGACTTTACACCTCTCTAAGTGCTGCCCGATCTTTCCTGTTACTGAGGCACAGAACAGAAAAAATACAAGCTTCTTTGTGCTCTCCTCAGGGTCATTATGCTTACCTGTTTCCAGAGGACGGCTTACGAAATCTAGTGGTTGATGTAGCCATTTTCCTTAAATACTTTCTGTAAGTGGTTCAGTTCCCTTGGCAAGTTTTCAGCATCTGAAACTGCTTCTGCTCAGTGTACCAAGGAACTCAGAACAGACTATTTCTTAACATGCATTTTCCTTGTGGCAGACGAGGACTTCAGGAACAGCGAGGCACCATTTGTCTCTACCTCCACTGTGAACTTCATATTGTCATGGATGTTGTTGATGTGGTCCACGAATTCTCCCAGCTTTTCATGTCCATGAGACCAGACAGTGAATGTGTCATAGATGTCATGGTAAAAGCAGCTAGGCTTTGCAGGATCTTAGTCCAGGGCAATTTCCTCCCAAGTGCTCCATGAACGGGTTGGTTATAACTGGAGCTAACAGACTCTCCATTGAGATGCCATCCATCTTGTGAAAATATTTTCCTTCGTACATTGGAAGATTATGGGAGGCATGCAACAAAAACATTACCTTATATTGTGCTGGAGCAAGCATCAGTGACTTCACAGAAGACAGCATGGCTATACATGAAGTCTCAAAGCTTTTGGGCCAAAGAAACAGGTGATAGCAGACCCACAACCAATTATATTGATACAGGGAACCACTGATAAGAAATATATATTTAGTGCTTTATGGGTATACACAGTGTGCACCACATAAAAATCAATGGAGCACACTCACCAACTACAAAGTGACAACTGTCAGTCTCAGTTCATGCATGGCAATGGGGCGTGAAGGTCTGCCGCAGTCTGTCAAAGATCCCTGATGTCTTTTGTACCAGGAACATATCTTGGACCCTAGCAAGCAGGTCTTCAACCACTTCTATGAGGGTTTTATACAGCAACATCTCAATATAAAACCAGATCAAAGAAGTCCAGAGGCGATAGATCTGGTGATCGCGCTAGCCATGGGATAGGATCTCCCCTTCTATTCCAACGATGAGGGTATGTGTTGTCCAGGTGCTTGCAGACATTAACATCAAAGTGGGCTGGTGCACAGTCATATCGAAACCACATCCTTTCACGAACAAGGGGTGCAGTCTCCAAGAACTGTGGCAGCACATCTCACAACAACACCAGGTAACATGGACCTGTCAAATGTGGAGGCAGCAAATAAGGTCCTGGTAGGTGATCTTGGACAATGCCCGCCCATTCATTGACAGAGAATCATTGCCAGTGGTCACCGATGTGGGTGGTATGGGTATAGTCATCACTCCAGACATGGCTCTTGAAAACACCATTATGAATGAGTGAGTCCTCATCTGTGAACAATACAAACACTATGAAGTTCAGCACTACAGCATCATGGTGGATAATCCATAGACATAAGTGAATACTATGCTCAGAATCCATTGATCCGAGTGTTTGCACATGTTCACTACAATAGGGGTGTAATATCGGTTCCACCAGTATGCTCCGCATTGTATCCTTCAAAGTGCAAGTTGCTTGGTGCTTACTGTTGGGTGGTCAGCAAGACAATCCAACACCATCTCCTCAAAGTCTGGTGTTGAGACATGTCTTTGGTAGGAATTTTGGTCAGCTCTCTCTTTCATGTACAACCCCCAACAATGGTTGGTATCCATGGAGATAATATTCTTCCAGTTAGGATGACGCCTGTTGGGAAAGCATTCTCTGTACATCCATGCTTATTTATGGTTGGCTGGTTGATTAACGGAGGGGGGAAGGGACCAAACTGCAAGGTTCCTTGTTCCCGGTAAAATAAGTACACTATGGAAAGAAGAAAAGAAAGGAGACGTACAACACAACAACAGGAGAAATGAAGAACCAGAAGAATGACAACCAACACTACTATGGACAAAACATGAAAACCACAGACAGAAGCAAGAACAAATAGAAGGGGTAAAAACAAAAGAGCAGATGACCGCGGCTGGCCGACCACGAGAATAAAAAGGAAAAGCCAACCACTCTGCGACACATTAAAAGAGCCACCCTAAACGCTTTAGAGTGCAGAACACAAAAGGACAAAGGACATGCACAAAAACTTATATAGAATGGCAAAACCCACCACCACGTATAAAACGTGAAACTAAATTAGCCGATGAGGTGTTGTCAGCTAAAATTAATGGCAACAAGTCCATTAACTGAAGGGACCATCGCAGGACAGCCAAAGCAGGACAGCTATCCAAGAAATGGGCCACTGACACTGAGGTGGGTCATCACAGTAAGGAGGCAGCTGTGGGTCACCCAAGCGTGGAAAATGTGGAGCCAGCGGAGAACCACAAAGCCCCTGCGAGAGGCCTGCACGGAGGACTGCTACACATTCATAGTCTCCTTAACGGCACAGAGTTTGTTGTGTGTGCTGAGGTTATGCCACTTCATCTCCCAAAGCTGCAAAACCTTGTGGTGTAGTACTGAATGCAGGTCAGTTGCAGAAACGTTGATCTCCATAAGCAGTTTCCACGTAGCCTCTTTGGCCAGCCTGTCGGCAAGTTCATTGCCTGGGATTCTGACATGACCTGGGGTCCAGACAAACACCACTGAACTACTGGACCGTTCGAGGACATAGTGGACTCCTGGACGGTCGCTCCAAAGGAAGAGGTCAGTGGCTTGTAGGGTGCTCATGGAGTCAGTACACAGAAGAAACAACTCCCCAGGGCATGAATGGATGCGCTCAAGAGCACAAGATATAGCCACTTGCAAGGCCGTGAAAACACTGCAGCCATTGGGCAAAGAATGCTGTTCATTATGTTCTCCATGGACATATGTGAAGCCAATGTGAGCATCAGCCATTGAGCCATCGGTGTAAGCCACTTGTGACCTTGGTACACGTCAAGAACCAAGAGGAAGTGGCAGTGGAGAGCAGCGGCGTTAACCGAGTCCTTAGGGCCATATGAAAGATCCAGGTGAAGCCGCGGACCAGGTGTACACCACAGAGTAGTATGTGAATGGATCTCAAGTATAGGTGGTAAAGGGAAGGACTCCAGTTCAGAAACAAGGGATCCGACATGAACTGCAATTGGAAGCCCAGACCTGGGCCACCGTTGCGGGAGATGAACTGCCATGGGTGGGAAAAGGAGACGGTGATTTGGATGCACAGGAGAACTACGAACGTGTGCAACGTAACTGGTGAGCAGTTGTGCAAGCGTAAGTTGCAATGGAGGGACTCCAGCCTCTACAACGATGCTGGCCACTGGACTCATCCTAAAACCTAGTGTTGCTAGGTGAACGCCACAGTGGTGCACTACGTTGAATAAATGAAATGCTGAGGGCACTGCCGAACCATAAACCACACTCCCATAGTCAAGGCGGGATTGAACAAGGGCTCTGTAGAGCTGCAGCAGCATAGAGCAATCTGCACCCCAGTTGGTGTTGCTCAGGCAACGGAGGGCATTAAGGTGCAGCCAGCACTTCTGCTTAACTGACGAAGGTGAAGAAGCCAAATCAAATGGGTGTCAAAAACCAGTCCTAACAATCGATATGTTTCCACTACAGTGAGTGGATCGTCATTAAGGTAAAGTTCAGGTTCTGAATGGATGGTATGATGCCAACAGAAGTGCATAACACACGACTTTGCGGCCGAAAACTGGAAACCGTGGGCTACAGCCCATGACTGCACTTTGTGGATGGCTTCCTGCAGGCACTGCTCAGCAACACCAGTACTGGTGGAGCAATATGAAATGCAGAAGTTGTCAGCATATAGAGAAGGTGAGATGGGCGGCCCTACACCTGATCCTAGACCATTAATGGCCACTAAAAATAAAGGACACACACACAATACAGAGCCTTGCGGGACACCATTCTCCTGGATATGTGGGGGGGGAAAAAAATGGGAGGCACCAACTTGGACACAGAAAGTATGAAGCAACAGGAAATTTTGGATAAGAATCGAGAGTGGGTTTCACAGACCCCCCTCATATAATGCAGCAAGGATATGATGTTGCCAGGTGGTGTCATACGCTTTTCATAAATAAAAAGACGGCAACCATGTGTTGGCATCTGGAAAAGGATATTCGGATGGCAGACTCAAGGGACAATATTATCAGTGGTAGAGCAGCCCTTGCAAAAGACGCCCTGACAGGGAGCCAGTAGGCCACGTGACTCCAGGACCCAACTCAACCACCAACACACCATACATTCCAGCAGCTTATGAAGAATGTTGTTGAGGCTGATGGGCCGATAGCTATCCACATAAATCGGGTTTTTAGCGAGTTTGAGCACCAGAATGAGGGTGCTCTCCCGCCACTGTGATGGAAAGGCACCTTCGCGCCAAATCCAGATGATGATGACAAGAAGAAGTCGCTTGTAGTCAGATGAGAGATGTTTAATCATCTGACACTGGATCCGATCGGGCCCAGGAGCTGTGTTGGGGCAACGTGCAAGAGCACTGAGGAGCTCCCACTTTGTAAATGGGGCGTTATAGGATACACTGTGGCTTGTAGTAAATGAGAGGACTTTCCCTTCCAGCCGCTGTTTGACAGTGCAAAAAGCTGGGGTAATTCTCCTGAAGCAGAGGCTCGAGCACAGTGTTTGGCAAAGTGCTCGGCAATCGTGTTTACATGAGTAGATAATACGACATTTATGTTAACACCGGGAACACCTGTTGGGGTCTGGTACCTGAAAATACACTTGATCTTTGCCCAGACTTGGGAAGGTGATGTATGGCACCCAATGGTCGAGACATCTCTCCCAACACTCCTGTTTCCATAGTTTGATAAGTTGGCGAACCCGGACATGGAGCCGTTTAAAGGCTATAGGGTGCTCCAGGAAATGATGCTGCTTATGCCCCTGTAGAGCTCACCAAGCTCCTTAATTGCTTCAGAAACTTTTGGTGACCACCACGGGACCAGCTTTCGACGGGGGCACCCTAAAAAACGAGGGATCACATTTTCTGCCACAGAAACGATTGTTGTAGCCACCTGCTCAACTACCACATCGACATTATTATGTGGGGGAGATACAGTGGTGACAGCAGAGGTGAAAGTTTCCCAGTCCACCTTGTTTAAAGACCATCTGGGCAGGCGTCCATGGACCTGATCCTGGGGCAATGACAGGAAGATGGGGAAGTGGTTACTACCACACAGATGTGGATAGATGGGCAAAGTCCTGGATTGTAAATCGGTAAATCAGTGGATGAGTAGGTACCATGAGCCACACTGACATGTGTAGTGGCCCCAGTATTTGAGAGGCAGAGGTCGAACTGAGACAGTAAAGTTTCAACATCTCTGCCTCGACCAGTAAGCACGGTGCCACCCCACAAGGGGTTATGGGCATTAAAATCTCCCGAAAGTGGGAAAGGTTTAGGGAGTTGACCAATCAGGGCAGTTAATACATTCAGAGGTACTGCATCATCTGGAGGAAGATATACATTGCAGACAGTTATTTCCTGTGTTGTCCTTATGACAGCCACAGCTTTAAAAGGGGTTTGAAGGGGCACAGTTTCACTACAGACTGGGTTTAGGACATAAACGCAAACTCCACCTGACACTTGATTATAGTCACTACGGTTCCTGTAATATCCCTTATAGGGGCGGAGGGCAGGGTCTACATTGCCGGGAACCAGGTTTCCTGGAGGTCAATGCAGAAAGCAGGTGTAAAGCTTAACAGTTGATGTAGCTTAGCCAGGCAGTGGAAAAAACTACCACAATTCCACTGGAGGGTGACGTCATCGTGAGATTGGGAAGGGATAGAACATTCAGTGATGCAGTTTATGCCTCAGGGACACCTGCTGCCACCAACTTTTTCCTCAGCAGTCTATACCCACTGTGTCTGTGGGTCCAGCAAGATCTAGGTCCTCAGTGGATGCCAGAATCTCCATCCCACCCTCAAACGCAGAGCTTGTAGGTAGTGGTAGTGTAGGTGCCACCACAATTCCGTTGGTCTTGGGGACCTTATTTTTGGATTTCTCTCACTGCTCCTTGGGTTTCCCTGGCTTGGAGGACTTCACTGATTCAGTCTTATGGGACTGAGGATGAGCGTGAAGCCCTACAGCCAGCTGCTTTTGGGCTCTTCAGCCACTGGCGGGTGTCATCTTTCCCACTAGCAGAAACCTGGGAAGGGAGTGACCCAGGGACCCCTTGCTAGCAAGAGGAGTTGAAGACTTACATTTCTCCAGCTGAGAAGTGGGGACTGGTGTCCCCGATGGTTGTGGAGGCAGTGCTTCCGAGGTAGGTGGTGTGGGAGCAACAGGGAGGGAAGTGCCTCCCCCCCTCCCTCCCCCCCACCATCATCAAGGGGGCAGGTGTAGTCTTCTGGTTCTGAGAGGCAACAGGAAAGCGAAGAACTGATGGGGCGACAACTGTTCTCATAGCGGTGGTGTAAGAGGAGGTCATAGCCACAGGGTGTAGGTGCTCAAATTTCCTCTTAGCCTCAGTGTAGGCCATTCGGTCCAGCAATTTCTATTCCACGATTTTCTTCTCTTTCCGTAAAATCCTGCAGTCTGGCTAGCAAGGTGAATTATGCTCTCTGCAGTTTACACAGATGGGAGGCAGGACAAAGTGAGTATTGGGATGCGTTGGACGTCCACAATCTGGACATGTGACGCTGGAATTAAAGTGGGAAGACGTATGGCCGAACTTATAGCACCGCATCAAGGGAGGGACATATGGCTCGATGTCACAACAGCAGACCATCACCTTGAACTTCCCAGGCAATGTGTCACCCTCGAAGGCCAAGATGAAGACACCGGTGGCAACCTGATTATCCCTCAGACCCCAATGGATGCGCCGGACGAAGTGAACACCTCGCCGCTCTAAATTGGTGTGCAGCTCGTTGTCAAACTGCAAAAGAAGGTCCTGTGGAATATAATGCCCTGGACCATATTGAAGCTCCTATGGGGTGTGATGGTAACAGAAACATCCCCCAACTTGTCACAAGCGAGAAATGCCCGCGACGGCATAGAAAGCTTTTTTTTTTATCAAGACTGACCCAGATCACATTTTGGACAACCCCTCCACTTCCCCAAACTTGTCCTCTAAATGTTCAACAAAAAACTGAGGCTTCAACATAATAAAAGATTCCCCATCAGCTCTTGTACATACTAGGTACCAGGGCAAATAAGCTTCACTGCCAGCCTTAGCCTGGTGTTCCTCCCATGGTGGGGCCAGGGAGGGGAACAACTTGGCATCATATTTCTTAGCATTGAAGTCAGACTTTGCCCGCATACAGACTGCTGGTGGCACACCATGAGCAAGAGATGATGTACTACGCTTCATGGCATGTCATCCGCCCTGATGCCACCCACTCCGACCATGGGCCCTCCTGGGTGCCACCCGGCCTCAGCGAGGGCCACCTGGCAGGATGGCCATTTCTGAGAGTCCCGACGCCCCAGGGAGATGGGCATCTACTCCATGTCATACATCAAGAGTTAACGGCACAGGCATCAGCAGCGAGATCCCTGTGTTGGCAGGGGGCTACAACGAACAGAGTACATGGTGGCCCCACCACAACCAACTGGCTACCGTGCTGGATACGAGATTCAAAGAGCATCAGGGGCCACAGGGGGAGCTTATTTATGGGCACTACAACCTGCCAATCCATACATTAAATGCCTGTTTACCAACTCTCGTGACAAGTAATGTTCCATCTCAGACTGTGTGTCATGCTCTGTACACAGTAACAAATCTCACCATGGATGCGCCGAAATCTGTCTGATGCAATGGACAGCTGACAGCATGAACAGTGGTCTGCAAGCAGTGCAGGTTAATGCCCCAGTGCGAAGCATGCAGCAGTCACGTCACATGTGCTATGTGCTAAGTTGTGTATGATATGTTTGACTGGTGGTCAGGGGTGTATGCTGCTTATCACCTACTGCCCATTCCAGCATACAACAGACACCTGGAATCTTTGTAAGAATGTGACAAAAGTGCATGTGCACTGAGACTGGCAGTCGCTGCTTTGAACAATAACTATGAGCTAGGTTGCTATTACAAGGTGTGTGCTGTGTATCTCCATAACACAATACTATCAGTTTTGGATCAACTATCAGCTGTATCAAGTTGACCTCAAGGGTTTGAAACAACTTATATAAGGATGGTTGTACCATCCAAAAGACAGTCACCACTTGACAACAGTCAAGGAGTACTCAGCCAAAAGCTCATGGACTTTAAACCAGTTGGTGTGACTGGGAGCTCAAGAAAATTTTATCTGTACATATCAATGCAAAACCTTGCATTCATATATCATTTACCTCTATGGGGTGGAACTGTGGTGCAGCATCAAATACCTGGGGAAGTTGCAGGTTACGAAGGCTAATTTATTAATCTCACTAGCCTTCCTATTGTGCTGCCCTGGAGAGATGAGTCCACATTTTGGTGTTTAGAGCTGCCATTTTAACACTGATGTGGTCAAGAGATTATTTAGTCCTATCAGCTTTGCCCTGCTGTGAGATAGGACACATCACACCAGACAGCGGCTGGATATAAGCACGCACAAGCTAATGGCTGTCAATCTGAGTCTGATGAAGTCACTCTCAGCTTTGGATTGAGAATGGATTGATGCAGCCATAGTAGCACAACAAATGTCATCACAGAGGATAATTATGGAGAGGCAACATCAAGGAGGTCAAAAATAATAAATTTTACTTACCATCAATATACAGTATAGCAGAAATAACACAAGATTACATTAATTGGAAGAATATATAATTATATTTGGGGCACACAATGTGTGAAATTTAGTACATGGAGCTGCCACATCTGGCTTCAACAATGTCTCTTCCCCAGCTGGGTATCAAATCAAACACAACTTTGATGACAGATACAGGTATGACATTACACACTTCAACTCTACGTCAGTCTCATCAGTCTGTGACAAAACAAGCTGAAATCTTTTTACCCCTCTTGTTTTGCCCTCTGCCTCATTAAAGTCACTTTATTTTTATCTTTTGCCTAATTAGCATTAACATACATGAGTATAATCTGCATTTCCATAAAAGAGAAAGGTTGGCTCTCAGTCTTAAGGAATATAGCGACAGATCTAATTTTGGGCTTAGTGTTGTGTATGTAATTGATTTTCTAATTTATTTTGACTATTCCTAGTTAATATCTTTTGTTGTAAATGAAACCAGTAATTGTTTCATGACTTAGATTCTATTATTGACTTTTAAACAGATATAAATTCTGTACTAATTATAAATGTCTGGAAGAAACATTACTAGGATTCTTAAAGTATTCATTTGGCTCTATTTGAAAACATATCAGCAAAGCCAGCCCTTAAATAATTCCAAAATAATTACCAGGTTTATCACAAGTATTGTTTGTATAACTACATCTGTTAATTTCATCATTTAAACAAATAATTTGGCCTAACACTTGTTCTAGAAGAAACTGTTAAAATGAAGGAATTTTTCTATACATTCAGTTAATTCAATGAGTTATGTTTTAATTGTAATTTCTGTAAATTAAACATCAAATAATGTACAGCTTCGTACCTGTTATTGTGAGGATATATAAAGGCCTGATTTTTGATCCTGAATCAGTCAGTCCACAGATGATTTTCAGATGAGAAACCTGTACTAGTTAGATCAACAACAATGCATTAACTTATCCATGAAATAAGTGTTACACAAATAGGCTGTGTTTTAAAACAACGACAGTGTCGGTTCAATAGTGTCACATGTACTGTATTATACTGAAGGAACTGTGTGGATAGGTTTTTAATGCTCATAGATGTTCAACAGTAAACTATTGTAGCTGTGTGCTGATGTTTGCCTGCAAACTATTAATGGGCTTCTTGTTCAGTAACCCACGACCAGACATTTTCAACAGATGAAAGATCTGGAGAATGCCCTAGCCAGGGCAACAGTCGAACACAGTCCATATCAAGGTGTTTCAATCTCGTTTTATTTCGTTGGAAAGTAATGTCACAGATACCTTGAAGGTAAGGCGTAGCAACTGGCCTTAACACATCAGAATGTCCATAAGGACTATGTGAACCTGAGATGATTAGTGTTGAGTACCCAATTGCATATCATGCTGTCTGGCAATGTTTCTCCTTGTCACAATCTTCCCACATGGAAAGCACCTTCATGTTGCTCAAATTTACTCACGCCTCATCTGATAAAATGATGTAATGCCACCCCTGTGTCCAGTGTTCTTATTAGGCTCACAACTACTGGCTATCGTCACACCTTTGCCAAGTCAAGCGAAGCTGCAATAAGGGTCGCCATACTGACCATCATCATCAGTGTTCTGCCAAAAAGCAGATTTTCACATGGTAATTCTCCAGGCTGTCCGGTCTTCTTTTATCCTCTTCAGATATGAGTAATTTCCTCTTCCCTTTATGTCGTCTATCATCTTTTATCTCCTTCTTCCTCTCAGTCTTCTCCCACACACCAATCCTTCCAAAGCATCTGCTAGCAAGCACTCCCTTCTCAATGAATGTCCCAACCAGTTCTTTTTCCTTCCTCTAACAACCTTCAGCAGACATCATCTCTCACCAACCCTTTCCAATACTCTTTCATCACTAACTCTTTCCATCCATCTTATTCTCTCCATTCTCCTCCACATCCACATCTCAAATGCTTCTAACCTTTTTTCATCCTCTTGTCTCAGCATCTATGTTTCTGCCCCATATAGTTCCACACTCCAGACAAAACATTTGCCAAGACTTTTCCTTAGACCCTTATCTAATTTGCCACACTAGAGTCTCCTCTTTCTGTTGAATGCCTCCTTTGCTATGGCAATTCGAGTTTTCACCTCCTGGTGACATCTCAAGTCTTCAGTTATTGTGCTTCCACGATATTTAAATGCACTTACTTGGCTAATGATAGATTGTCCTATTTTGATGTTGGGCGGTCTGTGTCTTGCACTGGTGACCATACTCTTTGTTTTTGCTGTATTTATTTGCATCCCATATTCAACATAAGCTTCATTCAGATCTTTCAGCATGTTATTCACTGTCCGCTCACTTTCTGCCACTAATACCATGTCATCAGCAAATCTTATACATTCTATTCTCTTTCCACCAATACATATTCCTATTTTCCCATCTAAACCTTTCACAATAATCTCTTCAAGGTATGCATTAAACAACAATGGGGAAAGGCAACAAACTTGTCGAACACCTTGTCCAATGCTGCTTCCTTCTGACATTTCATTTCCAACCATTATCCTTACTTTCTGGTGTAAATACAGATTCTGTATCAGTAGTCTTCCTTTCCAGTCCACTCCTTTCCTCTTCAAAATATCCACCAGCTTGTTCCACTGAACTCTGTCAAAAGCCTTTTCTAAATCAATAAAAAACAGCAAAGATTTCTCTACCCTTTTCCATATATCCTTCCCCTATTGTCCTTAACAGGCCAATAGCATCTCTTGCTTCTTTTCCTCTTCTGAATCTGAACTGCTGCTCTGCAATTCCTCTATCCAGCTTGCCACATAGCCTTCTATTCAACACTTTCAGTAACATTTTAGCTGCATGAGACATTGACTGGCGGTCCTATGCTCTTCACATTTTTTAGTGTTTCTCTTTTTCTCTATTGCTATCATAATTGTTGCATAGGAGTCCTAAGGCCATTCCTCTTTGTCATGTATCTCATTATAGAGGTCGGCTATTTCTTTTCTTGCCTTGTTTCCCAGACTCTTCAACACTTCTGCTGGAAAATAATGAATTCCACATACTTTCCCATCCTTCATTTCCTTCAGCACCTTTTCTACTTATGCTTCCAAGATAGTGAATCCCTTTCCATCTTCCTGCACATATTGCTCCTCTTCAACCTTAACTTTACTTTGTATTTCATCCTCTTTATACAGACATTCAATATATTTTTGCCATCTGGTCAAAACCTCCTGTGGGTTTTCTGCTAGAGTACCATCCACTCTTGCTATTTCCACATTATTCCTCTTTCTTTTACATTCAGAAACTATCTCACTTGCCAGTCTATATATCATTTCATACTTCCCCTCTACCTCCAGTTTGTCGCATTTCTGTTTCATTCATTTTCACCTTGTTTCAGTTTTTCTTTTTAATTCATTATTCAGTTCCCTGCACCTTCTTTTGCCTTTTTCAGTTTTTATGTTTTTCCACTTTCTCCGCTTTTCAACATGTTTTCTGTTATCCATTCTTTCCTGGTACTTTGGGATATTCTAATTCCTATCACTTCTTTGGCAAAGTCCATGAGTCCTTCCCTCATTTTTATCAATCTGCCATTAACACTTTCATCAACACTACCTCTTTCCCATTTTTCCATAAATCTGTTTTAAAAATCTGATGCCTTTCCAACCTCTTTGAGTCTTTCTATGTTTAGTTTTTCTTTCGCTTCACCTCTCCAGACTTTTTTTCAGCTTCACTGGTATTTCTCCCACTTATGGGTTGTGGTCTGAATTTATATAGACTCCTGGATGAGCTTTGGCATTCTTCAAACAGTTCCTACACCTTTTTTTTGGTATCAGGATGTAGTCCAACTGATATCTTTCCCTATTCAAATTTGATATCCCTGTGTAATATCTCTTTTTGTGGTGTTCAAATAATGTGTTACCCACTGCTAATGAATGTTTTTTGCAAAAGCTAATTAGTTGTTCACCTCCCTCATTTCTTATTCCTAATCCTTTTCCTACTGTATCTTCATCTCTTCCTTCACCCACCACTGCATTCCAGTCCCCCATGATGATAATGCAGGCATTTCTATTTTCTTTCTCGATGAGTTCTTGTATTTTCTCATAATATTCTTCCACTTCCTCATCTCTATGCTGGCTGGTTGCCATATATGCCTGTGTTAACACCAAATCTTTTGAACTAAACTCCAGTCATATCATCATCATTCTTCCATCAACATATTGTACCTTCATTACCTTATTTTTCAGCTTTTGCCCTATTAATAATCCTACTCCGTTTTCACCACTCTTGATGTCCCCTGAGTAAAAGAGCTAATAATCTCCATTTTCTATCTCCCCATTCTCTCCCTATCTCATTTCACACAAACCAAGGGCACCTAATCTGTTCCTTTTCATCTCCTGTTTTGCATTCTCTAGCTTTCATGTTTACAGCAGTGTCCTCACATTCCATGTTCCAATCCTTATCTTTCCTCCCTTCACTGTCCCTTTCTTCAAATATGTCTACTCTCAATGTGTTCCCCTCCCAGAGATCCGAATGAGGGGAAGTTTTAACTCCAGAATCTTCCACATGGAGAGACATACCATGTACTGCTTGGGAATGTAATGTGGTAGTTTCCCATTACTTTCCACATAGGCAGTAGGGTGCCCAGCATAAAATTAGCTGATCACTATGAGTCAGACACTGTCTGTAGCTGCCCTTCTGGGGTACAGTCACTACTTTTACTCTTTTTGTACCCAAAGAGAAAAGGTGCCTCTTCTGCCAGCTTCACCGTTCCAAAAGACTCTTTCTCCACTATCAATGCCATTGAGATCTAATACATGTAACAGGAAATGACAGGAAAAGGACATGATGAGGACAGGTTTGGGATAGGAAAGGGGGAGTTATAGGCCATTGTGGGACACACTTTGTCTGGCTCCTCCCCTTTGGCCTGTCCAGCTTGGGTGACCCTTCTGGTAGCTAAGCTGCTACTGGCATAGCCCTCCAGATCCAGAACACACAAATCTCCTTGCCCACGCAAACATTGCTACGTTAAGGTGGTTTCCCCTGAGGAGGGCTATACTGACAGTCCATTGAATTTCAGATGTTGTTTCACTGCCCAAATTTATACTCGCCTTGATGGCATCAAGCGCATTTTCGTAATGCATCCTAAGCGGCACTTACGTGGTGTCACTGAGATCCTGCACAGCACCGAGTATGGTTCTCCTATCCCACCAGTTCCATATTTTCTTGATGGTCATGGAATCTTGCCCAATGTGAGCAGCAATATCATAAATATGCATACATATGTTTCTTCTTGATGTATAACACAATCTCATCAGGAACAAACAACATTCAAATAAAATTTTTGAATGTGAAATGGCTGTGTAATCTTTTGTTATCTATAGGATGTAGATGATGTTACTCAAACCTACTTTATGAAGATATGCTAAAATGCTAATTATTTGCATATCAAGTATGTTGCACACTTTATGCCAATTTAACATTTGTTGTATGCAACCTCCACGGTATTACAATGTTAATTGCCAGCAGTGTAACAAGGAAGAATAAATGAACTAAAATGAATCTGAAGTAGCATTTCACCTCTGCTAGAGAAAAACTGTGTACACACCACTAATACATGCAATTTCAACTTCTCCGACATTTTTCCCTAGGTGTAATCAATTTATGGAGTGTAGCCATGTACGGAAGTGAAACATGGACGATAAATGGTTTGGACAAGAAGAGTATAGAAGCTTTCAAAATGTGGTGCTACGCAAGAATGCTGAAGATTAGATGGGTAGATCACATAACTGATGAGGAGGTATTGAATAGAATTGGGGAGAAGTTTGTGGCACAACTTGACTAGAAGAAGGGATCGGTTGGTAAGACATGTGCTGAGGAATCAAGGGATCACCAATTTAGTACTGGAGGGCAGCGTGGAGGGTAAAAATCGTAGAGGGAGACCAAGAGATAAATACATTAAGCAGATTCAGAAGGATGTAGGTTGCAGTAGGTATTGGGAGATGAAGATGCTTGAACAGGATAGAGTGGCATGGAGAGCTGCATCAAACTAGTCTCTGGACTGAAGACCACAACATCAATCAATTTATACAGTAGCTTCAAAGATGTTCATTAATGATCCGAATAAATTTTACATTTGTCATATTCAGTTTGTGTTGGTGGTGATAAGACTCAAGTGACATGAGTTTTGACTGTTGATGATCTTTAAATATTCAGCACAGGACAAGGCAGATCACTTGTGTAACTCAGCAGCTGCTAGCAGCCCAAATCCATGGCATAAAGCAAATGTAACAGAATTAGGATATAATGTTTAAGTGTGCAGTGCAGTCAAAGAGTTAAAAAAATTAATAGTGAATGCATGACTGTTGAAAATGGAGTACCTACGGAAATCCCTTTCTTTAAACTGTCAGTCTCTAATAAAACAGAGGTCATCGTGTGAATAAAATACCTTACAAAGGCCTCAATATAATAAAATTAAGAAGAATATGATGCTACTCAGCATGTGCAGGGGTCACTGAGTCGCACACAAGCATAGTGAAAAAGGATACTGAATATATTCGGCCATCAGGTTAAGGTCATCATTAGATGTAGAAAACACATACACTTTCACACAAGCACAACTAATACACAGATGGCCACTGTTGTCTCTCGGCATTCAGGTCCGACTGACTTTCATAAGCTATATGTTCAGTATTTGCCAATTAATGATCAGCTCTAACTTTAATGTAAAACACTGATTTAGATCACATGCATTTCTAAAAGGCAATCCTTTGATGATTAAACAATAGTTTGGCACACAGGTGTCTGGAGAGATGAATATACCTTACATACTTAGGCCATAAGGAGTCGCCAAAGAGCATCAAGTGGTTTCTCACCAATCACGGCACTGAGGATGGGAATAGTTTCAGTCTTTAAACCATTGTTGCTTGCAACAGCAATTTATCCTTTGTCTATGTATGAAGAAGACCCCTGATTGCTTGCTGACTGTACATTTAGTTTTACATGGTAGGGCAATTGTAGTGGACTCTGTAGAAAACCATATTGTACTTGATCTACTGGGCCACACAGATCAGTAGAAAAGTAAAGCACTATTGCTGCACTAGGAAAGGTGTGAAATTTCAAGGTCAAAACTAAGTCTTGACCAGCAATAGGGATCTTTTCATACTCATTGAAAGGGCAAAACTTTGCGACATGCGATCATGGAGTTACGCATTCAGAAGTCCAGTTGGCATGGACACACAATAATGTGAAAAACTGAAGAGATATGAAGTGCCTTGATTCAGTCCTACCCAGCATACGTCAATTCTACCTGGAAGTTTAAGGGTAGTATTGGAAGATTTCCCACATTCGTCTAACCATATACTCACCCTGGATTACAGTTCAGAAAAAATAAATAAATAAATAAATAAATAAAAAATAAAAAAAATGTTGCTGTCAAAACACATTTTGTACATCTTTAGTTATGACAATCAACATTAAAAAATAAAAAGCAAGAAAGTAATGAAATGAAGCCATTAATGTGAGTAGATGTGAAGTTTTGTGAGCAGAGTGTCATAGTTATTATTAAAGCAGACCAAGCATATTTATAGTCCATTCTTTTTTCTCCATTTTGAGAAGATTAATGAGGAATTTTTTGTTGGTTATTTTTGTTACCAGTATATCCAACAAGATTTTCTCAATCATTCAGATTTTTTTTTATATTTCAAATTTTTAATTTTTAGTGTCAATCTGCATTTTTAGAAGATTAATATTTTTTGTGAATATTTTGAAGTCATGAAATATAACTAACTGAATACCTCGTATTTAATCAGATGAGGATATAATTTCAGATCACTGAATTAGAAATGTGGCATTCATATTCAGGTTATTAATATATAAAGCTGTTCTTTGCAGACACAACCATAATATGCTTATTCATGTATCAAAGTAATGTACATTGAAAGTAGGGAACGAACATTTATTGATCATTTGAGATAGAATTCACCTTTGTCTGCTTCCTATCTAATTTAGTTCATGGGGCACATGCTTAATGGTGTGCTTCCAGCTGTTCTGCCAAGTAGTTTCCATTTTATGCATCTAGAAGCATTAATTGATTGAGCTGAGAAAACTTGAGAGATAAAACTACATGTTTTGCTACTAGTGGAGCAAATACTCCCAACTGCCTACAATAGTAACTACCTTGTCGCACTGGAACTTTAGTGTTAGTGAAAAATCACTAGATACATGTCCACCATTATCAGTACTATATCTGTCATTCCATTCTATATAATTCCATTTTATTTTACAACAGTTACTTAGTGTATCCAACTTCTTCCCAATATCCTCCTCATGGTCACATACACAACTATATCTTAGTGGAGCTGTTTAGGGTGCGCAGAAACTTGTGCAGCAATATCTTCTTAACATTTATGCAAAATTTTGACCTGATCAACTGGAAGGGATGGGAGTGTCTTCAAAAGTAAAAATTTGAAACAACTCATAGATAATGCCAATTCCCAAAATACAGAGCAGTACTTGTTAATGTACACCCAAATCTACATATGTACTCAGGAAGCCATCATATGGAGCAAGGGGAAAGCACATACCACTACCAATAACTTCCTTTCCTAATCCACTTGGAAATAGAGTAAAGGGAAAAACAACTGCCTCTGTACAAGCCCTAATTTCTCTTATCTTACGTTCATGGTCCTTATGCAAAATGCATTATGGCGGCAGTCGAATGGTCGCCTGAAGCGTCCGATCCCACCCATCGGCTTTGACCCGTGACGTAATGCTGTTGTGGTGTGTGATGTCATGATGGCGCCGAGTTTGGTTTGTCAGTGTGGCATGTTTGTAGGTGTCGTCGTGTTGCGGTTCGTGGTGCTCTCTGATAGTATGTTTAGGGGTTTCGTGTTGTGTGGTGTATTGGGTTCAGTTTGGCGTTAGTGATTCTAGTGGCTGGTTCTGGTTGTGGCTGTGTTTGGAGCGGAATTGGTTTCAAGGAGTTAACGATTTAGTGTTTTTGCGTGAAAGTTATTGTAGTGCTGTTCACTGTAAGTCATGTATTAATTTGAGTAAATTAATTTGTTGTTGCTCTTGTTAGGTATGGGTATGACCGATTAAATTAAATAGTGTGCGACTCCATGCTACAATGGGCGTGACTCAGTTGGAGCTGATCAAATTTCTACAGCGTTTTGGTCAATTGCGGAGGTGGTTAAGTGTGCTGTCTGTTGGAACGAAATGACATTGGAAACACTTCTGGCGTCTCGGACCAAGGACGGTGCCGTTGGGCTAACATATGGCACTCCATACACCGCGGTTCCTGGTTCGAGAAGTCTAGGTTGGGCATGCGAAAGATTGTGTTGTTGACATATTACTTTTGTTGTAGATCCTCTCAAAGTTTTTGCGTGCACGAGACTGGCGTGAGTGAGAGGAGTGTGCTTGACTGATTTATGTTTTGCTGTGAAGTATGTTCTGAGTTTATCGAGTACATGGGTAAGTTGGGTAGGCCTGGGGTTGTGGTGGAGGTGGACGAGTCGCAGTAAGTATGGGAGGGGTTAAGTCTGTAGTTGGTCTCTAGGTGTGGGGGGCTGTTGTACCGGGGGATGGGTGTTTGGAATGTGATTTTAGGGTTGTGGAGGGGCGGTCTAAGGCGGAATTAGTGGGGTTACTTGAGGAGTTTATAGAACAAGGTTCCACTATAGTTTCCAATGTTTTTTCTTCTAATAGGTGGTTGGGTGAGAGGGGGTACAATCATTTAGTTGTTAACCATGGTGTAGAGTTTAAAAATTATGAGACAGGGGCTTGTACGAATACTATAGAGGGGATGTGGCAGGCCGTTAAGTCAGTTCTTGGGAGGGTGACGAGGCGCTCTTCTAACCTTCAGTTTCATTTAGATGAGTACTGATGGCGGAAGAGCGTCCCTTAGTGCTATTGTCTTCTTCGGGTGTTTTTTAAGGACTATTAGTAAGATGTACAGGCCGAAGGTGGTTAGTTAGGGTGGTTTGGGTGGGTGGGTTGCTGCAGCTCGAGGGGGGGGGGGGGGGAGGGGAGGGGGGCGGCGGGGTGGGGGGGGGGTGTTGTTGGTACTGTTTGTGAAGAGAGGGGGGGGAGTGTGTTGGTTTGTGATTTAGTTGTTCAGGATCTATTTTGTTGAAGTTTTTGTCGAGTTGTAGTGTGTGATTGAGATTTTTTATTTTGCGTTTGGTTTTTGTTTACGAGTATTTTATTTTGGGGTGATCTAGGGGGGTGGGGGTTGGTTTGGGTTAAGTTTTCATTTTTCTTGTTCTTAGCGCATTTGTTGTGTGCTGGGGTCAAGAGAAGTGTTCCATTACAATGTGTGGTTGTGGCTGTGGGTGTTGGTGTTCCAGTAACGGGAGTTGCTTTTGAGCTATATAGGTCAAGCGACGTGTTCGATTCCAATCTGTGGTTAGGGCTGTGGGTGTTCCGGTATCGGGAGTTGCTGTTGAGCTATATTTGTCAAGGGCAATGTTTGATTCCAATTTGTGGGATCGGGAGATGCTGTTGAGCTATATAGGTTAAGGGAAGTGTCCGATTCCAGAGGATATTGTGTTTAGTTCAATTTGGGGAGTTTTGTGTTGTTGGTTTTTCGTCGTTTTGTGTGGTTTGGTATGGTGCTGTGTGTCTAAATTTGTTTATATTTACTTTGTCCCCACCAAAAAATCCCCAATTTTCCTCGCTTGTTATGTTAGTGTAATTAGGTTTTTGTGGAATGTGTGTGTGTGTGTGTGTGTGTGTGTGTGTGTGTGTGTGTGTGTGTGTGTGTGTGTGTGTGTGTGTGTGTGTGTGTGTGTGTGTGTGTGTGTGTGTTTTTTGGTTTTTCGATGGATTTTCGTGTGTTTGTTGTCATTTTTATGTAATGAAGTCATAGGCGCCATATTGAAGTCATGGTGTATGGTCGTTTAAGCCATATTTATGATGTGATGGGTCAAAGCAGATATGTGGAATCGGATGCTTCTGTATTGCCGATTGCTCTACAGACGGCTTCAGTTGCTGGCTCTCTAAATTTCTTCAACAGCACTCCTTGAAAAGAATGTTGTTTTACCTCCAGAGATTCCCATTAGAGTTCGAAAAGCATCCCAGTAACTCTTGTGTGTTGATCAGAGCTATTGGTAACAAACTTAGCAGCTCCTCATCTCTGAATTGATGGTTGGAGACAACAATGTTGTTACAGGTTGTCTGCAAATTTTTCACATTCATAACCTTATGTTCACAAAATAGTCATACCTTTTTCAAAAGCACAATAAACAGATACAGGTCCAGGCAAACTACTACAAAGGATGGAAAAGATTTTTGTAATGAAAAGCTACAAACGTTGGTCTTGTGTTCTCTCACAGGTAGTAAATATGGTCTATTGTGCGTGTGTATTTCATGAGAGAAGAACCACGGCATTCAAATGAGTGCCAGAAGCTTGGGATGTAATAGAGGATAGTACGAACCTCTCAATTTGGGCAAGTTACAGTACATCACAACAAGAACTGTTCTCACCAAACAATGAATGCCGTTCTTCAATTGTATCCATACAACATTCTACAACAACAAAGAGGAATCATTTCTGGAAAAATCTACCAACACTAATGGGCTGTTCCTAAAAGCCAGAAAAACCCGGACAGTCATATTGGTTGTCCTTTTTACTGTGCTTGCACATAGATGACTGTCACTTGCATCCAGTAAAAACTGAACTCTATAATTTGAGTGATTACCAAAACCACAAAAGTTCCACATATCTGAAATGTTTCGTATAAGCAAACACTCAGTGACAGAGTGAAAATTTCATTCTGTTCCACCTATCTGTATGAGGAATGTCTCGCTACAAAATATTACAAGTTGTTTCTTTGGCCAACACAAAAACTACAAGATAAGCTTCATGCCTATAAACACATAGATGACTTGCTGATTGCTCTTTGAATAATCAAGCATTCACACGAGACTGATTACTAAAAATTAGAACAGCAATATAGCCTACACATTTTAAAACAAACACAGAACACTTTGTTGCTGTGCAGTGAAAGTTAACTAGAATAAAACAACTGGACCAACCACGAGTAAATTAAAATCTAAAGCTGTCATCAACCTCAAAGCTGGTTCAAACTTCACAATGCTTTACTTCGCATGGTCATATCAGAGGAAAGCTCTTACCTTCCTATAATTTTGAACTGCTTCACTAAGACACTTTTAGGGAGACCTTTTCTTAATTGGCATCTAGCAAATAAAACATTTTAGGCATCAAAATGACCGACTTAACGGGCATTACATACTATGTAACATCTTGTTGTTGTTGTTGTTGTTGTGGTCTTCAGGCTTGAGACTGGTTTGATGCAGCTCTCCATGCTACTCTATCCTGTGGAAGCTGCTTCATCTCCCAGTAACTACTGCAACCCACATCCTTCTGAATCTGCTTAGTGTATTCATCTCTTGGTTTCCCTCTACGATTTTTACCCTCCATGCTGACCTCCAATACTAAATCGGTGATCCCTTGATGCCTCAGAACATGTCCTACCAACCGATCCCTTCTTCTGGTCAAGTTGTGCCACAAACTTCTCTTCTCCCCAATTCTATTCAATACTTCCTTATTAGTTATGCGATCTACCCATCTAATCTTCAGCATTTTTCTGTAGCACCACATTTCGAAAGCTTCTATTCTCTTCTTGTCCAAACTATTTATCGTCCATGTTTCACTTCCATACATGGCTACACTCCATACAAATACTTTCAGAAACAGCTTCCTGACACTTAAATCTATACTCGATGTTAACAAATTTCTCTTCTTCAGAAACGCTTTCCTTCCCATTGTCAGTCTACATTTTATATCCTCTCTACTTCAACCATCATCAGTTATTTTGCTCCCCAAATAGCAAAACTCCTTTACTACTTTAAGTGTCTCATTTCCTAATCTAATTCCGTCAACATCACCCGACTTAATTCGACTACATTCCATTATCCTCGTTTTGCTTTGGTTTATGTACATCTTATATACCCCTCTCAAGACACTGTCCATTCCATTCAGCTGCTCTTCCAAGTCCTTTGCTGTCTCTGACAGAATTACAATGTCATTGGCGAACCTCAAAGTTTTGATTTCTTCTCCATGCATTTTAATACCTACTCCAATTTTTTCTTGTTTCCTTTACTCTTTGCTCATTATACAAATTGAATAACATTGGGGAGAGGCTACAACCCTGTCTTAGTCCCTTCCCAACCACTGCTTCACTTTCATGTCCCTCGACTCTTATAACTGCCATCTGGTTTCTGTACAAATTGTAAATAGCCTTTCGCTCCATGTATTTTACCCCTGCCACCTTTAGAATTTGAAAGAGAATATTCCAGTCAACATTGCCAAAAGCTTTCTCTAAGTCTACAAATGCTACAAACGTAGGTTTCCCTTTCCTTAATCTTTCTTCCAAGATAAGTCTTAAGGTAAGTATTGCCTCCCGTGTTCCAGTATTTCCACGGAATCTAAACTGATCTTCCCTGAGGTCGGTTTCTACTAGTTTTTCCATTCGTCTGTAAAGAATTTGTGTTAGTATTTTGCAGCTGTGACTTATTAAACTGATAGTTCGGTAATTTTCACATCTGTCAACACCTGCTTTCTTTGGGATTGGAATTATTATATTCTTCTTGAAGTCTGGGGGTATTTCGCCTGTTTCATACATCTTGCTCACCAGATGGTAAAGTTTTGTCAGGACCGGCTCTCCCAAGGCCGTCAGTAGTTCCAATGGAATGTTGTATACTCCGGGGGTCTAGTTTCGACTCAGGTCTTTCACTGCTCTGTCAAACTCTTCACGCAATCTCGTATGCCCCATTTCATCTTCATCTACATCCTCTTCCATTTCCATAATACTGTCCTCAAGTACGTCGCCCTTGTATAGTCTCTCTATATACTCCTTCCACCTTTCTGGTTTCCCTTCTTTGCTTAGAACTGGGTTTCCATCTGAGCTCTTGATGTTCATACAAGTGGTTCTCTTTTCTCAAAAGGTCTCTTTAATTTTCCTGTAGGCAGTCTCTATCTTACCCCCAGTGAGATAAACCTCTACATCCTTACATTTGTCCTCTAGCCATTCCTGCTTAGCCATTTTGCACTTCCTGTCGATCTCATTTTTGAGACTTTTGTATTTCTTTTTGCTGCTTCATTTACTGCATTTTTATATTTTCTCCTTTCCTCAAGTAAATTCAATATTTCTTCTGTTACCTAAGGATTTCTACTAGCCCTTGTCTTTTTACCTACTTGATCCTCTGCTGCCTTCACTACTTCATCCCTCAAAGCTACCCATTCTTCATCTACTGTATTTCTTTCCCCCATTCCTGTCAATTGTTCCCTTATGCTCTCCCTCGAACTCTGTACAACCTCTGGTTCTTTTAGTTTATCCAGGTCCCATCTCCTTAAATTCCCACATTTTTGCAGTTTCTTCAGTTTTAATCTACAGGTCATAACCAACAGATTGTGGTCAGAGTCCACATCTGCCCCTGGAAATGTATTACAATTTTAAACCTAGTTCCTAAATCTCTGTCTTACCATTATATAATCTATCTGATACCTTTTAGTATCTCCAGGGTTCTTCCATGTATACAACCTTCTTTCATAATTCTTAAGCCAAGTGTTAGCTATGATTAAGTTGAGCTCTGTGCAAAATTCTACCAGGCAGCTTCCTCTTTCATTTCTTAGCCCCAATCCATATTCATCTACTGCGTTTCCTTCTCTCCCTTTTCCTACTCTCTAATTCCAGTCACCCATGACTATTAAATTTTCGTCTCCATTCACTATCTGAATAACTTCTTTTATTTCATCATACATTTCTTCAATTTCTTTGTCATCTGCAGAGTTAGTTGGCATATAAACTTGTACTACTGAAGTAGGTGTGGGCTTCGTGTCTATCTTGGCCACAATAATGGGTTCACTATGCTGTTTGTAGTAGCTTACCCGCATTCCTATTTTCCTATTCATTATTAAACGAACTCCTGCATTACCCCTATTTGATTTTGTGTTTATAACCCTGTAGTCACCTGACCAGAAGTCTTGTTCCTCCTGCCACCGAACTTCACTAATTCCCACTATATCTACCTTTAACCTATCCATTTCCCTTTTTAAATTTTCTAACCTACCTGCCCAATTAAGAGATCTGACATTCCACGCTCCGATCCGTAGAACGCCAGTTTTCTTTCTCCTGATAACGACATCCTCCTGAGTAGTCCCCGCCCGGAGATCCGAATGGGGGACTATTTTACCTCCAGAATATTTTACCCAGGAGGACGCCATCATCATTTAATCATACAGTAAAGCTGCATGCCCTCGGGAAAAATTACGGCCATAGTTTCCCCTTGCTTTCAGTCGTTCGCAGTACCAGCACAGCAAGGCCGTTTTGGTTACAAGGCCAGACCAGTCAATCATCCAGACTGTTGCCCCTGCAACTACTGAAAAGGCTGCTGCCCCTCTTCAGGAACCACACATTTGTCTGGCCTCTCAACAGATACCCCTCCGTTGTGGTTGCACCTTCGGTACGGCTATCTGTATTGCTGAGGCACGCAAGCCTCCCCACCAACGGCAAGGTCCATTGTTCATCTTAGCATTTATTTATTTTTTCCTAGATATGCAGCTCCCTGCCAGACATGAAGTATGTAGTAATTGACAGAAAAATCTCCCAGGACTGAAAAGATTTGCATCGCAAACTTCGAATTTATAAGCCTGTGAACAACACTAAGAAAAGCATACAAACACCACACCACATTTAATAAAGCTCAACTAGGCCTAATATTTGTCTAAATCTTTAACGCAACTTTACATTCGAATAGGCCTATGTGTTTGTCAGTTAATGAGAGGATCCGGGATGAAGGTAACATGCTGCCGGTAGGTAGCAGAGTATTGGGTATCTGTATGTACCGTATACAGTATCCGAAAAAGTTGTGGATTTGAATTTGTTACGCGTACCATCCTTACACATTGAGCTGCTAATGAATAACCAAAGTCTCAAAACTAAGTCGTCGTTGCCTGCCTGTTAAACTCATGTTATCAGTCAGGTAATGATGTCATTTGTGTTTCGGACGCAATACATGTGTAAGTCTCAAAACATCGGACACGGATAACAACATGCCGTAACTATCGGCAGCAAGTATCCCTTTACACCTAGAACACTCTTGTACGAATTGATAAAATAAACCTGTGACAAGCACTATGTCGAAGTATAACATCCTATAGAATAAAACAAGATTACTACGAGTAGAACACGCATATTTCACTCATTATTAATGTTTTTAAAGAACGATGTCTTAGGTCAATCCATAAACATGCGAGCCTAAACAGATTCAGCGAAAAAATAAACAATCAATGGGAGCAACTCTTCACTCCATTTGATACACACAATAACATTAACGGTGACGAACAGCTGGTCACATTCTTACATGTGATACTGTTGTTTTAGATTTTCTTGAGAAAATAAATAAATAAATAAATACACGGTACACTTACATACCAATACTTCAAATAGCAGTACAGCAGCTGCTCATTATTTAATTTCCCGCTTGTGATTCAATGTAGTAGGGAAACTGAAAGCCAAAAATTGACGACTATGTCGCTAATCATCGGAAGGAAAATTTTTCTCATTGACTAAGTGTATGAACAATACGAATTGTATTCCGCAGTAGCGCTCCTCACATCACTCTCATCCTGACGATGTCTGTCACAGCTGTTATTTACCCTACAAGAGTACACCCTCCGCGGGTCTCAAAGATCTTCTACCTCAGTCATAACAACGGACTCAAAGATTACCGAAACCTGCAAAGATTTTAGCGTTTAGCATTCACGTATCCAAATATGGGAACGGTTGAGGATAGCTGGGCTGCGATTGTGACTAGAGAGGCGTGGCAGTGAGTTGTTGTCAAACTAAGGTAAAGCTATTTGTGTTAGAAGTGCAGAGAAAGAGCTATGACAGTCTAATTTCTCTAGCATACCTGGAAGTTGTTCACTAATTTTGGTAGACATGAAGGGTTTTATATAGCGCATTCTTGAATCAGAGTGTTTTCTTCATAATTGTGCCCCAATCTCGGTTATTAGAACGTTTACGTTTCTGCTCTTGTACAGCTATTGAACGAACAGACTAAGACACTTATAAATTGCAGTTCGAGGCTGTTACAGTTCAACATATAAGTACAAATAGGTGTACGTATTGTATTGTGTTGTTGTATACATAGAACAAATTTTGCTACTTTTTTGTGGTACCTCTTTTTGTTGAATAGTGTTTCTCCAGTTTCTGTAACTAGAACAATTTATCACGTAGATTGCTTTCAAGAAGTCGTTTACTGTGCCCCAACTAATGACTAGACGGTTACCTTGATAATTGTTTGTTTAGTGGTTGTAAGTTTTGTAGAAACCAATACGTGACAATTTAGTCACAGCATCGACAGCAGTAGGCCTGCTGCATTCAACAGATTCAGTCCAAGTAATAGTAATGAGGAATCAAGTACATCTTCATACTTTGCTTTAATACGTAAGTGTTAGAAAAAAGGATGTTTTCGGTTTAGACCAAAATTATGGTATGTTCGAGAAGCAAGATATACTGAGTAACTGATGAGCCCAAATGTGAGAGGGGCAAAAAGTATGAGTGAGTCATGAACCAGACGGGTCCATGCAACTGGTCATAAATTTTTCACGTGCATAATATACTTTGACAATCAATATATTTTAAACAAGCTGAGTTTTCGTGTCCGGCTCTTTTTTAACTCCAATTCTGAGTGTGATTAGAGTCATCACTGCCAAACTATCTATCTGGTACCAGTTATCCACATACACAACATGTGTGCATGATTCCCAGATTTACATTTGTTTAGAAAAAATATTGCAGCTGTGAAATCTTTCAGGGGAAAGATATAATAAAAATTATGATATATACCCATACTTTAGAGTACAATTGTATTGAAATTGGCAAAGTGCTTAACTATACCCATCTGCAGTGAGAGAGGAGAGACCATTGAAAAAATGCATTACATGTATTTTGAACAAAGTATCAGTCCTCTGTCAAGTAACCAATTTTTGTATTCCTCATTGCTGTAGAAGTGGTTGAATCTTACAATTTTCCAGCTGTTTCTACTGCTTTGCTTTAGAAGGCAATGCATGAAATTTATTTTTCTTATGCTCAGGAAAAGTGCAATACTTGTTACCTAAATGTCATAGCTGTACATTTATTTGCCATAAATAGGTTGTCAGTTATTGTCCATATCTTGTGCTCTCTTAGTTACTTCAATGTTCCATAGATCAAAATATATGCATGTTCTAGTTATTTACAGTTTTGAAGTTGACTATTTATTTCTGTTCAAGAATTCCACTATATTTCAGAAGGCTTTGTTAAACAGACAACCTGACTTCACATTTGAAAATGCTTTTGTTATAAGTCAGATCTTTTATTTCAATGGAAAGATTTTCAGAGGTTTTTGGACATGTATTTCATTACTTTCTGTGCCAGAGTTAAATTTGCTGGAAGAAAATACAGATCATTTTTTTCTTCTTCATCTGCATGTACAGCTACGCTCTGCAAGCCCCTGTGAGGTCCATGGCAGATGGTACATCCATTGTCGTTAGGGTTTCTTGACATTCCATTTTCATATGGAGTGTGGGGATGCCTCTATATGTGCAGTAATTACTCTAACCTTATCTTTACAATTCACAAGTGAGCAACATATAGGAGATTGTAGAAAACTCCTAGAGTTATCATTTAAAGCCTGTTCTTGAAACTTTGTTAGTAGACTTTTTCAGCATAGTTTACGTCCATCTTCAAGAGTCTTCCACTTCAGTTCCTTGGTATCTCTGTGACACACTACCATGGTTTAAACAAACCCATGCACATTTGTGCTGCCCTTCTCTGTATTTATTCAGTAGCCTCTCTTAGTCCTGTTTGATACAGGTCCCACAAACTTTTGCAATATTCCATGATAGGTTGCACAAGTGTTTTGTAAGCAATCTCCTTTGTATACTGATTGCACTTCCCCAGTATTCTCCCGATAAATTGAATTCTACTGCCTGATTTACTCACAACTGAGCGTGTGTGATAATTCCATTTCATATCCCTACGAAATGTTACACCCAGGTAGTTGTACAAGTTGGCCAATTCCAACAGTGACTCGCTGGTGTTGTAGTCATGGATTACTGCATTTTTTTTCTCCATTTTGTGAAGTGCACAAGTTTACATTTCTGAACATTTAAAGCAAGTTGCCGATCTTTGCACCCCTTTAAAATTTTATCAAGATTGTGATATATTTATGACTAACTCTGTTACTTCCAAACTGTGATGGATTGTTGGTATCAAATTTCAACAGTGACTAAATGTACTTTGACACAATGATTAACATTCACACTTGCTGTAACAGGTGCCTGCAAGATGCTCATCTGTGAATGCCTCATTTAAAGCTTTCGGTTCTTTCCTTTTTGCAACATACTCTTTTTCCAAAAGTAAGAAGTCGCCCAGATTATTAT
Source organism: Schistocerca gregaria (assembly GCF_023897955.1). Lineage (NCBI taxonomy): Eukaryota > Metazoa > Arthropoda > Insecta > Orthoptera > Acrididae > Schistocerca > Schistocerca gregaria. Next base: position 628,898,125 of record NC_064921.1, on the reverse strand, counting down.
CCTGTTAGATATCAGTGAAAGAAAATATATTAACATTTCAGTTGTCACATTAACTGTTTCCACCGATCTAATATATATAGTTTCTCCACGTAAAATTTTTATCAGTATGTGCATGCAAGAACTTGGAATTTTCTACTCTGGTTATTATTTCTTTTTAATGCACAACATTATTTTGGTGTGGACTATTGCTCACAGTAAAAACTTGTATGAACTGTTTCTAAATGTAAATGCATTTTGGTTGGATTTGAAGTTCATTTTAAAGGACTTCCAGAAAAATTACCCGTATCTCATCTATATACACATGCAGTGAATAAATCAGGGCAGCAATTGAACCAAATAACTGTAGGAATTAAATTGTGTTCAATGTGTCATCCACCATTATGACATGCACAGATGTGCCTGTAAACTTCTTTGCAACATCCATGACTAACAAAAAACAAATCAAAAAATTAAATCTCCAAATAACACACCACAATGCTAATTCTGAACACGAAATCAAATCTGTTGTCCACAACTGAAAACATCTAAATAACTCTTTACCATGACCACGGCGACCACCACCACCACTTCCACTCACTCAAGGAGTCCAGTATCACTTAGCACTCACTGGTTATGTAGAAACAAGCATTCCACAGTAGAGTACACCACTACGTACTTGCAATAAGCCTGCTGCAAACACAATACATCTTAAATACACCGAGCGAGGTGGTGCAGTGGTTAGCACACTGGACTCGCATTCGGGAGGACGACGGTTCAATTCCGTCTCCGGCCATCCTGATTTAGGTTTTCCGTGATTTCCCTAAATCGTTTCAGGCAAATGCCGGGATGGTTCCTTTGAAAGGGCACGGCCGATTTCCTTTCCAATCCTTCCCTAACCCGAGCTTGCTCTTCGTCTCTAATGACCTCGTTGCCGATGAGATGTTAAACACTAACCACCACCACCATCTTAAATATGCACCATCATGACATTACGCAACACAACATGGTTACATCAGTGATCAAAGCAGATGAGTGTATCACATGCTAGAGTTCACCGCATCTAACACATCTAATGATTCCAGTTTGTTAGGTCATGCAGCACTCATCCTTTTTCAGTGCATTTCATCCATTTGTTTTATTTCATTTTATTTACAGCTCATTCTAGCAAATATATGTACTGAGACACACCTGTTAATTTGTCTACAGAAGCAGCTTATCTTTGAAAATCTGTAATTGGTAGTATATGTTGATCAGAATAACAAAGTGACTGACTGCTATCATAGCAACAACCAATCAGAGCATGAGTTTGGCACACACCTTTCCCCCCTGTGCACAGTTGTCATATTGCTTTGCTTACTCTGATGGCCAGCTGCAAATGGCAGTTGTGGTCTCAACATAATTATTGCCATTTGTTTCATAGGGTTTGTTTCTCTGTTCGGTAATTATGTTTCTTTTACAGAGTATGTGAAGCTAACTGGGAAATTTCATAGTAAAGTAATAAGACAATTATGACCCTGCAAAGCAAACTCAGTTCTGGACATGAAAGGCAAACATATGAATGTACTTCATATGGAACTGCACTACTACTGCTGCTACCAGATCTGTATTGCTTGTATATGTAATGGCAAACTGACATCATCTCCTCCTTCTCTCCCTCTCTTCCCTTCCATGCTAAACTGTCTGTGTATTTGTTATTCTGACCCAGGTATAGCACTTGTTTATATTTCCTGTAACCAATGGTCATTGATTCACAGCACTTACAATCCCTAAACATTAAGGACTGCCTCAGGTTCACCCACCTTGCTTCTTAAATCTTGTACATTTTAGTGTAGCATTGTTAAACAATCTGTATATTCTGTCTTATGCCCTCTATTTACATTAGCAATGTCTTGTTACTGTTAAGCTTTAGAACCTCTTTCAGGCTTGATAGTAGTATTGCACTTCTCATTTGTGTTCATTTCCTGGTTGCTGTTACTCTTACTAGTGATTGACTTCATTTTGTATGCTGCTGATGTTTATTCTGCTGCCACTCCCTGTTTTATTCTTAAAGGGGTTATGACACTCTTCTGGCCATTAACAGGAGTTTGGCCTTAGGTCACCCAATATCGACCCACTGTACTCACACTAATGACCTCTACCAATTTCCTTTTCCCAGACATTTTGCGATGTGGGCCACACCGTATAAAACCCAGTATACTGATGTAACAATAGATATCATAGTATTGTGTGCAAATGAGCTGTTATATGTGCCATTTCCAACATATTAATTTCCTTTTTTTTTTTTTTCATGTCCAATATAAAAAAATCTTAGAGCATGTTCTCTTCCATGCTTCGTACCAGCTGCCAGTTCCCAGCCTTCAACTTCCCTCCTTCATTTCTGGCTTCTTTCATCTGTATCAGAAGAGCATAGTTCTTTCTTTCCTGTGCCTTTACCAATATATTGCTGCTGTTAATCATGCACTGCTGAGAGAGAGAGAGAGAGAGAGAGAGAGAGAGAGAGAGAGAGAGACTTGTTTTGATAAGAAATACTGCATTAAATAACCTTAAATTTGTTAATTTATACTAATGAGTTGCAATATATGATTATTGTTTTAGCCGTGAGTTCAAAAATGTATGTAAACCAAGTGGGAAGAAACTACATGATTTTTTTATGTTATTTCAGAAAATGTTATTTCCTGAAAAAAAGGAAGTTGTACACTGATTTTATGGTAGTTAATATAAATGATAAGAACAAGAATAATTGTTAGTAGTGTTTAAGTGTGTTTACAATTGTGAGTCAATGTAATTTTGAGTTATTTGTCCTAAAATTTAAGCCTAGAACCAAGTATTTGGTAGTGACAATGTAAATTAACTATTTCCGACAACTTTATCAGAGAACGCCCAAACCTCAGTTATAGTGTGTGAACGGATAGTAATACTTGTGTACAGAATGAATTATTTTTTGCACATGGAATCGATTTGTACCTAAAACTATGGCCATCTTGGAAAGACGATTTATTGGTGAATAACAGTTTCATCATGAAGGACACCATAAGCTATTGTGAGACATCTGTTTGCACATCTAGTCAAGTCACCTGAAAATTAAAACTCTAGTCACATTTTGTAAATGTCAGTTTACAATAATTTCATATTTCTAACCTTGTCTAATCCAATTGTACTTTTATATGTTTATATATGTATGTATTATCTCTGTAATATGTCATACTTGTCCTATACAGTTGTGCTGAATGGTCAAAGGATGAATAAATAAATGTGTGAGTGTGCGTGCTGCATGTATTTTTGCTCTTACAAATTTTCATTTATTTGATCAGTGCAACTGGTGGTCTCTTAGTATAAGTTACAGTCAGGGTGTGAATAAAGGTTATCTCTACCATGCGCTACCTCCCAGGAGTGATAGTCCAGCAATATATGCCCATGTCTCAGGAATAAGAGCTGAATGTTAAGTGATGTGTAGAAAAATTTACACTTTAATGTAAGAATTTGCCGCAAACATTAAAATATACACATACTAGTGCGTAAGATATTTCTAATACTGTTGCACCCAAAAATTGTCAGAAACAGTCAGTTTTTAGGCTTTCTTGCACAGAGTGCATTACTGTTCTGAAGTAGTGCCAAAGTCAGAAATTACATAGCACTCATGTTATGTCATATAGCTTGGAAAATAGAAGACGAATACTGGCAAAATTGTAGTTTTGTGGTCAGATTGCATGTTATGCTTCAATATTTCAGTCAGCAAGAGTGTTGTCCCCAACAGGCAAGGTTACATATTTGAGTCCTGGTGTGGCACACAATTGTTATCTGGCAGCGTGTTTCAGAGTGAAAGATTCATTCTGTGAATGTAATTATGATAAAACTGTGGGGCAATTTCATCTCAAATCACACAAATCAAGAATGAAAGTGTGACATCACTATTTTAAAGTTTGCGGAAGTAATATATGTCAAAGTTGCACGTAATACCTCTCCAAAACTGATGATTTGTTAAAATGTTACAGACCTCTGTAAATGAGAGTATTTAACCGGCCACTGTGGCTGAGCGGTTTTAGGTGCTTCAGTCTGTAACCGCGCTGCTGCTACGGTCGCAAGTTCGAATCCTGCCTCTGGCATGGATGTGTGTGATGACCTTAGGTTAGTTAGGTTTACGTAGTTCTTCAGTTTAGGGTACTGATGACCCCAGGTGTTAAGTCCCATAGTGCTTAGAGCCATTGAACCATTTTGAGAGTATTTGTGAAAATGTCATAACGAAAGGGGAAATTGAAAAATTGGAATACAAAAACCCGAAAGTGATGGATTTATTTTTAATAAATGTCTTGTTCCCAGTACTATGACACATGATTCGTACAGACATACTTCTGAACTTTTTTTATTCATTTTCTATTTTATTTATTTATTTATTTTTGTTTGTTTGGAAAAATAAACTGGAAATTTGTAACTTTTTGTGAAATTCAGAATTATATTTTGAAAAGATGAGTAGTCACAGGATGTTAACTGTCTTGAGAAATGATAAAGTGGAAGGAATACTAACTGTCAGCTATGACATTAATGCTTGAAATTCTTAAACTGTCAAAATTTTTTTTTCTTAGATCTGAAAGAATCTGATTTTTTTGATTATTTTGAAATTATTTTCTCCAGCACCCCCATCCTAAATGTTCTAAAAATTTCATGGTATGTTAGTTGGTCATTGTACTTAGGCAGTGTACAATCAGAGTGGGCAATACTTGGTGTACAAAATGTTAGAAAATTTTTAGTTAGACCTAGCTCTACTCTCAAGGCCAAAAAATCATAGACACTGAAATATTTCAATTGATTGCTGATTTTAAGTAAATGTCATGCAAACTTTGTATTTCTGACTCAAAATAATTACTTTATATATTATAAGTGAGCGGGGAAAACAATTCATAATTTTGTTCGAAAGTATTTCATAACAATAATGAGATATAGAATATTTATACCTATTTTTCTTTTTTATAATATTATTCACAAATTATTATGGTGTTCTGTCATGATTTTACTTCTTCATGACTGTCCGTCAATTAAAAATTGCTTGCAATGTAACAGTTAACACTGCATTGTTGAAGAGAGTTCATTTGTTTTTTTCCATCTGCTTCTCATTGACCTTGTATAGGTCAACCGAATTTGCACAAGAACAAGGATGTTCCAACAAGAGCAGTTCTTCGAAAATGATAATGGCTCATTGATCTTTTGATGACCATTTGAAAGCATTGCCAGGACCATGAAGTGTCGTAAAGGAGAGGGTTATATCTCGCAGCTCATAAGAGAGACTTATCTATCCCACCCACCACTGATTATCTCACACATAATAAATGAAGTGGCTCACTACAAAGTCTTATAATGCATACTGTGGTCTCTGCATTTCACACACAGTAAGGCTGCATTTCATGGAGACTTGTTCTTGCAATGTATGTCCCACTCAGGGATGCAACCCAGTAGTGACCTGATTGAATTCCTACCACAGGCTTCGTAGCAGACCACTCTTCTCTCTTTTGTAAACAGAATTCCCTTAATGTGCTTTCATTTAGAATTAAGAGTTTCATGTTTGTTACTAATATTGAGATGGTGTGTACAAATCCAGCAGCATCTCTTATAGCATCAACAGCTTCATGCTGGAGATTAAATCTTGTTGTAAGATGTTTTCAGAGATCTCATGCACCATCCCATGCACTTTTTCCATGACCTGTAGCTGCAAATATCCATTTTTTTGTTGTCTTAATTCCTGTACTACAGTGTTAACTAAGCTCATAAAGCTGAAAGTGATTTTTTCGCTGCAGTGTTTCTTTAAATGGAGTCGTAATGACAAAGACATGGGCCAAGGTGCACTTGGCCTAAAGCTCTTGGATTTATAACCAGTTTATGCCTAAGAAGAATATGTCATATCACTACGAGATCGTGTGCGTGTATATGAAAAAGAATTCATGGAGTAACTATCCAATTTAGAAACACCTTGTTCTGGAGTGAAGAGAGGGGAGAAAAAACTGAAGTGAAAGTAGTTAGTTAAATATATGAATCTTGGTATAGAACTTTTTTTTTTTTTTTTTTTTTTTTTTTTTTTTTTTTTTTTTTTTTTTTTTTTGAAAAAGTGTGGACTGGTCACTGTTGCCTTTGTGGATAACAATCAGATTATAAACTTGAAGTGTCAGTCCTCTTCCAACAACTACAAATAGCACAGTGTTTTGGAGTCCACATTAAATTGTATGTCCCCCTCTAACTGGCTGGGAGAGTCAATTAGTAAGTCGGAGGAAGGCAGTGTAACACCACTTTAAATAGGACTATACCCAGTAAAATACTGTAGCACTCAAGCCAATCCTTGGGTTAAGGGCAATTTTACCTTTACCCTGTGAAAAAAATACTTAATATGACTGTAAATACTGTATTTCCCAAGATGGATCAGGGTGATGTTTCACAAGAGCTGTTGAAATACGTGTATTTTGTAAATAACTCTTTAAAAAAAGTAGAGAACAAAAAGTATAACTAATAAACCAAAAGTACTGGAGACCTGGCAGATGTTTAGTGTTAAAGTTCCCTCTTAGTGTGTTGAAATTTAATTGGCACGCGCACACTTATTGGCTTTCTTTTAACTTACAAATTGAAGATAAAAACACGAAATTTAAATTACTTTTCCCACTTAGAATTTCTTTTACCTAATTTGGAAAGTCTCAGAACGCTATTTTCTCCGTCATATCATCATATACTAATGTTGTAGTTATGAAAAGTATGTTCTCTGCGCCAGCTATCTGTATTATGTGAATATTTACTACTAAAACTGTAAAAAATTATATTTTTACAAGTTTTAATGAATTATTTACTCGAAAAACCCCACCCAAAAACTTTTGAGAATTACACAAAATATTGTTGGTTAGTATGTTAGTAGTCAGTGCACACACTGTGGGCAATATTTTTCTGTGTAAAGCGTTAAAATTGTTTTCAACATTTTGCATATTTTGCAACACTGAATTTCTAATTTAAAATGCACATGTTGGCAACACTGTTTCCAGTGCTCTTTTGTTTATAACAAACGAGTGAGAACTTGCACATAAACCATTCTGCATCGAGTTTTCTGTTTGGTGTGAATTTTACAAGAAGGTGGCATTTAAGAAAACTGAAAAACACTTAACAGTTGTTGGAAATTCAGATATTGCAGAAATATCTTGGTGCTCAAGTGGTGGTGTTTGGTTTGTTGTGCGGTCATCAGCACCCGAACAAAGCCCCAATTTTTACACAGTCCACTCTAGCCACTGTCATGAATGGTGATGAAATGTTGAGGACAACACAAACACCCAGTCCCCAGGCAGAGAAAATCCCCAACCTAGTCAGGAATCGAACTCCGGACCCCGTGATCCACAAGCAGTAACACTAGCCACTGGACCATGAGCTGCGGACTTGGTACTCGAGTACCAGTATTAGCACCACATCCATTGTACAGGAATTACTACATTCACTACAAGAAGAAATTTAGTGAGAACCCACATGAATGATTGCCATCACCTGAATGTGAAATTGAAGAAGACAGCGCAGATGTTTATATTCCTGGGTGAAAAGCTGCTGATGTGTTGAATGTTAGCATTTCTGTTGTAGCCCCTACTACATCCTCCCTTAAACGAAGAAAGTAGTATATAAAAAGAAAAGTGGGGAGAACTAAAACAAATTTTATATGAGCAACATCTTGAAAACTTTGTGTAGTGTATAATGTAGATGCACTTGACGCAGAGCCTGAAGATATTGATATATTCATGAAATGTCATGTGTGGTTTCAAATACTGCTATCTCAGGAACCACCTATACTGAGAAGGTAAATTTACTGGCAGTAATACCAGGTAACTACTCTAAGCAGCAGATATAGAAATATATACACACTTCCTCACATTATTTGATTTCAAAAGCTTGTAAAATAAAGAATGACAAACGTATTTTGGAATACCCAATTCTTGCTGTGGGTATCTGTTGCAACTGATATGCTTATGGTGCTCTGGAATATTAATTACCTAAGTTATGACAAAGATTGCAGCAGGCAAAGTCCTAACCAGGTTGATGTTATCTTTGTCAGTCAAATGATGAAAAAGTTAAAAAGATAAAAATGTATATGACTAGATCAATAAGAGTAGCATATCTCCTAATGAAAGAGGAGAACCCAAATTTAAAAATTGGCCTCTCAAAATTCTGCTCCTTGCAACCAAAGTGGGTAAAATGCCAGCCAGGAAGTATGCACATGTATTTAGTCCAGTATTTTGAAACTTGTTTGTTTCGTCATAAGCAGTGTCACACGGAAGAAGTACACAGAGATGGACCTCACGCTTTTGTGTACATGTCAAGAACTGTAAATGTTGGTTCCAGGAGTGTGCAATGTGTCCTAGTGCTGAAGTGATGGCTGTTGAAACATTACATCTTCAGGATACTGACAGTGACATAACCTATGCATTTGGGGGGGGGGGGGGGGGGGGGAGTTGGTGAAGGACAGTAGAGCCAGAGAAGTTTGTTATAGAGATTACACACTGGGTCATGAAAGGAATAGCTCACCATCATATCCAGAGGATTCAGAGACAGGCCACAGCAGAAGTAAAATCAACCACATTCTGGAATGTGTCATACTGACACATTAGTTCTTCATTTCGACTTTGCTTGCAACTGGCCTGTTGCTTTGCACAACGAAATTGTAACTTACCACTGGCACACATCACAGTTATCAATATTCACATGTGTTGCTCACTTCCTTGGAGCATCACACTGTTTTCCTGTTGTCAGTGATGATCTCATTCATGACAGTGCACATGCATGCTGTTCTGTAAGCATGACAATTGATGACATAGCATCTATAGCTTACGCATTCCTTAAACGTGTCTATGACTGATGGTGCAGCAGAATTTTTTTCATTTTACAGTAAATGCTGTTTATTTAATCTTGTAATGTAAAACATTCTTAAATTGTGAGCACTATGGTTCTTGCCCCAGACACAAATATCATTGTCATATCTGTGAATGTAGGGAAATGGACCTGTGGACACAAAGAGAAAAGTCTGGTAAATATTGATTTGCTCTTGTTTCTTGTAGCAATACTGTAACCATTAGGGAAAAGTAGAGAAAAGGAAGGTTATGTAGTCATTACACCTCTTAACCAATGTGTGTGTATAATAAAATTAAAATATGAATCATGCATAACCAGTTCTGCTTTACTTAATTGATAGTGATATTGGTCTACATGCTTTTGAAAAACATTTTCATTCCAGGAGTTCAGCATTTGTTTTGTTACTGGTGGAAGAGTGGAATCTACCAATGCCAGGGTCAGTACAAAGACTCATTTACTATGATCTTTTAATTTTAATTGATTAATAATTATTATACATGTTCACGTTTGAATGTTTGTTTAATCTATCTACATCTACTCTATCGGAAATTAACTACTCATTGTGCTTTTGTATCTTGGATTGATGCTACGTTATTTATCATTTATATAAATAGATGTGTGATTAACCACCCCCCCCCCCCCCCCAAACTGCCACTCACAAAGTATTTGAGGAACTGGCATTGGGCTGACATATATCTAACTACAAAAATTTATCCACAGTGAAGCCAGGAAAAATATCACATTTGTTTTGCAACTGTGCAGGAAATTTAACTTCTAGCACAAGAGAGAAATGCTTTATATACACTTGCAGTTGTCTGCTCCATATAACTCCAAAGTAGTTATTTGGAATTTTATTCATTTTAACACTCTATACATTATTGGAATTCCTCTCTTCATTGTTGGACCATTTTCAAAAACAACTCTGCATTCCTTCGCAGTTTCCTCGATGAAAACTGTTCATAGTTACGTTGTGCTTACTTATCTCTGCATTTGCTGCTTATCAAAGTATTTACGCCTTACACTGATAAAAGGACTCAGGTGTGTTTATACAGTGATATGACTTTTTATGTGTAGACAGATGGCCAAGAGACATATTGCCCCAATTATTACAATATTTGCAAACAGTATTTTAGTTATAATCTAATTTTCACTCTTTTAATTTTGACTAAGGATTTATTATACCTCTAAACATCAGAAGAGGAGATTGATCATGGAAACTAATAACTTGTTAATTAACCAGAGTTCTTTATATCGGCGAAGAAAAGAGAAGTCTCCTGATAGTAGAAGTTATACTAACTATAACACTTCAGTAGAAAATAATCAAGTGACACTGTCTGATTTTGTGAACAAGGTTTGTTTGGATTCTTCTGAAAAGGATATAGATAAACGTGTCCAGAAACATGGGGAAAGGTATTAATGAAATGTTTTCACTTTTTCATTCAAATTTATAAAGGTGTTTGATTTTTGAATAATCTGACTATATGTCTTCATGAATCAAACTGTCAGTTGTCATGCTGTATTATACAGTTATGCCAGTGTTTTAATCAGTTGGTTTCCAGGATTGGAAATGAGGGATTTTCAACCGTTGTGCTGCCCAAATGATTTTTTTTATGATTTGAAACTTCAACACTTAAAAATCTGTTTGTTAAATCTGGGAATAAGGATCTAGTTGTCATAATTATGACTACAATTCTTTTTCTGATCAAGTTTGTTTTTTAATCCATTATTAAACTTGATATTACAGTGTCAGCATGCCTCTTGAAAATATGTTCTGCTCCCGCTGTGGGGAGGGATTTGAACCCCACGAAAAGATAGTGAACTCACATGGACAACTTTGGCATCCACAGTGTTTTGTGTAAGTTACATGTTGTTTTATGGTTGAATAAGACATTATCTTATAGATATTTACATCCATGTTTAGTGGAATATGTAGTGTGTAACAAGAAGGGCTTGTGGCATGTGGAGAGTTCATTTATGACAAAAATTTGGCACTTTACCTACCTTTCATCCTTCCCATATCTGCTACTTCCGTTGCTGTTACAGGAGCTATGACAATTATACAAGACCATATATCAAGCAAAGATGTCATATAATTCAATAAAATTCACATGTTTTACCAGCATTCTTTGATGAAGCCTTGTTTATATTGTGATAAGCAGTAAGCTTTCGGAATTGTATGCATTGACAAAATTCCAGATTTTATTTAATGTGAAATATTATTCAGGATGTGACTATTTATGTAATTTTTTTTTTTTAATTGCTAAGCTGCTGCTGTTAAGTAATATGAACTTTCGTGAGATGAAGACATAATTTACATGGTCATAAAAAACATGTTCACACTGTCAAATATGAGTGATGGAGTGGCAGAATGGGCTTATAATTGACTCGCACAACAGTTTAATGCACGCTTGTACTCACATTAGAGAAATTTGCAATTAAGCATTCTTTTCAATATCAGCAGCTTCATCCAACCTGTCTCTTTAGTTTTATTTGTGGATAAAGATGTAAGTTTATTTGCCTGTATTTCCATTTAATTTCTTAGTAATTTAATTGTGTAGATGAAAAATCTACTCACCAAGTGGCGGCAGAACACACATATAAAAGAAGGTTATAATTAGGCAACGTTTTGGAGCCAATGGCCCCTTCTTCAGACAGAAGGGTTGAAGGGGAAGGAAGAGGGGTGAAGAGAAAGGACTGGAGAGATCTAGGAAAAAGGGGTAGATTTGGGAAAGTCACCAAGAATCGTGCGTCAGGAGAGGCTTACCAGACAGGATGAAAAGAAAAGACTGATTGTTGGGGACTGCATCGGATGAGATTTGCAAACCTGAGAGCTTAAAGGTGGAAGACAGGGTAATATGTAAGATAGAGATTACTCCATAAACATCATGCATGAGTTAGTAAGAGTGAAAAGCTAAGTGCACTGTATGTGACAGAGGTGGGAGGGGTTTGGTGAATAATAGACAGGTAAGACAAAGATGCAGAAAACTAATACAGAGTGAAGAAATGGTGAGACGGAAGAAACTACCATAAAATAAAGCCAGTTGGGTGGTGAGAACCAAGGACATGTTGTAATGCTAGAATGCTAGTTCCCACACGCAGAGTTCTGAAAAACATTTCGACCCTTATGTGATGGTCCCCTCTTGAGTTTGACCACCATATTTCAAAATTATTCCGAAGAGCAAGCCAATTGGCGAAGGGCGCCTTACTTGGTGCGTTGTGTTCTTCGTACATTGAGACCTTTAGCCAGCTTATTTGTCCTTGCATTGCAGTCCCACTCGCTCACCATCTCTTGGATGAGGATACATTTCTGAGTGCAATCTCCGCCACGCACTCTGCAGTGTTGCTTTCTGCGTTGACGACAACTATGGACCACTTGCCGCCTAATATCCAGCAAGGTAGCCAGTCTATTGTGGTGAGGCCGCTATGTATCCTGTTGGTTGTAGCCCCCTGACAACACAGAGATCGCTCTACTGATGCCTGCGCTGTTAACTCCCCACATATGCCAAGGAGTAGATGCCTATCTCCCTGGGGATCGGGACTCCTGGCAATGGCCATCCTGCCACGTAGCCCTTGCTGTGTCTGGGTGGCATCCGTAGGGAGGGCCCTTGGTCGGAGTATGTGGCACCAGGGTGGATGACACGCAATGAAGTGTGGCACATCTTCTCTTGCTGATGGACAACCACCAGCAGTCTCTAAGCATTCGAGGGCTCACTTTAATGCAAACATCTATGACCCCAAATCATTCCCCTCCCTGGCTACACTATGGGAGGAACAAAAGGCTATGAATGACAGCGAGACGTATTTGCCCTGGTATCTAGTCTGTACGAAGCTTTGTGTCCATGAAGCCTCAGTTCTTTGTAGAGCATTTAGAGGAAAAGTTTGGGGAGGTGGAGGGCTTGTCAAAACTGCAGTCCAGGTCAGTCTTGATAAAAACTGCATCCTCTGCCAAGTCACGGGGATTACTCGCTTGTAAGAAGCTGGGGGATGTTTCTCTTACTATCACACCCCATAAAAGCTTAAATATGGTCCAGGGCATTATCTTCTACAGGGATCCTCTTTTACAGTCCGATGACGAGCTGCGTGCCAACTTAGAGCAATGAGGTGTCCATTTCATCCGGCGTGTCCACCGGGGTCCGAGGGATAATCAGATTGCCACCAGTGCCTTCATCTTGGCCTTCGAAGGTCACATTACCTGAGAAGATGGTGACGGTCTATCGCTGTGATATTAAGCCATATATCCCTCACCCGATGCGGTGCTTCGAGTGTTGGAAGTTTGGCCATATGTCTTCCCGCTGTGCTTCCAGCCTCATATGTCGTGATTGTGGTCGTCCATCCCATCCCGATACTCCATGTGCCCTACCTCCTAATTGTGTCAGCCGCGGAGAGTACCATCCCCCTTGCTCGCCGGACTGTAAGATTCTACAGAAGGAACGGAAAATAATGGAATGCAAGACCCCGGACCCACTGATCTTCACTGAGGCTAAATGGAAATTTGAACGGCTTCATCCCGTGCGCATGATGTCATCTTATGCTGCCACTGTTCTCACTCCCATTACAGCTCCATCCATCGCACCACATACAGTCAGCTCTCAGAGCCGAAAGACCATACCTGCCTCCTTGATGGTGGGGGGCACTTCTCTCCCTGTTGCTCCCGTACCACCTACCTCGGGAGCAGCACCCCCTCAACCATCGGGGACACCAGTCTCCACTTCTAAGCTGGAGAAGCATAAGTCTTCTTCAAATTTTCTCGCTACGAAGGGATCCCTTGGGTCACTCCCTTCCCAGGTTCCTACCAGTGCCAAACCAGACACCCGTCAGGGCCTGAAGAAGCCCCAGGTAGCTACTCGTAGGGCTTCACAGTCCTCTTCAGTCCCAGAGACTGAATCAAAGAAGCTCTCCCAGCAAGGGCAACTGAAGGAACAGCATGAGAAATTGAAATCAAAGACCCCTAAGACCAAGGAAATGGTGGTGGCACCCACTCCATTGCTACCTACAAGCTCTGCAACCGAGGTCGCGGTGGGGATCTGGCGCCCGCTGAGGACCTATATCTTGCCGGTCCCTCAGACGTGATGGATATCACTCCCGTCGGTACTCAATCGGTGGCAGCAGGTGACCCAATGGTGTAATCTGCCTCCTCGGTCCCTACACGCCTATCTTGACCATGGACAATGTCATCCTCCAGTAGGGAACTGCAGCGTTTTTTCCCACCATCTTGCTGAGCTCCGACAACTTCTCAGCCTTCACCCTTTCCTCTGCATTGCTCTTCAGGAAACTTGGTTTCTGGTGATGCGAACTCCCGCCCTCCGTGGCTATCGGGGTTATTATAAGAACCCGGCTTATGAGAGGGTATGTGGTGGTGTGTGCATCTACACCCTTCACTCTCTTTACAGCAAGTCTGTCCTTCTACAAACACCTATAGAGGCTGTCACTGTTCGGGTGTGAACACCTCAGGCTGCAACTGTCTGCAGTCTCTATCTTCCACGGGATGGCGATGTCCCACAACATTTCCTGGCTGGGCTGATAGACCAATTGCTGCCACCTTTTTTGTTACTGGGCAATTTCAGTGTCCATAATCCTCTGTGGAGTGGATCAGTGGCAAGAGGACAAGGCAGCATCGTTGAGCAAATATTGTCACAGCGCGACCTTTCTCTTTTAAATACTGGTACCTTCACACATTTCAGTGTGGCACATGACATTTACTCAGCCATCGACCTTTCGATCTGCAGCCCTAGCCTATTACCATCTGTCCAATGGAGTGTGCATGATGACTTGTGCGGTAGTGACCACTTTCCGATCTTTCTGTCACTGCCAAAGCATCACTCTTCTGGGCGCCCCTGCAGATGGGCTGTGAATAAGGCTAACTGGGATTTGTTCACCTCCATTGCCACTATTGAGCCTCTTACCAATGATGCCATTGATGTGGTGGTTCACTCTGTCACCACTGGCATCATTACTGCCACAGAATCAGCCATTCCATGTTCTTCTGGATCCCTTTGGCAAAGGACTGTGCCTTGGTGGTCGCCCAAGATCACCGAGGTGATTAAAGATAGCAGGCGGGCACTCCAGCATCACAAAATGGCATCCCTCATTGGAACACCTCATTCGCCAACGTAAGCAGAAGTGCTGGGAAAGGTATGTCTCCACCAATGGCCTCCGTACCCCTCCATCGCAGGTTTGGGCCAAGATCAGGCGACTCTATGACTATCGGACACTCGTCAGCGTACCTGCGGTTCCACTGAATGGAGCAGTCTGTACTGACTCAACACAATTCCAAGCCGCTTAGCAGAGCATTTTGCTCAGAGTTCTGCTTCTGCTAATTACCCACTGGCCTTCCACTCCCTGAAAGAGCAGTTGGAACGTTGGAGCATTTCATTTCACACGCGACATCCTGAATCATACAATGCTCCATTCAGTGAGTGGGAATTCCAAAGTGCCCTAGCCACGTGCCGTGATACGGCTCCCAGGCCAGATCGCATCCACTGTTGAAACCTCGCAAGCACCCACTGGAGGTGGACAGCGAGGCCTTCTCGCTCCGTCTCAGGGTGGGTTCCATAAGGGTTGCCCTGCCGCCGATAATCTGGTGTGCCTGGAGTCTGCCATGCGTACGGCCTTTGCCCACTGTCAGCATCTGGTCGCCATCTTTTTTGACATGCGGAAGGCATACGATACGACATGGCAACATCACATCGTGTCTACACTTCATGGTTGGGGTTTTCGGGGTCCGCTCCAGATTTTCATACAAAATTTTCTGTCGCTTCGTTCCTTGTGCGTGCAAGTTGTGGGCTCCCATAGTTCTCTCCGAGTTCAGGAGAATGGGGTACTGCAAGGATCTGTCGTAAATGTCTACCTCATTTTAATTGCAATTAATGGGCTCGCTGCGGCGGTGGTAACGTCTGTCTCAGTCTTCTTGTATGCTGGCGACTTCCTCCTTGCTTTAGCTCCACTGTCATTGCAGCTGCTGAACGGCAACTGTGGGGCGCTATCCGCAAGGCACAGTCTTGAGCTGTAGCACATGGCTTCCAGTTTTCAGCTGCCAAGACCTGCGTTATGCATTTCTGCCGGCGACGCACTGTTCACCCTTAGCCACGGCTTTATCTTGACGGCGAACCTCTTGCTGTGGTGGAGACGCATCGGTTTTTGGGGTTGGTTTTTGATACACAGTTGACTTGGCCCCCTCATATTCGGCAGCTTAAACAGATGTGCTGGCGGCACCTTAACACTCTCCATTGCTTGCGTCACACCAGCCGGGGTGCCGATTGGTCTACCCTGCTACGACTGTACCAGGCGTTAATTCAGTCCCCTCTAGATTATGAGAGCCTGTCTTACAGTTTGACATCTCCTTCTGCATTGCAATTGCTGGACCACATCCTTCACAGTGGGATCCTACTCGCCACTGAAGCTTTCTGGACAAGCCCTGTCAACAGCATACTTGTGGAGGCAGGTGTCCCTCCGTTGCAGTTCTGGCGCCAATGATTACTGGCTGCTTATGCTACACACGTTTGTAGTTTGCCCGGGCATCCCAATTATCGTCTCCTGTTCCCGCAGTCGGTCGTCCATCTTCCGGAACGGCAGCCCCAGCCAGGGTGTACGATTGCGGTTCACGTCAGAGCTCTTCTCTCTGGGCTTGAGATTTTCCCTCTCCCACGTCTTTTCCAGGCCCCTCTGCACATACCACTTTGGAGTGTGCCCCTCCCATGCCTTCGACTTGATTTGACACAGGGCCCAAAGGACTCAGCCTCTCCTGAGGCCCTCTGCCGCCACTTTCTTTCAATCCTTGCTGCATTTCAAGGCTCTGGTCGCCATCTCTCGCACCCTAGAGTATATCTGCTCCTGCTCATGTGAGACCTTCATTATCTGTAGTGACTCCCTGAGTGTTTTATGAGCTGTCGACCAGTGTTTCCCTCACTCTCGTCTGGTGATGGCTATCCAGGAGTCCCTCCATATTCTTGCGCGTTGCGGCCGCTCTGTGGCCTTTGTGTGAATCTCGGGTCATGTTTGCCTCCCGGGAAATGAACGTGTTGACATGCTGGCCAAACAGGCTGTCGGTGCACCAGCCTTGGAGATTGGCCTTTCGGAGAGTGACCTCAGGTCAGTTTTGCGGCAGAAGGTACTTCGCGTCTGGGGTGAAGAATGGAGCACCCTTCCTTCACCCAATAAACTTCAGGCTATCAGAGAGGCTACGGGTGCATGGTGCTCCTCCTTGCGTGTCTCTCACAAGGACTCTGTTGTTCTCTGCCAGCTGTGCATTGGCCACACCTAGATAACACACAGCTATTTATTGCGCCGCGAGGACGCACCTTTATGTCAGTGCGGGTCAGCTTTGACGGTGGTCCACACCTTGTTGGACTAATCGCCCACAATTTTAGATTGGAGTTTTTGATGCATTTCTTGGTGATTGACTTTTCCTTTTTTGTTTCTATGGTCGGCCAACCACTGTCACACTTGGTGTGATTTTAATTCCTTTTGTCTGGTCTCTGTCTTTCTTGTTCTGTGTTGTATCTTGTCATCTTCATTGTTTGTTCTTATTCTTTGTGGGTGTTTA
The DNA here is from genome assembly GCF_023897955.1 of Schistocerca gregaria. Taxonomy (NCBI): domain Eukaryota; kingdom Metazoa; phylum Arthropoda; class Insecta; order Orthoptera; family Acrididae; genus Schistocerca; species Schistocerca gregaria. The sequence goes on along the minus strand of NC_064921.1, from coordinate 628,880,751 downwards.
AAGTTCGTGGAAAAAGGGACCAATGGACCTAGTAGTCTGGTCCCTTCAATCCCACAAACCAACCAACCAACCAACCTGGCAAGTCACATGCTAGCTGTCTGTAAACACTGTTTGGCCTTTTACATTGCCATGACTACCACCAAATTAATAATTAAGATGAATGCGCATAGGCAGAGGCTGTATACTCGTAACATGCAATATTCCATTGCAGACCATGCTCTACAACATGACAATCATGACCTCGGTGCCTGTTTCAGCGCCTGGCGCCATCTGGATTCTTTCCCCAGACACCAGTTTTTCAGAACTCCACAGGTGGGAACTAGCGCTACAACATGTCCTTGCTTCTTGCCTCCCACCTGATCTTAATTTACGTTAATTTCTTCCGTTTCAACATTTCTTCACCGAAACTATTCTTTCCTTCACTCTGTATTATTTTTATACATCTTTCATTTGCTTACCTGTCTATTTTTCATCACCCCCTCCCACCTCTGTTATGTACAAAGCACTTTGCTTTTCATTCTGATTAACTCTTGCACGATGTTTAAGCAGTAATCTGTCTCTCACATATTACCCTGTCTTCCACCTTTAAGTTCTGTGGTTTGCAAATCTCGTTCGATACAGTCTTTCCTTGTCATTCCGTCCAGTAAGTCTCCCCTGAACCATGGTTCTGGGTGACTTTCCCAAAATCTACCCCTTCTTTCAGACCTCTCCAGTCATTCTCCTTCACCCTATTTCTTCCCCTTCAACCATTCCTCTTGAAGGAGGACCCAGTGGCTCCATAGCTTGCCTACCTTCTGTGATATGTGTGTTCTGCCGCCGCTTGGTAAGTAGACTTGTTATCTGTCCAATTAAATTATTTTGGCAAAAATTGATTATTTTCATTGTTTTGCTTAATTACTTTGGTTATTAAATAAAATAAAAGTACAAACAGTAATTTTTAACAGTGACCAAGTTTAATAATTTATAGTTCATAACTTCAGAATTATTGTTTTTCTCAAGAGCTGGCGGAACTGCATTTTCTGTATCAACCTCAAATTTTAAGAATGAATTGATAATTTTGAATTTGATGTATTTCAAATGATGTGTACACATTGTAACTTTATTAGAAAAATAAGTGGAAAATTTGATTCCTGCTGTTCTGTTGTGTTCATATTAGTAATGATTCATTTTTGGCATTATGATTTTTTCTTAGGTGTGCGCAATGTTTCAGACCATTTCCAGAAGGTATTTTTTATGAGTTTGAAGGAAGAAAGTATTGCGAACATGACTTCCATGTTTTATTTGCACCATGTTGTGGAAAATGTGGTAAGTGATTCCAAGTTTGAACTTATTTATACAGTGCATGTGTGTCATGTGAGTATTTCAGTATCTAACAACTATTTGGCCCACATAAAAAAATAAATGGAACCATTTTTTCAGAAAATTTAGTGTTTTGTACTGTGACGTGTGTTCTTTGGAGGATGTGGTTTTTTAGTTATTCAAGAAAACATTCAAAAGTGGTATTAAATGTTTTCTATACTGGAAACCATTTGGAATAAGGCACGTGTCCGTATGAAGTTTTTTGTCCAGAATCATTAATACTATCACTCCTCAAAGCACATACCTTTCATCCTTATTAACCCTTTATAATTAATTTCCTTGCAATGGAGAAGCTTATGCTCACAAATCAGCACTGATTTACAAACTATGACTTGTGTGAAACTGAATTTGCCCTTTTCTTGTGCAATGTCCTGTATGCGAACCCTGGATTAGGGGCAACAGGCAGATTCCATATTCCTAGATTTCTAGAAAGCATTTGACATAGAACCCCGCTGCAGACTTTTAACAAAGGTACAAGTACAATCATGTTCAGTAGGTTCCCAGATGCAGGAATGGCTCGATGACTTCTTAAGTAAAAGAACCCAGTCTTATTGTCCTCAACAGTGAGTATTTATCAGAGATAAGGGTATTGTCAGCAGTGCACCAGTGAACTGTGATAGCATTGCTCTTATTGTCTCCATACATAAATGATCTGACAGATAGGTTGTGCAGCAGTCTGCTGCTGTTTGCCGATGATACTACCGTGTTTGGAAAGCTGTTATCATTGAGTGAATGTAGGATACAAGATGATTTAGACAAAATTTCAAGTTGGCTTGATTAATGGCAGCTTACTCTAAATTTAGAAAAATTTTAATGGAGATGAGTAGGGAAAACAATTCTTAAATGTTCAAATACAGCATTAGTAGTGTGCTACTTGACATGATCACATAATTAAATATCTGTGTGTTGCATTGCAAGGCAATATGAGATGGAATGAGCATGTAAGGAGAAGTAATAAGGAACGCAGATGTTCAGCTCTGGTTTATTGGGAGAATTTTTAGGGTAGTGTGGTTCATCTGTAAAGGAGACCACTTATAGAACTCTAGTGTGACTCATTATTCGGTAGTGCTCTAGTGTTTGGGAACTTCACATGGTCATATGAAAGGAAGACATCAAAGCAAATCAGAGGCAATCTGCTAAATCTGTTACTGGTAGGTTCAATCAACACGTGAGTATTATAGAAATGCTTCATGAACTCAAATAGAAACCACTGGAGGAAAGACAGGATTCTTTTTTTGTGAAACACTATTGCAAAAATTTAGAGAACTGGTATTTGAAGTTGACTGCAAAACAATTCTACTGCTGCCACTGTACATTTTGCCTAAGGATCGTGAAGATAAGAGGAGAAATAATAGGGCTTGAATGGAGGCATATAGACAGTCATCTTTCTCTTACTCAATTTGCGAATGATATGGGAATGGAAATGATTGGTAGCCCTCCCTTACACGCCACGCAGTGTCACATGGAAAATGTTTGTAGACATAGATGTAGAAGTAGTGTAGCAGAAATTCTTAGATTTTCTCCAGTGACTGCATGAATTAGTTTTATATGCTTTGTAGTACAGACAAACATCACATTGGTTAGAGCTGGGTAAGGACTATATTTGTTGTGTATGAGTGCAAGTGGAATTGCCCTCTGTGCACAGACAGGCTTCAGGCCCTGGCCTGCTGTGGTTTTGGGGCATCGGAGATGAATGTTTTGTCACCTCTGGTGTCTATAGTCACTTGGTACCATGATCTTGCAGAGCCTTCTGGTTTACTTGTCCTGACTGATTGACACTCACTTGATGGGAATGTTAAACAGTGGCGGGATGCGGATCTCTGGGTGGAAGATGAAAGAGGATACTTGTTGCATGGCTGTCCTGTTTTGCCTTAAAACAAGTTCAAGGTATTACTTGCTGCTGAAAGTACATCTGAACTGGTATGGGTGCCGTCATCTGTTGGGATTGGGACTGATCTTCCTTATAGGTCCGCACAAATGCACAGGGTGGAGTTGCTTGTTTTTGAGTGTTCCAACAGTATGCGGTTGATGGAGTCTCATTGAGAAATGGTGGGCAGCTTGGGAAGGAAGGCCAGTGTTTACTTTTTTTTGCTCATTGAGGGTATCATCCAAGATAGGAGGAGATTAAAGTGATATCAGATAAGCACACTGGCTGCACCCAGCTGTAAATTGTAGCTCATCTCAGCACGAATGACACCTGTCGCCAGAGTTCAAAGGCTGTCCTCGGTTACTACACATAATTTGATGAGATAATGTAATTGTAGTGAAGATTGTGACTACAGGCTGATCTGTAGAGTAGCTGGAGTGTTAGGTGGTAATTTGTTTGAGCGTTGGAGATGCCAATGAATGTGATGTAAGAAGTTCAGTTGCAATAAGAGGACAATTCAAGTAGTGCCGGCCTTTTGTTATCTGAACGTATGTCATAGTAGAGCCAGGAATATAGAATGACTATTAGAGATTTTACATGAACACACAAATGCACTGAAAGCAACATTTCTATGAAGTATCTTTTGATGTGCAATGACTTGTAAAATGAGTTTACAGATGTAGTGAAGACAGCTAGCTTCACTCACTGGATGGAATCAGAGCTAGCATTTCAAAGCCTCATTCCCAGAACCAAACATAGTCCTCTTGTTTGCAGCTGAGAGGAAAACTTAAACCATAGTCACAGATGATTCAGTGAAATCCTTGGATGGGAATTTAGTGATCTTCACTGTCAGATGCAGCACTGTAGGACTCTCGTAATAAGTCAGGTATGCACTACATAAAGGAAGCAGCTACTACTATAGTGGAGTAAGTAAGGAGTGCAAATGTGTGTGTTTTAGGATAAAGATGGTTCTCCAGAGGCCTGATAACATACATTCTGATTTCACACAAGGAAGAACGTTATCCCCAACAATTAAAAAGAGCAACTTTCATCATGGCAGACAAAAGAAAGAAATTGTTTACAAAATAATATGTCACATTAATAGTTATGTATGAAACAATGGAAGATCCAAGATGGAATAATGTCTCGGCAACCAGAGACACTGGTCATGTGTGTGTGAGTTGCATTTTTGTAATATGTTTGTGTGTGTGTGTGTGTTGTGTAATTCAGAACAACACCTTTGGGTTGAAAGCTTATGTGTCTAGCAGTCTTTCCGTTTTGCTTGCCTGTGACTCAACACCTCCGCTATATGGTAAGAAGCAGTCTATCGTGGTACATGCAAAGATCATTATTTGTTGTAAGCCATAGACTGTATATAATGTTCCTTCTAATTTGTGTTACTTAAGGCAAGTCACATTACTGTGATATAGAAAACGACATACACATAAAGCACTATGTACTATAAATTGCATGTTACAAGAGAGATTTGTCTTGTGTAGTAAAGATACCGCTTATTATGGTCAAACACCCAATACTAGTCGAAGTCCAATAAAATGAACTAAAATCTAAAAGCAGCTTACATCAAATACATAATAATCAATATTACATATTTGTAATTTCTCAAGCTGCAGAACACCAAATGTACAGGAAGTATATTATCAGTTAACTGCAGAAGCATCTGCAGAGGCCTTGCTTATGTACAATAACAAGTTCCACATTGTGCTAGAGCCAGAAAGCTGACTGAAATCAGATGTTAATGGAAAATAAATTCTAAATTCCTATGGGGATATGTATTGCGAAGGTAGATTGAGCACTGTTGGTGGAACCATGTTCTACCCATAAAAAATATGGTAATATCTAATGAGACTAGTATAGATTCAGAATGTGAAATAATTTGTGTTAAGACATAAAAATGGATCAGACATGGTCCCTGAATGTTTTTGTAGACTCCCTGCTTCAGGACCATCAGTGGGGGAACATTTGAGGGGAAACTTGGAGACTATTTCACATAAATTTCCCAGTTACGTTGTTGTATTAGGTGAAGATTTCAACTTATCAGCTGTAGAAAGGAAGACTCAAATGGTTAAATGCCAGTAATAGGAACAGGGAATCATGTGAAATTGTTCTAAATGCCTTGTCCAGAAGCTACCTTAAGCAGCTAATTAGAAAACAGAGTTGTGTAAGATAAAATATTCCACCCTCTGGTCACCATTGGGCCTGACCTTTTCAGCTCATCATAGAGCAGGGAAGCAATGAGTGTAAGGTTATTACAGCATCAATCAGTGCAGCTGTAAATAGAAATATAAAGAAAGGTAGGAAGATACATCTGTGTAGCAAGAGTGCCAAAAACAGATTTCAGATCACCAGAACGGTCAACAAGAAAAATTCCTCTCCAGGACCAAAAATGTTAAGTATCAAGAGCGTTGTACTACAAGCCTTAGGCAGCTATGTACTGAGTAAAGTTATGAGGAATGGGAAAGACCCACTATGATTCAAAGAACTTGTGAAAAGCTGCAACAAAAGCAAAGAGAGCTTAACTGCAAATTTTAACGTAGCCAAAGCTTCTCAGACAACCAAAAACTGAATGATGCCAAAATCAGTGTAAGGAGGGCTATGCATAAAGCAGTCAGTGAATTCAGAATTAAAATTTTATGTATTGATTTGGAAAAAATGCTAAGAAGTTTTGGTCCGATATTAAATCAGTAAACAAATTTAAGCCATATGTCCAGGCTCCCCCTGCGAGTCCAGGGGTTAGAATAGGCCTAAGGTTTTCCTGCCTATCTTAAGAGGCGACTAAAAGGAGTCTCACACATTTTAGCCTTTATGTGATGGTCCCCCGTTGGGTTTGACCTCAATTTTTCCAAATTTTCCCGAAGAGCGAGACAATTGGCAGAGGGCACCTTGAATGGTGCAATGTGTCCATCATGCGCTGAGACCTCTCGCGTCCTTCGTTGACGTGGATCTGCACTTTTGCTCATTCTCCACCTGTTGGGTGAAGTCATCCTCCTGGGTGTGTTTTTTCTCTATCCGCTGTGCGGTATCATTTTCTGTGCTGATGATGATATTGACTTGTTTGCCTGGTTGCACCTGATATGCAGCACAGTAGCCATCCATTGTGGTGGGGCACCGTGTACCCTGTTGGTTGTAGCCCCCTGACCACACAGGGATCGCTCTGCTGATGCCTGCGCCGTTAACTCCCCATGTACGCCAAGGAGTAGATGCCCGTCACCCTGGGGCGTCAGGATTCCCAGCAATGGCCATCCTGCCAGGTGGCATTAGCTGCGGCTGTTTGGCACTCGTGGGGAGGGCCCTGGTCAGAGTGGGTGGCACCAGGGCGAATGACATGCGATGAAGCATACCACATCATCAACGAGGTGGAGGGCTTGTCCAAAATGCGGTCAGGGTCAGTCTTGATAAAAACAGGATCCTCTGCCCAGTCATGGGCATTACTCGCTTGTGACACATTGGGGGATGTCTCTATTACCATCATGCCACATAAGAGCTTAAATAGGGTTCAGGACATTATATTCCACAGGGACCTTCTTTTGCTGTTTGACAATGAGCTGCGTGCTGACTTTGAGTGCCGAGGTGCTCATTTCGTCCAGCGCGTCCATACGGTTTCAAGGGATAATCAGGTTGCCACTGGTACCTTCATCTTGGCCTTCGAGGGTGACACATTGCCTGAGATGGTCAAGGTGGTGATCTCCCGCTGTGATGTCAAGCCATATATCCCTCCCCCGAAGCGGTGCTTTAAGTGCTGAAAGTTCGGCCATATGTCGTCACGCTGTACTTCCAGCATCACATGTCAAGATTGTGGATGTCCTTTTCATCCCCATACTCCATGTGCCCTGCCTCCCATCTGTGTCAGCTGCGGAGAGCATCATTCCCCTTGCTCACCAGACTGCAGGATTTAACAGCAAGAAAGGAAATTCATGGTATATATGACCCTGGACCGACAGATCTACACTGAGGCTAAGAGGAAATTTTAGCGCCTCCATCTTGTGGCTATGACCACCTCTTATGCTGCGACTACGAGAACAGTTGTAGCCCGATCAGTTCCATGAATTCCAGTTGGCTCTTAGAGCCAGAAGGCTACATCTGCACCCATGATGGTTGGGGGCACTTCTCTCCCTGTTGCTCCTGCACCACCTACCTCGGGAGCACTGCCTCCACAACCACTGGGGTAACCAGTCCCCACTTCTCAGCTGGAGAAGTGTATGTCTTCTTCGGCTCCTCTCGCTAAGAAGGGGTCCCTTGAGTCACTCCCCGGGTTTCATCCCCATACTCCATGTGCCCTGCCTCCCATCTGTGTCAGCTGCTAGTGGAAAAGATGACACCAACCAGTGGCTGAAGAACCCAAAAGTGGCTGGTCGTAGGGCTTCACGATCATCCTCAGACCCTGAGAGTGAATCAGTGAAGCCCTCCCAGCCAGCGAAACCCAAGGAGCAGCGAGAGAAACCCAAAAAGAAGACACCAAAGGACAAGGTAATTGCGGTAGCACCCACAACACCGCTACCTACAAGCTCTGTGTCTGAGGATCGGGTGGAGATTCAGGCGTCTGCTGAGGACCTAGATCTCGCCGGATCCTCAGACACAATGGATATAGACTGCTCAGGAAATAAGTAGGTGTCTCATTGAATGTTCTGTGCCTTCGCAGCCTCATGATCACATTATCCTCCATTGGAATTGCAACAGTTTTTCCACCACCTGGATGAGATACGGCAATTGTTAAGCTTTAAACCTACTTTCTGCATTGCCCTCCAGGAAACTTGCTTCCTGATGGTGCGGACCCCTGCCCTTCGTGGTTACAGGGGGTGTTACAAGAACCGTAGGGAATACAATAGCGTGTCAGGTGGAATTCGCGTTTATGTCCTAAACTCAATCTGTAGTGAAACTGTGCCCCTTCAAACCCCTCTTGAAGCTGTGGCTGTCAGAGTCAGGACAACACAGGAAATAACTGTCTGCAATTTATATCTTCCTCCAGATGATGCAGTATCACTGGATGTATTAACTGTACTGATTGATCAACTCCCTAAATCTTTCCTACTTTTGGGAGATTGTAACGCCTGTAACCCCTTGTGGGGTTGCACTGTGCTTACTGGTTGAGGCAGAGATGATGAAAGTTTACTGTCTCAGTTCGACCACTGCCTCTCAAATAGTGGGGCCGTTACACACTTCAGTGTGGCTCGTGGTTCCCTCTCAGCCATTGATTTACCAATTTGCAGCCCAGGACTTCTCCCATGTATCCACTGGGGAGCACATGACGACCTGTGTGGTAGTGACCAATTCCCCATCTTCCTGTCACTCCCTCGGCCTCATGCTCACAGACACCTACCCAGATGGGCTTTCAACAAGGCAGACTGGGAAGCCTTCATCTCTGCTGTCACCATTGAATCTCCCCCACATGGTGCCATCAATGTTGTGGTTGAGCAGTTAACTACAACTGCGACAGAAAATGCAATCCCTAGTTCCTTGTGGCGCCCTCAGAAAAAGTCAGTACCTTGGTGGTCGCCGGAAGTTGCTGAGGCAATTAAAGAGTGTCGGCGAGCTCTACAGCGACATAAGTGGCACTGTTCCCTAGAGCACCTAATAGCCTTTAAACGGCTCCATGCACTCGTTCACCAGCTTATCAGCAGGTAGAAACAGGAGTGTTGAGAGGGGTATGTCTCGACCATTGGGTGCCATACGTCACCTTCCCAAGTCTGGATGAAGATCAGTTTTTGGGTACCAGATCCCAGCAGCTGTCCCTTGTGTTTTATCATTTGATCTAAGTTTTCACTCATGTCCTTTGTCCCTCTATGTCCTCCACCCTAATACTTTTAGTTTGGAGGGGAGGGGGGGGGTTGGGTTGATTTGAGGAGGAGACCAAACTGCGAGGTCATTAGTCTCAATGGATTAGGGAAGGATGGGGAAGGAAGTCGGCCGTGCCCTTTCAAAGGAACCATCCTGGCATTTGCCCGAAACAATTTAGGAAAATCACGAAAACCTAAATCAGGGTGGCCGGACGCAGCATTGAACCATCATCCTCCCGAATGCGAGTCCAGTGTGCTAACCACTGCTCCTCCTCGCTTGGTTTAGGGTGGAGGTTTTAATGTGTTGCAGAGTGCCTGGCTTCTCCTTTTTATACCCGTAGTCGGCCAACCACTGTAATCTTCATTCCTGTTTTACTCTTGCATCTCTTTTTTTTCTTATCCTCTTTTGTTCCTTTTAGTGTTTGTTACTGTTCCTTCGTTCTTGTGGTTTTACCTTTCTTTCCCTTTTGTGTTGTACATCTTGTTTGTTTTATTCTCCCCCCTATGGCATTGTTTTATTCTGAACAAGGGACCGATGACCAAGCAGTTTAATCCCATTCCCCCTCTTTTAAACCAACCAATCTGTCCAGGCATTCTGTGATCATAATGGTGTCAAAACGGAGGATGACAGAGAGAAGGTGGAAATAAAATTTTTACTGTAGAGGATTGCATTCTGGTGCCTCATTAAACAGTCACTTGAAAGTCAGAATGACCAATAGTGAAAACAGAGGAAAGGCCATTGAACCTGACAGGATGCTAGTATGATTCTACATAGAATATATGAAAGCACTGTATAGTTGGTAGCTGGAGAAGCACATTTTTAGTGATTGGAAAAAAGTGCTGGTCATTCCCATTTTCAAGAAGGGTTGTCAAACTGGTGCATATATTGATGGGCCTATATCATTGATGTTGGGTTCTTGTAGAATTTTAGAACATGTTTAATGCTCACATGTTATGACATTTCTAGAGACTGAAATCTCCACTGTTGGAATCAATATGGATTCTGAAAACAACAATTGTGTAAATCACTTTAAGACCCAGAAAGCAGTAGGCATTGTCATGCAGACTGATGATGTTTCTTGACTTCCAGAAGGCATTCAATAAAGTTCCACGCTGCCACCTAATGAAAGAAATATGTAGACTGTCTGACCAGCTGTGTGATTGGATTGAAAAATTTCTTGGAAACAGAACACAGCATGTTGTTCTCAATAGAGAGGAATCTTCAGATGTAAAAGTAAATTTGAATATACAATGAGGGTATGTTATAGGGCCATTACTTTGTATCAAAGTGAGCATTAGAATCCAAAGCAGAGCAACACATTTCAAATTATTTAGTGCCAGTCTGTCACAAAGATGCTTAGGAACTTAATTGGCAGGCTCTGCAAGAGAGGTGTTCAGCATCACATTGTGGTTTACTGTTAAAGCTTCAAGAGCATATGCTCCCAGAAGAGTCAACAAATATATTGCTTCTTTCCGTAGATATCTTGCCAAAGGACCATATAGGTAAAATGAGAGATCCAAGCTCACACAGAGACTTACCAGTAATCATTCTTCCTGAGAACATAGTCAGAACAGAAAAGGGGAAAGTAACAGATATGCACAAAGTACCCTCCTCAACACACCATATATGGCTTGTATAGTGTAGAAGTAGGTTCAAGTGGTTGCTGTTAACACAGAATATCTGTTTGTGGGATATTGGGTTCCATTGTTCTGAAGTTATGAAGTGCCATCAACTACCCAACTCTCGTGGTTTCCATTTCATGGCCAGGAAGAGTAATCCTGAGGCTCTGTGCATTGAAGACGAATCAAAAAAGTAACATTTTGGTATAAATTCTAGAATAAAGTACCAATAAATGAACATTTTACCTTCAATCTGTCTGTGTTTGCAGTAAAAATTAAATTTTTCGGTGTTGTGTAGGGTGAAGTCTTTACTTGCATTCCTATAATTATTCTACAATACCTACAGAAAGCATATAAACCACATGTTTCTTATATTATTTATGTTTTATGCTTGTGAACCATTTCTCTGCATGATGTCCACATCCCAATCTACAAAATAAAGATTATATATTATTATATTGGCAATGTCATGCTACAATTTCATGCAAAATGACAAAGACTTGATCTAACATACACAAGATAAGAAATCTCACATTCCCATACCCCTATCTATCTCTCTATCTATCTCTTTATCTGTACTCTGTGTCCATCTATCTTTCTTTCTCCTTTCACAGGATATGTGCATGCCTGTTGTACACAATCAGTTCTGTGCTGAGTCACAGTGTTAGGTACTTTGAAAAAAAAAAAAAAAAAAAAAAAGGGGGGGGGGGGGGGAGAGAGAGAGAGAGAGAGAGAGAGAGAGACAAGTTTGAGGCATCATATGAACAGCTGTCAGTCAGACCCAAGCAGTTTGAGTATGAGGAACCACTGCTCAGATGGTGCCTAGGAACCACTGCTCAGATGGTGCCTTTACTCTGTACATACATGTGATTGTGGAAATGCTGCTTTAACAAAGCTAATGTAAATATCACATTTTTTGATGCTGCAATGGCCTCGTAGTAACTTAGTAATAATTGGAGAACATTAGAGAACTCACTGAAAGACTTTTATTGTCATTTCATTTAAATTAACGAATATAATATTTATATAAGACAAAACTGCATAATGAAAGTTACTGTTTTTTGTCCTTCGTAGGTTTTTAAATAGTAAATTTGCTTTTCCCTAAAATATTTGCTTCTCTTTTATTGTGATGTAACTTACTTCAAATTGTTGTTATATAGTAAATAATGTGTAATTCTGTCATTGTTTTACCTGAATGTTCTCCAGGTGAATTCGTCATTGGACGTGTAATTAAAGCAATGAATGCTAACTGGCATCCTCGATGTTTCCGTTGTGAGATGTGTGACAAAGAATTGGCAGACCTGGGCTTTATACGCAATCAGGGACGTGCTCTCTGCCACGAATGTAATGCTAAAGCCAAAGCAGTTGGATTGGGAAAATATGTCTGCCACAAATGCCAGTAAGTTTCTTAATAACGTTGTTTTTATTAGAAAACAGTGTGTCGTTTATGATGGCTGCCTGGAAAGTAACCTCCATTGAGGTAAAAATAAAATTCCACAATAATTAAAGCAGTAATGCAAATGTTCATCTTAAAACTACACATTATTATTATTTCTCTACATGATCACTATTCAGATTTAATCATTTGTGATATTTCTTAGTGCGTTTACAAATTTCCTCTGCATAAATTTCCGTCACCTGAGATTGTAATCACTCCATAACAGTATTTCGAAGTTCCTTGTTGGAGTCAGAGCTTTGAGAACCAAGTCTCTTCCATATGTGCATGAAGAGGTGGAAATCACTGGGAGACAGGTATATGCTGTAGAGTGACAATAGATGAACTTAAGCTGGCAGTGCTGTTTTCAGCTTTCAACTACCGAGCGTAAACAGCTTCAGGTGAAAAAGGTAGTTTCCTATAAAGCTGCAATAACGCTGAGACATTGCCAAAGAGATGTATATAAAATTGTGTTCTGTGGTTGGTTGAGGTACATCTGCAGTAAAGTTGCACCAATTGTAGGGTCCCTTTCACCAACTCTATCATAGGATTAATGTGGAAAGCACAACACTAATATTCAAGAGGCAGTGTCACTTGTTTTGAATGACACTGTTGCTCCATTGTGGACGTGAAAAATTTAACAAAGAAATTCATCAAACTGCTGTGCAAATTGAAAAGTTATTTCTTTCCCCCCCCCCCCCCCCCCTTTTTTTTTTTTTTTTTTTTTTTTTTTTTTTTTTTTTTTTTTTTTTTTTTTCCCCTACCAGTTTCAGCAAAAATATGCTGAAATTGGTTCCAAAATTAAAATAAAATAACGTTTCAATTTGCACAGCTGTTTTGATGAATTCCTTTGTTCTTCTTTTGCTACCAATTTCAGCCCTACCCCCATGAACCATGGACCTTGCCGTTGGTGGGGAGGCTTGCGTGCCTCAGTGATACGGATAGCCGTACCATAGGTGCAACCACAACGGAGGGGTATCTGTTGAGAGGCCAGACAAACGTGTGGTTCCTGAAGAGGGGCAGCAGCCTTTTCAGTGGTTGCAGGGGCAACAGTCTGGATCATGGACTGGTCTGGCCTTGTACCATTAACCAAAACGGCTTTGCTGTGGTGGTACTGCGAACGGCTGGAAGCAAGGGGAAACTACGGCCGTAATTTTTCCCGAGGGCATGCAGCTTTACTGTATGCTTAAATGATGATGGCTCTTGGGTAAACATTCCGGAGGTAAAATAGTCCCCCATTCGGATCTCCGGGCGGGGACTACTCGAGAGGATGTCGTTATCAGGAGAAAGAAAACTGGGAGTCTACGGATCGGAGCGTGGAATGTCAGGTCCCTTAATCGGGCAGGTAGGTTAGAAAATTTGAAAAGGGAAATGGATAGATTAAAGTTAGATATAGGGGGAATTAGTGAAGTTCGGTGGCAGGAGGAACAAGACTTTTGGTCAGGTGACTGCAGGGTTATAAACACAAAATCAAATAGGGGTAATGCATGAGTAGGTTTAATAATGAATAGGAAAATAGGAATGCGAGTAAGCTACTACAATCAGCATAGTGAACGCATTATTGTGGCCAAGATAAATACGAAACCTACGCCTACCACAGTAGTACAAGTTTATATGCCAACTAGCTCTGCAGATGACAAAGAAATTGAAGAAATGAATGATGAAATAAAAGAAATTATTTAGATAGTGAAGGCAGATGAAAATTTAATAGTCATGGGTGACTGGAATTTGTCAGTAGGAAAATGGAGAGAAGGAAATGTAGTAGGTTAACATGGATTGGGGGTAAGAAATGAAAGAGGAAGCCGCCTGGTAGAATTTTGCACAGAGCACAACCTAATCATAGCTAACACATGGTTCAAGAATCATAAAAGAAGATTGTATACATGGAAGAACCCTGGAGATACTAAAAGGTATCATGGTATAATGGTAAGACAGAGATTTACGAACCAGGTTTTAAATTGTAAGACATTTCCAGGGGCAGATGTGGACTCTGACCACAATCTATTGGTTATGAACTGTAGATTAAAACTGAAGAAACTGGAAAAAGCTGGGAATTTAAGGAGATGGGACCTGGATAAACTGAAAGAACCAGAGGTCGTACAGAATTTCAGGGAGAGCATAAGGGAACGATTGACAAGAATGGGGGAAAGAAATACAGTAGTAGAAGAATGGGTAGCTTTGAGGGATGAAGTGGTGAAGGTAGCAGAGGATCAACTAGGTAAAAAGACGAGGGCTAGTAGAAATCCTTGGGTAACAGAAGAAATATTGAATTTAATCGATGAAAGGAGAAAATATAAACATGCAGTAAATGAGGCAGGCAAAAAGGAGTACATACGTCTCAAAAATGAGATTGACAGGAAGTGCAAAATGACTAAGCAGGGATGGCAGGAGGACAAATGTAAGGATGTAGAGACTTATCTCACTAGGGGTATGATAGATACTGCCTACAGGAAAATTAAAGAGATCTTTGGAGAAAAGAGAGCCACTTGTATGAATATCAAGAGCTCAGATGGAAACCCAGTTCTAAGCAAAGAAGGGAAAGCAGAAAGGTGGAAGGAGTATATAGAGGGTCTATACAAGGGTGATGTTCTTGAGGACAATATTATGGAAATGGAAGGGGATGTAGATGAAGATGAATTGGGAGATATGATGCTGCGTGAAGAGTTTGACAGAGCACTGAAAGACCTGAGTCGCAACAAAGCTCCGGGAGTAGACAACATTCCATTGGAACTACTGACAGCCTTGGGAGAGCCGGTCCTGACAAAACTCACCCATCTGGTGAGCAAGATGTATGAAACAGGCGAAATACCCTCAGACTTCAAGAAGAATATAATAATTCCAATCCGAAAGAAAGCAGATGTTGATAGATGTGAAAATTACCGAACTATCAGTTTAATAAGTCACGGCTGCAAAATACTAACACCAATTCTTTACAGATGAATGGAAAAACTAGTAGAAGGTGACCTCGGGGAAGATCAGTTTAGATTCCGTAGAAATATTGGAACACGTGAGGCAATACTGACCCTACGACTTACCTTAGAAGCTAGATTAAGGAAAGGCAAACCTATGTTCCTAGCATTTGTAGACTTAGAAAAAGCTTTTGACAATGTTGACTGGAATCCTCTCTTTCAAATTCTGAAGGTGACAGGGGTAAAATACAGGGAGCGAAAGGCTATTTACGATTTGTACTGAAAGTAGATGGCAGTTGTAAGAGAAGAGGAGCATGAAGGGGAACAAGTGGTTGGGAAGGGAGTGGGACAGGGTTGTAGCCTATCCCCGATATTGTTCAATCTGTATATTGAGCAAGCAGTAAAGGAAACAAAAGTAGGTATTAAAATCCATGGAGAAGAAATAAAAACTTTAAGGTTCGGCGATGACATTGTAATTCTGTCAGAGACAACAAAGGACTTGGAAGAGCAGTTGAACGGAATGGATAGTGTCTTGAAAGGAGGATATAAGATGAACATCAACAAAAGCAAAACGAGGATAATGGAATGAAGTCGAATTAAGTCAGGTGATGCTGAGGGAATTAGATTAGGAAATGAGATGCTTAAAGTAGTAAAGGAGTTCTGCTATTTGGGGAGCAAAATAACTGATGATGGTCGAAGTAGAGAGGATATAAAATGGAGACTGGCAATGGCAAGGAAAGCATTTCTGAAAAAGAGAAATTTGTTAACATCGAGTATAGATTTAAGTCTCAGAAAGTATTTGTATGGAGTGTAGCCACGTATGGAAGTGAAACATGGACGATAACTAGTTTGGACAAGAAGAGAATAGAAGCTTTCGAAATGTGGTGCTACAGAAGAATGCTGAATATCAGATGGGTAGATCACGTAACTAATGATGAAGTATTGTAAATGTTTTGTAAATGTCTCACAATAGCCTTCAGAATAGTTTGCTGTTTTACTTTTTGTAATACCAACAAACAGGATTTCTTAAACATCCTAGAAGGGGGAGTCATGCTATACATGGCTGACGAAGTTTTGTAAGATTCGTCAGGCCAGGTGGTCTCGCACATCATTCATAGCTGTTTTGTATATACACTAGTACATGAAACCCATTTCTTATGACTGATTATGATCCTGTTCAATAGATCTTTTCATTCCATGTTCTAATGAAACACTAAGTCCAGAGAAGCCGTTATCTATAATGTTTTGTACAGTTTTGGAACGTGAAATGTTCTGCTGCTGTTAAGTCAAGACCTCATGCAAAACAATCCAATAAATTTGCAGCAGCCTGTCTCATAGTTGAGATATACATATAATAAAATACCAGTCTTCCATAGCTGGCTACAAACGAATGGCCACTTATGTCAGCATGAACATCCATGTTTTCACTCTGAAGAAAATGACACCATCGATGTACAACACCTTTCCTCATCACATGTGAGCCGTATACACTACAGATTTTGTGACAAATGTCAACAGTTTTGAAATTTTTTGTCACTAAAACCTGTGTTACAGAACATGATTTTCACTTTCAGCATTTACTTTGAGCAGCAACTGTAGGCGAGTAAGAAGCATTTTGGCTTTCTTGCACTTGCAGCTCTAAGCAAAGTGACCTACTGTATGAATCATTATAATTATTGTTCTGTCCCTCCGAATAGTTCCCGTGCAAATGTGAAAACAAAGATTACTCTCCAGATATCCTCATACTAATGTCTACAGAGCATTTTCACAGAAAAGTGTACAAATGTTTTCCTCTGGAGGCATTAAACGGAATATGTATTAATTTTCTGTGTTTGAGAGAAAGGTATCACACTTCTCCTGTCCATGATTCCGCAAATTTCGTACACTTTATATTGACACTTCTGCCTGTGTGCAGGTTTCATATACGTTTTCACATATTAGGTGGTGATAAAAAAAGTGTGGATTGTTCTACATCTGCGTGTAATGTCATCCTCTTAACCCGTGTGACCAAATTTGTTCTGCACCTTGAGACTCCTATCCTCACTATGTTAAGTGTTCTACAAGTCATGTAGGGTATGTTGTAATTGCAACTAATTTCTTCCTCTGTAGTAAAACCCTCTTACATAGGAGCACTTTCGTGCCACAGAAAATCATGTCTGACATCCGACTAGACATTTACTTGTAGTGTTCACTGCAAAAAACTTTTCCTGAACTTTAGGTGACGTGTTGCAGGTATAATAGGTATAATTGTACAGTAAGGGTTTTTGGTTTCCAATCTGTTTTTTCCATTCTATTTTCACACCACTCTGTGTCTTTTGGGCAGGGTCCAGTGCACGCCAGGGGGTAGATATTTGGGACTGTGGTTGGTCTGAGGCACCCCGTAAGTAAATGGACACTCATTTAAGGCCACATCCGCATGCCTGGTGTGAATTGACACTCCCCACACTGGTGCTTCATCTTCTCCTACAGAAAAACAGTCCCATAGCAATTGATAGGAGAACCTGGAGATTGTCAGCTTCCTCAGTGTACTGTTTCTGTTGCAGATTTTGCCTTTCAAACCCGTACAGTGTGCTCTAAAACATGGGAGTGCTATCCAGAGTGATTCTCAAATATTTTTGGGTGCCACAGTGCTGAATTTCCAATCCTATCCAGTAATATTAATTTTGCTTCTAGGATCTCTGTTTCTTAAGTGGAAAAAACTTACACAAGTTTTTCTTGGATTTGGCTTAAGATAGTTCAGATTGTAATACTCTTTGAACTTTTCAAGCACTTTGCTTATTTTAGCTTTGACTTCATCAAAGGTCCTCCCTCGGACTGTCCACTATGTTAGCCACATAGACAAATCACCTTACATTTGGAAGATCTGGCTGATCACGTATAGGTGTCGTAAAGAATCGGGGACAACACACTGCCTTGAAATAATCTTTTGTTCTAGTTTCTTCAGTGTGTCTTCTTACATTTCAGCATAACATAGAATTTTCTGTTGTTGAGTATAGCTCTGTCGAACAAACTCTTTATTATGGGTCTCACATCTGTTTTATGAAAGGCATTTGGATTTAGAAATAAAGTAACAGTGGCTGTTGTACTGTGTCTTTCTATTTTATTTATATGACAAACCAAAGCTATTGTGCCAGTCAGTCATTCCTTTCACCATTCCTCCCATGCAATTGAGAGGAAATTCAACATTAACTAATATTTTCTGAACAAGCCTGAACATGTGTTTTGAGAGTCATCAGTAAACAAGGATGTGGAAGCAAATGCAGAAGACTAGGAAATGTTACCAAAGTTTATGATAGAATTTTACCTTTAAGAAAATGGCAATCTAGCAAATAATTTTTGAAACACACCGGAAATATAATTGGAGGAAGTTTGGTTCATCCAGCAGTGCTGAAAATTAAGCAATGAAATGAGCAAAGTTTTCCTATTACCGTAAAGTGGGGGCATTAACAAATGTCTTGTCAACGTTAACAAGAACTTTAACACACAATCATAGCATAAAAATTTGAGTTGTTCTCTAGAGGACACAAGCACCCTTGCAAACATCTAATGGATTTTTTGTGGCATGGTTTTATGACTGGAGTGAATGGTTATCATATAAGAGCATTGGGGCGAACATGGAAAAGACATGATGAAGGGAGGGGCAAAACTGATGACAGAGTGGGTTGGTTGTGACTTCCATTATCATTTACATTTCTGCCCATTGCTCAATACTTCTGCTGTTAACTGTCTTTGCTGATTTTATGTTCAGGGTCCCATACCTCAGTCCATATAAACAGAACATTTATAGGATCACTTTGTTGTCCACCCGTCTGTCACTCTGTCCAACTGTTTAGAACATTTTCTGCCAGGAATGGTTAAATATACCAAGTTGAAATTTGTCACATACTAAAGTCTATGGTCCCTTGATGGTGTAAAAATCTTATGCTTTAAGGTCAGTGCAATCAAAAGATGTGGCCATGTGTGTCACATATTTTGATTCTTGCAAACCCACTCATCAGGACTTGTGGGGTACTTCTCATTGACCTAGAATCATGAAATTCTATCATTGACCTAGTATCATGGAATTTTGCAAGAAGTTAAGTGTTAGAGAAAAAATAAGAAAACAATAAAAATCATTAATTTGTAATTATGTCATTAAAAAAATATTTATTTTGTAATTTGTTCTCTGTGTGTCTTAAATGTAAAGCTAAAGCATTCTTGAAAGTCTTAGAATTCCTGGGACCAATATTTTGCCAGTATTGATATCAATTAACAGGCAAATATCATCAAGATTCTTGATTCCCGCATTGGGTGAATTATCTATGTATATAATTAAATTTGCGCCGAAACCTCAGAGAGAGAGACAGAGGCCTACTAGCTTGTGCCCCCATCTCCACCTCTCTCTCTCTCTCTCTCTCTCTCTCTCTCTCTCTCTCTCTCTCTCTCACACACACACGATTTTTATACCTGCACAAATGAGAGAGAGAGAGAGAGAGAGACTGACTTTGTCTGAAAGCTAGTGTTTTCCCACTGTCTGCTTTTAAATGAGCATCTCTGCCAGTCATTGCCACTTATATGTGCTGAGTAGCAATCTACCCTAATTCATATTGTTATACAGCTCTATCTTTTCGATTGTTTGAGAGAAAACAATATGGCAGATATACAATACGTATAGATCTCTTAACTTCACAAAAGTATGTTTGAAATCAAGTTAGCCCTGACACTTATGGCTATCCAGCATTGCAGTAGAGTGCTCAAATTATCTAGAGACCTTTCTAGTAGTAGTGAATTATGTCTAATGCTCTAAGGTAAATACTTATTGATTGGTGTTCTTTTTGTGCAATCCTAAAATTGATAACATTCCACAGTAGTGTGTCCAGCACAATAATATATTCTTATGAGGCACTAACACTATTTTTCGCATATTGAAATTTACAGCAAAACTGCTTGTTTAACTGCTTAAAAATTAAAACTAATAACTGCAATCATATTAGGGCCATCCATGTGGTGGATTAATGCTTTTTTACAAATTAACTGAAATTTATTTCAGTATTTCTCACTTACTGTTTCTTTTCCTCCCTTGTATCATAGTGGTTTGATTGATGATAAACCTCTTCGTTTCCGTGGGGAAGTCTATCATCCATACCATTTCAACTGTGCCGCTTGTGGCACGGAACTTAATTCTGATGCACGGGAAGTGAGAAGTCGACCAGGATTTACTGCAAACGAAATGGTAAGTTCATAACAGCTTGGAAACAGAGCATAAATTGGGCAGGACTGTGCAATGGTGCCCTACATTTGTAAATGTGTTTTTTTTGTGAACTGTGTTATGTTTATCATAAGATTTTATACATGCCTGCAACATAAGTGTAATTCATTTTTCATTTCAAAATGGCTAGTAGAGATAATTTACATCTTACTTCTGCAGGTGTAATGTCTCGAGTAAATTAATTAAAAAATGGGAGAGGATGCTATGGTAGCTCTTATCTTTCTTACACATAAGTGACTATGAAAGCAAAGTTTAAAAGCTATGGTAGAGTAATCAAAGGTGCAAAAAAGAGTAAAATCCAT
This sequence comes from Schistocerca gregaria, assembly GCF_023897955.1. Lineage (NCBI taxonomy): Eukaryota > Metazoa > Arthropoda > Insecta > Orthoptera > Acrididae > Schistocerca > Schistocerca gregaria. The sequence goes on along the minus strand of NC_064921.1, from coordinate 628,860,219 downwards.
AGCCATGTGGAATATCACTGTAGATGAAGAATCATAATCTTAAGAGACCGTCAAGAACTTGAATTTAGTTGAGTATATAAATGACTATTACATGAACACTCCAACAAACCTAATCAAACAAAAACTCAGCAAATGAACTGTAGGGAAGATCAGTGTTGTTGATTTTGAATCTCAGAGACTTTCTGAGAGCAGTAAAATCACTGATAAGTAAAATGTTATCTGGCTTATATGTGTTATCATTTTCTATCCTAACTGAATGTACTAGTACAATTTCTAAACCTCTATCACATTTTATAAATATGTTTTCATAGAAGGTGTGTTAAAAAGACTGCTCTGAAAGTGAGTAGCTAGAGACTCATATTATAACTGTCAGCCTTCTCATACGATAGAAACTGTCATGAGAAACATAGTATCAATTTTTTTGGAAAGTCTGAACCTTCTCCACTCATTGATACTGTAGTCATAGAATTTTGAAATGGCTTCTGTAAAGGTAGGAAAGCAGACAGGGCTATGATCCTGCTAATAGAAGAAATTTGTGAGTGGACTGGACCAGAGAAAAGCAGTATTGGAATAAATTTAAACTTACCAAAAGCATATTATCCAATGCAGTGCAATATCATATTGGGTAAATTAGACAAAATTAGTGTATTTTTCTTCCTCTACACTCTGCAAACGACTGTAAAATGCATATTGGAGGGAGCTCCCACTATTCCACTTATTATTAGGGCTGTTTCCCATTCCTTTCATGTATGGAGATTGGGGACTACTGGAGGAGAGCATTCCGATTTCTAACTTTGAAAGTTACTTACTGAAGTTTTGCAAGTAGGCTTTCCTGGAATAGTTAACATCTGTCTCCAGATCATCTCTCAGTTAAGAATTTGCAGAATCTTTGTGACACACTCCCATGGGACAAATAAATCTGTGACTGTTCTTCTTGCTCTTTTTGTACACAGTCAAAATTTCACATTAACCCTGTATGATATGGATTGCATGCATCACAATATGCTAGGATGGGTTTCACAAGTGTTTTGTAAGCAACCTCCTTTGTACACTGAATGTGTTTTTATGGTATCCAACCAGTGCACTGAAGTCTGCAACCTGCCTCAGCTATGACTGAGCCTACAAAAATTATTACACCCAGGCATTGGTCTGAGTTATATGATCGTAATTGTAATTAATTGATATTGCAGTCATAGAATACTATTTTTTCGAACATTTAAAGCAAGTTGCTAATCGTATAAAGATATGATTGAATATTTGTGCAGATGCTTTTCAGGGGTTACTTCATTATGGGTAACTGCATCATCTGCTGAAAAATGAGGTTATTATTAAGATTGTCTGCCAGGTCATTAATATACAGTGTGAACAGCAAGGGTCTCAACACACTTTCCTGAATGACATCTGAAGTTAATTCCACATCTCTTGTTTATTCTCCATCTAAAATATATGCTACTTCCTCCATGCCAAAAATTCTCATTTCGGTTGCAAATTTTGTTTAATTTCTCATACGATTATTCTCTCATTAAGAATTGTTCATGGTATTGAGTTAAATGTGTTTCAGAAGTCACAAATACTGCATCTCCCTGACCACCTTAGTTAATGACTTTCAGAACATTGTGTGAGAAAAGCACGAATTGTGTTCCACAAGATCAATATCTATAGAATCCATGCTGATGGGCATGAAGGAGGTCATTCTGTTCAAGGTAGCACATTACGTTTGGTCTCCAGATATGTTATAAGATTTGAAAACAAACTTATCACAACTGTTATTCTTTTTACACATGCATGTGATTTGCACTTTCTTCCAACAACTAGGCACAGAATCAGATGGTTATCCTATTGGACCCTGGTGTAATCTTCAGATTTATGGATTTCAACCGTTTCTTTAGAAGGTGGGAGTGGAGAGGAGGAGAGGGGGGGTAGTAAATATAAGAATCACAGAATTAAATTCACTTCAAACAGCCAACCTTTTAATGGACATCCAATGAGACTGTGTTTGGGGACCATTCCTATTTCATATTTATGTTAATGACATTAGGGTCCTTGGTAATAGTGCACAAATTACATTTTTTGTTGGAAGTCAGCATTTGTCAGACATTGCAGGCAGAGTTTTGAGGTTTGACTTAAATTTGCTGGCTGCAAATCTTTCAAAAAGCAGTTTCATTCGGTTCTGAAAAAAAAAAGTGTTATTAATAACTTGTTGTAAGTATTAATAATCACAAAACAGAGAGGGGTAGCTACCACTGCATTCTTGGGTTTGCATCTGGATATTGGAAGATCCATGTTCTATATCTCTCGAGTAAATTGAACTCATTTTGTTTTGCTTTACATTTAATCACAAACATAAGCCACATTGAATGAGCCAGAGGTGCTCATTTTTCATATTTCCACTCTATAATTATGTGTAATCCCATTGTGAGAGCAGGGTGAAACAAATCTCAAAACAGTTTTCATTGTACAAAAACAGTCTAAAAAGGTCCTCCAATCAAATATTTGTTCTGATAAATATATTTCTCTTGCCTTGTTTCCTTGTTTCAGGACAATGTATAAGCTGTTGCAGTGTACATGTTTTTATTATCAATACAACATATAATGTGTCACTAAATATTCAAATATTCTTGTGTAATGCAGGAGTAAATGACATGGTGCTGATGTAAATATTAATGTGATTAGGAAATGTTAGCTGTCTGAAGAAGGGCATGATAGCCTGAAATTAGTTTAGCATTGATATAAAGCATTTAAAAAAATGGTGTTATTCACCAACATTTAAGAACAATTATCTGGTTTGCAAATATGTCATGCTAAAATACTTGTGTGATGTGAATGATTACTCCAGTTAAATTCCATAAAGAGTTGTCCGGGGGGGGGGGGGGGGGGCTGTAATGTTATGTCTTAAAACATTAATGTTTTGTAATCCTCCAATAATTCTTTCTTCTGTTCTGTCTCTCGTAAGTTACGCAAAAACCAAAGAATGGAAACTCTAGGAAGGATAGTCTCATATGTTTTTTTTTTTTTTTTCTGGTATTGTTACTAAAGCAAAGTGTGTAATTTCCACAAAGAACTTTCACTCTACAGCATTGTGTAACTGCTTGATAGGTTCCCGGGAATTACACCAGATAATATTGTAAAAACCGCACAATATTTCAGCTAGACAACTGCCCTCCATCTTCAGGTGCTACTGTAGCGCCTGAAGATGGTGGGCAGTTGTCTTGCTGAAATATTGTGCGGTTTTTACAATATTATCCAGCATAATTCCCAGGAACCTATCAAGCAGATGCAGCACTGGGAAACCCTCAAAGAGCACAGTGTGTAACTGATATGAAACTATTTAGCAAAGAAAATGCCAGACCAGGACTGGAATATGGGACCTTTTCTTTCTCTGGGCAAGTGCTCTACCAGCTGTGCTATCCAAGTAAGACTCACGGCCCACTCTCACAGCTCTACTTCCACCAGCACTTGCCTGCGAAAGGCAAAGGTTTGAGTCCCAGTCCGGCACACAGTTTTAATCTACTGGGAAGTTTCTAATTGTGTGCCTGTTCTGAATTGTGCCTTACACTGTTTAATATTAACTTTAAACGTTGTAAGGTCCTGGTTAGAATATTAACAATCTTATTAACAGGATAGATTGCTACGCACAGTAAAGACGACACATTTGAGTTGCAGACAGGCACAGCAAAAGACTGTTACACAATGACTTTTGTCCAATGATGTCTTGAAAAATGAAAACACCCACACATTCACGCCTGCAAGCATGCCTCACGCACACACCAGCTGTTTCCGGTTCCTCCTTTTCATAATATTGTTAATGCTCCCTTTATGTATTGAAATAGGTCTCAGTCATTTCAGTTGTATTGAGTAGTCTTTATGGTATCAAATTATTTATTAATTTGACATATTATACTGTATTATATTTTGATGAATAAATAAAATGAAATCCTTGTTTTGTTTCTAGCATGCAGTGTTTGCCCAAAAAATATCCACAGTAACATATTAGCGTAAAAAATCAATTGTAATCTTTTTAAAATGATCCCAAAATTACATTTGCTTTTGCTCAGTATTCAATGAAAGTGGCACCTATCTTACATAAAACCTTTTCAAAGTTAATCACTCATGCAGAATGTACTATACTCTTTTTTTCCACTTATGGTAAATTTGCATTCAGATGCCCATTTCTTAACTGCTGAAAATGAAGGAAGAGACTCTTTTATAAAACTTTCCTAACTTAGGGTGAATTTCTGTTGAGTCCAGCAGTCTAAAGCAAAGAATTTTATGGCAGTTTGGTATTGGATCTAATCTGTTTTAATGAGACACATGCTCCTTCGCTACTTTAGAAATTATATAACTTTAAATGTGTTGCAGATCTTGACTTACATTACAATACAATAACCAATATAACAAAAACAAAATTTCATTTACATTAATTCCATCTCTCTGACAGGCCAAGGTTTTTAAAATCTACAATTTAAGATGCATTTCATTATATTTGAAACTTTTTTTTGCCTTCAGAATGAACTGTATTGCCTGCGATGCCATGATAAAATGGGTATTCCTATATGTGGAGCATGTCGTCGTCCAATAGAGGAACGTGTTGTCACTGCTTTGGGAAAGCATTGGCATGTTGAGGTGAGAGGCAAAACAGTATCTTATTGTTAGTTTGTACAAGCTGAATATTTTGTGTTCGTGCTTACTAGTTATGTTACTTTGTGGTGTACAATACATTTCAGTTTTTCACTATGTTTTTAGACCAGTGAGTCAAAACAGACACTGATACATGCTGATTTCAGGGTATGAGTACATACTAAACTACATGATGCCTCTTAGTTGTCAACAGGCCACTGTTGAGGAAGGTAGTCTAGATATCCTCATGTGGAGGATGTTGACATTTGATATGTCTACCACCAGCTACAACTGGCAGATGACTCACATCATGTGCACCTGTTTTTTCACCTACTACACAACACATGTGGCCTCTACCGTAGGAAACAGAATTCACTATACTATTGCTCCTTGTTTAAGGCAAATGTCAGGATGATTTGTTTCAGAGGGCACAGCCAATTTACTTACCCATCGTACCATTGCCCATTCTCTTGCTTGATGTCTAATACCGAGTGAGGTATCACAGTGGCTAGCACATTGGACTTGCATTTGGGAGGATGATGGCTCAAACCTACATCTGGCCATCCTGATTTAGGTTTTCCGTGATTTCCCTAAACCGCTTCTGGCAAATGCCGGAATGGTTCCCTTGAAAGGGCATGGCCGACTTCCTTTCCCATCCTTGCCTAATTTGATGGGACCGATGACTTCACTGGTTGGTCCTCTCCCCCAAATCAACCAATTTCCTCTCCCATCCATCTTTATGTGAGCTTCTGCTTCATCTTTAATGACCTCATAGTCAGTGGGACATTAAATTCTAATCTTATCTCTTTCCATCTCTAATCACCTCAACTTCACCTTTTTTTTTAAACTGTGCCAAAATGGTTTGAGAACATGTGAAGGTGCTTGTGTGGCCCACAAGGTCAACAAACCTCAGTCCTACTGAGCACATACTGGATGCCATCGCACCTTTGACCAACTCGGACAAATCTGCATCAGCTGTGGGACACGTTTGAGCAGTTGTGGATCAGGATGTTTTCGCAGTGGTTTTGGTGTATAGTGGAGTCCACACCATGATGGATCATCACCATCATCAAGGCCAGAGTGGGTGTTGCTTGTTACTATATACAAGGCTCTAATTTAATTGATGATTAGTGTAGATAGCATTCTGATGCCGAATAGCTGCAAGATGGCACAGTAGTTACGGTACTATTTCCTTACACAACTTGAGGTGATTCTGAGGAAGATTTTTTTGAAAGAACTGTTGCAAATTTACTGTTGAGTGCTTGTCTAATGCAAGCTCATGCTCCAACTCTAATGAGATCAGTGTTGACAAGATGTTAATCACTAATCATCTGCCACCTCCTCCACCATCCCCCCCCCCCCCCCCCCCCCTCATTTTGTAAGAGATTTCTGTATCTGCCATCATTTTCTGCGTAAATCACCTTCTGAAAGTCACAGTATCTTGTGATCTACTCCATAATTCTCCTTTCGAAACAATTACTTCTCTAGTATACCTGGGAACATGCTCTCCTGAGACACCATAGGGAGGTTTGTAACTTCTTTATCTTTCTTTGTTTCCTTTTCCTTTGTTTATCACATTATGTAGTCCCATCATACACTGATCTGACAAAAGACATGGGATAGCAATATGCATGTATGCAGATGGCAGCAGTATTGCGAACAAAGGGTGTGAAAGGGTAGTGCAGTGGCGGCTCTGTCATTTGTATTTGGCTGAATCATGTGAACAGGCTACTGATGTGGTTATGACCGCATGACTTTGAATGTGGAATGGTTGTTGGAGCTAGATGCATGGGACATTTTATTTTGGAACTTGTTAGGGAAGTCAATATTCTGAGATCCACAGTGTCACAAGTGTGCTGAGAATACCAGATTTCAGGCGTTACCTCTCACTGTGAACAACGCAATGGCCAATGGCCTTCACTTAACGACAGAGAGCAATGGCTTTTGCATGGAGTTGTCAGTGCTAACAGACAAGCAACACTGTGTGATATAAATGCAGAAATCAATGTGGGATGTATGATGAACATATCCCTTAGGACAGTGCTGTGTAATTAGTAATTAGTGGGCTATGGCAGCTACCAATTACTGATGCAAGTCCCTTTGCTAACAGCACAACATCAACTGCAATGCGTCTCCTGGGATTGTGACCATATTAGTGGGACACTGGCAACTGGAAAACTGTGGCCTGGTTCGGTGAATTCAATTTCATTTGGTAAGAGCTGATAGTAGGCTTCAAGCATGACACAGATACCATAAAGCCGTGGATCCAAGTTGACAAAGAGGCACTGTGCAAGCTGGTGGTTGCCTCATATAGTGTGAGCTTTGTTAAATGGAATGGAACCAATAATCAACTAAAAATGGTTACATTTGGCTACTTGGAGACCATTTGCAGCCATTCATGGATGTCGTGGCTCTCAGACAATGATGGAATTTTTACGATGACAATGTGCCATGTTACCAGGACACAATTGTTCACTATTGGTTTGAGAGTCCATGCCATGTCAAGTTATTGCACTATGCCTGGCAAAAGGAGGTGCAATATGATATTAGGTGATATTTCATGACTTCTGTCACCTCAGTGTATTAGTAGCAGCCCTATAGAAAGTTTCAGATCTTTAAACTATGAAAGCAAAGAAGGAATACTTGTTAATGGATCATATCTGAACCACTTTAATTCTGACAGTGATAGTGTACTGTCTGCATCTGGTACAGACAGAAAACAAAAGCAAGAGCTTAATGGAGGAAGTTTGAAAATCACCTTGAAAGTTAGTTATAATAAGACTAAAATTATGTATACCTGACCTATCGTGGAGGTGGGGGGGGGGGGGGGGGGGGGTTGGCCAAGTGCTAGTAGGACTTACACATAGAGGGTTCCCTACAGACTTAATCATTTGTATAGACAGTTCAACCAGCCTTGAGAATCGAGAATCTCAATGATTTTGCCTGTTATTAACTTCGATACTAATAAGATATCGGTACCAGGAATTTCAAGACTTTTGTGAATGTATTAATTTTAAGTTTGTGATATAATTACAAATTTTCAATTTCATGATTTTTCCATTTACTTCTACTGTGAAACATTGCTTCTTGCCAAATTTCATGACTAAATAAGTTGTAATGAGTGAGTTTGCAGCTACCAAAATATGTGAAATGAATGGCCATATTTTTTGATTGCAATTACTTTTACACCGGCAACACGTTCACCCATTCCTATCCATTAACCAAATGGACAAAAATACACAGTCAGATAATAAATGACAATTCTTTTTCTGTTTGAGATAATTACAAATCAACAACTTTCACATATTTGCTGCACTTGTCGTGCGAATCCTTGCTTCTTGGGCAAATTTTATGATTCTAGGCCAAAATGAAGTACCCTTTAGGTTTTGATGAGCAAGTTTGCAAAAGTCAAAATATGTGACATAAATGGCAGTACCTTTTGATTACGTCAACTTAAAAGCTTACATTTATTGCACTGCCAAGAGACCTTAGATCTTAGTTATGTGACATAAATTTCAACTTGATACGTCCCTTAATGACCTGACAGACAAAACAGCTACATTATGAATGACAAAAAGTGTTTTTTTTTCCCCATGTAATTTAATTACAAATTATAAATGTTGAGATTTTTACCTTTGGTTCTACTGTGAAACTTAGTTTCTTGCCAAATCTCATGATTCTATGTCAACGGGAAGTACCTTATAGGTTTTGATGAATGAATCTGGGAGTATCAAAATACCTGCATCTATACTCTGCAAACCACCATGAGAGGCACAGCAAGAGGGTACATCCCATGGTGCCAATTATTAGGGTTTCTTCCCGTTCCATTCACGAATGGAGAGTGAGAATAATGCTTGTTTGAATGCCCTAATGTGTGCTGTAATTATTGTAATCTTATCCTCACGATGCCAATGTGAGCAATATTGTGAACAATAAGTTGTAGTATATACCTAGAATCATCATTTAAAGACAATTTTTGAAACTTTGTTAACAGACTTTCTCGGTTTAGTTTACCTCTGTCTTCAAAAGACTTCCAGTTCAGTGCCTTCAGTATCTTTGTGACACTCTCCCCCAGATCAAACAAACCTATGAGCATTTGTGCTGCCCATCTGTGTATAGTGCAACATCCACTGTTAGTCCTCTTTGGTACGAGTCCCACACACTTGATAAATTTTCTGGAACTGGTTGCACAAGGGATTTGTAAGCAATCTCCTTCGTAGACTGATTACACTTCCCCAGTATTCCAGCAATAAACTTAAGTCTATCTCCTGTTTTACCCACGACTGAGTCTATGAATCATTCCATTTCACATCCATACAAAGTGTGACACACAGATATTTTTATGGGTTGACCAATTCCAGCAGTGACTCATTGATGTTAAAAGATATTACATTTTCTGGTTTTGTGGAGTGCACAGTTTGACATAGCCAAACATTTAAAGCAAGTTCCCAATGTGCACCACTTTGAAATTTTATCAAGATCTGACTAAATATTTATGCAGCTTCTCCCAGATAGAGCTTGATTATAGATAACTGCATCACCTGTAAAAAGTCTTAAGTTACTATTAATATCATCTTCCATGCCATTAATATACAACGTGAACAGCAAGGCTCCTAACACATTACCCTGGGGCTCACCTGAAGTTACTTCTACATCTGACGATGACCCTCCACCCAAGATAACATGCTGCATCCTCCCTACCAAAAAGTCCTCAATTCAGTCACAAATTTCACTTGATAAGCAATATGATCTTACTTTTGACAATAAGCATATGTTTGGTTCTGAATCAACTGCTTTTCGGAAATCGAGAAATACTTCTTCTACCTGATTGCCATGATCCAAATGGTTTCAGTATGTCATGTGAATGATGGGAGTTTGGTTTCCCATGATGGATGTTTTGATAATACATTCTGGTTGGTATTGAGAAGGACTTTCTGTTCAAGATTCTACAGCAAATCGATGTAAAGGATATTGGATGGTTGTTTTGTGGATCATTTCTGCTACCCTTCTTGTAAATGAGTGTGACCTGTGCTTTTTTCCAAGAACTGGGGATCTATGATATAGTTAGCAGAGGGGCTAACTCAGCTGCAAATTCAGTATATAATTTGATAGGGATTCCATCAGCCCCTGGAGCTTTGTTCAGTGGATCTTTTTCTCAATATCACTGATACTAGTGCTTAGTTTATTCACCTTTTCAGTGGCATAAGAATTAAATTGGGGCAATTCTGCTGAGTTTTACTTTGTATAGGAACATTTGAAAATGGAGTTAAGCATTTCAGCATTTGCTTTGCTACCCTCAATTTTGGTTTCTGTGTCATTCAGTAAGGACTGGACCTAAGTTTGGTGTCACTAACAGCCTTTACACATGACCAGAATTCTTTGAGATTTGTCAAATATCATTTGGCAATATTCCGCTACAGGCCTATTTGTTGCCACAAGACCCAATATATTTTCGTCATGATGGGGCTACTAACAATCTGTTCTAGGAAGTTTCCAGAGATGGCATGTAGAAATGTTTCACAGGATGTCTTATCACACCTGTCATTAACAAAACTGATTTTGCCAGTTGGTTGATGATTGTTGGCTTCACCAATGATAAGATTATGACAAGGGAACCTATGTACAAATGAACAGAGGTTTTCTCTAAAGTTGTTGGTTACATCCTTTATTGGGTGAAAGAAGGATCCAGTTATCATTTTATGCCCACCAACCCTGGTACTAAGTCTTGCCCAAATAGCCTCACATTGAACTTCAATTTCCCATTTGCGTATCCTTTAGGTAAAGTTATGTATTTTTCTGAAAAATCTCACTGCTATCAATTTCAGGTTTCAACCAGCTCTCTGTAGCTGGTATTACGTGGACTTCACTACTTTTTGTGAGCATTTCAAACTCTAGCACTTTGTTGCAAATGCTTCAGCAGTTTAGCATTAAGATTTTAATACTCTCACCTATGGGCGACATTTCTTTCAAACTTACCCTGGTACTTCTGGGTTTCCTGTAGCTGTTGTTACCTGAATTGGATGGAGAGTTTCCTAATCTAAAAACCCATATATGCACTTCACACAGAGTCAACTGCCTGAGTAGCAGCATCTGATGTTCAGTGTACACATAACCCATTTATCATGAGCCTACAGTTCTCAGCCCTACGGCGCAAGTCGAGGAAGTTGTTGCCCAGCTTGTCACAGAAACTTCGAAGCCTCTGGTTCAGTCCTTCCACTCGAACTAAAGGGCCACGATTAGTTCTGGGGACAATGCTGTAAATTGTGAGCTTCGTTCAGACTCCATATTCAACATGGTTTATAATCCGCAGTTAATTTCACCCTGTTCTCTCAGTGCCTGCTGGAATAGCCTCTTCAATATGTTGAATGAGGCTCCTTGGCATACACACTGCACGCTCCTGTTGCCATTTCCTGTCCCTTCTTGCCATTTCCATGAGGGGTACCATCATTCACTCTTAAATTTGAACTGCCAGTGAGCAATACACCCCTACCGTTTTGTGTTTGCCTCCTCTCAACACTGAACTAAACCGGTTTCCCCAAATCAAGTGAAGTGAGTTGCATTGGCTCAGTTTCTGGGAAAGACAGCACCCCAAACTTGGTGGTTAGTGGGATTGGTACGACACCCTGGGTCTGATGCTGGTATCACAGGTACATGACTCTTGGGAGGTCTTCCAGCACACCAGTTTGCAGCAGCTGCCAATTGTTTGACAGCAGTCAGGTTTATTTCCAGCTGCATATTAACTTCAACCAACTCATCCCACATTAAGAGAACAGCATTCACAATGGAGCTTCCTTTTTCCTGGTGTAATGTATTACAACTTGAAATTGAACCAAGTGATAATCATTTAATCTACTGAACTAAAAAGTTACTAATTCCCTATAGGAATTGAAGCAAACACACAAAACAAGATTTATATTAAGATAACACAAAAACCTATGTTAAAAATTACTAGTTTTCTATTGAGGTTGATTACAGTTGTTAGGGAACACGAAAACAGAGTTCATTTATGATAAATGTAGGTAGTATATAGGGCTACTCCTCTTTAAGGAAAACTAGGTATAACAGAAAATTTTAGAATATTTGCTACAGTAACTAAATCATGTGAGATAAATGGCAACACTATGGGATTGTGTTGACTTGGAAGCTTCAAGCTTTTACCCTGCTAAGGGATCATAGGCCTTAGTATGTGACATAAATTTCAGCTTGATACCTCTGTCAGTTTCTGAGAAAAAGGGTTTTTAATGGTTAGACAGACAGGTGTACAAAAAAACAGTGTGATCCTATAAGGGTTCCATTTTTACCAGTTGAGGTACGGAATCCTAAGAAGGGCAAATTGACAAGAAAGTCATAGAACCAAGTAATCACTTGTTGTATTTATGATAGTTGTAGATAACAACTGGATAGACATTTGAGGAACTAAACATGAGTAAAAATGAACTGGCTGTTTTAAAAAATTAAGCTTCTGCTGTGCGTGAAAAGAAAAGTAAACAGATTGTATAACCAGTTTCGTCTTCCGACCGTGAAACATGGGTGTTTAACCTAAAATCCATGCAAAAACTGAGGGTTGCTCAATGAGGATGAACGTTACTTGATGCAAATTAAGAGGAGGGATGTGCGGGGGGGGGGGGGGGGGGGGGTGGTATCAAGGTACTTAATGGATTGTAAAATGCAATTACGATTGATGGAAGGGTAATGGAGGACGGCAGAGCATGAAGCCAAGTGAGTGGATGGTAGATAGACAAAGGAATTCTTTGCTGCATTCTATGAGATATAAAAGAACGAGATAGTGACTAATGAAAGGTGGGTATATGACATTAAAAGTATGCTAGAATGACGTTGTTGCATATAGCTGAAGTCCCGTAATGTATTTAAAAGTCTAGGAGGCCTTCATCTAGCATTGGATGTCAGATACTCGTGTCATGTATCACAATTCAGTATCCCCCTTACAGACTGCTGGGATGCATAGAAGGTGATGAGTACAATAACGATATTTTTGGGAGTGGGAACCCATGTCTGTGGACAAGCAATTTGCATACTAAAAGAACAAATGTGTGCAACACAACAAAAATGTATTCTACATGTCTAATGGGTGAAAGTGTAACAGTGATGTAACATGACTCTGATAAGAAACTGTATTCCCAGGTAAGACAGTGAATGTACTTGCTTATTTCTTTACTTAATAACAGAGTTTATCTGCTGATCATAGACTCAAATTTCTGTGGGTCATCACATTTCTCAGGTGTTTAAACATTATTCATTTATCAAATTAATCTGGCTTCTTGTGCCATTGTGTTGTTTTGTATACTTTATATTATAATGTTTAATAAATTCATTACATTTTAAGCTGGAATTAATGGTTACTGCAAGATTTATGGCGAAATGACTGTAGATGGACATTAGCAACACTGTGACTTACAGCATCTCACCCTCTCTAACAGCTTTGTTTCTCCAAATGTTTTGTCAGATATCTTTAGAAGTTTTCTAGCAAACTGAAAGAAATCATTAAGATCTCTCTAGCAGCTGTTGGCCATCATGCTTACAGTTCTGTGACAAAAGGTGTTACTCTGACATTGTCTATCTGTAAGGAAGAAGGTCCTCTTGACAATTTTCAAACAGAAAAGTGCTTGATGTTGTTGTTGTTGTTGTTGTGGTCTTCAGTCCAGAGACTGGTTTGATGCAGCTCTCCATGCTACTCTATCCTGTGCAAGGTTCTTCATCTCCCAGTACCTACTGCAACCTACATCCTTCTGAATCTGTTTAGTGTATTCATCTTTTGGTCTCCCCCTGCGATTTTTACCCTCCACGCTGCACTCCAATACTAAATTGGTGATCCCTTGATGCCTCAGAATATGCCCTACAAACCTATCCCTTCTTCTCGTCAAGTTGAGCCATAAATTTCTCTTCTCTCCAGTTCTGTTCAATACCTCCTCATTAGTTATGTGATCTACCCATCTAATCTTCAGCATTCTTCTGTAGCACCACATTTCGAAAGCTTCTATTCTCTTCTTGTCCAAACTATTTATCATCCATATTTCACTTCCATACATGGCTACACTCCATACAAATACTTTCAGAAACAACTTCCTGACACTTAAATCTATACTTGTTGTTAGCAAATTTCTCTTCTTCATAAATGCTTTCCTTGCCATGGTCAGTCTACATTTTATATCCTCTCAACTTTGACCAACAGTTATTCTGCTCCTCAAATAGCAAAACTCATTTACTACTTTAAGCATCTCATTTTCTAATGTAATTCCCGCAGCATCACCCAAATTAATCTGACTATATTCCATTATCCTCGTTTTGCTTTTGTTGATGTTCATCTTATATCCTCCTTTCAAGATACTGTCCATTCCATTCAGCTGCTCTTCCAGGTCCTTTGCTCTCCCTAAAGAATTACAATGTCATCGGCGAACCTCAAAGTTTTTATTTCTTCTCCATGGATTTTAATTCCAACTCTGAATTTTTCTTTTGTTTCCTTTACTGCTTGCTCAATATACAGATATAATAACGTCGGGCATAGGCTACAACCCTGTCCCACTCCCTTCCCAACCACTGGTTCCCTTTCATGCTCCTCTTCTCTTATAACTGCCATCTAGTTTCAGTACAATTGTAAATAGCCTTTCGCTCCCTGTATTTTACCCCTGCCACCTTCAGAATTTGAAATAGAATATTCCAGTCAACATTGTCAAAAGCTTTCTCTAAGTCTAGAAACGTAGGTTTGCCTTTCCTTAATTTATTTTCTAAGATAAGTCATAGGGTCAGTATTGCCTCACGTGTTCCAACATTTTTTACGGAATCCAAACTGATCTTCCCCGAGGTCGGCTTCTACCAGTTTTTCCATTCATCTGTAAAGAATTCATGTTGGTATTTTGCAGCCGTGACTTATTAAATTGATAATTGTAATTTTCACATCTGTCAACATCTGCTTTCTTTGGGATTGGAATTATTATATTCTTCTTGAAATCTTAGGGTATTTCGCCTGTGTCGTACATATTTCTCACCAGATGGTAGAGTTTTGTTAGGTCTGCCTCTCCCAAGGCTGTCAGTAGTTCTAATGGAATGTTGTCTACTCCTGGGGCCTTGTTTTGACTTAGGTCTTTCAGTGCTCTGTCAAACTCTTTATGCAGTATTATATCTCCTATTTGATCTTCATCTACATTCTCTTCCATTTCTATAATATTGTCCTCCTGTACATCACCCTTGTATAGACGCTCTATATACTCCTTCCACCTTTGTGCTTTCCCTTCTTTGCTTAGAACTGGGTTTCCATCTGAGTTCTTGATATTCATGCAAGTGGTTCTCTTTTCTCCAAAGGTCTCTTTAATTTTCCTGTAGGCAGTATCTATCGTAACCCTAGTGGTATGTACACCCTTACATTTGTCCTCTAGCCATACATGCTTAGCCATTTTGAACTTCCTGCCAATCTCATTTTTGAGGCGTTTGTATTCCTTTTTGCCTGCATCATTTACTGCATTTTTATATTTTCTCCTTTCATCAATTAAATTCAGTATCTCTTCTGTTACGCAAGGATTTCTGCTAGCCCTCGTCTTTTTACCTACTTGATCCTCTGCTGCCTTGACCACTTCATCTCTCAAAGCTACCCATTCTTCTTCTACTGTATTTCTTTCCCTCATTCTTTTCAATCGTTCCCTAATGCTCTCCCTGAAGCTCTCTACAACCTGTGGTTCTTTCAGTTTATCCAGGTCCCATCTCTTTAAATTCCCACCTTTTTGCAGTTTCTTCAATTTTGATCTGCAGTTCATCTGCTTGATATTAACAAAAATATAAATTTCATTATGTTTATGTACAACTTTTCTCTAATCAGTCTTGAGTAATAGCCCATTGTCACAGCCATATCACTCACTCGGGTTTAAATGTTACTTGTGGACTAAATAATCCTATCTTATAAACCTTAATTCCTTACAGTATTGCCTGCAAATCAGCAAATACACCCATAAATAGTTCACTGTTGTTTCACTATAAGGATTTGCACAAATTAATTTTGTAATCTGTATCACTAAAGAAATGTGTGTGTTGGGGGGATATGTCTTTCACTGAGTGTCATATGCAGTGTTTTAATGTATAATCTGCTCTATATTTTCAGCATTTTGTTTGTGCCAAGTGTGAAAAACCTTTTCTGGGCCATAGACATTATGAGAAAAAGGGTTTAGCCTATTGTGAAACTCATTACCATCAGTTATTTGGAAATTTGTGCTTTGTCTGTAACCAAGTGATTTCGGGAGATGGTAAGTGGCATTTGATATTGGTAATTTAATGGAAAACTACATTCATCAGATATTTAATCATATTTTGCTGTTACAGTTTTCACTGCTATGAACAAAGCTTGGTGTGTTCACCACTTTGCATGTTCCATCTGTGATCAAAAGATGAATCAGCGTACCAAGTTTTACGAATTTGACTTGAAGCCTGTGTGTAAGAAATGTTATGAGAAATTTCCATCTGAATTGAAACGCCGATTACGTAAGGCTCATGAACAGACACCCAAGAAAACCTCTGCATAAGATGAAAGGTAATAACTATATCATTGACAGTTATTGTACTCACCATTTTATTTTATATGCTATTTAGGTACTTGAATTATATGTGTCATCTTGTATTAGGCTCTGCAGAAATGTCGCTCTACCATTACAAGGAAAAAATATTCCCTTTATTACAAAATACAGACCTAGAACAGAATTCAATAAACAAGGTGCAGGGTGTTTTCATGTATTAGACAAGCACTGTCTCCAACACTCAAGTGGGAACCAGTTCCCCTGCAAGCAGGCTCTGACACTCCAGCTCAGTATTCAGACAGTGTGGTGGATGGTGTATCAATTATAGGATTTAGAATCAGCCCCAGAAGGAAGTCAAAGAAAATTGTTGCACCATTAAGCTATTTAGACTTGTATCAGTAGCATCTGCTCACAGAACTCTCTACGAATGAAACCTTACAAAGTAATATAGTACATCGTCTGACCAATTCATGTACTATTGCTCAATGTCAGTACTGCAACATCTCTGTTGTAGTGTGTGTGTAATGGAGAACTTGATCTTGAAATGTTGATCGTTTTTATGATGAGGTATAAATAAATCTATGTATGGGAACTCTCAGAAGAGTTGACACTGTAGCTCTGAGAAACCTCAACAGTTTCATCGACAGCCTCTGCACAATATGAAAATCAGAGTATGGTGTGGAATTAGTGTGATGCAAATTATTAGACCAATCTTTTTCGAGCAAACCACATCTTCTGAAAGGTACATGAACAATAAACTGGAACCTTGTTTCAAAGACCTAACAGCTGTTGGAAAAAAAAGCTATGGTTATTTCACACAGAACGTTATAAGAGCAAACAGTTCCAGTGTTTATATGACAGTACAACTAACAGTTTTTCTTGATAAAAACTGTTGTTATGTCAGAGAGAATATTAACAACATTCTTCGGCAGAAGAGAAGTACCAACATAAATAACATAAGCTTTCTGAGATTTAGGACATTTAGAAAGCTTTTATCGTTACAACATATTTACTATCTCCTGTAGAATTTGCATGCAGCTATCTTTAAAATTAGATTATTATGCACAGTGAGCACCAGTGATTCATTTAACGTGGTTTGGTATTTGTAGTTTACTCCTTTGATGCTGTATGGGAAATATTTTGCAGCATCTTAGTTAAGGCAATATTCTTAGAGCAGAGTCTTGCTATTAAGTTCACAGTTGATAAGGAGTGAATTTTTTCTATGACATCACAGTACATCACCTTCTAGATGAGATTTCTTGTTGACAAAATACAGTTGTTTAGAAACACAATTGCAGCCTTTAAGTGAACATGAGATTTTGTGATTTGTGTGGACTAATGCTGAAAGAGTTATTCATTTTCTGTTCCGATATTGTCTCTTTGAATGACTTGTTCAAGACCTCTATTTTGTCATCCTTTCATTTTATCTTTAATGTTCGGAGTGAAGTAACAGAGGTGAAATTCAGTGAATGGATGGGGATATGGTTGTGAATGTGTTGCACATTTGGATTTAAAGTTGCTCAGCAGTGATCGCCATATGAACAGAAGCATTTTTTGGAAGAGCACCCGTGACTTCTGTTGCCACAAATTGGGTTCCTTCAGTGTAGACTTGTGTCTAAATGTTTTGTTGTTGTCCAGTAATAATCAGAATTAACCATTTAATCTTGTGGAAAGGTCAACAAAGCCTTGATGTTTGAGTTGAACATTCATAATATCCTATTACAGTGTTATCTCGATGCTTTGTGTTATGGGAAAGTAGTCTGATGATAACCAGAAGATAATCAGAGGGCAATATGAGGCAAAGCTCTGAGTTCGATGGCTTAAAAAAACACGTGGACAAATCACAATTACAGACAGTGAGGTGATGTGAATTTGATGGCCGCCTGGTGGTGCCTGGTGAGCCCTCTCTAGCAGTGGCACATGGTTGCTAGTTTAAATGTTTCATCTTTGGAGATGAGTATGGTGCTTGACATGCTGAGTACAGTCAGCAAACAGGCTGTCAATACTACACCCCTTATCCCCTCAAAAAATAGTGCACTATCGTTGCATAGTGTGAATGCAGGCGACGAGAAGATGTGGTGGAGCTAAGGCCTCCATCTAACAGCAGGGTGATTGCAGAATTGGTACTGCTGTTAATGCAGTCACCTTACTGATGCAGGCTCGGTGTGTGTGAGTGACTTCACTGTGAATGGCACTGGATACTACGGCAACGGTAGCATAGGCAGGCAGGGCTCGACCTCCATGGCAAGGTCATATGATGACCCATGTGCATGAATGTCAGGCACCAGCAAGGACTGCTCGTGACTGCCGTCTGGATGCAGGCAGCATTTCTAAAACTTGAAAGTCTGTGGTAGGATAATAATAATCACAGAAATGTACTTATTTTAGTGTTTTTGATGGATGCCTCAAGTGACACAAGTGGTATAAAGAGTCAACCTGTCATCTGAGTGATGATGGTGGATTCCCAGTTAGAGGCTTGCTGGAGACATGGTAGAAAACTTTATCCTTCATGCAGAACTTTGCTGTGAAGTTGGCTAGTGAAGCTGTATTGAGTGTGACATAGATGCAGCAGAGTGCAGTGCCGACAACAACATAATAAGTTCGTCTGCGAAATGTCATGGAAAGACAAACTGTGATCGGTATTGAAAACAACACCAAAGCATTTTCCCTTAGATCTGACACTGGACTCTGGGACCTTGAAAGGGTGAATGAAATGTTCACCTTCACTATTCGATTGAGGAGAGAACAGTGCCATATTTGGATATGATTCCCATTTCATTGGCAAAGAAATTCCAATGAAGAAAATTGTGGACCATTGTGAATCAATAATCATTTAATTGTTAACAGGTGTTAATAGTTGCATTAAAGTTGTTAGAAAGTCTAATTTTTCCATTCAGTTTTCTTATGATAATTGTACGAGATGCCCAATGACTGGAAGAAATAGGCTTCAGTACAAGAATTTGTCCTAATCTGTAGAGTTCAGAAGCATCTTTTTCACGAATGGCATTGTGAGCATTGTCTTGGAGCACAATTTACACATGAAAATTCTTTGTGTGTTCCAGGATGCCAGCAACCACATGTTTATATTTTTCACACAACTGATGAATGCTGAGTTGGTAGACTTGCGTGTCAATAGCACTCTCATTGTTCTGAATATTTAATCCAAACAAATCAGATGCATTCCATGCCAAACATAATGGGACTTGAGTGCGACTGAACTACTGTGAATGGCACTAATACAGTCCTATTTTGATTATTTGCTTACAGGGTGCACATCCAAAGGAGATACTTTGCCTTTATAGCATTTTAGGTACAGGTTTGGGTTTTGGAGCTAGGGTGTCCCAATTGCTCGCAAGTAGTTCGAGTAATCAGTGTAATTGAAGCACTAGTATCTAACTGAAATGGTACTCAACGATTGCATATCTGTAAAGATACAAATAGTTTGTGGTTTGTTCTGTGAATATGACTGAGAGTTTTGATTTTAAGAACACTGCTTTTTATCTGTACAGAGAGAGAGAGAGAGCGAGAGCGAAGGAGCCTTCTGCTGTTTGTCCATGTGAAGAAAGCCAGTTTTATTTATCCAAGTTTTACGCCATGTGTGTTGCTTTATGATTTTTGTGCTTGCATTTACGGTTCAGTATGCAGAGATGTTGAATCTTATTCCATAGATCCAAGTAGTTACAAATCACAAACTCGTCATCAGAGAAGTCTGTTGTGCCCATTGGTGTAATGAGGAGAATGAACATTAGAACACATCAAACACTATAGAAGGATTAAAATGTAAATGTATTTATTTACAATATATTTTACATAAATGATACATAACTTTGTATCCTTCAGTCTCCCCCCCCCCCCCCTCTCTCTCTCTCTCTCTCTCTCTCTCTCTCTCTCTCTCTCTCTCTCTCTCTCTCTCTCTCTTTCTCCCTCCCCCCTCCCTCCCTCCCTCCCCCTCCCCCATCTCCCTCCTCTCTCACCCCTCTCCCCCTCCTCCCTGCCCCCCTCCTCCCTGCCCCCCTCTTTCTCCCCCCCTCCCCCTTACACTAGTACTTAATTCACAATACTATTGAGCAGCTGTTGCAGTGACAGTGTCGAGCGAGGTTTGGCATGTCTCACTGTCTACATTTGTAAAATCCCACCACATTATCATCTGTATGGTCAGTGTAATTGGAGTGTAGTCTGATGATAATCTGAGAACAGTCTGAGTGTGGTAGCTTAAAAAGACTCGCAGACCAATCACAGTTGTGGGCAGTAAGACGACAAATTCTGCATCCTCCTGTGACATGTATAGCGCCACCTGGCGGCTTCTGTCAAGCTCCCTCTAGTGGAGGCCCAAGCACCACCTGATGGCTTGTGCAAATTCCCTCCATTGGCGGCCCACAGCAGCCATTTTAAATGATTCTTCTGTGGAAAATAGAGTGACATGCCGAGTGCAGTTATGAACAAACTGTTTATACTGCACAAGTGATTTTCTTTTGCTCATGTGTAAGATTTTCAGGAGAGATTTGTACAAAGTGTTGATGTCTCCAACTTCTGTATGTGAATAAGGGCCACTGTCTTTACGTTTATTCTTGTATCATCAACAGCATTTCTGATTGTGAGGCAACACGATCTTTTCAAGAATTTACACACTTGCTTTCTGTGGTTTCACAAGGAACTTCATAACTGCTATCTGCTCTCCAAAGTTTGTATTACTTCCCCTCATCACATATACAGACCATATGTGGAAAAGAACAGAACTGCACTTATCACAGTGTTGACTAGAAATTGCAAGCAATTGAGATTCTTTTGGGGAGTGGACAAAGAAACTACTTCATTCTAAAAATATTGCATTCAGTATAATCTGTTCTGCAAACACAATCATAAGACCCCTTACATTTTCAACCACCTTGCTAAAAAATTAAAAATGACCAGTGAGAAACTATATATTTTCTTGTCAGAGTAGAGAATTATCTCTGCAAACTCCTTCTGACATCTGAAGGGCTACCCAAGACTAATTTAACTTTTATGTTTATTATTGTGAGTAACTAAAATGCATGGGCTTTTTTAAAAATAATTGTAATATTGGCACTAGAATTGTTATGTAGTCCACCCATTCTGATTTTGGTTTTTCGTTTTATCCCATAGTAATCGTGTATAGTGACTGATTTCTAACAATAGTACAGTCTTCTGCATTCCTGGCCATATATTATTAATATTAAATTGACATATTATTACTGATGCAGTGTTATTAGTGTGGCTGTTATTCAGTGTACTTATTAATTATCCATCTATTGTAATGAATGTTACATTATTGTGGTTGGAGGTTCTGGAGATGTGTGGGTTCTCAATGAAGCAGTTTGTTTGTCTGAGGGATCAGGGCAAATGAAGGTATGGTAGGCACAAAATCATCCAGGTTTACATTATTTGGTAGTATGGAGAATGCAAATGTAAAAATACACCAGCATTTTTTTTAATACTACGGCGCTCTGGAAACACATGAACTATATAGAACTATGACGAACTTATAACAGCAATATAAAATTTGTTTCAGTGCTTGTACAAACATTTCAGAATGTCTGAAAACAGTTCAGAGAATTACTGGAAAAAATTGTGAAGATGATAAAGAGTGTCTAGAAATATGCACATTTTAAAAATGGTATTTTATTAAGACTCACAATTTTCTAATGAGAGTTGTAACTGAGTCGAGTGAATTTTATGCTGATATTAAATTTGTGTTAATTAATGTTAATTAGGAGATCATTAAGCAAAAGTTAACTGTATTGTACAGATAATGTACCCTCTATTCATCTGTTCCAGGATGCAAGACATCTACAAAATTCAGATTCCAGAATAAAAATATGCAACTCTTATTTCACCCCTACAACTACTGTGCCTTACTGAAGTGCCTGAAATTTTTGTGTTTTCCACACTCTGGCTGCAGTGTTCTGTATGAGCCTATATTGACAGTTGCGTGATTACATTATGAAATTATTATTGACCAACAACCTATATTGATGCATATTTATAATTTTATGTACATCTCCACTAAAATAACTGTAACTGTACAATCTTATGCATGCCATATTTATAACATTTACTATTTTGATAGTGCTTAATCCTAAAAAAATTCATTTATGTTGTTACAGTTGTAATATTAACCATTCTACCAGCGGGAGTTCTGTAATATGTGTTATACATGTTTGTTCAAATAACAGATTAAAATAGAAACTTCTTTTGTGGCAACACTGTTGGATGCCCCAATCAGGATCATTATCAAAACGTGTAAAGTAACAATAAAAACAATCAATTTTTGACAAAATAAGGCAGTTGGATAGATAAAACTATCTACTCATCAAGTGGCAAACACACACATAAAAAATTATAATTAGGCAAACGTTTGGAGCCAGTGGCTCCTTCCTCAGGGATAAGGGCTGAAGGGGAAGGAAGAGGCAGGAAGGAAAAAGACTGTAGAGTTTTAGGAAAAGGGGTAGATTCCAGGAAAGTCACCCACTTACCTACAGTATGAGAAGGGGCTCACCCAAATTCTACCCCTTTTCCTTCCTCTTCAACTCTTCTGCCTGAAGACGGAACCACTGGCTCTGAAAGCTGTCTAATTATAATCTGTTATGTGTGTGTTCTGCTGCCGCTTGATGAGTAGATTTTTTTTTTTATCTATTCAATTACCTTAAAATGTTTAAAGTGTAATAACTGGTTTAATAATTTGCCATTTTTCTCAGTTGGATGTAAACAGTACATGCACAATTTTGAACAAAACATTGCACAGCGTTACAATATTTAACAGTATAAATAAATAAGTAATCCCAACCCCAACACACACAACCAATAGGAACAGCAACATCAGCATGGAGGAGTATATTAGAAAAAGTGATACTGTAACTTGAATGCAACTGTGATCTTATGAGTTAGTATTTTTTTCAGGCGCAAAGGAATGCTTCCCATTCCTACTTTACATTACTTTCTTCAGTGCAAAAATTTCCCACTTTGTAATATTTTCAAAAAGTAATGTGTGCAGTGAAAATTATGTGTTCTGAAATTTTATTATCTTAATTTATGTTCACTTTTGGATTGAAGCCTAGTATACAGATTTCCTGTTAAATGATCATGCAGTAGCCTGCTATTTCTGCTTCCCATTTCTTTCTTTAATTGATATTGTCCTGTGTCTTCAACTGAAGAGGTTGTAAGATAAAAGTTTTTGCTCTCCATTATTGAGGAATACTAATTAGAAGATAAATATGCCATTACTTAAATTTCATTCTTTAATTTTGTCAGTGAAGCACAGTCCTCATTTATAGAAAATGCGATCAGTTTTTTATAACTTGGTGTGTCCATTCGTTGATCATTTGTTGTTGCTCCCCCCTCTGCCCCCCTGCCCTGCCCCTCCCCCTCCCTTTCTCCACGTGTGCGACACACACAGTGGGTTCTGTCATAGATAATTTTAACTGTGATGTTGAACTTATATTTTGATTGCCATTTGATGTCCAATGATATCTGAATATGAAGTAAATGTGTTTTAGGAGATTAATAGAACTGAATGAAATGTCACTAAGAGCTGAGAAAATATGAAAGGCATGGTAGATCGTTCATAGCCATACTAGTGTGTGCAGGTTCACTTCAGTACATTAGTTCTGAGATCATTATCACCTATCTTTAAATTAGTTAGTAGACCATCGTAATGTATTTTTATGAATATAAAATCAAATTAACTTATTGATGTATGCTTTTACAGAACAAAAATGATTTTTTAAATACACAAGATTGCATTCGTTCCAGGAGCATTGGTATCTTTTAAGTTGCCTGGTTTGAAACATTCCTATTTTGGATCAGTGCAATGTATTGAGACAATTATTTGTTAATCAAACTTCATTTAGGTGCTGTATTTGGACTTTGGATCACATATCTCTGACAGTTATAGTCGATGTATTAAAACTTGGTGTGTCATTTATTACAAGACAAACAATTGAAACTGCCATTATTGTTATATTATTAATTATTTTGTAGTACTTTCCATATATTAAAATGGATTTATTTTGTACTTTTTATAGATTGATTTATATATGGTTAAGCACATTGAAGATTTATATTTCTGTGTTAATTAATAATAGTCTGATTAAAATTATTTGTTAATTTACATCTGTCTAGTGCCACTACAGTTTTGTTACAATTTGCCCTTGATTGTGGCTTGGTCAAACAAGAATGATTGACAGTGCAGGCAGAAAGCACCATTTCTCACTGTGACCAGTAATATGTAAACAATATGTGGACAGATTTCTTTGCTCCACTAGTTAAATGACACTTGTTGCAATTGTGACACTTGGTGTGCACCTCTAACATGCAAGTGAGTTAAATGTTATGTTGTGTCACATTGACGGTGGTGGGCAGTTTGCACTTTGTGTTGAGAGCTCTGGTTGGAGGTACTAAGTTACAAAATGCGAAGTGTCAATTCACAAGTAATTTTAATAACTCAGTAACTTACATTTCTTTCATACATGACATTATTAAAAAAAATCATTAGTTGTAATTCGTTTTAGTAAGTGATTTTGCATTATTTTTGTGCATAGCAAATTATGTCGTCCAGTTAAAGTAACTCACAAAATAATTATGTAGGATGCGTTAAAGGATTATGCTTTTTACTTACATAATGTATTAGTGTGTCATTGAAGGGAAAGAAATTTTATTAAATTATCAACATTGATCATTACTACCTTGCTGATATTAAACCCCATTGAATTCAAGATATAAATTAACTACCCTTGTAAATGAAAAAAATCTTAAGTGATTACCATATTAATTTATTATTAACTTCTGAATAGTGTGTAAAATATAATATTGGTATACATGTAATGTGCTTTGTGCATTTGTGAACCTGTTATAGGATGAGAAAATGATGAATCTCACAGCAATGTGTCATGAAAGCTCAGGTGATGAAGGAAGGTGGGTTTGTTTGTTGCAGTGTGACAAAGTCTTCACATTCCAAACCTCCTCCTGTTGATATTATGTTTTAGGTCGGAAAAATTCTATTTACTTTTCATGTTTAGGGACATATGTGTTGCAGTAATATTACAATTCAACAAGTCTTTTAAAGTAATTTCCAGGAGTCTGGAAAGTGTTGAAAAAATATTTTATTTTGTGGAAGGCAAAATTGTTTGTTAAAACTTTGTCTTCAGTTAAAATATAGAAGTATGTTTATAATTCTCTAGTAACTTCACTACCAAACATTACTAAAAGGTATGAATCTCTGTGTTTCATGAGGATGTTTTGCATAACTTTTGTTATTTTAAACTTGGTGAGATTATATCTAGTTACATATTAACATGTATTAATCTCATCTCTGTTGAATTAAATCAGCTTTGTGTATGTACTCTTGTTAAATTCCAAATATATCTCAGAAAATGATAATATTATCAAGAAATTTCTTGTGAACACTTTTTGTAAAACCACATCAAAGCAGTCAAACTAATTTTGCGCTATAAATTCACTACATTAATATGCAGCTTCTTATACCTGTCATTTATTTGTATATAGGATGTGTTTGGTGTGTCACACACAGTGTAATCCAGTAAGAACAAATTCTCCATGTTGTTGTTGTTGTTGTTGTTGTCTTCAGTCCTGAGACTGGTTTGATGCAGCTCTCCATGCTACTCTATCCTGTGCAAGCTGCTTCATCTCCCAGTACCTACTGCAACCTACATCCTTCTGAATCTGCTTAGTGTACTCATCTCTCGGTCTCCCTCTACGATTTTTACCCTCCACGCTGCCCTCCAATGCTAAATTTGTGATCCCTTGATGCCTCAAAACATGTCCTACCAACCGATCCCTTCTTCTAGTCAAGTTGTGCCACAAACTTCTCTTCTCCCCAATCCTATTCAATACCTCCTCATTAGTTGCGTGATCTATCCACCTTATCTTCAGTATTCTTCTGTAGCACCACATTTCGAAAGCTTCTATTCTCTTCTTGTCCAAACTAGTTATCGTCCATGTTTCACTTCCATACATGGCTACACTCCAAACAAATACTTTCAGAAACGACTTCCTGATACGCAAATCTATATTCGATGTTAACAAATTTCTCTTCTTCAGAAACGCTTTCCTTGCCATTGCCAGTCTACATTTTATATCCTCTCTACTTCGACCATCATCAGTTATTTTACTTCCTAAATAGCAAAACTCCTTTACTACTTTAAGTGTCTCATTTCCTAATCTAATTCCCTCAGCATCACCCGATTTAATTTGACTACATTCCATTATCCTCGTTTTGCTTTTGTTGATGTTCATCTTATATCCTCCTTTCAAGACACTGTCCATTCCGTTCAACTGCTCTTCCAAGTCCTTTGCCGTCTCTGACAGAATTACAATGTCATCGGCGAACCTCAAAGTTTTTACTTCCTCTCCATGAATTTTAATACCTACTCCAAATTTTTCTTTTGTTTCCTTTACTGCTTGCTCAATATACAGATTGAATAACATCGGGGAGAGGCTACAACCCTGTCTCATTCCTTTCCCAACCACTGCTTCCCTTTCATGCCCCTCGACTCTTATTACTGCCATCTGGTTTCTGTACAAATTATAAATAGCCTTTCGCTCCCTGTATTTTACCCCTGCCACCTTTAGAATTTGAAAAAGAGTATTCCAGTCAACATTGTCAAAAGCTTTCTCTAAGTCTACAAATGCTAGAAACGTAGGTTTGCCTTTTCTTAATCTTTCTTCTAAGATAAGTCGTAAGGTCAGTATTCTCCATTTTAAATAAAATATCGATGTCAAGTGAAACAAGTTTTAAGTGTGATGACATAAATAAAACTGTCTGTACTATACAGGTTGTAAATACAAATATGTGACATGTGAAAATGGGTGAAGTCTGAAACTAATCAACCAGTAAGTAAACAGCTGCTTTGGTTTAAACATTTAAAAATCTGTTCTTCAATATTTGTGATCTTCAAGCTGTGACATATTGAAAATGTTTATGAACAAATTTGTCTTTATGGATACAAGTTAATAGAGTACTACTACAGAACTTTTATTTACCTAGAGGAGTTACATGCTGACATTTTACCCCATACTACTTTCTGTTGTTCCAAATCTCAGTTTTGTGAAAAGTCATCATGTTTGGTAACAAAGATTCAAAACATCAGTCATTGCCCAGGTAAGTCTATTTGCCTTTGACTACTTTTGATAGCCCTTTAACAGTCTGACTAGCGGCCATTGTCTAGTTCTACTTACCCTTATCTTAAAATTTGAAATACTATACACTGTTTATAAGCCCTACTTCTGTAACTTCAACATTGAAGTTACTCCATAGCCTAGTAAATTTTAACTGGCTTATTAAAACACAAGTTTCTTGTTGCCTTCCTATAATAGCCTTTCTTGGTGCTTTTCACAATGCTGTAATTTACATACATGTTGTTGGAGTATTTCATAAAAAGCCTTCACACACCTACACTTGGCTTTAAGGAATGTTGTCAAGCACACATTCCTTGTTACCTGATTATAATATTGTTCCTTGTTTTTTTATTATTCACATGGTTACATCTCGCTTACTTCAAAAATCGTAGTGCAATACAGACAGATGTACCTTCAATTTGTTACTTTTCCAATTTTATGGACAACTGCCAGATACATGTATTACAATATAGATTCCTAGATCCTGTTGGGAACACCTCTTCCTTAACTGTTAATTTTTTTTAATCATTTGCCAGAGACAAAACCTTTACTTTATAGCTCTTTAATTCTTCCACTTTATGTAATATATTGCTAATTATTACATTTTTCTACATTTACATAAATCTTTTATGCACTAGCATACTGTCAACAGAAATAAGAGTTTTTTTAGACTAATTTTGTTCCTCATTTATTAAAACAAGTGATTAGTGCTTGCTTATCACAGGCAACACAAATGCCATTTATCAGAGCATTGACTAAACAGTTTGTGTGCTGTGGCATCCCATTTGTGGTTTTTTAGTACTGTCAAACTGATTTTGGACATTGGGGCGAATTCGGACAATATGGCTTATTTGCTCTTTGCCACTGCATAGAAACAAAAAGTTACTTATTTTAACGTATGTGTGCCAGTTATTTTAAGAGCAAGATTGCATGTATCACTTCCCACAACTTTTATTCTGCATCAGTTTTTTTCCCTAGGTGAATAATTGACGAACAGTCTCAGTGTTAAAAATCCATGCATTATCGTAAAATGGAAACTTTCTATTGCTGCGCCGAGCAGGAAGTTGTTGTAACTGTAATTGTTGATGCACTCAGTAGCTAACAGCATTGAGACAGTTTCTGTACAAGTTTTTCGAGTTTCTTGTGCAAGGTTATAAAATAACAATGGTTTTTGTAAAACTGTGTACTGTGTTGGGTGATTTCGGACAATGCCAAGAACGTATAAGAGCAGAAGAGGTGCTACAGTACGATGTAATTATGACCCGGAACGTTTAGATAAAGCTATTCGTGATATCCAGAGTAGTAAATTATCATATAGAAAAGTGTGAGATTTGTGTGGTATACCTAAACCAACCCTACAAAATTAAGTGCAAAAAGCACATCTGAAGGAAAAAAAAATGGGAGGACAGCCAGTGCTAAATAAAGAAGAAGAAGAAGAAGAAGAAGAAGAAGAAGAAGAAGAAATATTGAAGCAAGGTATCTTGAGGGCTTTACATTGGGGATTTTCTCCTCACTAAATTGGGTATCAGATATTTAGTTAAAGGCTACCTTGATAAATCTGACCGAAAAGAGATGAAATTTCGTAATAATTTGCCAGGAGAAGAATGGGTTCATTTATTCCTCAAACGACAGTCAAGAGATCTTTCTGTTTGCTTAAGCGAAAGTATTAAACGAGCTCGTGCAGAACTTATCTGTAATATAGAAAATTAATTATATCATTCCATATCACTTATTTGTAACAAAGGGCTACCTTAAAATGTGTAAAATGTCACCAAGATCAAATAAAAAGCATGTAGAATTTTAAAAAAGGGCAGTAACTGTCCATTTTTGCCCTCTATATACTGTAACTTCGGACAGAGATTTAAAATATACGTGTACAAAATCACCCCAATCCATGGGGTGACTTCGGACACTTTATTTAACTGCCTCAGATAAATATACCTACACATACACTTTCTGGTTCTGGGATATTTTATTCGTTACACATATATCCTACCACTTCCATAATAGTCAATTTAATCGCACAATATATATGAAAGTTATAATAAATATAATGACAAAACCGTCTCAAATCACCCCGTTTGACGGTATGCCACCTTCCATTTTCTGTGTTGTTGGCACCTTTCCTCCTCCCCTGTTTAATTATTTTACTAGCAAGTGCATCTTAACGTAATACCCACGACCTTCTCATCCATGCGTAAAAGGATATGTTTTATGTCAATATGTCTTGGATGTTACCCTGTACCATCTGTCAGCATTACCTGTGAAAACAGTTTGTAATTGCCACAATGTAAAGCAGTGGGAACTCGCAGTATTTCATGTGTGAAACACGTGTATCGGATTAGAAGTACCTTTGTACTTAAAGTACATATTTAACACCTTATATGTCTGAACCTTTCCAATAAAATATATATGAAGCCCAAGCATTATTCATAAAGGCTAGGAAAGGTATAAAAATATCTCACCTGAAAATTGGGAAGTCTCTCTTGTTCTATTCAAATAGAGCTTCTAATCATTTTTCACTGGTGTATTATCTTTATACTCAGGTAAGAGGTTTTTCCTGTTACTTCCATACTATAAAGACAGTAACAGAGGGATGTAGACTGCAATCAAAAGGATAGCCGAGAGAAAGAAATTGCTTTGTAGAAAACTAAGTATGAAGTAAAGAAGCAAATTAACTTGGAACCTGGCGGTCATCAGGCACTTAATCTGTAAAGATGGGAGATTCTCTTGAAGTTTAAATTTCCTTATTGTATCACTGTTATAGCGCCCTTTTTCTTTACTCATTTTGGAATCTAACAGAAATACTATATTTGGATGTGGTGTCCTTAATATTCTAAAGGCCCACAGTATCTTGGAAAAAACTTAACACACATTTCATTCTTTATATTTGAACCCTGATGGTTATCTTTAATCAGTACTAATATTTCTATATAAAATGAAGATATTGTCATTATGTCATTTGTGGGCCAAGACATTAAAAAAAAAGGCCAACTCTGCCTCAGGTAAGCAATTACAATAACTATAATTATTTAACTAAAATAAATGGAATCCTTTTTTTTTCAGTTCTTCTACTTAATGTGAGGCCCACCTCACCCGTACTGCTCTCTAGGTGTCCTCAAAATAGTAATTTGACAGCCACCTCCAGGGCCAGAAGAATAAATAGACACTAAGTTTATTTCTGGCCTTCCATTAAATAGTACACTGTTTATAAACATGTATTTCATATCTCCATTAGTGTAGAATGCATGTCATTATACATGATCCATACTTGTATACTTTTACATGACATCTTTTATAGCTTAATTACCCATCCATTATTTGTTCAAAGTCATACGCTTTCTGCAATAAAGCTTAAAAGTAGCATGTGCCTGAGTATCTCACTCATAGTTCTACTTTCCAGAGCTATATTACATTCAAAGCTGACCTCTTCCTTAAAGCTTCCTCTGAATATTCATTTGTATTTCCACATTTATTATCATAAAATTTTAGTTTAGTTTAGTTACAAATACCTTTACTAGTGATTCTACTTTCTTGACGTGGTGAAATCACAAATTAATCACATACTCACTACAACATAAATATTTTTTATACTTTATCATATTTGGTATGACATATAACTTATGTTTGATTTTCTATGATACTGCACAAAGAACTAGATGTAGCAATAACAGATTTTCTGTTCTACTAATGAAGGTTTCCAATCCTCTTAAACTAATTAAAACATTAGTCTCACTATCTATTTCAGTAAATTCTTTGCTATGTTCATTGTCTCTGCACCAAACATATTCAAATTCCTGAGTGCCTATTTCCTCTGTATTCCTTATTTTACCACCTATCTCTTTTATTTGTTCAATAACTTTGCTTCTTACTTGGCCACATTGTTTGTTTATTTGCAGCTGTAAATCCTTAGATAGCTTTGCTAAGGTAGCTGCTATATTAGAAATCTTAGTACCTAGTGTATTATTTGTTAGTTTAATTCTGTCTTAGTGGTTTCAGTGCTACTTTTTAATTCCTTCTTTCATTTTTTCAATTCATCTAGCTCTTCTAATTTCTGTAAATCTCCCCTTGAGCTTTAACTCCATTATACAGTTCGTCCAATATTTTGAGTTTTTCTAGTATTTGAGCTGCTGCTAGTAATCAGCATCTACTAACAACAGTAATCTGTACTTTTCTCGATCTTAATATCCTGTGCTTTTGTTTTGAGATTAACAGAAAAAATCAGTCATATATTTACCTGCAACACTTCACAAACAAATCATTGCCAAAAAATAGTCTGACTTAGTGTTCCGCACTGCTAAACACACTGGGTTACCAACATAGTGTGTGTGTGTGTGTGTGTGTGTGTGTGTGTGTGTGTGTGTGTGTGTAACAATGCCTCAGTGAGCCACTATGTAACCATTGTCATTGTCAACTGCTCGACCAGAACAGTGAAAAGTGTTACTCTGCTGCCATCATTGGTTGACTGCTGCTGATGCTGTCAGAACTCAGGATTCACTCATGGATTTGGAAACAGCACACACAACTCTTCAGTTCTGTCAGTGTTACATTTCTTGATTCACTTGCTGAGGGTTATTTAAATATTTCTTGTTGGTGTGGTTGCTAAGGTCAGTTAATCTTCGTGGTCTCATATGTTGTGATAATTCACACTCATTGGGTTTCTAACAAATTGCCAAATAACTTTGTGTTAAATATAACAACTGTATTGGACTACTCTACATCATGTGTTCGCCTATATCTTCTTTGTTGTTACTTCAGTTGTTATAGATAGTGTCACATATTTCTCCATTATTTCTTGAAAATTTGTTTTTATATCTCAAAGGATCTCTTATTTCAGCATCTCTTATCCACATCCATCAGCTTGGGTGGCAAACAAAATGTAACATTGAGAATGGGAGGGCTTCTGATGCTTTTACTGAGCCAGAAGATGCATTGCATTTCAGTGATCTTTCATCTTAATGCTGCTTGTGAAATTTTATCTTGACTATTTTCTTATGGTCACCTTGTAGTTTCGTGATGCTTTGGACCTGCTATGCAGGGCCATCAACTCTCGCTGTGTGGTTTTGTTTCCATTTGCAGAGGGTAAGGCTGTAAGAGAGCTGTATAGTCTTCAAGCTTCCAAATGATGTTACTGCCTTTTAAAAAACTTTTCTGGATTTTGTTGCTCTAAATGTATCATTCATATCCATTAGGTGAATCTCATAACATGACAGAAGAGTGATATTTCTCTTGAGCTATGTTCAACTGTTTCCGCACCTTGGCACTGTAGGTAGTGCCCCTTTCTTTCTGCCTTTCAAAACCCCCAAGCTGTGTGACCATAGTATAAGCGACTCCTTCCCAGCAGGTTGAGTGCTCAATCCATTGCGCTTTGCCGTTGTCCTGTGCCCATGCTTCTTTCATCGTCTGCACATATGTCAACATAAAGTGCATTCAACAGAAGTTTCTCTGCTTACTATCTATCTAAATAACGTTTTTATGTAAATATCTTTCATCTGATTTTGTGGAAGAGGTGGAACATGTTTTTCTGGATGAATGATGTGTACCACCACAGGAGACACACATGCTTGTAGTACTGAGTGTTTACAGGCCACTGGCATGAAATATGTTAAAACTCATAAAGGAACTATAGACAGTTTACTAAGGGTACGTGGGCATAACTGAAAAAAACTGTTGTTTGTGGAGACCTTAATGTTGATGTTCTATTGGATAGTAAAAACCGAGGCCATCTACAGTTGCTGATGCCCGGCTATCTTCCACAGTGAAATTCTCTATAATGGTTGAAAGACAGGGCAACCTGTTTTCTGACCCAAAAACCTGTAGTGATTCAGCTGTATAGCTTATAGTCTGTGGTTTCTCTGACCATGATGGTCAGATGTTAACAATAACATTTACTGACCAGTTATAAACAGATCATAGAATAAAAGTATTGTGTTGCAGAATCATATACAGTGACTCAGTCACAGTGTTTAGAGAGAACTTCATAAAGAAGTAAGGGTTAATGGGAAATTTCACACTCTCTTAAGCATATTTGTGCAACACTTTGAGCCTTGTTTTTGTCATGTATAAGTAAGAGCAAAATGAAACAAAAGCAAGTATAAGGGATGGATAAGTCATGGAATTAAAGTATCTTGTGCTAGGTAGAGAGAACCCTACATAATTCAGAGAGCAGACTCAAGATTTGAAACTCCATTATCACCAGTATTGTAGAATCCTGTACTCTGTCATTATAAAATACAATCCACAAACAAATAAAACACTCCAAGAATGAGGCGAAAGTATTTGGAACATTATTAAGTAAGAAACGAACAATACTATTCAACCAAATGAAACTGAGCATCCAGAAAATAGCTCTGGCAGATAAGGAGAGACTGTCAAATTTTTGGTTGCGAAATTCGATGAGTACTTCATCAAAGTAGCTGCAAATGCTGCACCCAGTAATGCAAGTACAAATCTCTCAGACTTACTAGTGCAGACACTGCATGTCTCGTCAACAGACATTAGTTTCAAAAAATACAAACCCTAAGGAGATTACAGAATTCATCAGATCACTAAACAGTAATAATTATATTGGCTTTGATGAAGATCTAGCAGAATTTTCAAGTTTTGTGTTGACTTGATAGAGCTGCCTTACACTATCTTTGTAATCAGTCAATTACTCCAGTGCACAATTTCTGACAGACTGAGTATGCTGTAGATGGACATTACTACAAAACTACAGATAAGCAAACTACTTCTAAATGCAGACCTGTATCGCTCCTACCAGGCTTATTGAAAGTGGGTGAGTAAGTAGTGTATGCCAGAATAATGACACATTTAACTGAGCAGAATTTGGCAACTGCCTCAGGTTGTAAAGGTTTCTCTTTATACAAAGTAATACAAAACCTCACAAATGAAGTGCTAACAGAGCTAAACAAGAGGAACTATCCTGTTGGTATATTTTGTTAACTTGCCAAATGATCTGGCTGTGTGGATCACAAAATTGTTCTTAGCAAATTAAAGTGTTGTGGCATTAATGGAATCCCTCTTACTTGGGTGAGATCTTTATCTCAATGTTTAGATGCTTTCATTAACAGCATATATCTCAGGAGGCATGAAAATAACCTCAGCATGAGGGAACGTAGCATGTAGAGTGCCACAGGGCTTTGTACTTGGCCCACTGTTGCTTCTGACTATGTAAATAACTTTAAAGGGCAAAACTGGGGTGTTTGCTAATGACACAAATGTACTTACAAAGGGTGGAAAGTCAGCCTTAGCAGACACAGCTCAGATGGGGCTACTTGTAGTTCACAACTCTTAATGTTTTAAATCTTAACCTCATGATGACTCATTCCTTCGGATCTGGCTGAATAACAAGTTAAAATGTAGTCAACACATGGATAAACTAATCAAGAAGCTAGTTCAGGATAATATGCCCTTAGAAACATCTCTTATTGTGTTGACCTGAAGACAAAGCGTTTGCTAATTTTGTATTTTCAGTCCCTGTTGTCTTGTGGAAATGTGTGTCGGGCAGTGCACCCAAAGTAAACAACATACTTGTTCAGCAAAAGCAAGCAGTAACGAGCAGTAAGTATAATGTGTAAAGTAGATAACTTACATCTTGCAGAAGCCTTTTCAAAGATCTGTGAATTCTTACACTCACTTCCCAGTACATTTACTCCTTAGTATATTAGAAGGAAAAGGTATAGTGTAGTGAGATGTTATCAAGAAAAGATTTAAAAAAATTGGTATTCTGTAGGTTTTTAACTGGGTCATGACTGGAACTTCTTTATGGCTACTTACAAGTCACCGTTCATTTTTGCAAAATATTAAAAATGCTTCACGCATTCCAAGACCCCTCTCCCCA
This sequence comes from Schistocerca gregaria, assembly GCF_023897955.1. Taxonomy (NCBI): domain Eukaryota; kingdom Metazoa; phylum Arthropoda; class Insecta; order Orthoptera; family Acrididae; genus Schistocerca; species Schistocerca gregaria. The sequence continues at coordinate 628,825,089 of NC_064921.1, read as the reverse complement.
CTCAGACAGTCCCTGTGATGTTAGCATCATGCAGCACCTGTTCTGACATGAGTATCTGCTGATGATCTCCAACCACCACATGCTGCCCAAGAATCTATATACAGAAGTTATACAGTTTTTGTGGTATTTAAACATCATAATTATTATAACAACATTAATTACAGGCACGTTTACTCATTTATAGACTGCAAGGGTACACAACTCTGACACTTACGTTAAAAATCCCAAATTTAATTCAGCAAAAGTCTCACACATGCCACCCTATAGAAATGAGTGAATATGTATAAATAAAGGAACATTAATTATATTTTTTCTCTCATTTAACAATCATTATTCTGCTTAAAATCTATGTACTATTTCTGTTTTTCTTTCTAAAACCTATGAATTCAAGTTACATAAGGAAAGAATATCCAAGGTATCCCAGGAGGAATGGTAAATATTCAGGGATATGACAGGAATGATCATTCAAAGCAAAGAAGTCCCATAAACATAGGCTCTAAAATTCATACTTTAAGAGCTATGAGGACTACTTCATCTTCAATACTGTGAAACAATCTTCTCTACTGCAAGCTCTTTACTTTCCATATTCTGAGAAGCAGTAGTATGGACCAAAGCAAGGAAAAAATGTCCAGTAAACATGGCCTCTAAAGTGAATACCCTAGGAGCTATGAACACTTGTTTATCTTCACTACTGTGAAACATTTCTTCTGCTCTTGATAGCTCTTAAGATACGTATTTTAGAGCCCAGATTTATTAGACAATTTTTTTCTTGTTTTGGTACATTCTACCTCCATGCAGAATGTGAACAGCAAAGACCTTGCAGTAAATGAGATTTGTTCCACATTACTGAAGATGAAGAAGTGCTCATATCTCTTAAGGTCTACCGTACATTTTGGAGCCAGTGTTTGCTAGACTATTTTGCACTGAATGGTCATTTCAGGCGTGTTCCTGAATATTGACCATTCTTCCTGGGACACACTGTATTGACAGTGTTGGACTGCATATATGTTTGAAAAACACAGTTGTGAACTCAGTAATAAATGTATTCTATTTTGTTTTGGCACAATCTATATGATCAACACTCCCTACCTCCATCTCACTGCCTCCTCCTCCATTTGCTTTCACCTCATTCTCTATTAGTTGTCACATCTTTATTTATGCTTCAATAATAATTCATTAGATTAGGCAATTGAAAAACATCCATGGAATAACACTTCACAAATCTCTCTTAACTTCGGGAGTAAAAATATTCAGATTAGTCGTTCTGCTTGCAGTATTAGAAGATACATTATTATCAATAGTACACAATAATAGTCTTGTAATAAGCAACATCCATAAGAAATTTTCATTTCATCATATTCTTTTAATGTCTTAATTATGATTTCAGTACTAATTGCCCTGTTATGTGGATCACAAAGCATAATTATTTATGAGAAATGCTTCATGAAAAATAAAAATTAAGTGAAATCATAACTGAAACAGAAATTAATGTAGGAATCTTCAAAAAGCACTAGAACAATTTAAAATATTTTACAGGTAGAAAATATTTATTCTTCATAAACTCAGGACCTCCATTAGCACAGTTACATGAAGTTAATATAAATATTAATAGTAAAGTGCTTATTTCGTTTCTCTTTTTCTCCTCCTCTGTCCTGTACCTCTCTGTGGTTTTCTCAAGGAAAGTTATCATTGCCTGTACCTTATCAGTCTTATCATGTTAGGTTTGCAAAGCTTGGGAAATGATAAAGATTACTGTGTGTTTATCCTAGTGGAGTAGATTTCACCCAGGCAACCGATGTCTGTTTTCCTGTAAGTATCAGTTTTCTGCAAGACCACTGTTACCAAAGATTTTTGTTTTAAGTACAATGTCCAGTAAGTGAAGAAGGATCTAGCACTTTCAGTTGTCCTTTATTAAACTATTTTAAAGTCATTTTACTTTGAATTTTAGGAATTTGCTTTTGCCAATTTTTCTCCCAAACAAATTATTCACAAAACTGGTCCCCTCCATGTAGCTACACAAGGACTAAACTGTTTTCTCTCATAAAAACTATCTGAAATATACACTTTTTTCAGTTTATTAGCAACAACTGGACCTGCCTCAATCAATATTAATTCAACTTGTCAAGAAATTTAAGTCATACTCTGTAAATGACACTTCACATTTCTTAAGTATTGTGGCGTTATTTACTACTTCTTAGATCCACAAGGTCATTTTCTGATGAGCAATGATCTTGTCCCTAATGGCCATTATGCCTGTCACAATCTGTGCATTCCAAAGTAAAAGAAAACGATAGGCAATGGAGCAGATGTATGAACTGATTTTTGTGTAATCAATCTAGAAACTTAGAGTAAACTACTACATTATGTGTTGCAATAAACAGTCAAATTTACCAACATACATCCTTCATATGCCTGTCAATATCGTCCGTGATGCCTAGTTGATGCAGCCATTTTGCTCTGCTTGTGGCCATTGCACTATAACTTGGACAGTTCATTCCACTGATGACATTCTGCAATATTGATATTCTGAGCCTACCTATTGATTTTCTTCTTCAGATGTTTTCCTTTTGACGATGTTTTTTAAGAAATTGTTGTACCTAAGCAGATAACCAATCAGTGTTGTCTTTCTTCATTTTTTTAACACAGCCTTATTATTTTTTTCTTATATCCAGGATTTTTTTTTTACTTAAAAACTTATGGTATAAGAGCAGGAGTACTAAATTTCTTAAGTTATGATCTAACAGTGGTAGCTCCAGGTAGAAATATCAACAATGTAGAAAATACAGATTGTTACTTACCATAAAGATGATGCATTAAGTTACAGACATCCACAATTAAGACACTTACACAAAGTTGTCAACCACAGCTTTCATCGACAAAAGTTAAACACACGCCATCCAGACACGTGCAAGCATACCTCATGCACACATGGCCGCCAACTCTGTCAGCCCAGGCTATAATGCCAGTGCCTGGGAATATGGTGTATTTTTAATATTTTGGAAGACAAATGGTGTCATATAAGTAGCCTTTTCAATTCTCAGAACCATTTACAAATCAGCAAGGAAACTCTGCAAACCTCCACAAAAACATAATTGCAGTTGGTGGAGCCCAGGAATTTCACATCTGAGCCTGGAAAACTAGAATAGCCACCACAGAATTGGCAGAACTTCTTAGAAATACTGAAGAAAACATAAAAAAAATCAGAAGAATTAAGTGCATGTACCAGTTCAATAGACTGGAGAAATTAATGGCTTCAAATAGAACAACATATAAAATTTCTACAGGCCTTTTAGGGAACAAATAACAAATTACAAATCAATTTATCTCCACCACTTAGACAGAACACCTGAGACACACTCAAAAACTAACTGTGACAATCTAAAGTCTTTGAGAAACTACATAACTGTGAACCATGTAGACAAAAACTGCAATTTGATAAATACATCCTGACCAAAGACTCAGTTTCACTTATGCAAAATTAAGAGTGTAACTTGATATAACATCTCAAAAACAACAAGATACAGGGCACAAAGTCATTATACTACAAGCTGTCATTGTTAAAGCACGAGAGAATAAAGTTATACCCACAGATTTGAAAAAAAGCTCTGATTTGCTGTCTATACCAAAAGAGTGACAAGACAGCTTAAACAGTTACTGAGATATTTCACTTGAGCCAATTACCTACAAAGTATTTAGTCTTACCCTTCTTACCATATTAGAGCAACACTCAGAATTCAAGACAGATGAATGCCTTGTGGGCTTTCAACAAGGCTGATATTGTGCAAAACAGATATGGGATCTCAGGACAATACAGCAGCACCACCAGTCGATTTACACAGTATTCACATTTACAGATTTTAGAAAAGCCATTGTTTGACTGCCCCAATTCTTTAATACTGCATGATTATAGTGTGGATAACAAAACAACTAACTTAATCCAACAGGCTTTAAGAAACATATCCAATGAAGCAGAATTCATGGATGACATCTCCAAATCATTTAACATAAAAACAGATGTGTGGCAAGATGATGAGTTATTTCTGCTTTTTTCAATCTAGTACTAGAGAAGATCATCAAAATATGGCTGAAAGAAATACCTGGCATAAATGTGGGAACAAAAAAATAAAAACATCAAAATAAAATGGCTTGCCTTTGCCAACTGCCTTGCAATAATTACTAAAAGTAATGCCGAGGACAGGTGTGCTGTAGAGAAGTTTTATGAGATTGATGATAAACTGGTGTTGAAATTTCTTATCAGATAACATTGCCTGAGGAACCCAAACACACACACACACACCTGGGATCTGTCAGAATGAAATACAGCAAAATCATTCAGGTTCAACACCAAACCTACTTGGTTGAAATTATTGGGATCACTGGCAATCCCAAAGAAAACAATAAAACTTGTGCAGAAAAATTACTTGAAGCCTACACAAACCTCTGGGGTATTTATAACAAGAAATATATTTCCATCAAAGCCAAACCATGCCACTACAAAACATCCATTCTCCCAAGACCACTTTACACAGCTGAGACATTGTTAACTATTAATGTAAATGCCATAAAAAGGTGAACGATAGATACTGCAGAAAATATTCTGACTCAAGATCCAAGACAGTATCTGGATGGTCAAACATTATAAATAAACCACATTCCTTGACAGAACAATTTAGCTTCACTGCATAAAAAAAACATATGAAATTTTATGGTCATGTAGCACAGATGTATGACTCACACTCAACCAAGAAAATCTTTAGCATCATAAATGAGATCCATAGAACCAAATTATGTTGGCTAATCAGTACCCAGAAGGGTCTCAATGTAGTTGCTGTTGATCCACTGGCTACTATGCAGATAACATTCAGATAGAACATCAACTCACTTAAATCCATGTTTGAACAACTAACAGATAGAAGACTTAAAAAAAAAGAATGAAGTGATTTTGGGAACATAAAAAAGACCAAGAAGGCTAAAGCTATTTAGTGATGTGAAAGGACTAAACGAAATAACAATAATAATAATAATAGTAATGTGTTGTTAGTAGTTCATTGAGGCTCTTCGAAGATTATGCACTTTTAGACAGACTGGTACCTTCTTTAAATCACAACAAAATAACTGGAAAATTTAACATGCCCTATAGATGATCAACCCTAGTGCAACAACTGACTTCTGAATCTCAACATAAGGATAAGTAGTGCAATAAATGTCACCCTCTTCTTATTACTGTTCTTATTCTGTGTTTTCATGCAGTCATCACATAATTCTGTATTTGGCAATGTTAGTGGTATGGGTTGCTGGATGGCCTTCCTGTTGCCACATCTCCCCCTCCCTGTTCCTGGGATGAAATTTGTGTACCACACTAGAGTTATCCCATGTGAAGAGTGAGAACATTTTTGAAATGTTTGCAAAGCATGTAACTGTGGCAAAATGTGAGTATCAGCCTGATATGTATGTAGTCATATGTGAGTAACCGCTTCAAAAGCACATCCATGTTGGCCACCACAATGACCCTCATTGTTAACCTACCATGTGGATTTGATCCAGGGCTGGTATGCCTCACCAAAACCCAAAAGCAGCATCATAATGCATGCTGGGTTAGTGTAATGAGTGGAAGTAGGTAAAGAACCCAATATTTTTTTATTCCATTCTCGCTTAAACAGTCGCAACTGTCATTATCTACAGTGTCCCTCTGAGGTGGAACAGTGACATAACTCTAGATATGAAAATAGTAAGCGCTCAAGTGAAATTCACTGAATTAATACTGTGAAAATGTTGTGCGCTGAACTGTTTATTCTAAATCTGCAGTTTAAGATGTAATCTCAACAAAAGTGTGACTTGGTGTGATTAACGCACACAGAGCTTTGCAGTAAATAAAGGCAGCAATAAGTGACAAAAAGAAATAATCACAAGACTGACCTGTTATGAAACACTAAGTTTTCAATTTGTAGTTTTTCACTACCCACTCATCTGCCAAGGAAGTATAATTCATCCATAAATAAATAATTCAATAAACATTCATCTTATTAATTCCTGAGCTTTGTTCATCATTGTCAACTAATACCAAGTTAGATTAATGAAATTCATATCACAATCTATGCAATTTATTAGGGGTTTACTTATTCAACTGGGAAAAAATCACAAAAATTTTCAGCAGAGTTCAATGGGATAGATAAAGTGCATAATCAATGTTGAGAGCATATAATTTTAAAATTCTAAAAGTGTATTTTCCAAGGAAGTTCAGCAACTTATTATTTACTGTCACACATACTTCACATAATTATCATGATAGTATAAATGAAAGATATTAATGGTTACACAGACTCGTTCTCCATGTACGAGGCATGTTTTTTAAGTAAGTACCATTTTGAAGTTAAAAAAAAAAGGCGTGCTACAATATCTCAATAATTTTATTTTTACATGAAAGCCTGTACCTTAATCTATTTTTCTACATATTTCCGTCAATATTGAGGCACTTGTCGTAATGTTGCACCAGTTTTTGAATACCCTCCTCATAGAAGTCTGCCACCTGACTTGTTAACCACTGCATCACCACTGTTTTGACTTCGTCATCTTCTTGAAGACTCTGACTGCCCCGGTGTTTCTTCAAGTGCAGGAACAGATGGTAGACACTGGGCGCAAGATCGGGGCTGTACGGAGGATGATCTAGAGTTTCCCATCAGAAAGATGTGGTGATATCTCTGGTCTGATTCGCTACATGCGGATGGGCATTGTCTTGCAGCAAAACAATGCCCTCGCTCAACTTCCATGGACTGTTGCTTTGATTCTGGTGTGACGTAGGCCATCCATGTTTCATCACCCATAACAATTTGGCTTAGGAAATCATCACCGTCGTTGTGGTACCACTCAAGGAAAGTCAATGCACTGTCTAAACGTTTGTTTTTGTGCACAGCCGTCAACATTTTTGGTACCCAACTGCGCACAATTTTCAGTAATTCAAGTCATTTGTCACAATGCCATACAAAACACTATGAGAAAACTTAGGAAGTCATCCCTCAAGGAGGAAATTGTAAAGCATCTGTCTTCTCTCACCTTATTGTCCACTTCCTGCACCAAACTTTCATTAACGACCGGAGGACGCCCACTCCGTTGTTAATCATGGCCATCTTTAAATGCTCTCACCCACTTTCTTACCATTCCATCACGCATAATGTTTTCTCCCTAAACTGCACAGATCTCACAATGAATATCGATCACCTTTAGGCCTTTACCACTAAGAAATCTTATAACAGTCCGTACTTCACAGTCGATGGGACTCATGATTATCGGAGGCATCTTAAACACTCAGTACACAATGTAAACAAGGAAAAATCAGCCTGTAATGGTGTCAGTGCATAGATTAAGGTACAGGTTTTCATGTAAAAATAAAATTATTGAGATATCTTAGCACGTCATTTTTTTAATTTCAAAACAGTACTTACTTAGAAAACACGCCTCGTACATCATCCAGTGGTGAAACAGCAATGGTGTTAAATTACATTTGTTCACCACCCGCTCACTGCAACGTGCTCTACAGTGGGTTGTGGAGTACAGATGCCTAGATGTCTCCCAGAAATTCAGAATATACTATTTTTGAATATAAGGCAGAATTTAAAAGCAATGACTTAATTATCCATCTGACAATTTTAATGATAGATTATGAACTGTTCATCCTTCAGAAGGTAAAGTGTTAAGTAGCGTCATTAAATACATTAGAAGTAACCTAGGTTTTGGAACTGTTAATTACTTCCTCAGAATGAATAGGGGGATGCATTGAGGAAGACTGAAAACGAAGGGTGCAGTTCACTCAGACCCCTAGATTAGAGGGACCCACATGCTCAAACAAGGGGTGACATTGATTAAGGGGGAGCTGTCAAAGACTAGGACATCAAAGATAGTATACTGGTAAGGTGATGAGGACAGAGTGAGAAGCAAAATTGGATTAAGAGAAAGAGAAATTAAAAAGTAAGAGGGAAAAGAAATGGGAAGGAGAAAGAGGAGTGAGGAGACTGAAGCTGAAAAAGTAAGAGCATTCAAGAAAACAACTAAGTGCGATATAACTTCAAAAATTGTATAAAGGATGTATAATGAAAAATATGGTAACAATGAGAGGGAGGACTGTGTTAATGCAGATTGAGTCCAGGAGTGTGTTGAGATGCAAGGACATGTTGGAAGGAAAACTCCCATCTCTGGCACTTAGGGAAACTAATATCTGGTGGCAGAATCACAATACGCCAAGTGATGTAGCAGACACTCAAGTCTCTTGAGACATGTTTAAAATATGCTCAGCATTTGGGTTCTGGGTGGCATTGAGGAGAAGAGTTCTTCCATGCTCATTCATGTAATCAGCCAATTTAGTGGCGGTAATTCCACAAAAATATATGTACCAGAGTTGGAACTTAAATAGTAGCAACTATTTATTCACAACTGATGCTAAAGAGTTACATGTTTGCACCTATTACTGTCCTCCAAAGTAGTCATGAGCATTGTGTAGAACCTGTTGTCAAAGATGTGGAAGGCATGGTATGCCCTTAGTGGAACCTGTTCTGTTGATGGTGCAAATGGAGCAGTCTACTGCCTGTTAAATCTCTGGAACAGTTCTGAAGTGAATACCATGAAGTGGTTCCTTCATATTTGGAATCAAATCGAAGCCACAAGGTCTGAAGTCCGAGAAGTATGGTAGATGGTTCAGTACTTCCAAGTCCCATTGACCGAACAGAGCAACCACAGCTTGTCCTGTATGTGCCCATGCATTTTTGTGCAAAATGATGGGTGGGTTGCACAAAAAGTGTCACTACTGTGCATTGATGATTGCTTTGGAGGAACATAATGCATTAGGATAACAATCACAGTTGCACAGAAGAATCACCAAAACTTTCACCATACTGGGGCTCTGATGCACTTTGGATTTTACGGCAATCCATAATGATGCCATTCATTGGATTGGTGTCTCAGTTTTGGTTTTTACGATGTGGCCCATGTCACATCCAGTGTTATGATATGGCGTAAGAAAGCCTCTCCTTTGTGCTCATAGCACTCCAAGTGTGTTTGAGCAGCGTCATAATGCATCCATTTCTGTCGAGTCATGCGGAACCCACTGTGATGCAATTTTTCACAAGACCAGACATTCCTTCAGTTGTTTTATTCATTTTGCTATTCATATGCACATCTAATTAGCTACACAACCATTTTCGGACAATCTGCACTTATGATGCAGTGGGGACAGGAACTGAAATGTTAATTTCATTGCCAAATTCATGTCATCTACATAAATGTGATTTTTTTGAGCTTTGAACAATCATCAAAATGTCCTTGTCTGTCATAATTAATCCTGTACACAAATCACTATCAAAGGGAACAAATGCATCCAGTCATGCTGTAGAACAGCCTAATAATGCAGCAGCTCGGTAAAATACTTCACGATTTTCTTGTTGCATCAGATTTGTATGCAATTCCTTCACTGTCATCATCAGGAGCAACAGTGTCAGTAAGCCATATGGTAGTTTATTAAGCTGACTGGATTGTCTTATGAGGACATGTGATATTCATGAAAATTCCATATACTGTCAGAGATTTTGTTGATGTCTGTGATGGAAGAACACTGATAGTTATGTTAATTTCATTAAATGGTAGGTAATTAACCATATTTCTCTGTTGACTTTCAAACTCAAGTGGCCATTTCCATGCACAACTAAGGATATAGCCACTATCCCAATTAAAGTTGTTGTTGCACATTCTAATCACAGTGGCTTCTTTGATGACAGATGCAGAGGATGAGATATCCATTTAGTCAAACATAATTATATGTTCATTCATGAGGCTGTGTTTGGCAACTGCAGATTTGTAATAATCATGATATTTAATGTGACAGTGCTGGAGAGATTCCAATTTACCTCTAATGAGGTAACAGAAATTAAGATGAGAACAAATCTGAAATGAACAATAAAACACAATACGAAAGAAACAACTGGAGAGATGTGACAGATCAAAGTAAAAAAAAAAAAAATGTTTTTGTAAATATAACAGAACAGAAAGAAAACTTTTACCGTAAACTGTTTTTGCACAGGATTAAAAATGATCTCTTCCCCAGTTTATCTTAAAGTATTTTAGATTTTTGATGGCTGAGGTCTATACAATCAAATTTTTGTATTTCAGATGATTATTGAAGATGTCAAATCAAAACATTTCTGCTGCTGGATATGTGAAACTACCAACAGTTCAGACAGGAATTTCTGCTCAAGCGTAAGTCCTGCTGCTTGCAAATGATTTTCATGTTTATAAAATGTTACATTTTTTGACCTGTATTGTCTTTAACCCAAAAACAACTGTAAGATATTTATATACATATATTGTTCTTGCATGGTCTATATCCCTTATGAAGATGCCCTTTGCTCTAAACTGAAAAGAATTGAACACACAAATGGTGAAGGGAGCATTCTAAATGGAATGTATATTTTATGCAGAAATGTTTTATTTTATACAAAAATACTATTTCATAATTGATGTTTGATCTTAAATTTTTCTGAAGAATGTATCACCTGAAGATTATACCAAGAGATGCTATCAAAATATTCTGTTTTGCTAATGCCTGCACCTGACTGAATAGCAGAGAACAGTTCAAACTGTTTTCAGAATCATTACAGATAATGAATGATATTCTCTTTAGTAGCAAGTGAATGTTCAAGAAATTGAGCTACAAATAAAACATGATTTGTCACAGACTTTGTGGTTATCATCATACAATATGCACTGATGAGCTAAAACATTATGAATAATGCACACTGCAAGACTGAATGTCACCTTGTAATGTTGCAGAATATGGCTCTTAAGGAAAGTACATATGTGTACATACAGGGTGTTTCAAAAATGACCGGTATATTTGAAACGGCAATAAAAACTAAACGAGCAGCGATAGAAATACACCGTTTCTTGCAATATGCTTGGGACAACAGTTCATTTTCAGGCGGACAAACTTTCGAAATTACAGTAGTTACAATTTTCAACAACAGATGGCGCTGCAAGTCATGTGAAAGATATAGAAGACAACGCAGTCTGTGGGTACGCCATTCTGTACGTCGTCTTTCTGCTGTAAGCGTGTGCTGTTCACAATGTGCAAGTGTGCTGTGGACAACATGGTTTATTCCTTAGAACAGAGGATTTTTCTGGTGTTGGAATTCCACCGCCTAGAACACAGTGTTGTTGCAACAAGACGAAGTTTTCAACGGAGGTTTAATGTAACCAAAGGACCGAAAAGCGATACAATAAAGGATCTGTTTGAAAAATTTCAATGGACTGGGAACGTGATGGATGAACGTGCTGGAAAGGTCGGGCGACCGCGTCCGGAAACCACAGAGGGCAACGCGCAGCTAGTGCAGCAGTTGATCCAACAGCGGCCTCGGGTTTCCGTTCACCGTGTTGCAGCTGCGGTTCAAATGATGCCAATGTCCACGTATTGTCTCATGCGCCAGAGTTTACACCTCTATCCATACAAAATACAAACGCGGCAACCCCTCAGCGCTGCTACCATTGCTGCACGAGAGACATTCGCTAACGATATAGTGCACAGGATTGATGGCGGCGATATGCATGTGGGCAGCATTTGGTTTACTGATGAAGCTTATTTTTACCTAGACGGCTTCGTCAATAAAGAGAACTGGCGCATATGGGGAACCAAAAAGCCCCATGTTGCAGTCCCATCGTCCCTGCATCCTCAAGAAGTACTGGTCTGGGCCACCATTTCTTCCAAAGGAATCATTGGCCCATTTTTCAGATCCGAAACGATTACTGCATCACGCTATCTGGACATTCTTCGTGAATTTGTGGCAGTACAAACTGCCTTAGACGACACTGCGAACACCTCGTGGTTTATGCAAGATGGTGCCCGGCCACATCGCATGGCCGACATCTTTAATTTCCTGAATGAATATTTTGATGATCGTGTGATTGCTTTAGGCTATCCGAAACATACAGGAGGCGGCATGGATTGGCCTCCCTATTCGCCAGACATGAACCCCTGTGACTTCTTTCTGTGGGGACACTTGAAAGACCAGGTGTACCACCAGAATCTAGAAACAATTGAACAGCTGAAGCAGTACATCTCATCTGCATGTGAAGCCATTCCGCCAGACACGTTGTCAAAGGTTTCGGGTAATTTCATTCAGAGACTACGCCATATTATTGCTACGCATGGTGGATATGTGGAAAATATCGTACTATAGAGTTTCCCAGACCGCAGCGCCATCTGTTGTTGACAATTGTAACTACTGTAATTTCGAAAGTTTGTCTGCCTGAAAATGTACTGTTGTCCCAAGCATATTGCAACAAACGGTGTATTTCAATCGCTGCTCGTTTAGTTTGTATTGCCGTTTCAAATATACCGGTCATTTTTGAAACACCCTGTATGTGAGGTAGAGACTAATGAGGAATCATTATAGAGTTGATACAGGCTGCAAATGGGGGAAACTAACTGATTGGTTGGTTGGTTGATTTGGGAAAGAGTACCAAACAGTGATGTCATCAGTCCCATTCAAGCAGGGAAGGATGGGGAATGAAGTCGGCCATGCCCTTTCAGAGGAACCATCTCAGCATTTGCCTGAAGCAATTTAGGGAAATCATGGACAGCTTAAATCATGATGGCCAGACATTATTATTGCCTGGCCTGTTGGAATGAGTATCTTGTAAACAGCTGTCCACTTGTTATTTTTGTGAGCATCTATGGAAAATGATTGAATGACACTGAAACCAAGAGTGTGCAATAAAGTGTTGGATGTCCACACCTCATTACATAACATGGTCATTTGAAGCTTACCTACTCTGTAAAGTAGGACAGCTGGTGATATGTGGCAGATTTAACTACACAGTATAGTCCTGGTGCAGGCATCAGTGTTTCAGAGCACACTATTAACTGAAAATGAGGCTGCACAGCAGAGGAGCACTATGTCTCACCATGTTGACCCACAAATGTGGCCTATTACAATTGGAGTGGGTATGGGATCATTTAGATTGGACCATGGATCAATAGAAATGTGTCAACTGGTTGGATGAATCATCAGGTTGATGCTTATGTCCATGTATGGCGTCATCCAGATTAATAGTTGCACCATGGATATTGGCTGGTGGGACCCGTATTATACTATGGGGGACATTCACTTGGGCTTCTGTAGGACTTGTGGTAGTAATCAAAGGAATCAATGCTGAAGTGGACTACATTAAGATTATTACTTGGATGCCTTCACTCTTGACATCGTCCCTGATGGTGATGGCATCTTCCAGCAGGGTAGCTGTCACAGGATGAGAACTGTGATTTGGTAGTTTGAGTGGCATGAAAGTGAACTTAGATTAATACCTTGGCCATCAAATTTGCATTATCCACAGAAACACTGCTTTATTGTCTTTTGAACATGGAACAACACATTATTAAGCAAGTGGTCATTATTAATGGTGATTTTTCTAGATATTCAGCTGAGTTGTTGTCACATGACAACATAACTCACAGAACCTGAAGTAGATGGCTGTACTAGTAGCTGAAATTTTACAGTACATCAAATGGAAACAACAACATGGCTCAATACCCAGAAGATCACCATTAATCAGTAATGCCAAGAAAATCTGAGAGATGAGGTTGTTATAATGTTTTGGCTCAACCGTGTATCTTTAGATCTTTTGGGCCACATCCTCATTAAAGTATTTACATTTCATTGTTTGGTTCCTATCATGGGTAGTGCTTCAGGTGGTACCTCAGGAGGTATACATCATCCAGCTGCAGTAGTTTGAAATTTGTGATTCTGTTCAGAACTTATTAGAAAATAAACAGCTTCTATCTAACCAAGGGTCAATCAGTTCAGGACAGGAAAAATATTTTCAACTTTATATTCCTTACTACATAAATATTTACAATAAAACATTACACCACCCTACCACTTTGGACAACCACATACAGGATTTTTGCATTAAGTTACTGGTAAAAAAAAAAATTGTAATTAAAATTGACAATGGGTAAGGCAAATGAAAGGAGTATTAAAAAATTGTTCAAATGGCTCTGAGCACTATGGGACTTGACATCTGAGGTCATCAGTCCCCTAGAACTTAGAACTACTTAGATGTGGCATGTTCAACACCTCCATGGCCAGGTTTACAATTTGCCACAGTTCGATGGTGGCCATCCATGCAAGTGGACAATTGGTTTTTTGTCTTGCCCACATAGAATGCTATATAGTAATTGCAACATGGCTGACCACAAAGGAATGACACATGGGGCACAGAACTGGGAGAAGGATTGGAGTATAGACAGGCAAAGATATTCTGTATGTTTGTTGGGTGGTAGAACACTTCTTTGGAGGTGTGGGCAGGATTTTGGACAGGATATCCCTCATTTCAGGACATGATGTGAGGTAGTCAAGGTCCTGGTGGAGGATGTGGTTAGGCTTTTCAAGGCCAGAATGATTCTGTATGATCAGAGGAGTGCTAATCACTGGCTTGTCACTTGTTTGAGAGGATCATATGGCAAGGGTGACTCATTTGTGGGTGAGCTGGATAGGATATTGTCTATCATTAAAGGCTCTGGGAAGTTTATCACTATTTTCAATAACTCCTGCTTTATCCTGCAGATGAGGCTTCCTCGGATGGTGAGGCAGTTAGGAAGAGCTTTTTGACAGGGACTGGGTGACAACTATCAAAGTGGAGGTATTGACCGACATACTTAGGGAGCCATCTGAAGGATGGAGATCGACATCTAGGATGGTGGCTCAACGAGCTGAGAAGGACCATGTGAACTGAATTTGGGAACAAGTGTTGAGGTTATGGAGGGAAGACCAAAGGTTGTCCCTTCCATGACTTCATATCATGAAAGTGTCGTCAATGAATCTGAACCAGACAGGTGCCATGCAAGTACCCATGGCAATACCTCAGATTTGTTTGTAGATTTGGCCTTTCTAAAGTGAAATTTTGGTTGAGGATGTGATTGGTTAGGAGGATTAGGAAAGAAGTTATGGGTTTGGTACAGAAGAATGTTGAGAAATGTAGTGTTCCATGACTATAAAGCCATGGGCATGCATTGTTGGTGCATAAGGACATTGCATCCACAGTGACTAACAAGGAGTCTGGTGATAATGAGACAGGAACTGTGGAGAGGTGGTGAGGGAAGTGAACAATATCCTCCTAATACCAAAGCCACCACCTCTTTCCTAATCCTCCTAGACAACCACGTCCTCATCCAGAATTAATTATTTCAAATCTACAAACAAATCTGTGGTACTGCCATGGGTAGTCACATGGCACCTTCCTATGACAACCTATATATGGGCCATATGGAGGACTCGTTCCTATACAGTCAACACCTAAAACCTCTCATCTGGTTCAGATTCATTGATGACATTTTCATGATTTGGACTCACAATAGAGACAACCTTTGCTCTTTCCTCCATAACATCAACAACTGTTTCCAAATCTGCTTCACTTGGTTCTTCTAAATTCATCAAGCCCTTCCAGGATGTCAGTCTCCAACTCTCAGGGGGCTCCATAAAATTGCCTGTCCATATCAAGTGCACCAACTACCAACAGTACCTCTACTTTGACAGTGATCACCCAATACATGTCAAAAAGTCTTTTTCTTACAGCCCCATCACCCATTGATGCCGCATCTGCAGTGGAAAGCAGAAGTTGTTGAAATATACTGATAACCTTACCAGAGCCTTTACTGACAGACAATAGCCTATCCAGCTCATCCATAAACAAGTCACCCATGACATCTGCTCTTCTGATGCCAATAAACCTGTTAACCAGCCACTGACCAGCACTTGCCTGATCACGCAGTATCACCCTGGCCTTGAAAAGCTCAACCACATCCTCCACCAGGGATTCGGCTGCCTTACTTTGTGTCTTGGGATGAGGGATATCCTTCTCAAAATCCTTCCCACATCCCCCAGAGTTGTGACTTACCACCCACCCAACCTATAAAATACCTTTTTTGCTCCCTACTCCAGTCCTATTCCCAGTCCTGTGCCTCACTGGTCATCCCCTTGCAGTCAGCCCAGGTGTGTGGCCTGTCTCATACACTCGCCCACCACCTCATACTGCATTCCAGTCACAGGCATTTCCTATCCATTAAAAGACAGGGCCATGTGTGAAAGCAACAATGTTATATATCAGCTAACCTTCAATTACCGCATAGCATTCTATGTGGACATGACAAGTAACCAATTGTCTACTCAGCTGAATGTCCATTGCCGAACTGTGACAAACCACAAACTTGACCATCCAGTTGTCAAACACACTGCGTGCCACAACACAAATGACTTCAACATCTGCTTCACTATGTGGGCCATTTGGATACTCCCTTCCAGCACAAGTTTTGCTGAACCATGCAGGTGGATCTGTCTCTCCACAACATTCTATGGTCTTGCAGTCCCTCTGGCCTAAATCTCAGCTAACGTTTTCTTACTGGACCACCTTGTGTTTTCCTTCTCTCTTCTGTCCATACCAGTCCTTCTGTGCCCAAATCTTGCACTGCCTTGAGGACATTCTGACAATCTCCCTCTCCCTCTCCCTCTCCCTCTCCCTCTCCCTCTCCCTCTCCCTCTCCCTCTCCTTCTTCATCTTCACCTTTCCATCCATTTCCTATCCTCCCTCGTATTTCCTCCTTATTTCCTCCATTTCCCTTTTCTGACACCTCTTATTGTACCCTCTGTACTTTTTTCGTTTTGTTGTGTGGCCACAAGTCATCTATCCAAAGACCTGCCTCTTTGCTGCTACCCATTCTTTGTGGCCTTGCCTACCCTCTCTCCACTCCATCAGATCAGACAACTGTTTTCAATAATTGGAGATCAATAATTAGTCTTGCTGTTGCCACAGTAGTGTGTCTCTGTGTGTGTGAATATGTGGACTATGTGTACTATTGCTGGAAAAAGAACTCGTGCTTGAAACTTAGTGTGAATGCTGTTTTCTGCTACATATTACTGTGCTCCACATATCACTCCATTACTTCACATAAATTTTACATTTAGTACCTGAGAACAATTTGGATTCCCTGCCTAGCCCATGTATCAATAGGGAGAACATGTCAGAGATACTCGGAATCCAGGTGACAGCTGTGGCTCTTTCCAGTCTGAGGTACAGCAGCTGTGGCAAACACATAAGCTGATGCCACCCTCTGATGAGTGTTTACTGCTAAATTCCACAGCCCATCTATTGCTAGCCAGTCTCTTCCTAGTCACTGAAGCCTTCAGTTATGTGCCATTGAATAGTAGAGTTTTTACTTTGCTTGATTTAAATTTGTGATTTAGATTGATCCTTGAATTATTGTGTACACTTAAGATGATTGTGCCATGCTCTTATTACAGAAGGAACACAAACACATTGTTGCAAAAATTACAGTTCCTGCTTAAATCTTCTTTCACTACATTGCATACAAATTTTGACTAACCACAGCTAACCTATTCCAGAATGCATATTTATCTATGTTATCATCAATCTGCTCCAAACAAACTGCAAGACGTTTTCACCTTTGTTCTCTAGGCTTACAGATAATTCACCTTTACTGTTTGAATCATTACTCTGCATGACATTAATGAAAAACTTCTCTGACTGGACTGGTATTCCATGACTCTCACTTAACATCATCACATATATCACTTACCTTATCTGTATCATCAACATCATTCATAAGTAACTCTGAAACTTCATTATTCTTAAACACCACAAACACCTGACACTCATCAACATCAACATGATCACCATCATCATCAAAATCTTCCAAAATTACTTCATCAACAACATCATTAACAACTCAAGTCTCATGTCCTTCAACACCTACATTCATTTGAAATAATCTACCAGTCTCAGACTTACCAACCTCAGTTATTTTACAGCTCTCTTTCACATCTATGTATAAAATGTCACCTAGTTCAGATCCAATACAGTCATCACCTGATTTACGTACATCAATAACACTGTTTTCTGACCAAGAGAATAAGCCATTAGTACATACTACATCAAAATTCTCACTACTCTCATGTTTTGGTTTGTGATTAGCACCTACCTCACCATAATTAAACATATTATCCCAAAACTTTTGATCAATACATAAATGAGAAATCTGATATTTTTTCTGTTCAGCTTCAGATACCTGTGCCATATTATTAATTCTGTTTTTATTGTCTAATTGAAAGTGTAAATTGTGGGTTCTTTGCTTGTTGTGTTTCCTTGCCCCAAAAACTTCATTGAGGTGGATGCCATTCCCCAAGTACTTGTGTGTGTGTGTGTGTTTGAGGTGGTCATCAGCACCCACCCAAGTACGTACTTCTATGATTGTTTCTCGTAGTAAATTGCCCATGGTTATCCTCATTATTCCTATCCTGCTGATGTTAAAAATGTCTTTCTCTGTTATCATTTTGTTCCTGGTAGAAGTTACTATTATCTCTGTTTCTGTAGTTACTTCCACTGTGATTTCTATCATTCTGATTCTTATGGTACATACTTCTTTCTACTGCCCTATCCAGCCTGTCAACATATTATAAAAATTGTTCAAGACAATTTTCAGGTCCATGTACTAAATCCCACTGCAAACTTTCTGGTAATCTCCTTTTAAGAGCACCAATTAATGTCATTTTGTCAAATGGTTTGTCAAGGCGTCAATTTCTTAAGTTGGTCCTTCAAAACTCTTTCAGAGTAGCGTCACTTTTCTTATAATTAGGACCATTCAAAAATTCACTTTTAATTCTCTCCTGTTCAGCTTCCAACCAAAATTTATTTAAAAACTTTTCTTGCAACTTTGATATGTTTCCCACTGACCTAAATTTAAAGTTAGGAGCTTCGCCTTCAAGACATATTTAAACAGATTAAGTTTTTTGATTATCACTCATGCCTGACACAAAACTGTCTCTACAGTGGTGCAGAAAATCCACTGGATGTAAATTGTCTGATGGGAAACTTTCCATTGGAGTGCTGGACCATGCAGTACCATTGACTAAATACAGATTTTTGTGAATGCAATTTTCATGAACTGATGCAGTTTTTTTATCTAAAACATTTACGTTAGTTTGCATATTGTTTGCAACATATAAAATTTTTTGGTCTAAAGTGGTAATGTTTTGTTCCATTTTTTTCTGCCATGGCCTTCTGTTCAACTCTGATGTCATCAACATTCTTTGACTGTCTATCCAATTCAGCAATGAACTCACTTTCCAAAACAAAACATTTATTTCCTAAGACATCAACTTTTTCATGAAAGTTTTTTTTAACCCTTTTGACAACCCATTTTTTAGCTTTGACACCTGATTACTAAGTTGGACTATTTGGTAATGTACCATATCCATTTCACTATTGTTTTCAGTTTTCAGATCATTTAAATGTCCTTGTAGTGAAGTAAATTTTTCAATTAACTGATTATTAACGGCACTAAATTTTCTATTGTTATCTTTCTTCACTTCTTCTAATTTGACCAAAACTAACTGCAAAATTACAGTTTTTACTGTTTCTTTACTGACTACAATTTCCCTTGTCTCAGACATGTCCTGGCTAGGTCCTACAGCTTCTCTTCTACATCACTACTACAGTCACCTATATTCATTTTGTTAATAAGGACTCAAATCCACAAACAAATTAATTTCACAAATAGTCTGTACTCATCTTTCCTTTTTGATGTCCCTGGTTGTAGTTGTAAAGTCCACTTTCATTTGATCCATTCCAACAGTGTTGGTAGCACATCACTGTTGGTACGACTTTGTTGGGCAGCTCTTGGTCTTATATCTTTGAGTGATCAGAAATCTGTTCATACATGAATCACTTCTCTTCTTCTTCTGCAACAGACAAAACTTCATTATCAGTCAGCTGAACCCAGGCAATGCCACTGCTTGTCAACTACCCCTCCTTCACATCATTTGTTGATTGTCTCTATCTTTGCCATTTTTAAATAAGCTTCAAGAGGAGTAAGATGTACAATAATTTTTTTTACTTATCTTCTATTCTAATAATTGGCTCCAGTTCTTCATGTCTAGGGACTGATTCTTGAAGCTGAGATTTTTGATATTATAGGTTCTCATGTTTCCAATTGATGCAATAACTTCTGAAGAACTGCCTGAGTAGTAATTTCTGCTTTTATGCTGAGTTTATTCTTTCATATTTTTCTATATCACACTGTCTTTGCAATTACTGCTTCAACAAAACTGAAAATTACATAGTTATTGCCAAAATTAAAAATATGTCTGATCACATCATAGGCATGCCCACTACTCCTCCCCCATTCTGTGGTATTAACAATGTTCTGAAGAGTTTAGAAATTTTTTTGACAAATGAATCTCCACCAGTTTATGTCATTATTTTATAAATGGATCCAGAAGTAAGCATAATAAATATCATCAGATTGTGCAGTTAATAATAGGAATTTCAAGTTTGCCGGTCAGTTCATAATTTACAATATTCTCTCCCCCCCCCCATCGCCCAGTGAACCATGGACCTTGCCGCTGGTGAGGAGGCTTGCGTGCCTCAGCAATACAGATAGCCGTACCGTAGGTGCAACCACAATGGAGGGGTATCTGTTGAGAGGCCAAACAAACATGTGGTTCCTGAAGAGGGGCAGCAGCCTTTTCAGTAGTTGCAAGGGCAACAGTCTGGATGATTGACTGGTGTCTAGACTTGTAACAATAACCAAAACGGCCTTGCTGTGCTGGTACTGCAAACGGCTGAAAGCAAGGGGAAACTATGGCCGTAATTTTTCCCAAGGGCATGCAGCTTTATTGTATGATTAAATGATGATGGCGTCCTCTTGGGTAAAATATTCCTGAGGTAAAATAGTCCCCCATTCGAATCTCCAGGCGGGGACTACTCAGGAGGATGTCGTTATCAGGAGAAAGAAAACTGGCGTTCTACGGATCGAAGCATGGAATGTCAGATCCCTTAATCGGGGAGGTAGGTTAGAAAATTTAAAAAGGGAAATGGATAGGTTAAAGTTAGATATAGTGGGAATTAGTGAAGTTCGGTGGCAGGAGGAACAAGACTTCTGGTCAGGTGACTGCAGGGTTATAAACACAAAATCAAATAGGGGTAATGCAGGAATAGGTTTAATAATGAATAGGAAAATAGGAATGCGGGTAAGATACTACAAACAGAATAGTGAACACATTATTGTGGCCAAGATAGATACGAAGCCCACACCTACTACAGTAGTACAAGTTTATATGCCAACTAGCTCTGCAGATGACGAAGAAATTGATGAAATGTATGATGTAATAAAAGAAATTATTCAGATAGTGAAGAGAGACAAAAATTTAATAGTGATGGGTGACTGGAATTCGAGTGCAGGAAAAGGGAGAGTAGGAAAAGTAGTAAGTGAATATGGATTGGGGCTAAGAAATGAAAGAGGAAGCCGCCTGGTAGAATTTTGCACAGAGCACAACTTAATCATAGCTAACACTTGGTTTAAGAATCATGAAAGAAGGTTGTATACATGGAAGAACCCTGGAGATACTAAAAGGTATCAGATAGATTATATAATGGTAAGGCAGAGATTTAGGAACCAGGTCTTAAAGTGTAAGACATTTCCAGGGGCAGATGTGGACTCTGACCACAATCTATTGGTTATGACCTGTAGATTAAAACTGAAGAAACTGCAAAAAGGTGGGAGTTTAAGGAGATGGGACCTGGATAAACTGAAAGAACCAGAGGTTGTACAGAGTTTCAGGGAGAGCATAAGGGAACAATTGACAGGAATGGGGGAAAGAAATACAGTAGAAGAAGAATGGGTAGCTTTGAGGTTTGAAGTAGTGAAGGCAGCAGAGGATCAAGTAGCTAAAAAGATGAGGGCTAGTAGAAATCCTTGGGTAACAGAAGAAATATTGAATTTAATTGATGAAAGGAGAAAATATAAAAATGCAATAAATAAAGCAGGCAAAAAGGAATACAAAAGTCTCAAAAATGAGATCGACAGGAAGTGCAAAATGGCTAAGCAGGGATGGCTAGAGGACAAATGTAAGGATATAGAGGCTTATCTCACTAGGGGTAAGATAGATACTGCCTACAGGAAAATTAAAGAGACCTTTGGAGATAAGAGAACCACTTGTATGAACATCAAGAGCTCAGATGGAAACCCAGTTCTAAGCAAAGAAGGGAAAGCAGAAATGTGGAAGAAGTATATAGAGGGTCTATACAAGGGCGATGTACTCGAGGACAATATTATGGAAATGGAAGAGGATGCAGATGAAGATGAAATGAGAGATACGATACTGCGTGAAGAGTTTGACAGAGCAGCGAAAGACCTGAGTCGAAACAAGGCCTCCGGAGTATACAACATTCCATTGGAACTACTGACAGCCTTGGGAGAGCTGGTCCTGACAAAACTCTACCATCTGGTGAGCAAGATGAATGAAACAGGCAAAATACCGTCAGACTTCAAGAAGAATATAATAATTCCAATCCCAAAGAAAGCAGGTGCTGAAAGATGTGAAAATCACCGAACTATCAGTTTAATAAGCCACAGCTGCAAAATACTAACGCGAATTTTTTACAGACGAATGGAAAAACTGGTAGATGCGGACCTTGGGGAGGATCAGTTTGGATTCCGTAGAAATGTTGAAACCCATGAGGCAATACTGACCTTATGACTTATCTTAGAAGAAAGATTAAGGAAAGGCAAACCTACATTTCTAGCATTTGTACACTTAGAGAAAGCTTTTGACAATCTTGACTAGAATATTCTCTTTCAAATTCTGAAGGTGGCAGAGGTAAAATGCAGGGAGCGAAAGGCTATTTACAATTTGTACAGAAACCAGATGGCAGTTATAAGAGTCGAGGGACATGAAAGGGAAGCAGTGGTTGGGAAAGGAGTGAGACAGGGTTGTAGCCTCTCCCCGATGTTATTCAATCTGTATATTGAGCAAGCAGTAAAGGAAACAAAAGAAAAATTCTAAGTAGGTATTAAAATCCATAGAGAAGAAATGAAAACTTTGAGGTTCGCTTATGACATTGTAATTCTGTCAGAGACTTGGAAGAGCAGTTGAATGGAATGAACAGTGTCTTGAAAGGAGGATATAAGATGAACATCAACAAAAGCAAAACGAGGATAATGGAATGTAGTCAAATTAAGTCGCGTGGTGCTGAGGGAATTAGATTAGGAAATGAGACACTTAAGGTAGTAAAGGAGTTTTGCTATTTGGGGAGCAAAATAACTGATGATGGTCGAAGTAGAGAGGATATAAAATGTAGACTGGCAATGGCAAGGAAACCGTTTATGAAGAAGACAAATTTGTTAACATTGAGTATAGATTTAAGTGTCAGGAAGTCTTTTCTGAAAGTATTTGTGTGGAGTGTAGCCATGTTGTTGTTGTTGTTGTCTTCAGTCCTGAGACTGGTTTGATGCAGCTCTCCATGCTACTCTATACTGTGCAAGCTGCTTCATCTCCCAGTACCTACTGCAACCTACATCCTTCTGAATCTGCTTAGTGTACTCATCTCTCGGTCTCCCTCTACGATTTTTACCCTCCACGCTGCCCTCCAATGCTAAATTTGTGATCCCTTGATGCCTCAAAACATGTCCTACCAACCGATCCCTTCTTCTAGTCAAGTTGTGCCACAAACTTCTCTTCTCCCCAATCCTATTCAATACCTCCTCATTAGTTACGTGATCTATCCACCTTATCTTCAGTATTCTTCTGTAGCACCACATTACGAAAGCTTCTATTCTCTTCTTGTCCAATCTAGTTATCGTTCATGTTTCACTTCCATACATGGCTACACTCCAAACAAATACTTTCAGAAACGACTTCCTTATACATAAATCTATATTCGATGTTAACAAATTTCTCTTCTTCAGAAACGCTTTCCTTGCCATTGCCAGTCTACATTTTATATCCTCTCTACTTCGACCATCATCAGTTATTTTACTTCCTAAATAGCAAAACTCCTTTACTACTTTAAGTGTCTCATTTCCTAATCTAATTCCCTCAGCATCACCCGATTTAATTTGACTACATTCCATTATCCTCGTTTTGCTTTTGTTAATGTTCATCTTATATCCTCCTTTCAAGACACTGTCCATTCCGTTCAACTGCTCTTCCAAGTCCTTTGCTGTCTCTGACAGAATTACAATGTCATCGGCGAACCTCAAAGTTTTTACTTCGTCTCCATGAATTTTAATACCTACTCCAAATTTTTCTTTTGTTTCCTTTACTGCTTGCTCAATATACAGATTGAATAACATCGGGGAGAGGCTACAACCCTGTCTCACTCCTTTCCCAACCACTGCTTCCCTTTCATGCCCCTCGACTCTTATTACTGACATCTGGTTTCTGTACAAATTATAAATAGCCTTTCGCTCCCTGTATTTTACCCCTGCCACCTTTAGAATTTGAAAAAGAGTATTCCAGTCAACATTGTCAAAAGCTTTCTCTAAGTCTACAAATGCTAGAAACGTAGGTTGGCCTTTTCTTAATCTTTCTTCTAAGATAAGTCGTAAGGTCAGTATTGCCTCACGTGTTCCAACATTTCGACGGAATCCAAACTGATCCTCCCCGAGGTCTGCATCTACCAGTTTTTCCATTCGTCTGTAAAGAATTCGCGTTAGTATTTTGCAGCCGTGGCTTATTAAACTGATAGTTCGGTAATTTTCACATCTGTCAGCACCTGCTTTCTTTGGGATTGGAATTATTATATTCTTCTTGAAGTCTGAGGGTATTCCGCCTGTCTCATACATCTTGCTCACCAGCTGGTAGAGTTTTGTCATGACTGGCTCTCCCAAGGCCGTCAGTAGTTCTAATGGAATGTTGTCTACTCCGGGGGCCTTGTTTTGACTCAGGTCTTTCGCTGCTCTGTCAAACTCTTCACGCAGTATCGTATCTCCCATTTCCTCTTCATCTACATCCTCTTCTATTTCCATAATATTGTCCTCAAGTACATCGCCCTTGTATAAACCTTCTATATACTCCTTCCACCTTTCTGCCTTCCCTTCTTTGCTTAGAACTGGGCTGCCATCTGAGCTCTTGATATTCATACACGTGGTTCTCTTCTCTCCAAAGGTCTCTTTAATTTTCCTGTAGGCAGTATCTATCTTACCCCTAGTGAGATAAGCTTCTACATCCTTACATTTGTCCTCTAGCCATCCCTGTTTAGCCATTTTGCACTTCCTGTCGATCTCATTTTTGAGACGTTTGTATTCCTTTTTGCCTGCTTCATTTACTGCATTTTTATATTTTCTCCTTTCATCAATTAAATTCAATATTTCTTCTGTTACCCAAGGATTTCTACTAGCCCTCGTCTTTTTAGCTACTTTATCCTCTGCTGCCTTCACTACTACATCCCTCAGAGCTACCCATTCTTCTTCTACTGTATTTCTTTCCCCTATTCCTGTCAATTGTTCCCTTATGCTCTCTCTGAAACTCTGTACAACCTCTGGTTCTTTCAGTTTATCCAGGTCCCATCTCCTTAATTTCCCACATTTTTGCAGTTTCTTCAGTTTTAATCTACAGGTCATAACCAATAGATTGTGGTCAGAGTCCACATCTGCCCCTGGAAATGTCTTACAACTTAAAACCTGGTTCCTAAATCTCTGTCTTACCATTATATAATCTATCTGATACCTTTTAGTATCTCCAGGGTTCTTCCACGTATACAACCTTCTTTCATGATTCTTAAACCAAGTGTTAGCTATGATTAAGTTGTGCTCTGTGCAAAATTCTACTAGGCGCCTTCCTCTTCCATTTCTTAGCCCCAATCCATATTCACCTACTATGTTTCCTTCTCTCCCTTTTCCTACACTCGAATTCCAGTCACCCATGACTATTAAATTTTCACCTCCCTTCACTATCTGAATAATTTCTTTTATTTCATCGTACATTTCTTCAATTTCTTCATCATCTGCAGAGCTAGTTGACATATAAACTTGTACTACTGTAGTAGGTGTGGGCTTCGTATCTATCTTGGCCACAATAATGCGTTCACTATACTGTTTGTAGTAGCTTACCCGCATTCCTATTTTCCTATTCATTATTAAACCTACTCCTGCATTACCCCTATTTGATTTTGTGTTTATAACTCTGTAGTCACTTGACCAGAAGTCTTGTTCCTCCTGCCACAGAACTTCACTAATTCCCACTATATCTAACTTTAACCTATCCATTTCCTTTTTTAAATTTTCTAACCTACCTGCCCGATTAAGGGATCTGACATTCCACACTCCGATCCGTAGAACGCCAGTTTTCTTTCTCCTGATAACGACATCCTCCTGAGTAGTCCCCGCCCGGAGATCGGAATGGGGGACTATTTTACCTCCGGAATATTTTACCCAAGAGGACGCCATCATCATTTAATCATACAGTAAAGCTGCATGTCCTCGGGAAAAATTACGGCTGTAGTTTCCCCTTGCTTTCAGCCGTTTGCAGTACCAGCACAGCAAGGCCGTTTTGGTTAATGTTGCAAGGCCAGATCAGTCAATCATCCAGACTGTTGCCCCTGCAACTACTGAAAAGGCTGCTGCCCCTCTTCAGGAACCACACGTTTGTCTAGCCTCTCAACAGATACCCCTCCGTTGTGATTGCACCTACGGTACGGCCATCTGTATCGCTGAGGCACGCAAGCCTCCCCACCAACGGCAAGGTCCATGGTTCATGGGGGGAGGTGTAGCCATGTATGGAAGTGAAACATGGATGATAAATAGTTTGGACAAGAAGAGAATAGAAGCTTTCGAAATGTGGTGCTACGGAAGAATGCTGAAGATTAGATGGGTAGATCAGATACTAATGAGGAGGTATTGAATGGGATTGGGGAGTAGAGAAGTTTGTGGCACAACTTGACCAGAGAAGAGATCGGTTGGTAGGACATGTTCTGAGGCATCAAGGTATCACCAATTTAGTATTGGAGGGCAGGTCTGAGGGTAAAAATCATAGAGGGAGACCAAGAGATGAATACACTAAGCAGATTCAGAAGGATGTAGGTTGCAGTAGGTACTGGGAGATGAAGAAGCTTGCACCGGATAGAGTAGCATGGAGAGCTGCATCAAACCAGTCTCAGGACTGAAGATCACAACAACAACAACAACAACAACAACAACCATATTTCTAACATAAATAAAAAAAGAAAGAAAGAAAAAGAATAGAAATTTTAACTGTACATACAGAGCTAGAAATACTGATTGTAAAAACAAAAATGAAGTAATATCTTTTTATGGATTATAGCCTGAAATATACCACACCACATTCAAAATCATATGAAATTCTTTTAGAAAAACAGCTGGGATAATATTAACCTTTTTAAAAATTTGTTATTTCTGGTATCAACTACTTCTGTTGAGGAAAAGTAATGCAAGAGGAGAGTGTCCCGTTACAAAGTGGTACACTGTTCCTTGTTGACATTTTTGACTGTCACACTGATACACCAATGACATGGGTGATTTCATTCATGCTCTGATCTTACACATATCCCACTATAACTCTTTTAAGGCTTATTGAAATTGTCTGTAAAACAACCCTCCTCCCCCCCCCCCCCCCCCCTCCACTCCTGCGCTCAGTACATTTATTTTCACAGTTACTGGAGAAATGGTCCTAAACAGGCCTTGATATCTAGCCATTACATAAAGTTTATCTCATGTGATCTTACAAAATGAAAATTATATAATAAATTTACAATCTTTTGTTTTCAGTGGCATTTTGTGTCACTGTTTTTTTTTTTTTTAGAAATACAAGAGGCTCCAGTAGTAAGAATTGAAAGTATTTAAACAAAATTTGAAGAATATCATTACAGTTACAACAGTAGTTAAAACTATGAATTTGTGCATATCTAGATATCTCATTTCAGTATTCAGAGCTTTACAACAATTTAAACGATCTTGAGGAAGATTTTTGACAGGAATGGTAATAAAGGACAGCTGGTTTCTGTTTGTGATAGTAGTGAGAAGCAAGGAAGAGGATTGTCACTTTGTTGGGTAATCAAGAGTGGAAAAGTACAGATGAGATGATAAAAAAAGATATACCACAATGTGGTAGTATGTATCACTCTACACAGTGATAAATATTGTTGTTTTTCACATCACCCTGAGAATTTTTCTTGACCCCAAGCTACCGAGTTTGATAATAGTTAAAACACCTTACTATAAATTCTAATTTTAACTAATCATTTGATATCCGGTAATTGAATGATCTTTGTTGAGAGGTCAGACAAATGTGTGGTTCCTGAAGAGGAATAGCAGGCTTTTCGGTAGTTGCAGGAGCAAGAGTCTGGATGATTGACTGATCTGGCCTTGTAACACTAATCAAAATGGCCTTGCTGTGCTGGTACTGCAAACAACTGAAAGCAAGGGGAAACTACAGCCGTAATTTTTCCCAAGGGCATGCAGCTTTACTGTATGGTTAAATGGTGATGGCATTCTCATGGGTAAAATATTCTGGAGGTAAAATAGTCCCCCATTTGGATCTCTGGGTGGGGACTACTCAGGAAGATGTCGTTATCAGGAGAAAGAAAACTGGTGTTCTATGGACTGGAGCATGGAATGTCTGATCACTTAATCAGGCAGGTAGACTAGAAAATTTAAAAAGGGAAATGGAAAGGTTAAAGATAGATATAGTGGATAGTGGCAATTAGTGATGTTTGGTGACAAGATGAACAAGACTTCCAGTCAGGTGTATGCAGGGTTATAACTACAAAATCATACAAAATCAAATAGGGGTAATGCAGGAATAGGTTTAATAATGAATAAAAAATAGGAGCATGGATAAGCTACTATGAACATCATAGTGAACACGTTATTGTAGCCAAAATAGACACAAAGCTCATGTCTACCACAGTAGTACAAGTTTATATGCCAACTAGCTCCGCAATGATGAAGAGACTGAAGAAATGTATGATGTGATAAAAGAAATTATTCAGATAGTGAGGGGGGATGAAAAATAATAGCTGTGAGGGATGGAATTGAATAGTAGGGAAAGGAAGAGAATGGAAAGAAGTAGGTGAATATGGATTGGGGATAAGGAATGAAAGACGAAGCCATCTGGTAGAATTTTGTGCAGAGCATAACTTAATTATATCTAAAACACTGTTTATGAATCATGAAAGAAGGTTGTATACATGGAAGAGGCCTGGAGACATTGGAAGTTTTGAGATAGATTTTATAATGGTAAGACAGTGGTTTAGGAACCAGGTTTTAAATTGTAAGACATTTCCAGGGGCAGATGTGGACTCTGACCACAATTTATTGGTTATGAACTGCAGATTAAAACTTAAGAAACTGCGAAGAGATAGGAATTTATGGAGATGGGATCTGGATAAACTGAAAGAAACAGAGGTTGTAGAGAGTTTCAGAGAGAGAATTAGGGAATGGTTGACAAATGCAGGGGAAACAAATACAGTAGAAGAAGAATGGGTAGCTTTGAGAGATGGAATAGTGAAGGCAGCAGAGGATTAAGTAGGTAAAAAGATGAGGGCTAGTAGAAATCCTTGGGTAACAGCCGAGATATTGAAGTTAATTGATGAAAGGAGAAGATATAAAATTGCAGTTAATGAAGCAGGCAAAAAGGAATACAAACATGTCACAAATGAGATGAGCAGGAAGTGTAAAATGGCTAAGCAAGGATGGGTAGATGACAAATGTGAGGATGTAGAGGCATATATCACTAGGGGTAGGATAGATACTGCCTACAGGAAATTAAAGAGACCTTTGGGGAAAAGGGAAACACCTGTATGAATATCAAAAGCTCAGATGGAAAACCAGTACTAAGCAAAGAAGGGAAAGCAGAAAAGTGGAATGAGTTTATAGAGGCTCTATACAATGGCAATGTATCTGAGGGCAATATTATGGAACTGAAAGAGGATATAGATGAAGATGACATGAGAGATATGATAATGCTTGAAGAATTTAATGGAACATTGAAAGACCTGAGTCAAAAAAAGGCCTCAGGAGTAGACAACATTCCATTAGAACTACTGATAGCTTTGGAGAGCCAGACATGACAAAACTCTTCCATCTGGTGAGCAAGATGTATGAGAAAAGCGAAATACCCTCAGAGCTCAAGAAGAATACAGGGTGATTCAAAATGAATACCACAACTTTAGGAATTTAAAACTCTGCAACGACAAAAGGCAAAGGTAAGCACTATCTGTCGGCGAATTAAGGGAGCTATAAAGTTTCATTTAGTTGTACATTTGTTCTCTTGAGGCGCTGTTGACTAGGCGTCAGCGTCAGTTGATGTTAAGATGGCGACCGCTCAACAGAAAGCTTTTTGTGTTATTGAGTACTGCAGAAGTGAATCGACGACAGTTGTTCAGCGTGCATTTCGAACGAAGTATGGTGTTAAACCTCCTGATAGGTGGTGTATTAAACGTTGGTATAAACAGTTTACAGAGAATGGGTGTTTGTGCAAAGGGAAGAGTTCTGGACGGCCGAGAACGAGTGATGAAAATGTAGCACGCATCAAGCAAGCATTTCTTTGCAGCCCAGGAAAATCGACTCGCAGAGCTAGCAGAGAGCTGCAAATTCCACAATCAACAGTATGGAGAGTCCTACGAAAAAGGTTAGTTATGAAACCTTATCGTCTGAAATTGGTTCAAGCACTGTCTGCAGCCCGTCACAGAGCACTTCATCACTGGCCTCCAAGAAGCCCTGATCTTACCTCCTGCGATATTTTCTTATGGGGGTATGTTAAGGATATGGTGTTTCGGCCACCTCTCCCAGCCACCATTGATGATTTGAAACGAGAAATAACAGCAGCTATCAAAACTGTTACGCCTGATATGCTACAGAGAGTGTGGAATGAGTTGGAGTATCGGGTTGATATTGCTCGAGTGTCTGGAGGGGGCCATATTGAACATCTCTGAACTTGTTTTTGAGTGAAAAAAAACCTTTTTAAATACTCTTTGTAATGATGTACAACAGAAGGTTATATTATGTTTCTTTCATTAAATAACATTTTTAAAGTTGTGATATTCTTTTTGAATCACCCTGTATAATAATTTCATTCCCAAAGAAAGCAGGTGTTGACAGGTGTGAAAATTACCAAACTATCAGTTTAATAAGTCATAGTTGCAAAATACTAACACAAATTCTTTACCGACAAATGGAAAAACTGATTGAAGCTGACCTCGGAGAAGATTGGTTTGGATTACATAGAAATGTTGGAACACACAAGACAATACTGACCCTAAGACTTATCTTAGAAATATATTAAGGAATAGCAAACCTATATTTCTAGCATTTGTAGACTTAGAGAAAGCTTTTGACAATGTTGACAGGAATGCTCTCTTTAGAACTCTGAATATGACAGGAGTAAATTACAGGGAACAAAAGGCTATTTACAATTTGTACAGAAACCAGATGACAGTTATAAGAGTTGAGAGGCATCAAAAGGAAGCAGTGGTTGCAAAGAGAGTAAGACAGGGTTGTAGCCTATACCTGATGTTGTTCAACCCGTATATTGAGCAAGCAGTAAAGGAAACAAAAGAAAAATTTCGAGTAGGAATTAAAATCTCTGGAGAAAAATAAAAACCTGGAAGTTTGCTGATGACACTATAATTCTGTTAGAGACAGCAAAGGACCTGGAAGAGCAGTTGAACAGAATGGAGGGTCTCTTGAACGGAGGATATTAGATGATCATCAACAAAAGCACAACCAGGATAATGAAATGTAGTCAAATTAAATCAGTTGATGCTGCGGGAATTAGATTAAGAAGTGGGACACTTAAAGTGTAGGTGAATTTAGCTACCTGGGGAGCAAAATAACTGTTGATGGTTGAAGTAAAGAGGATATGAAGTGTAGACTAGTTATGGCAAGGAAAGCATTTCTGAAGAAGAGAAACTGTTGGGCGGAGGAGGGTGCAGGGACAGTGAATTACTTGTGACTGATTATGGTACTGGAGGATGTTTTGTAAAGGTAACTCCCTTCTGCGTAGTTCAGAGAAGCTGGTGGTGGAGGAAAGGATCTAGAAGGTCCAGGTTGTGAAGAAATTTGTTAACATTGTGTATAGATTCTTTTCTTTAAGTATTTGATGGACTGTAGCCATCTATGGAAGTGAAACATGGACAATAAATAGTTTAGACAAAAAGAGAATAGAAGCTTTTGAAATGTGATGCTACAGAAGAATTCTGAAGTTTCAATGAATAGGTGACGTGAGTGAAAGCCTATAGATATTTTAAGGTCCCATCATTATGGTAAACACTTTATAATTTCTTCAGCTGATCATTGTCTGGAACGATGCACTTGGTGATGCTGTAGTATATACTTTTGCATTAAAGGGGAAAACTCACTGAAAAGTGGAAGCATTGAGTTGTCAATAAGCACACATTAAAAGAAAAGAAACTTGCTGGTATTTGGAGTAATCCTTTATTGAGCTAGAGTAGAATGCACGCAGAAAATACTCCCCCACCCTACCTACCCCCCCCCCCCCCATGCATCCAATCCCCCCTCCACACACACACACACACACACACACACACACACACACACACACACACACACACGCGCGCGCGCATACGAACACCTATGTGCCTACATGATGGACTTACAGCACCAGTGCTGTGTTTCAGCAGATGAACAAGTTGTGGTGGGGTAATCTCAAGAGGGGTGGGAGGCAGGAGACAGGGAGAAGGAGTGGGGGTTGGTGGCCAACAACTCAGAGGGAGGCAGCTGGTTTGCCAGCTAGGAATGCAGGAGTGAAGTGTGGCAGGTAGATGTGCTAGGCATCTGATGCACTGTTATAGGAGCCCTTGGGGACTGGGGACATGAATTGTGATTGTGTGACAGGACAAAGAAAGGGGAAACTGTTGGGTGGAGGGTGCAGGGACATTGAATTACTTGTGACTGATTATGGTACTGGAGGATGTTTTCTAAAGGTAACTCCCTTCTGCATAGTTCAGAGAAGCTGCTAGTGGAGGGAAGGATCTAGAAGGTCCAGGTTGTGAAGCAGCCATTGAAATTGAGCATGATGTATCAGCTGCATGTTTTTCCATCAAATTTTTTCTAGAAACTTTGTTCTTGGCAAGAGGTTGGCAGTGGCTATTCATCCTGGTGGATAGCTTGTTAGTAGTCATACGGACACAGTGTTTGCAACAGAGTTGGTAAATGACATGGTTGCTTTCACAGGTGGCCCAGCCTCTGATGTGGTAGGATAAGCCTGTGACAGAACTGAAGTAATAGTAATAATCTGAGTCTGCCTGATCAATCATAATGTTTAATTTCAAGGGCTGGAAATATTTTGATAGCTAGATGATCAAGATTTTTCCACCATAGGTGTTTGGTTAAAATTACCACTGAATTGCCATCACTAAATGGATAATGCAAATATGAATTCCAACCATGGGATTTTCATAAGAATGCCCTAATACTTTACTAGCTTCCTATAAAATTACTAATAATTTTTTGTTGATACTATGCAGCTTCTGATGATGTGACTGGTGTTTTCAACAAAATGCAGATTTCATAACAGTGATGTTGTTTCCTTCCAGTGTTGGGGGGTATGGGGTGAGGAAGGAATATAAATTTTCTCAGCTTCTGGAAATATGCATCTGAGAGATTTTGCATTAGCAGATGTTGGTATCACCGTCATTATTTGATGCCAGTTATTTTTAATGCTTAATAATAACTGTCTGTTACCTGTTCTGTGATTGTCTGTTGGAGAAAAGTCTCAGAAGACTGCATACTATTGGTGGTTTTGTGCAATATTTGCTGATAAATCTGTTATACCTTACATGCAAGAAAAAAATATTTTTAGCCAATAGCACATTAAAGATACATCAAGAACAGATAAATTTATTTGGTATTGTTTCCTAAAATGTAACATCATAAATGAGATGTTGGTTTATAAAACAAAAAATACATCATTTAAGATGCTGTCCTGTTACTGTTGGTAAAATTTACAATTTAATTACTTCAGATACAAGTTATCTGCAATAAGCATAACATTGTGGATCACAGTTCCAACCAGTTAACTGAGGTGAAGTGATAATAGAGTCTTTTACTTCTGGGCATCACATTTTGTTTGAGAAAAGGTATAAAAACAGTAACAAAGTTTTTGATGAAAGTATAAAAACTATGTGATTTCATCAGGCTGACTATTATATTTTATACTGTCAAGATACTTGCTAGTACCCAGCATGTGTTGCAATGCCATGCAAAGAAAGAAAATGTTTGTGTTTAAATTCTGTTTACTGGAGTACCTTTGGATACACAATATTTTTTGTTATTCCTTCTAACAATGGAAAGTTCAGAATGGAATAACAACTATACAGAAAGGATAGATTGCTACTCACCACAAAGAGAAGGCACTGAGTTGCAGACAGTCACAAAGAAAAAGAATACTAAAAATTTATAAGCTTTTGGAGAATGTCCTTCCTCAGAAGTAGAACTCACACACATTTGCACAACAACTCACACCCACATGGCCACTGTCTCCAGGCTCTAAGGCACTACCATGACTGTATTTGAAGTGAGCAGCAGTCTGCTGGGGTTGTGGTGGGTGTAAGCAGAAGACATGTGGTGGAGAGGGGGTAGTAAGGTAAGGATGGGGAAAGAGGTTAGTGCTGCCTGTTGGAGTGTACAGAGAAATGGTGAGGACAGGATAGGGCTACCAAGTGCAGCATCAGGAGACTATGCTGGGGCAGGGAAGGGGAAGGGGATGAGAGGGGAGAAAAGGAGAAAAAAAAATAAAATGATTGTATGGCATTTTTGATTGGGAGATCCCATGTGAGGTTGTTCAGCAGCCCAATGCAAGTCTTTTCATTTGATGCCTCTTCTGCAACTTGTGCATCAATTGTGATGAAATGATGTTGAGGATGATACATCACCCAAGTGGGTGAAAATCTCTAACATGGCCAGGAAATGAACCTGGTTCCCGTACTTGGCAGTTAGCCATGCTAACCACTCAGCTATGGAGGCAGATGAGAGAAGTACAGAAGTATTTGTATACAAGGCATACACTGAGGTGACAAGAGTCATGGGATAGTGATTTGCATGTATGCAGATGGCAGCAGCATCATGTACAGAATGTATAAAAGGGCAGCACATTGGTGAAGCTGTTATTTGTACTCAGGTGAATCATGTGAAAAGATTTCTGAAATGATTATGGCCACTCAATGGGAATTAACAGATTCTGAATGCAGATAGTAGTTGGAGCTGCACACATGAGACAATCCATGTCACAAATTGTTAAGGAATTCAATATTACAAGACCCACAGTCCCAAGAGTGTGCTGAAAATACCAAATTTCAGGCATTATCTCTCACCACGGACAATGCAGTTATTGACGGCCTTCACTTAATGACTCAGATCAGTGGTATTTGCATAGAGTTATCAGTGCTAACAGAGAAGCAACACTGCATGAAATAACCACAGAAATAAATGTGGAACAGATAATGAACATATCTCTTAGCACAATGGGTCTAAATTTGGAATTAAGGGGCTGTGGCATCAGATGACTGATGCGAGTGTCTTTCCTACAAGCATGACATTGCTGCAGCTCTTTTCCTGGGCTTATGACCATTTTGGTTGGACCCTAGGTGACTGTTAAACTGTGGCTAGGTCAGTTGAGTCCCAATTTGAGGTCATAAGATCTGTTGGTAGGGTTTGAGTGTGCACAGACCCCAGAAAGCCATGGACCCAAGTTGTCAACAAGACACTGCACAAGCTGATGGGGCTCCATAATGGTGTAGGCTGTGTTTACATCAAATGAAACTGATCATGGAATAGAAATGGTTGGACACCACTTGCAACCATTCATGAATGAACTTCCTGTTCCCAAATAATGGTGGAATTTTTATGGATGACAGTTACAATTATGGATATCTATAGAGGCAGCATGGCTCACTATATCTACAGGGGATTTCCAGTGACTTGTTGAGTCTGTACTAAGTCAAGTTGCTGCACTACACTGATCTGACACGATATTAGGAGGCATCCCAAGACTTATGTCACCACATTTTATGTGTACTGTACTGGGAACTGGCAAGTGGATAGGCAGGTGGAGGACAGAGGCTAATCAACGTTGAGACTGGTGAAAGGGGGGGGGGGGGGGGGGAGGATTTATTGAGAAAAGCTTTTGTTTGTGAGAAGAATTTAGATGGCACAGACTGCAAAGTGCACCACTTTTTGGGGGGGGATTTATTCAGAAAAGCTGTTATTTGTGGGAAGAATTTAGATGGCACAGACTGCAAAGCACACCACTTTGGGTGACACTTTCAGCCACTTGTGTCTTGGCAACAGTGTGGCTTGACAGAGAGTTTGTCAGTAGTCATACCAATGTAGATCACAAACTTAGCTGCTCTAACAGATGGCCCTGCCTTTGATAGGTTAGGAGATGTTAGTTGCAGGACTGTAGGGGATGATTTGGGAGGACATATGGTGCAGGTCTTTCATCTCAGTCTGTTGCATGGATATGAGCCACTGGGCAAGGAGTTGGAAGCAAGGGTGGAGTAGGAACAGACAAAGATATTGTGTATTTTGTGTGGGCAGTGGAATACCATTGTGGAAGGGGTGAGGAAGATATCCTCATTTCAGGGTGGGATGAGACATAATCAAAACCCTGCTAGAGAATATGATTTAGTTGCTGCAGTCCAGAGTGGTACTGAGTAATGAAAGGAGAGCTCATTTGTGGCTGAATGGTGGATATGTGGGGGATGTTAGGTGACTGGTGAGACAAGACATGGGAGATCTCTTCCTGAACAAGGATAGGAGGGTAATTTCAGTCTGTGAATGCTCAGTGAAACCCTTGGTGTATTTGGAAAGGTGCTATTCATCAATAAAGATGTGACAGTCAAGCATGGCTGTGCTGTATAGAATAAAATGGGTGGCAGCTGCCGAAGTGGAAGTATTGTTGGTGGTTGGTACATTTGATGTGGACAGAGGTACTGATGTAGCCATCCTTTAGTTGGAGGTCAACATCAAGGAAAGTGGTTTGTTAGACTGAGAAGGCCCAAGCAAAGCAAAGCAAATAAGAGAGGTGTTGGGGCTCTGGAGAAGTGTGGATAGGATGTCGTCACATTTGATCCAGACCATAAAGTTGTCCTCGATGAATCTGAACCATGTGAGGGGTTTGGGATTCTGGATGATTAGGAAGGATTTCTGTAGATACCCCATAAATAGGTTAGTATAGATTGGTGCCAATCCATAGATTTGTTTTAGAGTTTTAGATTGTGATTTTTGATACTGAAATGTGTAGCAGGACTCTGCAATAGGAAAATGAATAAGTGCTTTCTGAAGTCAACAGTTAAGAGGAATTTTCTCTCTATGTAGTCTACTAACACTGAAATTAAATCTGTTATTTGCTAGGAGAACCTTCATTGTAATAGATTTTTGTAAGATTTCAACTACATGGCAGATATGGACTTATGACTGTTTATGGTAAGTTTACTACCAGTTCATTTATATGAATATACTTCCACTTAATTTCATCACAAAAGCTGATTCACAGGCAAGGAGAAGAGATTTTTCCTTCACATTATAATTATTAAGTACAAAATTATTAAGTTGATTTATAATCAGTGTTACAAACTTCCCACTTTTCATAGATACTTGTTTTTAAATAGTATTTCTTACAAATATAAGAGTTCATAAAATTTACACTTTCTTATTGTTTCAACAAATTTTGAAACAGAACACTTCATTCCCGTGAATCTGAATTTAAAATGCTTATATCATGAGGCAATATACAAGACAAAAATAAAAAAATTGATAAGTTGGAACTTTTATATGTGATAATTAGTTCTAAGAAGTTAATGAGTGACGCTTGTGTTGCAGGGTCAGAGAAGCAGATAGTCATGATTCATCAAGCATTACTCTCATGGCTCCTACAGCCACACTGGAAACGACATACACTCATAAATCAGCCTTCAAACGATATTCTGCATCTTTTCGGAGTTTGATACCAATAAGAAAGAAGCCAAGGTAATATAAATATCAAATAGGTTATTGTAAGGCAGTGGAAAGAAATGTAGATCTAAGAAACTACTAGTGGTTTAACTTTCTTTTTAAATTAATATTTTTGTGATTTTTCAGCTACTCTATTGAAACTCAATAATGTACAAGGGTAATCCCAAAAGAAAGGCCTTGAAAGTGTTGGAGACATAGAAAGATGGTTTGTACAGCTGTTGGTCAGACTATTGTGATCAGTGCTACCCCCACTCCTAAACAAGTATATGCATGCCTTGCTGGAATGCTCAGTCTTGGCTTGGTGTCCATTGAGAAGAAAGCCACCATTGTCTGTTACCACAAAGTGTAAATTTCATGCAGTTATTTTGAAACACCTCAGTTAGATGCTTTTGTTCTGGCAAGGCTGGGGAAACCAGAATATCATCCAGATACACAAAGCAAAAGGAGAGACTTTGTAATATGGAGTCTATAAACCTTTGGCAAGTCTATGTGACATTTCAGAGGCAGAATATCATGAAATACTCTCATATAAAATGGATGGGGTGATTATGGCTGTCTTCAGTATGACTGCCTGCACTACTGGGATCTGAGTACATCCTTTGGTGCAGTCTAGGACACTGAATAAGGTTGCACCACTTAATGCATAATTTTTTCATCCTTTCTCACAGCCATAGACTTTGTTTCCATGCTATATTGTGATTCACCCACCACATTTGTCAGTCAGGCAGAGGCACTGTGCTGGCATCTTGTGCAAGTGCAATGTCCAAATTTGGTGTAGTCAGCAAGTGTGTGCCACTGATTCAAGTGTTGGTGGCGCTAACCTCGACTGTCACAATTGCTATTAAAGGCGTTCTATCTTGTTTACTGCTGTAGGCTGCTCACTGCAGTCTTCCAATTCTGTGCTGTGGGATGGTGACTTCTGCTTCTTCCTTGCTTCACTCCTGCCCCTCAAAGCTCAAGCCAATTCTTCCTAAGATGTGGCTTGCTAGTTCTTTTAGGAGGAAGTCCCATCTTTTGTACTCTAAGGCATCTTACTTCTTAGTAAAGGTACTCAGCCAGGAATTGAAGCCTGGACCTCACACGTGACATGTATTTTAAGTGCCATAATGGGGTGTATTTTGCAAGTTATTTACTTAGCTCTCACTCAGATTAGAGATGACATGGGATTTGAGGTCACCCATTTCTTGGTACATAAGCAGCTATGTATAAGAGTGAAATGAGAGGTAGATATAGATATGATAGGGAAATGAGACTGTGGGTTTCCTGACTGTTCTCCTTCTTCACATGTTAACAATGAACTTGCAGAAGTGCATGGGCACTAATTTATAACTTTAGTGAGTGTTGGCTGTAGATGATGCTTACTATATTCTGCAGTCAATGACCACAACAAATGACCAACCCAGCCTATAACTTTGTTAATATTTGTGTATTCACAGTAACTTATGGTACTAAAGACCATGAACCACAGAAGTGCCAGATTATGTTGCTCTAGCCAAACCGTTCGGTTCAAGTACTTGTCACAGCGAAAGTGACATACAGACTTAGGCACATGTAGACAAATGTATGATGGAAACCAATAACCCTAGTCCAGAGGTACATCCCGTCAAACTTTGCAACTCTGCCTTACTTATTCAAATTCTCATCAGTGAGCATGAAATCAGCAGTTTCTCCATGCATATGATGTCTTAATGGATTGACAAAAGCTGCTTGCCCTGTATGTCTCTATCTAAGTTACAAGACATGTAGCTAATCTTCATAGTTAATATTCATTTGTCTGGCAACCTTTCAGGATTCAATCATTACAGTGGTATTTTACTGCATTTTAATTTTGCTGTAACCTGTATAACTTCTCTTTTAACAATCAATCTTATTTGCCTTGTTGATCTGAGGGTGGCTGGTAACTGTAGAAACTGGTGATTTCATACTGAAATTGTATATCATTGTTCCTCAAAATTAATTATTTTCAAAACCCCCAGCTCTTCCTAGTCTCCATGTAAAGTATATCACGTTTTAGTTAGTGCAAAAGGAAGTGCTTCATGCTACTAGAAAGATGTCTTTATTTTAATTGTTCATGAAAGTTTTCACCACCTTCCACAAATTCCTATTTCTTGCATTCCTTTTCCAGTTTGGAGGTTAACAATTTACCTGAAAGTGTGAAAATTTTACAGTGGTCATTTGCCTGCACGTTTACTAGGACAACTTACAAGGAGTCTAAAAAATTAATAAAAAAGTACCAAAGGACAAAGATTTGTTCAGAAGTCCAGAGAAGTCAGCTTGTAAGGAACTGCACACATAATTTATGAATTCAAATCATGTGCACAGTCAGTCAGTCATTACTTACCACACTGTACTGCAGTCTGGGAGTTGCATTTTGGTAGGGTGTGTTACTTTTTGTCAATAATCAAAATAAATAAATGTGTGATAACAATTTGGGCTTTTCAACTTTAGACGCACAACACTGATCAACCAGAACATTATGACCACCTACCTAATAGCTGGTTTGTCCACTTTTTTATGGATAACAGTCACAATGCATCATGTCATGGAAACAGTGAGGCCTTGGTAGGCTGCAGGAGGGAGTTGGCTCCATACCTGCATGTGCAAGTCACCTAATTCCCATAAATTCTGGGGAGTGGGATTATGAGCTCTGACACCATGTTCAATCGTATCCCAGATATGTTCGATTGAGTTCCAATCTGGTGAGATGGGGGGCCAGCACATCAATTGGAACTTGCCACTGTGCTCCTGAAAACACTCCATCACCCTCTTGGCCTTGTGACATGGCACATTATCTTGTTGATAAATGCCACTGCCATGAAGGGGTGTATGTGGACTGTAACTAGTGTATGATATGCCTTGGCTGTCATGGTGCCTTGCATGAGCTCCAATGGACCCATGGATGCCCATGTAATTGTTTCCCAGAGCATAATGGAGCCACCACCAGCTTGTCTCCATCCCACAGCACAGAAAAGGAGCTGTCCCCCTGGAAGAGGAAGGATTTGTGCCCTCCTATTGGTGTATGAAGAAGATGTCAGGATTCATCAGACCGTGCAGTGCTCTGCTGATATGCCAATGTCCAGAGCCAGCGGTGACATGTCCATGTCAACTGTATTTGCCAATGTCGTGGTGTTAACATTGGCACAATGGGTTGCTGGGTGCAGAGGCCCATCGTTAGGAGTGTTTGGCACATTGTGTGTTCAGACACACTTGTACTCTGCCTAGCATTAAAGTATGACCTTAGTTCCACCACAGTTCACCAACTGTTCTGTTTTACCAGTCTATCCAGCCTACTGACATCTGTTACAAGGGGTAGCCGCCCAAGACCATGATGTCTAGATGTTGTTTTGCCTTGGTTTTGCCTAGTGTTGAATAAAACTCCCCACAGGACTCCTCAAACACAAAACACATTGTGCAGTTTCCAAAATGCTCATGCCGAGCCTCCAGGCCATCATAATCTGCCCTTGATCAAACTCAGATAGATCGTATGCTTTCCCCATTCTACATACAGACAGCACAGTCACTGGTACCACATGTACCATGCATGTGTCTCAATAGCAATCATTCCTTGTCATGTGATGCTACTATTGCCTGAATGGGTTTATGTCAATAGCAAGTCAGTGGTCATAATATTCTCACTGATTGGTGTATAGTAAAACACTACATGTTGTGTATGTGTGTGATATCCAGTTTTGATTAAGATCAGCAATAAAATTGAATGTTAATATTCTGGACCCTAGACAGAATTATTAAAACTAGAATAACAACTAATCTCACATTTTAAAAATCATTTCTGATCTGTTGTCCAGGGTTGCTGAGCGACTGCCTGTGGATAAAATTGGTCTTATATCAATGATATCATTCCAATGGGTAACACCATTTCTGTTGAAGGCACAGAAAGCACTGGCTTTACAGACAGTGTCTGCAGAGGATTCAAGTAAAAAAATGGGAGAAAGGTATTTTACAATAGAATTTTTTAATAAGTTATTTATTGTCATTTACATATACACATAGATATTTGCAAATTAAGAACAAAATATACACTTATAGAAGGTAAAAACTGGTTTCAATTTTAAGACTTTCTGTGTGCAGTACTGGGAGTAACACCTCTTGAAGGTAAGTGCTGTTCAGCCCCTCTGACTATCTGTGAAATTTTCTGCATCAAATATTTTATTTTATACCATTTCCAAGTGCTTGCCAGCAAAGCAGGGTAGGGAAAGTGCAGCTGCTTCTTAGCTCTCAGATCCTAGGTCTGACTTTGGCAATTTCATGTATTTCTTGTTGTAATTGACTAAGAAATTATGATCTGCCACATACTACTTCATACTGAGCATTTTTACTATTTCAACTAATTGTAGAGAACAATATAAACTGTCATTACACCAAAAAGCTATGAACTTTAACATCAGTATGGATTGGGATAGACTGCTACTCATCCTGTATAGAAGACACTGACTGTGAGTGGCAGTCAGGCACATTTAAAAGTAGACTAAGCTACTGTGCAAAGTCCTTCATTTGATTTAGAAGCACACACACAACTCACACACTCATGGCCACAGTTGTCTCTAGGTGCATTGGACCTCAGTGCCTGGAGATAACAGTGGCCAAGTGTGTGTGTGTGTGTGTGTGTGTGTGTGTGTGTGTGTGTGTGTGTGTGTGTGGAGGAGTGGGGGGGGGGGGGGGGGGGAAGTGTGGGGAAGGGGGGGGAAGAGCTTTGTCTGACATCTCAGTCTAGTTTTAAATGTGCTTGTCTGCCTCACAATGCCTCTTATATATGGCGAGTAGCAATCTATCCTAATATATTTTGTTGCTTTTTCGTCTGGGATTATGCAGTGTTTGGCTAAATTATGAACATTAATGTTTACTGAAATACATATCTCCTAGATCAAATATTCTGCCAAATTCTACATCTACATCTACATTCATACTCCGCAAGCCACGCAACCGTGTGTGGTGAAGGGCACTTTACGTGCCACTGTCATTACCTCCCTTTTCTGTTCCAGTCGCGTATGGTTCCCAGGAAGAACGACTGTCTGAAAGCCTCCGTGCGCACTCGAATCTCTCTAATTTTACATTCGTGATCTCCTCGGGAGGTATAAGTAGGGGGAAGCAGTATATTCAATACCTCATCCAGAAACGCACCCTGTGACGAAACGCGCTGCTCTTCTTTGGATCTTCTCTATCTCCTCCGTCAACCTGATCTGGTATGGATCCCACACTGATGAACAATACTCAAGTATAGGTTGAACGAGTGTTTTGTAAACCACCTCCTTTGTTGATGGACTACATTTTCTAAGGACTCTCCCAATGAATCTCAACCTGGTACCCGCCTTACCAACAATTAATTTTATATGATCATTCCATTTCAAATCGTTCCGCACGCATACTCCCAGATATTTAACAGAAGTAACTGCTACCAGTGTTTGTTCCGCTATCGTATAATCATACAATAAAGGATCCTTCTTTCTATGTATTCACAATATATTACATTTGTCTATGATAAGGGTCAGATGCCACTCCCTACACCAAGTGCCTATCTGCTGCAGATCTTCCTGCATTTCGCTACAATTTTCTAATGCTGCAACTTCTCTGTATACTACAGCATCATCCGCGAAAAGCCGCATGGAACTTCCGACACTATCTACTAGGTTATTTATATATATTGTGAAAAGCAATGGTCCCATAACACTCCCCTGTGGCACACCAGAGGTTACTTTAATGTCTGTAGACGTCTCTCCGTTGATAACAACATGCTGTGTTCTGTTTGCTAAAAACTCTTCAATCCAGCCACACAGCTGTCTGATATTCCGTAGGCTCTTACTTTTTTCATCAGGCGACAGTGCAGAACTGTATCGAATGCCTTCCGGAACTCAAGGAAAATAGCATCTACCTGGGAGCCTGTATTTCTGGGTCTCATGAACAAATAAAGCGAGTTGGGTCTCACATGATCGCTGTTTCTGGAATCCATGTTGATTCCTACAGAGTAGATTCTGGGTTTCCAAAAACAACATGATACTCAAGCAAAAAACATGTTCTAAAATTCTACAACAGATCAACGTCAGAGATATAGGTCTATAGTTTTGTGCATCTGCTCGACGACCCTTCTTGAAGACTGGGACTACTTGTGCTCTTTCCCAATCATTTGGAACCTTCCGTTCCTCTAGAGACTTGCGGTACACAGCTGTTAGAAGAGGGGCAAGTTCTTTCGCGTACTCTGTGTAGAATCGAATTGGTATTCCGTCAGGTCCAGTGGACTTTCCTCTATTGAGTGATTTCAGTTGATTTTCTATTCCTTGGACACTTATTTCGATGTCAGCTATTTCTTCATTTGTGCGAGGATTTAGAGAAGGAACTGCAGTGTGGTCTTCCTCTGTGAAACAGCTTTGGAAAAAGGTGTTTAGTATTTCAGCTTTACGCGTGTCATCTTCTGTTTCAATGCCATCATCATCCCGGAGTGTCTGGATATGCTGTTTCGAGCCACTTACTGATTTAACGTAAGA
Source organism: Schistocerca gregaria (assembly GCF_023897955.1). NCBI lineage: Eukaryota > Metazoa > Arthropoda > Insecta > Orthoptera > Acrididae > Schistocerca > Schistocerca gregaria. Next base: position 628,780,770 of record NC_064921.1, on the reverse strand, counting down.
CCAGAACTTCCTAGGATTTTCTGTGAAGCCGGTACATAGAATTTTACTTTCGAATTGACTGAACACTTCATGCATAGCCCTCCTTACGCTAACTTTGACATTGTTTAGGTTCTGTTTGTCTGAGAGGTTTTGGCTGCGTTTAAACTTGGAGTGAAGTTCTCTTTGCTTCCGCAGTAGTTTCCTAACATTGTTGTTGAACCACGGTGGGTTTTTCCCATCCCTCACAGTTTTACTCGACACATACCTGTCTAAAACGCATTTTACAATTGCGTTAAACTTTTTCCATAAACACTCAACATTGTCAGTGTCAGAACAGAAATTTTTCTTTCTGATCTGTTAGGTAGTCTGAAATCTGTCTTCTATTACTCTTGCTAAACAGATAAACCTTCCTCCCTTTTTTTATATTCCTATTAACTTCCATATTCAGGGATGCTGCAACGGCCTTATGATCACTGATTCCCTGTTCTGCACTTACAGAGTCGAAAAGTTCGGGTCTGTTTGTTATCAGTAGGTCCAAGATGTTATCTCCACGAGTCGGTTCTCTGTTTAATTGCTCGAGGTAATTTTCGGATAGTACACTCAGTATAATGTCACTCGATGCTCTGTCCCTACCACCCGTCCTAAACATCTGACTGTCCCAGTCTATATCTGGTAAATTGAAATCTCCACCTAAGACTATAATATGCTGAGAAAATTTATGTGAAATTATGCAAGAAATGGCAAGTAATTATCATGTGCTTTGTTTCTGAATTTAAGAGATGTCCAGTTATGAGTTTTATATAATATTCATACTACACCAATCTTTAGAATAAATAATTGTTTTGTCCTGCCCTGTTCTTTAATCGGTTTATTTTGTATGCAAATTTTAGCTTTCACTTTTGCTTGGGTAACCACTTGCAAAGGTGTCTACCTGCACTATCCATTAAGATGTTAGAGTCTTAGTCATAAAGTTTTGTAGAATATTTGGAAATTGATTTCTAGGAATTGTGTAAATGATGTTCACTACATAGATTTCCAAGTGACATGTCTGTTTTCCACATTTATTGCCATTACAAACATTGTGATTCTCATATGGGTCTCCCTGGAAGTTGAATGTTTGCTAGATGAGATGTACATAGATGACCATCAGAGGGCATAAATGCACTTCCATAGTGAGCATGCCACCTATCTCATGATGTAAGTAGTAAAATACTACTACCATGTGAACAGTCAATCAGTTGAGTACTCCCGTCTGATGCTGTCAGTTACAATCATCACTGTACTGCAGACTATTAAATAACAACCTCACTTGGCACATGGTCTTTCCCTCTGGTTATGATTCGGGTTGTATCTCCCTTTGCTCTTGGCCTGTTAACATCATTGTGGTGAAGGATCTGCTTTGTGTCTTATTGTTGTGTAGGTTGCTTTGGAGTTGTCCTAGCCTGTTGTCTCCTCCACTATGAGGCAGTAGTGCTTAGCTTGACTATCATTTGGTGATGTGTTTGCTTCTGCAGGTAGCCCGTCTGCCTTGCAGCGTCGCCTATTTTTCTCCTGGGTTCTGATGCATTCACTCATACATAGCTACACATGGATACAGAAATGATGACCAAATCAAGTTCACAACACATGTTTTTATGCAAGCAGATAGCTTCACATCTCCATTTCACTATACACAGATGTGGCATTGACAACATAATCACTGCCTTCAGTCACAATCCTTTAGGACATGGTATTAACAGGACATAGAGACTGTATGTTATGTAAACAATGTGCAAACTCAAGTTTTTGTGACAGCCACTGAGATGAATAAACATTAACTGCATAAAACACAATACCAATCAGAAGTAAACACCATCAGTCAATTCAAAAGAATTGACATAGTCACTGCTTTATAAAAGTACATAAAATACTCCATGCGTACCTGCTGATTATATATACACTGTCACAATACCTAATAGAAATATTAAATGTGAACTACACAATAAGCTCAACTCGGGCTAACCATAATTTCTTGATATCTCTCATAGGTGTTGTGCTAATGTTAGCTGGTCCAGACAGAAAATTGTGGTTGGTGTCTAACTATTTAATAATTGGCATTTGAACATATTGTGGTTTCAAAAACTATGTAATCATTTGAAAACTGGAAGATTATAATTTGCTAAGTTGGATATTCTATAAGTATTAATAGTAATTTAATTTATGGAATATATTGTGGGTTAAGTGAGTTAGAAAAGTTAATGAAACCATTTTATGTATTCTCATTGGGAAAACCCCATTTATAAGTACAAGTGCTGTACTGAAAACTATGGTGAAGTATGAAAAAATCTTAATGAATGGCCTAATTAATCAGTGAAGTATGTAATCTGGTGCACAAAAACATGTTGACAAAAGTATAATGGTAAAGGTCAGAATCTAATAAGCACGTAGACAAAATCTGCAATGGTCTAAGATAAATCAAAATACTTTTTATGGGGAAGTCAGTATGTCAGTCTTCCTAAGAGTGGTGTCAGTGTGAACAGAGCTGGTAATTAGTTCACTAGAAATTTACTCTTGAGTGTTGAGTTAAGAGTTTAGTTATCCATATTTTTTGAAAAAACAAGTTTTCCATGAAAACTATCTACAGCATGAGAATCAGCACATTATAAAGAGACTGAATCATTAATCCAAATGATTCTCATTCTAGTTAATGTTTTAAAATACTATGCATATGTTACATGTACACTGCCTAGGTAACTTTATCAAACATGGACTAATGAACACAGAAAAAAATTGTTAGTTTTTGTGCAATAAGAGCAGATGGGTGGTTCCATCTTGCTGTATTTCATCACCCTGCATTGAGTTATATGCACAGGTATTAATAAATAGCTGACTGAGTAATTCAGTGGCAGATGACTTAAACATTTTTCAAAACTATAATAAATAATGATAATTTAAATAATGTAACAATTAGAACTTCTTAGATGTGAATGCTATCAGAACTTTTGCTGATTATCATCATTATACAGAATATTCCAAAAATGCTTTTAAGAACTTTGGGGACATGTTTCTTGCACTTGAAGAAGGAAAAAAGTTCATATAAATGTATGTCTGAAAATCCTCTGTCTTTTAGTTAGAATGAAAGTTGACATTCTATGGATTTCCAAGTACACCCCAACAACTGCACTTACCTATGCACCTGTTTGCTTCATTCTAACCTAAATGGTGTTCTGTTTGCAAGGGAAACTTGTTTACATTCCTCATGCATCTTTCTTCAAAGGGTCAATTATGTACATGTACTACAGGTAGTGAGTTAACTGAAAGTGCACTGCTCAGACGTGGGAGGATATTCATATTGTGAGGAGGCAGATACGTGTTTGTTTGCATTTGTGTGTGTGTTTGTGTGTGTGTGTGTGTGTGTGTGTGTTGGGTGATGTTTCCAGACTGAAGACAGCCATGTCATCCAACCTTTGGTGCTGTGTACCATCACGCTGCCATGACAGGATACATAACACCACAAGCTAATGATTGAAAGAGACTACATCCTCCTTGTGTGTTTTACCAGGAAGTGTATGTTCTATGGGCTGTCGAAGAAGAGACAGGTATCAGCACAAGACAAGTGGCCCTGGCATGCAGACACATACAATCAGTACTTTCTCTGTGCAGTAATATGTGATTTCACTAATGACAGTGTCACTACAGCAGAGTTACTAAACACAGATTTCCAAAACTCCTTCACAAAAGAAGACCAAATAAATTTTCCAGAATTTGAATCTAGAAAAGCTGCCAAGATGAGTAACTTAAAAATAGATATCTGTGTTGTAATGAAGCAGCTTAACTCACTTAATAAGTTGTATGCCATTCAGGTTCCTTTCAGAGTATTCTGAAAAAATAGCTCCATACTCAGCAGTTATATACAACCCCTCACTCAACAAAAGGTCCTCACTTAAGGATCACAACTCTCACCAATACCCAAAAAAGGAAGTAGAATTAATCCACAGAATTACAGATCCAATCACTAATGTCAATTTTCATCAGGATTTTGAAATATATACTGTGTTCAAACATTATGACTTACCTCAAAGAAAATGATTTATGGACAGATAGTCAGCATGAATTCAGAAAATATTGTTCTTGTGAAACACATTAAATAATGACTGCTATTTACAGGGAATGTCAAATTGATTCTTTATATTTAGATTTCCAGAATGCTTTTGACACTGTTTCTCACAAGCAACTTCTAATCAAATTGTGTGGCCATGTAGTATCACATCAGTTGTGTGACTGGATTCATGATTTCCTGTCAGAAAGGTCACAGTTCATACTAACTGACAGAAAACCATCAAGTAAAACAAATGTAACATCTGGCATTCCCCAAGCAAGTGTTATAGGCCCTCTGCTCTTCCTGATATACATAAACGACATATGAGACAATCTGAGCACTCCTCTTAAATTGTTTGCAGATGTCATTTACTGTCTTCTAAGGTCATCAGATGAGCAAAACCAATCACAAAATGATTGAGGCAATATATCTGTATAGTGAAAAAAAATGGGAAATGTCTCTAAATAATGAAAATTGTGAAGTCATTCACATGAATATTAAAAGAAATCTGCTAAATTTCAGTTACAAAATAAACCACACAAATCTAAATGCTGTAAATTCAACTAAGTAATTAGGGACCACAATTATGAATATTGGGGTACATTGGAATGATCGCATAGATAACATTGTGGGGAAGGCAAATCAAAGACTGTGATTTATTGGCAGAACACTTAAAAAGTCCAACAGGTCTACTAAAAGAGACTGCTTACTCCACACTTGTCCATCCTCTTCTGGAGCACTGCTGTACAGTGTGACATCTGCGTCAGTTGGGACTGATGGAGGACATCAAAAAAGTTCATAGAAGGGCAGCTCATTTTGTATCATCACAAAATAGGATAGAGTGCCAGGAACATGATACATAAACTGGAATAGCAATTATTAAAACAAAGGCATTTTTCAGTGTGTCAAGATTTTCTCATGAAACTTCAATCACTAAATTTCTCCTCTGAATGCAAAAATATTTTATTGGCACCCATCTACATTGAGAGAAATGATCATCATAATAAAATAAGAGAAATAAGAGCTTGCACTGAAAGATTTAAGTGCTCATTTCTTACACATGCCATTTTAGAGTGGGACAGTAGAGAAACAGCTTGAAGGTGGTTTGATGACCCCTATGCCAGGTAATTAACAATGAATTACAGAGTAATAGTGTCGATGTAGATCTAGATGTAGATGTACATCTCCAAATTCAGCATGGGTGATAATTCACTATCAAACTCCTGTATCAGTATCATTCTCAATGTGTGCAGTGGCTTAAGGCTGTCAATTGCCCACCAAAACAGATGTTTTGCCAATGGTTTGTTGCAAACACTGCCAAGCTATTGTCTTGTCTCTTCAGTTTTGTTTTCAGACAATGCAAGGTTGGGAAGAGGTGGAATAATGAATATTCACAACCAACACATATGGACCAATCTTAATCATTATGTTACAGTACAGGCTACAATATCAGTATGAGTTTAAGATTATTCTGTGGGCTGGAATTGTAGCTTATTGTCTGGTAGGACTATACATTCTCCCAGCACATCATATGAGTGACTTTATTCAGAACATCCTCCAAGACCTATTAAAAAATATGCCCCTGCAAATGACAAGAAACATGTGATTTTTGTGTGTGAAGAACTTCTAGCACATTTCAGTCTGAGTGTTCCGGATGAATTGGCTAGTATCTACCATGACTGATGGATAGGTACAGGACGACCAGTTCCATGGGCTGTGTGTTCGCCATATATCAAGAATTTGGATTATTGACTCTGGGGGCATCTTAAACAGTTGGTCTATGCAACAGATCACCTGGATGCAGAAACTTTCATTGATGCACCATCGAAGCCTACAAAACAATTCAAAACTATCAGTGAATATTTGAAAGGATGTGGCAGTTTGTGATTCAATGATTATGTGCTTCTTTAGAAGCAAGAGGAGCACATTTCAAGTATTTTCATGAGTATGTGTGTTGATGAGCCCCAATTACCTAAATTGCAAACTTTCAATGATAACTCAAAAATGAAGGATTTTCAGCCATATGTTTATATTAATTTTTTACTTGTTTTGATGTAAGGAAAATGTCCCTAAACTATGTAAAATTATGTTTGAAACACCTTGTATAAGAAATATACAAATGTTGTACAATGTTATGGGCAAATACATCACTTTTATTTTACGTAACTTATGGTTTAGCTGAAAATGCTTCATATATACATGTTATTGTGTATTCTGGTGATTTCTTTCAAAGGTTCAGGCTATGGAACCACACACCAGGCACTTTCCACAGTGTCCATAGTTCCACTTACTCTCAGCCACAGAAATTTAAGATACACATAAAACACCCTATATACCTCAACCAATTGAAAATCCAGAATGGAATAAGAACAATATTATGAAAAGTGTAGATCAATACCTACCCTATAGAGAAGATGATTATTTGAGAGCCAAGCACAACAAAAAGACAGACACACAGAATTTAAACTTTGGGCCAAAAGACTTTCTTCTAAAGTAGAAAACATACAAACACATTCACACAGGCACAATTCCATACACACACACACACACACACACACACACACACACACACACACATATCAATCTGCACATACACAGACACAAGCAGACATTTGTAAAGGCAAAAAGTTTGGGCAGAGATGTCAGTCGAGGCAGAAGTACAGAGGCAAAGAAGTTGTTGAAAGACAGGTGAGGTATGAGCGGCGGCAACTTGAAATTAGCGGAGGTTGAGGCCTGGTGGATATCGAGAAGAGAGGATATACTGAAGGGCAAGTTCCTATCTCCGGAGTTCTGACAGGTTGGTGTTAGTGGGAAGTATCCAGATAACTCGGACGGTGTAACACTGTGCCAAGATGTGCTGGCCGTGCACCAAGGCATGTTCAGCCACAGGTTGATCCTCATTACCAACAAACACTGTCTGCCTGTGTCCATTCATGCGAATGGACAGTTTGTTGCTCGTCATTCCCACATAGAAAGCTTCACAGTGTAGGCAGGTCAGTTGGTAAATCACGTGGGTGCTTTCACACGTGGCTCTGCCTTTGATCATGTACACCTTCCGGGTTACAGGACTGGAGTAGGTGGTGGTGGGATGGTGCATGGGACAGGTTTTACACCGGGGACAGTTACAAGGGTAGGAGCCAGAGGGTAGGGAAGGTGGTTTGGGGATTTCATAGGGATGAACTAAGAGGTTACGAAGGTTAGGTGGACGACGGAAAGACACTCTTGGTGGAGTGGGGAGGATTTCATGAAGGATGGATCTCATTTCAGGGCAGGATTTGAGGAAGTCGTATCCCTGCTGGAGAGCCACATTCAGAGTCTGATCCAGTCCCGGAAAGTATCCTGTCACAAGTGGGGCACTTTTGTGGTTCTTCTGTGTTAGGTTCTGGGTTTGAGGGGATGAGGAAGTGGCCCTGGTTATTTGCTTCTGTACCAGGTCGGGAGGGTAGTTGCGGGATGCGAAAGCTGTTTTCAGGTTGTTGGTGTAATGATTCAAGGATTCTGGACTGGAGCAGATTCATTTGCCACGAAGACCTAGGCTGTAGGGAAGGGACCATTTGATGTGCAATGGATGACAGCTGTCATAATGGAGGTACTGTTGCTTGTTGGTGGGTTTGATGTGGACGGACGTGTGAAGCTGGCCATTTTTACTGTTGGAAACATTACTAATTTCATCTCAAAATTTATTTACTTTAGCCTGAAAGGTGACTTTTGATGTGTTTTTATGAAGTCAGCACTATAATATAGCAAAATGGTTTTATTTTTAATTTGAATTGAAGGAAATGACTGTATAATTATTAAGCAGACAAAGATTTTGGAATTAATTAAATAAAGTTTTCAACATCACCCAATCTAACTCAACTGATAGAAAAAAAACTGCAGCACCAAGAAGAAGTTGTACAACAGAAACAAAAATTGATAGGCATGTTTCTACATCTGAAAAATGATATCTATTCAAATTTACACAAGTCACATAAGAGTGGCTGTAGTAACACCACTATGAGGTTGCAAATCAGGTCTGCTTTAAAGACACACTATAATGGTCATGAGTATTAGTTACCTTTGTGACTGGACGTGGTGAGCTGATGTAGTCAAGAATGTGTTTAAGACAACAAAAATACTGTTATCAACATGTCATTGAGTTTGAACGAGGTTGTGCAATAGGGCTATGAGAAGCTGGATATTCCTCATGTGATGCTGCAGAAAGACTTGGCAGGAATGTAGCCACTGTACATGATTGCTGATAGCAGTGTTCACAAGAATGTAGGGTCACAAGAATATCAGGTTCCAGACAGCCGTGTGGTACTACTGGGAGCGAAGACCATTACATTTGGAGTTTGGTGTATCATATTGTTCCTGCAGCAGAAATCTGAGCAGCAGTTGGCACCACATGGACATAACATACTGTCACAAATTGGTTATTTCAAGGACAGCTCTGAGCAAGATGCCCTGTAGCATGCATTCCACTGACCCTAAACCAGCACAGTATGTGACTTCAGTTTTGTCAAGCAAGAGGTTATTGGAGGGAAGAGTGAAGATCTGTTGTGTTAGCTGATGAAAGCTGGTTCTGACTTGGTGTCTGTCAGTGATGGCCATGTTTTGGCTAGGAGGAGGCCTAAAATGCTCTACAGAGTGTCGACACATTGCCTTGGCCTGCTCGATCACCAGATCTGTTCCAAACAAGAACTTACGGGAACATCATTGGACGACAAGTCCTTCATCATCCACAACCAGCATTAATTGTCCCTGTACCAACTGTCCACATGCAACAGGCAGGGAACTCCATCACAGAAGCTGACATCCGGCACCTGTAAACACAATGCATGTATGTCTGCAAGCTTGCATTCAAAATTCTGGCAGCTACACTGGATATTAATGTTCAGCATTTCACATTTACAATGGCTTACCTTGTGCTTACATTAATTTGTGATCTTACAATGTTAATTACTTACATATGTTACCTAGACAAATGTATTCCCAAAATTTCATTACTCTATATTTATTACTTTCTGCATTGTGATTTTTTTCCCTCATTGTATATGTAGGACATTTTTCTCATGAAATTGAACTGATATAGTATTTAACCAACATATGTTCTCATCCTCTGGTATATTAGAGTCCATGAACATACAAAAATTCAGTTATTGCAGTAAACCCTTTACATACCTATGAACTGGAAATAGGAGGAGAAGATTGCTTATTTCTGACACTCTGTAGATAGGATATAATGAAAAGAAAGTGATTTAATAAAGGAAGAATGAAATCACCATGCTGGGGAGACACTACTTCCTGCCTCATGTGTTTACTAAAATTCAGATAATGTGCTACCTATTTAATGGGTCACACTTACTCTGACACCCTGCTCTTGCATTTATTTTTGCAATATTGGGTGAAATCTTAACCTCTTTTTTTCATTTGAATCACAAACACAGTATCCCACTCAATACAATCTTTGAACACACCTCATCTTATGATTACAATAACATACACACTGAAAACTGCTCTAGGCACATTTATGTGTAAAACTACTGCACATATATTGCATACCTCACTGTCAACATCTAATAATACAGGGTTGCTATGATTCAGTACTTTACCTGAAAGCTTTGTAATACTCTTTACAAAAATGTAATCTGTTTTCTTCCAACACTCACAGTTTTTACGTAATTCCTAAAGTTTCTTTTGTTAAATTTGACTAATGCAGTAGATTGTAAATTTGACTGTGAGAAGGCCCTCATCAATTTGTTTAGAGACACGCACAATGCATCAAAGTTATTTTAATATAAATTTGAAGTGGAATTTGTATGAGTCAACAGTAATGACATGATCCTGATGTCTTTTTATTTCACATGCAGCTCTGTGACTCTCATAAGCAGGAGAGAGAATGTAACCTCATATCTCAGAGAAGCATACCTATCTTATTTCAGTATAAAGTTAGGGACATCAGGACAAAACTTTTCCTCCATATACTGCTTGTCATACATGCATTGCAGGTTTGGGTAAATGGACAGAAAGCGAGCAGAAATCTTTACCATTCAGAATTCCAGTGCTATGGAAAGAATGAGGAAACCATGCAGATGACAGCAATTTTTGTATGATGAAAGCTGGTGGGCCTAACAAGAACAGTGTGAAAGGACTTGTTTATCCAAACCTAAAATCAGCTGTAAGATCATACCACATCATCCTATCATTCCTGTGCTTGACCCACCCTCTGCTTTAGAGTCTTCAACATCATCAATTGAAACTTCAGATCCTGATATAACTCCACACCCACAAAAGGACAACCAGAGCCACTTACACTAGAAGAACTGAGTGACTTGGTAAGAGATCTAGAGCTCTGAAAAGAACGAACACAAGTTTTGGGGTCTCAATTAAAAGAAAAATATTTGCCTATCCTGTGCACAACTGTCTATTGATTTCAATCAAGATAATCAGAATTTCATTAGTATTTCACTGCAGAAGGCCCTCTTGTGTATTGTAAAATATTGAAGATGTGTCTCGAGATATAGTGTTATGTACAACATGAATGAATGGAGGCTATTTATAGACTCTAACAAAAAAAGCCTCAAGACCATATTTCTACACATTGGAAATAAGTTTGGCTCAGTGGCAGTACCATGCTCTGTGCACTTAAAAGAAACCTATGAAAATATGAAGATGCTGCTGAAGACATTACACTATTTGAATGCCAATGGATTATATGTGGAGACCTAAAAGTAAGTGGAATGCTGCTGGAACAACAGTTAGGCTTTACAGAATAATTTTGTTTCCCATGCCTCTGGGATTGTCATGCCTGTGAATCGTATTGAGTAGAATAGAATGAATTCTGAAGAGAGAAATGTTGCATGTGAACATCTGGTGAAAAGAGAGAAAATCATCCTGCCACCTCTTCATATTAAACTAGTAATCATGAAACATTTTGTCAAAGCAGTGTATAAAGATGGTGATTATTTTAATTATGTAAGTTCCAAATTTTCTTTTCTGTCTGAGGCTAATCTTAAAGAAGGAATATTTGTGGGACTTAGCATTAGAAGTTTGATGAAAGATGAAGTATTAGAAAATATGCTACCACAGGAAGAATGACTGCCTTGGACAGGATTTAAGCACGTGGTTGACAATTTCTTGGGGAAAGGAAACATCTAGATTTCAAAGCCTTGGTGAAAAATATACTGATGACGCTGAATAATTCAGTATGCAATATGAGCCTTAAAATCCATTTTCTTCACAGCCATCATGACGTCTTCCCTAACAGTCTTGGAGTTGTTAGTGAAGAACATGGAGAAAGGGCTCATCAAGACATGAAAGAAATAAAATCTCAATCTCGTTCTCAAGGCAGGTGGGATGAAGGGCTGACGGCTGAGTACTGTTGGTCTCTAACAAGAGATATTATGGAGCTACAGCATAGAAGAAAATCTCGAAGACAAAGTGTCAATATTAAAAGGAAGTGGTACTGAAAAAGGGCAGTGTCTCCATAAGACTTAGAATAAGTTGAACTTAAATTGTGATTATAGCAACGAAAATCATCGATTAGCATATTACCCTGTCTTCCACCTTTAAGCTCTCAGGTTTTCAAATCTTGTTCAGTGCAGCCCCCCAACAAACAGTTTTTCCTTCCCATCCTGTCTGGTAAGTATCCCCTGACCCAGGGTTCTGGGTGACAGTTTACAGGTTACTTGTATAGCTGTAAGTGTCTTTATTAATATATTAAAATGTCTTAGCATTGTATGAATATAGCAAAGTGTTACAGTTTTCTCATATAAATAGCCAAAATCTGACTCCACATTCTTCAACAGAGGACAGCAATTAATAAAAATCACTCATCAAGTTTAAAAACTTTGACAAAAATTTAATTTTCAAGCCCTGTGTAATTTGAACATATCTAACACTTGTAATCTAATCACAAGCTTCTTAACTTTAGCAACCTTTTTCCTTCCAGTGTACACATTTTTCATCATAACATTGCTTACATTATCTTTTACTAATTGTCTTCCATTTACCACCTGAAACAGTCCATTTCAGTTGTTTTGTGTGGTGTATTCTCCAAAGTAACAATATTTACATTAACCTTTTCTTCCCAAATGCAAGCTCGCATTGAATCTAATTTAGAAAAAAACTATGACCAAAATCTTCCAAATCTCCTTAATTCCCCTTCTAACACCATCACAATGTTTTGCCATCACATTTAGCTGACTCTCAATAGTTAATTCTTTTCTGAACAAATCAAACCAATAAGATTGAAGTATTTCCTTTCTCATTGTTTCATTTTGAACTTTGTGAGTCATGTCATATAATAACTGAATATGTGTAATTTCAACCTGATTTGCATTAGATGCAGTTAGCGGTAAATTATTTGCATCATTATTCATCACCAAACTTCTACATTCTTTCTCAACCTGGCACTCATCAAGACTGCCATTCTACTTTATCAAGAAATGTCATTCAGTAACTGAACACATTCTATTTAAACATCACTAATTGCATCAGTATTTACAACAATGATTTTCTGAATTACCACCAGTTCTGAACATCAACAGTATTTACTTGCTTTGCATCAGAAACATCATAACAAAATCACATTTGCACTACTATTGTTAACTCATCCTGATAAGACTTCTATCTCCATACTACATACTTTTTCAACCTCATCTCCATGGTTTCACAGATTGTGACTCCAAGCAGCTAATTTTGATTCCACATTTACTGTAAAATCATCTATTTTCTTCTCTAAACAAACTTGGATTGTATTTGGGTTATCATCTGTATTCTGCATACCTGATTTTAAATTACTCAGGTTACCATTAATCTGGTTCATTTTTGGATTCAGTTCACTAGTAAATTTGTTTCGATCATTTTTCATACACATGCTCTCATTCACAAACCTTATTATCTATGACAAGATCCTTGCTTCCCAACCTTTGCTCTAACTTCTCACAATATACACTGTTTTTCATTTTTTGTCAATAATTTTATCTGTATCAACTGTACACCGAATAAAAACAGTTTTATCTTAAATTGTCCTGATGTTCGTGCTGCTCCTATCAAAAACTTTTATATTTCAGCATTTGTCTGCAATGTTAAAATTCAGCCTCCAAGTGGCTCCTTGTTGGCTGCTACGCTGTCCAATATGGCACCAGTCTCTTCATCTTGTATTAGTGAAGTCCTTCCAATTTGGCAGCCACATCGTATTATTTGGCTGCACAGTTATCTTTTCTATTGTTCTTCTGCACCTTTTACTATCTACATTCTCTTTTGTTTTGCTAGTGTCATACAATAAGTTCACTGCCACTGTGACTCCTAGTTCATATCCTCATAGCACTTTTGATCTTAATTTCACTGTCTACAAGTTTATCATTTCTGCCCTTTATCACTGTCTTTAAATGAACAAGTTCATTTCACAATACCCAAGCAGGGAGGTGTCCTCAGCTTTCAGTGTCAGTGCTTACCTTTGTTGTCCATTAAAACCCCGGTGTCTTGATGATCAAAGTCTTGTAGAATATCTGTAAACCAATTTCTAGGAATTGTGCAAACAATGTTCACTACACAAATTTCCAAGTGATCTGGCTTTTTCCCCATGTTTATTACCATTACAAACATTAGAATGACCAGATCAAGTTTCACATCATATGTTTCTACACAAGTAGGTATCTGCACTTCTCCACTTCACTACACACAGATGTGATATTAACAACATAATCACTGCATTAAATCACACTTGTTTTAGACACAGTATTGGCAGAACTGTAAATTTCATAACCAATGCACACACTCAAGTTTTTGAGACAGTTACCAAGATGAATAAATATCAAGTGAATAAAACACAATGTCAGTCAGAAGTAAACAACATCCATCAGTTCAAGAGAATTAACACAGTTATTGTTTGATAAAAATAAACCAGATAAATCCCACATGATCATGTATACATAATCAAAATATTTCCATAGATATATTAAATATGAATTTCACGAGTACTGAATACAGACTAGCTACAATTTCTAGATATCTCAAATAGTTGTGTGAATGTTAACTGGTCACTGATCGAAAATTGTGGGTACCGTCCAATTATTTACAGATTGACATTTGAACATCTTGTAGTCTCAGAAATTACATAATCATAAAAAAAGGGCTAGGTTATAATTTGCTATTTAGGATGTTTTGTAAGTATTAATAGTAATTCAGTTTATGGAATATATTATGGGTTTAGCAAAATAGAAAAGTTAATGAAACTATTTTATGCATCCTCTTTGGAAAAACTCCACTTAAAGTACAAATGCTTTACTGAAAATTATGGGAAAGTATGTAAAAATCACAATTAATGGCCTAATTCATTAGTGAAGTATGGCACCTTGTGTATAAAAAGCATTTTGACAGAAGTATGATGGCATAGGTTGGAATCTAACAAGTACATCAGTGAAATCTGCAATGGAAAGTGTAGCTGGCACAAACTTTTGTGATTTCCTGACTGTAATGGTAATTATATTGTAAGTTAGTTGGTTTTGTATAAATCAAAATACTTTATTGGAAAATCAGGATGCCAGTCTTTCTAATGGGTGATGTCAGCATGATCAGTTCTACCAATTAGCCCCATAGAAATTTTCTCTTGTGTGTTGCATTGACAAGTTTTTCAACTATCCATATTTTGTAATTAACAAGGTTTTAACGAAAATTACTTACACTGTGAGAATAAGCATATTAAAAATAAGACACTGAAGCATACTATAAGTCAGTACTGTCTTATTTCATAATGCTATGGGGTAATGCAGCTTAAGCCAATATGTATTTGTTTTACATAAGTGGGCAATAAGAGTGTTGTATTCCTCTTACAACAGATCAGAATGTTTGGGTTGAAGGATATAAATTTTAGATACCTCTTTTATATTTATATGTTAGAAATGGATCTGGACTATTCTCATATATAGATACCAGATGTGGCCTGTGTAAAGTAAATGCTTTGTTTGTGTTGTTAGCTATTACTGTGGTAATATACAGGAAGGAGCAGTAGCTTTATTCAACACAGCTGTTTTCTAATATCTACACTATAATGAATGATGTTTGTTTTAATAAAGTTACATTTATTAATTATACTTCAGTTACAACTGAGTGCAGAATTTGCAGAATAATAATAATACTTAAAGGGTTTGGGTTCATCACCTGCACAAATGCAAATTGATTGTATTAATAGATTGTACATTTATTTTCACAAGAAAAGTGTTTTTGAGGATGATTATTAAACTAAGTCACTCTTTCCAAATTACTGTTTCAAACAGTTTCACATATTTCCATCTCTAGGCTCACTAATAAAATAATAAATCAATAATGTACTCACTGTCAGTAACAGTTGTTCAGGGTTTTTTCAGAGTTTTTAATCATTATTATTAAGAAACAAATGAAACATTTATGGGCAGACTATGATGGGAATGCATTGTTGCATTTCATTACCAGGCAGTGCATATGGCATGCTGGCGATTAGGACTTACGAAACTGTGAATTGGTGACAATAGCACAATGCTGGGCAGTGAGGTTATGGGTGGTGATGACAATGTGTTTGCCAGTATCAGCAGAATCGAGATAAAATCTTGACCAACACCTGAGCTCAAAAATGAAATATTGAGCAACATCTGAGCTGTCTCCTCAAGGTTAGCAGCGAAGTCTGTACTCTGAGGTCTAATATTGCACCCTGTACTGTGGAGTCTCAAAGTCATCTACTGCACACAGACAATCTGTCTCCTGACATCCTACAAATATTGCCCTGAGCATGTCCCTGCATCCAATTTGCCTGCTCATTCTTTTCTTCTTGTCAATCAAATGATTTTCTGACAAATTTCTGGTTGTCATTTCCACTCTCATTCTGATGGCAAAAAAGACCATATAGTTGCCAACAAATTTTATTTTATTTAGGCAATATTCTTTTGTCATAGCAAGCTGTTCATTTTCTGCTACCTGTCATCCTGTGGACACATCCTTATATCATCTTTAGCTTTGAAAAGTGCCTTTATTTCTGCACCAGCTTAATGATACTGTTGCAGGGGTGATCGAATTCCTGGGTGTGCATATAAACTCTTAAAACTTGCTTCATACAGATGGCAGACATTCAGATCCAGCTCATACCATGCTTCACAGTCAGTATCAGGGGCATGCAAAGAGTGCAAATGTTGCAGAAAGAAGAGCACTGCTTGTAATACATTTCCACACTGAGCCAAGCTGTAATCAGGGAGAGTAAACAGTGGAGTGTGGCACCACCCAAAATGTCATTTACGTCATTCTGTGAGCCTTGCAAAACAGAGCCATAACATGTGATATCTGAGCTTACCTGCTCCATGGCATCCAAACACTGATGGAAGGTGTGAACTTGAGATGGACTGACAATAACTGAGACGTTATGGGAGGAACAAGTCTGTTGAGTCTTGCTGATAACGAAGGCAAATGACTGTATCGCCAACCACAATGATGTTACATCCAACTTGTTTCAGAAGCCTCAGTCTCAGTGTCTAGCTATCCTGTCTGCATCTCTGATTCAAAGGGAATGACAATCTCATGAATTTAAGGATATCTTGGTTTATGAATTGTGACGTGTCATCTCGTGCTGAGACAGAGTGGAACTTAGTTGCTGCAAGCTGTCACTGCTGTTTGGTCACCACCGTGACTGATAGAAGATGTGGACAAGCCTAGGCCTTCTCCTAGTGAAGAGCCATAACAAGTGACTTTATTTATTTATTTATTTATCTCTTGTTCTGGTGATCCATGTTGTGACACTATCACAGGATATGGAACGTGACAATTTCACAAGCTTTTGGCCAGAATTTATGGTAATATATATAAAAAAACAAAAATAGTAAACAGTAACTTAGGTCCCACTACAAAAAATACATTTTAGAGATAGATAAAGATTACAAAATATTAAGTGTTACAGAGAAACAAATATTGCAAAATATATGTTTACAATAAAAATATTCAGTATTACAAATACAAATTTAGGCATACATTTGCAATTTACAATACAAGAAATGTTAAACACTGTAGTTCAGGAACTCTTCTATTGTATAAAATGATCCTTGCAGTAGGAACTGCCTTAAGGTTTTTTTAAACAAGAGATGATATGAGCTACTGTCTTCAATTTGTTTTGCGAGTCACCTGGTTACCATATTGCTGGCTGTGTGGGATACTGCCTCCCTGGCTGTTTGCTTTGTTGCTCATTTGGGTTCTGGGCTTCCACCATGACACCCACTGACCATGATCAGCTGTTGCAGCTGCTGTAGCACATGTCTGTCTTTGAAAGCTCTGAGGTGGGCCACACTATATGCTGGTGAGCTGTGACAGGCCTTCGCTACAGACTCCTGATATGGCTATGCGCATAATGTTACTGTTGTGCCCTGACATACACCACAGCCTCAGCTGACAAAGTGCTTCATCCACATACCTTGTTGTACTTGAGTATGCAGTACAGCATGCCTTTTGCTGTACCAGAGCATACATCCCCTACTGTAAAATCACAAGCAATAAACGCATCTACAGACAATGATATTTCACTTGTGCTTTAGGGCATGTGACAACCACCCACATCAGCTACTAAGCTCAGCCTCCTGTTCCTGTAACATCACCATCTCATCTACTCAGCCTCCATGCCCACTAAAAATTGTAACCCAATGGGTGACCACTACAATGCATATACATCATCTGAACCTCTGCCCATCAGACATATAATAGGAGGTTGGGAGGGGTGGGGGTGGAGGGAGGACACTCTGCAGGTGAGACACAAATGTGCTGTGCCCCTCTTGTGTTTTGTGGCATTTGGCACCTCATCTGTCTCATTTACAGAATGGGCTTTTGGCACGTACCTGTCTGTGCCCATTCAGCAGCTGCTCTGTTGGTCTTATACACTGACTAATCTCATCCATTACCTGAAGATAGCTGCTCATACCATTTCTCATAAAACATTACAGCACATAAATATACAATCACAGAGCATAGGTTAATTTGTTGTTAGTATACCTTACAGATATAGCCTGTAGTGGCTGCTTCTACTCATTAATATATAACTTGATTTTATAATATATGGTGTGTGAATGAATGAACTGATAGCACACCAGAATAAAAAGAAACTTTGGCTCTTAAAATTAATTTTGAAATGGGGAGCCACAGACACTTTTGAAATGGAAGCTGAGATGAATTAGTAGACAATATAAAACTATGTGAAGTTCTAGCAAAATGTAATAACAGTCACTGAACAGTGGAAGTGTTGAATTGTCAAGCTACAGTACCAACTCGAAAAACACACACATGCACGCGCACACGCACACACACACACACACACACACACACACACACACACACACACACACACACACGCGCACACGCACCTGTGTTGCTACATTGGTGCTGGCTAGATGTGCATTGCTGGGATTACATTACAGCCAGTGGAGTGTTTTAAGGTGGGGATTATGTTCTGTGAAAATATCTTAGGTGATGATTGAAATACTGTGGAAAATGCACTGTTAACATTCTGAACATATATGAGGTGATTTTGCTATTCATCATAGCTTCCTGAGGCAGCTTGCATTGACGACTCACTGTCTGCATAAAATATTCACAATGAATGACAGTTGATGCAGAGCCACCACTGTGTAAGTTACCTGACTTGGAATACATTCTCAATTATAATTTTTTTTTCATTTATATTGCAGGTTTTATGATCTTAATTGGAATGCTGTTGTTAACAGAGGCATTGAAAACTACTCCATGGTGTATGTAATATGGAAGTTTATTCAAACAAGAGCACTGGTGGCCATGTTCCTTTTTCTTGTTGGAACATCTATCCATATTAGTGGCTTGGTAAGTAGCAGCATCCATAATAATCTTTTAAAATTGCTGTTATTTTTGGAAATATATGTGTAGTTATATTTATATTATTTGAAGTTGAAGAGAGCCCCCTCCTTACCAATTATTAAAGTAGAAACACTTAGAACAAGGCTGACAGACACAAAATCAAGCAGCATTGACATGAAGGAAAAATTCAGTGACTGTTGAGTACTTCCTATTTGCATCAATTCAGTAATCCCCCATTGTGTTCAGTGTTTGCAAAGAGTACATGAATAATGATTTGTGTCAGATGCAAATATATTCTTAAAATTAAAATTAATTTTACTAACTTAAAATTGAACTCACATTTTGAATCTCTATTTTCAGTATGGCAACCTTTGTTAAAGTAAATTGATGTAATTAATGACTTAACATAAAGTGGAGATGTTGAGCCACAGACAGGCAGAATGTAAAGTCTGCTAGAATCTAATCTTCTGGCCGAAACACCTTCTTGTGAAATAGAAAACACGCACACATTCACACAAGCACACACACACACACACACACACGATCACCATCTCCAGCTTCTGTGGGTATATTGTTATTCCATTCTGGATTTACCACTGGTTAATTAATGACTTATTATTTTGACCATATTATGTTGAAATATGTTGTCATACGATAATACAATTAAGAAAGAAAACAAACATGCATTTTTCCCTTTTAATATAAGATTTTGTAAGTTCATATTTCCTGCATGTATCAAAGGAAAATACAATCAAGTAAATTACTAAACTAAGAGAGATAGTTTCTGGTAAATACTTACTTCAAGAGATCAAATGCGCAGTATTGCCAGGAGGCACACATAAAAGTAAAAGGGATTGACTACCTAGATTTAATCTTTGTCTACCACGCTCCTCACTACAGATGGCACCTTCTCATCCTGGGGTCTGAGTGACCTGCAGTATCTTTTTAACCTCCTCCAGCTATCACCCTCTGTCTCTCCTTCCTAGTGAAGGAAATTTAGCTCTGAAAGCTAGATAGTGTGTTTCTTTTACCTTTATATGTGTCTGTTACCAGTACTATACTCTCCTCCTTCTGAAGGCCAGCAATGGTCAGTTATGATCACTCATGTTATTCCCTGCCTTTACCAATTACACCCCCCCCCCCCCCCCCCCCCAATGAACCATGGACCTTGCTGTTGGTGGGGAGGCTTGCGTGTCTCTGTGATACAGACGGAGAGGTATCTGTTGAGAGGCCAGACAAACGTGTGGTTCCTGGAGAGGGGCAGCAGCCTTTTCAGTAGTTGCAAGGGCAACAATCTGGATGATTGACTGATCTGGCCTTGTAACAATAACCGAAATGCCCTTGCTGTGCTGGTACTGCGAACGGCTGAAAGCAAGGGGAAACTATGGCCGTAATTTTTCCCAAGGGCATGCAGCTTTACTGTATGATTAAATGATGATGGCGTCCTCTTGGGTAAAATATTCTGGAGGTAAAATAGTCCCCCATTCGGATCTTCGGGCAGGGACTACTCAGGAGGATGTCGTTACCAGGAGAAAGAAAACTGGCGTTCTACGGATCGGAGCGTGGAATGTCAGATCCCTTAATCGGGCAGGTAGGTTAGAAAATTTAAAAAGGGAAATGGATGGGTTAAAGTTAGATATAGGGGGAATTAGTGAAGTTCAGTGGCAGGAGGAACAAGACTTCTGGTCAGGTGACTACAGGGTTATAAACACAAAATCAAATAGGGGTAATGCAGGAGTAGGTTTAATAATGAATAGGAAAATAGGAATGCGGGTAAGCTACTAAAAATAGCATAGTGAACACATTATTGTGGCCAAGATAGATACAAAGCCCACACCTACTACAGTAGTACAAGTTTATATGCCAACTAGCTCTGCAGATGACGAAGAAATTGAAGAAATGTATGATGAAATAAAAGAAATTATTCAGATAGTGAAGGGAGGTGAAAATTTAATAGTCATGGGTGACTGGAATTCGAGTGTAGGAAAAGGGAGAGAAGGAGATGTAGTAGGTGGATATGGATTGGGGCTAAGAAATGAAAGAGGAAGCCGCTTGGTAGAATTTTGCACAGAGCACAACTTAATCATAGATAACACTTGGTTTAAGAATCATGAAAGAAGGTTGTATACATGGAAGAACCCTGGAGATACTAAAAGGTATCAGATAGATTACATAATGGTAAGGCAGAGATTTAGGAACCAGGTTTTAAATTGTAAGACATTTCCAGGGGCAGATGTGGACTCTGACCACAATCTATTGGTTATGACCTGTAGATTAAAACTGAAGAAACTGCAAAAAGGTGGGAATTTAAGGAGATGGGACCTGGAAAACTGAAAGAACCAGAGTTTGTACAGAGTTTCAGGGAGAGCATAACGGAACAATTGACAGGAATGGGGAAAGAAATACAGTAGAAGAAGAATGGGTAGCTTTGAGGGATGAAGTAGTGAAGGCAGCAGAGGATCAAGTAGGTAAAAAGACGAGGGCTAGTAGAAATCCTTGGGTAACAGAAGAAATATTGAATTTAATTGATGAAAGGAGAAAATATAAAAATGCAGTAAATGAAGCAGGCAAAAAGGAATACAAACGCCTCAAAAATGAGATCGATAGGAAGTGCAAAATGGCTAAGCAGGGATGGCTAGAGGACAAATGTAAGAATGTAGAGGCTTATCTCACCAGGGGTAAGATAGATACTGCCTACAGTAAAATTAAAGAGACCTTTGGAGAAAAGAGAACCACTTGCATGAATATCAAGAGCTCAGATGGAAACCCAGTTCTAAGCAAAGAAGGGAAAGCAGAAAGGTGGAAGGAGTGTATAGAGGGTCTATACAAGGGAGATGTACTTGAGGACAGTATTATGGAAATGGAAGAGGATGTAGATGAAGATGAAATGGGGCATACGAGATTGCGTGAAGAGTTTGACAGAGCAGTGAAAGACCTGAGTCGAAACTAGACCCCCGGAGTATACAACATTCCATTGGAACTACTGACGGCCTTGGGAGAGCCGGTCCTGACAAAACTCTACCATCTGGTGAGCAAGATGTATGAAACAGGCGAAATACCGTCAGACTTAAAGAAGAATATAATAATTCCAATCCCAAAGAAAGCAGGTGTTGACAGATGTGACAATTACTGAACTATCAGCTTAATAACCCACAGCTGCAAAATACTAACATGAATTCTTTACCAACGAATTGAAAAACTAGTAGAAGCCGACCTCGGGGAAGATCAGTTTGGATTCCGTTGAAATACTGGAACACATGATGCAATACTGACCTTACGACTTATCTTAGAAGAAAGATTAAGGAAAGGCAAACCTCCGTTTCTAGCATTTGTAGACTTAGAGAAAGCTTTTGACAATGTTGACTGGAATACTCTCTTTCAAAGTCTGAAGGTGGCAGGGGTAAAATACAGGGAGCGAAAGGCTATTTACAATTTGTACAGAAACCAGATGGCAGTTATAAGAGTCGAGGGACATGAAAGGGAAGCAGTGGTTGGAAAGTGAGTG
Source organism: Schistocerca gregaria (assembly GCF_023897955.1). Taxonomy (NCBI): domain Eukaryota; kingdom Metazoa; phylum Arthropoda; class Insecta; order Orthoptera; family Acrididae; genus Schistocerca; species Schistocerca gregaria. Next base: position 628,758,391 of record NC_064921.1, on the reverse strand, counting down.
AGACAGGGTTGTAGCCTCTCACCGATGTTATTCATGCTGCATATTGAGCAAGCAGTAAAGGAAACAAAAGAAAAATTCGGAGTAGGTATTAAAATTCATGGAGAAGAAATAAAAACTTCGCCGATGACATTGTAATTCGGTCAGAGACAGCAAAGGACTTGTAAGAGCAGTTGAATGGAATGGACAGTGTCTTGAGAGGAGTATATAAGATGAACATCAACTAAGCAAAATGAGGATAATGGAATGTAGTTGAATTAAGTCGGGTGATGCTGAGGGAATTAGATTAGGAAATGAGACACTTAAAGTAGTAAAGGAGTTTTGCTATTTGGGGAGCAAAATAACTGATGATGGTCGAAGTATAGAGGATATAAAATGTAGACTGGCAATGGCAAGGAAAGCGTTTCTGAAGAAGACTAATTTGTTAACATCGAGTATAGATTTAAGTGTCAGGAAGTCTTTTCTGAAAGTATTTGTATGGAGTGTAGCCATGTATGGAAGTGAAACATGGACGATAAATAGTTTGGACAAGAAGAGAATTGAAGCTTTTGAAATGTGGTGCTACAGAAGAATGCTGAAGATTAGATGGGTAGATCGCATAACTAATGAGGAAGTAGTAGTAGGTAATGACTGGGCACCAGTATTATAGACCTGTGGGATGCAAATAAACAAAATGCAACTGCAGCCTACATGGAGCGTATTCCAGTGAAGGAGGCACTGTAAACAAAATTTAAAATCCAACAGTTGGCAGGACGCAATATTGTGTGTAAAAATATGCAAACCACTTGTGAAAACTATGAGGCAAAATTCTGAGTACAGCAGGTAGACACATAAAACTGCACAAAACTAGCCCTGCCTTCAGAACTGTCACCTCATTGCTTGGGACAGAAAGACGATACTCTCATCATAGGATGAGAGGGACCCTGTCCTTACACCATATTAGTCCTTCTCATCCTATGAACTGAGTGACCTGTCCCTCCTTTAGAGCCTTCCACAGTTTACCTTCTTTCTTGTCTGAGCAATGAGCTAATATTTTGAAAGGAAGGATAGTTGTGTGTATTATTATGTGTGTTTATCAGAAGTACTCAGAATTTCATCCTCTGAAGATAATTTTACAACTTTCAGATCTTCATTAAACATTCATAACAGGACAATACAATTGCAATGTTTATTTCAGAGAACATCAGGGCACAGAGTTATTGTACTTGATTTGGCAAGTGTTTGAATGGGTTTAAAACTTCCAAATTACCCCATACCCATAAGAAAAATATTTAGAAATAACTTCTGAGAATAGTGTTATTAAATTGATGGTGAGTTGCTTTAGCTCTGTTTTGTACTAGTAAATGGAAAAATGTAACTTTTCCTAATGCATGGGATACCTGCGTATGTGTAGAAAGTGAACAATCTTCAATTTCATCTTCCAGCCTGTGTAATACAGTTGATGTTGAGTATTTGGGTGTTTTCAGTGAAAGTTATTAATGCAATCTTAAATCAAATGTTACTGATGAAATCTGTGAAATCTTTTAGGTGGCAGTAGTAATTCAGGAGTGCAAATATTTTTTTCCCAGCAAAGACAGAGTCTTTTGAGGTGATAACAATACCACTAATATAGCTCAAAATCCCCAAGATGGTGTTGAACCATAGGCTGAAAAATCCCCTATTGCTGGTCTCCACAATTTTGAAAGTGGTTATTATTTAGCCATTTTATCTGTATTGGTGGAACTATTAAAGCTATTTTATTCTCCTGAAGTAACTCTCAGTTCCTTGCAAAAGAGGTTTTCCATGCGAAAGGTGGTCCTAATATTATTATATAGATAGTTATACTCATCATGCATTCAAGTATCTAAGTGCACCATCAAAAGGTGAAGAAATTATTGTGTGTGGGAAATTCAGATCATAATCTGATTACTGATTTCCAAGATTCCAGTCGGCAGTATTGTGTTGTTTAATTTCAGTTTCATCTCATAGTCTAGTGATCTGAATGATATGTCAAATTTCTTTTTGGTAAACTACTATTACTTGTGATGTCGTAAAATGCATGAGGCAAAATAAAAATTGCATTTGTTCTCTTGATCAAAGACATAGAATAGAAACAATTAATATTAAAGTGCTTGTCATTGTGCAGTTTACACAATGTTTTCATAACAATACATTTAAGCAAATGTGAATAGGGTTTGAATTTGTAGTGAGAATAACTACTACATTTCCTTTGATGTACAAAAAAATTATACATATTTTCTCCCTCCAGATTTTATATTTCTCACAAAAATAAGTTGTACTTACTGTAATGATATGATGTTTCTGCTGTTGAATCTAATTCACCCAGAAGAATACAATCATTAGTACCGTACTATCAATGGGGATCTGTTGTTTTCAAATTACAACAAAATACAATTTTGCTTCATAAAAATGTAGCTCATCATTCTGTGTTTAGTTATGTAGCAGGATTGTTAAATTTTGTCCATGTAATCTGTGATAAAAACTCACTTCTCCTGTATAGTTAAAATATTCTTATATCTTATATATTTCTCTCATATATCTCTTATATCATTGTTTGTTCTACAGAAATTATATTCTAGTATATATTTTTTCCCATAGGTCTCTTTCTTGATAACATCAACTGGCAAAAATAACATTCCAGAGAAGACCACTACAAAATCACCCATAAATGGGCTGATGGCAGATGAGTCAGCTACTCTTCAGTCTTCTTCTGCTAATATTTATGCTGCTTTTGGTTATGCTTTAGCTGAGTTTTTCTCATCAATATTTATCTCATGGAGCTGGAGCATGAACTACAGGTCTGTTCATTATCTCAATGTGAAACAAATAGTAAATGGACCATATCAGAAGGATGTAGATATTTTTATATGGTACAGTATCAAACAAGAATAAGTAATATATATGCAGTGTGTCTCTTACAAGCAAGAAAGTTAATTTTTCCCAGTCAATGGGAAAGGATGGAGGGGAGAATCAGTCATGGTGAATGTAACATGAGCTAAGAAACTTAACTTAGTGACTAATGGCCCTTTTGCATGTGTAGATCATACCCAGAATGAACGAATGTTGAGGTTGTATTGAGAGTCAAGGTATAGTGAACAATCAAGTGACACTGAGCCAAAATTCTTATGTGTTCTGGGATGCTTAAAGGGAATACAAAATATTCAAAGATAGTTGATAGATATCAACAACTATGTGCTTGACATGATAAATGTCACCAACAATGAAATTTCAGATGACAAACAGTATAATGTTTTCTGTATTGCAGAAGGCAGGCAGAAAAAGAAATAATGAAATATACTGCTGAGCAGAATCAAGGAAAGCCCACTTATGGTGTAACAACCTCAACCTAAAGATGCCACATGGAGCTGCAGACAGGCAGAATGAACAGACTGCTATATATAAGCTTTCAGTCAAAGCCTCCTCCAGAAAAGAAAAATATACACACATTCACACAAGCAAGCACATTTCACACACACACACACACACACACACACACACACACACACACACACACACACACACACAAATGGTTCAAATGGCTCTGAGCACTATGGGACTTAACAGCTGTGGTCATCAGTCCCCTAGAACTTAGAACTACTTAAACCTAACTAACATAAGGACAGCACACACATCCATGCCCGAGGCAGGATTCGAACCTGCGACCGTAGCAGTCACGCGGTTCCGGACAGCGTGCCTAGAACCGCAAGACCACCACGGCCGGCCCACACACACACACACACACACACACACACACACACAAACACAAACACGAGACTGCTATCTCTTATCATCTGTTCATCTGCCGGATTCAAAAATTCTGACCAGACAGCCAGAGATAGTGGTTTTGTGTGTGTGTGTGTGTGTGTGTGTGTGTGTGTGTGTGTGTGTGTGTATGCGCTTGTGTGTGCTTTTGAGAATGTGTGTGTGTTTTTCCTTTCTGAACAAGGCTTTGGCTGAAAGCTTATAAATAACAGTCTTTTCGTCATGCCTATCTGCAACTCAATGTGTCATCTTTATGCTGAATCGCAAATATGTCATTTTCATAATCTTGTTGATATTCCAGTCTGGACTTTCCATTGTTAGAGATTGTGTTTTACTCAAGCAGGACTCCTCAAAATATGTTTCTTGTTCAGCCAGACACTTATGAAAATAGCATACATTTTCTGAAGAAAATCATCATGAGATGAAAGTACGTAAAATAATAAGTTTAATTTGCTGATATCGTATGGTCTTCCAGCATCATCTCTGTAGCAACTGGTAGTACATATCGTGAACAAAAATATGATTGTTTGCAATATTGGTTTTTATCATCCAAGTGTCCAGTATTATGAGAGCATGATTAGTGCATGTCAAGCATCTTGTAATGATGTAGCTTTAGAATAAAGTCATATATTATTTGCGTATTGCAATAATTATCAATTGATGATAGAGAAATTTCAAAATCAGCATGCTGGGCTGAGAACCCTTCCATGAGGGAAGCGTTGCTGTAGTACATACGGGCCCACTGTATCACTGCTTAACCCTATGCATTCCCAAAACTGTAAACCAGCCCACAGATAACTGTGATAAAAGTGTTTTACTGTTACTGCAATCTGTTGAATGTTATACTCCATTGACATATTGAAAAAGACTGTGGAATGAAAGCTGTGCTGTACAAATGCAAACAACATGTTACTTTTTAATGTTGCATGATTATTTCTGTGAAGCCATTTGGGGTTGTCATCATTTGTGTCACATTATCTGGGAACTCAGTTTCATTTTTCTTTCTTTTCATTCTTTTCTTGTTTAAAAATGCTCCATATCATATTTGCTTTATTTTTATAGTGTTTTATACTTCATTAATGATACATTTGTCACATTCTTGATAATAACTGAAGTGTATTTAAGATATACACAGTAATGGAATTTAGACTCTTTATTCCATGTTCTTTTAATTAAGTATAACTGTCTCCTCCTGGCATAAGACACTTCAGTTTCAGGTGTCCTTTATTATATCTCTTTTCCTCTATGTAACAAAAACATTAGTCATGCTGCTGAAGAGATATCTTTAACAAATAGTTAAAAGTTGCATCTACATTGGGTACTTTGTAACTCTTTCCATTTATCTTTCCATAATTTCTCTCTAAATATTGTAATTAAATTGTTGAGTCTGTAATACAGGTTTTTCGCCCATGGTCTAATTCCAGTGGGTTAGCATTCCTTTTATGAACACAATAATAATCAAACCACTCAAGTTTGTTTTTAAATCTAAAATGTGGATTTAATGAGGATCTAAAAAAAAGAGGTTCCTATTTGCTGTTCCTATCTATTAAGAAAGATTCAAACATTGGGGTTTGCTTGCTTTCACTGCCTCCTTGTCCAAGAGCTTCTCAAATATAGGGCCACAGTTTCCAACATACTGCTTATTATGAGCTCAAATTTTGCATGAGTTCATTTAAAGGTATATCTGTACCCATACTATACTTGAACAAAATCTGACATGAAAAAGAGGGAAACTATTTAAAATGTGATCTCTTGACTTGGGATGATCCATTGGTGATGAAGAACTGGGGCAGTTGTGGCTGATGAAGTTGGGGCCACAGATTGTACAGAACAGGTGATCATGCCAAAGGCAACCTGTGGGACAGCGCCTCCAGAGTTGGTCCTCAGCAGAAATCCCATGCATCCAGTGGCCTTTTGGTTTCCAGATGGTGGCTAGAACCCAGGTCAGATAGTCACAAATGATTGTGCCCACACCAGAATGCCAGTATTATACAAGCCTTGGGCTGGAAACTGGGAATGATGAGGGTCCAGTAGTGAGAGCTGAGTGAGAACAATCTGAGGCTCTCTTCCCTAAAAATGGCATGGCCCTATAGATGGTCTTGTGTCCATCAGCCATTGTAATTTAATTTATTATTTACCACAGAAATTGATTGGTAATGTTGATTGTTGCTGATTTATGTGGTGGGCCTTCATCAAAATGATATTACATTCAATTTTGATTTACAATTAAATGCTTTTGTGGAGTTCTCTATTTTAAAAATATAAATCTTCAGAAGAATTAGACTCACTGAATCTTAAAACATGAGTATATAAGTTGAAGAATGGAATAAACTTTACATATTAATTTTCTCGACTAGTCAGCTCACTTTAAAGCAAAAAATCTTTGGGAAAATGTATCTAAAAACAAAGATGATGTGACTTACCAAACGAAAGCACTGGCAGGTTGATAAACACACAAACAAACACAAACATACACACAAAATTCAAGCTTTCGCAACCAACAGTTGCTTCATCAGGAAAGAGGGAAAGAGAGGGAAAGACGAAAGGATGTGGGTTTTAAAGGAGAGGGTAAGGAGTCATTCCAATCCCGGGAGCGGAAAGACTTACCTTAGGGAGAAAAAAGGACAGGTATACACTCGCACACACACACATATCCATCTGCACATACACAGACACAAGCATTCCCCTAAGGTAAATCTTTCTGCTCCCGGGATTGGAATGACACCTTACCCTCTCCCTTCAAACGCACATCCTTTTGTTTTTCCCTCTCCTTCCCTCTCTCCTGATGAAGCAACCGTTGGTTGCGAAAGCTTCAATTTTGTGTGTATGTTTGTGTTTGTTTGTGCGTCTATCAACCTGCCAGCGCTTTCGTTTGGTAAGTCACATCATCTTTGTTTATATTTATATATATATAAAAAATAGAAAGAAACTTCCACATGGGAAAAATATATTAAAAACAAAGATTCCAAGACTTACCAAGCGGGAAAGCGCCGGCAGACAGGCACATGAACAAAACACACAAACACACACACAGAATTACTAGCTTTCGCAACCGATGGTTGCTTCTTCAGGAAGGAGAGGGAAAGACGAAAGGATGTGGGTTTTAAGGGAGAGGGTAAGGAGTCATTCCAATCCCGGTAGCGGAAAGACTTCCCTTAGGGGAAAAAAAGGACAGGTGTACACTGGCACACACACACACACACATACACACACACACACACACACACACACATATATATATATATATATTAAAAACAAAGATTCCAAGACTTACCAAGCGGGAAAGCGCCGGTAGACAGGCACATGAACAAAACACACGAACACACACACAGAATTACTAGCTTTCGCAACCGATGGTTGCTTCTTCAGGAAGGAGAGGGAAAGACGAAAGGATGTGGGTTTTAAGGGAGAGGGTAAGGAGTCATTCCAATCCCGGGAGCGGAAAGACTTCCCTTAGGGGAAAAAAAGGACAGGTGTACACTCGCACACACACACACACACACACACACACACATATCCATCCACACATACACACATATCCATCCGCACATACACAGACACAAGCAGACATATTTCTGCTTGTGTCTGCTTGTGTCTGTGTATGTGTGGATGGATATGTGTGTGTGTGTGTGTGTGTGTGTGTGTGTGTGTGCGAGTGTACACCTGTCCTTTTTTTCCCCTAAGGGAAGTCTTTCCGCTCCCGGGATTGGAATGTCTCCTTACCCGCTCCCTTAAAACCCACATCCTTTCGTCTTTCCCTCTCCTTCCTGAAGAAGCAACCATCGGTTGCGAAAGCTAGTAATTCTGTGTGTGTGTTTGTGTGTTTTGTTCATGTGCCTGTCTACCGGCACTTTCCCGCTTGGTAAGTCTTGGAACCTCTGTTTTTAATATATTTTTCCCATGTGGAAGTTTCTTTCTATTTTATTTATATATATATACACACAAAGCCCATTCCTACTACAGTAGTACAAGTTTATATGCCAACTAGCTCTGCAGATTACGAAGTAATTGAAGAAATGTATGATGAAATAAAAGAAATTATTCAGATAGTGAAGGAAGACGAAAATTTAATAGTCATGGGTGCCTGGAATTCGACAGTAGGAAAACGAAGAGAAGGAAACGTAGTAGGTGAATATGGATTGGGGGTAAGAAATGAAAGAGGAAGACGCCTGATAGAATTCTGTACAGAGCACAACTTAATCATAGCTAACACTTGGTTCAAGAATTATAAAAGGAGGTTGTATACATGGAAGAAGCCTGGAGATACTGACAGGTTTCAGATAGATTACATAATGGTAAGACAGAGGTTTAGGAACAAATGTTAACAAATTTCTCTTCCTCAGAACCGCTTTCCTTGCCATTGCCAGTCTACATTTTATATCATCTCTACTTCAACCATCATCAGTTATTTTGCTCCCAACATAGCAAAACTCCTTTACTACTTTAAGTGTCTCACTTCCTAATCTAATTCCCTCAGCATCACCTGACTTAATTCGACTACATTCCATTATCCTCCTTTTGCTTTTGTTGATGTTCATCTTATACCCTCCTTTCAAGATACTGTCCATTCCATTCAGCTGCTCTTCCAAGTCCTTTGCTGTGTCTGACTGAATTACAATGTCATAGGCGAACCTCAAAGTTTTTATTTCTTCTCCATGGATTTTAATATCAACTCTGAATTTTTCTTTTGTTTCCTTCAATGCTTGCTCAATATACAGATTGAATAACATCGGGGATAGGCTACAACCCTGTCTCATTCCCTTCCCAACCACTGCTTCCCTTTCGTGTCCTTCGACTCTTATAACTGCCATATGGTTTCTGTACAAATTGTAAATAGCCTTTCGCTCCCTGTATTTTACCCCTGCCACCTTCAGAATTTGAAAGAGAGTATTTTAGTCAACATTGTCAAAAGCTTTCTCTAAGTCTACAAATGCTAGAAATGTAGGTTTGCCTTTCCTTAATCTAGCTTCTAAGATAAGTCGTAAGGTTAGTATTGCCTCACGTGTTCCAACATTTCTACGGAATCCAAACTGATCTTCTCCGAGGCTGGCTTCTACCAGTTTTTCCATTCGTCTGTAGAGAATACGCTTTAGTATTTTGCATCCGTAACTTATTAAACTGATAGTTCGGTAATTTTCACATCTGTCAGCACATGCTTTCTTTGGGATCGGAATTATTATATTCTTCTTGAAGTCTGAGGGTATTTCACCTGTCTCATACATCTTGCTCACCAGATGGTAGAGTTTTGTCAGGACTGGCTCTCCCAAGGCTGTCAGTAGTTCCAATGGAATGTTGTCTACTCCAGGGGGCTTGTTTCGACTCAGGTTTTTCAGTGCTCTATCAAACTCTTCATGCAGTATCATATCTCCCATTTCATCTTCATCTACATCCTCTTCCATTTGCATAATATTGTCCTCAAGTACATCTCCCTTGTATAGACCCTCTATACACTCCTTCCACCTTTCTGCTTTCCCTTCTTTGCTTAGAACTGGGTTTCCATCTGAGCTCTTGATATTCATGCAAGTGGTTCTCTTTTCTCCAAAGGTCTCTTTAATTTTACTGTAGGCAGTATCCATCTTACGCCTGGTGAGATAAGCCTCTACATTCTTACATCTGTCCTCTAGCCATCCCTGCTTAGTCATTTTGCACTTCCTATCAATCTCATTTTTGAGACATTTGTATTCCTTTTTGCCTGCCTCATTTACTGCATTTTTATATTTTTTCCTTTCATCAATGTACTTCAGTATTTCTTCTGTTACCCAAGGATTTCTTCTAGCACTCGTCTTTTTACCTACGTTATCCTCTGCTGCCTTCACTACTTCACCCCTCAAAACTACCCATTCTTCTCCTACTGTATTTATTTCCCCCATTCCTGTCAATTGTTTCCTTATGCTCTCCCTGAAACTCTGTACAACCTCTGGTTCTTTCAGTTTATCTAGGTCCCATCTCTTTAAATTCCTATGTTTTTGCAGTTTCTTCAGTTTTAATCTACAGTTCATAACCAACAGATTGTGATCAGAGTCCACATCTGCCCCTGGAAATGTCTTACAATTTAAATTTAAATTAAGCTTAGTAAATTCAGCCAGGAATATGGAACAGTTAACAGAAACCTAAAATACAAAACCAGGAAACACATTCAATTAAAATTTACAAAAGTGTTACAGTTCCCACACTGCTCTATGGATGCGTGACCTAGGTGATTACCAAAGAGAAATAAAGCCAGATGCAGGCACGAGAAGTGAAATTCCTTACAGGTGTTATAGGTGGCACAAGAGAAGAAAGGCTAAGAAATCAATATATTAGAGAAGAATTGCAAATCTTTAGCCTCAATGATAAAATTCAAGATTACAGAAGAAAATGGAATGAAAATCTACGCAGAATGGAGAGTGAGAGACTTCCCTTAAAGGCAAGAAATTATAAGAGCCATGGGAGAAGAGACAGAGGAAGATCCTGACAGAGATGGGTACCGTAACAGGCAATTCCTGCCTATACCTGAAGAGAAGATGAAGATGTTTAATAATTTATGCTGATCAATCAGAACATTATGACTACTGACAGGTTTATATCAATAGTAGATTGATATAAACCTGTGTAGGTGATAGCAGCATCACCTGGCAAGAAATGGCTGCTAGTCATACACGCATGGTGCATGTAGTATCAGTGAACGTGCTGTGTGTGTGTGTGTGTGTGTAGAATGGGGAAGACACATGATCTACATGAGCTGGACCAAGTGCAGATTGTGATGCCCCATAGGCTCATAATGAGCATTTTAGAAACTAAATGACTTGCCAGGTGTTTAAGGAGAACTGTGGTGAATGTCTGCAACATATAGAGAAACAAAGATGAAACCACATACAGACGTTGTGGGGTTAGGCGGCCACCCCTAATTACAGATGTCACACACCATAGGCTGGGCAGTCTGGCAAAACAGGACAGGAGGCAAACTGTGATGGAACTAATCTAAGACTTTAATGCTCGGCAGAGAACAAGTGTGTCTGAACACGCAGTGCACCAAGCACTCCAAACACTGGGTCTCCACAGACGATGACCCATACTTGTGCCAATGTTAACACCACGACTATGACTGAAATGAGCAGGTGACCATTGGCACAAGACATTGGCACAAAGGCAGAGTGTTGCACGGTCTCATGAATCCCGATACCTTCTTCATCATACCAATGGGAGGGGGGTTGTAGGGAACTTGTCGGTACTGCTGGACAGCAACAAGCCAGTGGTGGCACCATTGTGCTCTGGGAAACATTCACATGGGCATCCATGGGTCCATTGGAGATTGTGCAGAACACCATGATGGCCAAAGAGTATTGTACACTAGTTAGAGGCTACATACAACCCTTCATGATGATCATGTTTCCCAATGTCAGTAGGATAATGCACCACGCCACAAGGCCATATGTGTGATGAATTGGTTCAAGGAACACAGTGGTGAGTTCCAATTGACATACTGGGCCCCCAACTTGCCAGATCTGAATCCAATTGAACACATCTGCAGTGCGACTGAACATAGTGTCAGAGGTTTTTGCCCCCCTCCCCCCCCTCCCAGGAGTTTATGGGAATTAGGTGACTTGTGTGTGCAGCTGTGGTGCCAACTCCCTCATTACTTCCATGCCACCACACATCGCCACTGTTATCCATGCCAAAGGTAGACATAGCAACTATTAAGTAGGTGGTGATAATGTTCTGGCTCATCAGTGTACATGTACAGTAATTGCATCACCAAGTTGTCTTACTGTGCAACTGATGTCAATATCTTTTTATTGGTGTTTCGTGCATTCCCTTAACTTGTCTGTAAATACTTGTAACACAGTTATAAATAATAAATGTTTAAGGTTTCCTGGTGGATTTGTTCTAAATAGTCTTAAAGGGTTTGCCACTGTATCATGACGTGCAAATTCCACAATATTTCCTCGGAGCAACTGTCCAACATCTTCAGCTGTTTCAACCTTGTTGTTGGCTAGGTATGACTGATGGTATCTGCACGCTGATGCCCCATTACTAGAACATGCCCACAAAGAATGCTCAGGCATGTAAATCACACATGCGCAATGATTTACAGATAGATGGTGCCATATTCAAATGCCCTCTGCTGAAACAGCTCTCTTTTGGGTCCACATTTTGCTACTAACCAAAGACGGTACTAGCCCAATGTTGTGATGGGTCTGTTATCAGAGAATCTTGATTTTCGTGTTGTGATTTAATAGTAACCACTGTCAGTTGAAATTCTGCATCCCTGTTGATGACATTATTGGCTGTATGTTGCAATTCCAGAAAGATGGTGCCAGGAATAAAATTTCCATCTTTTCATAAATCTTTGTGATGTCATGTATTCAGACAGTGTTCCACAATTGCCGACTTTACCGCTTAACGGAGGCATGTATGATGCTAAGTTCACTGCAGTGTTCTTGTATAGTGCAGCATGTCTGGCCTATATACACTGCCCCACATTGACAAGGAATCTTGTACACACCACATTTCCTCAGGGCAAGATCATCCTTAACCAAACCAAAGAGGTTTCTCAGTTTTGCAGATGGTTGGAAAAAAAACTTAATTTTTACATCTTCCAAGAACTCTTCTGATTCTTGATGACATGGCACCAAAATATGGCAAAGAAGCCAAAGCAGTGGCTGTCTTTCTATCTTCAGTCTGCTCCATAGATTGAACTTGCCTGGGCCTGAATGCATTACGGATATGTCTCTCAGAATAACCGTTTTGTCGGAACACTGTCTTCAAATGTTGTATTTCACTCAACAGGCTTTCAGGATCAGGTACCACATGTGCTCTATGAACTAACGTTCACAATGCACTACCACATTGTGCAGGATAATGGCAGCTTGTGGCCTGCAGATATAGATCTGTCTACGTCGGCTTGCGGTAGATGCTGTGTCCAAAGGTTCCGTCTGCTTTCCTTTGTAGAAAAACATCAAGAAAAGATAAAATACCATCTTTTCCACTTCTGTTGTGAAGTTTATATTTGGATGGGCTGAATTCAAATGCTGAATATGTGTAGGTAGAGTATCAAGTCCATGTGGCCACACGGCAAATGTGTCATCCACATACCGCAGAAAACAAGAAGGTTTGAGAGTGGCTAACGGTAGTGCTTTTTCTTCAAAGTCTCCCATAAAATAATTGGCCGCCACAGGAGATAGAGGGCTTCCCATGGTGGCCCTGTCCACTTTTTCAAAATATTTGTCATGAAATAAATATGTTGAAGTAAGCCACGTGTTTAAATAATACTACTATGTCATCCTCAAACTTGTTGCTAATGAACTCCAAAGAGTCATGCAAGGGCGCCTTTGTAAATAAAAAAGACACAACATTGAAACTTACTAAGAGATCTGATGATTGTAATCTAAGAGTTTTCAGGCGACCTATGAAACCTTCAGAGTTTCAAATATGATGGTTGCACTTGCCTACGAGAGGTCCCAACAGTGATATCAGATATTTGGCAACAAAATAAGTAGGTGCTCCTATGTTACTTACAATGGGATGGAGAGGCACCCCGTTCTGATGGATCTTGGGTAGGCCATGGAGTCTAGGAGGAACTGCAGTCTGCTGATGCAAACCATTAGTGACTTGCGCTGGACTCAAGCTCTTCCTGATGAGTTCCAAAGTTTTTCTCTAAAACCTACCCATCAGATCACTTTTTAATTTACTATATTCAGGATCATTGAGCAGTTTGTACGTCTTTCTGTTATGTTCTGTTATGTTCTGTGCGTGAGATAAGCACAGTAGCATTTCCTTTGTCAGCAGGTAAGATGGTGATGTCTTTGTCTCCTCTCAATTCTCGTGGAGTATTTCTTTCAGCTGAGGTGATGTTAAAACTGGACCTCTTAGGGGAAGCTTAAGTCAAGATGCGGCACGTCTAATGCCTAATATCTTTGGCAGCATCCTTAGGAAGTGTCAAAACAGCCTGCTCTATTTCACTAATCACATATCGGACGGGAAAAGTGCCTGGTGTCAAAGTCTTCTCCATGAGATTAAACATGGTATGTCTTCTTGGTATGTCTTCTTGCATTCGGGCTTTGAGTCTATCGTATTTAGTCATTTGATGAAACTTAGGTTGTCATTCAGTCCAGTCAGCCACTGCTCAAGTGGTGCTGTCTACCCAATTCCAGGATACCACTGAAAAGCTCACTGAATCTTCAGATGGAGCATTAGTAATTGTCTGTACACCAAGCACAATTCCTGATGTGTATAGTGCAACCATTCTCTCAAAAGTGCTGCACTCACCTGTCATTTAATTCTAATGGCAGCTGCAGAATTTATACAATGTTTAAATTTAGCAAACATAGAGATGGTTTGCTTGTCTTGACATCTCAGTAAAAATGCAAGGCTGCTTAACAATCTATCTCTTTTGTGACATAACTTGTCAAACTCACATATGTTCTTCACCATCTCCTCCCTGTAAAGGTGCTGAATGTGATTCTTCAAGCTTTCCCAGCAGATATGTTGTAAATAGTCTTCACAGGTTTGCTGCCAGATCATGTTGTGCAAATTCCACACTAGGTTTATCAAATGACTAAATACTATCAACTCCAAGTGAGACACACAGTACAAGAATGCTGTGATGAACATCAGCGTCATACATGCCTTCATCAAATGGAAAAGTTGGCAATTGTGGAACACTGTATGAATACAGGACATCACATGATTTATGAAAAGACAGAAATTTTATCCCCGGCATCAACGTTCTGGAATTTTGTCATTAAGGGCTGTGTCATTCCATAGTTTGAATGTCACCGAAGCTCCCTGTCACCCCTAAGGCTCCCTGCCACAACTGCGGATATGTAAGCTGAAGTCAAAAAAGTTTCTTTCATTGATTTCTAGGAAAATATACATTTGCAGGCAACATATTCAATGATGAAAAATACTCAGTTTTCCATTATCTATCAATACCATCAATTTTGAGTCTACTGCATGCCATGAAATGTAAGGGTGCTTTTCTTAAAAATAAGGTTTTTGAGCAAAATGTCTTAGAGTCTTTTATTTTAGGTTGTACACAAGCAACCTCCCAAATATGAGTCATATCAGCTAGATATGTGTATGGCTTCCTCCTTGAGAGTAACACACAATATGCCATAAAAAGAAAGAAATCTGGGAAGATTAAAGCTAAAAAAGGACATAAGAGAGATTTCAAAGGCATATTCCTTCACTCCCTCACCTCAAGATACCTCAATGGGCTATAGGACCAGAAGATAGTGATGTTTGTTGATTTACAAGCTTCATGAACATGGAGCCAAAGAAGTGGTTCTGATTTCCTGCTGGTGTAAAAACTGCCAACATCCTTCCTCCCCTCCCCTTCTCACCCCCAAAACTGCCATAGCAACTAGATCCCTGATGTCTCTGAAGAGTCACAAAATTTAGAAAAATAAGATGCAGATGTCACTGCCAATCACAGACTCAGCCAATTAGCCTAAGTGACCCTACAAAAATATAGACTGACCCACCTCTACAAAAATGATAGTGCTTTAGCTGAGGTATTCAAGAAAACAAATGCTGACTTAATTCTAAAATATCAGATACCTTCTCTTAAAACTTTTCAGACTGTTTCATTTCTGCATTATCAATAGTCACTGTAATGATGAATGTATCATTGTGATTTATTAAGATATTTTGATGTATTTTCAATCCTTCACCTATAGATCATATACGAATGTTAATAAAAAATTCTTCTATGTTGTTCAGTCTATGGGTTTTGTACCAGCACTTATGAGCCTCTAGATAGAAATAACCAACATTTACAATCAAACACTCTTTATTTATGTATGATCACATGAAAATATAGCACAGCATACAAAAACAACCAATCTGCTGTTGAAGACTTACACCTCCTGTGAAATCACTTCCATCCACTGTAATAAAGATGTGAGCATCTGGCAAGGAGTAATGACATGTTCTAAAGCTGTTTTGAGATCCTCGAAAGCTTTCATCACATCATCAGACCATTATACCCAGTGATTACTAGAAGTTTGTTTGCTAGCTAAAGCAACAGTAAGAGGGGCCTGAATAGCTGCCACCACTAGCAGGTTGTGTCTGTAGAAACTGATGGTCATTAAAAATCAGCACAATTTGCAAAAAGTAACTGGGATTGGTAGATCACAAATGCAGTCACCGCAAGCTTCTGGAAGAGGTATATCTTGCAGGAGATGGTGTAACCAAGAAAGGTAACAGAGGTTCACTGAAGTTGTAATTTATTGTGACTAATCTCAGCTCTATTACATACCAGCAAGACCTGCACCATGGCCAGGGGTAGCTCATGTTCTTCGTCAGAGGAGGAGAACATGAGACTATCATCTAGGTATGCATAGCAATAATATCAGTTAAAGAAAAGTGATCCTACGAAACATTGACAAGTTTGAACTGTGTTTTTGAGCCCGTATAGCAGGTAACAAAATTTGTAAAGACCAAAGCGGCTGATCAAGGCTGTTTTTGGTGTGTCACTCTGTTCCACAGGTATTTGTAAATAGACCTTTCAGCAATCCAAAACACTGAAAATGCATGCTCTGCTAAGTAGTTGGGCAAAGTCTTGAATATATGGAATACGGTAATTGTCCATTATGGTACATGAGTTGAAATGATGACAGTCACTGCAGAGGTACACTGTGACATCCTTCTTGGAGACTGAATGTATGAGGGAAGAATAGTTACTGTCCAATGGTCAAACAATGCCTGCTCGTAAAACTTCATTGTTTACTCTCCTAACAAGACATAAATTTATGATGCAGTGGGGAGCCATCTTATGTGACAATTTTATGTGTTTTACTGTTCATAATAGCATTTATTTGAATTGATGGACATGACATAGTGAAGACTTGAGCAGAAGCCATTAGCACACAAGAGTCACCAACAAGAGATGGCATCAGTGAGGGAGGGGCAGGCATGCTGGAGTCATAAGACGTGTACTGCTGGTGTCAAGATACCATGGCATAGACAGTCAACGTATAGGGGCATTGCACATTAGTAATGGCCTGCTTAACTGTGAAGATAATGTGATTCAGTTCTGTGTTGTGAGTATGAAGGTCAAAGACCATCAATTGCCAATGACTCTGGAACAAAGGGTGCTCTATCTTTGGAGACAGTGAGCTTTGGAAAACATTTAGACTTTTGTTGTTTCTGCTTGTTACGCCATATTTTCAAGTGATCATGCATGAATAAATAGTGTTTGATCACAAATGTTTATTATTTCTATCCCAAGACTTGGCAGTATCAATAGTAAACCCATATTGGGGACCACAAGTCATGTGAATGTGCTTCAATTTATGCGTCACTGATTACTGTTTCATGGCAGCTCAAACAAAGTCTCAACTTCCAGCCTCCCCAAGAATGCAGAATGTCACTACTGCAGAATTGTCTTTTGATAGTGAAGTGCAACATTTTCCATGGGTGCAACTAATACAACAAGAATACTCATTTCTTCAGTGTTTACTCCACTGGAAGAGATGACTCTAACCTCCTTTGCCACACCGCACCAGGTGCGACACACACTTTCACTGACCACTGCTACAGGAATCTATCTTTGCCAGGGAGTTCCTTCTGCACAAAATTTTGGTTTCCTGTCTCTGAAGTTTCTATCTCATTCCACTACAGACAACTCAGCTGTACAGTCTTGGGGTCCACATGCATGGCTACCCCCTCCTCAGTATGGTCCGCCATTACACTCTTCACATACCTTCAATGCCAACTTTCTTGCTGGTAGCACTTTGCCATTCAATGCGACCACTTCACACTGGCCAATAGGACACTTGAGTCAACCATGCTGGGACATCCCTGTGTCTACCCAACATGCCCCACCACCCAGATGGCAGACGATGTACCAGGCATGATTTCACCTTGTCACTTGAAACTCAATTGCTATTTCCCATCTTCCTTTGCGAATCCATCTGCACCAGTCATCGATGCTTCTGTACCAGGTTTCACTCATGGTAATGTGCTACCCCTCCTACACAGATCATGGCAGCACACCTTGGTACCACTGCTTTTGTTTCACCCACCTTGTTTCACGATTCTTCTGCACCAGCTGTTCTGTGTTCATCGTGTGGCCATACAGGTCCCTCCTTCACATGACCTCTAAGTGCTGGGCATCATATTGTGAAAACACAAGTGCTGGACTTTCATCAGAACATCATACATGCCACTGTTGCACAGTCAACACCAGTGGTTGATACTTCTCTGAAACCTTGCATGGTATGCATCCTACTGAGTTTCCTGCTAGCTCTGCATCCAGGTCATCTTACAAAGCTGCTAGAGATACAAATGGACAATACTGTGATGCTGTTTACCTTGGCGGACAACTTGTTGGACATGATGGTATTGTAGATGATGGCACTAATTTTGTTTGTTTGGTGAACCATTTGCAAGACCCTTTTGATCTTATTAGTGACTTATTGCTGAACCTACCGGAGTGTAACAAATAAACTTCTGCTTGTTCATTCCTCATTGAGCATCTTTCACATACACTAGCAAATGCAATCCACGGCATCATTTATGATGAGAGTTTGGTGACAGGAGCCCATCCCAGCTGTGGCAACACCTACGTGCTCAGATCATGACAAAGGTTATGCCAGACTTAGTGCTCTGGACATTGCGGTTACTTTAACAGCTGCAGGACTTACAATTACAATTACTTCCTCATACCTCATCATCATGCGAGGATTAACTACAGTTGGCTGATTAAGCATATGCCATTCTTCGACACTGCCGCCTGCTTCCCTCATGCAGTGCAGTGTCTGCTGCTGAGATTGGTATGCCAGCACCTATATTTCCTCTGTTGGCTGGTAGAGGTCAACAGAGGCTCACCTTGAGTGATGCACTGAACTGCAGTCACCTAGTGGCCTGCAATGGTAACCACCAGCTACTTCTTGCTGAATTTCATTGACTACACTTGAGTCAGCACAGGTCTATCATACTGGTAATGACTGTCTTTGTCTATGATCAAATCATCATACATAACCACTATAACTAACTGCATTCTCTATTAGTATCATACCAAACAATTAGTATTTATGGCACCCTCCTGCATATCCCATTTGGTTCACTTACATTTATTTGACTTCTCTCTGGTGTAATAGTCACATCAGAAGCAGATACAGAGTGAATGATCTCATGTTAACCTGTGCTCATTAATCTCAGTTAGTGCTACCTTACGCATTGTTTAGTAATTTTCACTACTGATAACTTCTGGCTTCGGTCATCTTTGGTTGTGTGGTGGCACTAGTATTCACTGTGTTTGTGTGTGTGTATGACAAATTTCATTTGATATCTTGTGTATTGTACTTTCATTAACCCTTTCATGGGCCTTGGGGGATGTACTTCACACTAAAAGTATTTCTCTACAGCATTTATGGGAATATGTGTTACCACTTCTGTATGCTCCTGGCATCTAGTGGCAGTCTGCTGCACCAGCTGCAGTCTCTGTTTGTTGTAAAATATAGCTTTCAGGACTGTGGGAAGTATATATCCCACCCAACAATGGTGTTTTGTTGTTTATTGGGAAGTAGTTTCTGGAAGGGGCGTGAGAAGTATACTTACCACAAAATTAATCTGTCATTTGTGGTCTTTGGGAAGCATACTTACCATCAACCTAGGGGTATTGCAAACTTTTGGGAATATGCTTTGCCACCTCTATCTATGCCTGACATCTTCTGATAGTATAATGGACCAGGTGTATGAAACAATCAGTTTCTGTTTGTCGTGGGATGACTACTGTTGTTGGCACACATTGCTTCACTTCTGGAATAAATGTTATCGTGACCTGTATCAGGCTCACACCTTGAGTGCATAATAAAGTTTCAAGAAGTGTTTTCACATTGTGGTAAGTAAGCTTTGATATAGGTAACAATTAATTTTAAATAAAGTGACAGAAAACAAAATAATAACAGAAAACATCATTCATTATTTTTTTACATGTAATGCCAACACATAATGACTCACAACAGTGAAGTGGGAAATCCAATTATCACCATAGTTTTAATACATTACAAAAGTGCTGTGGTGATATATGTACCACCATAGTTTTTTATGCTAAATCACAAAAATGAAATGATCAAAAAATAAATATAGTCAGTTGGTCACGATTCTAATATGGTAGCAAAAAATTATCTCCGCTGAGTTGCTACAAAAAATGTGCCTGAGAAAGGATTAATAAACCTTTGTGTGACTCTGTGTTGAATCATTTCCAAGTCAAGAAATACTGTTTCTATCTGATTACTTAGATCAAAGGCTTTTACAACGTCATCAGAGAAAAATGAGATTTTATTTGCAATGACTGATGTTTTCAGAATCCATGCTGTTGTCATGGAAGGGGTCATTCTGTATAAGGTATCTCATTAAAGTAATATTTAAAAAAACAACAACAATGTGAAAAATTGGGCTTTATTGTAAAGATGACACATTAAGTTGCAGACAGGCACAATTGTGAATACTCCTACCTGGAGTGTCGAATCTTAGTCACAAAGTACTTTTATTAACACATGACAGGTTTCAGTACTTCATGCACCATCATCAGATGTAAAATGCTTGGATACAGATAGCACAACAATGTGAAGTTCGCCATTATAAGGAACACCAGTTGTAATGTCATCATTTCAAACACCTCATTATTTAGTGAGGTCAAAATATGTTCTAATATTCTACAACAAATGAATGTCAATGATACTGGATGGTAATTCTATGGAACACTTCCTCTACCCTTCGTTTAGGTGGTTGTGTTATATCAGGATAACACAATACATCCAAAATATTTAAATGATTTATTCACAGTGATAGGCCTTCAGTTCTAAGGCAGACACAGTAATGCACGTGGTCATGGAAGAACAATGGATGACATACAGGAATAAGCATCCACCATAATGAGGTGCATTTATCAAAAAGCGGACCAGTGGAATTGAGGTGTAAATGTTCCCATAGGCAAGAGCAGGGGGGACCTAGAAGAAAAAGTATGACGTGGCGCCACCTGCTGGCGCTGAAAAGCTGGGCCGGCATGGACCATCTCTTCAATGTCACAGTTCATGCCAGGCCAGTACAAATAATTGTGACCCAGGAGCTTCAGCGGGTGATGCCTCAATGGGCCTCATGAAGCAGTTGCAGGACCTTGGAGCACAGTGTATCTGGAATAATCACCTGTGGTTGTCCATCCTCAGCGAGCAGGAACACTACTCCGCTGATAGTGATGAGCTGGTGGCACATAGTAAAGTAGTGCCCGCAGGTGGGAGAAGAGTGAGTTGGCTGCCTCTCTGGCCGTCCATGGAGAATGCTACTGCAGACTCACTGGCGATCAGGATCCTGACCTGTGGCCTCAGCAACTGTGGAACTAGTCAGCGGGAAGGAGTCCACCACTGTTTGGACTGTGTCATTGATTTGAAAACAGAGAAGCTCTTCTTCGTCAGATTCATGATCGTGGCTCCAGGGAAGGCATGAGAGGACAACTGCATTAGCATGTTCTGAAGCATGCCGAAAGTGAATGTCATATTGATAATGAGTCAGGAACAGCACCTAGTGCTGCAAACAACGAGCTGTCCATTCCGAAATTTTGGAGGCAAGGTTAAACAAAGTGACGAGAGGTTTCTGATCCATTACCAAGTGGAACTTAGTCCCATACAGAAAATTTAAAATTTCTTGAGTTCAAAGACAATGGCAAGGGCCTATTTTTCGATCTGGGAATACTTTTTCTGAATGTCTGAAAAAGTTTTAGAGGTGTACGCACTAGGGCACTTGGGGCCATCAGGAAATTGATGCACCAGCACTTCCCCAACACCCGCCTCCAGTACATCTGTGACCAGTTGCTGCCATAGGTCAAAATGGGCAGGCACAGGGCTGTACACAGTTGTGATTTCAAGGTCTGGATGGAAGTTTCACAAGACTGAGACCAAGTGAAGGGCACCCCTTTTTTACAAAGGTGGGAAAGAACAGCCATCGTTGTCGCTGCCGTAGGAAGAAACTTCTGGTAGTATGACACATTACCCAGAAAGGACAGCAGTTGCATGAGAGTGGTGGATCTAGGCTGCTGAATGATGACTTGGAAGTGATGATCTAGTGGCTTGATTCCTTTGCTGGAAATCTTGTGTCACAGATATTCAATTTCCTCCTGGAAAGAGCAGCATTTGTCTTTGTGACAGCAGAAGTTATTGTTACAGAGCACCTGGAAGAGTTGTTAAATGTTGGAGGTGGTCATCCATTGTGCGTCCTGTAACAATCACATCATCAAGATAGTTGGCACAGCCTTTGATGGAGTTGACCAATTGTTCAAGAAACCACTGGAAAATGGCTGTTGCACTAGCAATGCCATACATGAGGCGCTTTAGGCAATACAGGCCATATGGAGTAATGAGTGTGAGGAACTCCTGAGAAGCATCATCCAAGGGTAACTGCAGATACACCTCCACTAAATCAATCTTGGAGAAATATTTGCCATCATGGGGTCTCGCCAATATTTCTTCTGTACGAGGTAGTGAATATGTGTTGATTTCCTATTGGGAGTTGATGGCCACTTGAAAATCACCATACAAATGAAGTTTTCTGGATGGTTTCCTGATGATGATGACAGAAGGATATGGGTTCAAGGACACCCTCTGCAGTGAGACAATGTTCTTTCTTGACAAGATCGCAGAAAGTGATAGGGACCAGACAGGCACGAATATAACGAGGATGTACATCAGGCACCAGGGAAACATGTGCCAGAAAACTGCATCCTTTACCCAATTCCTCATGGAAGATATCTTGGTATTCATGACAAGGCTCTGCCAGGCCAGCAAATGGAACTTTGTCAGAAATCAGATTGACAGAGTCCTTGAAGGAAAATCCAAAGGCACAAAAGGTGCTGAGACCGAAAAGGTTGGTGGTAGAACCACTGTTGACTATCAAGTGTGTGATCATCCATGTTATGCTCTGTAAGTTATAGGAAGACTGACCTTGCCCAGAAGAGGAATGCTGAGTTTGTTGTAGGCCAGTAGCCAGCGAGAGGAAGCCTGCAACGGGGTGCTCCAAGATGTACTTAAGTTGCATAATTGATCAAACTAGCTGCTGCTCCAATGTCGACCTGTAATTTTAGTTGCATGTTGTGAATTGAGACGTCCAGGAACAATTTATTGGAAGTGTCCTGATTCTCAATAGTAGAAATCTGATTAACATCCATTGGAGTGTAACAAGAGTCTTTCTTGGGCCTGGATTTAGCAGAATGACACACCAATGGCAAATGACCTTCTAAGGTATAGAGAGAGCAGTAGGCACAAAGATCTGGGCAGTCATCCGTTTCATGTTGTTTGTAGCAGTCTGGACAAGATGGAAAATGATGTGGGGTCCACTGATAAGAAAAGCGGCTAGGCTTCTGCTGAGATTGGACGGGCATGCAGGATGCTGATCGGGTTGGATGGCGGCAACCTCCACGTTGTCAGTGGGCATATAGGGGCCCTCAGGATGATGGGGCGAGCGGGCATGGACAGTTGCAATCTCCACCCAATTCTCCCCTTTGGCCTGCAGCATGCAAGATATCGAACATTTGAGCCAGTTCTAATACTTTGTCTAACAAGGGATCCTAAAGCTGTAGGGCATCATGCTGGAGTTCTCTGTCTGGTGCACCATGAATAATCATATCATGGATCATTTCCTTAGTATATGATTCCTTATACTTGGCATTGACCAAATGGCTCAGCCGAGACCTTGTAATTCAGCTGCCCACTTGCAATATGATTGTGACACCTGCTTTTTGCGTTGATAGAAAGCCACTCACAAGCATGTGTGTGGTGCTGGTAAAACTGCATCAACAAGGCACATGTCTCCAGGAATGATACTTCCAAAGCAGTGGATAATGGCGCCAGTTTTCTGGTTAGATCAGAAAAGAAAAAGAGATTTCATGAACTTGAAGTGTTTCTTCAGTCTTGTTTCATACCATTCCCACTCTTCAGGGGCTTCATCAAAAGAAGGGAAGGTCAGAATTTGATGAGTTGATTGTTGATGTAGTATGGTGGTGAAAAGAGGCTGTAGACTGGAGTTGTTGCTGGTTCTCTCACCTGTTTCTGGATTAACTGCGTGATGAGTTTCCAGAGACGTCACTCCTTGATGACGCTTCACCATTTTTATTTTTTTATATCAGGATAACACAATGCATCCAAAATACTTAATTGATTTGTTCACAATAGCACTTAACAATCCATAGCAATTACAGAAGTCCAGGGCACTCCAGTTCACACCTGAGACAATTGAGACAGTATCTTAAGTTCCACATGGTTCCTAGTACATATGGTCACTAGTCACAAATATGAGTGAAGGCAGGCATAGGACTGGCTGTAAAATGCTGTTGCAGTGGCCTATATACTGCACTGGTAGTCTGGGAATACAGCATTTGGTCACACCAGGGGCCAAGTGGGGATTCGCATCCATTTCATGACACCAGTCCTATAGTGGTCATCTCGAAATGGACTATGTGGCCAATCGGCGAATCTATATGCCTGGTCCACATGAGTTATTTTTTCAGCTGTGTGGCAGGCCCCACTTTGCATTTGTTGATGTCCGTTGCTGTTAGCTGGTGGCTGAGTGAAGTCCTGTGGAAGACTATTCGTCCCTGCATAACAACTGCAGTCCTCTTTCATTTTAGCTTATTTTCTGTAGTCATGCCTTGATCTGTCTCTATAAATTTTACTCACCAAACTCCTGTCCATTAATAATGTGACAATTCATTGATTCCTCAGCATGTGTCCTATCAGTGATTTCTTCTTTTAATCACCAAATCCTAGAAATATTTTTGCTGTTCAGTTGGATTAAGTATTTCCTCATTAGTTAGTCAGTCTATCAATTGACTCTTCAGTATCCTTCTGTAGCCCCACATTTCAAATGGTTCTGTTCTCACCCTCAGGGACTCGGCATTCAAGTTTTGGGTATGGACTTGGCATCCCCAGGGTTCCTTAGCCAGGGCTGGTAAACTCTCCCATCCTCTGTTACTGTAAGCCCTGGGCAGGCTTCAGCAACCACTGTGTTGCATAGTGGTGGAATGTTATGTGTCACAGAGAATGTGGACTGTGTCTTGACTGTGCAGATTGAAAGGATGGTAAAAGCTTCTATATATAGAAAAGAAGTATCTCAGTCTCAAGAGGTACTGGGCACTGATGTGATGCACGGTTTTTGAGGTGTAACATTCATTAGTGAGCAACCTCTGGAGAACCTACCACACTTCAGTTGTATAAGACTTACTCAGGCACATGGGGCTCCTGAGTAACCTCTAGGGGGCCTATCACACTTTAGTTGTATAAGGCTTACTCAGGCACATGGGACTCTGTCTAGCTGGACTTTTATTTTCCTAGCTGGTTGTGGGACTGAGATGAAACCCTTGAAATTTCCTCTTCTTTCTGCAGTGGAACTGGTGAGCTGCTGGTAGTTACAAACATCCAATCTCACAAGAGGGCTTGTGTAGCCAGTCCTCCAGAGTCAGAAATTACACGAAGATTTTCATTTTATTGTCACAGAATGCACGCTGCTGGCCAAAATGTGTTTTTGCTTGTGAAATGTAAAGCGGGCATTGATAAGATTTCACCTTTTTATATTCAAAAAGATTTGTAGGGTATCACTAGTACACTGAAATCGGTCAAGTAATTGTGAAATTGAACACTATTGGCTGAAACTGCTAGTTCCTGACAAGTCACAAACCTCCTGAAAACAAAATGCTTTGGGGAACATGACATAGAAATAAACCTCCATGAAACTATGAACTACAGCAAAGATGTTGAGTCATGTAGAGGTCTGGTAGACATTACTAAGGATGATTTGAAAGATGAGGGGGCTCAAGACAAAATCGTTAATGTGCAGAATATATCCCAGAATGGAGTTGGTTGCTCCTCTCCCCTAAAGTGTGTAAATTGCTCTGGGAACCACCTTGTCTGAAATAGGGCCTGCAGTTAATTTCTTAAAGAAAATGAGATACAGGAGATTAAAACAGCTAAAAACATTCTGTATGGTGAGGCCAATAAGATCTATAAGGCCATGCAGTCTCCCACATTCACTACATATTTTGCTTTGGGCCCTTGAAAAGTCTAATTCAATAGCAATTGTTTCCACACAAATGGAGGTTCCTAGTGTCAGCACTAGTATTTGTGACTGTCTGTGCATTTGTCAAACTGCAGTTGTCTCAGGGCTCATAGCCCCCTGCCCCTATGGTTTCCACCACTGCAGAGCTCCTGGTACCTCCAAAGGCATAATTGGTGAAATATCCAGCACTGCCTCAACCAATGCTGCAGTAGTTCCCACAAAGCCATCCCAGGCCAAAAAAGCAAATGGGAACCTTCCACCATAGGCAAAAAACAGGCCAACAGACCATGTTGATGTCATTTGAAATGATGGTTCTGCTGCTTCTGCTTCAGAGCCAGTGGAATTTTAAGTCAGCCTGTGCCAACCACCTTGTCTCAAGTTTGACCTTCCACCCACTGTGGGCTCTCTACGCCAGTGGAAAGGCAGAGTGGAAGTGTAATCCCTAAGATGAACGGCTCCCAGACTACAGTGGAACATGAATAGGTTCAGAACTCATGTGGAGGAACTGAAACTTCTGGTAGGGCATTGCCTTCTGTGCTTGTATCTACAGGAAACTCATTTTAAAGCCACTGATGCCCTGGGCTACAGGGCTATACGCTCCACCGAAAAGATGACCTGACTGGGGAAAGAGTCGAGAGAGAGGTTGCTTGTGTGTCAATAAGAAACTTGACTCCTCTGCTCTCACCTCGGTTACTGGCCTACAAACAGTAGCTGTAACAATTCATATGGGTCACAATATCATTATCTGCTCCCTGTACTTACCTCCACAGCATATGATAGACTCTGAGGTTGTCGCAGGCCTTATTGAACAACTCCCCCAACCATTTCTCCTACTGAGTGATTTCAATGCCCATAATGTGTTTTGCAGCTCAAACTATACTTGCTCCAGGAGACAAGCCTTGGAGAATCTCATGATGTCTCAGGAGATGTGCAAACTCAACACAGGGGTCCCACTCATTTCTTAACTGCCACTATGTCATCGTCAGTCACTGACCTTCCTATCTGCTCTCCAGCCATTGCAGACTCAGCACAGTGGTTAGTGACTGATGATCTTCATTTTAGTGACCACTTCCATCTGTGGATCCACTACAGGAAGGAGGAATGCTTGAATGGAAGCCACCAAAATGGTTGCTCAACAGTGCTAAGTGGATGCTGTTCAGCCAGATGGCTGTGGTGGAACACCATGACAGTGTCCAGGAGTAAGTGGACAACATCACTTGAGTGATCCAACAAGCTGCTGACTTATTCATCCCAAACTCTTCAAGTCATCTTAGGCAACCTGTGCCTTGGTGGACTGGTGACTACCATTTAGCAATCAGTGACAGGCATATGGTTCTTCAGTGGTTTGAATACTGCCAGCAGCAGACTATACCACAGCCTTTCGAGTCACAAGAGCCAAGACACGACATGTAATTAAGGAGAGCAAAGGAACGGTCATGGAAAACATTCCTGGACTTTGTCAGCTATTTCAGTTGTTCTACAAAAGTGTGGGAAGCCATCAATATAATTTCCGGTACATGCAGACATTTGCCCTAGCAACAGCATTGAAAAAGAGGTGTTCCAGAGAGATTGCTCAGACAACTGCAGAGCATTTTGCAATAATTACTGCCAATGCTAGCCAGGATCTGGCATTTTGCCACTACCATGAAACTTCAGATAGGGGCAAGTAGGACTTAAGATCCCACTATTCTAGGTCTTACAACTGCCCTATCTCTGTGTGGGAACTGGAATTGGCATTGTCTGAAACTGCACCTGCTCATGACCAAATCTGATACTGCATGCTTAAAAATTTGCCAATAGTGTCAAATGTTTTAATTCTATGTGGTAGATGGGTCACTTTCCCAACTTGTGGAGAGAAGCAAAACAGGAAAGGATTGACGACCTTCAGTAGTTACCAGAGTGTCATCTTAACAAGCTGTGTAGGAAAGTCTGGAGCAAATGGTTAACCATTACGTAATCTGGTTATTAGAGGCCAAGCAACTCTTTAGCTGCTCTGAGTGTGGATTCTGGAGAGTTCAGTCCACTGTTGACAACCTCATCCTATTATAGGTACCTATTCAGTAGGCTTTCCTCAGTAAACGTCACTGTATTGGTGTATTCTTTGGTCTCAGTAAGATGTACGACATTACTTTGAGGCACAGTAGTCTCGTGCAGCTCAGTCAATGAGGCTTTTCTGGCTGCATTCCTATCTTCATATGGTGTTTCCTGTCTCAGAGGTTTTTTTCGGTCCTGTGTGAGCGACATGCTGTCAACTTATTTTGAGCAGGAGAATGATGTTCCTCTTTGCTGTAGCATTAATCAGTATCATGTGTACAGTACAGAGTCTCATACAATGTTTGTGATTTGTGGATGAATTTGATATTTTCTGTTTCTCTTCCTCTGGTGTTACAAAAATGACATTGGTTGCAACTTACTTTGTGAAGGTTAGAGGAGTGGGCTGCAAAGACAGATTTTGTTTTCTGCAGATAAGTGTGTCTGAGTGTTCATTTTAATCATTCTCATCATGTTTTAATTTACCTGACTTGCATGTGAGGGCTACCATTCTACATTTTCAAGAATCAGTGAGGTTTCTCAGTCTCATTTTTGACTCCAAACTGTCATGATTACTTCACCTGGAGATCTGAAAGCCAGAACCCAGAAGGCTCTAATATCATAAAGTGCCTCAGCCACAGGTATTGGGGAGCAGACAGGGCATATCTGCTCCTATTTTATAGAGCTTTCATGCATTCAAGGCTAGACTTAGGGTGCACAGTGTGTGCATCAGTGAAGCTTTCTTTACCTGAAGATTGTTGATGCTATCCACCTCGAGGGGAATAAGCTGGCCACCGTTGCTTAAGGGGTCAGCCCCATACCAAGACTCTGTGCTGAGGCTGGAGAACTGCTGTGTACCATTAGATGGAAGCTCCTCAAGGTGTGTCAAGCATGTAAGTTCCTCACAGCTCCAACTTCCTATACATACCATACTGTTGCTCATTCACCTCTGGGAAGCCTTTCTTCAATTGTCCATGAGCAACAATGCCATTTGTGATCCACATGCAGTGTGTGCTGGAGTCACTTGGTGCCAAGCACATATAACCTCAAATCCAGTGTTTTAACTGCTTGCCACTGTGGTTACTGCAGAGGCCCAGAGAAATTTCAGATTTGGTGTGCTACAGAAGAGATTGCACTAGTACCACAACTATACAGCCATCTTTACACATGATTTGAAATATGGTAAATTTGTTGGTTGTTCTCTTGTTTCCCCTAATGGAGTCCTCAAGGTCTGAGTGCCATGACAGTTTACTGCCTTTGATTCTGAATTATACGTGATCATGCAGGCACTGCAACAAATAAGATGTCCTTTGAGTGCTAAATTCCTTGTGTGTTCCAATTCTCTGAGTGCCCTTCACACTTTACAATGCTTATACCCAGCAAATAAAGTAGTCCAAAATATCCAGGACACCCTCATCCAATTACCACAACTGGGAAAGGAGGCGTCTTTGTGCATTGTACCATGCCACATGGATATTCAGGGAACAAAGGGCAGATGTATCAGGCAAGGAGGCATTTTCTGATGCTCAGTGTTTTTAGTGCACCATTGCCCTGCATGCTATCATCACACTGTTTAGGGACAGAGTAATGCATCTGTGGGAAGACTAGTGGCTGAAAGTAACAGATAATAATAATGTAGTAGAGCCCACAGTGCAGCTGTGGAATACCTCCTGTCAGCCACAAAGATGGAATGAGGTTTTCCTTACCTGTCTTCACATAGACCTTAGTCCTCTGACACATGGCTTCTTGCTCCAGCATGATGACCCTCCAATGTGTGGTACTTGGATCATACAGATCACTGTGTGCCACATTTTGCAAGACTGTGTTTTATTTTCATACCGGAGGGCAGCAACAGATTTGTCAGGAGATCGGCCCTCTATTTAAAGCAATGTCCAAATGAATGTGGTGAGACTTTTAAGGTTGTGTAATTTGCCCAGCTTGTTTCCAAAAATGTTAGGGAGATGTTCTTTAGTGTTGACAGTGTCACTGGCTCATCCATGTTTATATTGGTTGTCAGCTGGTCGCATATCCCTGTGCCATTGTTTTAGCTCCTCTGTCACTTTCCTTCTGTTTTCTTCCCAAGTGTAGTACCTTCCGTTATTTCTCCTTTGTTTTACATAATGTAATATGAAGTAAATGTGTAGATCAACACAAGTGAGACAGAATGGAGCACTCCACGGAACTCACCGACTTCAAATGTGGTCAGGTGATTGTGTGTCACTTGTGTCATACTTCTATATGTGAGATTTCTGCACTCCTAAACATCCCTAGCTCCACCATTTCTAATGTGATTGGGAAGTGGAAATGTGAAGGGAGATGTACAGCACAAAAGCATTCAGGTCGACCTCATCTGTTGACTGACAGAGACCGCCAACCATTGAAGAGGGCCATAAAGTGTAAAAGGCAGACATCTATCCAGACCATCAAACAGGAATTACAAACTGCATCAGGATCCACTGCAAGTACTATGACA
Source organism: Schistocerca gregaria (assembly GCF_023897955.1). Lineage (NCBI taxonomy): Eukaryota > Metazoa > Arthropoda > Insecta > Orthoptera > Acrididae > Schistocerca > Schistocerca gregaria. The sequence continues at coordinate 628,728,099 of NC_064921.1, read as the reverse complement.
GTTAGGTTGGAGGTGAGAAAACTTGGATTTCATGGTCGAGCAGCTGCTCATAAGCCACACATCATTCCAGAAAATGCCAAACGACGCCTCACTTCTTATAAGGAGCATAAACATTGGATGATTGAACAGTGGAAAAACATTATGTGGAGTGATGAATCATGGTACACAATGTGGTGATCTGATGGCAGGGTGTGGGTATGGCGAATGCTCTGTGAATATTGCCTGCCAGGTATGTTGTGCCAACAGTAAAATTCGGAGGCTGTTGTGTTATGGTGTGGTCATCTTTTTCATGGAGGGCGCTTGCACCCCTTAGTGTTTTGCAAGGCACTATCACAGCACAGGCCTACATTGATGTTTTAAGCACCTCCTTCCTTCCCACTGTTGAAGAGCATTTCAGGGATGACAATTGCATCTTTCAACTCGATTGAGCACCTGTTCATAATGCACGGCCTGTGGTGGAGTGGTTACACGACAACATCCATGTAATGAACTGGCATGCCCAGAGTCCTGACCTGAATCCTGTAGAACATCTTTGGGATGTTTTGGAACACCTAATTCATGCCAGGCCTCACTGACCAACATCGATACCTCTCTTCAGTGCAGCACTCTGTGAAGAATGGGCTGCCATTCCCCAAGAACATTTCCAGCACCTGATTGAAAGTATGCCTGAGAGAGTGGAAGCTGTCTTCAAGGCTAAGGGTGGGCCAACAACATATTGAATTCTGGCATTTCTGATGGGGCCACCACGATCTTGTAAGACATTTTCAGCCATGTGCCCAGATACTTTTGATGACATAGTGTATAGGGGCTCTGATAGCCTCACCACTGAGTGTTTGTACACCCCAAAACAACAATAACAGCTTCTGTTATCTTGTTGTCTGAACAGCTTATTTTATAGGTTTCAGTTCCACACAAGGCTACACTTCACACAAACACCATAAGAGGAGACTTCCTAAAACTTCAATTTACTTTTGATGTTAACAAATTTTTCTTTTATAGAAGTATTTCTTGTTATTGTCAGTCTGCATTTTACACCCTCTCTTTGTCAGACATTGCCAGTTATTTTGCTGGGTAAATACAAAATTGATTTATTACTTTTAGCATCTTAATGCCTGGTCTAATTCCTTTACATCACCATATTGAATAAACTTCATTTCATAATACTTTTGGTGATATTTATGCTGTAACTTCTATTGAAGACACAGTCTGTTCCATTCCACTGCTCTTCCAATTTTTTTGCCATCTCCGACACAACTACAGGGTCATCAGCAAACCTCCAGTTTTTAACTGATTTTCCCCAAACATTAATTCCTTTCCCAAATTTATATTTAGTTTCCTTTACTGCTTGCTCAATGTGCAGATTGTGTAATGTTGGGGATAGATTTCAACCATGTCTTACACCTTTCTTAAGGTATCCTTGAACTCTAATAACTACAGTCTGATTTCTGTACAAGTAGTAGGTAACTTCTGCTTTCTGTATTTTAGTCCTGCTATCTTCAGAAATTTCAAAGATTGTATTCCAATCAACACTGTAAAAGCTTTCTTTATATCTACAAGTGCTATAAATGTATAAATTTATTCAACCTATAGTTCCACAAATAAATCATATAATCAGCATTGCTTTGCATGTTCCTGTATTTCTCAAGAACGTAAACAGATGTTCCCTGAGCTTGGCATCTACCAGTTTTTCTATTCTTCTATAAATAATTCATGACAGCATTTTGCAACCATGACTCATTAAACTGCTGGTTCAGAAGTATAAACACCTGTTATCACTGTCATCTTCGGAATTAGAATTGTTACATTCATCTTGAAGTCTGTGGATGTTTTACCTCCATTACACAGTATATCTTTCACACCCCAAAAGAAATTTTTGTCATTTGACTATAAATTTTTATTCATTTATCTGCCACAATATTGTATAATGAGTCAAGAGCTACAGTAACAAAATGCAAGAAATAAATGAACAATAATTTAGAGTCAAATGGTGGAAATTTCTTTCAGAAGTTCTGTAAGACTGTGGTTCCCCATGGTGGAATAATTTTGTTGCAGCTGGCTTTCCCAAGGATATCAATACTTCTGAGGAAATGCCATCTGTTCAGGTGTCTTATTCTGACTTAGATCTGTTTGTTTTCTGTCAAATTTGCATCACAGTATCATCTCCTCTATTTCGTTTTCATCCATCTCCTGTTTCAGTCCTATAACATTTCCTTCAGGTTTGTTTCCCCTCCTATAGTTCTTTCACCTTTCAGTATTTGTTTTTGGCATAAACAGATCTTTATTTCTTCTGATATATGGTTCTTGGTTAGTTGGTATGCTGTTTCCAATTTCCTGATGTATGGTGGAAAGGCTTCTTTCTCAGACATGTTAGAATATGTGTGCCTACTCTCTCCCATCTTTAAATTGTAATAGGCTTTAATATCATCTTTTTAGTGTGTGAAAATGTAATAGTAACACTAAAAACATCTTTCTGATGTTTCATTTTGCTAAATGTTATCAACTTGTTTTAGAGTGGTAGACTGATTACTAACAGAATTTTTCAAGTTTAAGTTATTTGCTAATAATAGAAAAAAGATACACAATGTCACCAACTTCTGGTCTCTCAATAATTATCTCAGTATGAGTCTTTTAAGCAATTTCTTCAACTTCTAGATTTACTGTTCCTGTTTCATATCTTACAATATCATGAAAAGTTTTATCTTTCTTTTCTTCTTCTTCTTCTTCTTTTTTGCAGTTTTTCTCATTTCATCACAGTTTTTTTCATTAGTTTGTCTTTTTGCTTTTGTATTAACTATCTATTGCATATCATACACATATCAAAAACACTCTGGCAACTTCTTTCTGTTGTAGTTTTTGTTATGTAACACATTCATTATGTGATAGAGTATTTGATCTAGTGATTTATTTGTGATACAATCTAAAAATAACTATGTATCTTGCTGCTCAGATGCTTCAGACTTACATACATAAATACATTAAATTGTGTAAAGCTTAGAAAAAGAACATTGTTGCTGCAAAGTAAGTCATTCCTAATATTAAAAATAATTTATTTAGTGTGTCCCTAAAAGAAGCATTTAGTGTCAGTAATAATGACCACTAGTACTGTTTATATTGTTAAAATGATAAAGTGCTATAACACTGTTTTAAGAATTTGAGTTTCCACTTAGTGGGTGTATCCCTTAGTGCCTTAGTGCCAGTATAGTTGAGATAGCATGCACTATTTGACTTCATAAATATTTTTGTCTTCCTTTTAGGACTGCTGTTAGAGTACAGTCAGCTGTAACATACTTTTTATACAAAAAGATGATGACAGCTAGCTGTATAAATGTGATATCTACACAACAGGTAATGACACAGATTTAATTTTTTTCACCAATTTTCTTTCACTTAGTTTCTGTCAGACTTTCTCACATTCATACTTCATTTCTTTCTTGAACTCTAATGAGATTTTGTAAGATTCAGTATCTGGTATGTAAGTAGTTCATAGTAGAATAAATTGAGAATTGATTTTGACATGCTTACTAGTTTCTATCTAAAGTGTAAATAATCTTTTAGGTACTAAAAATCAAATGGTACCCTGATAAATGTTTACTTATGACGTGTAAAATGATTCTCCTGTTGTAGTAGTTCACAGTCTTTTAGCACATTGCGTATACCTAGCTTTGACAATAAAACAAATGTTTGACTGTTGAGGAAAAATCGTATTCATGAAATTGTTAAATTCTCAAAGAGCAATTGGGTTGGTCAATACCTACTTCAGGACAGCAATTCTAGCATTTGGAACCATAAATACCTTTTTCATTACAGAGAGACATGATTTTTTTGCTGTAAATTGCTTGAAAAGAGACATACATAAAAATATTATTGCTTAATAATAATAATAATAATAATAATAATAATGGCAGCTATTAATAATAACATAAAAGTAGATGAACGTCTCCTAGCTTTGCTAAAGTCCGGTCACTAAGACCCCACGATATGAGGGACTCACCTGCAGTGTGCAGTAGAGTGGAATAGAGCATACATCTGTTAAAAAAGAACTTACATCCTCCCTCCACCGCCACCGCTGAATTGGGATACTAGGCACATTTTTAAGCAGTACTGATCATTATGGTACCCTCACTAAGTTGAAGGTGGTTAATTTGGCTGATAAAATCACTTGAGTTCTTAATACATTGTGACCCACATGTGGAGCAAGGAGACTGGCTAAGTACTTTACTAGTTTGTATTTCAGTTAATGTATCTTTATGGATCTTCCACAAATTATAGACAGTAGTTGGTCTAGGAGTCTGAGAGATAAGTTTTTGACCCACACTATCTTCTATCAAAGAGCGCTTAAGAACCTCAGATCTCTTTTTTTCTTTTTCTCAATGTTGGATCAGGTGGGAGCTTCTGGTAATTTACAGATCCTCAAATAGTAGTTCACATAATCCATAGTTATGGCTGTGTTGCCCTATCCATAATTACAGCAGTATTGCCATTGTCACAAGGGAGAAGCACCAACTGGCTCAACAGACATTAAAAACTTGATGAGTTTTTGAGGTTCCTGAGCAGTATTAAAAATGACATCGTCTTCACCATGGAAGTAGAAAAGGCAACACATTGTCCTTCTTTGGTGTCCTTGGCCACCACAAACAAAATGGGTGTCTTAGAAACAGCATTTACAGAAAACCTATGCATATCAGTTTGTACTTGCATGCTATCGGCCATCATCACATGGCATAGAAGCACACTATGTTATTAAATTGGTTCATCATACAAGATTGATATCAGACTCCAGTAATCTGCCCCATGGACTGAGACATCTGAGCAAGGTCTTAAGGAACAATGGATACATTGTCGACCAAATACATGAAGTAATCTCAAGAATGACTTTCAATAAGACCATCAAGGAGGAGCAGGAAAATAAACTCACTTTTTTTTTGCCGTTCTGTGGACAAATGAATTGCCTGGTTAAAAGTCAATAAATCAAACTGATCTTCACTCCTCCAACAAAAACCCAGCAGTTATTCAGAACAGTTAAAGATGTGGCACTTGAGGTCTACAAGATACTTTGTGAGTGTGGCCAATCTGGTGTCTCACAAACAGTCCACATTTTACAACAACGCAGGAAGGCAAGGCTACCTGTGAAACCAGTTGTGTGATTTACAAGCTAAGCTGCAACCACTGTGCTGCATTCTATGTAGGAATGACAACCAACAAGCTGTCCACATGAACGGCCACCAACAAACTGTGGCCAAAAAACCACTGGACCACTCTGTAGCTGAACACGCTGCCGAACATGATACCCCTCATCTCAACGACTACTTCACAGCCTGTGCCATGTGGATCCTTCACACCAACACCAGCTTTTCTGAATTGTGCAGGTGGGAACTTCCCCTGCAATGCATCCTAGGTTCCCGTAACCCTCCTGGCCTCAACCTTCGTTAGTCACTGTCCTCACCCATCCAGCCCCCTCCCTGTTCCGATTCCAGCACTGCACAGCTGTCATTTCACTGCCACACCAAGTCTTTTAATTTTTTCACTTTATTTTTATTTTTATTTCTCTCCTTTTCACTACTTAACCCCTCCCCCCCTGCCCCCGTACCTTCTCTCCTGCCCTCCATCTAAACTGCAACACTTGACTGTCCGCCACTCCCACCATACTGTCCCACCCCCTCCCCGCCCCAGCCTCCTCCTTACCTCCACCCAGTTGCCACTTCCATCATACACTGGTGCTGCTGCTCAGAGGGTAGTTTCAGCTCGCTGAGACTGCAGACATGTGTGCAAGTTGTGCTTGCGTGAGTGTGTGTTTGCATGTGTGTATGTGTGTCTACTGCTGACAAAGGCCTCAATGGCCGAAAGATATGATTGTGTGAATCTTTTTATTGTGCCTATCGTGACTCAGCATCTATGCTATATGGTGAGTATCAACTTTCCTTCTCTCGTATTGTTACATTCCATCCTGGATTTTCCATTGTTTGATGTGAGCCACCGAGGACATAGATGAACAGCGTGACTGCAGGGACTTATCCCTTGCACGCTTCCCATTTGACCCACATTCCCAACTGTCCACAATCTACATATGGAATGTTCATGATAGATACTTTGCCCATCCACTCATTACTCGCAACCACTTAAGTTGACGACTCCCATAAGATTTTGAGAAAACCTGTGTGCACTCGCACAAACGAATGTCAATGACTGGGTAGCCATTTAACTATATATGAAGGTAGTAACTGCTCTTGAAAGAACAGATACCATTGATGACTGTGCAGCTTCTCTAGAGTAGATGATAATTAATTGAAACCCTCAGCTGGCGACAGGTGTTATTGACATACCTCTATGGGGACAGCTGAAAATGTGTGCCCCGACCGTGACTCGAATCCGGGAAGTGTTCAAGGGATAAGTCCCTGCAGTCACACTATTGATTGGTTTCCTTGGTGGCTCAGATGGATAGAGCACCTGCCATTTAAGCAGGAGATCCTGGGTTCGAGTCCTGATCGGGGCATACATTTTTAGCTGTCCCCATCAAGGTATGTCAACAACACCTCTCAGCAGCTGAGGGTTTCAATTAAATATCAGATATTAAAATGACCCATTATTGCTCAGGCAGGTCTATTTGCTTTTGTCTGTTTTGGAGAATACTTCACTAGTGTGACTACCTGTCACATTGCTGTTTCCTACTGCTGTAAAAAATGCATTTACACTTTATTCTCCAGACAGATACTGTTTACGTACATCATCATCTTTGTGATGCAAGGGTCTCTTCCTTACCCCTATACGTAAAAGAAGTGATGCAAGTCATGGATTCACTTGACCAAGGATAGACCTACCCTTCTCTGGATTAGCTTATCCTTCCTCTCTCCAATACCTACATAAAATTGGGTCCAGCCAACTTAAGAATTTGAAATTGTATGCACAGCTTCTAACTCTAACCCTTATGACTTCCTGTGATGAAGTTTCTCTGTATGATATTGACTTTATCCAGCTATTTCCTAACCCCTTCTTTAATGAACTTTTCCAGTGCTATCACTCACGTGTGTGTGCACGTGTGTGTGTGTGTGTGTGTGTGTGTGTGTGTGTGTGTGTGTGTGTGTGTGTGTGTGTGCCGGCCGGGGTGGCCGAGCGGTTCTAGACGCTACAATCTGGAGCCATGCGATCGCTACGGTCTCAGGTTCGAATCCTGCCTCAGGCATGGATGTGTGTGATGTACTTAGGTTAGTTAGGTTTAAGTAGAGTGTGTGTGTGTGTGTGTGTGTGCGTGTGTAAAAATACAAAACCTTTTCTTTATAGCTCCCACTTTACATTAAAATATGTAATATATCATTAACTATCATAAGTTTCTGACATTTATGCATATCTCTTATGCATAAGTGTACTCTCATCACACGTCATTAGGAATAACAAGTCATTGGCACTCTTCTATCAGACATAACATGAATGTCATCTACTGTAGCACAAGTAAAACAGTTTGTGTCAATGATATTTTATTTTCACGTACATCTTAGCACATCACCTTCTGCCTTAGGGCATAGTACTAGCCCCCTTCCTCTACCCCTTGTTTGATTGACATTGTTAATGAGTCTTTCATACTGAAATATAAGTCCTTGTTGTGTACACTGTAATACAAAAAATTATTTCTGTATATTTCCACGCTGTTGGAAGTATGTATGCATAGGAAGCATAATATTCATGTATACTGCTGTACTTCCTGAGTAATGATACTTCCCCTATAAAATATGTTGGAAGTATGTATGCATAGGAAGCATAATATTCACATATACTGCTGTACTTTCTGAGTAATGATACTTCCCCTATAAAAGATATATAAAACTATCCATTTTGTAGGATAGGAAAGAAAAGGTAGAAAATTCCACATACAACCACATCAAAAATCATCTTCTGATGATGATGATGTTTGGTTTATGGTGCACTCAAATTCATGCTCATCAATGCCCGTACACTTTCCCAATCTGAACACTGTCCCATCTCACCACTTTTCATGAATGATGATGGAATGATGAGGATAACACAAACACCAAATATCCAACCTGGCTAGCCACTAGACCACGAGCTGCAGACAAACTCATCTTCTGTATACCATTTATCTAGGTATACTTAGCATCAGTATCTTATTATTGGTTAATTTCATTCAGTTTATCACAAAATTGTGTGTCATTTCTATTTTCAGTAATGCATAAGCCCATGTAGACGTTGTTTTAAACACCACTAATATACGTCTTCAAGCAGGTATGATATTTTTTCAGTATTCATCTAGAATAAAGTGAATACTAAATTAAAATGCTGTAATATCTTGACATTTGTGAAAGAGTTTTTCAATATTGAGCTTATGCTCTGTTGCTGAATGAGTGATTTCATTTAATACTACTCATATACTTTCTACTAGTGCAGACAAATGAGCACCTAATAACATTCTTTATAGTATGTAAAAAACAAAAAAATTGTCTTGTTCTCATATAAGCATTAATAGATGTTAAGATAAGGCTAAATGCACTGCACGTGAGCAACTCCAGTAATAAAATTTGTATAAATTCCTATAATCTGTTCACAGAATAAACAAAATTGTTTTATATTCTACTGTGCATTATGTGTGTAACACTTAATCTGCAGTGATTGTATGTGTACTCAACGGAAGTCATATAACCACCACCAGGCTTTGGACTGTAAATACAAGTATATTTTAAATCCTTATTTTCCATTGATCCATGAAACAATATAATTCTCACTCTTAAGGTACAGTACATGTATGTAACATCAAAATGCCAGATACATTACAGACTCATCTGTCAGTATACATTATTCTCTCGCTAAACAATAAATGGCATGGCAGTTTTTGTAATGAGTATTCAGAACTTAATAATCCATCTATATATTTGTTTATACTCATACACTCACTGCAGCAGAACTTAAAATTAGTACATACATGGATATTTTCTCTCATAGTTCTACTTCTTGACCTCCAGTGCATCTGCAACTGAAATCATTATTTGTGAACTCATTATTGCCTAAATCTTGCTTTAAATCTTGATCTGCATTCTCACACTTACTGCCACTGAGTTCAAATTCAGGATGCCTTCAGATATCTTTACTAGTACTTTCACAAGTGATGAAATCAAAATTCACTTCCTTATTTATGTGTTCACTACAGCCTAAATATTTCTCAGACAGACATTTGCAGTAGTCATAAACTTTACTATACTTGCTATAACATGTATATTCTTTTCCATTTTCTACAGTTCTGTTTAATGAATCAGGTGTAGCAATGACAAATTTAACTTTATTTTGTACCTTCTGTTCAACTAATGATTGATTCCATTTCTCCAAACTAGTTAAAGAATTTGGGTACTGCTTATTTCAAAAAATTCAGTACTAAGTTCTAATGCCATTTCGCATTATTGCCTATTCATGGGTTCAATTTTCAATGATATCACAGAGTCATTTTAAGAGCTATGAAAACAACAGTTGGATGGACAGCAAAAGAAGTTAGTGTAGGAAGTAATTGTGACTATAATGAAAAGAAATGGTGCCATCTGGGACAGTTAGTGAAACATGTGGTTGGTAGGTAGATAAAGAAAAATCTTTGCTGGGTTCTAAGAAATGGGGCAACACCAAGACAAGAACCAAATGAATGTGGGCAGTAAACATTAGAAAACTTGCAGAAGCAGCTACGATGCACATTGCTAGAGAAAATAAAACAATCTAGGGGCTGAATGTATAAATTTGAAGTTGTTAAGCAACAAATGCTTGAATAATGAAAGTCTTCATTTAAATAGATTAGGATCCAAAATTATCAGTAAAATGCATGCTGACACATGTAAAATTCAGAATAATAGGGAAAACTTATATGAAATGACTAGCATGAGAACCAATGTTTCGCAGCAGAAATGGCGAGATTAAAATGCCTTTCACAAAAAGTATGCTTTAAACCATAAATAAGAAAGTATGGTCCTTCATAATGCACTGGAATGCAAATGGTCTAATAATGGAATTATCTGATCTGACATGTCAAAACATGTACTGAACTTTTTTAAACAGGAAGAATACACTGATACAAGGATCCTGTAAAAAGTTTAGCTGCTAAGATGCCCTGCAAATATTGACTGGAGAACTGTACACCCCTACCAGGTCTGTAGTGGAATGCACATGAGCTACATGGCAGGCACAGATCTTAGGTTGATGGAACATCATTAAATAGATAACATGACTTGGCACAATCATAATTTCTAAAGTAAATTTCAGTTCTCATTGTCAATTTCTTTCAAACAATTGTCTGCAGTTACTATTCAGTCAGCTTTGCAATTAATTTATTATTCATAATAATTTGAAGTTACTTTTGCTGTAGCAGAAATTTTAAAAATGGAGATAAAACTCAGTTAATATTCATTATCTTTAACACTTGACGATAAGCTGTGTTTAAACTCAATTTTGCTTCGTAAAATGTGACCATTCACACAGAATGGAAGAAATGCTTCTTCAAAGCAACAAATATGATTCAAAATGAGACTCACAAGGCTATGAAAGAATAACTATCAGAAACATTTACAGTGCAGGGTGGCCACAAAGTCCCGTTACCTTCCATTAATAATGAACATAGACCCTTGTACTTGAATAAATAACATGAATAACAGTTCTTGAGAGGAGTTTTCTTGAGATGTGAAACATGTAGAGCTGCTTGTGAGAGAGGCTCAAATATCAGAGAGTTTAAACCAATTTTCAAAAATGTGGCAATGTCAGATGTTGAAGTGCTGAGTATCACAGTAAAGTTAATTCCTTTGGACCCCACCAATAAGCTGAATATCTCACAGATTTTAAGTAAGTCTCAACAAAAGATGAGGAATATTGTGTTATTAAAAACATTATATCAAATATAAAAAATATTGTATTAAAAGTATTATATTATTAAAAAATAAAAAATTATGCTGGGTGTTTAAAGTGATTAAAGTGGTGTATCACATATTAGCACGTCCACTAACTAAAATAATCAACCAGTCTTCAAAACAGGGATGCTTTCCAGGTGTGTTAAAGCATGCAGAAGTATGTTCAAGAAAGGGTTGAGGGAAGATGTTGGAAATTATTGCCCAGTTTTGTTCTCTCGATCCTGTTGAAAGAATTAGAGAAAGTAGCCACAGATCAGATCCAAAATTTTATTGTAAAAATGATATTATTGTAACTAACCAATCTAGGTTACAGAAAGAAACAAACACTCTGGATGCAGTGAATAGCTTAACTGAAAAGACACACATTGACTCAGAGAGCAAAATTGCAGGTATCATCTGTGAGCTTAGAAAAGCCTTTAAATCCATAAACCATACCTTGCTTATCTACAAATTACATAAATATTATTAATCCAAACTGAGTCCAGTATCACAAGGTGTGCCTCAAGGCTTCATTTTAGGGCCAATCTGTTTCTACTCTATGTAAAGAACTTACCCAAAACTACAAATATAGCCTGGGAGACTCAAACATTCATAGTAGGTGGCAGGGACAAAGGATCCAGTGAAATTTTTTTAAGGTTTTTTTTTTTTAAACTACCTTGAGCAGTTAAGCAGAGAACCGACTCTTGGCAATAATATATTAGACCTTCTGGTGACAAACAGACCCGAACTATTTGAAACAGTTAATGCAGAACAGGGAATCAGCGAGAATAAAGCAGTTACTGCGATGATTTCAGCGCTAAACAGAAATATTAAAAAAGGTAGGAAGATTTTTTCTGTTTAGCAAAAGAGACAAAAAGCAGATTTCAGAGTACCTAATAGCTCAACACAAAAGTTTTGTCTCAAGTACAGATAGTGTTGAGGATCAGTGGACAAAGATCAAAACCGTCATATAATATGTAGTAGATGAGTATGTGCCAAGCAAGATCGTAAGAGATGGAAAAGAGCCACCGTGGTACAACAACCGAGTTAGAAAACTGCTGCGGAAGCAACGGGAACTTCAGAGCAAACATAAACATAGCCAAAGCCTTGCAGACAAACAAAAATTATGTAAAGCGAAATGTAATGTGAGGAGGGCTATGTGAGAGGCATTCAATGAATTCGAAAGTAAAGTTCTATGTACTGACTTGGCAGAAACTCCTAAGAAATTTTGGTCTTATGTCAAAGCGGTAGGTGGGTCAAAATGACTCTGTGACCAAAATGGTACTGAAACAGAGGATGACAGACTAAAGGCTGAAATACTAAATGTCTTTTTCCAAAGCTGTTTCACAGTGGAAGACTGCACTGTAGTTCCTTCTCTAGATTGTCGCACAGGTGACAAAATGGTAGATATCGAAATAGATGACAGAGGGGTAGAGAAACAATTACAATCACTCAAAAGAGGAAAGGCCGCTGGACCTGATTGGATAACAGTTAGATTTTACACAGAGTACGTGAAGGAACTTGCCCCCCTTCTTGCAGCGGTGTACTGTAGGTCTCTAGAAGAGTGTAGTGTTCCAAAGGATTGGAAAAGAGTACAGGTCATCCCCATTTTCAAGAAGGGACATTGAACAGATGTGCAGAACTATAGACCTATATCCCTAATGTTGATCAGTTGTAGAATTTTGGAACATGTATTATGTTTGAGTATAATGACTTTTCCGGAGACTAGAAATCTACTCTGTAGGAATCAGAATGGGTTTCGAAAAAGACAATCGTGTGATACTCAGCTCGCGCTATTCGTCCATGAGATTCAGAGGGCCATAGACACGGGTTCCCAGGTAGATGCCATGTTTCTTGACTTCCGCAAGGCATTCGATACAGTTCCCCACAGTCGTTTAATGAACAAAGTAAGAGCATATGGACTATCAGACCAATTGTGTGATTGGATTGAACAGTTCCTAGATAACAGAACGCAGCATGTCATTCTCAATGGAGAGAAGTCTTCTAAAGTAAGAGAGATTTCAGGTGTGCCGCAGGGGAGTGTCGTAGGACCATTGCTATTCACAATACACATAAATGACATTGTGGATGACATCGGAAGTTCACTGAGGCTTTTTGCGGATGATGCTGTTGTATATCGAGAGGTTGTAACAATGGAAAATTGTACTGAAATGCAGGAGGATCTGCAGCGAATTGACGCATGGTGCAGGAAATGGCAACTGAATCTCAATGTAGCCAAGTGTAATGTGCTGCGAATACATAGAAAGAAAGATCCCTTATCATTTAGCTACAAAATAGCAGGTCAGCAAATGGAGTGATTTAAAATGGAGTGATCATATAAGTTGATCGTCGGTAAAGCAGATGCCAGACTGAGATTCGTATGAAGAATCCTAACGAAATGCAATCTGAAAACAAAGGAAGTAGGTTACAGTTCGCTTGTTCGCCCACTGCTTGAATACTGCTCAGCAGTGTGGGATCCGTACCAGATAGGGTTGATAGAAGAGATAGAGAAGATCCAACGGAGAGCAGTGCGCTTCATTACAGGATCATTTAGTAATCGTGAAAGTGTAACGGAGATGATTGATAAACTCCAATGGAAGACTCTGCAGGAGAGACGCTCAGTAGCTCGGTACGGGCTTTTGTTGAAGTTTCAATAACATACCTTTACCGAGGAGTCAAACAGTATATTACTCCCTCCTATGTATATCTCGCGAAGAGACCATGAGGATAACATCAGGGAGATTAGAGCCTACACAGAGGCATACTGACAATCCTTCTTTCCACTAACAATACGAGACTGGAATAGAAGGGAGAACCGATAGAGGTACTCAAGGTACCCTCCGCCACACACTGTCAGGTGGCTTGCGGAGTATGGATGTAGATGTAGATGTAGATGTAGAAATCTCAATTGGTGCTGTTTGCAGACAATACTTCTGTTTTAGTTGAACATGATGAAACAGGAGAAAATTTGGAGCTCTATCATGAGCACACTGGATTACCCTATAAAGCTGGTTTCAGTCAAACCCATTGAAATTGAACATTGCAAAACCCCTATGGTAAATTTCAAAACCAAATATTTAAAATGTGTGGAACTTAAAACATGACATAACAATCTTCTTGTAGAAGATGTTGATGCAATCAAATTTCTAGGACTAAATGTGGACAAGAACATAAGTTGGAATACACATATTGAGTTCCTATCAAATAAACTAAGCAGTTTTGCATTTGCAGTGCAAATACTAGCAAATTCCACTGACTTGACTCCATGAAAAATAGCATATCATAGTTATTTTGAATCTGTAATTAGGTCTGTCAAAATTCTCTGGGGAAGTTCAAATAGTGTATCTTGAATACTGAAACTGCAGAAGAAAATTATCAGATATGTGTATTTTACAGAGCAATTCAATTGAATTCCAAAAGAATCTTGGTGATAAATAAGAATTTTTGCAGCCAAATCACATGCTAAAATATTTTTATTTCCTCAATGACCTGTTTCCACAGAGTATAACTCTCATGTTTGGGTCTACTTGAAATAATATTATTTATTATCCATGAATAGCTGTAACAGGTCCATAGAACCTCGCCTCTACTCCCGGGCACACTGTTGGTGCTACGGACTTCTTGTTTACTCTTTTTTGTGAATCTGACAAACCAATATGGCACCTTTGTTCTGTGGAAGAAATGCTATTGTTTAGTAGATGAATTCATAGAGGATGAAATGATAATTTGAGCAAGACATAATTTAGGGTTAGTTTTTTTGATTGTGTATATGTATAAAAAAATTGTTTTATTATTGGGATGCACTTAAAATTAGCTCTTCTATGTTTACAGTGAAACTTTACTACAATTTTGACATGCCTCCTATATGGGAATCAAACTGTTTTGATTAAGGTTGTTATGAGACTAATAAACCACAATTAAAAAATCCATAATGCATCAAAAAATCTTTATGGGGGTTTTATCTAGCAGTGTTATGAAATGGCTGAAGGTGATGACCAAGATCATCATTGTAATTACTACTTGCAGTAGTTGTTCAAACAATGTTTTGTATGAGAACTTGGTGTGATCATTCAACCAGAATGAATTTTTTGAAGTTATATCTGTTATTCCTATGCTTTAGTAAGTCCTGGTCTAGCTGTTTCTCTGTTGGTGTTTACTATGTTAGCTGTTTCTTTTGCTTCATTTTTTTTTTTTACTTTCTGTTTTGTGTTTTTGTTATGCATTATGTTAGAAAAACTTCTGAATACTAATTTGTTTCTTTACAAGCACCTTTGAAGTCTCCATATCTTTAGACATTTTGCCCCTCACTACAATTTACTTATTTTTCTTATTTTACATTTCAGATCTCAAGTTTTTGTGGAGTTGATTCAGAAAAACTCTTTAATGCAGTCCTCTACACACCTTTAGTACTGTCTGCTCCTTTGGTATTTATTTTCTGTTCATGTGGAATGCTTTCTTTATTATTTACTTGGAAGAAAGTAACTTTCCTCATATTGAGTGGTATCATCAGCTTCTGTGTAATGGTAAGTTCACAGTCACCTGAAAGCTGCAACTACTCTATTTTATTATTAAAAATTATGATTTTATGCATTTGAAACTTTTTCGTTTGAAAATGGAAAGAAAGATGTGGGGATGATCGGTTTCAAAAATAATATTTCAGAGCATAGTGTCAGGTCATCTGTAGTAATTATATGGATTACTATGAGGAATAATTTCATATTTAAATTAAATCAATTCAAGTTTGTAGCAGATAAAAAGAATTTCTTAGACTCTCACACAGAAGTGTGATCTGCAATGTTCCACTTAAGTATCAACTAAACTTTATTTCCTGATAAAAGACAATTGTTTTGGCTTTTTCTAACATTCAAGACTCATTAATTTTTGAATAATTATAAACTTTGTCTAATTTTAACATTTTTTCTGCTTAAGTTAAAATGTAATAGAAAATTTGCTCCAGGTCCAAAATGCATTAACAGAAAAGGTTACATTCTACATAACAATGCACTGCAAAAAACTTCACAGTCTTCCAAAGAATTCATGCAACACAACTGAACTGGTGTTTACAAGTTTTGCGTTGCCCGTACTACTTGTTACCACACTCACCCTAGGCAAAATTTCAGTCACAAATAAATGCCAAAACAGCAATAATAATTTGATCAAATCAATGCATTTCTGTTGAGTCCTGGGCTACCTGCTTATTTACATAAACCTACTGAAAGCAATATTCACTGTATCAGGAGGAGTAGTTTTGAAGCCCTGACAGATTCTACCCTTCCCCCATTTTTACTTTACATGACATTTGGTATTTAGTCCACTATAGAGCCTTCCTTTCTATGAAGTTTGTATCAAAATCAATAAACAATATGTCATGTATATGGAAGATGTACATTATAAAAATAAAAATTTTTCTTTACAGTTCACAGTTTAACTCCACACATATGTAGGCTGATTTTATGTTCACATTTTTAATAAATTTGGCATTGTATTGAGTGTATAAGAAAAGCTACTACCTAAGGGGCAATGGTATGATAAATCTGTATTGTCTATTGTCTATGTGCATAAAGTTTTCATACTATAAATTTAGCACAGCAAAAGAAAAATGAGCTCCTGATTTCTTCAGTTGACAGATTAGGTCGTTCATTGTTATTATTTTGTCTATCAGTGTTATTGTTGTGGTCACCAAGCTAAAGGCTGATTTGATCCCACTCTCTGAACTAGTTAATCTTGTACTAGTGTCTTCATTTCTGCTTAAACACTGCAACTCACATCCACTTGAATGTTCATACTACAGCAAGGTCCTGGTCTTCCTTTACAATTTTTACCACCTACACTTCCCTCCATTATCAAATTAACATTCCTAGATGCCTCATGTTGTGTTACAACACTCTTCCATTGTTTTAGTCTTTCTTTCTAATTTTGTGCAGTAAGCTTCATTAATTACTTGATGTCCATATAAACTTTAGTATTTTCTATAACACCATATTTCAGAACCATTTGTTCTTGTTTTGTCTGTTTTTATCATCTGTTTATTCATGTCAACCGCCATGTGACTGTGGAAATGATAGTTGATAAAGTTCAAGTTAGTACTGGTAGAGTTCACATTATCTGTAACAAACTGTTCAAGATGGGTCCCAAAGGAGTTGACACAGTTACACAAGGAAACAAGGTTAAGAGTGTGCACAGAGCTTAAGGAATGTTATGACACAGAAGACAAGCAGTTTCTTAACAAAATTTTACTCGTGATGAAACTTCGGTTCACTATTATAAGCCAGAATCAAAAAGACAAAGCATGGAGTGGAAGCGCACAAACTCATCTGTCAAGAAAAATTCAAAACGCAAACACCAGCTGGAAAAGTCATGTTGATGGTGTTTTGGGATGCTGAAGATCCATTTTTTTGTGATTATCTCAAAGAGCAGCATACAGTGAACAGCCAGTACTACTCAGATTTGCTTTTAAACAAGGTGAAGCGAGCTGTGAGAGAGAGATGTTGAGGATCTCAGTGGACAGGTGTGATTCTCCAGCAAGATAATGCACATCCTCATATTGCTCAACTAACCCGTTAAACCATTGAAAAAATGGGCTGGGAAGTACTGACTCATCCTCCTTTCAGTCCTGATGTAACACCTAGTGTTTCCATTTGTTTGTTGTACTGAAACGGACATTACGTGGGAAGAGGTTCCTGGACAACAAGGATGTGAAAAAGTTTGTGGGAAATTGGTTCAAACATCAAGACAAAATAGTTGTTTGCAGCTGGAATAAAAAAGCTTGTATCTCGTTGGAACAAGTGCATTAATGTTTGAGGGGATTATGTTGAAAAGTAGAAAAAGTATTGTTTTGTAAAAATAAACACTTTTTTCTCCAGACCAGTTTGTCTCTGTAATTATTGAATGATCCTCATAGGAGCAGTCAAGACCGATGGGGGTGAGTTACTCCACAGCAAGATAAAAGGAATTCTGAGGGGACAGCGTATACAAGAGGTATAGAAAAGAAGAAAAGGTGGAGTGGGGAGAGGAAATGGAGGGAAAGAGGAGAAGTGAACCTGGAGAGCAAGACATTAGGGGGAGGGAGAATGGGAGAGGGCTGGAAAGGAGAAATAGTGGGAGTGAGACAGAAACAGAGATATGGACAATGCAGACATTGGTGGTGGAGGGGGGGGGGGGGGGGGGGGGGGAAGAGGAAGAGTGGTGGGAGAAACCAGTACAGGATCTGGACAGGGATGGTGTTGTGTGGACAATGACAGAATATGAAAGGGAAAAGGTAAGGTGAGGAAATACTTGGGCTGAACTATGGTCGAAGGTGCTGGGTGGGTATATGAGACAAGTCTTGCACCTGTGTTGACCACAAGGCAATAACCCATGGGGTGCAAGATTGGGATTAGGGTTTGAATAGGGATGTATAAGGATGTTCTGTAGCATGGGTGGGAAGCGCACCATTACTTTGGGTGATGTGGGTGGGATATGCCTCATTGTAGGGTGCAATGATGGGTAGTCAAAACAATGATGAAGGATGTGATACCAGTGTCATACTGAGTGATCAGAGGATTGGTGGTCAGTGGCTACTTAATGTGTGTACTAGTGTCAGAGAAGGAGATGTCCTGGAAGAACTGTTTATGGACGAGCAAAATACAATATTGTCTGTCAGTAAAATCTCTTTAAAGTTTATCAGTATATTTCAACATTTCCTGCTTTGCTCTGCAGATGAAGCATCCACGGGTGTTGATTGGATAGGAAGGATTCCTTCAGAGTGGCAAGGGTGATACCAAGTGAGTACCCATGGCAGTACAACAGATCTGTTTATAAATTTGGCCTTCAAATTGTGAAATAATAGTGTATCAAGACATGGTTGACAGGAAGATTAGGAAAGAGGTAGATCTGGTGTCAGGAGGACACTGAGATAGGTAGTGTTCCATGGCCTCAGTGCTGTTGACATGGGGATTTTTGTATACAAAGACGACACATTCACAGTGACGAACAAGGAATCTGGTGGTAATAGGACAGGTACTGTGGAAAGGTGGTTAAGGAAGTGAGCAGTGTTTTGGATGTAGGATGTGAGGTTACACAGAGTAGTTTGGAGATGTTGCTTAACAAAGAGGATTGTTCTGAGAGAGCAACCACATGGGACAACCAGTCGGGAGATCTGTGGTGTTGAGTGTGGAGAGTAGGTAAAAGATGGAAGTGCAGGTGGTTGCTGGGGTGAAGAGGAAGGTGGATTGAGATGACTGGTTTTCCGATTATGGATATCTGTGTGTTGCATAGGAGTGATGCAGGACTCACTAGGCAGCAGTTTAGGGAAGGAAGGTCAGACGAGTTTAGAAATGAGAAATTCTTGAAAGACTGCCAGGGGATGACAGACATGATGGGTAGGAAGAAGGACCATGGTTGGAGGGAGGTTGGAACTGTCTTCCATAATGTTATGTGTGGTGTTTCCATTGGCCGTTGTCAGTGGGGTGCATAGTGAATAAGGAATGCAGAGAATGTGGAATGGAAAGGAGGTCCTTTACAAGTCCAGCATGGTTGAACTTAGGTTTCATATTAAAAGAGAGACCTCCAGAAAATACTGAAGCTTCTTCAGGGGTCAAAGGTTTCCCAGAAAGATTGACAACAGTGTTACAGGATGGGTGTTTGGGAGCGGTGTGTTTCATGGAATATGAGGACGTTTATAGGGCTGTGGAAGGTGAAGTAAGTTAGCAAGGCATAGTAGGGGAGCTAAGAGGGGTAGATGGCTGGGTTGGATCAGAGTGATAGGCTCTTTATAGGCTGAGGTAATCCTATGCAGGTATAAGACAGAAATAGCTTGGATTACTCCCTCAGATGGTGCTGGGAATCCTGTTACAGCAATTGAAGGCAAGAGTTTCTACTGAAGTGATAGCATTCAAGACATTGTGGCCACAGAGCAAAAAGGAGCAAAAGGGGCAGAGGCTGTCAGATATGGTTTGAGCTTGGACTGTGTGATTATGAAGGACTGCATTGGTGAGGGTGAGGAGCTTATGGAACTGGAAAAGGTGAAGTCCATTAGCTGGGATACCATGTGCTGAGTATTTCAGAAAGAGGATGTGTAATTGGAGTTTTGCTTTCCATGTATGACATTTTCATGGTCAGGATTCATGTCAAGGACAACCTTTGCTGTTTTCTCCATAACTTCAACACCTACTTCTAAATCGGCTTCACGTTGTCCTTCTCAACTCAATGAGCCACCATCCCAGAAGTCAATATCCACCTCTAAGATGGCTCCATAAATTCATGTGTTTGTGTAAGATTCACCTACTACCAGCACTACCTCCTCTTTTTCAGCAGTCACCCATTGCATGTCAAAAAATCTCCTCCTTATGGCATCACCACCCATGGATGCTGCATCAGTAGTGGAAAACAGGAGTTGTCAAAATGTACCAATAACCTTACCAGAGCCTTTATTGACATACTGTATTCTATCCCTCTCATCCATAAACAGATCTGCTGTGCCATCTCTAACACTAGTAAGCCTGCTAACCAGCCACTGACCAACACACCTCTCATCACCCAGTATCATGCTGGCCTAAAGACTCAACCACAGCAGTCACCAGGTGTTTGACTACATCTCACTGTGCCATGAGATGAGGGATATTATACACAAGATCCTACCCACATCACCCAAAGTAGTTTTCTGCAACCTACAGAATATCTGTAAATGTGGTGTCTGAAAGAACAGACAACATTTTTGATCCAGCAGCCATTGTGGCCTGTTTGGGTGATGTTTACTTTTTTAGCCATTATGAATTAAGACACAAATTAATGACAAACATTGGCTGTGAGTGGGCATTGCTTGAAACTAATGGGGAAAGTTGAAAATTTGTGCTGGACTGGGATTCGAAACTGGGTCTCCTGCTTACTAAGCAGATGCTCTGATCATTAAGCCGTCCAGACACAGTGATCATTGCAACTGCATGGACTACCCTAGCACACCAGAGCTAAATTCTTAACTTATTCATACACTACTAATGTAGTGCCCCTTGCCCATTATCCTCATTACTCACATAATTTTGCCGGTCCTATAGGAGTTGGAGCCTGGTGTGCATTTGTACTGAAGAGATCATTGTGGACAACTTAAAGATCAGAGCATCTGCCTAGCAAGCAGGAGACCCAGTTTCAAATCCTGTATGGCACAAATATTTAACTTTACCCATAGATTTCAACCAGTGCCCACTTGCTACCAATGTCTGTAATTCCTTTGTGCCTACGGAATTCTGCATCCCAAGAGCCATTCCCTATTGGATGACTCATGTGCAAGGCCAGCCCCATACACCCACCCAGTACCTACTGCCACAGTCCAGTCACATGCATTTCCTACCCTAGAAAAGACAGAGCCATATGTGAATAAAGCCACGTTATATATAAGCTATTCTGCAATTACTGTGCAGCACTTTATGTGGAGATGAAAGGTAACCAAATGTCTATTTACATGAATGTCCATCAAAAAAACTGTAGCCAAAAAAAATCTTGATCACCAAGTTCCAAACATGTTACACACCATAACACAAATGACTTTAACGGCTGCATCACTACATGTTCCATTTGGATATTTCCTATCAATACAGGCTTCTCTGAACTATGCAGGTGGGAATTGATCCTCCAGTATAGCTTGCTTCCTCACAACTCCCATGGCCTAAACTGCAGGTAACTTGTTTCCCACTGTGTCGCATTACCTCCTCCCTTTTCTCTTCTGTTGTTGTCTATATCACTCCTTCCCTGACCAGATGCTGTACTGCCTTCTCCCACCTCCCCCTCCTCCTCCTCCCTCACCCTCCCCTGATGTGGGCATTCTCTCTCTCTCTCTCTCTCTCTCTCTCTCTCTCTCTCTCTCTCTCTCTCCCTCTCTCCCTCCCTCCCTCCCTCCCTCCCTCCCTCCCTCCCTCCCCCCCCCTCTCCCTCCTCCCCTCCCACCTACTTTCCACCCCTCTCCCCTTCTCTCCTCACTACCATGCCTTTATCTTGGACTCCACATTCCTCTCTTTGTCCACAGTCCCTCCCCTCTCTCTTCTTATTCTATATCTCTTATATGTTCTACCTCCTCAGAACACCTTTCATCTTGATGTGCAGCAACTCAATCATCTGACTTTCCCATTTCTGCCACACACTACCCCACTACATCCTCCTTGCCTAATGCACCCTCCCCTGCCCCCCTCCCCAAATCCATCGGCCCAGAAACTGCACTCAATAATCAATAATTTATCATCAGTATTGGCAAGCCTGTTGTAGTGTGCATTTGGATGTGGATGTGATTGTGTGTGTCAATTTGTATACTTTCTAGTAGAAAAAGATCCGGAGCTTGAAAGCTAATCGACCCTGTTTTCAGTTACATTTGTCTATGTGCCACACATTAGTCTGCTATAGGTGAGGGGTTACCTTTCCCTTATTATATGTATTGCCCTGTCCATTGATTTCTATTACTGCTGGACTTGGAACTTCATGTGGGTGTGTGTTTTGTTATTAATAAAGTTTTGATTAATTAATTTTCAGAAAATATAAATTCTTATTGGAAAGTGTGAAACTGTTGCTATCCAAAGAGATATATACACACTGTCTGCTGCTGTCTTCTGCCAGTTGAAGCCCACGACTTTCCTGAGTTCCTTACCCCAGCAGTTAGTTGGTCTCTCTGGTGGTCTTCGTTTTTCTCTGGGAAAGCACTCTAAAACTGATTTTGTCCATCTTCAATCCTTCATTCTTGCAATATGTCCTGCCCACTGCCATTGCGTTACTAAATGATTAAAGAGGAAAACACAAGGCATTTTTTTATTAATATATATGCCTTCGTGCATGGCCACCACTTCTTGGCACAGTGTTACACCGTCCGGGTTATCTGGATACTGCCCACTAACACCAACCTATCCAAACTCCGGAGGTGGGAACTTGCCCTTCAATATATCCTCTCTTCTCGTTATCCACCAGACCTCAATCTCCGCTAATTTCAAGTTGCCGCCACTCATACCTCACTTGTCATTCAACATCATCTTTGCCTCTGCACATCCGCCTCGACTGACATCTCTGCCCAAACTCTTTGCCTTTAAATATGTCTGCTTGTGTCTGTATATTTATGCATGGATATGTGTGTGTGTGTGTGTGTGTGTGTGTGTGTGTGTGTGGGCGCGCGCGCGTGCGCGAGTATATAACCATCCAGTTATCAGTCAGGATGAATGGGCATAGACAGAGGGTGTGTATAGGCAACATACAATATACTGTTGCAGAGCAACCTGTACATCATGTCACTCATGCCTGTTTCACCACATGCACCATTTCGATTCTTCTCCCAGACACCAGGATTCCGCAGGTGGGAACTAATACTACAACATGTTCTTGCCACCCACCTGGCCTTAATTAGTGTTAATTTCTTCTGTCTCAGTATTTCTTCACAGCAACTACTCTTTGCTTCAATCCATTTTAGTTTTCTATATCTTTCATTCTCTTACCTGCCTATTTTTCACCGCTCCCTCCCGCCTCTGTTACGTACAATCCACTTAGCTTTACACTCTTATTAACTCATGTATGATGTTTAAGCAGTAATCTGCATCTCACATATTATCTTATCTTCCATCTGTAAGTCTCAGGTTTGCGAATCTTGTCATCCAATGCACTCCTCAACAATCAGTCTTTCCATCTCATCCCATCTGGTAAGTCTCCCCTGACCCATGGTTCCGGGTGACTTTCCCAAAATCTACCCCTTTTCCTAGACCTCCCCAGTTCTTTTCCTTCACACCTCTTCGTTCCCCTTCAACTCTTCTGCCAGAAGAAGGAGCCACTGGCTCCAAAAGCTTGTAAAAGTTAAATCCTTTTCTGTGTGTGTTCCCCTACTGCTGCTTGGTGAGTAGATTTTTTATCTATCTGCTTATATTAGAGTGTGGTATCTGATAGAAGTGAACATTTATTTCCACATAAAACACATTTACCATAAAGAGTGGTATGGAATGGTCTCTATCTCTAATATCAAAGAGTAACTATAATGACAAATACTAGTCATATGGAATGTTTTGCACACTACAGTACACTTGCGTTTGTGGGGATAGAATGAGATGATTCCCCCTCCCCTACCATCCCTCGCCCATCCCTAGAGTTAATGATATCACAGATTAAACTATATGTGTCACCTTGATGCATGTGTTAGCACTGCTTTATTGAAAACTGACATTATGCCACCGGGATCAGTGTTTCCAGCTGGATGTGAGGTAGCAGTATTCAGTGTTGTTTTCTTCTCCAAGGTGCCTGGCATCTTTAATGTCTTGTGGTGGCAGTGGGGTATTGTGACAGTTTCTGGTGCTATATTCTTGTCTTCTTGTTTACCTCCTGTAGTCCTTGCTGCATCCAATGCATCAAAAAATGTGGGCCTGAGTCAGTCCAGTGCAGGGTCTACTCTGGTACATGTGACCACCTTTGCTAATCATTGGATATTGTCCATCCCTTGATGGCTGCAATGGCTTGCATACTGTGTCATTGCATAAGGAAACATATGTACAATTCTCAAAATCTGTTAGCACAAATGAGTGTCTCCCAGCCTGACTTCTGGGCATTGTTGGTCTAAGCTTTCATAATCTAGCTGCAAAGTCTGATACATTGACTGTATCATCTGCAATGCTGTGTAGGAATTCTCCTGGCAGATGTAACATTGCCAGAATTATTTGATTATCTGAAGGTGATCGGAGCAACCAAATATTGCACAATATGTCGTTGCTCACTGTGTTGCTTGCCAATGTGCGCGCAAATGACAAAAGTTGTGACGGAGTTCGATCGCCGAGCTCCTCAGTCCCTAAAAGATTCTCTTGTCACTTCACTTCTGATTGTGGTAGGCACATCACTAGCTCATTCTTAATTGATGTGCTGGGTGGTGCAGCAAGAATATTTTGTACCTCATCAGCAAAATGTTCTGTTACTGATTTGACTATATAGCTATACTTTGTTTCATCTGCTGATATCTGTGCAAGAACAAACCGGCTTTCAGACTGCACAAATCACAACACCAGGTTGCATTGTCAGAATGGTGTGGGTTTAATTGTAACCCCATTAATTATGGTGCTCACAGCTGTCTCTGTGGTAAGTGGCCGATTGTCCACTTTCATGTGAGAATGAGTGCAGCATGGCTGGTCAGGAAGTAATGAACGATCATGTTATGATGTGGTGCAGAACACTGAAGCCAATGCTGTTGTGTTATCATTGCGGTCATCAAATATGTGATATATGAAAGAACTGAACATTTATTTCCACGTTAAACATGTCTATACAAGCATGGAAAGTTTGACATATACCATAAAGAGCAGTAGGGAATGGTCTGCATCTATAACACCAAAGGGTAACTATAGTGACAAATACTAGTCACATGGAATGTTTATACAGAACTGTACACTCACATTTGTGGGGACAGAATGAGAGGCTACAAGAGTTACAACATCATTGATAAATCATAAAGTATGTATTCCCATCAACACTGTCAAAAACGTTTTCTCAAGATACAAGTACTATAAATGTGGATTTATCTTTCTTCAAACTTCTTCTAAGTAGAACAAGCTACAGCGTTAGTACTGTTTTGCAAACTCCTACATTTCTCTGGGTCTCAAACTGATATTCCACTATGTGAGCTCATACCAGTCATTCCATCCTTCTCTAGATAATTTTTTTTTAGTATTTTGCTATCAGGATTTAGTAAAATAATTATTCAGTAATACCCGTACCTGTCCATACTTGCATTCTTCAGTATTTATCCCCATTAACATTGTGAATCATTTACTTTGTCTCATTATACTTTCTTTCTCTTCCTGTCATTATCTGTAGAACTTGTAAGCATACATTCATATTGTATAGACCACAGTTTTGTGTCTGTCTTAGGTATAATGATCAGTTCACAACACTGTTCACAGTAATTCATTCACACCTCTATTGAATTCTACATTATTAGACCTTCTCCTATACTACATCTATTTAATTTTTTGTTGACAACCCTAAATGTGCTTGACCAGAAATCCTGTTCTTCCTACTACCACACTTCACTCATTCTATCTCTAACTTCAATCTATCCATTTGTCTTTTCAAATTCTCTAACATAGCTTCCCAATTAAGAGATACAACATTCACTGCTCTCAACTAAAGAAAACAATGTTTGTTTTTTCTCTGGAGACCCCACCTAGGGTTGTAAATGATGGAACATTTGGCTTCCATTGAAAGCTACACAGTTGAATAATATAGGAGAGCAGCAAGTTCTAGGGAAATATAAAGGCTGTAATTTGCTCATACTTTCTTTTGTTTGCAGTATCAGCATAGCAAGATGATGTTGGTTAATTTTATAAGGCCAAATCAGTCAGTCAACAGCACAACAGTAAATGTGTAATGGCTACTATGTTGCTGTAAGGCCTACACACTATTATTATTATTATTATTATTATTAATGGCAGAGGTCAGTCACAAAGTATAAGCAGTTCAAAGCTGTCCAGTTTCTGCCAGTTAAAAAGTAAGGAGTTCAGCAATAAAGTGACATACAAACAGTAGTCCTAAGTATAGTGCAAACACTTTTTAATTTGTGTTGATTTTAAATGGGGGTGCAGGCATGGGAGAAACAAGTGTTACAAGTGTTGCTCTGGAGAGGAGTGGTGCAGAGGAAGCATGATTTGCAACAAGTGTATACTCTCAGTGTGTATTTTGGGTTTCTTAACTGAGAGCAAGTTGGAGACAGCACTCATTATGCAATGAGAATTGCATTTTTTTTTAAAGAAAAGAATAGAAAATAAAAAGTTGTTAGAAATAAGCAGTTCCAATTGTTTCATTGACTAATCATTAGTCCATAGGTTCCTGGTTTGATTAAAAAAAAAGAAAACATATACAAACTAAACATCATTTATCTTTCATCATTTTAAAAATGAAATTGTTCCTAGAAAATTCTTTTTCATTTTATAGTTTGTCAGGCACTTATGTTGATAATTGTGGTTCAAAACTAGCTAATATTTGACATATTATCTCAGAAAGATTTTAAAGTACTGAACTATTGCCCTGAATGTACTGAAAAGGCTGCTACCTTTCTGCAGGAACCACATGTTTTTCTAACTTCTGGGCAGATACCCCTCTAAAGTGACTGCTTCTAGAGCGCAGCTGACTGTATTGTTGAAGCACTGAAGCCAACCCACTGCTTTCATAAAGTCATAAAGCCAACCCGGTGCTGTTTATGAGGAGTAGCTTTCAAAAAGTCTTCCAGAGATGAAGATTCATATTTGGAATAGTGAAGGGATATATTGTTTATGTATCCAACAGTTTCTTCATTACAGTTACATTACTGACTGTAATTTTCTTATGCTGGTGACAACATCTGTTAAGCTTGTGATTAATGAACCAAAGTTTTGGAGGAATTCCTTTCTAGATATTATTATACCAGTTACCTTTCACAGCACTGCAGTATTTCCAGTTGTCTTTTTCTATCTGTTGTTGTGGTCTTCAGTCCTGAGACTGGCCTGATGCAGCTCTCCACACTACTCTAGCCTATGTAAGATTCTTCATCTCCCAGTAACTACTGCAACCTACATCCTTCTGAATCTGCCTAGTGTATTCATCTCTTGCTCTCCTTCTATGATTTTTACACTCCACACTGCCCTCCAATACTAAATTGGTGATCCCTTGATGCCTCAGACATGTCCTACCAACCGATCCTTTCTTCTAGTCAAGTTGTGCCACAAACTTCTCTTCTCCCCAATCCTATTCAATACTTCCACATTAGTTATATGATCTAACCATCTAATCTTCAGCATTCTTCTGTAGCACCATATTTCAAAAGCTTCTATTCTCTTCTTGTCCAAACAATTTATCGTCCATGTTTCACTTCCATACATGGCTACACTCCATACAAATACCTTCAGAAACGACTTCCTGACACTTAAATCTATACTTGATGTTAACAAATTTCTCTTCTTCAGAAATGCTTTCCTTGTCATTGCCAGTCTACATTTTATATCCTCTCTACATCAGTTATTTTGCTCCCCAAATAGCAAAACTCCTTTACTACTTTAAGTGTCTAATTTCCTAATCTAATTCCCTCAGCATCACCCGACTTAATTCAACTACATTCCATTATCTTCGTTGTGCTTTTGATGATGTTCATCTTATATCCTCCTTTCACGACACTGTCCATTCCGTTCAACTGCTCTTCCACGTCCTTTGCCATCTCTGACAGAATTACAATGTCATTGGTGAACCTCAAAGTTTTTATTTCTTCTCCATGGATTTTAACACCTACTCCAAATTTTTCTTTTGTTTCCTTCAATGCTTGCTCAATATACAGATTGAATGACATCAGGGAGAGGCTACAACCCTGTCTCACTCCCTTCCCAACCACCTTTTCCCTTTCGTGTCCCTTGACTCTTATAACTGCCATATGGTTTCTGTACAAATTCTAAACAGCCTTTCGCTCCCTGTATTTTACCCCTGCCACCTTCAGAATTTGAAAGAGAGTATTCCAGTCAACATTGTCAAAAGCTTTCTCTAAGTCTACAAATGCTAGAAATGTAGGTTTGACTTCCCTTAATCTAGCTGCTAAGATAAACTGTAGGGTCAGTATTGCCTCACATGTTTCAATATTTCTACAGAATCCAAACTGATCTTCCCCGAGGTTGGTTTCTACTAGTTTTTCCATTCGTCTATAAAGGATTCGTGTTAGTATTTTGCAGCCAGTAATTTTTGCATCTGTCAATGCCTGCTTTCTTTGGGATTGGAATTATTATATTATTTTTGAAGTCTGAGGGTATTTCGAATTTCTCCTATATCTTGATCACCAGATGATAGAGTTTTGTCAGGACTGGCTCTCCCAAGGCTTTCAGTACTTCTAATGGAATGATGTCTACTCCCGGGTCCTTGTTTCAACTCAGGTCTTTCAGTGCTCTGTCAAACTCTTCACGCAGTATCATATCTCCCATTTCATCTTCATCTACATCCTCTTCCATTTTCATAATATTGTCCTCAAGTACATCACCCTTGTGTAGACCCTCTATATACTCCTTCCACCTTTCTGCTTTCCCTTCTTTGCTTAGAATTGGGTTTTCATCTGAGCTCTTGATATTCATACAAGTGGTTCTCTTTTCTCCAAAGGTCTCTTTAATTTTCCTTTAGGCAGTATCTCTCTTACCCCTAGTGAGATAATCCTCTACATCCTTACATTTGTCCTCTAGCCATCTCTGCTTAGCCATTTTTCACTTCCAGCCGATGTCATTTTTTGCCTTCACTACTTCATCCCTCAAAACTACCCATTCTTTTCCTACTGTATTTCTTTCCCCCATTCCTGTCAATTGTTCACTTATGCTCTCCCTGAAACTCTGTACAACTTCTGGTTAGTCAGTTTATCCAAGTCCCATCTCCTTAAATTCCCACCTTTTTGCAGTTTCTTCAGTTTTAGTCTACAGTTCATAACCAATAGATTGTGATTAGAGTCCACATCTGCCCCTGGAAATGTCTTAAAATTTAAAACCTGGTTCCTAAATCTCTGCCTTACCATTATATAATCTATCTGAAACCTGTCAGTATCTTCAGGCTTCTTCCGTGTATACAACCTTCTTTGATGATTCTTGAACCAAGTGTTAACAATGATTAAGTTATGCTCTGTGCAAAATTCTACCAGGCAGCTTCCTCTTTCATTTCTTCATCCCAATCCATATTCACCTAACAGGTTTCCTTCTCTCCCTTTTCCTACTTCCGAATTCCAGTCACCCATGACTATTAAATTTATGTCTCCCTTCACTACCTGAATAATTTCTTTTATCTCATCATACATTTCATCAATTTCTTCTTCATCTGCAGCGCTTGTTGGCACATAAACTTGTACTACTGTAGTAGGCATGGGCTTCATACCTACCTTGGCCACAATAATGCATTCATTATGCTGTTTGTAGTAGCTTACCCGCATTCCTATTTTTTATTCATTATTAAACCTACTCCTGCATTACCCCTATTTGATTTTGTATTTATAACCCTGTATTCACCTGACCAAAAGTCTTGTTCCTCCTGCCACCAAACTTCACTAAATCCCACTATATCTAACTTTAACCTATCCATTTCACTTTTTAAATTTTCTAACCTACCTGCATGATTAAGGGATCTCACATTCCACACTCCAATCCGTAGAATGCGAGTTTTCTTTCTCCTGATAACGATGTCCTCTTGAGTATTCCTCACCCGGAGATCCGATTGGGGGACTATTTTACCTCTGGAATATTTTACCCAAGAGGACGCCATCATCATTTAACCATACCGTAAAGCTTCATGCCCTCGGGAAAAATTACGGCTGTAATTTCCCCTTGCTTTCAGCTGTTCGCAATACCAGCACAGCAAGGCCATTTTGGTTAGTGTTACAAGACCAGATCAGTCAATAATCCAGACTGTTGCCCCTGCAACTATTGAAAAGACTGCTGCCCCTCTTCAGGAACCTCTCAACAGATATCACTCCGTTGTGGTTGCACCTACAGTACGGCTATCTGTATTGCTGAGGCACACAAGCCTCCCCACCAATGGCAAGGTCCATGGTTCATGGTTTTTTTTTCCTATCTATCTTACTAATTCTAATCATGCATCTGTCCATTGCTCACTGAAGTACCCAGAGTTTTTGATCAGTTTTCACACTAAAAGTCAGATTTTGCTGGTTTTAAGTTAAGTTTATTAAAAACTTTGACTCTTTCTGTATTAAATATCCCCATCACTGTTTTAGTTTATCTGTACTAGAAGCAAATAGTACAATGTGATCAGCAGACTGAAGATGGTCGTATTATATTCCAGCAGCATATATTCCTTCTTCATTTTCATAGGGTATGAAAAAATCTTCTAGGGCAGCTTAGAATTGTCTTTGTGATATGGAATCCCCTTGTTTTACTCTTTATTTAGTTTTGAATTTGCTACCATTCTGATGAAGTTTAGTGAAATCACTGCCTAGTTTCCTGATGTCCACCAGTATAAAGCTTGTTTGAATCCAACTTGTACCTCGGTCTTAGTATCATTGATAAGAATTTTAGTGATTAACTTGTATGTTACACATTGGAATACTGACAGGTATGTTGTTTTATTATATATTACCTGTCTCCTTTCTTGTAAAGAAGAATAATCATAGCATTGTACCAGTTTTGGGAAACTTTGCTCTATTACAAACATTATGTAAACTATATTGTGACTTCTTTTTGTATTTATTTTCTTCCATCTACAGTCGTTTCCTGGGAACTTCCCTTTCTTCACACCTTAATTACCTTTTCACACATATCTTGTTATTAGATAAGTAACACCATTTTCCTTGTTAACTATTTGTATCTAATACACAATATATTAACATTTAAAAAAGATGACGTAACTTACGAAACAAAAGCGCTGGCAGGTCGATAGACACACAAACAAACACAAACATACACACAAAATTCGAGCTTTCACAACTGGCGGTTGCTTCGTCAGGAAAGAGGAAAGAAGAGGGAAACATGAAAGGATGTGGGTTTTAAGGGAGAGGGTAAGGAGTCATTCCAATTCTGGGAGCGGAAAGACTTACCTTAGAGGGAAGAAAGGACAGGTGTACACTCGCACGCACACACACACACACACACACACACACACACACACACACACACACACACACACACACACACACACACACACACACACACATATCCATCCGCACATACACAGACACAAGCAGACATTTGTAAAGGCAAAGAGTTTGGGCAGAGATGTCAGTCGAGGCGGAAATACAGAGGTAAAGAAGTTGTTGAAAGACAGGTGAGGTATGAGCGGCGGCAACTTGAAATTAGTGGAGGTTGAGGCCTGGCGGATATCGAGAAGAGAGGATATACTGAAGGGCAAGTTCCCATCTCCGGAGTTCTGACAGGCTGGTGTTAGTGGGAAGTATCCAGATAACTCGGACGGTGTAACACTGTGCCAAGATATGCTGGCCGTGCACCAAGACATGTTCAGCCACAGGGTGATCCTCATTACCAACAAACACTGTCTGCCTGTGTCCATTCATGTGAATTGACAGTTTGTTGCTGGTCATTCCCACATAGAAAGCTTCACAGTGTAGGCAGGTCAGTTGGTAAATCATGTGGGTGCTTTCACACGTGGCTCTGCCTTTGATCGTGTACACCTTCCGGGTTACAGGACTGGAGTAGGTGGTGGTGGGAAGGTGCATGGGACAGGTTTTACACCAGGGGCGGTTACAAGGGTAGGAGCCAGAGGGTAGGGAAGGTGGTTTGGGAATTTCATAGGGATGAACTAAGAGGTTACGAAGGTTAGGTGGACGGCAGAAAGACAGTCTTGGTGGAGTGGAGATGATTTCATGAAGGATGGATCTCATTTCAGGGCAGGATTTGAGGAAGTCGTATCCCTGCTGGAGAGCCACGTTCAGAGTCTGATCCAGTCCCGGAAAGTATCCTGTCACAAGTGGGGCACTTTTGTGGTTCTTCTGTGAGAGGTTCTGGGTTTGAGGGGATGAGGAAGTGGCTCTGGTTATTTGCTTCTGTACCAGGTCGGGAGGGTAGTTGCGGGATGCGAAAGCTGTTTTCAGGTCGTTGGTGTAATGGTTCAAGGATTCCGGACTGGAGCAGATTCGTTTGCCACGAAGACCTAGGCTGTAGGGAAGGGACCGTTTGATGTGCAATGGGTGTCAGCTGTCATAATGGAGGTACTGTTGCTTGTTGGTGGCTTTGATGTGGACGAACGTGTGAAGCTGGCCATTGGACAGATGGAGGTCGACATCAAGGTAAGGTGGCATGGGTTTTGGAGTAGGACCAGGTGAATCAGATGGAACCAAAGGAGATGAGGTTGGAGAGGAAATCCTGGAGTTGTTCTTCACTGTGAGTCGAGATCATGAAGATGTCATCAATAAATCTATACCAAACTTTGGGTTGGCAGGCCTGGGTAACCAAGAAGGATTCCTCTAAGCGACCTAGAAATAGGTTGGCATACGAGGGGGCCATCCTGGTACCCATGGCTGTTCCCTTTAATTGTTGGTATGTCTGGCCTTCAAAAGTGAAGAAGTTGTGGGTCAGGATGAAGCTGGCTAAGGTAATGAGGAAAGAGATTTTAGGTATGGTGGCAGGTGATCGGCGTGAAAGGAAGTGCTCCATCGCAGCGAGGCCCTGGACATTGGGGATATTTGTGTATAAGGAAGTGGCATCAATGGTAACAAGGATGTATTTTTCCCACGTGGAATGTTTCCCTCTATTATATTCATATATTAACATTTCGCACACATAACTTGACATTATATACGTAACATCATTTTTATTGTTAACTATTTGTATTTAAAATATAATACATTAATGTTACTTTCAGAAATAAATCAGCTACAGTTATTATCTTTCTGTTTTCATTACTTAAGTCCTTCAAGTGATTTTTACGTCATATTTAAATATTTATCTCAACTTGTGTATCTTTTAAGCATGAAACACTTACATCACCCTTTTATTCAGATATTTACCTACATTTCCATCAGATGATTCAGGTCATGTTGATCACAGAGCTAGTCATGAATCTACATTCAAAAGATAACAAGATCTTCATGTTAACCACTTTAATAATTTTGCACTTCACTTCATTCTCACATCTACATCTATATCTACATTTATACTCATCAACCGGCTATGACAAACATGACAAAGGATTTTCCCATTGTACCACTTGTTCTTCCTGTTCCATTCATGTATAATGTGTGAGAAGTATGACTGCCTAAGTGCCTCTGTGCACATGGTAGTTAGTCTAATCTTGTGTTTATGGTCCCTGTGGCAGAGACAGGTAAGAGTTCTAGTGTATTCCAAGTCTTGTCAGTTAAAAGTGTTTCTGGAAACATTGTAAGTAGGCTTTCATGAGGTAGTTTGTGTGCATTCAATTTATTGCAATTTCATGTTTTTGAGCACCTCCATGCCTCCATCCCCATGGGTTGAACAAACCTAACCATTCATGTTCAGTATCCCTGTTAGTCCTGTTTGATATGGGTCACACAAACTTGAACATTATCCTAGGATTTGTCAAAGGAATGTTCACCAGACAATCTTGTTAACAGACTCTGTTTCTCTAGTATTCTACTAGACTAGAGTCTGCCACTGGCTTTATTTACAACTGAGCCCAGGTGACTTTTCTATAGCATATCCCTATAAATTATGAAATTCACATAGTCGTATGACTCCATTTGTGATACATTGATATGGAAATTGATATGGCAATTTTTATTTATTTTGTTTTATTTCACTTTATTTTATTTTATTTTACTTTATTCTATTTCTATATTTTATTATATTTTTATTTTGAGGAATGTACCTCTTTTTCATTTCTGAACATTAAAGCACCACTTTGAAACATTGTCAATATCTGACTTTATATTTGTGAAGTGTTTCTCAGATGTTACTTTGTTTTACATAAATGCACCATCTGTGAAAATTTGAGTTTACAATTAATATTGTGTGCCAAGTTATTAATATAAAACATGAACAACAAGATTCCCAGCACACTTCCCTGGGGCATGATTCAACTTATTTCTACATTTGTTGAAGTCTCCCCATCTAGGAGGGTGGGAGGAGGGGGAGAATGATGAGTGGGAAAGGAAAGGAGTAGAAAAGGGGAAAAGACTGATGGGTGTGTTGGCAGAGTGTGGCTCACAATGTGGGTGAGTGGGGTGTGAATTGGAAAGAGGTGAGATAATAGAGGGGATGGAAACAGTAGGGTGGAAGGTGTGGGGACAGTAGGTTATAATAGGTTGGGGTCAGAATAATTTCAGGAGTGGAGTATGTGATGTAAGGATAACTCCCATCTGCACTGGTCAGAAAAACTAGTGGTGGATGGGACCATGTTATGTTCAACTGCTTGTTGTGCCACAGGGTAGTCCACTTTGCACTTGGCCACAGTTTGGTAATAGCCATTCATTCTGCTAGACAGATGATTGACAAACATACCAATATAAAAAATCTGAGCACTAACTGTAGCAGCCTCTGATGGGGTTGGATAAACCTTCTGACAAGACTGGTATAGGCAGTGCTTGGTGGGTGGATTGGGCTGGTCTTGCACCTAGGTCTTCCACGGGGATATGAACCCTATGGCAAGGGGTTGGGATTGGAACTGACATAGGGATGGACTAAGATGTTGTTGAGGGTGGATGAGCAATGGAACACTATTTTAGGAGGAGTGGGAAGGATCTTAGGTAGGATTTGCCTCATTATTTCTCATGATGATAGATAATCAAAGCTCTGATGAAGGATGTGGTTCACTTGTTCCAGTCTGGAGTGCTATTGGACAATGAAAGGGGCACTACTTTGTTGCTGGTTCATGAAGGTGGTGGGAGAATTTGGTGTGTGTGGAGATATTACTTGAGAAATCTGTTTGTAAGTAGTTCTGGGAGGTAGTGGCTGTCTGTGAGGGCCTTTGTGATACCTGCAGTATAATGAGCTAGGAAGTTCTTGTCACTGCAGATACGTTGTCCGCAAGTGGCCAGGTTGTATGGGGGGAATATTTTGTTGTGGAAGGGTGAGCAGCTGATGAAATGCAGGTAATGTTGGTGGATGGTGGGTTTAATGTGGACAGCAGTGTGGATGGAGCCATCAGGAAGGAGGAAGTGAACATCCATAAAGGTGACACAATGTATTAGGGAGGACCAGGTGAAGCATATAGTAGAGATGTTGTTGAGGTTGTAAAGAAATGAAGATAGGGTGCCTTGATCTTGACTCCAGATCATGAAGACTTCATCAGTGAACCTGAACTAGAGCAGGGGTTTCGTTTTTTGGGAGGTTAGGCAGGTTTCCACTATAGGGCACATAAACCAGTTTCCATAGGAGTGTGTCATGTTGGTACCCATGGCTGTGCTGTGGATTTGTTTTTATACCTTCCCAACAAGGAGAAGTAGCTGTTTTATAGGGCACAGTTAGTAAGATGTGTGAGGAACTAGGTAGTGGGTTTGGACTCTGGAAGATATTGGGATAGTAAGTGCTCAACTGTGGCAATACCATGGGCATAAGAGATGTTGGTGTATAGGGAAGTGACATCAGCAGTGACAAGAAGGGATCTTGAAGGTAGAGGGGTGGGGATGGTGCAGAGTTGATAAAGGAAGTGGTTGGTGTCTTTGACATGAGAGGTGAGATTTTGATCAATAGCTTGGGGATGTTGCTCAATGAGGGCCAAAATTCTTTCAGTGGGAGCATAATAATGAGCTACAGTGGGGTGTCTAAGATTGTCAGATTTGTGGATTTTGGAGATCAAGAAGAAGGCCATTTCCTCCACCCCCTCTCTCTGACCATATCTTCCTCCCCCAGCCCCTGAACATGTTCCCCTCCCCCTCTCTCTTTCCATCTCTGCCTCCCTCTTTTCCTTTCCACCTGCCCACTACCCCTCTACACCTTCCACCTGCCTCAGACACCTCCTCCTCCTCCCATATATCTCTCTCCATTTTCTCCTCCCCCTCAGTATGTCCATCCCCTCCTCTATCCATCTCATTCTGTTCCCAGCCATGCTCATTGACACATGTAGCCCCTGAAATTCAGTCCAGTGCAGTAAGGAGATACTACTTCCACAAATGCCAATTATGCAGAGCAGGCTACACTTCATGAATAAAAAGATAATTTTTTTACCCTGGACAGGTAGGTCAGGTTATTTGTAACCATCCATCCATTCTGGTGTCCTGTATCTAGAAAATGCCAGGTATGGAGAACTGTACCTCTAAACAGGCTACTGTTGAACTGGGATCACCATTCACAAAGGCATCTTAAAGTTACTGCCAGCTCTGTCACAAGGGGGACTCTATACACCCCTTTTGCCTGTGTCTACATGGCCAGATGCAATATTATTTTTCAAAGCACTTGCACATTATGTAACTGAGGTAGGACCTGGGAAATAGTCCGCTATTTAACTAAATGGATGTGAAAAACTGCCTAGAAATCACATTCAGCATTGCTAGCAAGCTGGCCCCTGTAATTAATGCATGAGGTGTATTTGATGAGTGGTGCACCTCCCCAGATTGTGGATTTTTACTGTTCAATGTGCTCGGCTGTACTGATGGCTAATTATTATCAGCATTTTCCTTTTGCTTATAAATTTTTGCTCTGCCCAGGAGCAGTTGTGTGAACCAGTAAAACTGTAGCTAATTTATTATAATAGGTCACTACCAACTCATGTCCCCAAATTGATAGACAGCGACAGTCATATCTTCAATGACTTACAGCATGTCAGATGTTGTCTCCAGCAAGAAACTCAAACATAAAAAGTTCATAACTATTGTAGTCAAACATCAGTCTCATCTCTTCAGTTACTTACTTATTAACAGAAATAAAAGTAAAACTGGAATAATACATGGTAAACGGAAAACAGCACTGAAGCACTCTCTGCACAAAAGGAGAGATAAAATTGATATCAACAATTGAGGATGGTTTTTTTGAAAGTTGATAAATGATTCAGTTGTTACAAATTTAGATTTATGTAGTTACAATTCAAGCTTGTTGCCATGCATGACCTTTTGGAAGGGTTTTGTCAAAAACTGGTAATTGCTGTTGCCATAGGGTGTTCATTGTTGAAATTGGTGTATAGATTTCCAGTTTAGTACTGTTGTAGCCAGTATTTTATGTTGTATTTCAGTAGTGTCTGTAGCTATTTTGCACTTCTGCTTATCAAATTTTTATGGAAAAGTATGATACCAAAGTGTTATATTGTAGTACATTATTGTATTCCTATGCAAAATGAATTAAATGTAGCTTGCTTTGTAACATAGAAAAGGAAAAAAATTCAATTTGAGTGTGTATATTTACAAAACATTCAACTTCCACCTTTGTATTTATCAACTTTTGAAAAAACTTGCAACTTTGTCCTTCTATTCTGTAATAAACAATGAAAATTTAAAAAAAGTCAAACACACTATCAGAATTGTGCCCACAAACCTGTCTAAATGTTTAATTATTGTGTTTATGTAATTAGTATTTTGGTATGATACTTGAAAGTATGTTTCTTCAAAAAACTACTTTTTTACTTTTATTGAATTCTGAAAAATTGCTCCTCAGTTACTAGCATATCTCACACTTACAAGGTACTCTCGAAAGCACTGCAGGCTATCATGAGGAAGCAAGCAAATCATCAGATATGCAAATGTCAAGGTGGATTCATGAATGGGAGGCCCTGCATGGAACAGATGTTGAGTCTGAAAAAAGCACTGTAAAATTATGTCTCTAAGGATTTGCTAGTGATCTTCATTTAATTGCAAAAATTCTGATTCAGTTGATCAGAAAATGTGTTCAACTCCTTGATAGAATTTGGAGTGCACCATAAAACACAGGTAGTTATAAAGCAAATTCTACATATACAGAAGCTAAATTCATGGGATAACAAGGAAAGAGATTTCAATTAAAACTGGTGTCGATCATGTAATGGACAGTATGCAGTTCTCTTAAACTGTGTATTAGAGATGATCATTTTATGGGATTATGGATATGGATCATAATATACATAATACACTGTTCTCAAGGTTTCTATATACACATATGTTTTACCATAAAGACTGATACACATGAACACTGCATGAAGTACAAAGGCAGACAGAATTAAACATGGCGGCTTGTCAGAGCAGTTAGTGTTCCAAAGATTGTAATTTGTGTAGTCCATGTGACCTATCAACGCCACACAGCCTCCCCCCCCCCCCCCCCCCAACCCCACCCCGCAGTACGGAGTATAGCCAATGTTCCCAGAGGGGTGGGGAGGGGGCGGGGGTGTGTGGGTGTCAGCATCGGCGTGAGTGGTGCGAGGCATCAGGTGTGCAACCGGAAGCTCCATCTCTGTCAGGTCGGTGTGTGAAGGTGGTGAGGTGGGGGCTGCTGGTCCAACTCGTAATCCGAAAACAAGTGGAGGGGGGGGGGGGGGATGATGAATTGGCCCACTTGGGATTAGTGGTATGAGAGAGGAGATGGCGTGTGTGCATGAGGGGCCAAGGTAAGGGGGTTATAAAGGTTGTCTGACAGTGTCATCCCTGAGCATGACATGTGACCAAGAGCTGAGTGTGGTCAGCACATAATTGTCAGTTGGGAATGGCTTACAGGTGGGTGTAGCCGGGTGTTTCTAAAGTGGGCACACATCCTTCCGATAAAGTCTGGGTAGGAGGAGGAATCTCCGGGATCTAGAGGAGAATTAGTTCCCCAGGTAAAACTGGGTTTTTGCCGAAAATGAATTTGGAAATTGTCCCATGTAAATCTGGTTTAAATGTAGCATGTAGGCCTAGCAACACCCAAGGAAGTGCCTCAGACCAGAGACAATCGTGGCACCTGATTGCAGTTTTAAGGGTGCAGTGCCATCGTCCCACCAACCTGTTGCTATCGAGTGGTAGGCTGTTCCATGGATCTTTTTAATACTGCAAAGATTACAGAGAATCAGAAAAAGTGGAGATTTGAATTGTCAACCCTGTGATGGTGGAAGGGCAGCCGAACCTAGTGACCACAGTTTCTGCTGTGATGTTGGGTAAGGGGACGGCTTCCACCCAACAAGACATTCAGTATATTGTGGACAGGATGTACCTGTGGCCCTCTGACGGAGACAGGGGACCGATAAAGTCGATATGTACATGATGGAAACATCCCTTAGGGACGAGTGGTGGAGAGGTG
Organism: Schistocerca gregaria; assembly: GCF_023897955.1. Lineage (NCBI taxonomy): Eukaryota > Metazoa > Arthropoda > Insecta > Orthoptera > Acrididae > Schistocerca > Schistocerca gregaria. The sequence goes on along the minus strand of NC_064921.1, from coordinate 628,688,666 downwards.
TGACATCCTATTTTGTTTCATTGACAGGAAATGCAGCTGCATGCCCATGTTTGACAGTTCCATTTCACATCTTTCCACACAAAACACTTGGTGATGAGGTGAGTGGTGGCTCAGACACCTGGGTGGGCTAGATTATGCAAGGCATCAAAAACCTGTCAGCACAGCATGGGCGGGAGCAATGGCTGCAGAATGCCCATAGAAGAGTCGCACCACACTTTATCCAAAATGCCAGGGAACTTAGCCTTGGTAAACACGAGTGATGACTGTGGGTTCATGAGCAGAACCTGAGTGTCCTCGTCCGAAGCCTCTAGAGCAGCGAGGTCAAATAAATCGATGATACTTGAAACAGCATTGATTCGCGAGAGGAAATCAGAGGGGGATCCTATGGCGGGGGGCACAAGGCATCCGCCAGAAGTTTGTAATCAGTAAGAATGAAGAAAGGACAGCCCTCGATGTCAGTGCGGAAATGTTTGACAGCCTCATACATTGCCAGCAGCTCTCTATCAAAAGCAGAATATTTCTTCTGTGGTGTAGACAGTTTTCTTTGGAGAAGAAATGAAGTGGTGAAACTGTGTCGCTTTTGCTCTGTTGTAATACTGCCCTGACCATGATGTATCTGGCGTCCATAGTGATGAACAAATTGGCAGACGGATCATGGTGGGTGAGTACGACTGCATCAGCTAAAGCTGTTTTAAGAGTCCTGAAAGCCCCTAGCATGGGTCCAGCCCAATGGAATTGTTTAACGCCAGAAATTTGTTTGCTGGAGAGCGAGTACATCAGCAGGGCCAGCACAGTGGCGGCAGAAGGTAGATGATGGCAGTAGTATTTTATAGTACCTAGGAAACATGTGAGTTCTTTGAAGATAGCTGGGAGTGTCAATGACGTGATAGCCTGCATGCGGGATTTGGGAGGCTGTATTCTGTCTGTGGAGACAGTGTAACCCAGAAATGTCACAGAAGGCTGATGAAATTGGAATTTTTCTTTGTTGACTTCGACAATGTTGGATGCCAAAATCTGGAGTGCCTGGGATAAATGATCTTTGTGGTCTTCAGTCGATTTGCTGAAAATGAGTATGTCATCCAGGTATGCAAAGCAGAACTCAAATTGTCGTAAGACTGAGTCAATGAAACATTGTCACGTTTGTGCCGCATTCTTTAAAGTGAATGGCATGAAGTAGTACTGGAACAAACTGAGTGGCTTGATGATCACAGTCTTTGGAATATTTTCCATGCCATGGAAATATGGTGATAAGCATGTTTGCAGTCAATCACACTGAAGATTGAGATGCCCAATAACATATAAGTGAAATGGTTTATGTTTGGCATGGGGTTATTGTCCATGACAGCATTTAAACATCTGTAATCACCACACATTCGAAAAGAGCCATTGCATTTGGTGATGCGGTGAATTAGTGAAGACCAGTTGCTGTCCAATGGCTGTTGAAGTTCGTTTATTTGCTGCTGGGCCGTGCACAACTTAATGGGGTTGAGGCATCTAACCTTGTGTCTAATAGGAGGGCTGGCAGTGGTAATTATCTTGTGTATTGTTCCGTCAGTGACGGAAAAGACTGAGAACTGCACATGAGGCTGAGTAACATTCTGATGTGGAGTTTTGGGATGAGTGGGGCACGATGAGGCGTAAACATTAGCACAAGTGGGACAAGGCAGCATGAAAGTCACATACCTATTACGTGTGCACTGCGTGCACTTGTTTGTAGAGGTTGGCTGCTCATGCAGCATGGAGCGGAATGGGGCACACAGCGACTGTCTGTTGTTAACTTGTTGTTGGGTAACCGGTGTGGGCAAGAGAGGTGCTGGTGTAGCATGAGGGACAGTAATGGCTGCCTAGTTGCTTGGCCAGTGTGCAGGAGAGGGGAATTTTTATCAACAATTGGGTTGGCTGCTTGCATAGTGGGCATGGTCGTGCTGCGCGAGCGATTGTTATTAGAGACACTGTTTGAAACACAAGGCATTGTGGGTAGTGGGCGCTTGGGCAGTGCAGAGGTCAGTGAATGCAAATTGGCACACACAATGAATGTTTTTGTATTAATCTGATGAGTGCTCCAACTGATCCTTGGTGATGAAGTACGATCCAGCGAGGTGCAGGCTGCAGTGAGCTCGTTGTAAGTGTGAGTAATGCATTGTTTCAGCTTGTTGTTCTCCCAGTGGAGGTGCACCGCTGAGTCGTATTCTGAAAGTAGGTTAGTGACACAGATCACAATCTTACCTGTGTGGGTGGAACGCTCACGAACTAAATCCCATGTTGCGTTGGAAACAGAGTGAGGAGTATGGGTGCCAGAGCACAGTATCTGAAAGTTAGACAGGTGGTGTAACACTGAACACTGGACTACGTTTGGGGAGAGCTTTTAATGGGAAAAATTCCATACTGAGAATAGGTTTGTCGGTGATGTAGAATGTCAAAACTGGTTCAAATGGCTCTGAGCACTATAGGACTTAACGTCTGAGGCCATCAGTCCCCTAGAACTTAGAACTACTTAAACCTAACTAACCTAAGGACATCACAGACATCCAAGCCCAAGGCAGGATTTGAACCTGCGACTGTGTAGAAGGTCCATGGGAAACACAGAGAAGGGGATAGGTGCACCATCACTTGCAGAGAACCGACAGTTTGTAATGCTGATGTATTGACAGCTCATAGGAGAGACTTCGTTGGTGAAAGATCAGTAGGAGCCAATGATCGAGGTATGATAGACACGTCAGTGCCTGTGTCAATTAGGTAGACAAACTGCGATGAAATGTCAGTCATGTATAAACGACCGCTCGGCCGTGGGGATGAGTGGACAGAGTGCAATGTTAGGGGACACCTGTGAAGTTCTCCACAGGATTCAGCATCACTTAGTTCCTGCGGTCAGCGTTTGGGTGTTGGCAAGGTAACATGCACTTCTTGGCCTCAGCCCCAAAAATCTTGTGGTACCAACAGTATGGATAAGCCGGATGTGGTGGTGGAGGTGACTGTGATAGTGGGAGAGGCTTGTCCTTGTTGATCTGTTCTGGGATGTAAACCAGAACATATGGAGTGTGGGCGACTCTTGAATGCTCGGAAAGAGGAGAGAGTGAATGAGTACTGCCTGGTGTCATAGTAGGCGTGGAATGGGCCTTGCCCCTGTCTGCAGACGGCCGGTAAACAGGAGGTGTAGTATTACACAGCAATGGGGGATGAGCTGGATGTTTCTGGTGCAGGAGCACATAGAGCTGATCTTTGATGCATAAGCAAGAACCAATAGACTTGAAAGAGCGTGGCAGGAGGTGTATCTGTAGGTCCGTAGGCAACTTGGCAGGCCATACTGCCCACAGAGTGACGTCTGGCATTGTGTATTCACACATGAGTAACCTGAGGCGGCGCCAAAGTTGTGACAGAGTGCAGTCTCCCAGGTGCTCCTCATACAGAATCTTGATTATCAATTCCTTTGGGGAGAAAGCAAGTCAGTCCAATATTGTTTTCTTGGTGAACTTATACTTCAGTGGCAGTGGAGGTGAAAGTAGGAGATCCCAAATTAAATCCGAGTGGTCGTGAAGGTGTGTGACTATACATAGGAACTTGGAGTTGTCATCAGTCACTTGATGCAGCTCGAAGAGTTGCTCCACCAGTGTGAACCATGAAACTGGATTGTCCTTGTGTAGGGGAGGTAGCTTGTGTAGGCGGCCTGGAGGTAGAGACGAATGTGGCTTCAGTGTGCCTTGGAAGGCCTGCGGCTCCACTGCACAAGAGTTCATGCTGGGCTCTGGCATCACTGGAGCAGAAATGTTACTAGCATACACGTTTGGAACAATGGCTGGTTGTAATGTCTCTGAAGATGCCTGAAAATACGCCGTGGCACGGTTGATACAGTGGGAGCGAACGGGTGAGCAGCGCATAATGAGTGCCCGTAAACTGGACAGGAAATTGCAGGAATAGCACTGACTTTGTCCAACTTGGAAATGATATGGAAGGCCAGCACAACACACTCAGATGGTACTGTGAAAGGAGCGAGCGGTTGTATGGTTTAAATTGAGGCCCCCCATGGGTGAGGGGGAGGGTAGGGGTGGGGGTGGCCTGGAGCTTAAAGTGGCAACAACGAGAGTTTTCTGCGCACACTGGGCACGAACCCTTCATGGTAGGACCATAAAACACTGGTGAAACTCGTTTGCGGTCACACTGTCATAGTACAACGTTGCTGGGTGAAGAGACTGTGTTGGGTACACTGGTACCCATGTGGACGCAAAACTGGGCCGCCGATCTGGTGGTTTGTTGTGGCAAACTGGATGCATAAAAATGTCTGTTACTGATTTGTGAGGAAGGCAAGGCTGGCGTAGCTTGGTAATAGTTGACTGCGTGTATGTTTTGCACACATGGTGGCATTGCACATTGCACTACTGTAACCAATCTCATGGCACATAGAGGATCAAAGCACGTGTGTGAATTTTGTACGAGTGATCGATCATCACACTATTTAGTAGATATTCCACTTCACTCTTCACTTGTTGTTATGCATAATCTGGTGAAACAAAGTCTGAGTCCATTTTTTGAGGTAACTTCATAATACCCGGTCATTGTGGAGTTGCTAAAGTAGAGGATATACTCATCAAAGATCATAGCTCATTGTTCGTTAGCTGCAAAATACCAATGGCAGAAGGCCATGTTGGCCTGGTCGTAACAGCTGGGTCTCCAAATCTTCGTAAAGAATGTTCAGCCTGTTAGCTATGGTGTCAGACGTGAAACCTGCTGATTCTATACAACCGGCGCAGAAGTCATAAAAGACATAGAACTTTTTTCTCCAGGGTCACCAATATGGGATTCTGGATACTGAGCGTAATAAACAGTTCCTGAGTTTTCTATATACACATATGTTTTACTATAAGGACTAATACCCTTGAACACTGCATGAAGTAAAAAGGCAGACTGAATTAAACATGGCGGCTCATCAGAGCAGTTAATGTTCCAAAGATTGAAACTTGTGTGGTTGATGTAACCTATCGATGCCACAATCTGAAAATGGGAAAAGGAATTAGCTGGGAAATGGTTACTGAATGAAGTTAACACTGGTGTTTCAAAGAATGTCAGTAGAGTAACTGACTTGCCTTTGATAACAACCTGTAATCTGATCAAGAAACATAGGCATCTGTGGAACAGATGAATATGCTGGAGGAACAAGCAGAAATATCTGGATATTCATTCATTCATTCATTCATTCACATATTGTGTCCCCTACTCTAAAAATGAAAGAAAGCATTCAGGGACATGGAATGAGTGAAGTCTCCAAATTTCTTCTGAAGAAACAAAGTACATAACAAACATTTGAACAGCATGTCATTACTTAAAAACACAGTATGGTAAAATAGAAAAACTGAACAGTTTCAGATAATTTGGTGAACTAGCACAAATGAAAACTAGTGAAAATAAAGCCAATGAAAACAGGAGAGAAAAGATGGCTACTGCTTTTCATAGCATGTGTGTCCTATACAAGACAAAAGCAATCACAAGAAACACTAAACTCGGGCAAATCCAACTGTTTATATGTCAGTAAATGCCTCAAAATGACAGATAAGCTGATCTGCGAGAAACTGAGAAGTATGAGTGCAAGATACTTTGGGAAGCAAGGGGCTCAAGATAACAGACAGACAATATAGACTGCAAGGAAGAGAAGAGTTATATAGGCCTAATGACTGGCCAATAGAATCAATAAGGAAATGGTCATTTGTTCTGGATGAATGCACCATGACCATCAAAGCAGACTTTTAATGTACTGAACAACAGATCTGAATTCTATGACAAGTGATTCATGGAATTAAGAAAGGACCCCAAGGGCAGAGACTGAATTAGGAAGACATCTTTGATTTAACAAAGTAGAGATTGTTGAACAATAACTTGAAGGATTTCATTAATGAGCAAAAGCAGAACAGGGGTTGGATGAAAGAGAGAAGGCAGGTAGTCAGAGAAAGAATTAAGTGCTCTATGCCTAAAACAAAGGCTTCTGGAAATGCTTTATAGGTACTTAACATGGTCTATAATGGCCATAAATGAGGAAAAAATGAAAAAAGGAAATAACAGCAACAAAGCAACAGAGAGAGAGAGAGAGAGAGAGAGAGAGAGAGAGAGAGAGAGAGAACAGAAGCACGTTTGGAAGAGGTACACTTCAACTGTTAGGATGGCAAATAGCTCAATAAAACATAGAAAAAACTGTACAAGAATTACAAGACTGCATTAGAAGACTGTACAGTTCAACAGATGGGTAATAAACACAGATACCCAATATAAAAGTAATTCCAGAAGCAATGCAAATAATTCCAGAAATAATGCCAAATACAATGTATAAAGCTATTTAACATACATACAAAAATAAGGCCCTTTAGATGATATAAATGGTTAAAGCTGTCGGTAGATAAATAAAAAATGGAATTACAGAATTTTTTACAGAATTTCTATGGAAGAAAACAATTCCTCAAAACTGATGTAATGTTGTAATTATTGCACCTAACAACAAATGAGAGTTATAAGGCATATAAATCTATCACTCAGTCTCATTTCTGTAACATAGAAGATACTCATGAAACCTCTGAGCAATAAAATGAGCAATTTTCTGGTTGTACAAATAATTATAGGGCAGTGATATGAGTAAGATTGATTACTTTGCCTGCGCTTCACAGATTTTGAGAAAGTTTTTGGAATGATTTTAATTAAATTTGTACTGACTACCGTAAGAAAACAAGACTTGATTCAGCATATGCAAGTGTACTGCAAAATATGTTTATCTCAATGGTACAGTTCCACTAGACTTCATCAAAAGTGAGAAATTTATAACCAAAGAGGACTCAGATAAGGAAAGACTGTATAACCATAATTGTTCCCATCAGGCCTAGAGGAAGTTTTCCAATCTTTGAACTCGAAAAAGAAGAAAGGATACATGATAATAAGGAATATCTGAACTACCCTCATTTGATTACAATTTTGTAATTTTGCATCTTGTCCAGATAAACTACAACATGAAATTAAATAGCTCAACAAAGAAAGTTTTAAAATTTTTTATAAACTAAGTTAGATTTTCAAAACAAAGCTCCCATTATATCTGTGAAGGAAAGATCAGAATCAGTGTTATTGACAGTTTTGACTAGTGGTAGTGAGTAAGGGATTTTTAGTGCAGAACACATCCAAAAATTGAGGGATACTCAGTAAGCAATAAAGGCTTGCATGTGATGGACAGGAAAATAAAAAAGAGATTAGGGGACCGAAGTGTGATGTCACAAGAAATTTCATTTCTGTATTTCAAGAGGTGACATAAGATTAAGAGACAATTTAATGCAAGGTAAGTAGATAATATTAGAAAACCTGAAGAGCAACATGCCTGTGTATCATTGAAAAAGTGGAGTGCATGGATAGGTATAGGAGGCTAGCAGTGGAAATGACTTATGAGAATGATCTAGCATCTTACATATCCCCTGAAATTTATACAGAATACTTTCTTGTGTATGTAAATGCGTGCACCTGTGTTGTTTTGCAGCATATTGATGGTATCTTCTTTTTTATCTCAAAAACCATGCTTGTATTGTATGCTTTCAGCTACTCTGAGACTCTTCAAATTAGTGAATTACAGTGACTACAAGTTTGATGACTCAACACAATATGCAGTGCTGTACAGTACAGCAAGAAGGTGTTTTTTATTTACAAGACAAATGTTTATAAAGTTTCAGGAATTATTTTATTGTGAGGAAACAAAGAATGCCCCACTGCATTATCCACACTGCTACCTTTTTGTCTGTGTAGATATGATGAAGCTATTAGGTTGGTGCATATGTTCACAGTGTTTTTCCATAAATTTTATAAACACTACCGATACATATAACAGAGCTTTTAGTAATCAATGATATGTTCTCCTTCACTGTTTAGGCTGCCAATGCTGGGATAACTGTATGATTCCATGACTGTAGAAATCGCATGGTGGTTTTGAGGCAAAAAACTCGTCAAGTCATGTTCAGAGCACACTTTCATCTGGAAAGGAAGTTCCTTGAAGGTTGTTCAATAGAGAGTAGAAAAGGTGGAAATCTGAGTGTGCAAGGTCAGGTGAATAAAGTGGGTGCAGAATGTCTTCCCAACCCAACTCTTGCATCACACCTTTTGTGAGTTTAGTAGAATGTGGGTGTGCATTATCACGGAGTAGCATCACTTCACACAGTCTTGCTGGTTATTGTTCGTGGACTGCATCTGCAAGACAGCTCAGTTGTTGACAATAAATGTCAGCAGCAATGCTTACACCTTAGGGAAGCAATTTGTAGTGTACCACACTGTCTCTGCTCCACCAGATCCATAACATTATCTTTTGTGCACTGGTCTGTGTACAGGGAGTTGCTGCTTTGTTTAGACTCAACCATTCCTTCCTTTTCCTTATGTAAGCATGAGCACTGATGAATGTTGTTCACAAGCCACTTGATGATGAGCAAGCAGAGCAGTGCATATGGCCACCCACAGATTTTCTGATTTTAGCTTAGAGCATATGGTACACATACACCTGATTATTAAAGCTTACCCACTCCATACAATTGTCGCACAATGATAGAACAATCACAGTTCATCACATTTTGTAGTTCTAAAGTACACTGACATGGATCATTGTGGATTAATGTGTTTAAATGATCTACAACAAACCCCAAAAGTCTTCATGAATGTGGAGAGTCACTAATGTCAAAATGATCCTCCTTAAAACAAGAACAATTGTCTTGGTGTGCTGTGTCCAGTGGCATTATCCCCATACATGGCACGAATGTGCCTTCAGTGCTGTCACCTCTCTGTTGAACTGAAGAATGTGGAATATGTTGGAAATGTTGTGATTTCTCCACTTGACACACTAATTTTTAGCACACACAGCTCCACTCACTTTCTTCAGATGACAGAATGACAATATGTAAACTCAAGTAGGAACATTGAACCACAAATAAAAAATGACAATCAATAAATAATACTCATAGCAACCAGAATACCAATAGGCAAAACAAAAATGCTACAAACTTCTCACAAACATAATACTGATAACTTACATAAAAAACATAAGGAATCACCCTACCATATTCCTTCAGTTAACTGAATGGGGAAGCACTTTAGCTTGTGGTGCAATGAAAATTATCCTACAGTGAACAATTCATGTGATTTGTAAATTAAAAATGTAAAAGTAGAACTACCTTCACAAAGAAAATGGAAACATTGATGTGGCTCACTAATTAATGTTCTTGGCTTGTTTCTGGGTCTGAGAGCTCAAATTCTTGTCAGGTGATTCCTATTTATTATTCACTGTAGATTCTCTAAATTATTCCAGGCAGAGACTTAGATGGTAGCTTAAACAGAATATTTCCATTTCTTTCCCTCCATTTTGCCCAGCTGCACATGTGATAGTCCTGTATGACCTGAAAATTATGCAGTTGGTGATGTTCCTGGTTACTTTATAATTTGAAATTTTCTTGAGTGTTATGCAAGGTGTAGTTATTGGTTCTGCATGAAATCTTGGAAGAACACTTGCTTCCACCTTTGTATGCATACTCAAGTATTTCCTGTGCAATATTAAGATAGAATAACCTATTTTGTTTTACCGGTTTCCTATCAAGTAGTTATCTACTACTTTACATACATGACACAAAAACAAAATTATTGTCAGAGACCATTAATCTTTTCATACTCAATGGCATAGCCAGTGTCTAATCAGTGTAAAATATGTGCCAATTTGGCAGGTTGTTAATATTCTATGTGCTGTTTATGCTCTTAACATCTTTCCTCCCTCAACATAACAAGGATGTCAGACTCTTGGTATAAAACATACAATATGTTGTGCCATGCTGATGGCAGTTTATGCACAGTAGAGGAGAGCTGCCATCAACATAAATCCCACCAAGAGTTCCACCAAGCCACTTCATTGGTCATTGTGAAATTTTGATTAGCATGAGGGTACATAAACATATAAAAAGTAATATGGTATTTAGAAACCTTTCCCTCTGTTCTCTTAAACAATGAAGACAAGTGTTTCATAAATAAATGGAAGTGAATTCCATTGTAGCAATGTGTGTGAGGACCTGCTCTTAGAATGCTGACACTGCAGCGTAAAGTGATATGGAATTTCACTGATGGCAGAGCAACAACTGAGCTGTAACCTGAACAGAATGTGAAACAATGTCCAATGGACTATCCTTGCAACCATCAGCACATTTCTGAACATGACCACATGTCTCATTGCTGGAAGTTTGTACCAGATCAGTGATTCTACATGAAAAATTCATATTTTTTCTTCAAACAGAGTAAACATTTACTAAATACATTGCATACTTAATATGAGGTAATAGTTCCATCATTACAAATCTGACTTATTTTCTCCATTAGCAGAACAGAATTGACAATGAAATATATATCTTTGTGATATTTATTAATTTTTCAATAATATGTACTAATCAAGTTATGTTTTTCCTGTATATCTGAACACTTGTTGCTGCAGCTTAAATAATACTTTTGAGTTACGTATTACTAATGTAAATTACACAATTTGACTATTTTAATGTTCTTTCGATCAGCACTGAATATGTCTAACTTAACACAATTTATTAGGATTAATAATTTGTAGTCACTTTCTTTGTGTTTTCAGACAGCAGTTTCACAAGCAAGAGCACTTTCAGCTGCCAAAGCAGAACAGTTGTCATCAAGTCGAGTCTCTGAACTGAAAGATATGTTGCAAAACATGAAACTTGCTAAGATGGTCCAATGGGAAACCATAGTGTTCAACAATTTCAGAGGTAATATTTTGAAAAAGGATACATCTTTCATAATGGATTCCACTGGACAGGATTCTCTGACCCAGGCCTCTGGGTGACTTTTCTGAACTCTTGCCATTTCCTAAACCTTGCCTCTTCCTTCATCCCTTTTCCTTCCCCCTCAACCCTTCTGCCAGAAGAAGGAGCCATTGGCTCTGAAACCTTACACACTTCTTTAATCTTTTTATGTGTTTTCTCTTGCTTGGTGAGTAGATAAATAATTATGTGCTACCTTCTATGATGCATAATAAACATCTCCAGTAAACCACCTGACTGACTTTTAAAAGAATTCCTTTCTGCAAACCACCTCCAAAGTTTTAATTATATGTGCCAATTCCTCATATTTTTTGCTAAGTTTGTAAATGATTGAAACAGCATTTTCAGTCTTCCTCCTACTCTTGAACTTTTAAAAACAATATATTAAATTTTTGCAATAATATTAAAAGTGTCCTGGAAAGTACATCATTGCCTGAGTATATAAGCCCCAAATATGCTGAATCTTGAATTTAAAATCCTGTAAAGTATTTCCAACTGCTTAATCTATTGCAACGTGACTTAGGCTACTATTTATTAGAAGTGTTAATGGTTTATGATTTGTGTAAATTATACCCTCTCTCTCTCCTCATTTCCAGATGTTTATTTTTGTTCACTGCCCAGATAATATCCATTTAATACTGTTGTTAAAGATATCATGCTTTTTCCAGTTTTCGTTCATTGTGTGTCTTCTGTGATTTTAAGCTTATGTTCAGTGAATGTATGCAGAGTGTTTAAATTCCAGTTAATTTCTTCCCACTCTCTAGTCATTTAGTGTTGTTTGGATATGATAATTCTTCATATGATAACCTTATAGTGTCTGTTTATTTATTGTTAGACAATCATCATTTTTAGTTTTCATTCATTTCAAAGTTGCTACCTAAAACCTACTTTTACAAAACACCTACATATTGTTTGCATTCTGGTGTTTTCCCATCTACCTGATATGTCAATCTTGTTAATGAGAGAAGCTTACAGTGTTTAAGAATAATTTAAAAGAGGTGGTGTGGAATGAGATTTATATAGAAAGAAATGCTAATTTCAAATTCAGTTAATTCTGTACAAAACTTAGTCAGTACTTGAAAGTTGCTTTCCTGAAAACTTCTTTATAAAATATGTTAAAAAAATAGAAAACCATTTATAACTAGGGGAATTAAAATCGTGTGTAAGAAGAAGAGGAAAATTTGTATAAAAGCCAAATTACATCAAATCCATCGTTAATAGCATACTACAAAAAATATTGTACTATTGTAAGGAAAGTGATTAAAATGTCAAGAAGTATGTATGTCCTGACAAAAATTAATAATAAAAATAGTAAAATTAAAACTCTATGGGATATTGTCAATTTGGAGACAGGACAGCCAATCAGTGTGCAAGATGCCATAACAATTGAATTAAATGACAAAGTTATTCACAAGTTGCAAGTGCTTTTAATAATCACCTTCTGAATGTAGCAGCAAAAATAGTATCAAAATGCTCCAGTTAAGGACACAGGTGACTATATTAAAATGATATCAGTTCACAAAGCCTTAAGCAGCTAGAAGTAGTACCAACACCCTTTGCTGAAATTAATAGAATTACAATCATTATAGAAATAAAAGCTGGTAGGATGTCAATGGAATTTCAGACATAGCTATGAAAAGGTGTTCTAACTTAACAAGCAATGTCCTGAGTGACGTATGTAATGCATCACTGGCACAGGGAATTTTTTCAGGTGGATTACATATGTAATCATTAAACCTCTTCATCAGAAGTGGGACAGGAAATACTCAAATAATTATTGTCCATTCCTGTTACTAACACCTTATCCCAAAATGTATGAAAAAATAATATAGTCAAAACAAGTCTCACATTTAAGGACAAACAATTTTTTAACATATCACAATATGGATTCCAGAAGGATTCTCAACTGACAATGCAATTTTTACATTCATTCATCAAATTTTACAGGCCTCAGATAACAAAATATCATCAGCTGGTACCTTTTGTGGCCTTTACAGCGCTTTTCATTGTGTAGGTCATAGTATACTAATAGAAAAACTCAAGTTTTATGGAATTGATGGCTTTACACATGACCCTTTTGAATCATAGTTAACAAATTGAATGCAAAAAATTACAGTGAATAATTCAAGTGATGTTGGAAGGGAAGATAATTTCAGTGACTGTGAGAAATGACAAAGGGAGCCCACAGGGATCAATTTTGGGTCAATGTCTGTTCTTATATATGTCAATAATCTTCCACTTGACATTCAACATGCGCTTTTCATTGTGTAGGTCATAGTATACTAATAGAAAAACTCAAGTTTTATGGAATTGATGGCTTTACACATGACCCTTTTGAATCATAGTTAACAAATTGAATGCAAAAAATTACAGTGAATAATTCAAGTGATGTTGGAAGGGAAGATAATTTCAGTGACTGTGAGAAATGACAAAGGGAGCCCACAGGGATCAATTTTGGGTCAATGTCTGTTCTTATATATGTCAATAATCTTCCACTTGACATTCAACATGCAGACTATGTCATTTTTAATTTTTTCAAATGATGTTAGTGTTACAATAAGTCCCATTAGAGAGTAAGCCACAGAAGAGATTATTAATGATGTTTTTCAAAGAATTATTAAGCATTTCTCAGAAAATGGACTTTCCCTAAATTTTGAGATAACACGCTATACCAGTATTCAGTTCTAGAAAACAATTGGTGTAGAATATGAATAGGAATCAGTAAATATGGTAGAATGTTCCAAATTTTGGGATGTAGGTATTGGTGAAAACTTGAATGTAAGAAGCATGTTACTGAACTTCTGCAAAAGATAAGTTGAACTACTTTTTTTTGGCCATTCATAAAATTTCTAGTCTTGGAAACAAGTGAATTAATCTCCTGACACTTTTGTATATTTTCACTCAATTATGTCTTGCAGTAAATGAAGCAGGCAAAAAGAAATACAAACATCTCAAAAATGAGATCGACAGGAAGTGCAAAATGGATAAGCAGGGATGGCTAGAGGATAAATATAACGATGTAGAGGCTTATCTCACTAGGGGTAAGATAGATACTGCCTACAGGAAAATTAAAGAGACCTTTGGAGAAAAGAGAACCACTTGGATGAATATCAAGGGCTCAGATGGAAACCCAGTTCTAAGCAAAGAAGGGAAAGCAGAAAGGTGGAAGGAGTATATAGAGGGTCTATACAAGGGCGATGTACTTGAGGACAATATTATGAAAATGGAAGAGGATGTAGATGAAGATGAAATGGGAGATATGATACTGCGTGAAGAGTTTAACAGAGCACTGAAAGACCTGAGTTGAAAAAAGGCCCCGGGAGTAGACAACATTCCATTAGAACTACTGACGGCCTTGGGAGAGCCAATCCTGTCAAAACTCTACCATCTGGTGAGGAAGATGTATGAGACAGGTGAAATACCCTCAGACGTCAAGAAGAATATAATAATTCCAATCCCAAAGAAAGCAGGTGTTGACAGATGTGAAAATTACCGAACTATCAGTTTAATAAGTCACGGCTGCAAAATACTAACACAAATTCTTTAGAGATGGATGGAAAAACTAGTAGAAGCCGACCTTGGGGAAGATCAGTTTGGATTCTGTAGAAATATTGGAATACGTGAGACAATACTGCCCCTACGGCTTATCTTAGAAGCCAAATTAAGGAAAGGCAAACCTACCATTCTAGCATTTGTAGACTTAGGGAAAGCTTTTGACAATGTTGACTGGAATACTCTCTTTCAAATTCTGAAGGTGGCAGGGGTAAAATATAGGGATCAAAAGGCTATTTACAATTTGCATAGAAACCAAATGGCAGTTATAAGAGTTAAGGGGCATGAAAAGGAAGCAGTGGTTGGGAAGGGAGTGAGACAGGATTGTAGCCTCTCCCCGATGTTATTCAATCTGTATATTGAGCAAGCAGTGAAGCAAACAAAAGAAAAATTCAGAGTTAGTATTAAAATCCATGGAGAAGAAATAAAAACATTGAGGTTCGCCGATGACATTGTAATGCTGTCAGAGACAGCAAAGGACTTGGAAGAGCAGTTGAATGGAATGGATAGTGTCTTGAAGGGAGGATATAAGATGAATATCAACAAAAACAAAACGAGGATAATGGAATGTAGTCGAATTGAGTCGGGTGATGTTGAGGGTATTAGGTTAGGAAATGAGACACTTAAAGTAGTAAAGGAGTTTTGCTATTTGGGGAGCAAAATAACTGATGATGCTCGAAGTAGAGAGGATATAAAATGTAGACTGGCAGTGGCAAGGAAAGTGTTTCTGAATAAGAGAAATTTGTTAACATCGAGTATAGATTTAAGTATCAGGAAGCCGTTTCTGAAAGTATTTGTATGGAGTGTAGCCATGTATGGAAGTGAAACATGGATGATAAATAGTTTAGACAAGAAGAGAATAGAAGCTTTCGAAATGAAGTGCTACAGAAGAATGCTGAAGATTAGATGGGTAGAACACATAACTAATGAGGAGATGTTGAATAGGATTGGGGAGAAGAGAAGTTTGGGCACAACTTGACTAGAAGAAGGGATCGGTTGGTAGGACATGTCTGAGGCATCAAGGGATCACCAATTTAGTATTGGAGGGCAGCAAGGAAGGTTAAAATCGTAGAGGGAGACCAAGAGATGAGTACACCAAGCAGATTCAGAAGGATGTAAGTTGCAGTTAGTACTGGGAGATGAAGAAGCTTGCACAGGATAGAGTAGCATGGAGAGCTGCATCGAATCAGTCTCAGGACTGAAGACCACAACAACAACAACATGTCTTGTGGAATAACTTTCTGGCGTAAATAACCACTTAGAAATAAAGTACTGATTGCACAAAAGTGAGCAGTAAGAATAATAGGTGATGTCCATCCTCAGCAGCCATGTAGGTACTTCTTCAAGTAGTTAAGCATTTTAACTCCACTGTCACATACATATATTCAATTAAAAAATAATTGTCAATAATCCATTACAATTTGAGAATTGTACTAGAGGAAAAAATGTCATTACCCATTATTAAATTTGTCAGTGCCTCAGAAAAGAGGTCAATATGCAACAGTGAAAATTTTTGATCATTTGCCCAATAACATAAAAAGTCTAATAACTAACAAAGTAAGTTTTAAAACTAAGTTAAAATCATTTCTCTTGGATAACTCCTTCAACTCCATAGACAAATTTCCATTTAAAACAGAATAGGCTGATGATAAAACTTTGTTTCTAAATGTAAGTGCATGGGTAGTGCAAAAAAAGTGTTCATTAGTGTTAATGTTAATCATCTGCACATATCCTGTAAACTGACTCATTCCACATCATTTGGATAAAAGAATTGTTCAAGTGATCTCTGGGATTTGTAACTAACCAACCCAATAAGTCTGTTTTGTACTGTTATTAACCTACTTGCATGGGCAGTAATGTGCTGTATAGTACCATCAGTATTTCCTACGTCATTTAAAAGTACACATCCCAGTCCATAATCTGAAGGATCTGTGGCTAAACAAAAAGACAAGCTGAAATTGGGATGACATAGCAAAGTAGCTTGTAATGAATTTTTCTCTGCAGGAACAAATTTCTGTTTGGATTTCTTTGCCCACTTCAACTTTCTTCTTGTCATTATAATGTTTATTAGTGATGTGATATTCAGGTTGGGCCCAGAGACAAATTTTATTTAAAATCCTACCATCCCTACAAAGGTCTTTAACTGTATTTTCATAAAGGGCATTGGAAACTTGTCAGTGGCTTCTAATTTCTTCAAGTCAGGCCTTATTCTTGCTGTAATTGTTATGTGTCTGATAAACTTTACTTTGTTCCTATCATGCTGAAATGTAGTCAATTTGATTTTTAGTCCCTGCTGTAACAACCCAACTAAAAGCTCCTTGAGTGTTTCAAAATGACCACAACATGTTTGTGGAACAATTATGTCATCCACATTCTTAAGACTTTCCCCAATAGCTTGGTCCAGCACTCAAATTAAAATAGATACTGCCACATCAGCTGAAGCCTGTATCAGTTGCATCAAATAAGCACGTCTGTTCAAAAACTGGGTATGAACGCTAGGGTGTTCCCCACAATTGACGCATATTCCAATTGCCAAGGAAATGTGAGAAATGGGCAAGGGCTACCTGCCACTGGATGAGGTAGGCTAAAGAAGTTAGTCCATGTGTGAATTGCTACTGTCAACATTGTAACCATGTCTGGAAGAAGCCAGGAATTAGCTGAAACCTTGAGAAACCGGCACATATATATCGCACGTATCCAAGACATGCAATGGAAAGGAGCAGAGGTCTGAGAGATCAGTGATGGATACGGACTGTACTATAATAGCACAAACAGCACTCGTAATAGTGTAGGGATTGTGACTAGCGATAAGTATAAGGACAGTGTCACAAATGTATACCAAATCTCTGATCGACTCATGAGTGTAATGATCGAGTTTGGCACATCTACATTTCGAATTGTGTCCTGCTATGCACCCCAAGTCAGATGCCCTGATTAAGAGAAGGATGAATTTTGGACAGAATTAGATATTCATCTATGCGCTATTGAATACAAACAATATCTGATACTAGGAGGCAACCTCAATGGTCATGTAGCAAGAAAAGGATATGACCAGTTCATGATGGAATGGATATGGGATAAGGATTCCAGATTTTACCCAAACACATGAGCTTGGGGTGACCAATTCACTCTTCAAGAAGAGGCACACACATCTGATAACCTATACAAGTAGTGGACCCAAGACTCAAATTGACTATCTGCTTACAAGAAGACACAACCTGAAGCTGGTAACTGACATAAAAGTCATTCCTTGAGAGTCAATTCCCTCCCCCCAGCATCAACCTCTTGTCATGAACCTCAAGTTGAATATTCACAATTGAAATCGTTCCCAAATCATTGGAGTGCAGAAACCAAATGGTGGCATATCAGCATGCAAAGCTCAGCTTACCACTGCTCTTAAGGCTGTCCACATAGACACAGACCAGCCAGTACCAGGCATAAGGGGCAGCATTACTAGCCAAGTCCATCGTGCAGTGAATAACATTCTTGGTAGGCAAATAAATAATCAATAAAGAAGTCTGGTGGTGGAATAAAGGCATGCAAAAGCTGTGAGGGAGAAGAAGAAGCCTCTCAAAGTGTGTTTCCAGTCCTGCATTAATGAAGATCTGCAATGCTATAAGATGCAAAAATTGACTGCCAAGAGAGCAGTTACAGCAGCCAAATCTTCTTACTATGACAGTGTGTATGCTGAAGTAGACACACCTGAAGGAGCAAATAAAATTTACCATCTCACAAAAGCATGCCACCGAGCCACCCAGGACATTGGTCATGTCAAACACACAAAGAATAAAGGCCGTCAACTCCTTCGAGATGCTTCCAACATTCTCCACAAATGGAGTAATTACATCTCCAAAATCGGCAATGAGGAATTTGACCATCCTCCAATATTGAGTGCTGATCCATTTGCTGGACCTGTACTACCAATTACCATCCAGGAGGTCAAGGAAGTGGTCAAGAAGATGAAGAATGGTAAGGATACTGACCCTGATGATCACAGCTGAACTATGGAAGAGCCATAGCTTTTACTACCCCCTTCAACAGAATGATTGATGAGGATATTGTTCCAGCAGTCTGAACAACTAGTGTCACTATGCCAATCTTGAAGGCAAAAGATAATGTGACAGAACGCTTGTAGTATTGAACAATTCAACTGCTTTGTCACACCATGAAGACCTTTGAGTGTGTTTTGGACTTCAGGCTCTGCCCAATTGTTTCTATCACCCCAAATCAATGCGGGTTTATCAAAGGAAGTGGAACCACAGATGCCATACATGTTGCTGGGTTACTTATTGAGAAACACATTCCGAAGAATAAAGATATCCATATGTCATTCCTAGATCTGGGAAAGGCCTTTGACCATGTCCCACATCAGCTTATTTGGCATGTTTTATGATCTCACAGTGTCCCTGAAGCCTATGTGCAATGGGTCTAGTTGTCGTATCAAAATGTCTCCTGTGATGTCCATTGTGCAGTGGGAATGTCACCACCTTTTACTATTAGTATCGTAGTATATCATGGTTCAAAATTGCCATCTCTATTGTTTATCTTCTGTGTGGACACTGTGACATATGACCTACAGTCACTACATCCTTGATCACTCCTATATGCTGATAATGTTTTACTGGAAAGCAAACACCATGAAGATCTCCAGGAACAGATACAGCAATGGAATCAATTACTTGGCAAATTTAGCCTCTGGCTGAATAGAAAAAAGACAGAACTGACTGAATATCAAGAAGACTGAATACGTGGCTTGTGGTATTCAAACTGATGGGACCATCAGAGTCATTGGAGCAGACCTGAAGAAAGAGGAGCAGTTCAGATATCTTGGCTCACTCATATGCAGTGATGGAGAAAGTCTACCGGATAGCAGTGTCCATGTTAACACCTCTTGGATGAAATGGCCACAGGTAACTGGCATCCTGCGTGATCACCGTATGCCTTTATGCCTTAAGTCCTAGGTTTATAGGACTGTAGTACACCTAGTCATACTTTATGGTGGCAGAGTGTTAGCCAACAACAACAAAGCATCCCACATGATGGGAATGCAAATGCTCCGATGGACCCTTGAGCGAACCTGATTTGACCATTCAACAAATGTGACTTGGAGTTGCACCTATCTCAGACAAACTGTGGAAAATCAGGTTAATATGGACCACACATGTCATGTGCAGTAAAGCAGACTTGGTGGCAAGAACAGCTATGCACCTGGACATAAATGGTCAATGACCTCGTGGTGGACCCAAGACATGATGGATGCACCGTATCAAGGAGGATATGGAATTCTTCAATGCTACCTATGGAGATGTACTTGACAGACCCAAATAGAGGCATATGTGTCAATATGTGGACCCTGCTAGTGTGGGATAAATGCTAAGAAGAAGGAGAAGACTGACACATTGAGATCAAATTGTACCACTTTAAATTGATAACTATGCCCATCAAAATATGAAAGTGACTCCTCTCCTAGAGGTATTTACCAGTATTACCCTGTCAAGTCCATCGTCCTTATGTCTTAGAGATTTTTGCTGTTAATTATAAGGGGTCTATGCCTACCAGTTTTAATAATGGAATTCACCGTATGGGGATCCAAAACTATTCTGACCATACTGTCAGATATTTTACCGCCAATAACGAGCTTTTAAATTGACTATTAATGCATTCAAGGACCCAGAACCCACCATTCATTCGATTTCCTTTTTTTACTGTGTCCTTAATGGCCAATGGAATAGAGGAGTGTTTCATAAAATAAAGGTTATGCAGTTGTAGTTTTAACTCTTCAAATCTTTTAGCATTTCTGGCTTTATTGTTGATGCTTTATGAATGAAACCAACTGTCCCTGCTCTCTGTTGGTTGGAATCAATTGAACCTTTGTTGTTTGAACACACATTGTTTTTCTGATCTACCA
Organism: Schistocerca gregaria; assembly: GCF_023897955.1. NCBI lineage: Eukaryota > Metazoa > Arthropoda > Insecta > Orthoptera > Acrididae > Schistocerca > Schistocerca gregaria. The sequence continues at coordinate 628,668,392 of NC_064921.1, read as the reverse complement.
AGTTGGAATGTAGCAACATGATGTAATGGTGCCTGATAATTCTGTTACCTGTGTGACTCCTATAAGCTGGACATTAATTTGTTTAATTGCATTACTACTCAACACCTCTGTCTTTCCCAGTGTTATTTTTCATATTATAAAACCAGTTGTATTTCAATGTTCAAAAGCAATTCAACCCAAACAGCAAGGGCACATTAATAGATGATACTAATAATGTATGTTGTTCAAACTCACATAGATATATTTTTAATTTTACTAATATTTTTCTTCCAAGAGGTTTACTCACTACTATTGTTACTCCTGTTGCATAACACTATTTACTGGAGGTTCAGAATGTTTTTTCAGTAAGACATTCTAATCTAGAAATTCCCCTTCTAAAATATTTACAGTACTATTTGAATCTAAAGTAACATTCACTAGTACCTCTTCAATAAAACTTGTATAAATTGTTCAAAATGACCACTTGCCCGTTACTTGACTTCTTCCTAAGGAAATCAGTTCATCAGATTCTCACCATCAAACTCTTTCTACCCTTTGCATACTGTTAATTTTATCTCCACAGTTTCAAGAACCCTTGCAGTGTTCTCTGTCTCTACCTCTGCCATTCCCATCATCGGTCGTTCCCATTATCTTTATCAAATCTAATCCTTTTACCTGTATCCCTAATGATTTCATTATTGTTCACCTTCTTTATGGTGTCTTCTTGAACCAAAAGCCAAATAAATATGACATTTTTATCCAGTCTTTGACCAGCAGTTTTTCTCATGTTTTCCAAAGGAATCTGCTAGTAACTACGTACAAGTGTTCCTCTCTGATCAGGTCATTAAGATACTTTGCTTTATTGAAATTCCACTCCACAAACTGACTATAATGAACTACCTATAATCACATAACTAGGTGTAGCTTTTTTCAAATTCCACTCCACAAACTGCTTATAACTATCAAACTTATGTAACAATTTTTTGTAGTCAACTTTTTCTGATCTCCTTCTTTCCAAAATTTGGCTTTGAAGGAGTTCTGAAATTGACAGTGGAAAACAAATTCTGTCAAATTCAGTGCTCTCCATTTAGCAGCTTGACCTTTTAAATGACTTATACAAACCTGATCACTCCAGCACTCAAGTGCTTGTGCATCTACATCTATACTCTGGAAGTCACCTTATAGTGTTTGATGGAGGGTATTTTCCATATCACTGTTACTTCCTCCCTTTCTTGTTCCATATGTGAATGATCTCCAGGTAGAATTATTTTTGGTAAGCCACAGTGTGAGCTCAGATCTCTAATTTTACCTTCAATGTGTTTTCCTGACAGAGGTGTTTAGAAATGACAACTACAGAGGTACTTAGATGGTTACAGCAAGTACCAGTAGATGCATTCAGTGTCCAATATAGACATTTTCTGATACAGTTTTGAAAATCATTACAGGCCCAACAAGCTTAAATTCAGTGGCTTGCACTGGTGTAATGAGTAAAGTATTACAGGCAGGCACAGGTTTTATAGATAAAAGATTATGCTGTTTGTTGCAGTTATTCAAAGAAGATAAATATATGCTGCAACAATGACAATACAGGAAAAAGAAAGAAGAGTGTAAAATGATTAATTTGCTCACCTCTCCCTGTTGTTCTTGTCTTTAGATAAAATGACTTTGGTTGCATCACTGCAGTTTGGTCTTCTTAAAAGTGTGCTACAAAAAGTCATTGAGAATGGTTAAATTTTTTTGATGTGAAAGAACTGAAAATACATGCAGTTTTATTTAACATTTTCAAAATGAGATCTATGCCTTCATAAGAGTTGTGTAGCTTCTTATGATGCTGAAATTTTAGTGTACTTTCTGCTCTGTGTGACAACACATGTCAAGAAAAATATGAATCCAATGGAGAACATACATATTCTAAAAGCTAGCAGTGCCTTGTGAGTTCAACCACTCTTTTCTGTCACAGGTCATTTGTTTCAGTTCCATGTGATTGTCACATCCTCTCTTCCAAATACTGCATCCTAGACCATCCTCTTCCTTTCTTTCTCAGCACTTTCCCTTCAACAATGTTAGTGATGAAAGCATTGTGTCAGATGACATATAAAAATGTAATTCTGTCTGCATGTATTTTACAGGTGAAATAGACTGGTGGATATTGAAAGATAGTGAGTGTGGCTGTGAGCAACATGGATATGTTATGCCTAACACCACAATGTATTTGATCATGTTCAACATTTCATCAGATGAAGTATTAAAAGTAACTGTGTAACAATGAATATGATGTAAAAATTAGTTTCAACAATGGTTAGCAGTTGTCCATGAATGTTGTCCTGAAATTCATATGCATACTGTAAATCTCACTATCTTTATTCTTTTCAGGAGTTCAGTGAAAAGCTATTTAACTGAGTTCAAGATATAATGTCCTCTTTTGGCACAAATAACATTGATAATTTACTTTTTCCTTGAGACTCAATAAATTTACATCATAAATATTTTTGTCTCCAGTAATGCAAATGAAATATGTCTATTGGAAAATAATTATGAAATGTTATCATTAGAAACAAGGGGCCACATTTAGTTCCAAATATTATTCCACATTACTTATAGACATGTTTACACATGCTACAGCATGCCATTTCATAGAAGACATGCCAAGGGAAAGTAATTGTTCTTCATGTATAAGACTGTATACACAATGTCCATCTTACAACAAACGACCCTTACCCACCTTGCCCTCTTTTTAATAATTATTATTTGTTTGGACACCTTAAAGAACACCTGGACAGAAGAAAATAAAGAGTCACTTGAAAACTCCATGCTTATGTTATTCATTTATTTTTCTACACTTAAGTAAGCCTGATATCCATTGATTACGGCATTGATGCTTAGGCCCAGAGGAAATACTCATAAAAATTATGTAGTTTGCTAAGTGCATCTCTTTGAATATCAAACTTCTAGACAAAAGGGGCAGTTAACTTTTATTGACCCATGCAAACACAGAAACTAATATTCAATCCAATTACCAAACTAGGATCAAGTTCATGAGGACTCTGTATTCAAAATCACCCAGGCACTAATCTTGTAATTAGCAACCATGTTAAGAATCTAACAGAATACATTAATGCATGTAAACTTTTACTGGCAGAATGGTAAACACATTTTAGATGACAGTAATAACCATAAATACAATTAATATCATTAATAGAATTAGATAGATAAAAAAATCTACTTACTGAGTGGTGGCAGGAGGATACACATACAAAAGGGATTACAGTTTGCAAGCATTCAGTTAGTTAGTTAGTTAGTTATATTACTTGTTCCATGGATCATGAACACGATTCTTTTGTAATGATGTGGAACGTGTCAAAGTACAAAAGATCCATTTATCCCAAATAATCTTTGTTAGTCTTATATACGGTACAATTGTTAATACTTACTGTATTTCTTTAGCCTACGTCTAAAAAAAAAAAAAAAAAAAAAAAAAAAGAGCCAGTGACTGCTTCTTCTTGCAGTAGGGTTGAAGAGGAAGCAAGATGAGTGAAGGAAAATGCCTGGTGAGGTTTAGGAAAGGGGATGAAGTTCAGATAAGTTGCCCAGAATCTCAGGTCAACGGTCACTTACAAGGCAGGGTAAGAAGGAAAGATTGTCTGTTGGGAAGCAGCACTGGACAATATTTGAAATCCTGACAGCTTGTATGGTCGAAGATAGGGTAATATTGGTAATATGCAAGACAGAGATCTATGCTAAAACATCATGCAAGAGGTAATAAGAGTGAAAAGCTAAGTGCATTGTTTATGATATAGGTGGAAGGGGATGGCAAAAAATAGGAAAGTTACAAAATAGAAGATGTATAAAGCTAAAAGGGAGTTAACAAAAGAACAGTTAACGTAAAGAAATGCTGAGACCAAAGAAATTAACATAAATTAAGGCCAGGTGCATCGTGAGAACCAAGAACATGTTGTAGCCCCCGTTCCCACCTACAGAGTTCTGGTAAACAGGTGTCTCAGGGAAGAATCCAGATGACACGTATGATGAAACAAGCACCAAGGTCATGACTGTCATGCTGAAGAGCATTCTCTGCAACATGTTATGAGGGGGCACCCCCAGAAAAAACTGGAATAACAATGCTGTGGGCGAAGCTTGCGGAGTATGTATTTCTGCCACTAGACACAAGCAGACATATTTAAATATGTCTGCTTGTGCTTGTGTATGTATGGATGGATATGTGTGTGTGTGTGTGTGTGTGTGTGTGTGTGTGTGTGTGCGCGCGCGCGCGAGTATATACCTATCCTTTTTTCCCCCTAAGGTAAGTCTTTCCGCTCCCGGGATTGGAATGACTCCTTACCCTCTCCCTTAAAACCCACATCCTTTCATCTTTCCTTTTCCTTCCCTCTTTCCTGACAAAGCAGCCACCGGTTGGGAAAGCTCAAATTCTGTGTGTGTTTTTGTGTGTTTTTTTATTCATTGTGGCTATCTACCGGCAATTTCCCGCTTGGTAAATCTTGGAATCTTTGTTTTTAAGATATTTTTCCCATGTGGAAGTTTCTTTCTATTTTATTTAAACCTTTTATTTGGAAGTTTTAAGAAGGTTTCACAACAGTATTTCTCAGAAAAGGCCCAATTTGTGCAGACAAAAGTGGTTCTTCCACCATGACAACTCACCTGTCACACAGCGATCCCTGTTAGACAGTTGTTGGCTAAAAGCGGCGTGGTTTCACTGCCCCACACACCTTACTCACCTGACCTGGCTCCATGCGACTTTTTCTTATTTCCACATATGAAAAGGGGCATGGAAGTACACCAACTTGACAACATTGAAGAACTCCAGAAAAAAATGAGGGAGTAGCTGTCAGCCATTTCTAAAGATGACTACGAAATGTGCTGATGACTACGAAAATTGTTTCAAAAAGTTGAAACACTGGTGGAAAAATATGTATTAGTTGTAATTGTAATGGAGAGTATTTTTAAGGGGATAAGGTTGTTTTGTAAATATATTTGAAAATATATAGCTTTTAAAACACCCACCAGGGTACCCAAGAGTGCTAATGTGCTGCTTCCTGGACTCAGGTAGGCATGCCTGCAGCAGATCAGTCTGCCCGGTGAATTAATTATAAGGGCTGGTCTGATGGCCAGCCTGGATGTGGTTTTTAGGTGGTTTTCCACATCCTGCTAGGTGAATACCAGGCTGGTCCCCATGTTCCGCCTCAGTTCCACGACTCACAGGCATTTGCAGACGTTTGCACTATTTGATGGCTTAAACTAGACACAAACAGCTGGGGTACACTTCTTCCATCGTGGGGGGTTCGGGGTGGCAGCAGGAAGGGCATCCGGCCACCCTCTGCTAAAGACACTGCCAAATCCTTAATAACAGGGCTGACCCCGTGTGATACAAGGCCCAAAGAAAGAAAGAAAATATAGCTTTTAAAAAATAATTACTATATTTTGGGTACCCATTTGTATTGTGTGTTCCCAGTATACACCTTCTGCCTATGCTCATTCATCCTAACTTATAACTTGGTGCTAGTCATGCCAATGTAAAAGGCCAAACAATGTTTACACAACAGCTAGCATATGACATGTTGTTTCTCAGATGGCTATCCCTTTGATAGTATGTGTTTTACAAGTTATAGGGCTGATACAGATGGTGGCAGGAGGCTGCATAGGGCAAGTCTTGCAGTGGATACAGTCACAGGGGTAGGATGCATAGGTTAGGGAGGTTGGTGTAGAAGTAGCATAGACCTGACAAAGGGTACTGTGAACATTGAGAAGGCAATGAATAGCTATTCTAAGTCTGATGAGTAAAATCTTGGACAGAATGGGCGTCATATCAGAGTACGATTGTAAGAAGTCATATCCTTATCAAAGTAGTTGATTAATGCTTTCAAGACCAGGATAATACTGAGTGACAAGTGGTGTACTCCTATGTTATTTTTTGGAGGGACTAGCAGTACAAGGATTGGATGTGGTGGAGCAGGAACTCTGCCTTTTGACTAGGCTGGTTGGATAATTACAACCAGTGGAGGCTGAGGTGAAAATAGTGGTGTGTATTGCTGTATAAAGTCTGCATCAGTTCAAAGATGTTTGCCTTTAATGCCAGTACTGCATGGGAGAGAACATTAGACATGCTGTTAGAATGTTGGTACATTGTTTGTTAGTAGGTTTAATGTGAAAAGAAGTGTGTAGCTGAACCTCTGTGACGAAGAGATCAACACAAAGGAAAGTGGCATGAAATTCCGAGAAGGACCAAGTGAAATTTTATTGGGAGAATATATTTAGAGATTCCAGAAATTTTAACAGGTCACCTCACCATGACTTCATATGGTTAAGATGTCATCAATGTTTCTCTAGCTAATCAGGAGCTGAGGTTTTTGAAAAGGTTGGAATAGGAAGGAACCATCCTGGTTACCAGATCTGTATCTCTGATCTATTTGTATGACTTCTCCACAAAGGTGGAGTAGTTGTTGCTTAGTAGAAAGTTGATTAAGTGAGCAGGAGTAGTGTCATATGTTTGGAATCAGATGGGCACTGGCTGAGAAAATGTTAAGCAGCAGGCAGACCATGTACGTACGGTATGTTAGTATAGAGGGACGTGGCATCAATGGTGACAAGCAAGGTGTTTGGTGAAGTGGGACAGGCACAGATTTCAGATGGTTGGTGTCTTTAATATAGGAGGGAAGTCTTTGTGCTATGGGTTGCAGGTGATGATGGTCATCTGGTTCCTGCATGGGCACGTCTCCTGGTGGTGTCAGTTCTTGTGCTGGCACCGATATGATGGTGAGAGGACTGCATTGTGAGTAATGTGAGATTCCAGTCTCCCAAGCGTCAGGTAGAGCTGAAGGTGGTGTAGCGGCATCCGGAACAGGCATTGCGGGCACATGAGGCCGAAGGTGGTCCGAATGATGCACTGCAACACCCGGGTCCATCTGGATTTCAAAAAGGCATTGGCCTCGGTGTCATAAGATGTCGCCAGGACTCCATTTTGGCCGCCTGCCATATCCCCGGACCCATACAAGGTCGTCGGCGGTGAACCTGCCGAGCGAAGGCACCCGCGGCCGAGAGGTGGAAGGCCGCAGAAGATGAAGTAGCATGTGAGGCTGTTGGCCACGTAAGAGCTCAGCCGGGCTGTGGTCGCCCGTGGGGGTGAAACGGTAAGAAGCCAGAAATTGGAGAAGCGCATCATCAGCAGAAGAAGTCAGGAGTTTCCTCATCTGAGCCTTAAATATGCGGACCAGTCGTTCAGCCTAACCGTTTGACTGTGGATGGAACAGAGGGGCTCTGACATGTATGATGCTGTGACAGGCACAAAAATCTGCAAAATTGGAAGAGGCAAATTGCGGACCATTATCAGTAACAAGAGTAAAGGGAAGGCCTTCCAAAGAGAAAATGCGAGCTAGAGCATTGGTGGTTGCCGTGGTGGTAGGCAACATGCAACAGACAATGAAAGGAAAATTAGAGTAGGCATAAATAATGAGAAGCCAATAAGTACCTAAAAAAGGTCCTGTGAAGTCAGCAAGAATACAATCTCAGGGCTTCTCAGGCGAAGGCTACGGTGACAAAGATGACTTCGGGTGGCGGCCTGTGATGCAAGGGCCGCAGGCAGCGACCATGTGTGCTATTTCAGAGTCGGTGCCGGGCCAGTACACATGACAGCGTACCAGAGATTTAGTGTGAGAGACACCCCAGTGCCCGTCGTGAAGGAGGTGCAAGACCGAAGCACGCAAAGACGCAGGTACCACAACATGCGGCGAAGCATTTTCGGTGGAAAGGAGGATAACACCATCCCTAGTCGTGAGGCGGTTACGCAAAGCATAGTAGTTCCGCAACAGATCAGAAGTCTTAGCAGGTGGATGATCTGGCCAACCCTTCTGAATACAGTGTAAAACCCAGGAGAGGGTAGGGTCAGAACCCGTAGCAGCCACCAGCCAGTCCTCGGTGATGGGGGAACCCGTCCACAACCCGCTGCTTGACAACATCCAGGTGGAAACACAAAAGTTTTTCCCTATTGAAAGCCAGATCAGTACCCATTCAAGGCGAGACAGTGCATCAGCATTCACATGTTGAGAAATCGGCCGGAAATGAACCTCATAATTGAAACGAGACAAGTAAGGAACCCAACGCTGGAGGTGGTGTGCAGCCTTGTCGGGAATTGATGGTGATGGATGAAACAAGGAAACAAGTGGTTTGTGATCTGTAACAAGATGAAATTTGGATCCATAGAGAAAAACACCAAACTTATGAAGAGCATAAATAATGGCTAAAGCTTCTTTTTCAATTTGAGAATACTTTTGTTGGACATCCGTGAGCGTTTTGGAGGCATAAGCAACGGGTTGTTCAGAACCATCAGAAAAATGGTGCACAAGGTGTGCACCGACCCCATATTGATAGGCGTCCGTGGCAAGAACAAGATGTTGGCCAGGTTGATAAGTAGTCAGGCACGGGGCCAGTTTCAGCATAGTCTTCCATTTCTGGAAAACTGCATTGCATAATGTGGACCAGTGAAAAGGCACATTTTTATGCAACAGGCATGCAATGGCTGAGCCACCGAAGCAGCAGATGGTAAAAACTTGTGATAGTATGCTATTTTCCCCAAGAAGGCTTGCAGTTCCTTATCAGATGTAGGGTGAGGAAGGGCATCGATCACAGAGACAGTTTGCTGAAGCGGACGAATACCATCCTGAGAGAGTTGAAACCCCAAGTACGTGATAGATGCCTGAAAATATTTTGATTTCTGAAGATTACACTTAAGACCAGCAGTCTGTAAGACATGAAAAAGTGTGTGGAGATTTTGAAGATGTTCGTCAATGGTGGAGCCAGTGACAACAATGTCGTCCTGGTAATTTATACACCCAGGGACAGTGAGCAATAATTGTTCCAAGAATCGCTGAAAGAGAGCTGTGGCTCTGGCAACCCCGAATGGCAATCGTTGGTATTGATAGAGGCCGAAAGGCGTGTTAAGGACCAGAAACTGCTGGGAAGCAGCGTCAAGAGGAAGTTGATGATAAGTTTCTAACAGGTCAAGTTTAGAAAAATACTGGCCTCCAGCAAGTTTAGCAAACAATTCTTCAGGTTGAGGCATAGGGTAAGTGTTGATAAGGCATTGAGCATTTACAGTGGGTATGAAATCGCCACAGAGATGAATATCACCATTTGGCTTAGCAACGACAATGACAGGAGAGGACCACTCACTGGAAGTGACAGGTAGCAAGACCCCTGAAGCAGTGGGACGATCCAGCTCCCGTTTGACCTTATCACGGAGGGCCATAGGAATGGGCCGAGCCTGAAAAAACTTAGGCTGAGCAATGGGTTTGAGTGTGATATGAGCTTCAAAGTCGTTTTCACGGCCTAAAACAGGAGAAAAAAGGGACAAAAGTGTCATTGACAAGGAATCCAATTGAGCATAAAGAACAGCATCAGAGACAATATTGACAGAGTCATCTATGGAGAACCCAAAAACGTGAAAGGCATCGAAACGAAAAAGATTCTCCGCATTACTGTGGTCGACCACAAATATGGGAACAGTGCGAATGACAGGTTTGTAAGATACCTCAGCATCAAATTGTCGCAAGAGAGAAATCTTCTGTGTATTGTAAGTCCGTAATTGCCTAGTAACAGGTGACAGGATTGGAGAACCCAATTGAAGATACGTCTGAGAATTGATGACAGTGGCAGCAGAACCAGTATCCACCTGCATGCGAACATCTCAACCAAGTATTTGGACAGTGAGGAATAACTTCCCTGAAAAGGAAGAAGTACAATTGACAGACAACACAGAATCAGAATCAGCATCATGTTCAGGAATATCATGTATGTGGTCGGATTTGCAAATGGATGACACATGGCCCAATGTTGTGGATTATCTTCTCGTGAATGTTTTGTAAAACACCGCAGACATGAAGGAAGTTGCCATGGGTTTTGCTGCAGTTTCTTCGATGTTTGTTTACGGTTAGGCTCAGGCTGCACTTTGGAGCGTACTGTGGCCATCTTGGCCAGTGGGGACACACCACACACTTCGTCAATATTGCACAGAGGTTGTATTTCCGCAACATCGCCCCATGCCTCTAATTGTGCTCCAGCGGCACGAGAAATTTCAGAAGATTGAGCGATGGATAGGACTTCATCTAGAGTCGGATTTGCCAACTGAAGGGCATGTTGCCTAACTTCTTTGTCGGGTGCCGATCGGATAATAGCATCCCGTACCATGGAATTGGCATAGGATTTTTTGTGAACTTCAGTAACAAATTGACACTTTCTACTGAGGCCATGAAGTTCAGCAGCCCGAATGTGATTGGATTGATTTGGTTGTTTTTGACAACGATAAAAGGCAACACGATAGGCTACTACAAGCATTTCCTTTTGAAAATAGACGGACAGAAGTGAGCACATTTTAGCAAAGGACAAACACGCAGGATCTTTCAAAGGAGCCAATTGAGACAACAACTAATACATTTGAGGGGAAATCCATGAAAGGAACAGAGACTTACATGTTTGTTCGTTTGCGACATGAAATGCCAAAAAGTGCTGTCGAAGACATTTTTCATATTCAGACCAGTCTTCCGCCATCTTGTCGTAAGGAGGAAAAGTAGGTAGAGACGAGAATGAGAGACGTCCCACATTTGATGCTGTGATGAAATCATGAATCGCATTTGTGAGAAGCGTTTGCTATTCTATGAGACCTTGCAATAGTTGCTCTAAAGTAGCCATGGGAACTTGTGGGTTACTGATGGAAAAGAAAAATCACTACCTCGTCACCAGTTGTTATAAGTTCAAGTTGAACAAATATATTTCAAGGAAGGCGCAATACATGAAAGCCATAGATCAAGTAAACAGAGTAAGACGTGTGTACACTTTAACAGTCAAATCATAACTGAGTCTAAGTCTAGCGGCCGCTGGCTGGCTGGCCACTTAGGTGATGCTGCTGCTGCATGGCTGGCAGACAGCATCGCATGTAGAGGATGCGCATAACTGCGCAGCGGCACTTTGAAAGATCGGCGAGTCACAACAGTTTCATCTGGTTCTTTTGACCATAATTGATACTTACTAGCCTTTTTCAAAAACATCTGGTGTTAAACATATTCACGAGGAACTTAGTGAATATATACAAGGACAAGTCAAAATAAAAGCTACTTTTTAAAAAAGAGACTTTTTACTGTGAAAACAACATTGCATATAACATCCTTTCCTACATAGTATCTCAAAAAACTATATGTGCTTCACCCATCTTATGACAAGTTTCCTAATTCTGTCCTGGAAGATGTTTTGTGGAATGATGCACATCCACCCTCAAATCACCTCCACAATATCATCATCCAAAGAAAACTATGAATCTTAGAGGTGCTCCTTAATCAGTGATGGGTGACTGGAGGAGCCAAGGAAGGCTGGACCTCCTCACATTTGTGTAGTTGAAGTAGTAACAATAGTTGTAGTGGTAGTAAAAGTAATAGCAATAATTATTTTTACAATAAACCTTTATGCAATTTTGTCAGCAGGCACAAAAGACATTAGCTTGTGTTATTCCATCTTAACCATCAACATTAGAGAGCAAGTCAAAGTGTGAAAGGGTAGCCCTAACCTAAAGCACAAGAAGAATGAAGCATATTACGTTGAGGCCAGACACAAGCCAGGCTGCCATTATGTCACTGCTGGAAACAGAAGAGGTACAGGCTGCCTTAGCCATGATGCCATGCACTTCTGTGCCATGAGAGGTCTCTCCCCTGTGTTAGTTATCCTGTGCATAGTGAATCTGGACAAAGCCTAATTTTTTACAAGTACTGATGTAACAGTTTTGAGTGAGGACATCATTTCTTCCTTCTAGGCACTTTTGCTTCCCAGGAGATGTGAAACTGAACAACATAAAAATTTGAAGAAAGGATGTCCAACACTGACATCACACCCTCTTCAGAAAGATTAGTTAAAAGCATGTGCATTTCAATCTTCATGGTATGAGCAGCGCAAGTGGTTGTGTGATGGCCCTACAAAAGGAAAATTATTCTGCTGGCTATGTTTGCTCTGAAGCACAGAAAAACAAAATGGTCTGCCGAGGGTTTTGATAATCCAGAGAATCTGTCTAGAGGTTTAGCACAGCACGCTTCTTGTAAAGACCACCTAAGTAGTTTTATTTGAGTTAAAGAACAATCCAAACAAATGTTTAGTATTTCAGAATTACTTAAAATGAGACACAACAGTGAAGTGAAAACTAATAGAGAGATCATGAAAATTCTAATTGACATCCTAAGTCTTTTGTGTGCACAGGATATGAGACAGAAGATGCCTTGTGTTCTGGAAATTTCAGAGCCTTTTTTAAACTTGTGCTGAAAGGTGATGAAGATTTGAAAGCATACAGGAAGAAATAGGCTATTTTTTGAATTTTCAAAAATTACACAGAACATACTGCTTCAATGTATAAATGAATCCATTTGTGAATGTATACATTCATGGTTGGGTAAAAGATCATTCTATGCCTGCATTGTGGATGAAGCAACACATGTCTTGGTCTAGTCACAATGCTCTATTCTTATGTGGCTGGTGAACTGCAGCAGTGACATTCAAGAATTTCTTCATTGTTTGCATGATGTTAGCCAAGCTAGAACTGCTGCTGCTTTATTCACTATGCTGAGTGGCATGTTTCCGAATTATGATATAAAGAACAAACTGGTAGCCAGATCTATGGTTGTGATCCTCTTTTTGCAGGAGAATTAAATAAACTGCAGTCTTAGGTCAGTAAAATTGCCTCCCAAGCTATTTTCACCTACTGTTTTGCACATCATTTAAATTTAGTCTTTCAGCAGAGCAATTCTTGTATAGTATCACTTAGGATTTTTTCTCCATGCTTCACAGTATTCAGTTCTCCAAACTGAGCTCAGCATTTCCCTGTAGACAGTGTGGATTCTGTATTATGAAAATATGGGTGTTCTTCAATCACTCACAGCTGCATGTAGAACTGGAGACTATATTTCCTTACCAGCATAAATAAACATTTTACTTTGTCAGTTTGAGAGATGTAATGAAAAGAGAATGAAATGGACCAAATTCTTCCAGGAGCTTTCAGACTGTTTTGTCTAATTTTCTACCATTCTTGCAACACATTCTTCAGTTGAAAGGAGTTTTCGTAGTTTTAAATGAATAAAAACATATTTGAGGAATAGTATGGCCCAGGATTGTATATCAGCTCTCAGCTCTTGTCTCTACCTTAGTTGAGAAACCAGTGATAACTTGAAAACCAAGAGCATGGTATGATGATATCATCAAAAGATTTGGGATTGTTGAGTTAACTTCTTTTATAAGTAACAATGCTCAACTGCACAATCTACCAGTTCATTTGTAGATAAAATTAAGTGTCATTATTATTATTACCATTATTATTATTGAAAATAGAATAAGGCTTTCATCCCAAAAGATTTTCCAGCAACAGTTATTGTTATTATTATTTCTCTTCTTTCTCAGACGTTATATCGGGTTAAAAATGGAAAGTGACCCTGATCAAGTGTGACTTCCTTTTAACTGTACGGTATATGTTACATTGCATTTAGGAACTTTTGGGTAATTGAACATGTATCAATAATTACAGATTTTTGTAGTTGTATATATACCTTTGGATGCAGCTGTATTGCGTTAATGTACTGGTGGATATTGTGTGGTATGACTCATGTAGTTGATAGTATAATTGGTATAATGTCAACTTTATCCTGATGCCACATGTCCTTGACTTCCTCAGCCAGTTGGACGCATTTTTCAATTTTTTCTCCTGTTTCTTCTGTATATTTGTTGTATTGGGTATGGATATTTCGATTAGTTGTATTAATTTCTTCAATTTATTGGTGAGTATGATGTCAGGTTTGTTATGTGGTGTTGTTTTATCTGTTATAATGGTTCTGTTCCAGTATAATTTGTATTCATCATTCTCCAGTACATTTTGTGGTGCCTGGTGTATTCTGTATTTGTTAGTACTGTACATCTGCTTGTGATGTGATCTACTGTTTCTATTTGTTGTTTGCAAAGTCTGCATTTATCTGTTGTGGTATTCAGATCTTTAATAATATGCTTGCTGTAATATCTGGTGTTTATTGTTTGATCCTGTATTGCAATCATGAATCCTTCTGTCTCACTGTATATATTGCCTTTTCTTAGCCATGTGATGGATGCATCTTGATCAATGTGTGGCTGTGTTGGATGATACGGGTGCTTCCCATGTAGTGTTTCCTTTTTCCAATTTACTTTCTTTGTATCTGTTGATGTTATGTGATCTAAAGGGTTGTAGAAGTGGTTATGAAATTGCAGTGGTGCAGCCGATGTATTTATATGAGTGATTGCTTTGTGTATTTTGCTAGTTTCTGCTCGTTCTATAAATGTGAATCTTTCTGTTGCTGAATTATGTGATGTATTCTATATTTGTGGCATTGTGATCGTGTAAGTGTATTGAGTGCTTCTAGGTCTGTGTTACTCCATTTCACTACTCCAAATGAGTAAGTCAATATTGGTATAGCATAAGTATTTATAGCTTTTGTCTTGTTTCTTGCTGTCAATTCTGTTTTCAGTATTTTTGTTAGTCTTTGTCTATATTTTTCTTTTAGTTCTTCTTTAATATTTGTATTATCTCTTCCTAGTTTTTGTCTGTATCCTAGATATTTATAGGCATCTGTTTTTTCCATCGCTTCTATGCAGTCGCTGTGGTTATCCAATATGTAATCTTCTTGTTTAATGTGTTTTCCCTTGACTATGCTATTTTTCTTACATTTTGCTGTTCCAAAAGCCATATTTATATCATTGCTGAATACTTCTGATATCTTTAGTAATTGGTTGAGTTGTTGATTTGTTGCTGCCAGTAGTTTTAGATCATCCATGTATAGCAAAAGTGTGATTTTGTGTTGGTATGTTCCAGTAATATTGTATCCATAATTTGTATTGTTTAGCATGTTGGATAGTGGGTTCAGAGCAAGGCAGAACCAGAAAGGACTTAATGAGTCTCCTTGGTATATTCCACGCTTAATCTGTATTGGCTGTGATGTGATATTAATTGAATTTGTTTGGATATTAAGTGTGGTTTTCCAATTTTTCATTACTATGTTTAGGAACTGTATCAATTTAGGATCTACTTTGTATATTTCCAATATTTGTAGTAACCATGAGTGGGGTATACTATCAAAAGCGTTTTAGTAATCAATGTATGCATAGTGTAGCAACCTTTGTTTAGTTTTAGCTTGATATGTCACTTCTGCATCTATTATCAGTTGCTCTTTACATCCTCGTGCTTCTTTGCAACAGCCTTTTTGTTCTTCATTTATAATTTTGTTCTGTGTTGTTTGTGTCATTAATTTCTGTGTAATGACTGATGTTAATATTTTGTATATTGTTGGTAGGAATGTTATGGGGTGATATTTTGCTGGGTTTGCTGTGCCTGCTTGGTCTTCAGGTTTCAGATAAGTTATTCCATGTGTAAGTGTATCAGGGAATGTGTATGGGTCTGCAATGTAACTGTTAAATAATTTAGTCGGATGTGAATGTGTTGAGGTGAACTTCTTTAGCCAGAAATTTGCTATTTTATCTTTTCCAGGGGCTTTCCAATTGTGTGTAGAATTAATTGCTCGGGTGACTTCATTGTTGCAAAATTATCACTTCACACATTTGTGGTATCATCTTGTATGTGTCTGTTTCTGCTTGTATCCACCGTGCATGTCTGTTATATTGTACCTGGTTTGACCATATGTTGCTCCAGAAGTGTTGCATGTCTGTTATATTTGGTGGATTGTCTGTTTTAATGTGTGTGTTATCTATTGTCTGGTAAAATCTCTTTTGGTTTGTGTTGAATGTTTGGTTTTGTTTCCTTGTATTTTCACTTTTTTGGATCTTCTTAGGCATTTGGCCAATGCTTGTAATTTCTGCTTCTTTTCATCTAATTGCTCTATCACTTCTTGTTGGGAGATTTTACCTAACCTTTTTCGTTTTTTGTCTGATATTTCATTTCTTATAAATTGTGTTAGCTGTCCGATGTCTTTTCTCAGTTTTTCTATTCTGATCTGTAGCCTGTGTTGCCATGCTGGTTTTGTGGGTTTTGATTAGTTCTGATCTCTGCCTAGTGTGTATATTTAGTGTAGTGAGTGCTCTACTTTGTTGTGTGTGATTGTGTTGCTAGCTGTTATTGTTGTTTCGACTTGTGAGTTATTTGGTGGTCTATGCCAGCTGAAATTTTTCTAACATGTGTGTCACTTCGTGTTCTATTTGTGCTTGTTCTGGTGGCTGTCTTAAGATTTCATTTTCCCCTGATTGTTTAATTGATGCGTGTTGTTCTTGGTTTGTTTGCTCTGGGATGTTTGAGTCCATTACTGTATTTTCTTCTTCTTCTGATTACACATTATTTTGTTCCAGTATTTGTTGTACTTGTTGTTTGATGTTTTTTAATTCTGACTGGGGTATCCTGTTATTTTTTATTATTACATGGATCTGATCAGCTAGTCGTTGTTCTGTTAAAAATTTTAATTCTGGGTATCTGGTAATAAATGTTGTGTATACTTGTGATCTGTATCCAGTTGTGTTAGTCCCTAAGTTTGTTGCTTGGTAATAACAGAACATGAGGTGTTGGTTAACTTCATCTGACCATCTCATTCTCTGTCTTTGTTTTCCTTCTAGGGTGGTTGCAGGAAGCATATCCTGCAAAACACATCTATTGGGATTTAAATCATTTTCTGTGTGGCTAGCAGTGTCATTACCATTGTAGACGGGCATAGGGTTCAAGCATCGTCCCCGACCATGACAGTACTTGTCCGTGGCTTCATTAGTTCTGTCCTGAACCAACTAATTACACTAAAAGGGGGGTTAGCCCTATTAGTGGTTTGTTCTTTTCCTCACCTTTTATGACTGGCAGAACATACCGGGGGCCTAGTGCTTGGTTTATTATTATTATTATTATTATCATTATCATTATCATTATTATTATTATTATTATTATTGCTGTTAGCAGTAGTATTAGTAAAGATAGTCTTCATCATCATCTTAGTAGTAATAGTTGTAGCAGCGGTGGTCATTAGAAATGCAATGTATGTGTATACTGAAAGGGAAGGAAAAGGGATTTTCCAATATGTTTCCCAGCTTCCACAGAATTTGGTCCAAAAACAAGAAAATCACTTTTGAGGTATGACATAGGGGAGGGGGCGGGGGGTGTGGAGAGGCAGTGGTGGGCTGCTTCACTGCTCCATCAGGTAAATACCAAGATTTTAAAAGCTCTGGCTATCTTTCCCAACTGTATGAGGATTGTGAATTATTCTGAAGCAAAACCACACTTTCTGAAAGTTTGCCTCTCCTCTTTCATTTGATTTTGTGTTTCAGGTCTATCAGCAGCACATAGTAGCTGTCAATATTCACTGTTTGACCTTCAGGATTGGAATTAGTCCACAGTGTACCTCCCATATCCCACAAAACTGTCATCGTCAACTTTCCTGCAGAACATGGCTTTTGAAATTATTTGCTGAGGTGAAGTTCGATATTTCAACATGATATTATGCTGCTTACTGTGTGGTTGATACTGATGGACCCAAATCTCACCACTGATTACTATGTGGCTAAGAAAGTCTCTCCTTCCTCTTCAAACCACACCACATGTCAGATTAAGTGTTCCTGTTCATTTTGGAAGTCATGACCTACATGAATGGTTTTTGTCACAGACAGATAAATGCTCACTTTTAAATATTTCATTCACTAAGAGAGTTATCACTGCATTGTAACTTCATTCTACAAATTATCTCCAAATATTTAGTGCCTTCAAAGTACAGCAAACAAAACATTCCAATCATTTCTTTCATGGTGCATCTGGCCAATGGGGAATTTATGAGAAAATGATCTCAAACCATTAAAAATAGGTCTATTCTTTTGACCAACAGAGCTATGCACTAGAAAAACTGTGAGAATAATGCATGTTATTGTTGAGTCAGTGATATCAACCTATGGAGTAAAATATATATATATATTTTAAAATTATTGTTGTGCGTAACATACACCATCTTTTCTGCATGCATATATTTGTTATGGTTCACTACATAAATTTGAATCAATATTATCATGAAAATTAATAGTATTTAGTCTCAAAAACTTTGCTACATAGTTTTACTGTTGTTATTGAAACAGATTTTATTTGTGCTGTGTACAAATTTGTATTGACTGATACATGTGTAGTTATGACATTGTGTGCATAGAAGTCCCTGCAATATTTAAAATAAATTTTATTATTTTATAACACACACATTCTTATACTTCCATTTCTTCAGCAACAAGAAAAGAAGAACTTCGATATGTAAAAGAATCATACATTTGGAGTACTATTGGAATATCTCTTGTTCATACCATTCCAATCATGTCTGCATCAACATTGCTGCTGTTCAGAAGCTTGTTTAATGTTCCTTCATACATGGTGAGTTATTTACCATAATGACAGATAAAGAGTAAATTGCTACCCAGTATTGCATTAGCTGTCTAATTAGTTTCATTTAAGTTGATAATTTTTTTAATAACAGAAAACACCACAAAATCATATTGCTTTTGATTGGCATCATGTGTAGCATCAATTATAAGAGACTGCATCTGTGGCCTTCAAACAGTATGTTTAGATGTGAACATAATGAGAGGGACACTGCTATTCATATTACTAATAACATAGAATGAAGAGAGGTTTAAAAAAAACCAAAAAGGAAAAGAAAATCTACCTTTTTTGTGGTCATTGTATCGCAGAATAGATGTTTTCAGTTTGTCAGAGACATTTCAGTTCCTGTATTGTGGAAAAGTTATCATCATTAATTGGAAAATATTAATAACTTTCCAGATGTGGATGTATATTTTTAAGAGTGAATTATCATAGAATAGAAAATCAGCTAAAGTTGCTCAACAAGGGAAAGTCATCTGGACTGTATGAGGTAGTGGCAAATCTACAGAAACTACATGAAAGAAGTTTCTCATCTCCTAGCAGGTTACTGGTGCAATCAAGTGCACATTGCTGAACATTGAGCTCTGTGGCAGATGACTTCTACATGTTGCTTTGTTGAGGCAATGATATCAGTTATGGCTGCAGATGGCACAAGATTATAAAGATTGGACTGTTGAATTGTGCATCATTCAAAATGTTTTACCTAGTCAGATAAGTCATGTTTGTTGCTATATCAAGTCAGTAATCATATCCAGATGTGCTATCATCCAGTAAAGTGGCTGCTCAAAATATGCACTGTGCCAGGGATAGAGGCCAGTGGGGGCAGCATTATGCTATGCTGGATGCTGATGTTCACCTGAGGTTCCACAGGACATGTGGTTGTAATCAGATGCACTTGGTTATCTGTGCACTAAGTGCAAATTATTGTAGATACATGAATGCTTTCATGTATTATGTCTTCCCATGGCTTTATCTAGTGTAATAATTTCTCATGTCACAAGGCCAGAATCATGCTACTGTGGTATGAGGAGCATGGCAGTGAACTCATGTTGATTTCCTGGCCACCAAATTTTCTTGACCTGAACTCAGTGGAACACATATGTTTTATTATTAGCTGTCAGCTCCATGGCCACAAAACACCTGCCATATTTCTGGGGATTTGGTGAGCTCTGACTAGAAATCTGGGGCCAAATAACTCTGACACAACTACAAAGGATTTGTCAAATTCGGCTATGCAGAATTGCTGCTGTGCTGTGTTTCAAAAATACACAAACATACTATTAAGCAGGCAGTCACAATGCTTTGACACTTCAGGATATACTCTCTGATTAATGTAAGGAATTTCATCTCTGCTATCTCTTCATGGCATTTGCCCTTTTTTTTTATTTAACCATCTTTCAGTTCCACAAATAAATTCTGGTAGTCAGGACCATATTTAGTATCTATGGGCCCCTAAGCCAAGTTTATGTGGGCCCTGTCAATGTAAATTCTGTAGTGATTAACCCAAAACATAAGTTTCAGAGCATTTTTTAAATTAAGGCTTATTTTGTAATTGTATAACAATCTACTGTAATTTCTGCTTATAGAGATAGCCATCTTTGCTGTGACATATTTGTTATTAGCCTACAATGGTGGGTACAGGTGCTGCGGAAGATCTGCATATTGTTGCTGCAGTAGTGGGTGCACCATCATAATATGTAATGGGCATGTAGACAGATTTTCTGTGATTTGGAATAGTTTTAAGTCCTTCTTTGTTTCTTTAAACCAATATAGGATTTTTTTTTCCTGGAAATAATCAAAATTTTTTTGGTTAGGTGGCACTGAACATAGGTGGTGCTCACATTAAGGTGACTAGATCGTGAAGTTTTCAAGACCCTACATCATGGTTTTAATTCCTCAATGGTGAGTAGTTCCTAGCTAGCGTTGGTTGTGTTTTAGGTGCTGAACATTTTTTTCTATGGCCTTTTCTCAGTTGCGGAGGTTTCTGAAATATTCTCCTGATATTTTTCAATTATCCTTGTTGTTGTTGGCAATACTTTTTGTCTTGGAGTTCTAGGGCTTGTGGGTTGTATTTAGCTATATTTTGTTTACATGTCTGTAAAAGATTTTCATGTTGTTTTTGATTAAGCCTTCATTGGTCTGAAAGAGGAGTAGGTCTTCTGGGGCTTTTTTGATTCTTTTGAGGTTGTTTCTGACTCATTTCCTCACATTAAGATGTTTTGTCTGTTATATTCATTTTTCTGTGATTGCCAGTGTCTTTTCTTCTCAGTTCAATGAATCTATCACAAACTTCTCTCCGATAGGCTTGCTTTTGGCTTTGGTTGTGTGTGTTGGTTGGTCAGATTTAGTTATTAGGATTTCTTTTTTTTTATCCCAGTTTTGGTTTTGCATGTCTTCAGTTGCAAAAGGAAACTTTTTGAGTTTATTATCTTCTTTCAATGATAATTTCTGCTCTTGAGTTTATTGGTTCAGTTTTTTCTTTTGGCAACAATTTTTGAGTTTTATTTTAGAAAGGTAGTGATCAGAGTCTAGCTTTGCATCTCTGAGGACTTTGGCATTTTTTATTTCTCTATGGGACTATATGGGACATGTGATTAAGTTTGAAAGCACATAGGTGTTTCTTTGGTGAGCTCTATGTTTCCTATTGCCTTGGTAACTTTTTAAGAGACATTGATTTCAGGACCATGTTGTCTGCTTGTCTTAGTCAATCTTATGCCATTTTGGTTAGTTCTACTATGTGATGGATAGTTCCTAAGAATGTTTCTACATCTGCGTCTACATCTACATCAATACTCAGCAAATCACCATGATGTGCATGACAGAGGATTGTAACAGTTGTAGGGGTTTCTTCCTGTTCCAGTCATGTATGGGGCATGGGAAGAATGACTGTTTGAATGCTTCTGTGTGTGCAGTAATTAATCTGATCTTATCGTTACAATACTGTGTGAGCAATATGTAGAGGGTGACACAGAATAACGAGAATGTTTAACTTGAGTAGTGGCAGCCATGGGCAGGTGGCAGCACTGCAGGTTCATGATGTTTAGCAAGTAAACAGTCCACCATTTCAGTAATCACGGATCAGTGGAATGGACAACAGCATGCATTAACCATAAAATTTTTCTATACAAAACAATGATAGTTTTGTAGTGGCATAGAGAGAGTTTTGATGTTTTTATACTTTAGGATGTCATGATGCCAGTCTGTTGAAACTCACAATAAAATGTTGGATTAATTTCTCTGAAGAGACTGGATCTGTCCTCAAGAAGAGACCAACATGACAAACAAGAAATGTGTATTCTCCAGTAAACACTGGTGTTGTAAGCAAGTGTGCCTTATGGAGCCCACGACATTCAATTCATAAGCAAGCAGCTGTGGTTGGAATGTCCCAGGAGAGTGTTTGCAGAATTATTCATCTTGATTTAAAATTTCACCCGTACAAACTACAGATGGTGCAACAATTGAAGGACAACAATTACCGGTCACGATTACGATTCTGTGAACAAATGATAGCAAAAATAAACAATGACAATGTATTTCTAAACAAGTTGTGGATGTCAGACGAGGCTCATTTTCATCTCACAGGTTATGTGAATAAACAGAACTCCCGTTACTGGGCAAACACAAATCCTAATGATGTTCATGAGTGCCCCTTATATGCTAGTAATGTGACAGTATGGTGTGGTGTTTCATCACATTGGATTATTGGGCTGTAATTTTTCACAAATGAAAAGGGAAACACAATAACTGTCAATGCCAATCATTACATGGAGATTTTACCAACTTTTGTTTCACATGCATTGTACAACTTTCCAAACGTTCAAGAAGCCTGGTTTCACCAGGACGGATCAACATCACACACTGCATGGCAACTGATGGCATATGTGTGAGAATTGTTTGGCAACCATGTGATCTCACAATTTGTTAACATTCCATGGCCCCCTAGATCACCAGATTTGTCTGTTTGTGATTTTTCTTTTGGGACTACCTCAAGAGCAAAGCCTACACAACTCAAACAAGAACCCTGGATTAGTTAAAACAACGAATTCAGGATGCAATTCACAGTATCCCAGCTAAGATGTTGCAGCTGTCAATGAAGAATCTCAACAGCAGATTTCACAAATGTATTCATACAGGAGGATCCCATGTAAAGGGCGTTTTTTTTTTTTTTTTTTTTTTTTTTTTTTTTTTTTTTTTTTTTTTAAAAAAAAGATAAAGGCCATCAATATTTGGTAAATGACAAAGTTGTAAGATTTAAATCACTATGAATGCAATTTCTTTCTTTCCTTCATCATTTCTAGTTGTGAAAGTGTACCTGTTTTTCTGTGTCACCCTGTATATCTGTAGAACAATCATTTAAAGCTGATTCTTGAAACTCTGTTAATAGACTTTCTCGAGATAGTTTACATCTGTCTTCAAGAGTCTGCCATTTCAGTTCCTTCAGTATCTCTCTGACACACTTCCATGGATTAAACCAACCTGTGGCCAATTGTTCTGCCTTTCTCTGTGCACATTCAGAACCTGTATTAGTCCTGTCTGGTATGGGTCCCACAGTCTTGGGCAATATTGTAGAATTGGTTAGATGAGTGATTTTAAGTAATCTAAATAATTAATGGAAAATCTCATATAAAGATGTGAAACAAATACCAACAAAGAGATAGAGGGGCTGGCCAGTACTTACCTCAGCTCAGTACAGCCGATAGATACACAAGAAACAACCGAAAATTTACATTCCTAGCTTTCGGAATAAATGTTCCTTCATCAGGGAGGAGAGAGGGGAAGAAGGGAAGGGAAGAAGAGTAAGTGGATTTAGTTACTCACAACCCAGGTTATGAAGCAACAGGGAAAGGAAAAGAAAAACCTTTTTTTTTCCTTTCCCTGTTGCTTCATAACCTTGGGTTGTGAGTAACTAAATCCACTTTCTCTTCTTCCCTTTCTGTAAATTTTCGGTTGTTTTTTGTGTACCTATTGGCTGTACTGAGCTGAGGTAAGTACTGGCCAGTCCCTCTATCTCTTTGTTGGTATTTTAAGTAATCTCTTTTATAGACTGATTGCTCTTTTCCAGTATTCTACCAATAACCTGATGTCTACCACCTGCTTTACTCACAACTGAACCTATGTGATCATTCGATTTCATATCCCTACAAAGTATTATCCCCTGGAGTTTGTATGGATTGTTTGAGTCCAACAGTCACTCACTACATTATAGTCATAGGATACTACTTTTTTTTCATTTTGTGACATGAAAAATTTTACATTTCTGAACATTTTGAGCAAGTTGCCAATCTCTGTACAGTGCTTAAAAATTATCAGGCTTTGACAGAATATTTATGCTTCTTCTCTCAGATAGTACTTCAGTATAGATAACTAAGGGTCCCAATGCACTTCTGTGGGACACACCCAAAGTTACTTCTGCATTTGATGATGACTCTCCATCCAAGATAACATGTTGTGTCCTCCCTACCAAAAAATCCTCAACCCAGTCACAAATTTCACTTGAGACCCCATATTATCATACTTTTGACAACAAGTGTAGGTGTGATACTGAGTCAAATGCTTTTCAGAAACCGAGAAACACTGCATCTACCTGGTTGCCTTGATCAAGTTATTAGTATGTCATGAGAGAAAAGTACGAGTTGAGTTTCACATTGTTGATGTTTTCGAAATCCATGCTGGTTGACATTGAGGATTTCATTCTGTTCAAGATACCTCATTATGTTTGAGCACAGAAGATGTGCTACGATTCTACAACAAATTGTTGTTAAGCATAATGGATGTAGTTTTGTGGATCACTTCTACTACTTTTATTGTAGATAGGTGTGCCCTATGCTTTTCTCCAAGAACTGGGCACACTTTTTTGTGAAATGAGAAGAATGGCTAACTCAGCCTCAAATTTAGTATAAACTAAACTTCTCCCGAACAGACCATGAAGGCCCAATGGTATTGACTGGCCACCGTGTCATCCTCAGCTCATAGGCATCACTGGATGCGGATACAGAGGGGCATGTGGTCACCACACCGCTCTCCCAGCCGTATGTCAGTTTCCAAGACCGGTGCCACTCTTTTTCAATCAAGTAGCTCCTCAGTTTGCCTCACAAGGGCTCAGTGCATCCCGCTTGCCAACAGTGTTCAACGCACCGGATGGTCACCCATTCCAGTGCTAGCCCAGCCCGACTGCGCTTAACTTCGGTGATCTGACTGGAACCGGTGTTATTACTGTGGCAAGGCCGTTGGCCAAATTTAGTATACAATCTCTTAGGGATTCCATTGGGCCCTGGAGCTTTGTTCAGTTTTAACAAGTTCATCTGTTTCTTAACACCACTGACACTAATACTGACTACTAATATTCGGTGACGTCGGCATGTCGCTACGCACTGGCGCCCTTGGGGTGCATCTCGTCGAGGTCACGGCCCTTAGTCTCTGGGACACAGCAGACAACGAAGCAGAGGCCTGCCAGCGAGATGCCCGCATACAGCCAAAAGGCGCCGTGAAGTCCCAGAGCCTGCTGAAAATCGACAAATGTCTTCACGCCAACAAAGGCACACACGTAACTGAAGGCTGTGGCGATGGCTGAGCCCAACTCTCGGTGTTCCAGTGGGAACACCTTTGCAGTGGTACAAGGATTAAATTAGGGCAATTCTTGTGGGTTTTCCTTATTTGAAAATAGAGTTAAGCATTTCAGCTTTTGCTTTGCTACCCTCAATATCAGTTCATATGTCATTCAGTAGGGACTGGACACTACCTTTGGTGCCACTAACAGTCTTTACATACGACCAGAATTTATTTGGGTTCTGTGAGAGATCATTTGACAGTATTCTGCTACAGAAGCCATTGAAAGTAACATTCATTGCTCTCTTGGTAGACAAACACATTTCATTCAGCATTTCTCTATCTGTAGCCTTATGCTTTTGCCGGCCGCGGTGGTCTCGCGGTTCTAGGCGCGCAGTCCGGAACCGTGCGACTGCTACGGTCGCAGGTTCGAATCCTGCCTCGGGCATGGATGTGTGTGATGTCCTTAGGTTAGTTAGGTTTAAGTAGTTCTAAGTTCTAGGGGACTAATGACCACAGCAGTTGAGTCCCATAGTGCTCAGAGCCATTTGAACCATTTGAACCTTATGCTTTGTTTTGAACATATTATACAGTAATATCTGTTTCTTTAAAACTCTCTTTACAGTGACTGTATACCATGCAGGTTCTCTTTCATAATGGGCTGTTCTACTAGCTACATATATATCCAGTGCATGGCCAATGATTCTCTTAAACTTGAGCCAGAGTTCCTCTACATGCTCGTGCCCTGTGCAGAAAGTTTCAAGTTTGTCATTGAGATATGACACTACTAATTTTTTGTCTAGTTTAGTGAACATATATATCTTACTGCTTGTTTTAGTTGTCCTTTGTACTTTGGTAATCATTGTTACCAGAACTGTGTCATGGTCAGTGGTACCAATTTCAATGTTGACATCCTTAAAGACGTCGGGTCTATTTGTTGCCGCTAGAAGCAATATATTTCCGTCATGAGTGGGTTTGTTAACTAACTGTTTTAGGTAGTTTTCAGAGAAGACATTTAGTAATGTTTCACAGGATGTCTTATCACACCCACCGCCAACAAAACTGTAATTTTCTCAGTTAATTGGTGGACTGATTAATGTCTCCACTGATGATTACATTCTGATTGAGAAAGTTACATACTAGGGTACTGAGGTTTTCTGTAAGGTTTTCGGTAACATCAGGAGATGAATCTGGTGGGCAATAGAAGGATTGAATTATCATGTTATGCTCAACACTAATACTGACTGTTGCCCACACGCTGTCACATGCAGCTTCAGTTTCCATCATGGTGGATTTGTGTTTCTTGTCTACTGTGACAAATACACCACCTCCATTCCCGCATTTGCCTAACCTTTCGATATACACTTAAATGTTCCCAAAAGTCTCACTGCTATCAATTTCTGGTTTCAACCAGCTTTCTGCAGCTAGTATTATGTGGCTTCACTGGTTTACATGAGCACTTCAAACTCTGGCATTTTGTTGTGAAAGCTTCAGCAATCTACCATTATGATTTTAATACTCCCACCTGGGGGAGGCATTTCTTTCGACCTTACGCTGATACTTCTGAGTTTCTTACTGCTATCATTATCTGGATTGGATAGAGAGTTGCCTAATGTAAAACTGTCCTTATGTGCATCCCCCACACAACCAGCTACCTGATTAGCAGCCTCTGATGTGTAGTGCACACCTGACCTATTTAGACAGACCCTACAATTCTCAACCCTATGATGCAAGTTCAGGAAATCACTGCCTAGTTTGTCACAGACCCTTCGAGGTCTCTGTTTCAGTGCTTCCACCAACTCAGAAATTAAGGCCACAATCGGTTCTGGCAACAATGTTGCAAATTGTGAGCTTTGTTGAAACTCTATGCAGAAGGCTGGTCTTTTCAAACTTCTCTGCCAATCACTGGAGTGAAATAAGAGTGACATTGGATCCCAGAGAACAGGCATCATTTGTTCCAATGTTCACCACAATCTGCAGTTGGTTGTATCCTGTTCCATCAGTGGCTGCTGGAATAGCCTCTTCAGTATGTTGACTGGGGCTTCCAGCCGTACACACTGAGTGCAGCTGGGGCCCTTTCCTGTTTCTTACTGCCATTTCCCTAAGGGGTACTATTATTCGCCGTACATTTGAACTGCCAACAATTAATAAACCTCTATACTTTCGTGTTTGCCTTCTCCTGATACTGGACAAAACAGTTTTCACCAAAACAGGTGAAGTGAATTACAATGGCTCAGTTTCAGTTTCAGTGAAAGGTAGTGTGATCAGTACAACACCCTGAGACCTCCCCAGTAGCCGTCCATGCTATACAGAACACCTATATCTACCATTGACACACCCCTCACAGTCAAGTGGATGGGCAATGACAGAACCTGTACTTTCTGCAGAGGAGACAGGATCCACGGGAGATGACAGTACTTGATGTACCTCTGGTACAGGTACATGACTTGCAGGAGCTCTTCCAACACACCAATTTGCAGCAGCTGTCAATTGTTTGACAGTAGCCAGGGCAATTTACAGCTGCTTACAAATGTCAACCAACTCATCTCATGTTTGAGAACAGCACTCACTGTGAGATTGCATTTTAGCTGGCATATTGTATATTGAAGCAGTGACAGATAACTTTAAATCTGCTGATTATCTTCCAATCTGTTGAGCTAAGAGATTGCTAATTCCCTGTAAGAACTGAAGCAGATACAGAAAATGAGATTTCTATTAAGACAACACAAAAACCTGTGGTAAAAATTGCTAGTTCCCTAAAACATTTTGATGTTAATTATTGTTGTTAGTAAACTTGAAATCCTAGTTAATTTACAGTAAATGTGCATAGTATACAGGGCTTCTCCTCTGTAAGGGAAGATACATGTAATACAATGTGTTAGTTAGAAGATCTACTGCAGTAACTAAATCACAAATGCTGATTTGTTGCAAATTGCTTGTGGATTATGCATAGGACTTTGGCAGCTTCTGAAAATTCTCAAAAATGCATGTTTATTTGCGTTGATATGCAATGAAATTCAGTGTTGATGTATGCTTTGGTTAAATGTAAACCACAAATGCTGATTTGTTGCAAATTAAATTACATATCCAAAATAATCATGTCACTAACTTATGATAATATAATTTTGTAAGCATCTGAAAATTCTGAAACCAAATTTCTAATTTCTCACATAATTGTACAGTGAAATTTTTATATTTCTTCTTAATCCCTATGTGGACATTGAAGTTCCCCATAAGTAGGATGTTGTGTTTTTGGAATTTTTTGTAGAACATCATCTAGTTAGTTCCAAAAGGGTTCCACCTTTACTTTGACCTTTCTGTTATATTCATTTATGGAGGCACAAGCATTCAGAGTAGTGTATTTCCTGTTAGCAGATTTGAAAATGAGTATAGAGGCTATTCCAGACTGTGATTCAAAGTTCATAATGGAATTCAAAATATTTTTGCCTGTTATAAAGCAAGTTCCAAGGTGTGATGTGTTTTTCATATTTTTTCCCCCTATGTATATTCTAAAACTTCCAGAATCAAAATTGTTTTCATCCAAGAATCTGGTTTCTTGTAGTGCTGTTATTAGAAATTTGTGGTTTTTGATAGTGTCTTCAAAATGTTCCAGTCTTACAGTTTTTAGAAGAAAATTTATATTGAAAGTAGCTACATAACTTGGATTTTTTGTGCTTTATCTTGCTTGAGGTTCCAAGATGCACATCTCTGTGTAATGCTGCAGAATCCCCGGAATCCAGTTATATGTTCGTGCACTTTGGTGCAGTGGATTGTCTTCCCAGGGTAATTTGTTTCAACTCACACTCTTCTATGATTGATAATATTATTTATGGGGTGACTGTTGTTGTTATAGCCACTGGTTCACAACCACAGTTGTTAGCCTTGGAGGTTTCCTTAGCTGCCCCTAACATGGGAAAGAGACACTGACCAAAATCCAGCCAATCTGTGGACAGAAAAACAGCTACCTTTGGATTTTGATTCCTGTGTAGATACAAGGATTGTATTTTATTTCTCACCCACCCTGGATATCTGCAGATCCATTACCATCTGCCACCTGGGTTTCTGCCTGTAGGGGAACAAATACCACCAGTAGCTTAATTATCATGAGAATGAAATATTTTTTATGAAAATACATTTGTATTTTAACACACATGTTTATTTGGTTTTTGAATTTGCCAGTAAAAAACTCATGGTGACCATGTATCTTCACTACTAAGGCACCAGTCAGTAAGCTATGTGTCACGTGCTGTGGATCTTACATGTTGCACATTTCCAGCAGTGTCTTGTTGATGTATAAAGGTATCTGAAAATGGTTCCACAACTTCTAAAGCTCTAGAATCAGTAACGGGTAGTGTACAATGTCATGGGTCTTGGTTTGGATGAAATGAGGTATAGAAAAAAACCAGTTTCCCATGAGGTCCAGAAGAAAGACAGGCTGATATGTCTACATGAGAACACGTGGCACTGCAGCTCTTACAAATGCCAGAAACTGTCTCTTGTGGAGAGCAAGTAACTATTTCAGTTGAGTTTAATAATCCTTAATACACTTTTAATTGCATGTGACTCTTGATAGCACATGACAAAGTTGAGACCTTTGGTGGATATATTTCCACTGATATATTGATTTCTTGTGGGGCCCACTTGGAGCCAAGTGTTCACAAAGTGTGGTGGATGAGCTGACTAGTGTGACATCACGTTTGTTGTAGGGCCTGAATTTCCCCTGGGTCCCTGCTTCCCACAAAGGTGAGTTTACATCATGCTGCCCAAATTGTGTTAGTGTTATTTTAAAAAGTCTTAGCAATTTTGCTGTATGAAGTGCCCAGTGTTTGAATGGGAGCCACTGTAAATTTTTCATGAAACGATGTGGCATTTCACTTTGTTCATGTGCACTGTCCACTGACACATTCAGATGAAAAGCCCATGTGAAATAATCACATATACATTTTATCTAATAGATCCTCTGCCAAAATACTAAAATTAAGATGTTTATTTATTTTAAATGGTTTTGGCAGCCCATTTGTGGTGTGGGCCTACATGCTGCAGCCTAAACAGACTGTGCATAAGTGCAGCCCTGCTGGTAAAGCAACAATTTATGCAGTTGGAGTTGTACCACTATTCTTGATTTTCCTTGTACGTATTTCTGTAAATAGGTTTGAATCTGTTCAGTTTTATCATTTTATCTTCATTGCAGTTTTAACTGACACTTAGTCTAAATAACTAAAACAAGAAATTGTTCAATTGTTGTTATTGCCAATTTGTTATTTGTTGTACTGTGGGTATTTTCATATGCTTGCCGTTGTTTTAATTTTTTACTTTTGAGATAAGAACATTATAGTTTGAGAACAGATATGATTCAGTTTATGAATAGGAAATTTCACCTTGTCTTCTGTATTAACTTCTTAAAAGACAATCAGGAAAAATAAGTATGTGTCCTTCTATCATCAATTTTTCCTCCTTTGGGCTAAAACAATTCTTTCCTTCTTCTAAAAACATCATCTAGGCATATTTCAAATATAATAGGTGATTGCTGTATCCCTGTTGGACATATTGATTGATGATTATTTTTTACACTTGATTTTGGCAGGTCAATCATTATTTTTCTATTATTGTATACTAGTCTAATACAGTTTATAATGTGTGTTTGATATGCATATTCTTGAGGAATGTGCCATAGACATTTTATGTTGCCTGGATCAATGGTTTTTTTACACCAGGGGCAGTTACAAGGGTAGGAGCCAGAGGGTAGGGAAGGTGGTTTGGGGATTTCATAGGGATGAACCAAGAGGTTACAAAGGTGGATGGCGGAAAGACACTCTTAGTGGAGTGGGGAGGATTTCATGAAGGATGGATCTCATTTCGGGGCAGGATTTTAGGAAGTTGTATCCCTGCTGGAGAGCAACATTCAGAGTCTGATCCAGTCCCGGGAAGCATCCTGTCACAAGTGGGGCACTTTTGGGGTTCTTCTGTGAGAAGTTCTAGGTTTGAGGGGATGAGGAAGTGGCTCTGGTTATTTGCTTCTGTACCAGGTCTGGTGGGTAGTTGCGGGATGCGAAAGCTGTTTTCAGGTTGTTGGTGTAATGGTTCAGGGATTCAGGACTGGAGCAGATTTTTTTGCCATGAATGCCTAGTCTGTAGGGAAGGGACCGTTTGGTATGGAATAGGTGGCAGCTGTCATAATGGAGGTACTGTTGCTTGTTGGTGGGTTTGATGTGGACGGATGTGTGAAGCTGTCCACTGGAGAGATGGAGCTCAACATCAAGGAAAGTTCCATGGGATTTGAAGTAGGATCAGGTGAATCTGATGGAACCAAAGGAGTTGAGGTTGGAGAGAAAATTCTGGAGTTGTTCTTCACTGTGAGTCCAGATCATGAAGATGTCATCAATAAATCTGTACCAAGCTTGGGGTTGGCAGGCTTGGGTAACCAAGAAGGCTTCCTCTAAGCGACCTAGAAATAGGTTGGCATACGAGAGTGCCATCCTGGTACCCATGGCTGTTCCCTTTAATTGTTGGTATGTATGGCTTTCAAAAGTGAAGAAGTTGTGGGTCAGGATGAAGCTGGCAAAGGTGATGAGGAAAGAGGTTTTAGGTATGGTGGCAGGTGATCGGTGTGAAAGGAAGTTCTCCATTGCAGCGAGGCCCTGGACATGCGGGATATATGTGTATAGGGAAGTGGCATCAATGGTTACAAAGATGGTTTCCAGGGGTAACAGACTGGGTAAGGATTCCAGGCATTCGAGAAAGTGATTGGCGTCTTTCATGAAAGATGGGAGACTGCATGTAATGGGTTGAAGGTGTTGATCTACGTAGGCAGAGATACATTCTGTGGGGGTTTGGTAACCAGCTACAATGGCGCGGCCGGGATGTTTGGGTTTGTGAATTTTAGGAAGTAGGCAGAAGGTAGGAGTGCGAGGTGTCGGTGGGGTCAGGCGGTTGATGGAGTCAGGTGAAAGGTTTTGTAGGGGGTCTAAGGTTCTGAGGATTCCTTGAAGCTCCGCCTGGACATCATGAATGGGATTACCTGGCAAACTTTGTATGTAAAGTTGTCTCAAAGCTGACGCAGTTCCTCAGCCACATACTCCCAACGATCAAGTACCACAGTCGTGGAACCCTTGTCAGCCGGAAGGATGATGATGGATTGGTCAGCTTTCAGATCACGGATAGCCTGGGCTTCGGCTGTGGTGATGTTGGGAGTAGGATTAAGGTTTTTCAAGAAAGATTGAGAGGCAAGGCTGGAAGTGAGAAATTCCTGGAAGGTTTGGTGAGGGTGATTTTGAGGAAGAGGAGGTGGGTCCCGCTATATAAAGAAATATTCCACATGGGAAAAATATATTAAAAACAAAGATTCCATTGCTTACCAAGTGGGAAAGCGCCAGTAGATAGGCACAATAAAAAAACACACACACACAAAATTTCGAGCTTTCGCAACCGGCGGTTGCTTCATCAGGAAAGTGGGATGGAGAGGGAAAGATGAAAGGATGTGGGTTTTAAGGGAGAGGGTAAGGAGTCATTCCAATCCGGGGAGCAGAAAGACTTACCTTAGGGGGAAAAAAGGCTAGGTATATACTCGCACAGACACACACAAATCCATCCATACATATAAAGACACAAGCAGACATATTTAAAGGCAAAGAGTTTGGGCAGAGATGTCAGTTGAAGCGGAAGTACAGAGGCAAAGATGATGTTGAATGACAGATGAGGTATGAGTGGCAGCAACTTGAAATTAGCGGAGGTCGAGGCCTGGCGGATATTGAGAAGAGAGGATATACTGAAGGGCAAGTTCCCATCTCCGGAGTTCTGACAGGTTGGTGTTAGTGGGAAGTATCCACATAACCCAGACGGTGTAACACTGTGCCAAGATGTGCTGGCCGTACACCAAGGCATGTTTAGGGTGATTCTCATTACCAACAAACACTGTCTGCCAGTGTCCATTCATGCGAATGGACAGTTTGTTGCTGGTCATTCCCACATAGAAAGCGTCACAGTGTAGGCAGGTCAGTTGGTAAATTACGTAGGTGCTTTCACTCGTGGCTCTGCCTTTGATCGTGTACACCTTCCGCATTACAGGACTGGAGTAGGTGGTGGTGGGAAGGTGCATGGGACAGGTTTTAAACCAGGGGCAGTTACAAGGGTAGGAGCCAGATGGTAGGGAAGGTGGTTTGGGGATTTCATAGGGATGAACCAAGAGGTTACGAAGTTTAGGTAGATGGCGGAAAGACACCCTTGGTGGAGTGGGGAGGATTTCATGAAGGATGGATTTCATTTCGGGGCAGGATTTTAGGAAGTTGTATCCCTGCTGGAGAGCCACATTCAGAGTTTGATCCAGTCCCAGGGAGTATCCTGTCACAAGTGGGCCACTTTTGGGGTTCTTGTGTGAGAGGTTCTGGGTTTGAGGGGATGAAGAAGTGGCTCTGGTTATTTGCTTCTGTACCAGGTCAGGAGGGTAGTTGCGGGATGCGAAAGCTGTTTTCAGGTTGTTGGTGTAATGGTTCAGGGATTCAGGACTGGAGCAGATTTGTTTGCCACGAAGGCCTAGGCTGTAGGGAAGGGACCGTTTGATGTGGAATAGTTGGCAGCTGTCATAATGGAGGTACTGTTGCTTGTTGATGTGGACGGATGTGTGAAAAGCTGGCCATTGGATAGATGGAGGTCAACGTCAAGGAAAGTTGCATGGGATTTGGAGTAGGACCAGGTGAATCTGATGGAACAAAAGGAGTTGAGGTTGGAGAGGAAATTCTGGAGCTGTTCTTCACTGTGAGTCCAGATCATGAAGATGTCATCAATAAATCTATACCAAACTTTGGGTTGGCAGGCCTGGGTAACCAAGAAGGCTTCCTCTAAGCGACCTAGAAATAGGTTGGCATACGAGGGGGCCATCCTGGTACCCATGGCTGTTCCCTTTAATTGTTGGTATGTCTGGCCTTCAAAAGTGAAGAAGTTGTGGGTCAGGATGAAGCTGGCTAAGGTGATGAGGAAAGAGATTTTAGGTAGGGTGGCAGGTGATAGGCGTGAAAGGAAGTTCTCCATTGCAGCGAGGCCCTGGACGTGCGGGATATTTGTGTATAGGAAAGTGGCGTCAATGGTTACAAGGATGGTTTCCAGGGGTAACAGACTGGGTAAGGATTCCAGGCATTCGAGAAAGTGATTGGTGTCTTTGATGAAGGATGGGAGACTGCATGTAATGGGTTGAATGTGTTGATCTACGTAGGCAGAGATACGTCCTGTGGGGGCTTGGTAACCAGCTACAATGGGGCGGCCGGGATGTTTGGGTTTGTGAATTTTAGGAAGTAGGTAGAAGGTAGGAGTGCGAGGTGTCGGTTGGGGCAGGAGGTTGATGGAGCCAGGTGAAAGGTTATGTAGGAATGGGATTACCTGGCAAACTTTGTATGTAGAGTGGTCTGAAAGCTGACGCAGTCCCTCAGCCACATACTCCCGACGATCAAGTACCACGGTCGTGGTACCCTTGTCAGCCGGAAGAATGATGATGGATCGGTCAGCTTTCAAAGCACAGATAGCCTGGGCTTCGGCTGTGGTGATGTTGGGAGTAGGATTATGGTTTTTCAAGAAAGATTGAGAGTCAAGGCTGGAAGTGAGAAATTCCTGGAAGGTTTGTAGAGGGTGATTTTGAGGAAGAGGAGGTGGGTCCCACTGTGATGGAGGACGGAACTGTTCCAGGCAGGGTTCAATTTGCATAGTGTCTTGGGGAGTTGGATCATTAGGAGTGGGATCAGGATTATTTTTCTTCATGGCAAAGTGATATTTCCAGCAGAGACTATGAGTGTAGGACAGTAAATCTTTGACAAGGGCAGTTTGGTTGAATCAGGGAGTGGGGCTGAAGGTGAGGCCTTTGGATAGGACAGAGGTTTCGGATTGGGAGAGAGGTTTGGAGGAAAGGTTAACTACTGAATTGGGGTGTTGTGGTTCCAGATTGTGTTGACTAGAATTTTGAGGTGTTGGGGGGAGTGGAGCTGGAAGTGGGAGATTGAGTAGATGGGAAAAACTTGGTCTGTGTGCAATGAGAGGAGGTTGATGTTTGTTGGAAAGGTTGTGGATGGTGAGTGAGTTGCCTTTCCGGAGGTGGGATACTAAGAGATTGGATAATTTTTTGAGGTGGAGGGTGGCATGCTGTTCTAATTTGCGGTTGGCCTGTAGGAGGATGCTATGAACAGCTGGTGTGGGTGTGGGAGAGGAAAGATTGAGGACTTTGATTTGGTATAGGATTTGACACGTGTGTTCATTGGCCGAGTCGATGTATAGGTGAAGGATTAGGCGGGTGAGGGCTATGGATTGTGCAGTTTGGAACTGGTATAAGGACTGATGGAAAGAAGGATTGCAGCCAGAGATGGGAACCTTAAGTGTGAGGTTCCACTTAAGGAACTTAAGGAACACTTAAAACATGGAAGACTGGGGGGGGGGGGGGGGAGGGGGGGATAGCTTGGAAAATAACAGAGTGGATCAAAGTGAAGGAATAGTTATTGAAAAATGCTGAGACAACAGAAATTAATGTAAGTTTAGGCCAGTTGGGTGGAGAGAACCAAGCATGTGTTGTAATACCAGTTCCCACCTGCAGAGTTCTGAGAAACTGGTGTAAGGAAACAGAATCCAGATGCCTTGTGTATTGAAACAGGCAATGTCATGTTGTAGAACATGCTCTCTGACAGGATTTATATGATGCCAGTTAATTTTTCAATTGTGGCATAAAACACAGCTCACATATACATGAAAAACGTTGCAGTCCACAATCAGTATTGTTTTGTAATAACTTACCAAAGAAGAATACACTAATTTGGTCCACAGTGTGACTCACCTTGTCCAAGAGTCACTCATTTTGATGACAACAACTTTTCACATTACTTTTAATCACAACACAATTCTATTGACATGTTCATTAATTTGGGTTACTGCCACCACTCAAAAGTTATTAAATGCTAAAGTTCTTGAGTTTTGTGAATGTCAGTGCATGTGTTTTCTCATACAGAATGTGCATGACTATGTGTACGAACACAGAGATTGCACCAGAGAGAGGTCTTACTTATGAGCTTTCTATCTGTGATCTGCCAATTTGGGGTGTCTAACTACTTATAGATGAGCATTTTCTAACCTGTACTATGCTTTAAAAATAGGCTAGGATGGATATTACTGTTTTGGATGAAATACAAGAACTAATGTGGTTTTGGCACATGGTATACAAAATGTTGCTGGTCAGAAATTTAGAGAAATGAATGGTCGTTGTTATTATTATGCATTGTGAAACAACTTGTTTACATGTATGACTGCCATATCACAAATTAGGGTACATTACGTGAAATTATTAATTACTAAATTTATTAATTTATGCTGCCTGTCATATGCACCAAAAAATTAAGGCAAAAATAGCAGATAGCCAAATTGCAGAATCTATGATGAAATATGCACTGGTAAATGGAGATGTTTATGGATGGAATTCTAATTTTCTCTCAAATTAATTAGTTTCTAATAAATTAAAGTGCTTCTCATAAAATTTGGATTGCATGACTTCCTGTTGGTGTGTGTCATTATATGGAATTTTGCTGATTAGCTCACAAAGCTCTTACATGTATTGAACTACAGTGCTGACTTTTAATTAACTGTAAGTTTTAATTAGCATTGTCTGCAAACAAACTCCTAGAATCATCCCAACCAAAAGGGAAATCCAAAGAATAGATTTACGTGGGAGAAAGTTATCAGCAAGATTCAAAATATAACACATGGGATAGAACTACCACACTGTGCTACATTCCTCCCAACACCCACCTCCACCTTTGCCCTAAGACCCTGACTTCACTCGTCCTGCACCCACACCCTCTTCTCTGCCATCTCTGTCTTCCTTTGTTCTCACCCTCCACCTCCAAATCCATTATCTCATGGAATCAGACACTATGCACAACTGCCCCTGCCTGTGGGTGAAACAAGCTCACATTTATTGTATTCCCATCTGCTTCACCTGATTCTCCTAGATCCTGTGTAACACATTCCTTGACATCAATCTCCACCTTTTTTGATGATCACATTCAGTTCACTGTCCACATCATATCAAGCCTACTGCTGCCTTTTCATCCCAGTTGTCAGACACTCTTCCAGCCTCTCCTTCCCAATCTCTGTATCCTTTCTTAATTTGCACTACCCCACATTTCAACTGTGTTACTGTGCCATCACCAAGTAGTCAGCTGGGACAGTTTATTCATTCAGGTTGTAATGTGTATATATACTTTGCACCTATGAAAAAGGATTCAATCTAAAATTAGCAACATTCTCAATGTTATTTGTGCACTTTTTGATCCCTCAGTGTCTCTGCATTTCTTTGTGTTGTTACCCTTAAAGCTTCAATTAATTTACATTTTATCAGTTTCCATGACCATGTTTATAAAGTAAATCAAGTTTTGATTCAACAGAAGCAAGCAATAAGAATACTGTATATATAAATAGCTATAAATATTGCTGAACACTTTCAATCATTTCTTAGTGCATTTATGCCTTAATGGTGCATTGATGACAGTAAAAATATGTTTCAGTTGAACTGTAATCTACTAAATTATAATGCAAGCCACAAAAATAATTTGCATATAGACTTTGTCAATTTGTCAAGGATTCAGAATGGAGTTATGTGCTCTGGTATAAAGGCATTCAACACTCTCCCATCTAACATAAACAAAAAACTGGAAATCTCAACAAATAAAAATAAAAAAATTAAAAACATTCCCCATTAGCTTCTCTTTCACCAAATTCTATGAATATCTGGGTTTGTGGATTCAAAATTTAGCTTTGCTACATGACAAATAACAGTATTGAATAGAGTGACAACCTATTACTAATGCAATAACGTTTAACTCATTTACCAAGTAGTTTCAGTAAGAAGATCATGATAAACTGTTTTCTAAAAGTAGTGCGAGAAGTTAGATTAACTCTGTTTTACCAAGCTCCTGATTTTTGTGACTAATTTTGAATAAACTCATTTTGTATATTAGGCTACATCATTATAAAACACTGAAGCAACTAAATTGGCCATGCTTTGACTGACTTTCTGTGGTCCTCTTCAGAGCAGTTAACTGCTGGATGCTAATGAATATCTTCTCCTACATACTGTTGATTTTGATTATCTGGTGGCTACCAGCGTCACATATCTCAGATGTCATTGGAGAATTTGAAAATAGGTAACTATGGAGCGGTAGACTATTCCCTGTGCTACTTTGGTGGCTGGTTGGAAGACAGCTCTTTTATGTGACTGGTAGGAAATAGTGTATCAGCAGGTGACTCCTGTTGGTGACTGGTAGGCAATAGCAAATTGCCAGCTTGTTCCTAGAGGTACAGTTCCCCTGAACTGAAGCATTAAGGTTGCATGGCAGTTCTCTCATGGCTGCTGTTTATGCTGTTAGAGCCATGTCAAATAGTGGTGCTCACTGCTGACACATGTAGTCCACTGGTGTAGAATCACTGTCAGTCAGGCCATAGGTAAATTGTATTTGTCTTCCCTGTTCATGCTGTTAGATTAGTTGATTATCTCAATAACCTCTCTTATATTTCTATGTTTCTCACAAATTTTTTCCTTTATTGAACTATAATTCACTGCTGAACAAGCATGCAAAGTTCTAAATAATTGATAGAACAGACACATTCCAGGAGGTGTTTAGCTCCAGGTGGTAATCTTTCCAACTTCAATAAGCCAGACAACATTTTCATAACAGCTGATAACACAACAAGCGTCATTTCACTGGTGACTGCCCCTTTGATAGTATATGTTTTGCCCATTTCAGCTCTGGTATAAGTGCTATTAGGATGGTGCATTTGGCAAGTTAATGTGGTCACAATGGTAGGAGATGTAGTTTGAGGAAATGGGCGCAGAAAGATATTGAATACAATGGAAAGGGGTGGGGATGATGAAAATATATTCTATGCATAGTGAGAAAAATATCAGACGGAGTGGATTTTAGGAAGTCATAGCCTTTTCAAAGTAACTGACTAATACATTTAAGACAAGGGTAATACTCAGTGACAAGATATGTACTCCTAAGCTGTTTTGTGGAAGGATTAGCTGTACCTCAGTTGGTTGTGATGACCCAGGAATTGGCTCTAGAACTCGGTTGCTGGGGTAATTACCTGCACACAGTGTACATACCTTGGGACAAATGTGAAACCTGGGAAAAATGTGAGAATTTTTCATCCAGGAAAAACCCTGAAATTTTTTAGACTTCTAGAAATTTTCACTGTTTTAATTTTCCATTGAATTTTTGTAAATTTGATGATAAGAAGTGACATTCTGGCAAAGCATTTTACTTTAGACCATTAGTGCAGAATAATGCTGCATCAATAAAACATAAACAAGAGAATAACACCTAAATAAAACTTGTGTAGCAAAGAAAATGTGTAACTTACAACAACAAAACACAGTGCACACACAAGCATCTGTTGACAGCAAAATGTGTGAAACAGTTTAGACTATGCAACACATCGTAACAACAAACTGCTTTTGATGAGCATGATGTCACAACTGTTTACATTTCTAACAGGAAGATATTGTGAATGGTGATTTGAGAAGTGTTACTTTCAAAGTAAATTTCCTTTTATGCAAGATGAATTATGTTACATGTGAGAATGTGTGATGAATTTTTTAAATTACGGAGCATTTGACTCTCATTCAAAACTTAACACTTTGAGGACTAGCCACTTAGAAAAATATTGGTCTCAAAAGATGAGCTGTTTATGCCATTATTTAAAATTTTACTGGCACATTTGTGTTTGATATATCTTAAAGAATAACATATGCTAAAAATGCCAAGCTTCAAGGTTAGTTTTTCATATTTCTTTCATAGATTAAAAATTATGCAATAATGCTGACAGAATGTGAAACTACCAATAAAAAAAGTACATGGCGAGTTCTTGAATAATTTCCATGTAAGTGACTTTTCTATGGAAAAGTAGAAGTTCATGATGGAGCATGTATTGAGCAAGGTAACCCAGAAACTGTTCATGCCAGTGAAATTTATAATCATGCTTGTCAGGGATATTCAGCTGCTGTGATTTAAGGTGTGCCCTTAGGATCCTGCCTAACCTCACCCTCAGAAAAAAAACAGCGAAATATTTTTGACTACTGTTATAATTTTGAATAAAAATAATCAGCAATCATGAGTGAATACTTCTGGCATAAAAAATCGCTCTCATTCTGCCAAAGGTCATGTCAAAGAGGGCAGAGGAGCAAACAGAGGTACATGGGTGGGAAACTGCCCCTAGAAGGTGAAAGATTTGGCAGTGATCAAAGGCATGAGGATGCAGAAGGCAATCGAAACCACTAATTAAGAGCACATAACATGTATCCAGTGGGATCACAATTCAAGATGAAAGAATATCAATGTTAAGATTTACTGATGACATTGCTATCCTCAGTAACGGTGAAGAAGAATTACAGCATCTGTTAAATGGAATGAACAGTTTAATGAGTAGAGAATATGGACTGAGAATAAATTGAAGACAGACGAAAGTAATGAAGAGTAGCAGAAATTATAACAGTGACAAACTCGACATCATAATTGTAGGCACAAGGAAGGTAACCGGAAAGAAACCGTGGACAACAGAAGAACTACATCAGCTGATTGATGAAAGAAGAAAGTACAAAAATGTTCAGGGAAATCCAGGAATACAGAAATAAAAGGCACTTAGGAATGAAATAAACAAGAAGTGCAGGGAAGTGAAGGTGAAGTGGTTACATCAAAATTGTGAAAAATTTAAAAAGAAATAATTGTTGGAAGGATGACTCAGCATATAGAAAAGTCAAATCAACTTTCGATGAAATTAAAAGCAAGACTGGTAATGTTAGGAGTGCAACAGAAATTCCACTGTTAACCACTAGTAGTGAGCAGATAGTTGGAAAGAGTACAAAGAAGGCTTCTATGAATGGAGGACTTATCTGATGGCATGATAGAAGA
This sequence comes from Schistocerca gregaria, assembly GCF_023897955.1. Taxonomy (NCBI): domain Eukaryota; kingdom Metazoa; phylum Arthropoda; class Insecta; order Orthoptera; family Acrididae; genus Schistocerca; species Schistocerca gregaria. The sequence continues at coordinate 628,627,538 of NC_064921.1, read as the reverse complement.
AGAAACAGGAGTTGATATGGAAGAGATAGGAGATCCAGTATTAGAATCAGAGTTTAGAAGAGCTTTGGAAGACTTAAAAACAAAGAAGGCAGAAGGTACTGATAAAGTTCCATCAGAATTTCTAAAATCATTGATGGAAGAGGCATATATATATTGAGATTCCAAGACTTACCAAGCGGGAAAGCGCCGGTAGATAGGCACAATAAATAAAACACACAAACAAACACACAGAATTTCGAGCTTTTGCAACCTGTGGCTGCTTCATCAGGAAAGAGGGAAGGAAAAGGAAAGATGAAAGGATGTGGGTTTTAAGGGAGACGGTAAGGAGTCAGTCATTCCAATCCTGGGAGTGGAAAGACTTACCTTAGGGGGAAAAAATATTTTTCCCATGTGGAAGTTTCTTTCTATTTTATTTACGTCATCATATATATTAAAAACAAATATTCCAAGACTTACCAAACGGGAAAGCACCGGTAAATAGGCACAATGAATAAAACACACAAACACACACACAGAATTTCGAGCTTTCGCAACCAGCAGCTGCTTCGTCAGGAAAGAGGGAAGGAAAAGGAAAGATGAAAGGATGTGGGTTTTAAGGGAGAGGGTAAGGAGTCATTCCAATTCCGGGAGCAGAAAGACTTACCTTAGGGGGAAAAAAGGATAGGTATATATTCGCGCGCACACACACACACACACACACACACACACACACACACACACACGTATCCATCCATACATACACTGGCTGTGTATGTATGGATGGATATGTGTGTGTGTGTGTGTGTGTGTGCGCGAATATATACCTATACACACACACACATATCCATCCATACATACACTGTCTGTGTATGTATGGATGGATATGTGTGTGTGTGTGTGTGTGTGTGTGTGTGGGCGAATATATACCTATCCTTTTTTCCCCCTAAGGTAAGTCTTTCCGCTCCCAGGACTGGAATGACTCCTTACCCTCTCCCTTAAAACCCACATCCTTTCATCTTTCCTTTTCCTTCCCTCTTTCCTGACGAAGCAGCCGCCGGTTGCGAAAGCTCGAAATTCTGTGTGTGTGTGTTTGTGTGTTTTATTCATTGTGCCTATTTACCGGGTTTCTCTCTCTCTCTCTCTCTCTCTCTCTCTCTCTCTCTCTCTCTCTCTCTCTGTATATATATATATATATATATATATATATATATATATATATATATATATATCGGTGTGTAGAATGTATGAGACTGGTAATAGACCATCTGAGTTTTGAAAAAACATCATCCAAGCAATTCCCAAGATTTCAAGAGTTGACAAGTGTGTGAAATATTGCACAATCAGCTTAACAGATCATGCATCCGAGTTGTTGACAAGAATAATATACAGAAGAACAGAAAACATAATTCAGAATGAGTTATTCCTTCGGTGGGCGTGCCTGCAGCAGTTATTCACAAGATTTAGTTTTCTGTTAGTATCACAGATAGTGTTACAATTGTGTCCATGTCCAGATACGTAATTGTTATTCTCAACAAATGTCATCACTCAGTGCATTTGCGCAATTCATGCTTTCAGCAGTTTGGTTGCTACTGTTGTTTGAAACATGAGTGTTGCTTTTTGTGGTGTGTTTGCCGCTATGTGCCTTGTGAAGAAAGTATTTTCTATACTTGTGTTTTTCTTCCACCTGAAGGCAATCATTCTTTTATATTAGTATATAATGAATATTCAAATCAAATCTAAGTTCTCATATGCAATTTTCAGTATTCTTTAGAATCTTGCATATTGATTTGTTACAATATATTACTTTTATAAAAACATGTGTTTCATTAGGTCTCATAGAAGTGTGGAAATGGAGAAAAAGAAGGCATTTGATAGGCACCATCTAATTGTACATCCTGAAGACTATGAGAAAGTATTGCAAGAATTGTCAGAAGAATAATTACAAGAACTGTCAGATTCATGTGAATCTCAATTGGAAGAGGAAGTTATTGAAGAAGAAAACCACAGCAGTGACTCCAAACAATCAACAGAGGAAACAGATGACCATGTGGTTGAAGAGGGGAGACAACAAACAGATGATTACTGATTTTATGTAGGAAAAGATAAAGAAACTATTTGAATGAGTGAACCACTTCATTCATCGAAAACTGAGGCCAAGAACATCCTAAAAGTTTTTCCAGGTCCAAAAGCAAGTGCTGAAATTGTGGAAAAAGAAACTGATTGATTTTACCTATTTATTTCCAATGGGATGATTGACAACATTGTGCAAAATACAAACTGATATATCCAGAATAGTAAAAGAGCTTAAGTTCAATATTCGAGAGAACGAGACTGCAGAGACACCACAAAATCAGAGATAAAGGCTCTTTTAGGTTCATTAGATCTAATAGGTATAAAGAAAGGACGACACATGATTTGGTGTAAATTGTGGGATGCAGATTGTACAGGAATGATTATTTTATGAGCTCTCTTCAATTATAAGCACTTTCGCTTTCTGCTTTTTGAACTCTTAGATTCAATGACCTGGGTACCCGGAATGAAGGAAAACAAAGTGACAAACTAGCACCTATTTGTTTGTCAACAACTGCCTTGCTCACTACAATGTCAGCGAGTTTGTCACTACTGATGAGATGCGTCATTTCAGAAGATGCTGTGGATTTGTGCAGTATATCTCTAATAAGCCTGCAAAATATGGGATAAAGATTTATGTCTTGTGTGGTACTAAAATATTTTACACCCTGAACTTTGAAATTTACTGTGGCAAACATATGCCAGGATGCTACCTGAAGTCTAACAAGCCTGATGACATTGTGCAAAGATTAGTGACACCAACTGAAAAAAACAAACAGAAATCTTATGACTGACAATTACTACATAGCTACCCTCTGGCTGAAAATCTCCTCGGCAAAGGTTTGACTTTCTTGGGAACCATGAAAAAAAAAGAAGGAAATACCTCAAGAATTCCAAGCAAATAAAACCCGAGAAGTCCAGTCATGTGTCTTCAGTTTTCAAGACAATTTTTGTATGGTCTTGATTGTTCCTAAAAGGAACAAAGCTGTGATTTTTTAATTGACAATGCACAGCACTTATGAAGTAGATCAAGAGACTAAGAAATCAAGAGCGAATTTGGACTACTATGCTACCAAAGGAGGAGTAGACACTGTAGATCAGATGTGCTCATTCTACAGTACTTCCATGATAACACGACGATGGCCACATGCACTTTTCTACAGACATCTAGATATTGCTGGGCTAAATGCAAACAATATTTTCAAACATCAACTATCCTGATAATAAAAAAAAGATGATGAATTTTTTTTTGAAACATCTTGCTCTGGACCTAATGGAAGAACATTTGAAACAACAAGCGTTACGTGAGACACTTCCCAAGGATATTCACACCTTCTTGACCAAGTATAGGCACAAAGAAGAGAAGACCAAGGAACCAACAAATTTGGATGAGAGTAAATTGAAGGCAGGTAAAAGTAATGAAGAGTAGCAGAAATTAGAACAGTGACAAACTTGATATCATAACTGTTGATCATGAAGTAGATGAAGTTAAGGAATTCTGACACCTAGGTAGCAAAACAACCCATGACGGTTGGAGCAAGGAGGACATAAAAGGTAGACTAGCATTTCAAAAACAGGAATTCCTGGTAAAGAGAAGTCTACTGGTATCAAACATAGGTATTAATTTGAGGAAGCATTATATGGTAGTGAAACATGGACTATGGGAAACTGGAAAATGGAATAGAAGTATTTAAGATGTGGTGTTGCAGAAGAATATTGAAAATTATGTGGACTAATAAGGTAAGGAATGAGGAGGTTCTCTGCGGAGAAAGGTGTATTTTCATGCAGGAAAAAGTGTACTTTTATCTAGGACATCCAGGGAAAATTCGAGAAGTTTTGTTTTGTCTGTTTATAAAACCTGTAACAGTAGAGGCTCGGTTAAGAATGGTAGTTAGTATGTTGGTGTAAAGAGTTTGCATCAGAACAAACAAATTTGCTTTGAGTGACAAGACTGTGTGGAAGGGAATGTCTGACATGAAAATGATAATGGTTGTGAAAATTTAATTACTGTTGTTTGTTTGCAAATTTAATGTGAACAGAAGTGTGTAGATGACACTTGGTAAAGAAGAAGTCTAAAATCAAGAAAAATGGCAAGAACTTCAAAGTAGGACCATGTGAGATTTGATTGTGAAGACGTATTTAGAAAGTCCAAAAATTTTAACAGGGCAGACTCACCATGAGTCCATATGGCAAAGATGTCATCAGTGCATCATTGGTATGACTATGGGAACCAGATTGACTCCTTCCTATGCCAATCTTTTCATGGGGGACTTGGTGGGGGTTTCCTGGGATCCAAAACCTTCAGTCCCTGGCTGGCCTTAGATATATTGATGACATCTTAGCCATATGGACTCATGGTGAGAGTGACCTGTTAAATGCCATTTTCCTTGGTGATAACCTCTTCTTCAAGGAGGGTCAGCTACACACTTTTGTTTACATGAAACCTACAAATAAGCAACAGCAGTTACATATTGACAGTTACCATCATTTCTATGTCAAAAGTTCTGTCCTACACAGCCTTAGCATTTGAGGAAAATGTGTTTGTTCAGACACAAATTCTTTGTACCAATACACTGCCAGTCTACATCTACAACTGCATCTACATCTACATTAATACTCTGCAAGCCACTGTGTGGTGCATGGTGGACTGCTAGCCATTTTCTTTCCTTTTCCACTCACAAATAGAGCAAGGGGAAAAGAACTGTCTCTATGTCACTGTATGAGCCCTAATTTCTCATATCTTATTTTCCTGGTCCTTATGCGCCATGGATGTTGGCAGCAGCAGAATCATTTGGCAGTCAGCTTCTCTAAATTTTCTCAGGAGTACTTCTCAAAAAGAATGTTGCCTTCCATCCAGGGATTTCCGTTTGATATCCCAAAGCATCTCCATAACACTTACATGTTGTTCAGACCTGCCAGGAACAAATCTAGCAGCCCACCTCTGATTTGTTTCGATATCATCCTTCAAACCAACCTGGTACAGATCGCAAATACTCAAGCAGTACTCAAGAATAGGTTGCCCTGTATGTGGTCTCCTTTACAGGTGAACCATTCTTTTCTAAAATTCTCCAAATAAACTTAAGTTGACCATTCACCTTCCCTACCACAGTTCTCACATGCTCATCCTATTTCATATCGCTTTGTAGTCTTATGACGTTATATTTAAACGACTTGACTGGGTCAAGCCAGACACTAGTAATACTGCATCTGATACAGGTTTGTTGTTTGTATTCATTGACACTGACTTACATTTTTTCACATTTAGAGCTAGCTGCCATTCATCACACCAATTAGAAATTTTGTTTAAATTGTCTTGTAACTTCCTACAGTTGCTTAACTTCAACAGCTTACCATATACCACAGCATCATCAGCAAAAAATTGCAAAATGTTCTGTCCACCCTGTTTGCTAAATCATTTATGTCTACAGAGAACAACAGCAGTCCTGTCACACTTCCCTGGGGCACTCCTGATGATATCATCATCTGTGATGAACACTCACCATGAAGGATAAGATACTGGGTGCTACGTACCTAAGAAGTCTTTGAGCCACTCACATATCTGTGAACTTTTTCCATATGCTTGTATCTTCGTTAACAACCTACAATGGGGCATCATGTAAAATGGTTTCTGGAAATCTATAAATGTGGAATTTGCCTGTTGCCATTCATTTGTAGTTCACAGTATATCATGTGAGAAAAGGTGAAGCTGAGTTTTGCATGAGTGATTCTTCCTAAAACCATGCTGATTTGTGGACATAAGTTTCTCCATCTCAAGGAAAGTTTAATATATTTGAACTGAGAATATATTCAAGGATTAGGGATATTGGTCAGTAATTTTGCAGGTCCGTTCCTTTACCCTTCTTATATACTGGGGTCATCTGTCCTTTTGTTCAGTCACTTGGAACTTTGTGCTGGGTGAGAGATTCATGACAAATGCAGGCTAGGCAAGGGGCCAGTACCATAGAGTACTCTTTATGAGACTGGATGGGGATTACACTTGGACCAGGTGGTTTATTTACTTTTCAATCTTTCAGTTATTTCTGTCTGCCAGGGGAGCTTATTACTATATCATCCATATGGGAGTTTGTCTGATGGTCAAATGACAGGATCTTTGTGAAATTCTCCTGTGTGAACAATTTCTTGAATGTGAAATTTAAAACTTCGGCTTTAATTTCGCTGTCCTCATCTGTCACACCAGACTGGTCAACAGTGGACTGAATGGAAACCTTAGACCCATTTATTGATGTTGCATAGGACCAGAATTTTCTTGGGTTCACTGTCAGATCTTCTGCTTAGGTGATGGTGGTAGTAGCTGTATGCTTAGCATATAGGTATTTTTACAGATGCACAAGTCTCTACAAAGCTTCACTTGTTATCATCTGTGCATTCTTTTTTTTAACCAAGAGTGCAACAGCCTCTGTTTCCTCAGAGGAATTTCCTTATTAAACTGTGGTGGATGTTTTCCACCCTTTGTCCACTTACTAGGCACATAACTCTCTAAACGATGATTTACAATCTGCTTAAATTTTGCATGTAATTCCTCTACATCCATCTTACTGGAACTAAGTGTTGTCAATTCACTGACTAAGTGAGATGCTAATAACCACTTATCTGCTCTATCTAATAGAAACACTCTGCTAACCTTCTTGACAAATTTATTTACTTTCATAATCATATTTGCTATAATGACATCATGGTCACTAATCCCCATTTGTATACTGACATTGTCAATAAGGGCCAGCCTATTTACAGCCACAAGGTCTAAGATATTTCAATTGTGTGTGGGTTGCCGTGTTAGCTGCTCAAGACAGTTTTCAGAAAATGTGTTCAAAAGTAGTTCACATGACTGTCAGTCTGTACACCCTTCAATGAATCCATAGACATCCTAGTCTATACTCAGTAACTTAAAGTCACCTCCAACTGGTATTGCATGATCTGGGTATTTATGCACTATTGACCATAGGTGAAGACTGCATGGGGGACGCAGCCTTCTGCCAAATCCCATGATGCACTTTGCCAATAGATTCAGTGTGCTATCTGATGCTGAGGGGATGGTGGGAGGTGGGAGGGGGGGGGGGGGGGGAGGCTGAGCTGGATCTGAGTGCACCTTCTGCCATGATAGAGGTTGCTCTTTCAGTAAGGTCTAGAGAGGCACGTGGGGGTAGGGGTTTGTTAGTTATTGGGAGCGCCAATGTTAGGCAGTTCATGGAGCCCCTCAGGAACATAGAGGCTATGGCAGGGAAGAAGTCCAACATATTCACTCGGTGTGCTTGCTGGGGGGCCTTGCCAGGGATGTGCAAGAGACTCTTCTGGCAGCTATCGAGTGTGCGGGGTGTAGCCAGCTGCAGATTGTTGCACATGTTGGCACTAACGATGCCTGTTGTCAGGGTTCTGAGGAAATCCTTGGGTCCTTTCAATGGCTGCCTAAATTGGTGAAGGCAGCCTCCATCTCTAGAGGAGTGAAAGCCAAGCTGATGATCTGCAGCATCTTACCCAAGGTGGTTTGGAGTCAAGTTGAGAATGTAAACCAGAGACTATGTTGACTCTGTTACGAAAATGCTTGTAGATTCCTTGACTTACGCTATGGGGTGGAAGGTTGTAGGATGCCCCTCAATAGATCAGGGGGGCACTACACACAGGAATCAGTTACATGGGTAGCACAGTACTTGTGGTGTGCACATGGGGGTGTTTTAGATTAGGTTCCTCCCCACGGGAAAGAAACCTTGGCCTGAAAAATTACCAGTTCATGACACTGATATGTGTCACTCCAAAGGATTTAAATAAGCTAATTCTCATGTTAGTAAATTGTCAAAGTGTTTCTAGCAAGATCCCTGAGTTACTCTCTGAAATAAACAGTAGCAATGCCAATATTGTATTAGGTATCGAAAGCAGTGAAATTTTGAACTTTTATTGGACAATGTTTAGGATGGATAGTAGTGATGCTATGGGAAGTTGTGTGTTCATTGCAGTTAAATCTGTTTAAATGCAGCTGAGATCGATACTGAGTCGGACTGTGAAATTTTCTGGATAAAGCTGTCAATCAGACAAGGATTGACCATTGTATTAGGATGTTTTTATAGACCACCAGCATTCGCAACAAATGTCAGAATGTTCCAGGGAAAATCTTGAGTACATAGGAAATAAATATCCAAATTATCCATTAGTTATAGGTGGAGACTTTAACCTAGCATCCACTGACTGGGAAAATGCCACATTTATCACAAGCGCTAGAAGCAAAGACTCTTGTGAAGTTATTCTAGAAGCGCTCTCAACATACAACCTTGAGCAATTGGTTAGAAAACCAACCTGAGATGGGAACATATTAGATATCTTGACGACAAACAAACCTGATCTTTTTGAAGAAGTTAATCTAGAAGAAGGTATTAGTGACCATAATGTCACTGTGGCTTCTATGTAAGTGGAAGTTAAAAAAACTGTGTATAGTTTCCTTGTTTGGGAAAGTAAAAAAAAAATTATCATTAATGAATATCTTCATAGTCAGCTCCAAGCATTCACCACAGGACACAAATATATTAAGCATCTTTGGTTGGAATTTAAAGGTATTGTCCACCATGTGCTAGAGAAGCATGTGCCTAGCAAAAGTATAGGGGAGGAAAAGGATCCACCTTGGTACAACAAACATATAAGAAAGTTGCAGAGAAAGCAGAGAATTTTGCACAGTCATTTTAAACGTAGTCACTGACAAACGTAGTCATTGACAAACAGAAATTATGCAAAATGAAAGCAGCTGTCAATTCTTTTAATGAATTTGAAAGCAGTATTTTATCTGCAGATTCTAAAAATAACCCCCAAAAATTTTGCTCATATGTAAAATCTATGAACACTACAAATAATTCAATACCTTCTCTTGCTGACAGTACGGGAAAAGTAACAGATGATGATAAACAGAAGGTCGAAATTCTAAACCTAACTTTCAAAAACTCATTTACAGTAGATGACTGCAGCACCATTCCCCCATTCAATAATTGAACAAACACAAGGATGGCTGAGATAGTGTTTAGTGTGTCTGGGATTGTAAAACAGATAAGATCCTTAGACGCCAGGAAGGCATCTGTCCCAGACGGTATCCTGGTAAGATTATATGTTGACTATGCTAAAAATATAGCACCATTCTTATCCATAATCTATCAGAGATGCCCAGGTTATAGCAATCTATAAAAAGGGTAGAAAATCGGATTCACATGATTACCGGCCAATTTCACTGACATCGATTTATTGTAGAATCATGGCACATATTTTGTGTTCAGACATAATGACTTTGTTAGACTCTGTGAAGCTCATCTGCAGAAACCAGCTCAGTTTTAGGAAACAGTTGTCATGCGAGACACAGCTTGCCATCTTTGTGCATGATATACAACAGGCTCTAGATAGCAGGTCCCAGGTTGATGCCATATATCTCGAATTTTGAAAGGTGTTCAACTCAGTTCCACACTCTCACTTGCTCCAAAAAGTGCTTGCTTATGGTCTATCCAATGACATGCAGTTGCATAAAAGGTTTTCTGACAGACAGAGAGCAGTATGTCATCCTGAACGGGGTGACTTCAGCAGAAACAAGCTTAACTTCAGGTGTGCCCCAAGGCAGCATAATAGGTCCACTGCTTTTTACAATTTACATATATGATCTGGTTGATGCTATTGACAGCAGCATTAGACTGTTTGCTGATGATGCTGTAGTCTACAGGAAAGTAGTATCACATGAAAGTTGTGAAGAAATCAACGAGGTCTTCCAGAATATAAATGCATGGTGTAATGACTGGCAGTTATCTCTCAATATTATTAAGTGCAACCTACTGCATATAACAATGTGAAACTCCCCATGAACGTATGAGTACAAAATAAATGACCAGTCTTTGGAAACGGTAACATCCATCAAGTATCTGGGTTTGACTATTCAAAATGATCTCAAATTGAATGATCAGATTACACAAGTAATGGGCAAGGCAAACTCTAGATTGCACTTTATTGGTAGAATCCTGAAGCGATGAAGTCCTTCAACAAAGAAATTGCTTACAATATGTTTGTTCATCCAGTCTTAGGGTATTGTTCATCTGTATGGGACCCTTACCAGTTAGGTCTGATTCAAGATATTGAGAAGGACCAAAGAAGAGTGGCAAGATTCGAGACTGGTACATTTAGCCATCATTAGAGCATCACAAATCTCATAGATAGTTTGAAGTGGGATACACATGCAGGTATATGACACACTAAATGGAAGGGGCTGCTCAGTGAAGTTCAAAATCTGGTCTTCGCCAAGGATGTAGCGCAAATGTTATTACCACAAGCTTTCAAATTGCACAATGATCACCATTCGAAGATAAGGGAAATTAGAGCTCATTAGAGCTCGTACTGAGGTGTTTAGACAGTTGTGTTTCCCTCGTGTGATCTGCGAGTGGAACAGAGGGGGGAATACACTTTGGCACGAATAGTGCTCTCCACCACACACCGGTTGGTGGTTAGCAGAGTATATATTATGTAGAGGCAGGTGTAGACAGACCTTTTTTGAATGGCTCTAGAAATAACTAACTTGGTTTCACCTACACCTGTTATGTGTGACCAGATAACTTCACTGTCACTCTCAACTTTGGCGTCAATAGATACAAAATTTTTGTCAACTGCAATGAATACTCCCCCTCCTATGGCTTCTAATCTGCGTTTCCATAACTTGTGAAATATCTCAGAGCTTTCCACCTCAGGTTTCAGCCAGCTCTCGCTCCCCAAAATAATTTGAGTGTGAGAACTTTCCTGGAGAGCAATTTTGTAGGTGGCGAAAGTGACAAGACATGGTACTGAAAGACACTAAATGCCTTTGCTAAATAGTATGTAGGCCAGCCAGTTTAGAAACCTGCTCATGATGAAAATATATTAGACATGGTGGCAACAGATAGACATGACCTCCTTGTCGATGACCATATTGAAATTGGGATCACTAATCATGAGATAATTGTAGCAGCAATAATTAATAAAGTAGGATGGGCATTTGAAACAAGTAGGAAACTTAACATGTTCAGTAAGTTAGATAAACAAATAATCACGTCATATCTCAAAGAGGAGTGATATGAAGCTCTCGGCAAAATCATGCAGAAAAACTGTGTCTCAAATTTAAAAGAACTGTTGATCCTGCACTGGACAGAAACATATATGGTAGAATAGTTCATGATGAGAAGTACCTCCCATGGTTTAGAGTCATTGTCAAAAAACTCCCAAAGAAGCAGTGACTACTAGGTATAAAATAAGAAGGAGGGCTTGAGATAGCAAGATGCTGAATGGAATACATTTGTCTGTGAAAAATTCAGTGACTACCATAGCAGATTGTTATTGAATGATCTCTCACTAAACCCAAATAAATAGTGGTCCTATGAAAAGGGCATCAGTGGTTAACAGAATGTGTGCAGAGGTGAATCTACAAAGGTGCTATAGTGATCATGGCATCTACATTAATTCTGATGGACAAGCAGCTCTGAAATCCCTATCAGCCCTGCAAAGACATCCAAGATCGTTGTAGAATGGCATGAAGCCATTTGGAGACAAAGTGAAAGCAACAGTAAAAACCTGCTGTAGGTCCCTGGTCACTCAGGAATTGGTGGCAACGAACAACCGATAGGCTTGCCAGGTTAGGTGAAATGACTCCATTTGCATGATCACAACTTATCTTATTCATCACTAAGGTGATGATACAATCAAAACTACTTGGATCGATTAGGAGGCAGCAGGCAGAATATTTGGCTAAGATCCAAGCTAATAATACCAAAGTTACGTTTCAAGAGGAATTCTGTATTCCTGGGCTTGAACCTGTTCTTCCGAACATTCTACATTGCTTACCGATGCCACTGTTTAATCCCGACAGAGCGGCAACCTGGTTCAAAATTGCAGACAAAGTATTCGACCATTACAAACTCTACAAGTCAACCAGGTTTCTGTGCCTCATCACCCACCTGCACGACCAGGAGGTCTTGATTTCTGACCTGGTCGACTCCCCGGACTCATCTACCCGGTACACTCTAGCCAAAAAGACAGTTCTACCTTGGCTTGCATGCTCAACTGAGGCAGCAATATGGCAAGTGCTCCACGTCAACCAATTAGGCAATGACAAACCTTCACAGCTCTCAAGACAGCTACGTGCTCTGGTCAGTGCTGATCTACTCTCTGACACCGCTCTCGTCGCCATCTGGTCAGATAAACTATCTCCGAACCTGTCAAGCAAAGAATGACAATTGCTGACAAGCTACATGATGTATCACTGCTCTATTTCACCAGCCACAGCCTACCTGACAAGTCTCAGGTTCAGGCTCATCGACCTGTGAGCGGACGCAGCCAGGGCCGCACTGTGCCGACCATTCCGCTCACTCTGGGAGGCAGTAAACAAGCTACTGGGACGTCACCAGCTCCGCCCTCGGTCATGGACCCTCCTGCAACTGAGCCTGCTGTGGCCACCGTACCTCGGCCACCACCACTGGCAACAAACGTTCTGCAGGAAATGCAATTGCACTACCCATACTGTTACTTCCACACACGGTTTGGTGAGGCAGCACAGAACTGCAGACCACCCTGCTACTTCCCAAACACCAATCTCAGGTAGGTCTGGGTGTCACCTCGTGCACACAACATGACAGGCAACCCCCAGTGCTCCATTCTGTCCCGGAAAGACCGCATAAATGAGGATGACTTTACATTAAAGTCATTTCGTCGGGATACCTTTTCCTAGTGGACACGGCCGCCGATGTTTCGCTGCTGCCTACGTCCTTGGCATCGTTGAACATCCACCCTCATCATACTTCACTGCAGGCCATGAATTCTACTAAACTACAATGCTTGGGTTCAACTTCCCACTTCATCTCACTCTCTGCAAACTGCAAACTCAAGTGGACTTTTTTAGTGTGCGAAATTGACGAACCTATACTAGGCATTGACTTCTTGTGACTCTACAAACTTTCACTGGACCTAGTGCGAAACACAATGTTTCATCACTCGTCCAACACTCACTTCCCCTGTGCTCCGTCGAGCAAACCCCTCCGTGACACATCGGTCCGGGCTCATCTCATCCGTACATGCTTGTCTCTGTCGATGACGTTAGAAGAACAACTCACAAGTGCCTTGTCAAGCTTGAAAACGTCACTCGCCTACACAAGGAAAACTTCAAGCTCTCCCTCCAGCTCCACAAAACTCAGCTCCAGCTCTACAATGCAGCAAAAAAATTACAGACACTACAGCAAGGACATAGCAAGGTCAGTAAGTGTGCTGAATCTGGTTGCAAACCCAGCAATCAAGCCTCCATGTGTGTACCTCCCACTACCCCTCACAACTGTGCTATCAAGACTGTCATAACATGTACTGGCAGCATCGCAGGGCCACACCCTCGTAACACAGCAGTGTTTGACACTTGGGCGCACACAAGTGCGCATGCGCGACAAGCGTCCCATGTTTCCAAACTGATGGCTCCTACCCCACCCCTCGTGGACAGCATCTCAAACTATGCAACTTCGGCTCCTGTGCACTGCTGTGCAATCGCCACTGACAACACAAACAGTGCACTCACGCCAAATGTTTCGCCCGTGACTGTGCTGCCGCTGGCTGCGCCCTCAGGCAATGGACTCACCAATGCCTCACGAGCTCTACTGAGCTCGTCCGACCATGGTGCCACTGCTTTGGGCCAGCAGCCATCTTGTCACGTTGACTCCTGGGACACTTCGCCGCCTCAGCTCCCATCGGATATGACGAGTGGCTCCGAACATCAGGACCACGCCTTGCCTGCCCCGCCCGCCACAAATTGTAAACAAACAGCCTCCCGTGCCACTGGAAACATTTCCGTCATCACCAATGGCATGGTTCACAAGCTTTGCCTCACACCTGGTCCCCGATCTTCAATAAACCACATTGACTTTGTCCCGAGCGCCTCTCTGTCCTTAAAAATCAGATTTCTGAACTACTAAGCTCTTGTGTCATTGAACCCTCTGCCAGTAGCTGGTCTACGCCCATACATATGACACCGAAGAAAGACGGGTCCTGGCACATGTGCAGAGACTACCATCGACTAAACGCATGAACAATTATGGACACCTACTCCATACCGAACATTACTGGCTTCATCAGTTCCCTCACAGGTGCGACCACGTTCTCTGTCATTGATTGCAAACGGGCCTACCACCAGATCCTCATGGCACCTGAAGAATCGAGAAGACAGCAATCACCAACCTGATCAGGTTATTTCAGTTTCAATTCATGACCTTCGGTCTGAAAAACGCAACCCAGACCTGGCAACGCTTCATCAACAAACTGCTATTTGACCTAAAATTCTGCTTTGCATATCTTGATGCCATTCTTGTGTTCAGCTCCTCTGTCGAGGACAACATTCGGCATGTGCAAACTGTTATGAACACTCTTGTGGACGCAGGCATCAAGATGAACCAGGACAAATTACAGCTACATCAACCCGCTGTCACTTTTCTTGGTTTTTGGGTCTCTGCCGATGGTATTTCACCGTCCCATGAGAAAGTAAAAACAATACTAAACCTACCCAGACCTTCATCATTCAAAGAGCTCCGGTGCTTTCTGGTGAAGGTTAATTATTATCACCGACATCGACCTCGGGCTGTGGAGATTCAGGCTCCACTGACAGACGCCTTGGAAGGCACCAAGACTTCTGGATTTTGGTCCGTTCCATGGACACCTGCTGTGACTGACTCTTTCACTGCTCTCAGAAATCTTCTTGCCGAGGCCTTCACCATCACACATCCTCATCCCAATGCTCAGCTTTTCATCACCACAGAGACAAGCGATACTCCATTGGCGCTGTCCTTAGCCAGGCAATCGATGGTCAAACTTCGCCTCTACAGTTCTTGCGCAATCTCACCAATGCACAACGGAAATATTCTGCATTTGAAGGGAGTTGCTCGCGGTCTATGAGGGATGTTCTATGTTTTAACGGACAAACCCCTGGCTGCGGCCATTACAAACCCTCCAGCTGACCCGCCTCCTTGCCGCTTCAGATACATGGACTTCATATCTCAGTTCAATACCGATGTCAGACACATAAAGGGTGCTGATAATATAGTTGCTGATTTCCTTTCATGAGTCAACATCATCCATTTGCTGTTAGACCTCTCTGAACTACCTAACCTCCAACCCATCGTGAGGAGACACAAAACCTGATTTCAGACTCTACCTCTTCTCTACACTTCGTCCGCACCACCTTCCCTGGCATTTCTGGCGAGATCTGGTGCGACAATAGTATGGGCACGTTATGCCCCCTCATCCCCACCATGCTCCATCGAGCTAGTTGAGTGCTCGCACCACACTTGCAAGGCGGCTCTTCAATGCCATGACTCTCAATGGATGGAGGCCCTTCCCCTTGTGGTACTCCGCATTCATGCGACCTATAAGGAAGACCTCAAAAGCAGAATAGCCGAGTTCATATATGGCTAGAACATTGTTCTCCCTGGAGAACTTGTAAGCCCTTCCGCTTCTCTCCCTCAGTCTGACTTACCTTCCTTCGTGGACAGTGTCAGATGCCACTTCATCGACCTTCATATCCCTCCGACCGCCACTCCCACCCTAAGGTTCTTGTCCCGAAACCTCTGGACAATTGCGAGTACGTCATGCTCCGAGGTGACACTGTCCGTGCTCCTCTCCAACCTCTATATACTGGCCCGTACCAAGTTCTCTGGTGCTCAGCCAACACCTATGACATTTAGATGAAAGATTCAGCTGTTACAGTCTCTCTCAACAGACTTAAGCCTGCTCATGTCAAGCCTTCTTCTACTCTCCTTCAGGCCATGGCCACGCCACTCGCTATCGTGGCTCATGACACTCTGACCACTCCCATCATATTGGACTTACACACTCGGTTGAGTGTCTTCCAGCTCCAGTCGTCAAGCACTCCTCCGACCTTGCCCTCTACTCTGGTCTCATGCACTCCCTCGAGTGACCACATGATCCCCACATCAAGCTTACCCACGATCATGCCCTTGCCGCTGGGCCCTTCGCTGGTCCCTTCGACATCTCCACCGTTACCTGCCTCACCCTGTCGAGGTTTCTCATCTCCCCCCCCCATCTTGAGCATGCCCTCGCTCGAGATGTTTGTGCATTCCCCCACGGATGTAATCCATGACATCTCAATAATACTGCATGATTATACACTGTTAGTTGTGTGTTTATCTTCATCCAGTGCTCATGTCACAACCTCTGCCATTCCCTGCTACCTGGTGAGATGTGTTTCCTTCCTGCCCGACGTCAACCTGGACATGCCTGGTGTGTTCGCCATGCCCACCAGAGATGTGAGCCTCATCGCTGCATTCCAGCCGCAAACTGCCGGCCTACCTGTCGCCGCATGACCAGCATGCCCAGTACGACACCTGGCTAACCGTGGTCCGGCTCCAGTGGACCACTCCTGCCAACGTTGTAGTTCCCCCCCCCCCCCCCCCCCCCCCTCCCCGGCCTCTCAAGAGTACTCCACACTGCCCCCAGTATGACGCCTGGCTAATGGCTAACTGTGGTCCGGCTCCCATGGACCAATCCCCCCCCACTCTGGCCTCTCAAGAGTACTCCATACTGCTAGGGGGGGGGGGGGGGGGGGGACCTATGTGGCACTGATGAAATCGACTCCAACATCGATGCATCCATCTTTGAACTAAGCTATGCATTATCTTTTTTTCTGTTCCGCCATGTCAGTTCTTTGTGAGCCTTACTTGTGTAAAGTGGTGAATAAATGAACTACAGTCTAATGGGGGTAGTTTGGTGTAACTAATCTGAACATCTCCCTCAAGCTGAACAGCTCTGTGCACAATTACACAACAAGAAATGGCAATAACATTCATGTCTCATATGCCAAAACATCAGCCTGCCAGAAGAGTGTCCTTCATAGAAGCACACAATTATGTAACCACCTTCCTAACAACATCAAGTTGGAAAAGCAAGACAGCTTCTTAAAAACAATTTGAAGGGATAGGAAATACAATAATCACAAAGATGTGTGTGTGTGTGAGTTACACTTGCATGAGTGTGTGTGTGTGTGTGTGTGTGTGTGTGTGTGTGTGTGTGTGTGTGTGTGTGTGGTGTGTATGGTGCCTATTCTGATTAAGACCTGTTTGGCCATAAGCTTTGTTTGAGAGTCTTTTCATTGTGCCTAACTGCAACTCAGCATTTCCACTGTAAGTTGAGTAACAACTATCCTTCTCATAATATTGTCAATATTCTATCCTGGATTTTCAATTGCTTAAAGATCACATAGACTCATTTATAGTTAAAATAAGTAGCAGACTTTGTTTCATTGGCAGAATATTGGGAAAATTCAGACAGAACTAATAGCAGGTGTCAAATGTATGCAAATAAGGGCAGAACAGACTGTCACTGCTTTCTGTTTCAATACCACAACACCTTGGGACTCTGTATGCTATTTCAATCTCATCTTCACTCCCCCTAAGATATATAACATTAGTAATTTATACTTATTTAAACTGCTGCTTTGACATTGTTTACACTGTGTGTCGCCAGTATATAGAATGAAGAAACCAATTCAATTAAAAACTAGTGTACCGACACACAACACAAACTTCAGACACATGGTAGGAATAATTTTGCCATTGTAATATGGAATATTTAATGATTAAAGTTACAATATTTCCAAGTCATTGAGAGACAGCTATTTTTAGGTTTTAAGCCAGAAATTGTTTATATCCCTAATAAAAATATAACACAATGATTTTTCAGTCTGCATTAAGAATCTCATATTTTATTGGTGTTAGTTAACAGAACTGTTATTACCACCATATAAAAATGTAAAATTTTACCAATACACAATTTAATTAAGTGAATCTAGACCTTTTATTCAATAAAATTAATCACTCTGTTCCCCTGAAAATGATAGAATGATATTCCTTTAAGTCAATAAAATAACATATGCAAATTAACAAAATATATTGTTGAAATGATAAAACATTTAATTTATAGACTTAGTAGAAACAGGTTCTTTCCTGTGATGTATGAAATTATTCATTTTTATTCCCTGTAAATTTCTATGTAATTTTGGAAGATGCATGTAAAAACTGTAATTGTATAAATCCAAAATTCAATATGTAACACTCACAGTAATTGTTTAAAACCATATAAACAGAGGCAATTTTTACGCTGCCATATGTCTGTCTTAGGTCAATCTTAGACCAAATTTTGTGTCAACAGCATGTAGTCAGACTTTGTAAGTTTTGCATTTGCCACCGGACATCTAGTGTGCAAAATAAAATCTATTGTAAACATGAAGCACTGAAACTTATTCTAACTGTTACATAAATTCCATGTGATGATGCAGTAACATCAAAATGAACCTACGGCAGCATCAAGAAGCAGCACCCTGGATTACACGAGATATGTGTATATTTGGAGGAGAATATGTGCATTAAGACGTGATATACTGAAAATTGTTTTTCTTTTGTTAAACAATGATACACATCCCAAACTTTGCCAAAAACATTTTTACCATGTTTTATTGCAGGATGACTCACAGTAGAATGTTACATTAATGTTGAAAAACCTGAATTTACAGTCTCTTGAACATAGAAGCAATTATACTGTGAAAACTTACTTACATAGTTTCAAGATTGTGTGTTAAAAGAAGGAGCTACAGATATTCTTCAGCTCCCTACACATCACTCCCAAAGGGTTTGTAAAGAAAAGAATAAACTAATTATAGCATTCACAGATGTATTTAAACAATCATTCTTCCTGCATTGCATATATATTGTGAATGGTAAGAAATGCTAACATATGGTACCATGCTAAGTACCTTCTGCCATACACAGTGGTTTGCAGTACATATTTGTAGATAAAGATGTAGTGGTCAACTTTCTTCTTGCTGTCTACTGTCTAATATACTCATATTTTCTTTATTGAAGTGTTATTTACACATTCTTGATATACTGTCAGTTGTATCAGTAAGCAACACAACCAGAAAAATTATTTGCTTTAGACTTCTTAAAAAAAAGATGTATAAAAGTTCAAATCACATAAAATATGGAATGTGAAATGATAAAAAATAAAAAACTGTGTTCACAATCTGTGTGTGTGTGGAGGGGGGAGGGGGGGGGGGCGCACAGTATTACCAATTCAGGACTGAATTTATGTCTATTTAAAACATAACATCATTATGAAATGATAACTTGCTTCTCACCATATAGTAGATAGGCACAACAAAAAGACTGTCACAAATAAGCTTTCGGCCAATAAGGCCTCTGTCAAAGGCTGAAAGCTTATTTGTGGCATTCTTTTTGTTGTACTTATTTATGACACAGCATCTCCACTATATGGTGAGTAGCAACTACCCTTTTCATAATATTGTTATATTCTATCTTGGATTTTCCATTGTTTGATTAAAGGATAACATCAACTTTTACTTTTAGCATCTGATGCGCACCATTCGTGAGCTTGCTGACTGTGTGCCAGGGGTAAGGGGCTGCCTAAATTTTAAAGTTTCACTTTATACCATTCATTAGCTGTTATAGAGAAATATATTTTGTAAATGTTCCTTAATCAATGTTTTATGTACATTTTCTGATTTCATCTTCACCTTAATGATGGTATTTGACACGTAAGCTGGCAACGGTAGACAAAATAAAGGTGTGACTGCCAACTAAAGATAATCGTTTTTTTTTTCCCTGAAGTGTCATTTGATGCACATGTCCTGAATTCCTGGTTAACTGATTCATATAGCTCCAAAACTAATGCCAAATGTCCAGCAATCCCTAAATCAAAGCAGAATTTGTTTCGTGTCATCAATTTTGTAGAATGTTACCTATAAATGTTGCAATTCACCAATTCTCTCTTGTGAATTCTGTGAAATTGAGCCTGACATCATATGCGCGAATCAGACCAGCAAATTTTGCTGGTTTCATTTATCATGTTTTTGATGAAGTTGGCAGCTATCACTATCTTTTTAATTTTCTCTCTTCTTAATCTCTGTAAGAAGCACTGGAATTTATCAAGAATACATGCTTTACTTCTTTCTGTGGGACTCTTCATGTCAAAAGTGTTAAAAAATTGTTTTCCCTCTAATTTTGTACATCAAATGTCAAGCATGCCCTCATAATTCAGAAATCATGTCTTACCATATACGTGAAGTAATTTCTTAAGTACACAGAAATCCCCATGAAGTATTTTACTTCTACCAACACTACTGATTGTTATATGAGCTCATGTATGTTTAGGCAAAGCATGTAATATTTCTCCCTCCAGCGCGAAGCAATTACAGAATGTTAATTCTACCCTATGTGCCATGTACATGTTTTTATGCAAGCCTTTGTGTTTAAATGCATCTAAAATATACTTTCACTTTTACCTTTAGTTTTAAGAATGTCATATCTTATAAATTTTTTACTTCAGATTATTGGCTTTGTAGGCAGCTTGTCATCCCCATCATTTGTGTTTTGTTTCCCTGATTCCCTAAAAATAAAATAAACAGTAGACACACAATTAACAATGTTCCAAAGAGAGAGAGAGAGAGAGAGAGAGAGAGAGAGAGAGAGAGAGAGAGAGAGAGAGAGAGAGAGAGGTGAAAAAATATTTCACAGTACAGATTTTTGATTTTAGGTCTTGGGAGCATTGTTTCTGGCATTTATTCCCTTGAAGACATCCCTTCATCATTTCTGGACAGGGATATCATACATAAAGAGTGCTGAGATCTCACTTTCAAGACTGAAGGTAAGGTTCATCTTGATTATAGTTTCAAAAGTATTTGTCAGTTTTAATTACACTCATAAAATTTTTTATGTATTTTAATTTTGTAGGAAACTCAGCTATTGCCAACAATAATACAAAATGTTAACAGAGGCATAGATCAGCAGGTTGCTGTTTCTGTTAATAAAATATCCTGTGAGTGGCTGCCAGTGTCTGATATTTCTCACCAGAAGAATGAAAATGGAAACATTACTGCAAATTGGTACTAGAATAAGTTGAAATTTTCTCATTTATGTTGTCTGATCCATCTTTATACCATCTGAGGGTTTGCAGTTTCACCACTGACAGTCTAATATTTTCAGCATTAATACTTATTTTGCCACTTACATTTTTTTTCTATTGCATCTAATTATTTGTAATTATACACATGTAGTCCTTCAAAGACGGAACACTGTTCAATTCCAGATACTTATTCAGGGTACTTCGTAAAGAATTTGAATAGGCTTCTGTGAGTAGTTATTCACAAATCACATTATTGTCAATTATAAGCTGAAGAAACTTGGAAATAAAGAACAAATACAAAAGAAATCATTATTTCATGTTAGCAGTTGGTTACTGTTCACTCAGAACATGTTTTATACATGAAAACATTCAATGTTGAGGAATTCTGGTTATTGGTGGATTTAATTCCCACAAACTAATTTCCATAAAATTAGTTTATAATAATATAAACTGAAGTTAATTTTCAAGCAATAAGACTAATCTGTGTTTGGTAATAAACATAGTCTTCACAAGTTTGAATAAAAAATACAGAATTAAAAAGTTAAAAACTGTGAGGAAGAAAAAAACAGATTTCTTGAATGTCCTGCAGAACATTTATTTATATTACTTCCCATAACATCACTTGTCACACACTAACTGTTTAGCATAATGAAAATATTCTGTATTAAAATGTTATAGATAGTGGGATCTGAATGAACTGCAATAGAATTTTGAGATATGCTATTGAATTTTATTAACAAAATTGCATATCTTATGAATAAAATGCACATTTATTTCTCAACAAAGTAAATGGAGGTGTTAGCTGTAAAAGAAACATGTGTAGTGACACAGCTACGTATAACAACATTCCCATTATTAGCCAAGTACTCTGTTAACCAACTGTTTCTGTGGAATAAGACTGAAAAAAAAAGAATCAAGATCTGCAGACTGCTTAAGAGACGTGCACATTCAAGTATACAAATTTTTGTGTGTTTGTTTCACTATATATACTGGGTGAGTCAAAAGTCCTTGGACACCTTCCTAAATTGGAAGATTAAAGGGAAAATTGAAATGTGATGATGGGAACATAGGTTTGATGTGAGGCCACAAATTTTGGAATGAATGTCATTCATGGCCACCATATTGAAATCCGTCATTTTGGATTCAAGTCTCTTTTTTTTTTCTTTTCTTTTTTTTATTATAAATGGGAAGGGCGGGGGTGTATGGCACATCAATTAACACTTGCTTGTGCTCTTGTGTTGAGTGGTGTAATTTGTTTTTGTCTATCTTGTACAGTTTAGAGGTTATTAATGTTCAAAGTTGGGAAATTACCTTCATACTGACTGTTACAACACATGTTCTACGTATTGTCCACCTCGCGCAATGCACAACTGTAGTCACCACAACCACTCTGACTGCACACGGAGGAGAGTGTCTCCAGCAATTTGGTCACAGGCATGTTGTATGCATTCATGCAGGTGTCTCAAATCACAGATGCTCTCAGCATACACTGTCTGTTTAAGATGTCCCCGTAGATAAAAATCAAGGGGCGTTAAGTCAGGGGATCTGGGTGACCACTGTACGGGACCACGGCAACCAATCCACTTCCCTGGCAGTTGTTCCTCCAACCATTCATGGACACCAGTGCCATAGTGTGGAGGGCCTCCATCGTGCTGAAAATAAGATGGGAAAATGCCGTCAGTGTTCAGTATGGAAGGGAACACAAGGTCCTGCAGCAGCATCAGATACTGTGGTGCAGTTAAGGTGTTGTAAATGAAAAATGGCCCAATGATGCGGGTGTCCCATATGCCACACCACACCATCACCTTCGCTGGACTAAGTTCTCGAATTGAGGCAACCCAGTTCGGATTTGCATCACTACAGTATCAACAATTATAATGATTAACCTCCCCGTTCAAAGTGAAATACGCCTCATCACTGAACGGTATGCCCTTGGCAAACGAAGGATCCACTTCATTTTGTTCAGTAGCCCACAGGTAGAACTCCAACTGGCAATCAGAACCCTCCTCATTAAGTCGATGTTGCATCTGCAGCTTATTGGTGTGCAATATCTGGACAATGGAGGACTGGCTTATTCCACACATTAGCGCCACACGACGGGTACTTTATTTAGGACTTTTAACAAACAAGGCAACGACCACAGTTGCAGTTTCCACATTGGTGGCAGTCCTTGGTTGCCAACTACATGCCTTATCGTGGACAGAGCCCGTCTCCCAGAATTTGGTGATCACATGAGTCACCGTGCTGTGCGATACCAGTTCTCTGTCTGGGTGCCATCTGATGTAGTCAGCTGCTATAGTTCGATAGCTGTGTTCCCCTGATATATGGATGATTTTTTATCTTCTGTTCATGTGTCAGACCCATTTTAGATCACCTGGAAGAAATAGAGATATGAGTCAGTATCAAGGTAACTTTGGACATTAGTAACTTCTAAGCTATACAAGATAGAGAAAAAAAATACACCACTCAATTACAGAGCTGAAGCAAGTGTTATTTGATGTGTCATACACCCTCCTTCCCATTAAAAAAAATGACTTATATCCAAAATGGCGGATTTCAAGATAGCGGCCATGAATGACATTCACTCCAAAAGTTGTGGTCTCACATCAAACCTTTGTTCCCATCATCACATTTCAATTTTCCGTTTAATCTTCCAACTTATGAAGGTTTCCAAGGACTTTTGACTCACCCTGTATTGTTCTGTGGATATTTAATCATTTTTATGTCTAAAGTTCCTTTGTAAGAATGGAAAATGACCATTGTAAGCCATAATAACAATAGTGTATAAATGTGCTGTTAGGCTGTAATTTTAGTAGTACTATCAAGACAGAAAATGTACTAACTCTGATTTATTAAATGAGGGGGAAAAGATTGAGAAACATTATTTGTCTATGATTTTGTTTTTGAAGGGTACCACATTAAATGAATAACCATGTGTGACATAAAAATGTGGTTGTCAAGTGGGCACACTACAGTATATTTTTACAAAAAAATGTACATTCGCACATTGTACACTTCTTAGCTGTATACATCATGGTGCTCATTTTTTTTCTCCGTGGTGTTACAAGTTTTATTCTTTAAACACTACACAACATGATAATCATTCAATTATAAACATTTTACAGTTTAGTGACATTAAAAATCATTTCAGTTGTGGATGCCACCAATTTAAAATAAAATCAGATGTACTTTTTTTTAATATTTTAGGTGTTGTGGAGCACTTCGCAGTAGACATGAAGATTTAAATATGACAAGAGCAAATTCATTAATTTTGGAAAACATCAGTCTTATTGCTGAAAAGGTAATTACAAATAATGTCCTTTGAACTAATGCACCACTTTGTTGACTTTTTCATGAACAAAAATCTTTTTTTATGTAGAGTAAATGTTTTGCACCTACTGTGTTCTTTTTTAAGCTAAACGTATAGTAAAATGTTGGACTTAAAATTAAATATATTGAGAGAGATTTTACAAGCTCACCATATGAGAGTGTGGATAGATGATAGACTAGGAAAAGTAATTAGCATTTTAAAGGGATGTCACAGTGATTACAAAAAGTTATGAATTTAAACATCAATATAATTCTAAACAGGAACTTGTAAAACTTATAATTATGAAGCAGAAACTGGAAACAGGGTAATGAAATAAAATAATTAAGTAGTTCCTACTGAGCTTAAGAAGAAACCTCGTAGACTCACAAGTTGCCCCCCCCCCCCCCCCCCCATACTTGATTAAGATAATTCTATTCTCCAAGGACTTTCAAATCAGAGCTCATGTTGGCTGGAACTGGTGACAAATGCTTGTGTTTGGTACATCCAATACATATGCTATTTCAGTCATATCACTGCAGACTACTAACAGTTACCATCATAACTTACCGACAAGCGTATCCTGTCTTTGCTCTATTGTCTTCTCAGTTCTTGTACTCACTTTTATTTATCTTCAACTCCTACACTACTGTCTGAACAGTACAGCAGAAATACCCATTTTCAACAATTTAAAATACTCTGGACAGCTAAATACACTCCAACATTCTCTAAATTGTTTTGTGTATCAGGAACCCCATTGCGAAAAAATCTTCCACCTAATATCAGAGAAATAAAGCCAAGAAACAGCAAATGGTCCACCTTCTATTAAAAGTGATTTCATTTTTATACGCTTTCCTGCAGTTCATTCTGATGAAACCCCACCAACCAATTCTGCCTCCCCATTTGCTCTATTTAAATTCTCTTCTTTCATAACAGCCATTTTCACTGTCCTTTCCATCACCACCTCTTCATTATCATTTCTGCTTCAAATAAGACAAAACACAGCTTTGAATATACTAGACTAACCAATATATCACTCTCACAGTCCTTTATTATTATTGTTATTCTAATATTAGCAGTAGTAGTGTTAGTTATCATTAGCACCTTTATTAATGTGAATTATTATTACTATAAAGTTTTGATGTAGTTTGTTGTGTTTTGTTCCTAGTTAGATGTAAGAGATGACCTCAAGGTTCTAATCAAGGTAGGTTAAATAAGCAATAAGTAAAATAAATAATAGCAGGCTTCCTTACGTATGAACATGTGATTGCCATAAATGACTAGTTTTGTGCATGCTTTTACATAGAATGACAAAGTACTTTCTTTCCTACATATTTCATGTCAAAGATTCTGCCCCCCCCCTCCCCTCCCTCTCTCTCTCTCTCTCTCTCTCTCTCTCTCTCTCTCTCTCTCTCTCTCTCTCTCTCTCTCTCTCTCTCTCTCTCTCCCTCTCTCTCTGTTTCTGTTCTACTCCTCTACCTCCCCCCTCATTCCTTCACCACTCTTCTCCACCCCTCTCTTTCTCTCTGCCACATGGTCTCTCCCCCCCCCCCTCTCTCTCTCTCTCTCTTTCCCTCCCCCCTTCACCCTTCCTCTCCCACTCTCTCTCTCTCTCTCTCTCTCTCTCTCTCTCTCTCTCTCTCTCTCTGGCACATGGTGAGAGAAAAAGAGAGAGAGACATAGAGAGAGAAAGAGAGAGAGCAATTGTATTTTCCTTTGGTTTTACCATTACTTAAAGTACAAAGCAAAAATGATGGAAATAGAATATTCACTGATGAAAGTCAATTTGTGCTACAGGGAATGAGACTATAAACAATGAGATGAAAAAAAGTAAGTATTATAGATAGAAGAGTTAAAAATTATTCATTTTTGTACTCCTTATTGGAGTACTGTAATACTCATTAGATAGTGTAGTTGCTTCATAATTTAATTTTGCCATAGCTTACCTGTTAATAACAGTGAAAAAGATCTTACTTTCTTGTTCTATTGTACTTAGATCATGAATTATAAAACAAGATATTTACTATTATACTTATGACAGATAAATAATTTATGATTCATTAATTATTTTGTAGAGGAAATTGTGCTGATCAGTATCAGTAGTAGAATCATCAAATCGCAGCATCCTATTTTTGAACCATTAGTTCCATAACTAATGATTGTACAGAACAGTTCAGATGAAATAAATCAGTACTTTATGAAAAAATTATTTGTGACTGTTGTAGATTGTTTCCACTAAATATCAACAAATAGTTTTCAAGTTGAATATTGATGACTGATGTGGTTCTATCCACATATAAACTAAGTTATCTTTTTAGTATATGTGACAGTTTGGAAAACAACAAACAATAATATTTTTTATAGTTTCTTTGGCTATTTTTGTATGTCCATTGCTTCCATTATTACCAGCAACCTTTGACTCACTGACCTGAATTTTGCTTGTGCACTAACAGCAGGCAGCTGATCATCTCTGATGGTGTGGTAATTCTTCACAACTGTGACAACTGAGACATCACCAAGACAGATAAAACAAATAAAACAATAAATAAACAAATGAAATTCTTGTAATTACATAACTCATATTTAAAATAATTACATATTTTCTTTGACAAATTACTAAGAACATTTCCTAACTCATGCACTGACTCTGTAATGAAAATACTAAGTAAAAACAAATTTCGTCTCTGCAAAAAACATACATTGTTGCTTATAACTAATCAACAAACCATAAGCATGTGGATTATCAGACCGACTATGTGACTGGACTGAAGAGTTTATAGCAAACAGAATACAGCATGTCATTTTGAATGGAGAGAAGTCTGCAGATGTAAATGTAACTTCAGGTGTGCCCTAGGAAAGTGTTGTAGGACCATCATTTTTCACAATATATACCGACAACCTTGTAGATAACATCGGAAGTTCCATGAGGCTTTTCACTCATGATGTAATTATATACAGATAGACCATGATGCTGCAAAATTGAAGTGGTAAGGAAGATCGGCAAATGATTGATGATTGGTGCAGCAAGTGGTAACTGACTGTCAGCATAAATGAATGTAATGTATTGCAAATTCATTTACAGAAAGACACTTTCTTCTGTGATTACACAACTGCTGAAAAATCACTGGAAGCACTTATTTCCATAAAATATCTACAAGTAGATGTATACAGTGATCTGAAGTGGAACAGCCACATAAAATTAAGTGCAAGTAATGCAGATGATAGACTGAGATTCACTAAGAGAATGCTCAGGAGCTGTAGTCTATTTATAATAGGAAGTAGATTACAAAACACCCATTCAACCAATACTTGAATGTTGCTTGTCAGTATGGAATCTATATGAGATAGGACTGATGGAGAAAATAGGGAAGATATAAAGAAGAACAGCATGTTTGTTACAGGTTCATTTAGTAAGGGCGGAATAATTATGGAGATGCTCAGCCAACTCTAGTGACAGATGCTGCAACAGAGTCATTCTGTATCACAGTATGGTGTACTGTTAAAGTTCTGAGAGTGTATGTTCTTAGAAGAGTCACCCAGTACATTGCTTCCTCCTCTGTATATCTCACAAAAGGATCATCAAGATAAAATTAGAGATTTGAGCCTACACAGAGGGGTACCAGCAATTGTCCTTCCCATGAACCATATGCAACTCAAACAGCAGGAAAAGGGGAAAGTGGCACTGGTACACAAGTACCTACCATCACACACCTTAAGGTGGCTTGTGGAGTATAGATGTAGATATAGAAGAGCCTTCCCTTTCACACCTTTCAATCAGGAGAACAGAGTGGATTAAAAACTACCTATTATTCTGAATTGATAATTGTTTTTGCATTATTAATTTTTCTGGTCATTTGTTCTTGTTTGAAATGACATACATAAGTCTTTGTAAGTTCAAGACTTCAACTCTTTAACAATTTGTACTCCCGTTGACACCCCCCCCCCCCCCCCCCCCTTCCAAGAACTGCAGACCTTGCCAAAATGGGGTGGCTTGCCTGACTCAATGATAGAGAAAGTCACATCAGAGGTGCAATCACAATGGAGAAGTACATATGGAGAAGCCAGACTAATATGTAGTACCTGAAGAGAGACAACAGACTTCTTAATAGTTGCAGGGTCAACAGTCTCAGTGACTGACTGATCTGGTCTCATAACATTAGCCAACATGACCTTGCTGTGCTCGGACTATGAACTGCTAAAAGTGTGGGAAAACTACGGCTGTTATTTTTCCCAAGGGCATGCAGTTCTACTACTTGGTTAAATGATGATGGTATACCCTTGGAGAAGGCATTGCAGAGGTAAAATAGTCCACCATTCAGATCTTGAGCAAGTACTACACAGGACGATATTGTCATCAGGAAAAGAAAAACTGTCATTCCATGGGTCAGAACATGGAATGTTACATTCCTTAATCAAGTAGGCAGGTTAGGGAATTTAAAAAGGAAAATGGATATGTTGAAATCAAATTACTGATGGTTAGGGACAGATATATTGCATCTATTTTTGGTAAAATTCATTTCTATTTTTTGCAAAATTTGCATCTATTTTTTTGAAATTCAAATCTATTTTTGTGAAATTTGTGACTATTTTTCTCAAAGTTTGCATCAATTTTTTGTTTCTAAATTATTAAACGCACAAATTTAAAAGGCTGTCAAACTACATAAGTGATGATAAACAAAGCATTAGTCCTTTGAAATTGACTGCAAAGAAGTGATGATTGGGAAGTTTTTGAGTGGAATGTTTTCTTTTGAAAAACTTCAACAGCTTTTTACCCCAAAATGGTCTTTGTTTTCTTTGTTTGGCTGTATTTAAGCTTCCAAAAAATGACTGTTCTATTGAAATGCAGCAGCTTTTTCACTGAATGCATCTCTTATTTAAGGTGTTTTTCAACATTATTTGTCTTTTCTTGCCCAATCACATGATCATGAAATCTACATAATATTAATTTCTACCTTTAATGAGCATTTATAGCCATTGTGACCCATGCTTGACAATACTACAGATAGAACTGAACATGCACTTATCATAGAAGTAGAACTGAAAGTAATTCTATTAGAACAACAAATGAGAATATAAGTTTAGTCAGAAAAATATGACAGATGTTTTTCCAATCACTATAGCTAGTGTGTGCACAATATAGTGGCAGCTGGATGTGAGTGTAAACAAACTAGAATTTTGACCACCAGAGTATAGAGGAGTGGTATAGGGAAACAAGCTCATCTTCCTCTCACAGGTCAGTCAGCCTATGCCCCCATTCTGCGAAGGCAGAACTGACAAACTGTCACAGCAATCACCAATTTCTTCTTGTGTGTAAGAGTCATACTTGAAATACATGATGGAACAATGATTAGTTGCTTCACTCATTTCAGAATAAGAAAATAAAACAATGAACAACGCACAACAGATGGTAACCTGGAATGACTACCACACAGTTGCTTGATGACATTGGTAGATGGTATTCGATGTAACCACCATTCAAAACATCTGCCAACTAATTTTCCACATTCAAAGCGTCCACATTATACCAAATTTTGAACCTGAGAAAACAAATAAATGTATGCCTTCCTGTGTCATAAAATGCAAGGGCACACAGTTGAGTACTAACTGCATTACATGGCATATATCTTAAATAGACCACACAAATTCCCATAATTGTCAATTGACAGTTGTTGTGTTTGTGCACTTTTTTATTCTGTAAACAGGTTCTGATGCATATTATCATCCAAACTGGGCTTCATCAGATGATGTAAAATATGAGTAACTGAAAATTGGTTACATTTTTGATATTAATACACACCAATAAAATAGTTCCTCTGGATACCGTTTTATAACATCTATTAGGTAATTTCACATTCTTGCATTTTGAGGTAGACTTCACATCTATTTCACATTTATTACAAAATGCAAGTTTTTCCACTCCCTAGTGACAATCAGAAGCAGAATGAACAGGAAATGTTGTCAGGTGAGTAAAGGGTTATAGATACAAAATAAAATAGGCATGATGTAGGGGCAGGTCTAATACTGAATAAGGAAACATGAATGTGGATAAGCTACTATGAACAACATAGTGAATGCCTTATCATAGCCAATTTGGAGGCACAGATCTAATATCAAGCCCAGTAGTACAAGCTTACCATAGATGATGATGAGACTGAAAGAATGTATGATGACATACAACAAACTATTCAAATAATTAAAGTGGAAGAAAATTTAATCGTGATGGGTGACTGGAATTTGATAGTAGGAAAAGGTAGGGAAAAAAAAGTAGTAGGAGACTCTGGACTGAGCAAAAGAAATGGAACAGTAATCTTCCTCAGAATTTTGTGCATAGCATAATTAATCATAGTTACCCATGGATTAAGAGTCATGAAAGAAAATTGTATTCATGGAAGAGCCCTGAAGACACTGGAAGATTTCAGGTTGATTATATAATGATAATACAGAGATTTTGGAACCAGATTTTAATTTGTAAAACATTTGCAGGGGCAGTGGTGGGCTCTTATCACAATTTATTGCTTATGAGCTGTAGATATAATTGAAGAGATTGCAAAAAGGTAGTAAATAACGGAGGTGGCTCTTGGGTATGTTGAATTATCCAGTGGTTATTGAGAGTTTCAAAGGGATAGTGTTCAGTAGAAGATGAATGGGTCACTTTGATAGCTGAAATAGTGAAGGCAACAAAGGATGAAACAGGTTAAAAGATAAGGCCTAGTAGAAACCTTTGAATGTCACAGGACATACTAAATTTACTTGATAAAGGAGCAAATATGAAAATGCTGCAAATGAAGCAGTCGAACAGCAATAGAAACATCTAAAAACTGAGATTGACAGGTAGTGAATAATGGTTAAGCAGGGATGGCTAGCGAACAAATGCAAGGCTATAGGAGCATGTATAAGTAGAGGAAAGATAGATGACATGTGTAGCAAACTAAAGAGACATTTGGAGAAATGAGAAGCAGCTGAATGTTAAGAACTCAGATGGAAATCAGTACTAAGCAAAGAAAGTAAAGATGAAAGGAAATTGTAAAGAGACTATGCAAGGAAAATGAACCTGAAGACAGTATTGTAGAAAGGCAAGTGGGAGTAGATGAAAATGAGTGGGGAGATCTGCTACTGTGAAAAATTAACAGGGCCCCTGGAGTTGATGACACTCCCTCAGAAGTATTCATATCCTTGGTGAGAGCCAGCCACGACAACACTATCCCATCTGGCGTGCAAGATGTGTGAGACTGGTAATGTACCCATAGATTTCAAGATGAATGTAATAATTCCAGTTATAAAGACAGTAGATGTGAATATTACTGAACTATCAGTTTAATAAGTCATGGTTACAAAATACTGACATGAATTATTTACAGAAGAAGTTGAAGTCTTGAGAGATCATTTTGGATTCCATAAAAAATGTAAGATCACGTGAGGCAATACTGATCCTATGGCTTGTCCAAGCTTAAATAAAGACAAACATAGTATTTTTAGACTTAGAGAAGGTTTTGACAATGTTAACTGTAATACACTCGTCAACATTCTCAAGATAGTGGGGTAAAAAAGCAGGGAGCAGAAGACTATTTATAACTTGTACAGAAACCAGACAGCAGCTGCAAGAGTCAGAGGACATGAAAAGGAAGCAGAAACTGAGAAGGGAATGAGACAATGTTGCAGCCTGTCCCAGATGTTATTTAATCTGTACATTAAGGAAACAGTGGTACTGCAGTGGTCTCTCACATGGCACTATCTTATGCTAGCCAATTTGTGGCTCATCTAAATGAATGCTTCCTAACCAACAGGATCTCAAACCCCTCACCTGATTCTGATTCATTGATGACATTTGCATGATCTGGTTCAAGGGTGAGGATGCCTTGTTTCACATTTCTCCAGAACCTCTACAACTTCTTCCCCATTTGCTCCACCTGCTCCCCCTCAACTCAACTAGTTGCCTTCTTTGCTGTCAACCTCCACCTCAAAAATGGCTCCATTTGTACCTCTGTCTACATCAAACCTACTGACCACCAACAAGCAACTTCCAACTCAAAGATGGCTACACTTGTAGTTCCATCCACATCAAACCTAGTAATTTCCAGGATCACTATATTGATATATCCATCCAAGTCAAACCTACCAACCACCAACAATACCTCCACTTTGACAGCTGCCACAATTCTACATCAAGAAGCACCTTTCATAAAGCCTAGGCACCTGTGAACATCCAATCTGTGGTGACACGCAATCCTTCTCCAAATCTGCCAAGGCTTCACTGAGGCCTTTTCGCATACTGAAATTTCCCCCATTCACCCTTGTCCAGAAACAGAGCACCCATGTCTTGTCTCCCAAGTCAGCTACTATACCCCCCATACCTACTATCTGACCATGACTGAGAACCACAGAGGGCTGGAGCAACTGAATAACATTCTGCTCCAAAGTTTTGTCTAGGTCTCATGGTGCCCTCAAATGAGAAATATCCTCTCCACTCCCCTCCTCACCGTCCCACAGTGTTGTTCTGACACCCACCCAACTGTGCAACATATTTTTATGTCCCTGTTTTACACCTGCTCCCAGCCCCTTACCATATGGCTCATATCCATGCAATAGGCACAGATGCATACACCCTCCCACTATCATCTACTCCACAGGTATGCAATCAAAGAGAGAGCCCCCTTTGAAAGCAGTTATGTGATCTACCAACTTTCAACTTAGCTGCAACCACTGTGCTACATTCCATGTGGGCATGGCAACTATTAAGTTGTCTGTCTACATGAACAGCCAGCACCAAACTGTTGCCAAGAGACAGCTGGATCATCTGGATCACCCAGTTGCTGATCATGCCATGCAACACTATATGCTAGATGTTAGCAACTGCTTCACAGCTTGCATGATCTAAATTCTTCCCACCACCACCAGCTTTTCTGAGTTGCAACATATCTTTTATTCGTATAATATCCCCAGCCTCAGTGCTTCATAGTCCCTGTTCTACATATGCTATCCCATTCCCTCCTCTCACGCTTATGCTGCACTTGCCTAATATCCCACCAGCACATCAGCAGAGCTGTTTTCCCTTCTCTCCTCTACATCTTCCCTCTTCCCCCATTCAGCACAACCTCCTCATGCTGCACCTGGCAGCCCCACCCTGTATCTACCACCTCTTTGCACACTCCCACTGTCAGCACTGGCAACTTCCCCACCCCTACACTGTTATCCCTCCCACTCCCTGCCCCTTGTCTCTTTTGTGCCCCACTACACACCTCAGCCAAGACTGCTGCTCACATCTGATGCAGTCAGGCCATATGTGAGTGAGTTGTTTTGTGTGAATGTATGTGGATCTTCTATTTCTGATGAAGAACGTAGTCTGATGGCTGCCTATACACATTATTCCTTTTCATTGCACCTGTCTGTGGCTCATGTGATGGGCAGGATTCTATCCTTTCCATATTGTTCTTATTCCAATTTGAGGTATTCCTTTCTACCAGAATCATTATTACAAATATTCCTCACTGTTATTAGAAAAAGAGAAGACCTAAGCATGCAAATATAGGAAAGTATTTTTAAGTACCCACAAACACCACAAAATGTTCCCATCTTACAAACATGTAGTTTCCTGTAATGGCTTGAAACTAATGATATGATATGATTTTCCTGCTCTCATTGTAGTGCAGCTATAAATAAACTCACTGTGTCAAATCTAAAACACTAGCCACTTGGTGGAAAACATGCTGTAAATTTTGATGTCCTTGTCCAAAAATTAATCACATGATACTTTTGTTATGTTTGACACTCCTATCTTCCATTGAAAGGAATGCTGCGATGAATATGAGTTCTATTTTCTATAGTTACCACACTTTAACAAATCAAATCACTCATTGAGATTGATTTGTAGTTTTGTTTTCCTCATAGTTAAAGACAGCCTCTGTGAGGTACATAAGATCTTACTATTCTGGATTATTATCTTACAAAATTAGACATTGTGATTTAGTCATTCACCATTTACACATCAAATACTAAAACAGTACAGAGTTTGTATTATTATTGTAATTCAGTTTCAGTTTTGCTTACACGTTCCATTTCATTCATACAAAATCTAACATAACTATAAAAACTTCAGTTCACTCACAGCTCATACTCACAAATCAGTCCCATATATGACTGATTTGTTTGTCACAAATTGACATATTCATTATTCATTTTGTTGTTCACCTAATGATTGAAATTATTTTTTATATTACTACTGATAATATTGTTAAAGATGAGAATGAATTACAATAGTTAATGGGTGCTAAAATTCATTAACTGTATCTTCTGTTTCCAAATTTTTAGTGCAAGTTTTTTTTAATGTTTTACTTCTGTAAAATTAATTATATTTAAGACATATTGATCTATAAGTGTGCATATTGTTCATTGTGTAGGGGAGCATTATAGGATTATGTGGTGAACCAGGGTCTGGTAAAACAGCACTTCTTATGGCTATACTAGGGCAGCTAAAGATAGCAAGTGGATCTGGACATATTACAAGGAATGGTTTTTGTGCATATGTGAAGCAAAACCCTTGGATGTGGGATGCAACTTTACGTGATAATATAGTATTCATGGAAGAATTTAAACGTGATAGGTGAGTAACATTCATGATGTTATTAGTTTATAAAGCTGCACTCATCCCTTTATAAGTAAAACACAAATCTTGATGAGAATTCTTTCATATCATGATGTTTACCCTAGGTGAAATTCCTTCTTCTATGAAAACTTAAGAAAGGGATTCAAAATAGACATAGTAACATCCAGCAGAATAAAATTTCTGCCATGACATATTGTTTTCTAATGAAGTACTTCTCATTGGCTATTTATCTTTCTTTCCAACAACAGGCAGATGTCTTTACATTAATTTCATACAAATGTGTATCATTTGATAGTTGCTAAAGTAACATTGTTAGCTGGGACATTTGATTATAATAGTAATTTTAGGATTTTCAGTTTACATGCAGTGCCTGTAACAAAAAATGGAATACATTTGTTTTGAAATTTTCAGAACAGATTGAATGTGTGATTAATTTTAGCAGTAGAGCCCCTTATTCATTATATCTTGAACCAATATCTTGAATCTGAACAACAAGACATTTTCAAGCAGAGTCATTTCAATAAACAGTAAGTTATATTTGCCACTGCTTTGTCCTGTAATTATTTCACCCATGAACATTAATGCTGCTTGACTGATTATCACTGCAGTTCTATTTAAATTGCAAACAAGTTACTGGCTTTGTTGTGGTTACTGGTAAGTAATCAGTAAAATCACTGCAAGCAACCAAGAGGTGACAGTCTGAAAGCACCAAATACAGAATTTATGACAGATATGAGAAGACATTTCAGCTAAATAGCAAGTAAAAATTCCTCAATTTTAATTTTACGTGTGCAGTATAGAAGCTCTTTTTAAATGTCAGAGTAAATGTCAAGCTGTTCAATTTTTTTAAATTTTCTTAAGAAGTTGGAGACACTGTTTCTGGATGTACCCTTATGGTTATATAAGTGGACATTTTATGTCATTCCATCACTAAATAATAAAGGAAGTCTTCCACACTAATAATTTGAATTCCACCATGTGGGCATACACTGTGGTAGCTTAAGATGATTTTTCCTGTTACGTATTGTATATAGAAATGTATGTAATACTGAAAAAACTGATGCTGATAATCTGCTGTGTATGACCAAAGAAAAAAAAAAAACAATCACATGATTTAATGCATTTTGTGATTAACGTCAATGCTTACTATATTTTGACTGTGATAATGAATTTATTCAAGTATAAGCACTGTCTTAATTCACAATTATTTGTTCTCTTTTTTTACGTACAATGGGATTTCTGATCCTACGGGTATGGTGGAGGCTGGGGGAACGGGGGCATCTTTAAATGCAGGCAGTTCTCAGTTCACTGCTTCCTTTTCCTACTGCTGCACTTTGTCTCAAATTCAGCATTATACATCATTAGTGTTGTATAATTACAGATTACATGAAAAGCTCAAACAAAAGTGCAACATGAAATGATCTAAAAATTGTCTATAGCTGATGATGAGCCCTTAGGACACAAAATGACATGTTACAAATAAAAGTGAATCTATAGCCTTTGTTTACATGATGTAGCATAACCTTTACTCACACAAAAATGCCTTCAGTATGAAGATGAAACGATCTAAAAATTGTCTATAGCTGATGATGAGCCCTTAGGACGCAAAATGACATGTTACAAATAAAAGTGAATCTATAGCCTTTTTTACATGATGTAGCATAACCATTACTCACACAAAAATGCCTTCAGTAATTGCACCTCTGCTGTATCTGGCTGAAAAGTTGGTGATGGAAACAATTTGCTAACAATTAATGCAATCCACACTGCACTTGCAGTTCACACACTTTATTTGCACTTGAATGTTGAATGAACTATGGTTTATGGGTAGATTGAGTCTCATCTACAGCAAGTACAGTACTGATAACTGGATAGCTGTGTACTACTCAGAGTGATGACCTCTAATATGATTTTTCAAGTGCAGTATCCTAACACTGAAGTGACACAAAAGTTAAAACATGACAAACAATTATTTAACACAGTCACTGATTAAGGGTCACAAATCACTGTCCTTGAAGTCTAACAGACATCCCAGGATGAAAACGATGTATGCAGTAAGTAGCTATTGGAAATAGTACAGTTTTCAGTTTGACTCTATTGTCATAGTGAGCATTATTGAAGCTTGCCATGATAATGGTTACACTTTCATGGTTGAATTAACTGTTTAAGACAGTCACTGAATTAATGAATAAACTTCCTGGTGCAAAATCAAGATAAGCTGCTGTACATTTACCAATTTAATATGTACTAAACCATCTGCAATACACTATGCTGTATATTCAGCCATAGACCCTGCTCTGTTCAAACTCACGGCAGACTGGCTTAAAATGGCTTCCAACTTATCTCTTTACAATAATTAGACATAGCTTTATCTACTGTTGTTAACCAGATTTTTACAAGTTACACCTATGATTTACATTTCTGAATAACTGAATAGTGGAAAGATATTGATTTTAGCTAGTATGCTTAGATACAGAAATCATTTCTATTAAATTACACTGACTAGACTGGGACATGAAGAGGCTTGCACAGGATAGAGTAGCATGGAGAGCTGCATCAAACCAGTCTCAGGACTGAAGACCACAACAACAACACTGACTAGCTTGCCAAAATGTGGTGTTCTGTTTCAGTAACAGTGTTTTCACTAAGAATGCTATTTACTTCCTTCCTATTTATTTTGTACCAATACTTTTGAAAATAGTAGAAAATTTTATGTACCAACAGATTTACAAACATTTCATCTGCACTGGAACACTGACAAACACTCAGTATCTCCATCTGAACAGGCATCAGAAGACCCAATGGCACCAACCGACTGCCATGTCATCCTCAGCTGATAGGTTGCACTGGATGTGGGTATGGAGCGGCATATGATAAGCACACTGCTCTCCCAGCCATTGTCAGTTTTCATGGACACAGCTGCTACTTCTCAGCCAAGTAGCTCCTCAATTGGCCTGACAAAAACTGAGTGCACCCTGCTTGCCAACAGCACTCAGCAGATCTGGACAGTCACCCATCTAAGAGTTAGCCCAGCCTGACAGTTCTTAACTTCAGAGATCTGACAGGAACTGGTGTTACCACTACAGAAAGTCTGTTAGCCTAAACACTTAGTATGGCTTCAGGAAAAACTCATGTCCACTGAAAGCTACTGAAAATGTTGTTTTGGTAATACACAATGGCTCTGAAGCAAAATCATCTGTTAGTGCCCTGCTGATTGATCTAAGCAAGGTGTTTGAGTCTTTGAGTAATCAGATTCCAACAGATGAACATAGGTGTTATGGCGTTACACTTATAGAATCATATCTTGACGATAGGAAGCAGAAGGTACACTTTAATGGCATGAGCTCTGAACTCCTAGATGTTTGAAGAGGCATGCCCCAAGGTTCTGTACTGGGATCCTTATTGTTTATAGCTTATATTACTGAGCTAGCTAGTGTCATGCCTATAAATCTTTTCTGTATGCTAATGACACCACTTTCACTGCAACTGGAAATGACATAGAGGACATAAAGGAACAAAGTGATACCAATCTAAGAATTTCACCAACGCACTGACTATTAGTCCTGCAAAGCTATTTGACCTGACGTGGTTGACATACTTCACAATATTGCAAAGGGGAAGTCTTTGACTCTGGTCTGCATGAAGTTTACGCAAGACTTTAGCATCACTTTGAAAATAAACCACTTGCTAGGAATTATGTATGGGTTTGAGCACTTGGGAAGTAGAGAAGGAGAAATTGCGTTCACATATTTGGAGACTGACTTAAAATGATCATTGTTATATGTGCTAAATAACTAAGGACATATCTGCAATCTCTAAGCCAACAATGGTTCATTGTTGGTAATGAATAAGAATTTGGTGGCATAAAGGAAAAAAATGAAACTTTTCAACTGTGTGAAATATGACTAAAGCCTCTTGGAAATTGATATTAATTGGTTGCACAGTAATTTGGAGAATATATGTTAGTAGGCTTAATGATTTGTGTAGTACAACACATCTCCAGAGTCAACACTGACAAGACAAATGGCCATTACAATTTAAGGGATAGTATCTTAAATTTTTGGAAGTAGTCCTAGAAGAATCACATGTAGCCACCTCACTCCCATGATATTTCAATAAATAAAGCAGATGTCAGTGATGGTAGAAGTAGTTTAGTATATCAAATAACTTTGCTAAAGTGATAGGATGCACCATGTTGGCAGTACTGATGGTTGATGATCATAAATCATGAAAATATTTTCTAATAGTTTACTTGGTGAGGCTGAACACATGTATTTTATGTAAGAATTCATATCTGTCTGTGCATGTAATTGAGTAGAAATGGACACAGTTTTTCCACCA
Organism: Schistocerca gregaria; assembly: GCF_023897955.1. Taxonomy (NCBI): domain Eukaryota; kingdom Metazoa; phylum Arthropoda; class Insecta; order Orthoptera; family Acrididae; genus Schistocerca; species Schistocerca gregaria. Next base: position 628,588,281 of record NC_064921.1, on the reverse strand, counting down.
GATGGGGCAATGTTGGAAATGGCTTACACTCGCACTACTCGTTGTGTATGTGGTTCCTCCTTGGAGTCAGTTCTTGCCTAGGAGTTATGCCATGCTCCATGGAGTAAGGATGTTCATGACAATCAACAATTACATCATAATATGGAAAGGAGAAGTGAGTTAGTCTGCTGTGATGTGTCAGATTAGAAGTACATAGTGCATGTTTGCATGTAAAGTCATTTATTTATTGTGTGGCAGGCATGCAGTGAATGAGGTGTTTCCAAGCTGTGAATGCTGGATGAATCTATGCTGATAAAAGAAGCATTTTGTTCTATCATTTCATAAAATTTGGAAGATCAAATACTTCTGTCCAGTTTTCAGCACAACACCAACTGCATCAGAAATGAAGTCAGTGGAAAGAAGAGATGTGGTAGAGAGGCACACTAGATTTACCAGTTTCATGTTTACAATATCAAACCAAATTATAACAGCATCTGAACACATCCATGTCTCCATAAGATTAGCAGAACAGCTCATCTAGGCAACCACATGCAGAGTACAAACATTTATGTGCTAAAAAATTGACAGTATCTAATAAACAAAGTTTTGTTAACAGTCTGGAAAAAATTAATTTTCTTTTATCATAACAAGTTCCATTAAACAAAACTGTTGTATTGGCAACAGTGACAACAGCAAACAGTGATTCACATGCTCAAATGATATTAGCTCTGTAGTTAAATAAACTGGAAGAGGAATTCAGTAAATGAGGAAGACTATTAAGCTACTTGACAATCATTGTGACAGATAAGATAATGGAAGTCCACAAGTGAGAAGAGCTTCAATTGAGTCATCAGTGCCATAGCAATACTCTACAGGCTACAGTGGAACCATCTACAGAGCAGCAAATTCCATCAGCCGCCTTTGCAGCACATCCACTGGTTGCAACAGAGTTCATCTGACCTGCTTATTCAACTCCCTATTGACATCTCAACATAATGAGCACCACAAGCTCTTTGGTTAGCTGTATTTGATTGAAATTATTTTATTTCAATTTTACTTTTTTATGTTCAAAATTTACGGGTTGGTTATCAAGATATTATGACAGTTGGTGCTAGATGATGATTGAAAATAATTTATGTTTGTTGTGTTGTATGCCTGTACTTACTAAAAACATGGAGCAATACATAGAAGAGATTTGTAAAACCTTAAATGAGATTTTTAAAGTAATTAAAGGATCAAAGTATGAACATTGCTAACTTAAGCACTTGATTAGATAAGAAAACTGCAGATCTACATTATAAAATAGATACTAATAATGTTGAGCTAAGAACTGAATTATCTGCAAGTATTACAGTTCAGTGTATTAATTGTAAACATGTAGTTTCACAGACAAATGCAAAATTGGTTGAAACTAATGCAAACTTGTAGAGACACATTATTGAGTCTCACCAAGAAATCCAAAACGTAAATAATATGATTTCTACATTGCAAATCAAAATTAGACTCTTCATCTGAGGAGTTGCATTCAGAGGTCATAAAACAATGTAATTTGGTAAGGAAAAAAGTGAAAGAGCAGTTCCCACAAAATAAAAAGTGATGCAAAACAAAGTAAACATTTTACTGAACAATAGTTTACTCAGATACAAACATCGGGTTAACTGTTTTGGAGAATGTTAAGAAGTCTGAGACTAGTTTAGCACTTTTGGAGGGATGTGTTAGGAAATTGATAGAGCAACAGATACACGAACAAAACAATTCAGCCACCAGTACACAGTAATCCACAATTGGCCTAGAAAGAACCAAAGTGGAATTATGAAACTTTGAGAGGAATGTAAGAAAATCAAGAATATGAAAATTTAATGAAAACAGCGGACTCTCAATGGAGCTATTTAAGGAATAAAATTTAAGGGTAGGTACTCATCTATCCAAAAGATTTTACATGTTGAAGCCTGATGCAGATGTTCATGTCACATAATTCTTAAGAGAGTTTTCAAAATCATTACCAAAATGCTGAAATTATAGTAAAAGCACTGATTTTGCTCTATGCTATTTAGAAGGAGTTACTGCTGAATGGGTGACAGCATATTCTGAAAAATTCTTTTTCTAGATTGACTTTCAAGGACAGTTTAAGAAAAAGTATTGGTCTTCCAGGACTTGGGACAAGTTAATACTGGAATTACTGGATCTGGAGAACTATAAAAATAATTGGGGTAATTACAAGAAGCATATCAAGAGACATCTGACCAAATCAAAATATTTAGACAAACATGTCAAGGAGAGTCATTTAGTCAAGGTTTTGATGAGAAGGTTACCTTACCAAGTAAAAAATGAGAAATGGTATAAGGACTGGATGACAGTAAATAATTTTTATTAACCTTTGTGGAAGGATTATATACATTTAGGAAAGAAAGAGTAGATTACTCACAGAGTGAGAGTGATACATCAGAAAATCACAAAGGCAATTGTTACCCTTCGGATTTCAATAAAAGAACAAGAGCATATATAACAATGGAAGCCTAATAATGATTTTAGCAGGGTCTGCTCTCTTTGCTGGCCAAACAAATTGATGACCATCAAACTCTGAGTTAATTATTACATTTCTTCCATGTTTTGTTTACTAGGTAACAGTTACTGTTCCTTAATTATTACATTTTTTCCATGTTTTGTTTACTAGGTAACAGTTACTGTTCCTTTGTTCTATAAGTTTCTCATAATTTATACATGCTTAAACTATCCTACAATAAGTTAATCATTGGAGAAAATAAGCACCTTACCACTGAATATGGCTGTTTAAACAAGAATCTGTCACTCTTGTAGGCATACTCAACAAATGACATGTATAAATATTGTATCAATTAAAGACCTCTTGAGCATCTTTATTGAATGTCTAAAGTCTTGAAGTAAATAGAAACAAAGAATTTAAATAGGAGCACATTGACTAACAGTTATGTAGATTGTCACTGGCTTTTAGCAACACAGAGGTCAATGGGGGAATAAAAGGGTAGACACCCTACGCATAATAAAGTGGTGTGCTAACATCGAGCGAACAAGATTAATGTACAGACCTCTCCAGCATGCAGTGCATATAATGACTAAAAATGTCTCATTAGGGACATGGAATTAAATAGAGAAGAGTGTATTAGATGGGGAAATGGGTGGCCTGTGGAAGGCAGTGTATTGTTGATGCATGCAGAGTTAGGATACCATTGATTTGTTGTGATTTACCCCAAAGTTGTGATATAAGTTGATTTAGTTGACTTCTGCAGTTCACTTTTAGGTGTATGTAATAAATAGATGATATGGATGTGGATGTCTGTGGTTTGTGAACTATTAGTGAAGTGGGGAGTGATAAGCAGATAAACATGGTATACAGAACAATGAAAGATTTGCTAGTATTCTAAACATGCAACTATTCTGGTTTTATATCAATAATATGAAGGAGCGAGCTGATGGAATATAAATAACTGCCATAATGCATGTTTGGTGATGTCTATTGAGGGCCTCATAAAGGAGTCTACCTTCATACATTTGTGGAAGTTTTACATGCTTTCCTTGTTAATAATATTGTGCAGGTTTATAAAATGTTTGTATGAGGGAAATTTCCAGTTTTAGTTGATGTTGATCAAATAATATGGCTGAACTGATATTGATTTCTAGAAGAAGTTAATTTAAAGCTAATAGAGCAAAGAATTCCATACTTGCCTATCTTACTTGAAGAACATTAAATGGAGAATAGTTCTCTTATTTAAGTTTGAGATTGGTAGATAAACCTGTCTGAGTGAATCTGACATGTCTACCAAGTAAATGAAACAATGTAATAGCAGTCATGCCTAGAGCATGTGACTATTAGTTACACTCATAATTCCACCTTCTCTTGGCAAATGTGAAAGATTTTGAAGTGAGAATATGTGGGTATCACCACTTACATGTTAGTCATGCAGTGAGGTGACTTTACTGTCACACGGATGCACTTTGTTCAGGATGTAGGCTTTGGTGACAGTGTAGTAATGGGAACTGATAAGTGCACTTTTGCTGAAAGTGTATTTCCTCTGAATGAATGAGTAAATGAACAAGTGACAAAAATGAAATCCAATCACAGTGTCCATTAACCAGCAATCATGATAATTGTGTCTGCATGACAGTTCCACTTGAACACTGATTCCAGAGGGTGTATACTCCTCAGTGACAAGCACACCATCTGATCATGAGAGCACAAGAGAACAATGGACATTAATCCAGAAAAAAATGAACTTTCCTCACAATTTCGGGGTGCCATGTATTTTGTGGACATGATAAATTGAAAGCAGAAAGGAATGGAGAGTGCCAAACAAATTCCCTAAGCATCTCTGGGGAGTCCCCATTAAGCTCGACCCACATGGTCAGTGGACTGAAATTATAGACTTACTGTATGGTGGCCCTGTTTGCACTACTGTGTGTTGCCCATGCATGCCACATGTTGCCAGAATTTTGCCTATTGTTTGGTATGGACAATGATGGATATCTGATACAGCTAACTCAGGCTGCCCATGAACGGCTCTAGTCTGATTCCGTATTTTTGTTCCAAAACGCATGATTTAGGGGCTTCTGATCGGTGAAAATTATGAAGGGATGGGCTTCTTTTGATGGGCAGAAGTATTTTATTGCCTTAAACATAGCAAGCAACTCATGATCATAAGTGCTCCAGGCACATTGCAACTCTGACAGCTTCCACAAGAAGAAACTGAATGAATGCCAGATGCCACCAACACAATGTTAAATGACTGCAACTATGGCTGTCTGAGTGGTGTCCATGACCACAGTCAGTTCAGCATCACGCACAGAGTAAATGAGCAGCATTGCTTCTGTGAGGCTATGTTTGGACTTAACTCCACTGCATCTGTCCAGTTAATCGGTGTCCTTTCCTTCAAGGTAGCGCCACATAGCATCACAGAAAGGGGTTCTAGTACTTTGACATCATTGAGTAGGTGGTGCCGATAAAAATTTACCATGCCAAGATGATAAGCCTTTGTGTGTCTGTGAGAGCAGCATGTTCAAGCATGCCTGTACCTTGTCCAGTAGTGACATGTATCTGCTAGTGGTAATTAAATGCCCTAGAAACTCAATTTCAGTGACCCCAACTATACTTTTTGAGTGGTTAATGACTGTGCTGGCCTTGCTTATGCACCAAAAGATGGTTGTTAGGTGGTGGCAATGGAATTCAGGTGACTCTGAATAGACGAGAATGTCATTGAGATATGGGGACCACTATGATAAATATAACTATTGCTAAATATAACTAAGCCCACCAAGGCATGACAGGTGTGGTACCAGATATCGGTCCAGCACTATTCATGTGTTTAAGGCATGATAGTTTCCACATGATGCCATGAATTATCTTGCTTTGGCACTACTTGCAAGGCTGAGGACCATGGGCTGCATGATGGTTGAACAATTTGCTGTCACAACATGGTCTTAAACTCAGCCTTTGCTACAGTGATTTGCTTGGGCATGAGTTGATGTGGATGGTACGAGGTGTGTGTGTGAGTTGTAATCATGATGTAGAGGATTGTGGAGTGTATGACTTCCTTCAGTTCACCAGATGGTGATTGAGCTCTGGAAATTGGTTTAGTATGACTGCATATGGTGTGGGAGGGGGGGGGGGGGGAGCTTCACTTTTTTTCACTGGAGAAAGTGGCCAGCCATTGTTGTCCCACTATTTTCAACTTTGTTGTCAAATCAGTCAGCTGAGTGATCATAATGTTGACTAATAAATTATAGTAGCTGATGAAATCCGCATCCAGGACTGGTTCATTGATGTCAGCCATAGTGAAGGCCCACACAAATTTGTGCCACAGTCCAATGGTCCAAATTTCAGAGATAAGTGCCGTACATTTTACACTGTAAGAGACAGTGTCTCAGCCTTTTGGCAGTCCCTTAGCATAAATCGGGGGAAAATAGACACATCGAAGTCCGTGTCAACAAGGTACTTCACACTGCCAGCCCATCCCATTACAAAGAGATGACTGGATACTGTACTGCACCCACTTGCACCTAGGCCTAGTCCCAGTTGCAACTGGCATTTGCATGCAAGCTGGGAGACACACTTTGTTGCCAAATCTGGAATGATACCAGCAAAAGCCACTTGACTGCTGCTCTGATATTGGTGGGATAGTGCCAGAATAGCTGGTACTCCACTGCCAGTTACAGGTGCTGGATCAGTGGCAGAGGGATCTGCTGCCACTACAGTGCCTGATGACCCCTGTCTGTGAGTACACCAATCACTCAGTGTGCGCGCTGAGTGCTACCACTGTGTGGTCAGGTCCTGAACTAGGTGGTGCAGGTTGGAATCCATGCTGGTGACTGTAGGAGTTGCATGTTGCCGGGTAGTCACATTTGCTGGCACTGCTATGACATTGTAGTCTGCCATGGCAGCGGTACTGGGCACTGTTGCCAGTGTGCCATGCACTGCATCAGCCAAGTCCGTGATGGCATCCAGGTGCATTTCTGTTTGCATGGCAATAACTGCTTGCATTTGGGCTGGGAGGCTGCACTTCTAGATAGCATGCAACAATGAGTTTGGAATCATGTTGGATTATGTAATGCTCCACAGGTGGTGCAGGAACTGAGGTGGGTCCTGTTGCCATATTCCTCTTGGTGCAGCAATTGATGTACTCATTGTTCCTGTGATGATGAAAGTCACTGGATTAACTCCTCTTTTAGTCACTTACATAAAGTTTGCTTTGACAGAGCAGTGATTATGTTCCACACTTCAGCCACATAGCCTTGATCTAATTGGCTCACGATTTGTCCAAGTTCGGCAAGGTCGTAGGTGATGTTATTTGACAGGAAAACTGCCTCCTCTTGTCTGAAACACATGATTGGGTCAGCAGCCTAACCATCATCCATCCAGTGTTAGCTGCTGCTCCTGTAACAGTGGGAAGTGCCAGTGTAACTGTGCCTTGTGCATGGAAGTTTTCCTCGGCTGGTTCTGGGTAAGTAGAGACCATGCCTGGAGAGAGTGTCTTCATTTTGCTCTCTAGCCTCTGGTTTGTGCTAACAGCTCATGTATTGTCTTTTAATTACTGTGTATTGTCTTTTGCAGTTGTTCCAAAGTGATCATCTTGCTTTAGTGCCTAGTTATCAATAGTTTGTTCAGAAACAAATAACTTTTTGTATGAAAGGAGTCACCATGTACTTAGCCTAGTAATCATGTCAGGATCACCAGTGAAGCAGGAACATGTAGGTATCAATGCTTCTATGTCAGTGGTGCAGTGAGCTGATTTTACTATCACACCCACGCACTTTTTTCGGAATGTAGGCTATAGTGGGAGTGTGGTAATGGAAGCTGATAAGTAGACTTTTGCCAAAAATGTATTTATTCTGCACAAAAAAGTAAATGAAAAAGTGACAAAAATGAAATCAGATCACAATGTCTATTAACTGGTGATTGCAATAACTGTTTTTGCATAATAGTTCCACTTGAACACTAGTCCAAGAGGGTGTACACTCCACAGCGATGAGCAAGTTGTCCAGTCACAAGAGCACAGGAGAACAAAAGACGCATGTCAGGAATGAATGAACTTTCCTCATGATCTTGGGGTGCAATGTATTTTGTGGACATGATGAAGTGAAAGGGAAAATGAATAGACAGTGTCAAAGAAACTTCTGCACACATCAGCGGGGAGCTTACGATTAAGCTCAACACAAATCGTCTGTGAACTGAAGTTATAGACTCTCAAAAAATGCATTGTACTACACAGTGGCTCAGTTTGATCTGCCGTTGCATTTTGCCTACCTGCACCCTTGCATACCACACATTGCCAGAAATTTTCCTATCAGTAGGCATGCATGCTGACAGATATCTCATACAGCTAACTTGGGCCGACCATGAGTGGCTCCAGTTCATTCACAGATGTTTGCAGCACAGCTGCCGTACAATTTCAAGAGGATTAGAAAATTATGAGCGAAGAATTCTAAGTCTGATATATTATGAAGAGACTGTTAAACATAAATACATGAAATTGTGCATAAGACTGCACTGTAGTTCCTTCTCTAGATTGTCACACAGATGACAAAATGGTAGATATCGAAATAGATGACAGAGGGATAGAAAAACAATTAAAATCGCTCAAAAGAGGAAAGGCCACTGGACCTGATCGGATACCAGTTCGATTTTACACAGATTACACAAAGGAATTTGCCCCCCCCCCCCCCCCCTCTTTCAGCGGTGTACTGTAGGTCTCTAGAAGAGCATAGCGTTCTGAAAGATTGGGTAAGGGCACAGGTTATCCCCATTTTCAGGAAGGGACGTTGAACAAATGTGCAGAACTATAGACCTATATCTCTAATATCGATCTGTTGTAGAATTTTGGAACATGTATTACGTTCGAGTATAATAACTTTTCTGGAGACTAGAATCGACTCTGTAGGAATCAGCATGGGTTTTGAAAAAGATGATCGTGTGAAACTCAGCTTGCGCTATTCGTCCACAAGACTCAGAGGCCATGGACATGGGTTCCCAGGTAGATGCCGTGTTTCTTGACTTCTGCAAGGCATTTGATACAGTTCCCCACAGTCATTTAATGAACAAAGTAAGAGCATATGGACTATCAGACTAATTGTGTGATTGGATTGAATAGTTCCTAGGTAACACTACACACAGCATGTCATTCTCAATGGAGAGAAGTCTTCTGTAGTAAGAGTGAGTTAAGGTGTGCCGCAGGGGAATGTTGTAGGACTGTTGCTATTCACAATATACATAAATGACCTTGTGGATAACATCGGAAGTTCACTGAGACTTTTTGTGGATGATGCTGTAGTATATCGAGAGGTTGGTAACAATGGAAAATTGAACTGAAATGTAGGAGGATCTGCAACGAATTGGCTCATGGTGCAGGGAATGGCAATTGAATCTGAATGTAGACAAGTGTAATGTGCTGCGAATACATAGAAAGAAAGATCCTTTATCTTTTAGCTACAATATAGCAAGCCAGCCACTGGAAGCAGTTAATTCCATAAATTATCTGGGAGTAGGCATTAGGAGTGATTTAAAATGGAATGATCATATAAAGTTGATCATCGGTAAAGAAGATGCCAGACTGAGATTCACTGGAAGACTCCTAAGGAAATGCAGTCCGAAAACAAAGGAAGTAGGTTACAGTACACTTGTTCACCCACTGCTTGAATATTGATCACCAGTGTGGGATCCATACCAGATAGGGTTGATGGAAAGAGATAGAGAAGATCGAATGGAAAGCATCACGCTTCATTACAGTATCATTTAGTAATCTCAAAAGTGTTACTCCAGTGGAAGATTCTGCAGGAGAGATGCTCAGTAGCTAGGTAAAGGCTTTTGTTGAAGTTTCAAGAACATAACTTCACCGAGGAGTCAAGTAGTATATTGTTCCCTCCTACGTACTTGTGAAGAGACCATGAGGATAAAATCAGAGAGGTTAGAGCCCACACAGAGGCATGCTGACAATATTTCTTTCCACGAACAATACGAGACTGGAATAGAAGGGAGAACCGATAGAGATACTCAAAGTACCCTCCGCCACACACCATCAGGTGGCTTGCGGACTATGGATGTAGATGTAGATGTAGATGTACTAGTAGTTTCAGTTTATCTTCTGTTGAAAATTTAAAGGAAGAATATATGTAAAATTAACATGTTATTAGTTAATAATTCACCAAAGGTGTTTTAGCAATAATAGTATTATTTAGTTAGGTAGGATCTATCATTTGTCTAAGGCAAGAGATATGTGATGTACCAAATCATTTTGTTAGAATGGTATGATGCACCATGTTCTTAATACCGATGATGACTGATGATTGTTTATCATGGAAATGCTAACCCAGTGTGGGTCATGACTTAATTACTTGGAAGCTGATGCTAAGATTAGAGGTGATGCAGAATTTAAAGTCATTAGTTTCTTGGTACATGAGTGGCTGCCTACAAAAAAAAATTGGTGACATGATGAAGCTGAGATTTTTCATGTCTCTTTGGTTGAACATAGTACAAAAGGACTTGGGTTTTAGGATAAGGAGGTTGATGTGGTGATGCTAGAGAAACAAGACCCTGGGTTGGCTGTCAAGTTGGCTTTTTATTGCATCTCCTTGTGTTTTTAAGGAACATGCAGAATGCACAGACACCAGTTTATGATTGCAGTAGGCATAAAACATAGATGAGGCTTACTAGATTCACCAATAAATTACCAGAAAAAAGGCCATCCCAGCCTATAACTTTATTAATTTTTGGGTGTACATAGTAACTTATGGTACTATAGACCATGAAACATGGAAGTGCTAGATTATATTTTTTCTAACTGAACTCTTAGGTTCAAGTACTCATCACAGTGAAAATGTCGACAAATATATGATGTAAACCAATAACCGTAGTCCAAATACACATACCGGCAAGTTTTGTAAGTCCTTCTTAGTGTACACACTTGACTGAAGATAATGCTCACTCACATGGGGTTCACTGTAGGCTGTCAGTTACCCTTGGCTGGAACTCTACTGATCACTAGACTCCTGAACTCTGCCGTGCTTGACATTTGAGGACCTTTATATACAGTGTTTGAGGCCTTTTGCTGAAAGATGGAACATGACTATGTCACTTTTCACCTCCAATTCATGATCAGTGAGCATGAAATCAGAGGTTTCTTAATGGAATGACAAAATGGTTTTGCTGCAAGGGTCTTTGACTATCTTAAATCTTCAGTGGAGCAAACATCAACTGACTCTCAACGAATACATTTTTTGTTTTGCATCTCACTATCAACTAAAGGAGTAGCACCATCCCTCAAATGCAGAATGACAATTTATTTTTTATTTATGAACATAGACAAATACAGACAAGCAGGACTGATCAATCTCATTCTCACACCAGAAACAATTGAATTTCCCATTGACATTCTTGTCAGCTGTACATTCCAGTATTCAATATTGCTTGGGAGCTGTTCACAGGCCCAGGTCTCTTTGCTGGTACTTGTAATGATGTCCAGGACAGCCTGATTGCTCTTGGTGCCACATATACCTCAAAAGGAATACCTCAGACAAGAATACAACAACCACAACTCATTCTGCTTGTTCATTTATTTGAAGCTACAATATGTGGACATAAAATCAACATATTTAAGAGAGACTTTGTACGCTTAGATGGTACACTGTCCATCTCTACCTAAGTTACAAGGCGTGCACCTAATATTGATACTCAGCTGATTTTTTTAACCCTTCATTATTTGTGATTCAGTCAACACACCTGCCTTAGAGTTACACTGTGCTCCACAGAGTGAGGGCATTTTTGACAGTCAAAAATTATGTTTTGGATGAAAAGAAGTAAGTTAGTCTGCTATGGTCTCTCAAATTAGATGTACACAGCACAGTAATGTCAATTATCACGTGGCAGGCTTAGATTGTGTGAGGTGTTTCCAAACTGTGAATGTTGGGTGACTGTATGCTGATAAAAGAGGAAGTTTGTTATATCTTTTCATAGAAATTGGATGACTGTGTACTTGTGTCCAATTTCCAGCACAAGACCAACTGGACTGAAAATGAAATCGATTAAAAGAAGAGATGCAGTACAGAGGGGTGGTAAATTTACCAAGTTCAAGTTTATAATCTGAGGCCAAATTATAACAGCATCTGAACAAGGCCATGTCCCCACAAAATTAGTCATCTCATTCGTGCACTGTTTTATTAAATAAAGTAGATGCAGGTGGTGATAGAGGTAGTGATTCCAATCTGTGAGCCAACAAACTAACTATCCGCTCCTGTAATGTTTTTTGAACTACAATTACTACTGCTTATATCTTTCTTCCAATCTGCCCATATTTCCAACCTTTGTGTTAGGTGTTCTGATATGAACATGAGAAAACATGTTACCACTGTGTGAGTGTACTGTGCATTGAACTGAGGACCTAGAAATGACAGAGAAGCTTCATCCCTGCCCCGTAGCCCTCAGTGGTTCACAACTCCACAACAGCTTACAGCAGTCCACTCACCCCATTGCCGCCCCACACTGAGCGCAGTATTGTTTAGTGTTAGGGCCCCAGTGGACACAATCCACTTTCCCCCCCCCCCCCTCCCCCCCCCCCCCCCCCCGCCCCCCGCCATCCCCATCCTGCACCCAGGATCCCAGGAACATCTCATACCAGATGAGTGTGTCATACGTTAAGACATTGTTTGCACAGCAATTGCCAACGTGTGTAACTAGGATGGAATAAGGGGAACCAGCCTGCATTCGCCGAAGCCAATGGAAAATTGCCTTAAAAACCATACACAGGCTTGTCGGCACACCTGGACACTTATCCGCTGGGCGGATTCATGCCGGGGACCAGCATGTCTTCCTGCTCAGGAAGAAGCGCGTTAGACCACTCGGCTAGCTGGGTGGGCATTACCACTGTTATCATATGATACTAGCATTTAACTTCATACAAGTGCACATATATCTTTCCCACATAAATGGTATACAAAGTCAAAGTTGTACCAGGTTATAAAATGAGCAAATAATGCATTTCAAAACAATAATATACACTGTGTGTGCGTAAGTTATTTTGTGAACAAGAAGAGCAAAAAAGATGCATCTTTCAGAGGTAGATACCAGACTCAGTAACATTAAGTGAGAAAGGCGAAGTAGTTGGCTGCTCTTGATTTTTATCTTTTATTGCTGTGGTGTGAGTTATGAGATCACTTATGTCACATACTGGAATATTATGCCAGTGCTCCCTTCAGTTGCTCAGTGGCTTTGTGCTCAAAGTGGCACCCAGTCTGACCTTTTAATCTTGAAAGCATTCAGAAATAAACTGAAAGCATTCATCATTCAGTGTGCATAACATCATTAGATGTAATTGTGTAGACTTCCACAGCAAGAATCAGTTTATGGAATACTTTTCTGATTGTGATACCACATTTATACATCCTGAGGTTTTTTTTTTTTTAAAAAAAAAAAAACTATCAGTAAATAAAATTGGGATTTTGACTGTCTCTATGTCTACTTATGTATTTTGTTGATAGTAGTTTTACAGTAAATACAGTGACATCCATACTCACAAAACTTTTAGTTTTTGACAAGGTAATGATAAAATTGATTGCTGTGAGAAGGAAAAATTAACCTACAATTTACTTAAGACATCAGTTTCTGTTGTGAGGTTGTCACAAACAAAGTCTGCATGGCTGCAAATATAAAACATAAAATTATACGTATTTCAAATATCAAACAATATGTACAAAATGTACACCCAGTATTTCCTCTTTTTTCTGTTGTTTCCCCATCTTGTTGCTCCTGTATTTGTAAAGATTACATGTAATGAATAGCATTTTCAAATGCAGTAGTAGTAGTAGTGTTTCCTAAATATTAGGCCAAAAATTCATCTAATGATCTGTATTTATTGATGCTCCATATCTTTGTAGGTTCTCATTTCTGGTCGGATCAAAGAAAAAGATATTCTTGTTTACTTCTTATCATCATCAACTTATCCAGTTAGTTAAGTATATAATGTGTTTTACTACAAATAATTATATTTACTTCTTTTCTACAACAGGTACTACAATGCAGTTTACAGCTGCCTTCTGAGTAGTGTATTACAAAACCTAGCTGCAGAAGATGAAACAGCAATTGCAAATGAAACTCTGTCTATGGGTGTTCAACAGAGAATAGAACTAGCTCGTGCTGTTTATTCCAACAGGTAATAAGTTCACATCTTTTTGAAGGAAAGTATGTTTCATGAAGATACTGTATGGAAAGCAAAATAATTCCTTTTATTTCTTTTAATCACATTTTCTTTATTTCCTTTAATCAAATTCATGGTGTCTATCATCAAGGCAAAACTTAAAGCTAACTTAACTCTAGAAATATCTACATAATCATATGAAAGAAAAATGTATGATCATTTGATTATTTGCAGTATTATTCCCTTGCATCTAGTTAACATGGTATTCCAACAATAAGTAGAAAAGTTAATTTGAGTCAATGTGGAGTTATTTGCTACAAAGGTAAAATGTCACAAATGTACCTAAGGACACATGGATTGATGACAGAAAAAATGGGTCAAAATAATTGAAATTTAGAAGTAACAGTTAAAACAATGAACAACTGAAATGACTTATTAAAATTGAAAATTTCTTACCCCATTTTTTCAATCTTAAATATGAATAAAACAATAATTTTCATTCTTTTTAATGTGTACTGCTCTTGAGTTTTGATTCTTGGTTTAGTGCCTGAGGATCGGTGATACGGAGCAGTAGAACTAACACTGAACAAATATAATGACCAGAGAAATTTCAAAAAAAAAAAAAAAAAAAAAAAAAAAAAAAAAAAAAAAAAAAAAAAAAAAAAAAAAAAAAAAAAAAAAAAGTACTTCTTAGAAACAGCAAATTTCTTTCAAATAAATATCCAATATGTATATGCCCTCGTCACTTGATTTTATTTCTTCATTGGACAGATGCTTGTGAATTATATAGTAGGCTATATCATTAACCTGAATATTGTTTTAAAAACCACAGTGCTTCAGCTTGAATGATCCACTTGTTGGTGGTACTTTCTTACTTTAGGCTGGCAAGCAAAACTTTGTTTTCAAAAATTGCCTTATCTGGAGCAGTATGGGGTCATGTAAGAATGTGCTATCATTTTCTTTTAATTTGGAGTCTTCCTTTTTAGAAGTACAATGGACAGCAGTTTTTCCATTATTGATTGAGAGCCATAAATTTATATTTTGAAGATCTTTCAGATAAAGTATATTGGTGTAAATGGGATTCAGAGTCAAGTACAAATATATTTCTGAAGAAAAATTATAGTCTTCTACTGAATTGTGAATTTGCAAAATGACCTAGAGGTACATTTTCAGAAACAACAAAATACTGTATATTATCTTGCTGAAGCAAATATTGCAAAAAGTTATTGCATCATGTGTTGCATACATCAAAATTACATAAAACTGTCTTTACAAAAGCATGACATTGTAATTCCTTTATGTTCAAATTTTGGTTTAAAAAAGGACTTCAGTTGCTTTTGAAATTAACTTCAGTTGTGCTTCTTATGTAATAAAATTCTGAGATATAAACACAGAAAAATATATTTTCTTTATTGAAAAACACATTCAGAATACATATAACAGTAACTCATCCAGAGAAGTAAACATGCATGACAAACTTTCCCATACAAAAGTGCAAGTTTACTCATTTGGCTTTGTTTCCCAAGCTATAAATTTCTCTTAAAATGCTCTGGATTCATTACAGTCAGGAATGTACTTGAGCATTTTGTGTATATTTTTAATTTTATTTTCGTTGATTGGACATGCACCATTTGGATAAGCATGTCTGCATGGTAGTTCTGTGATATGTGGATACATTGGCCCAAGGATGAAAGAATGTTCAAATATTCCTCCTGTAAATGGTTTTGCCACAACTATTCTTATCTGTTCTGCAGAAAAATAGAATTTGATAAAAGCTGAAACAGTGAACGATACCTTTTTATCTCTTGGAAAGTGCTTAACAGATGCCTCTGTGGACGTTGATATAATGTGGCCATCAGTTGTTGCAATCATAAACATTCTCACTTTCAACAATAGTAACTGTAAAATTTCCTTTAGTGCTAGAGTTGACTATGTGTTCACACACTTCCTTCATTGTGTAGAGTCTGCCTACATATCTCAGTCTTCTTTTTACTACGGCAAAGTTCCTATCATTTGGCAGAAAGGAGTGACCTCTGATAGAGAAAAGAAGTCTTATGTTCAAAAAATGCCTCTGAGTACTTACAGCTGTTAAAAATCTGATGAGAGTGTTTCTCTTATTCTGTCCTTGACAGCCATCACAAAACAACCATCGTTCTTTAATATAAGATGAGACATAGGTATTCAAAGATTGGAGGAGAAAACTGCATACCTCATTTGAACTTCTCTTAGCTTGTGCATATGGTAGATGTATAAGGATACTGAGCTACAAATACAAGACCAGATATCTTATTCCACTGCTGAGCTTATTTACATGCAATTGGTGTCATCAGTGTTAAAATAATAATAACAACAATAATAAACTTTGACATGACAAATGTTATTAACTACAATGTAATAATCCAGGATGCATAAATACATATCTGTGCAAATGTTAATAACAACGAGATGTTTCCTAATAGATCAATTACAAGGCAAATGAACTACATAGATCAGTGAATGACAAATAAGTAATCAAACAGATAATCAACAATAAGTACATGAAACAGTAATAAAATAGTTGCACAGTGTGGCATATGTATAGTTTGCAGTTAATTTATAGTTCATTCTCATAAGGAAAATGAGTCATTTGTCACATACTCAAGGAACTCTTGAGCAGAGTAAATTATGTTACTTTTGATCCACCTCGAAAGACTGGTTTTAAATTTATTTACTGGCACTGTGTAGACATTTTCAGGTAATTTGTTGAAGTAGTCAGGAGCAAGATATTTGTAGCTGTATTGTGTCTTTGCAAGCCTAGCATATGACATATTAATTGTGTGTCCACTTCTTAAGTTATGGTCATGAACTTAAGTCAGATTTACACAGATTCTCTTTAACATAGACAAGGCAGTTGTAAATATACAGGCCAGGCACTTCCGTTATATTTAGCTTTTTAAAATACTCTCAACATGATTCATATGGGCTGAGTTCTGCTATGCACCTTATGGGTTTCTTTTGCCATTTAAGCACTAATTTTGAGCCTACAGGATTGCCACATCATAGTATTCATAAGTCATATGGGAACGGAAGAATGTAAAATATGCATGTAACAGAAGTTCTTTATGACACTGCTCCTCATCTTGTACAGTAGATATATGGCACGTGCCAATTTGCCACATATCTTCCCTGTGTGGATATTCCAGCTGGGCTTTTGATCTATATGAAATCCAAATAATTTTACTGTTTTGTTATCATGACTGGGAGCATCCAAGTTAGTTACAATTGCTTCAGTTTTACTATCATTGTTCTGTAGTATATTTGTCTCAAACCAAGTAGTGCACCTCTTCATTACCACTCCCATGCTTTGTTGCACATTTTCAAGATTAGTATCACACATGATGTGTGTTGTGTCATCAGCATATAGTAAATCATTTATATAAATAATGAAAAAAAATGTCCGAGAACAGATCCTTGAGGTACCCCCCTTTACAACTGGGAGACATTCTGACATTTTAATATTTATCTTAAATAACTGTTTTCTATTGTCCAGGTATAACTGCATTAGGCATAGGGCACTCTCTCACACTCCATAGTGTTAGAGGTTTTTTTATGAGAATATTGTGGAAAACCATATCAGAAGCATTCCTGAGTTCCAACAGTGTTGCACAGACAATAATTCTATTTTCAAATAATTGTATATTTTTGCTAGCATTCTCTCAACTGCTTTCACTGTAGAATGGATGGATCTGAAACCTTACTGTGAGGAGGTTAGTACATCATTATGTTCAGATTATTGACTCATCTGTTTATGCATGCAATATTCAATTATTTTTTGTATTATGGGTATAAGTGATGTTGGTCAGTAGTTATCTGGTGATACTATATCTCCTTTCTTATGTACTGGTTTAACTACAGATATTTTTAAACATTCTGGATAATTACCTTCATTTAAATTTTTGTTGATTATTTTAGTCAGTGGGGTTACAGTTTGATTTCTGAAATATTTAATAACATAATTTGAGATAACATAGTCATCCTCTGCTCTACAATTACTGAGCTTGGCTATTGATTCATTGACCATCTTCTCAGATATACAAGTCCAATGAAAGCTGTCTGTCTGCTTACTGTTCATTTCTGGCAGGAGTGCATCTGCCTTACTCACATTCTTCATTATGCTGTTATCTGATTTTGAGGACTGACAAAATGCAAATTTTAAATATCAGGTGGAATTAGTGTCTGGTATACTGTATCATCACAGTTAGTTTCTGTGTTAATAATTTCCCATGTAGCTTTGCATTCATTTACTGAGTTCAGTGAATATGTATCATTTGTTTTGCACCCAGCTGCCTTGATTTCAGACCTGTAAATCTTTTTCACTTTTATGTACATTTTCTTTTCAGCATTGTTGTGCTTGGACCTATCATGATTGAGTAGCATTATGATTCTTATTCTTCTTAGATGTGGGGTGTACCGGCATTTTAGATTTTGTGGTGTGGTGTAATGATTTTGCTTTGATATTGACTTACTGTGTTTAGGACAACATGCTTCAAAATTTTCCATTAACAGTCCTAGAAATTTGTTGTTAGATTCATGTGCACCTGTGGTGGCTGTTATTTTATTAAATTCAATTTAATTATCAACATGTTTACCTTTGATTTGTTAACTGGTCTTATAATTTTTCTAGTCTGTGGAAGTTTCAGTTGCTTTACTGTTTAGAGTCTGTCTGAGCCATAGTCCATCATGATCTGAAATGCCTAGCTTGATTGTGTTTAATTCTGTTTTGTTTAGATGAAAATTACAAATTATGTTATCTATTGGGTAACAGTATACTGAAGCTATTATAATTTCCTGGTTTGGCAACATTATGGATGCAGTTTCAAATTTTGCTTCTATGCACAGTCCACTTATATCTATAACTTCATAGATTAGGTTCAAACTATTTTTAACATATACAGATATACCACCATGTTTAATACTTGTACAGTAGCTGGTAGCCGATTCTTGCCCAAATGGTACACTTAATTATAGTTTCTCATTGCTAAGCCAGTGTTCATTGACTGAAAGCACAGTGCAGTTTAAGTTTTCCAGCCAATACTGAACTTCATTAAGTCTGTTCTTAAGATACTGCGCATTAATATGTAAGAACATTACACATTTACTTATCTTACTGTGGTTTTCCTGTAGCCCTTCAGCAAAAAATCATTGAGCTGGGATGGAACTGCTGCTGCTTTCTTCTTCATCAGTATATGAACATTTGATGGGTTTTTCAGTGTTGACTGCTCCTTCAGATGGCATGCTGAGTTTTCGTATTATGCCTAAAGAAAACTGTAACTGTCATTAGATGATAACAATACATAACCTGAATTTAAATAAATAATAAGTGTTTAATTCCACCTTTGAACATTTTCAAATGCAATTGGTGTTGTCAGAGTTAACACAATAATAATAACAATAATATAAACTTGGACATAGGTCATTAACTACAGTATAATAATCCAAGATGGATGTTGTTGTTGTGGTCTTCAGTCCTGAGACTGGTTTGATGCTGTGCAAGGTTCTTCATGTCCCAGTACCTACTGCAACCTACATCCCTCTGAATCTGCTTAGTGTATTCATCTTTTGGTCTCCCTCTATGATTTTTACCCTCCATGCTGCCCTCCAATACTAAATTGGTGATCCCTTGATGCCTCAGAACATGTCCTACCAATCGATCCCTTCTTCTGGTCAAGTTGTGCCACAAACTTCTCTTCTCCCCAATCCTATTCAATACTTCCTCATTAGTTATGTGATTTACCCATCTAATCTTCAGCATTCTTCTGTAGCACCACATTTCGAAAGCTTCTATTCACTTCTTGTCCAAACTATTTATCGTCCGTGTTTCAGTTCCATACATGCCTACACTCCATACAAATACTTTCAGAAAAGACTTCCTGACACTTAAATCTATACTCGATGTTAACAAATTTCTCTTCTTCAGAAATTCTTTCCTTGCCATTGCCAGTCTACATTTTATATCCTCTCTACTTTGACCATCATCAGTTATTTTGCTCCCCAAATAGCAAAACTCCTTTAGTGCTTTAAGTGTCTCATTTCCTAAACTAATTCCCTTGCATCACCCAACTTAATTCTACTACATTCCATTATCCTCGTTTTCCTTTGTTGATGTTCATCATATATACTCCTCTCAAGACACTGTCCATTCCATTCAGCTGCTCTTCCAAGTACTTTGCTGTCTCTGACAGAATTACAATGTCATTGGCGACCTCAAAGTTTTTATTTCTTCTCCACACATTTTAATACCTACTCCATTTTTTTCTTTTGTTTCTGTAAACTGTTTGCTCAATATACAAATTGAATAACATCGGGGAGAGGCTACAACCCTGTCTTACTCCCTTCCCAACCACTGCTTCCCTTTCATGTCCCTTGACTCTTATAACTGCCATCTGGTTTCTGTACAAATTGTAAATAGCCTTTCGCTCCCTGTATTTTACCCCTGCCACCTTTAGAATTTGAAAGAGAGTATCTCTGTCAACATTGTCAAAAGCTTTCTCTAAATCTACAAATGCTAGAAACGTAGGTTTGCCTTTCCTTAATCTTTCTTCTAAGATAAGTCGTAAGGTGCCTCACGTGTTCCAGTATTTCTACGGAATCCAAACTGATCTTCCCCAAGGTTGGCTTCTACTAGTTTTTCCATTCATCTGTAAAGAATTCGTGTTAGTATTTTGCAGCTGTGGCTTATTAAACTGATTGTTCAGTAATTTTCACATCTGTCAATATCTGCTTTCTTTGGGATTGGAATTATTATATTCTTCTTGAAGTCTGAGGGTATTTCGCCTGTTTCATACATCTTGCTCATCAGATGGTAGAGTTTTGTCAGGACTGGCTCTCCCAAGGCTGTCACTAGTTCCAATGGAATGTTGTCTACTCCAAGGGCCTTGTTTCGACTCAGGTCTTTCAGTGCTCTGTCAAACTCTTCACGCAGTATCGTATCACCCATTCCATCTTCATCTACATCCTCTTCTATTTCCATAATATTGTCCTCAAGTACATCGCCCTTGTATAGACCCTCTATATACCCCTTCTACCTTTCTGCTTTCCCTTCTTTGCTTAGAACTGGGTTTCCATCTGAGCTCTTGATGTTCATACAAGTGGTTCTCTTATCTCCAAAGGTCTCTTTAATTTTCCTGTAGGCAGTATCTATCTTACCCCTAGTGAGATAAGCTTCTACATCCTTCCATTTGTCCTCTAGCCATCCCTGCTTAGCCATTTTGCACTTCCTGTCGATGTCATTTCCTCCTTTCATCAATTAAATTCAATATTTCTTCTGTTATCCAAGGATTTCTACTAGCCCTCGTCTTTTTACCTACTTGATCCTCTGCTGCCTTCACTACTTCATCCCTCAAAGCTACCCATTCTTCTTCTACTTTATTTCTTTTCCCCATTCCTGTCAATTGTTCCCTTGTGGTCTCCCGTACAACCTCCAGTTCCTTCAGTTTATCCAAGTTCCATCTCCTTAAATTCCCACCTTTTTGCAGTTTCTTCAGTTTTAATCTACAGGTCATAACCAATAGATTGTGGTCAGAGTCCACATCTGCCCCTGGAAATGTCTTACAATTTAAAACTTGGTTCCTAAATCTCTGTCTTACCATTATATAATCTATCTGATACCTTTTAATATTTCCAGGGTTCTTCTATGTATACAACCTTCTTCCATGATTCTTAAACCAAGTGTTAGCTATGATTAAGTTGTGTTCTGTGCAAAATTCTACAAGGCGGCTTCCTCTTTCATTTCTTAGCCCCAATCTATATTCACCTACTACATTTCCTTCTCTCCCTTTTCCTACACTCAAATTCCAGTCACCCATGACTATTAAATTTTCATCTCCCTTCACTAACTGAAACATTTCTTTTATTTCATCATACATTTCTTCAATTTCTTCATCATCTGCAGAGCTAGTTGGCATATAAACTTGTACTACTTTAGTAGGTGTGGGCTTTGTGTCTATCTAGGCCACAATAATGCATTCACTATGCTGTTGGTAGTAGCTTACTCGCACTCCTATTTACCTATTCATTATTAAACCTGCTCCTGCATTACCCCAATTTGATTTTGTGTTTATAGCCCTGTAGTCACCTGACCAGAAGTCTTGTTCCTCCTGCCACCGAACTTCACTAATTCCCACTATATCTAACTTTAACCTACCCATTTCCCTTTTTAAATTTTCTAACCTATCTGCCCGATTAAAAGATCTGACATTTCACACTCCGATCCGTAGAACGCCAGCTTTCTTTCTCCTAATAACAATGTCCTCTTGAGTAGTCCCCACCCGGAGATCCGAATGGGGGACTATTTTACCTCCGGAATATTTTACCCGAGAGGACGCCATCATCATTTAATCATACAGTAAAGCTGCATGCCCTCGGGAAAAATTACAGCCGTAGTTTCCCCTTGCTTTCAGCCGTTCGCAGTACCAGCACAGCAAGGCCGTTTTGGTTATTGTTACAAGGCCAGATCAGTCAATCATCCAGGCTGTTGCCCTTGCAACTACTGAAAAGGCTGCTGCCCCTCTTCAGGAACCACACGTTTGTCTGGCCTCTCAACAGATACCCCTCCGTTGTGGTTTTAGCTATGGTACGGGTATCTGTATCACTGAGGCACGCAAGCCTCCCCACCAACAGCAAGGTCCATGGTTCATGGAGGGAAGTCCAAGATGGATACAATACTTATTTATGCAAATATCAATAACAACAAAAGGTTTCAAAACAGATCAATTACAAGATAAATGAACTACATAGTTCAGTGCATGACAGATAAATAATCAAACAGATAACTACCAATAAGAACATGAAACAGTAATAAAATAGTTGCACACTGTAGCATATTGATTGATTGATTGATTTTTATTTGGTCTCATTTCATTACATTTTGTACTAAGTGTGTACTTTTAAATAGGACAAGTCAACTTAAACCAAGTTTCTTACAATATTTAACCTATTTATTACACTTTAATATAGCCAATTAATACCCAAATGGTACACTTAATTATGGTTTCTCATTGCTAAGCCAGTGTTCATTGATTGAAAGCACAGTGCAGTGAAAACATCAAAAGTTATTCCTGTATTATAAAAAGGGATATAGAGACAATGCAAACAACTACAGACCCATCACAATTTCCTCCTGCATCTCTAAAATACTGGAAAAGTTATGTATGACAAACTTATGAAATTTATAAACAAAAACAGCGTCCTGTGTAATGAATAACATGGTTTCAGAAATAAGAGGTCAATGACAACTGCTGTCTGTGAGTGCATCAATTCCATCCTAAACCTGATGGACAAAAAACAGGAAACAATAGGAGTATTTATGACTTATCAAAAGCTTTTGACATGGTGGACCATAAAATTCTGCTATCAAAGCTTGAAAGATATGGTATTCGAGGACTGTCCAACAAGTGGATCAGTTACTTCCTGACTAATTGTAAGCAGGCAGTGTGCTTCTAGCACACAAATATAGAACTAAAAACTGTAGCTAATCACTTATCTGACTATAAACAAATTAAATGTGGTGTACCCCAATGATCAGTAATGGGATCCCTTCTGTTTCTTCTGTACATAAATGATCTAAGCTTAAATGTTGATGCACACAAAACAATCATATTTTCTGATGGCACCACGATTCTACTAAAAAGAGATGACAATGAACAGTTACAGCACACAGTAAACGCAGTCACGAAACAACTTAGCAGCTGGGCACAGAGTAATCAGCTTGTAATAAACAGTAAGAAAACCACTGCTCTAAAATTTCACAATGTTCCTCGGAAGGACATGTTTATCCCATCAGTCTCTATCAATGACGAACCAGTTGGTAACAATTCTGAAACCAAATTCTTATGACTTTGGGTGCAGAGTAACATCAGATAGAATAAGCCTATTGAATGTCTCAATGCAGAACTGAGCAAAACATATTACCTTCTTTATTCATTAAAATCATGCTGTAGTGGGAAAACAGTATTGAATGCATATCATGCGTACTTTCATTCTCGTCTTAGATATGGGGTCACCTACTGGGGAAACTCTAAAACAGCTAATAGCACTTTTAAACTACAAAAAAGGGCCATTAGAATCTTGTTTGGGTGCAACCCTAGATACTCTTGTAAACCGCTATTTAAGAAATCTGGTATTCCTCCATTACCATGTGTATACATTATGGATACCCTCTTGTTCTATAAATTAAATGTTATGGGTAAGGACTGGAGACTGCAAAAAAACTGTGATATACATGATCACTTTACCAGACAAAACAGAAATTTACATATGACTCAAATCAGCACAGTACTGTGCCAAAAAGGTACTTTTCACATGGGAGTTAAGCTTTATAACAAACTTACTGAAAACATAAAAGCTATCACAGAGGTCAATACATTTGGAAAATCTCTAAAGTCATATTTATAGCATCACTGCTTTTACTCCATTGAAGAATATTTAAATTTATGATGTGTGTTATATAAATACTTACGTGTAAAGTGTATTATTGTAACCTGAAATTTGTATGCCTTGAAATGACTTTCAGCCTGTATATTTATAACTTGACTTGTCCAATGTCGTATGCATAAGCTGCTATGTAGACAACAGGACCAACAAAAAATACAATACAATACAATACATATCAAAGCGGCAATACTTATAATAGTGTTGCACACATTATTCACACATTTTTAGATCCTGAAAATTATTTACATACTACATACTCATACGTACATTTTTTCTCTTGGTATTCATGTTCTCATGTTATTTACACATCATAATATTTTCTGTTAGTTGCAGTACCTCTATAATACCATTTTTCATTCTTTGATACATATACTCTTCTACACTATAAAGTTATTTTTCCATTCAGTACTCATTTAAAAGTTTTTGGAATGTCTTTTTGCTCTCATTGTCCTGCAGACTCTTTGGAAGGCACTTTATGAGTCTGACACCCAAGTACCAACGACCTTCTTCAGCAACTCTCTGTCAGTGCTGTATATTTCTCAGCTGGCCTTTATTTCTTGTTTCATGTGTAACAATGTCTGCATTTCTTTCTAGTACTGCATTACTTTTTATTAATGATATTATTGTTTTGTAAATGTATAGAGATGGAAATGTCAGTAATTTTTGACTATGGAAAACAGTTCTGCATGAGTCTCTTTGTTTATTGTTCAAGATGGTCCTAACAACGTTTTTTTTTTTTTTTTTCAGTATAAATATGCTTTTTTATTTTTACTGCTGGAATTTCCCCAAACAGTAATTCCATATTGTAGGTATGGCTCAAATAGAGCATGGTACGCTGCACATAGAAGCTCCTTGTTGGCATAATGTGCAAGCTGTGTCATAACAAACATTGCAGTGCTTAATTTACAACAAACATTATCTGTATGATGACTCCACTGGAGCTTATTGTCAACTGTAATCCCCAAAAATTTAATAGTGGTAACTTCTTCCAGCCTTATTTCAACTGTGAAAATATCTATGTGTTCTTCCTTTTCTCTATTTGTGAACACAATGAACATTGTCTTTTTTAGATTTAAAATTAGGTAATTTTGTATAAGCCACTGAACTGTGTTATTTATTGACATAAATGCACTTCTTTCCAGTGTTTCCAGCATTAGTTTCATGTCATCTGCATATAGTGTTTTTTTTTTTTTTTTTTTTTTTTTTTTTTTTTTTTTTTTTTTTTTTTTTAAAAATCCCTGACATCAATATTGTTTACAAATACGTTGAACAGAAGTGGGCCAAGTACAGATCATTGTGGCACTATGTACTTACTATTTTACTATTTCTAAGTTCAGCTCTGCATCCAGTTTCTGTTCCCACATACTGCTTTCTGTTGCTGATGTATGATTTTATCCTCTTGGCTGCATGTCCAAAAATACCATATCTTTCAAGCTTTTCAGTAAGTGTAGTATGGCTGATTGTGTCAAACAATTTAGACAAATCCAGAACCATAGCAGACACAGAATTTCTTTTATCTAATGCATCTATAATGGATTCTGTGAGGCTTGACATGGTGGTTTCCATAGATTTCCCTTTTTGGAAACCATGTAGTGCTGGAATCAGAATATTGTATTTCTCCAGTAATGTGGTCAACCTGCTGTGCATGAGCATCTCTAGTATATTTGAGCAACTAGAGATTAAAGACACTGGCCCTTAGTTATTTTGATCATTTTTGTCACCTTTCTTAAATATTAGTACTACTTTATTTACTTTTAATTTTTCTGCAAATACTCCTTCTCTAAATGAGCAGGTTGCCATATCCAAAAGAGGTTTGATTACTTCTTCATTCACATGTTTTATTAAATAATTTGATATGTCATCACCTCCTGCAAACTTTCTGGGTTTTAATTTCTGGATTATTTTTATGAGTTCTGTTTTTGTCACTGGTTCCAGGAACATTGGGTGGGATCATTGGCCAAGTGTTTTAGCCTGCTTCAATGCCTGATGATTTGTTTCCACTTTTAAATTTTTCACAGCATGTATAAAGTTGTTGTTTAGTACATTAGCAATTTTTGTTCCATCTGTAGCTATTTTGTCATCAATTCTCATTGAGTTGATAAAATTGCAGTTTTTTACACTTTTTTGGCTGTATCTTTCACTGTTGAGTATGTCCCATGTTGTTTTACTTTTTTTGATTTGAATTTGCTATAGCTCTGTTTATTGAAATGGCTTTTGCTTCTCTTATCAGTTGCCTGTACTTCTTCTGACATTGTTTATATGTCTCCATACGCCCTGCTTGCCTCAGTTCCTTCACTCTAGTCCTGAGTTCAGTTATTTCTTTCATAATCCATTTGTTACTGTGACCCTGCTTTTTCTGATAGGGTACTTTGGGGAAGAATACATGAAAGTGATGCATTAATGTGTTACGAACTGCATCATACTTCTCATTTGTACCTTTTTGTTGCATTGTTTCAGCCATTCTTCTTTCCTTAGAGTCATTTTGAAAATGTTCATGTTTTGTACATTGATAATCCTGACTTCTTTCTTATTTTGCATTTCTTCTTTCTTTGAGCTCCTATTTATTTGGATGTGAATTATTAACCCATGATGGTCAGATATTGTTGTCAGGTATTTACTGTTTTCAATGTTTGTGATTGTGTTGTCAATGATGGTCTGACGATGATCAGTCACTCTTGTAGGTACATCTATTATTGTTTTCATGTTACACTGTAATTACATATTTTTCAATTTTTGTTTTGGTTTTGATACTTTAATCTCTTTCAATGCAAGCTGGAAGGTTTACATATTTACAGTATTCATTATCTAGTTGACTTCCACTTTTCTTCTTGTATATAGCAACAACTCCATCTTTATGTTATGATCTTGTTGTTGTTGTTGTTGTTGTGGTCTTCAGTCCAGAGGCTGGTTTGATGCAGCTCTCCATGATACTCTATCCTGTGCAAGCTTCTTCATCTCCCATTACCTACTGCAATCTACATCCTTCTGAATCTGCTTAGTGTATTCATCTCTTGGTCCCCCTATACAATTTTTACCCTCCACATTGCCCTCCAATACTAAATTGGTAATCCCTTGATGCCTCAGAACATGTCCTACCAACTGATCCCTTCTTCTATTCAAGTTGTGCCACAAATTTCTCTCCTCCCCAATTCTATTGAGTACCTCCTCATTAGTTATGTGATCTACCCATTTAAGTTTCAGCATTCTTCTGTAGCACCACATTTCAAAATCTTCTATTCTCTTCTTGTCCAAACTATTTATCATCCATGTTTCACTTCCATACATGGCTACACTCCATACAAATATTTTCAGAAATAACTTCCTGATACTTAAATCTATATTTGATGTTAACAATTTTCTCATCTTCAGAAATGCTTTCCTTCCCATTGACAGTCTACATTTTATACACTCTCTACTTAGTTATTTTGCTTCCCAAATAGCAAAACTCATTTACTACTTTAAGTGTTTCATTTCCTAATCTAATTCCCTCAGCGTCACCTGAGTTAACTCGACTACATTCCATTATCCTCAGTTTGCTTTTGTTTATGTTCATCTTACATCCTCCTTTCAAGATACTGTCCATTCCATTCAACTGCTCTTCCAGGTCCTTTGCTGTCTCTGACAGAATTACAATGTCATTGGTGAACCTCAAAGTTTTTATTTCTTCTCCATGGTTTTTAATTCCTATTCCAAATTTGACTTTTGTTTACTTTACTCCTTGTCTATATACAGATTGAATAACATCAGGGAGAGGCTACAACCCTGTCTCACTCCCTTCCCAACAACTGCTTCCCTTACAAATCCCTCGACTCTTATAACTGCCATCTGGTTTCTGTACAAATTGAAAATAGCCTTTCGCTCCCTGTATTTTACCCCTCCCACCTTCAGAATTTGAAAGAGAGTATTCCATTCAACATTGTCAAAAGGTTTCTCTAAGTCTACAAATGCTAGAAACATAGGTTTGCATTTCCTTACTCTATCTTATAAGGTAAGTCATAGGGGCAGTATTGCTTCACGTGTTCCAACGTTTCTACAGAATCCAAACTGATCTTCCCCAAGGTCAGCTTCTACCAGTTTTTCCATTCATTTATAAAGAATTCGTGTTATTATTTTGCCGCCATCACTTATTAAACTGTTGGTTTGCTAATTTTCACATCTGTCAACACTTGCTTTCTTTGGGATTGGAATTATTATATTATTCTTGATGTTGAAGGGTATTTCGCTTGTCTCATACATCTTTCTCACCAGATGGTAGAGTTTTGTCAGGGATGACTCTCTCAAGGCTATCAGTAGTTCTAATGAAATGTTGTCTACTCCAAGGACCTTGTTTTGACTTAGGTCTTTCAGTGTTCTGTGAAGCTCTTCACGCAGTATCATATCTCCCTTTCATTTTTATCTACATTCTCTTCCATTTCCATAATATTGTCCTCAAGTACATTGCCTTTGTATAGACCCTCTATATATTCCTTCCACCTTTCTGCTTTCCCTTCTTTGCTTAAAACTGTGTTTCCATCTGAGTTCTTGATATTCATACAAGTGGTTCTTCTTTCTCCAAAGGTCTCTTTAATTTTCCTGTAGGTAGCATCTATCTTACCCCTAGTGACATATGCCTCTGCATCATTATATTTGCCCTCTAGCCATCCCTGCCTAGCCATTTTGCACTTCCTGTCAATCTCATTTTTAAGATGTTTGTGTTTCTTTTTGTCTGCTTCATTTACTGCATTTTTATATTTTCTCCTTTCATCAATTAAATTCAATATTTCTTCTGTTACCCAAGGATTTCTACTAGCCTTCATCTTTTTTACCTACTTGATCCTCTGCTGCCTTCACTATTTCATATCTCAAAGCTACCCATTCTTCTTCTACTGTATTTCTTGCACCCATTCTTGTCAGTCGCTCCCTAATGTTCTCTCTGAAACTCCCTGCAACTTCTGGTTCTGTCAGTTTATCCAGGTCCCATCTCCTTAAATTCCCACCTTTTTGCAGTTTCTTCAGTTTTAATCTATGGTTCATAACCAATAGATTGTGGTCAGAGTCTACATCTGCTCCTGGAAATGTCTTACAATTTAAAACCTGGTTCCTAAATACCTGTCTTACCACTATATAATCTTAAACCTTCTAGTATCCCCAGGCCTCTTCCATGTCTACAACCATCTTTCATGATTCTTTAACCAAGTGTTAGCTATGATTAAGTTGTGCTCTGTGCAAAATTCTATCAGGCAGCTGCCTCTTTCATTCCTTACCCCCATTCCAGATTCACCTACTACATTTCCTTCTGTTCCTTTTCCTACTACCAAATTTCAGTCATCCATGACTATTAAATTTTTGTATTCCTTCACTATCTGAATAATTTCTTTTAGCTCATCATACATTTAATCAATCTCTTCATCATCTGCGGAGGTAGTTGGCATATAAACTTGTATTATTGTGGTAGGTGTGGGCCTTGTGTCTATTGTTGCCACAATAATCACTATGCTGTTTCTAGTAGCTTACCCGCACACCTATTTTTTTTATTCATTATTAAGCCTACTCCTGCATTACCCATATTTGATTTTGTATTTATAACCCTGTATTCACCTGACCAGAAGTCTTGTTCCTCCTGCCACTGAACTTCACTAATTCCCACTATATCCAACTTTAACCTATCCATTTCCCTTTTTAAATTTTCTGACCTACCTGCCCGATTAAGGGATCTGACATTCACCGCTACAATCCATAGAACACCAGTTTTCTTTCTCCTAATAACAACGTCCTGTTGAGTAGTCCCCACTCAGAGATCCGAATGGGAGAATATTTTACCTATGGAATATTTTACCCAAGACAACACCATCATCATTTAACCATACAGTAATGCTGCATGCCTTCGGGAAACATTACAGCTGTAGTTTCCCCTTGCTTTCAGCTATTTGCAGTACCAGCACAGCAAGACCATTTTGGTTGGTGTTACAAGGGCAGATCAGTCAATCATCCAGACTGTTGCCCCTGCATCTACTGAAAAGGCTGCTGCCCCTCTTCAGGAACCACATGTATGTCTGTCCTCTCAACAGATACCCCTCCATTGTGGTTGCACCTATGGTACGGCTATCTGTATCGCTGAGGCACGAAAGCCTCCCCACCAACAGCAAGGTCCATGGTTCTCTCTGATTGGCTGTGGAATAAAAAATCTTTTGGTAAATAGTGGGGAACTGCTCGTCCTCTCTGCAAATCCATGTTGGTTTCCTTTCTGTTTGTTCAACTTTTGAAGTTGTTGGTTGTATGCTCTAACGTATTTCACAATCTTTTTTGGTGCTGTGTGTGATGGTTCCTTTATTATGTTTAATCCACTATCAGTTATTTCTGTTGACACATTCTGATCTTCCTGTTTTTCACAGTGTGTTTGTTCCAATACTGCTGTTGATGCTGCATCTGCTTGTATTTTTGTTGATTCATTGTTATCTATCTCATTGCTGTAATGTGATGGTCCAGTTTTAAATTTATTTACTGGCTCTGTGTGGGCATTTTCAGGTAATTCGTTAAAGGAGACAGGGCCAAGGTATTAGTAACTCTTATGTGTCTCTGCAAGCCTAGCATATGGCATATTAACTGGATGTCCCATTATTTTGTTCTGGTCATGAACTTCCCTACTTAAGTAAAATGTACTCATATTCTCTTTAATGAAGACAAGGCAGTTGTAAATATACAGGCCAGACATTGACATTTTATTTAGTTTCTTAAAATAATCTCGATATGATTCATATGGGCTAATTTCTGCTATTCACCTTATGACTTTCTTTTGCCATTTAAACACTAACTTTGAACCTACAGAATTGCTGTATAATAGTACTCCATAACTCATGTGGGAATGGAAGAGTGCCAAATATGCACGTAACAGAAGTTCTTTACTGACGCTGCTCCTCAGCTTGTACAGCAGGTATATGGCACGTGCCAGTTTGCCACATATCTCCC
Source organism: Schistocerca gregaria (assembly GCF_023897955.1). Taxonomy (NCBI): domain Eukaryota; kingdom Metazoa; phylum Arthropoda; class Insecta; order Orthoptera; family Acrididae; genus Schistocerca; species Schistocerca gregaria. The sequence continues at coordinate 628,557,235 of NC_064921.1, read as the reverse complement.
CCATGTGGGTACCCAGCTGAGTGTTTGATCTACCGGATGATCAAAAAGTCATTATAAATTTGAAAACTGAATAAATCACGGAATAATGTAGATAGGCACAAATTTACACAAATGCTTGGAATGACATGGGGTTTTATTACAACCAAAAAAATACATAAGTTCAAAAAATGTCTGACAGATGGCACTTCATCTGATCAGAATAACAGTAATTAACATAACAAAGTAAGACAAAGCAAAGACGATGTTCTTCACAGGAAATTCTCAATATGTCCACCATCACTCCTCAACAATAGCTGTAGTCGAGGAATAATGTTGTGAACAGCACTGTAAAATATGTCCAGAGTTATGGTGAGGCATTGGTGTTGGGTGTTGTCTTTCAGCATCCCTAGAGATGTCAGTCGATCATGATACACTTGCGACTTCAGGTAACCGAAAGTGGCGGTTGAGCACACAATCATCACCAAATGACGAGCGCAAGAGATCTTTCACACATCTAGCAATGTGGGGTGGAACACCATCCTGCATAAACATCGTATGTTCCACCAGGTCTTTATCAGCCAGGCTGGGGATGATGCAATTCTGTAACATATCGGCGTACCTCTCACTCATCACGGTAGCAGTTACAAAACCAGAATCACGCATTTCCTCAAAGATAAAAGTCCCGATGTGTGTGGTAAATCCAACCCATACCATGACTTTTTCGTCATACAATGGAGTTTCCATGACAATTCTAGGATTTTCGATAGCCCCAATTCTGCAGTTGTGGGTGTTGACAGACCCTCAGAGCATGAAATGAGCTTTGTCAGTCCACAACACGATACTCAACCAATCGTCCGTCATCTTCTGCCATATTTTGAAACGCCCACACTGCAAATGCCCTCCAATTCAATAAATCGCCAGGTAACAGTTCATGATGCCAATGGATTTTGTACGGATAGCATCGCAGAGTACGCTCAAGTGCCAACCAAACAGTAGTGTATGGAATGCAGGTACGACGTGCGACTGCATGAACGCTGACTTCCCCATGCATAGACAAACATGCTACAGTCTCCATTTCTTCCTGAACTCTCTCAGCAGCATTACGCCTTGTGCTCAGTCAGCTACTATGGGGTCTATTGTCTAAACAACCCGTGGCTTCGAACTTGGAAATTATTCTTGCCACAGCTGCATTTGTCAACGGACCTTTACCCATTCGAATCCCCTTCCTATGTCAAAAGGATCGTAACACTGAACTAGCACATTCCCCATTCTGATAACACAGCTTCACTAAAAGCGCCTTTTCAGGTAACATCAAAATGTTGCGACTGCTGGTGCATTTGATTCTCTCTCTCTCTCTCTCTCTCTCTCTCTCTCTCTCTCCCCCTCTCTCTCATTACAGCTCCTTTTGTACATGTCTGATAAAACCCCATGTCATTCCAAGCATGTGTGTCAATTTTTACCTCTCTATCTACATTATTCTGTGGTTTATTAAGTTTTCAAATTTATACTGACTTTTTGATCACCTGGTGTATGAAATCCTGATAATTTTAGTGTTTTGTTATCGTGACTTGTGACTGGGAGCTTTCATCTAAAAATAGTTCAAAGGCAAATTAAGAAACTAAATGAAAAATGCTTTGTACAATTACAGGAAGAAGGTTAACACTTTTTCATAAGAGTGAGTGTTCCAATTCATAGTGTGATCCACAGGACATGAGGGAGGGGGGGGGGGGGGGGGGGGGAGACTGATGGACAGACAAACAGAAAGAGAGATTCAGTCATTGAGTGAAGGATCAAGTGCATGCTTGTGAAGTATCATAAGGGTTATTCATCAAAGCGATTTGCAATTTGCATTCCCAGGATATAAATAAATCCACAGATGCATGTGTGTGCATGCACACACACACACACACACACACACACACACACACACACACACACAAAAATCAATATGTCATACTACCATACAGAAATGAGAACTGTTTTATTCAGCACCACTGAAATCGAGATTAGTCTGTTGCATGCATTATAGTACTTAAGTCACTAGATCTTCCTACAAAAGAATTAAAACATGAGAAAATAGGAATATTGTCCTTGATTGCCTTATGTAACCTCAAAGGGGTGAAACTAATACTAAATAATGGTGAATCCGGAATGGAATGTAACAATATAATAAAAAGAATAGTTGCTACCCACCATAATGTGGAGGTGCAGTCACAGAAAATCCCAAAAAGAAGAGTGTCAGAAAGTTAGCTTTCAGCCAACAAGGCCTATGTCAAAAATAGACAGCATACACACATTCACACACTCACAGAAATGCAACTCACACACACATGACCACAGTCTGTGGCAGCTGGAGCCAGACTGCAAGCAGCAGGGCATTATGGGGAAGGCAACTGGATGGGGCTAATGGGGAGGTGCGGTGGGGAGGGGGTGAGATAGTAGGGTAGGGGTGGGAGGCAGTAAAGTGATACTGGGAGGGTGCAAGGTGAGGTGGAGAGTGGGGCACCTAGGTGCAGTCAGGAGGAGCATACCATTCGTGACCCAGTACCACGCAGGACTGGAGCAACTGAATTACATTCTCCACCAGGGTTTTGACTACCTCTCATCAAGCCCTGAAATGAAAAATGTTCTACCCACTATCCTTCCCACTCTTCTCACAGTGGTATTCTGCCCCCACCAAACCTACACAATATACTCATCCAGTCCTACACAACCCTACTTCCAATCTGTTGCCTCATGGCTCAATCCCTGTAATAGACCTGGATGCAAGACCTTCCCATACACCCTCTCACCACCACCTACTCCATTCTGTTCACAAACAGCATGTATCCCAACAAAGGCAGGACTACCTGTGAAACCATTCGTGTGATCTACAAGCTAAACTGTAACCACTGACAAACTATGGCCAAGAAACAACTGGACCACCCTGTTGCTGAGTACACTGGCCAACACAATGACCTTCATTTCAATGATTGCTTCACAGCCTGTACCACCTGAATCCTTTCCAGCAGCACCAGCATTTCTGATTTGCTCAAGTGGGAGCTCTCCCTGCAATATATCATACATTCCTGTAACCCTCCTGGCATCAATCTTCATTATTCCTTGTCCTTACCCATCTAGTCCTTCCGTGTTTCCATTTCAGCACTGTCCGGTTCTCTATAGCACTTCACTGTCCTCCACCACTACCCTGCTATCCCTCCCAATCTCCACCCCAGGCTCTTCCTTAGCCCCAATTGGTTGCCTCTGTCATAATGCCCTGCTGCTCGCAGCCCAACTCCAGCTGCCAGAGACTATAGTCATGTGTGTGTGAGTTGCATTTGCATGAGTGTTTGCTTGTGTGTATGTTGTCTATTTTTGAGAAAGGCCTTGTTGGCTAAAAGCTAACTTTATGACAGTCTTTTTCCAACTCAGCATTCCCACTTTATGTTGAAATAAATAATAATATTTTTGTCTACTTTTTCTGAAGTTTCTGAGCTAGAAAATTGTAATGATCAGTTAATTTGTTCTTTTTTGTTTATTACTTTACAAAAAGAAATGATTCTTACCCATTATTCACACACTCCCTGAAGACAAAATTGTTCAAATGTTTCTGAGCACTATGCGACTTAACTTCTAAGGTCAACAGTCACCTAGAACTTAGAACTAATTAAATCTAACTAACCTAAGGACATCACACACTTCCATGCCCGAGGCAGGATTTGAACCTATGACCGTAGCGGGTGCTTGGCTCCAGACTGCAGCGCCTAGCATCGCATGCCCTGAAGACATTGAAATGGTGTTTGATGCTGGTGACCTGACACAATACAGACTGAAAGTATTTGAGTTGCACTAATAGCTTTCCATTGCTGCCAGCCTAGCCTGACAGCTCTGAGTTTAGCATGTTGTTTGCTCTTGTATATAGCAAACATGGGCAATTACATGGTACTCAGGGGAATTGTGGCTGCCCACATTGTATCAGCGCCTGTGAAGCAGGCAAAATCACAGAAGCAGTGGGAGAAGGCTACCAAAGCACTCTTCAGGGGCTGCCTTGAATCTGAGATGAAGAGGCAGGTTAGAAAGAGCTGCAATGTTCTGGCTTCTGGGATGTAGCGATCAAGCTACAGAATGGGAAGCATAACAAGAGGCCACCACCGTTCATCATCACTATTCAAACAGTTACCAATACCAGCAATATCTGAACTTTCCTGTGAAGGTGGAAGTTCTCCTACCAAATCCAGACCCTAATCAACAGTGATACAGGTTCCAGGTGAAGGCCGTATGGCAAAGTACTGTTGCAGAGCTGCAAGATGGGTGAAATGCTTTGGCAAGCTCAAGAGTGGCACTTGTGAGAAGCATAGGGAAGAGTCTCTGATCTGCACCATCTGTGGTAGGCCCAATGTTGCCAAATGGCAAGGTTGCCCAGCTTCCTCGGGCTGAAGCCAGACCAACTGCAAGATGGTGGCCCAAGCTGTAAAGATGCACCATTGAAGAAGAAGATGACATTGATTGGGAAATTCAAAGTTGACACAGCAGACAGAAGAACTGGTGGCTTTTACTCCTGCTTGGAAAAGGCCAGAATTGCCTACCAAAGGATGGAAATGCTGCCCCTGCTTGAGAAGATACAATATCTGAAGATTGACAACATGCGTGCCACACCGTTCCATGTTGTAGATGAGATAACTATGGGCTTAAAAGTTAGGAGCAACAGAGATGACTACATTTTGAGTCATCTTAGCTGCGGAGACAGAGAAGGCTTTCTGCCAGCTGTGGCAAATGAGTGCAGCTGTTTCGCATGCCCTTGGTACAAAAGCAGAAGAGCCTACTCCTGCCACCACCCTGCCCATAGAGTGGAAGAAATGGGAGGGTATTACTGAGTAGGAGGTGCCTGCATTTGACTTCATCACCTGGCTACTTGGGCCAATAAAGTAGAAGATGCAGGTCGCCACAGCTGGCCCCTGTGGGCGACTGAAACACTGTGTGCTGGGCTGGGACTCAAACCTAGTACTGTTACCTTTTGCAGGCAAGTGCTCTTCCAGCAGAGCTACCTAAATATGTCTCATGAGCCATCCTCACAGCTTTGGTGGAAGTTGATGCTTTGTCTGATGGTCTGTTTTAGCATCTTTTCTACACAGCCAACAAGAGTGTCATTACAATAGCTGCTAGGGTGTGTGCAAATTCTTTACTGGTTTAAGAATGGGAATCATTAATGAGTCCCTCCAAGGGTCAGGATATTGACTATTCCTGAATATTTTATCTAAAAATGCAAGTAAGATTTCCTTCGGTTCAGGGTTAACGTGTCATAGAATGCCACAATGTATGCTGTCCAGGCCATATACAGTTTTGTGAGCTTCAGATAGTGCTGTGTCCAGTTCCCACATGGAGAAGGGTAGGTTATAGGGCTCTTCATTAGTGTAGTTAAAATGCACTCTTTCCCTCTCTCTAACTTCTCGATAGGTCTAGAAACCAGGAACTCTGCTCAAGGATGATATTATGCATAAAAGTAAAGTGCCATGGTCTGTATTTTTTGTACTGGTATGGCTTTCAGAACTCCATTGTTCTGGATGGCAGCTAATTGGCGTGACATTCTTTTTCCAGAGAACTTCCTTACTGATTCCCATACTCAATGGTGAATATTGACCAGTTAACTGCCTTCAGGAAATTGTGCCACAATCACTTCTCTCTCTCTCTCTCTCTCTTCTCGAATGTCTGTTGGTCTTTTGCTCTCTCTATCTGAAAGGCTCCAAGGTTCTGTGCAGATGAACTGTACTTGAATCTTCACACTGACATCTGCCTGTCCCTTATAGTGCTTGATACTTATCATTCCACCCAGGAACAGGCTGCCTCCTGTGAAAGCATGAGGCTTTTGGTATAGAGTTATCAGTGTCTGAATTGGATCACATCAGGAATGTGATCCACCCAATCTTGGACACTGTCTCAGTGCTCAAGCACAGCCAAATGTCTGAACAGCTCAGAGTTTTCCTTGCAGAGGAGTGAAGGTTATCTACTACAGCCCACTGCATAGCATCTGTGAGTGCAGGAGAGAAAACTATCAGATCATTGGTGGACAATGACCCTGTTGCTGTACTAAAATGTGTCTTTGTGCCTGTATTCAGGAAGCATATGGTTTCACATCTAAATACAGTGGCAACCACTCAACCTGTTGGGCAGGTAGAGTTGCAATCCCAGAGAGCACTGTGTGAATTGAAAGGAACAGTGGGGAAAGTTGGTTGATCAGTGCAAAGAGTGCCTCACTATCCAGTGGGTCATTTGGTGGGTGATAAATGGAAGAAAGTGTTTCCAGAAATGACACACTATGTACAGTGACAATAACTGCTTGCAGTGTGACAAGTGAGGAGTAAAGAGTGTCAGTGACAAACACTGCCACTCCCCACATTAGCCATTTTGCCACTTGGGCCATTTTCTATGTAGGTGATAGCTCCAAGACACATGAGTAACAGAATCCTTAAAATATGCCGTCTCTAATGACCTCGTTGTCGACGGAACTTTAAACACTAACCACCACCACCTCCTTAAAATGTGTTTCCTGAAGGAATATACACAAGGATGTAGCCAGTGCTGGAAGCTTTATCTCTTCCACAAGATTTCTGATGCCTTTTAAATTTGTCTCTAATATGTCCATTATCTATTTGTGAGGTTTGCCTTCCCTTTCTCTTTGCACATTGGTAGTGAGTCCAAGGCTATTGACTGTGGACTACATGGGCCTGGTTGGTCCTTTAAAGTGATCACTTCCATTTCAAAATCACCATCACCAGAGATGGCAGCTGATTTTATCCCTGTGGCTTTAGTTCTCATTCTGTTGGGCTTTGTCTTGTTCTTCAAGGTAACTATCCCTTTTTTGCATAGAAATGCAGGAAGGTGTATGAGTGAGTGAACTAAGTAGCACTGGTAAGATAATTTCTTATTTTTGGGGGGGAGGGGGAGGGCAGTGGTGACATATTGTACATCTTAGAACTCTGGGACACTGATTCTCTGGCAGGCACAGTTTTACTGGTAATGCAAATGAATAATGAATGATAGGGGGTTGCTTGGCCTTAAACAATTTCTTTGCTTCCCACATGTAGCATTTCATGAAACTGTCTTGTGGCCATATCTTTTTCACTTGAAACACCTCAAAAGATTCGGAAAATAACGGAAAACATTTAAGCACAAGAAACCAAACTGCTGATTTGGAAGTTACAATGAATGTAGGCATTCTGTCAAGGATGTCATTTACTGTATTCATCATGTTCTACACATCCACAATGCCTTTGCTACTCATTCCTTTTGAAGCGCAAAGAGGTTTTTATCTATAAGGCCTTCATATGACACTATTGCATGGCTGGAATTTAGAGTTTAATGCAGTTCCACAAATGGCAATTTCAATCAACAATGTACCATTTTTACTGACTTCAGGCCAGTTGTGATACCATCAAGATCTTTCTGTGATGTAGAATGGTGACAGCTTGTCAAAGGTATGCTTTTCATTTCTAACAATAACAGAAACATTTTGACATGTCTGTACCCTGGTGCTGCAACTGTTCCTTTTTTGGTAGGTGTGTATTCAGGAGAACTACTCTCATGAGTTTTCTTGATGGGTTAGGTTAGAGCATTCACCAGCAGCATAGCCAAACCACTGGACATGGATTTTGAAGAATTGATAGGCTCCATAGGCATCCTACACACAGGTAGGGTAGCGTAAGTCCACCCAGACAGAGATCTGCTTGCCTTAATAACTCATACACAGAGGTGCAGCAGGTGCCCCAGAGGTAGCCCACTAGCAGCCATTCTGCTTCAGCAACTATGCATCTCATTGGTGCTGCACACCTTCAGACTGCTGTTTATTTTGTTATTTATTTTTAATAGAGGCTTATAGCATCCTTGTAATCTGGGTACATACGCCAAGATCCCCACTCCCTGTGACACACTAAATCACACCCAGTTTAGGAAACCCAGATTCGTCAAGCCTGTACCCAGAAAATGAATGCTGTGCTCCATAGATGTTTGCCATTTAGAATGACCTGCAGAGTAAATATGGCTTTATCAAAAATACCATGGATGCAATGAGCATTATACACACACACCCTCTGACCCTCTCCTTGCCCCTCTGCAGGTAACAGAGCATATTCTTGTAGAACCACAATCAGCAGTCAGCACTTCTGTAAAGCTGCTTTTGCCATTTTAGCACTGTCATTAAGGTCCTCCTCTTTGCTTCCTTCTCCACTGCTTGAAAAGATGACCCTACATTACTTATTACCATTTTCATTTAATAATCTTTCAGTGCCTTCATTGTACAAGACAAAGATAATGCATGCTTCTACAAGTTTATTCCTATCTGAACAACCTGTCTATTACCTGATAAACAATTTTTTCACACAACAAAACACCAGCAATATCTGTTAGGTGATGCTTGCATTAGGTAGTGAGACCATTGCAGCTGATATACAACTCAAGATACATTTTGTACAGCCTCCTGAATGTTGTTGACTATGGGCCCAAGTGCTGTTCACAGAGTATGTAATGCAACACCACCAGGCAGCCCACACTCAGTCCAGAAACTGTGCATGATGAAGCACTGGACCTGGTTGAGCCTAGCTCATAGAGCATGGCTGAGGGGTAACCATATTGAAGAGCTGTATGCCCTCATAAAATAATGGCTGTTGTTGTCCTTTGTTGTTTGCAGTGCCAGTCCAGCAAGGCCATGTAAGTTAACATTACAAGGCCATATCAGTCAATCATCGTGACAGCTACCCCTGCAAATACTGAAAAGGAACAACAAGTTAGTCTGGCCTCTCCACAGATATCCATCTGTTTTGGTTGCACCTATTGTACAACTGTCTTTATCACTGAGGCACTCAAATCATCCCATCTTGCTGAGGTCCATGGTCCACGAGGCACTTGTTTCTTAAGCAATTCAGTTTTATTCATTTGACTGAAATATGTCTGATAAACAGCTGTGATTTTTATGTTTATCAACACCAACTTTTGTTAACGTCAAGAATTCACCACTTTCTATCCAGACTTGTATATGTTGTTGTCTTCTGTGCTCCAGTCTATGTTCTTCAGAAAATTCAGAAACTTTTGATTTCAGGAAATTTGTTGATTTCTTATTACGGCCCTTTGATACTTGACTTACTCCAATATCAAGTGTGCCAAATTTTTATGCACTTTGACTTCCTCTAGGACCAGACTGACCTTGCAGTACAGTTTAAGATGTATACTGCTCTATTCATTTCTATAGTTTACTTGGGTTCAGCGTCATACAGCCTGAGGAATTATTTTCACATTCAGTCACATCATTTTGTTCAGGGGTATAGGGTGGAGGAATCAGTAATTCTGTTACCTTATGTGTGAGCAGTTCCTTAAAATTTTTGTTATTGAATTCTTTGCATCCATCACATCTAAAGTGTTTGTTTGAGTTTCATGTAAAAATTGTTTGAGTACATCATACAGTTCATTTTTTTGTTTTTCAGGAAGAAAAAAATCATTAAATTTATTGAAAGCATCTTTGGAAAATACATCTCTCTTGTCAGTTGTCCATTGACATTTGCTTGTAATAGTTTGTCAGTAACTGTGGATCAGTTTATTTGTTGTTTGGTATTTTGTACATCTTTCCTAATACACAACCACCACAAAATTTTTCCTTGCAGTCATCTATGTTGATGTCAAATTTGCTCAAGATGTTCTTAATGTGATGCTAATTTTGGTAACTAAAAGTGGTACACTTGGAGTATTTCATAGGGTGTCACTAATTTCACTTGATGATAACAGTGTCACCAGTGCCTTTCTTCTGAATCAGTGTAGTCAAATGTTATATGATACATTTGCATCAGACACATATAAGATATTGTCAATTCTAGCAGTGTATCATTCACTGCTTTACCTAATGTTTGTATCAGCATGCACATATTAGTATCTTGTTTTCCCAGTGAAATCACTTATAGAACATTAAATGCATTGTAGAATGAAAATGCTGGTTATTCAGATTAATAATCTTCATAGCTCCACTGTCACAATACCGTTTCTTTGCATCACTGAAGTTTCCAGCAGACACGCCAATTATGCTTGAGTAGAAGCAATATTTCTTTTCAACATCTCATTTTGTCAAACATTATTGCTGTCACTAGTCTTCTGTGGACACTTCCCTCCTGTGTCCTAGATGTTTTAGAAATATTTGCTTCACTCATACATTTGACATCTTCATATATCTGTTATTTAATTCCCCTTTTTGTGTTAGAAATGACAAATGCAGTTGATCCAGTGCACTTTTTCATGCAGTTCAGTAGAACAGATTTTCTTCAATATGTAAATTTAAACTCTGGATTTCTGATGCTAAATTGTCCAAGAGATTTTTAAAATGATCATTTCCCTTTCTCAGCATAGGGAAAATTCCACCATTTAGTACACTTTCAGACAATGTATTCTCTTCATATTTCATTAATTCATCATTCAGACTTAAAAAATTAATAACTCTTGCAGCATACCTACAAGTGTGCTAATATCTTCATTTTCTTTGTGTTAATCCAAAAAAGATGTTCAATTAACATGTTTAAACCTTTCATGCTGCTACATTCAAGTTGCACATGTAATTTGTCCTACATTTCTTTAGCATTATTGCATGCCAAAACATGTTCAGCATCTGGTGTACTTTGCACATTCTGTCAGGCTTGGTAATTTCAGTCATCCTTTTGTCCTTCTATATATGCCACATTTTGTTCATATTTTCATTCCATGGCAACACCACACATTCATAAGTACCATTAATATCTTCAAGATCATGTGAGCAGAGCACCATAGAGATGTGCCATTTCCAGTTTTCCCAATTCTTAGGTCCTACAAGTACATCAATCTTCACTTTATAATCACCATTGGTACCCATAATCAAAATATCCACGGGTGTACTGCCGGTCTGCAGTGTCCAATGGGCAAATATTTCGGCGATCATACATGTCATCATCATCGGGTGAACTGACGGACTGAGCTCCTGTGATCAAGCCGGTACGGAGATCCGTACGCTATGGCTGCTCAGGGGGAACTGGATTCAGTCGTGGTGGCGGCCGATTTAAATACCCTCTGCCCGCGGGGCACTCCCTCCGCCGTCCGTGCCCCGCGCCACGGTCACGCGGTGGCACAGATTGCGACAGCGTCTGAGATGACTTCAGTGTGATGTCTCTGTCCGCCGTGGTCATCACACAACTATACATTTGCTCGATTTACTCATGATTAACCCAATCGCTGGTTACCAAGCCTTGCTAAGATTATAGCCATAGTCACGGTTTATGAGGTTGTCATTGGTGCAAATTTCGATGGCCTCTCTAACAACGCTGTCCCAGTATCTCAATGTCTGTACCTGAATCCTCGTGCGTTCATACTCCATAGCATGATTTTCTGACAAACAATGTTCAGTGACCACCGACTTGCTTGGATACCTCCGTCGAGTGTGCCTCTGGTGTTCACGGCATCGATCGTCGATGGAACGCATCGTCTGACCAATATACGACTGCCACATTGACATGGAATCTGGTACATGCTGGCCTTCCTCAGACCGAGGTCATCTTTGGCACTCCCCACCAGTGCACGGGTTTTATTCGGAGGACAAAACACAGTTCCGACCCAGTGTTTCTTCAAAATGTGGGCGATTTTTCCTGTGAGTGCGCCTATATATGGAATAAACGCAGTGCCTACCTCCTCCCTCGTGATTTCATCCATCTCCACAGGTTGTGCTGCCGTATATTGGTCAGACGATGCGTACCATCAGGGATTGATGCTGTGAACTCCAGAGGCACACTCAACTGATGTATCCGAGCAAGTCGGTGGTCGCTGAACATTGTTTGTCAGAAAATCACGGTATGGAGTATGAATGCACGAGGATTATGGTACAGACGTCGAGATACTGGGACAGTGTTGTTAGAGAGGCAATCAAAATTCGCACCAATGACAACCTCATAAACCGTGACTGTAGCTATAATCTTAGCAAGGCTTGGGAACCAGTGATTGGGTTAATCACGAGTAAATCAAACAAACATATAGTTGTGACGACCACGGCGGACAGAGTCATCACACCGATGTCCTCTCAGACGCCATTGCAACCTGTTCCACTGTGTGACCGTGGCACGGGGCACGGACGGCGGAGGGAGTTTGCCGCGGGTGAAGGGTATTTAAATTGGCCGCCGCCGCGACCGAAGCCAGTTCCCCCTGAGCAGCCATAGCATGTGGATCTCTGTACCGGCACATTCACAGGAGCTCAGTCCGTCAGTTCACCTGATGATGGCGACATGTATGATCGCCGAAATATTGTGCCCGTTGGACACTGTAGACTGGCAGTACACCCGTGGCTATTTTGATTATCAAATACACCGAGAGAAACTTAAGAATCACATTGGTACCCGTGTTTTTATGAAATTTTACTGCTACTGTGCATTTCAATTGGCAAAAAAATTCTTATCGATCACACACTGGGTTTCTTTAATCTTCACTAAAATTATGGTTTGTTTATTTTGACATGGTCCTGGCCCATAATCTGTTATGAACTATTAGTATTGACCAACACAGTTCCTTTTAAGAATGATTTATTCACAGGATACGAACTATTCACTGACAAAATGAATTACAAAGAGGTTTTATAAAAATCAAGGGCATTTCGAAATGTAATGAAATAGCAGTTTATAGTGAACACTTAACATTTGTCTTTTTATTACAGCATTTACAATTTCATTTATTCTCAATATTTCTAAATTTTGCAGCATTAGCACACTTCACAGGCACACAGTTTGTGACTTCTTAACAGATTATATAACTTGTGACATGTACTATCTACTATTTGACTGTTCTTCTTTGATCTCACATTAATTCTTAGAATGTTCCCTCACCAAGTTCTCTGGTCAGCCATTCATAAAAGTCTTTTTGCACTTGGGGTACCATGAAAATAAAGAACACAAATTTTGTAAATTTCTGCTTTTATCAAATCTGCCCCTCATACAGAATAATTTTTTTCTGTTTAGTAGAGTATCCTCTGTTTGACACAAGTTTAAACTGGTCAAGCTGCACATGAACACCCATTATAATCCTTAAAAATGAAAAATAAGATAGAAACTTGCCTCTAAAGGACACAAACAGAAACTAGTCCTTACAGTGCTTTTCCCCCCAGAGCAGTAACTGTTTATTTGCGTCTTTAATGTACAGCTGATATAAGGTATTGAAATTGCATAATATTTCACTACAAAACACAGCCAGTGACTCGGTTAACAGTCTCAATGCCACATACAAAACTATTAGGAGAGTTTTCTAGTCAAGTATTGTAATAAGTTGAGCATCTTGGAGTAAGCTAAGATTGTTAAGAAATCAGGAGGATATTTGGTTCTGTATGTCATCTGTATGGTGGAATATAAAATATTTAGTAGAAAACATAGACAAAAAAGGAATAGAGTGCAAGGTGGACTTTATTTTTCCATCAGTGTGGAAATCATAGAAAGTTGAACACTAGAGCAGAGTGATATGGATGTGGAAGGAAGAGTATGTAAAAGTTTTGAGGAAACCACTGCAGGGTTAATCTCAAATGCTTTGGGTAAACCTCAATAAACTTAGATAAGATGGCTGTAAGAAGATTTAAACTTGCAGTACCATCTTACTTGGTGATACTTGTAGGAATGAAACTGTATGATGAGAAAACAGCTGTCAGCATTTCCTTGATAATCAGAAGTACAGCTACTGATCATGTGTAATTCAGTATCATCACAGAAACAGAAATATGTTTATTTTTATTTTCTAGAAAATTTGCATTATAAAATGTATCACATTGAAGAAAGTGACACTTTAAACAAATCACATAAAATTTAATTTTTCATTGTCCTGGGTTTTTGTTAATATTTGTGTATAAAAGAAGAAAAGCAAGAAGCAAATATTCTATAATATAGATAAATATATAAATTTTATTTTCATATTGATTAACAGCATACTACAATCAATAATTCATGTGTGGCTAAAGTTACACCATTTTCTGCATCTGTTGGTCTGAAGGATAACTATATTTTTTAATGTTATTTCATAATTTGCTAAATACATGGAAAGTGTGTAAAAACCAATAACAGTCATAAGGCAATTGCATCCCCTCCATTCAATCACCTCTGAAGTCTATAGCCATTTGTTTGTGGCTGCACAGAGTGAATTTCTTTTGAGTTTTATCTGACTAATCTTTATACATTTATTTCAGTTAACAGTCTTTGGAAAGTTTTCTTTCACAAACTCCACTTTTTTACAGGGACATATACCTCATAGATGAACCTCTAACAATGGTGGACCCAAATACACGAAGAACTGTGTTTGAGAAAGCAATTTTGACAGCCCTTAAAGGAAAAACTGTCTTCATAGCCACAAAACTTACAACGGTAAAATTAAGTAAATAGTTCAGTTCATGCTCCCCACTAACTGCTATATTTAAATGGAAATAAATGGCAAACTCTACATATCTAAAAGTTATCTTTGTGTTAGTATGGTTATATTTGTGTATGTGTGTGTGTGTGTGTGTGTGTGTGTGTGTGTGTGTGTGTGTGTGTGCGTGTGCGTGTGTGTGTGTGTTTGTGTGCAGTGGGTGAGCTATATTTCGAATTTAAGTAATGATGAAGTGTAATTCAAAAATTCTTATTTCTAGTTACTTTGTTTTTAATCAGTTGGATCACCATGTGAAGGCCACAAAGCCTTAGGTCAGAACAAGAAGGATACTGGCATGTACTGTATAAGAATGTAGTTCATTTTAAAACTCTTAATAATTATCGAGGTAAGGAGAAGCTCTGTTTGTGGAAACTATCTCAGCATTCATCTGGATCTATTTCTGTATGCTTTATTGGATCAGACAAACTTTCCAAAAAGCTCACAGTAAAATATTTTGACCTTAATCTTTTTAATGTAACATAAATCCAAATAGTTGCTCACAGATTGCTACATGATCAAAATGAAATAAACCATGAAAAAAAAGAAGTTGAGCAAAATTGTGAAGAAACCTTTGATTGGCAGAAACATGTGAATCGAAAACAGGTGATTGCTATTTTAGAAGGGTATTCTATGGTCCGCAGCCAAGGAATAACAAAAAAATTACTGAATTAAAATAGTGTGAAATGGAATAAAAGCTTGAGCTAGTGATAAATTACTTTCCCATAGTTACAAATATTGAGAAGTGTTTGCAGCCAGTCATTGTAGACAGATGAGGGCACACAATTCTTATCAAAAGTGACAAAAAGAATCAAGGAATTGAAGAAAAGGAGAAGTGCTGAAATTTCATTTTAAATTGTGTATTGATTGAATTTTTATAATTCCCATCCGAGTTATAGGAAAAAAAGAAAGGGTGAGTGAGTGAGTGAGAGAGAGAGAGAGAGAGAGAGAGAGAGTGAGAGAGAGAGGGGGGGGGGGGGGGCAGTATGTGATCTGTGTGAGAAAATTAATCTCAGCCATGGGATAAACTGTAATAGATTGAAATTAGTTTGAAAAAAACTACTTAGAGGAAACTGAAATTAACTGTTGAATTATGAATGGCTATGGATGTTGACATACAAAATGCAATACTTGGAAGAGGAAGAAAATCAGATAATACCAATGCCAATGCCTCTTCTTTAGTCTTTTTCTTCTTGTTATTTATCCCGGTTTCTTGAGATCTTTTGTGAAGAGACATGATACACCAAATTAAAACTGGACCTTGATATTTTGAATAAACTTTGGGTTCAATCCTTTTTTTTTTCTTTTTTTTCCAGCTTGGTCACACACTGGTGTGTAACATATTTCAAAAATAGCTGTTTTGTAGTAACGTGATGTGGGTATCTCACATAAAGTTCAAATAAAACTGGTTTTACTCTCCATTCAGGTCAAGGTCAAAATTCACCACATAGGTCTGTGAACTGTACACACACACTTTTAGCACTCTTAGTGATAACTCATCTCAGAGTAAAAGCCACACATAAATTCACGCTTTTTTTATGCATACAAAATTCAAAACACCTTTATATTAAACAAATAAATTATGGCATGTAATTACTAATTAAACATTTCTGATTCTGAATAAACTTCAAGAACATGTATTTCATAATCATTAAAATTTTATCGCCTGAGAGAAATTATTAGTTTGCTAAAACAGATTCAGATTACAGTCAACTCGTGTCTGCTTGATGACATCACGAATCGACACTTGCTTGGAATGAACAAAATACCTGTACTGAAAAATACTGTCCGTTGAGTAATTTACTGACTTTTATAACAAATTTGGTACCTCTTCCATCGCTACAATATATGATTTATTTATCTTGGGTTTCATGCTCAGAGCTCCTCAAGAGGACCACAGCATCCCAACACTACTGATAATTAACTGGCTTTTAGTATGTCCGGCCTGTGGTGAGAGTGCAGCGCTTGAGAGTGTGCTAGCAATATTCATGTGGAATCACCCTTCCTCACTTGGGGAGCTTGCCTTCTGGCATTTATAAAGCGTGCACATTCATAGGTGACAGTGGTGATGTCACGAGCAAAATTCGTGAACATGCCTGCCTAAATTTGGGTAATAGCAAAACTGTTCAATCTGAGCAAAAGTTTTATTTATGCCAAAATGCCCCCAATTTTTATGGGTGTACCAGATAAAGTCTCATAAACAACTTTCTGGAATGCACACACACCACCGTTCTTCCTCTTTCTTAGGTTTATGATACAAAATGCCATCTTTTATCATAAATTGCTTAGCTAATTCTGATTTTGGATTCTCAGTCATCATTTGCACAATGTTTTTCCACTTACAGTCAGCATTTTCCAATTCAGACATACGTTTACACATATCTAGAAAATTATGTCTGTATGTTTGATCTTTAACCAACAGTACTTTGTACTCTGATGCCTGTTCGATTAGTTCTTTATTTTTAGACATGCCCTGTAGCAACCTGAACAAGACCTCAGCAATTATGTTATCTTTCCCATTAATATATACAATTTGGAAGCGATACTCTTGCAACGCTGAAGCCCATCTCGCTAAGTGTGCATGTAACAGTTTACATGTTAATAAGAAACTGAAAGATTGGTGGTCACAGTACACCTTTATACTGTAAACAAAAAAAATGGAATTCCTTGGAAGCCCAAAACACAGCTAAGGCTTCAAGTTCCAGTACTGAGTATGATTGTTCATATTCTGTTAGTACCCGATTTGCAAAACTAATCACTTTAATTTGATGTTTACCATCTGTTTCATCCACTTCAAACAGATAAGCTCCTAGTCCTGTAAAAGATGCATCAGCAGCAATGCAAAAATCTTTCTCCATATCAGAGTGGTACAGAATACCTGCATTGACTAATGCTTCCTGGATTCTATTGAAGTCTCTCTCACAGGTGGAATTTGACTATCAAATTATATTTTTCCTGAGCAGATTTAACTACAAATTGCTGTTAACTGACTTATTGGCTACAAAACGCCAGTAAAAGGATACTAATCTCAAGAATGCTTTCAACTGCCTTTTTGTTTTAGGTGATGGAAAATTCTTTATGGCTTGTATTTTATTTTCATCTGGCACAGTCCCTAAGGGTAAAATGACATGTCCCAGACATTTAATCTTTTCATTACCAAATTCTGACTTACATAGGTTGGCAGTGACTCCGGCCTGTTCAAATTTGCTCAACATTCTATTTGTTATCTCCATATGCTCTTCCCAGGTGGGAGTCACAATTAAAATATCATCCACATATATGGTGACATTATCAAGCAACTCTGGGCCTAACATTGAATCAAGATCTGCTATAAATGCTCCAGCACTTGTATTTCAGCTGAATGGGAGTATTTTAAACTGGTAACTCCAACCAGTGAAAATGAAAGCTGTATATTTTCTCAACTGTTCTGTCAAGGCGATTTTCCAGTAGGAAAATTGCAAATAAGTGTGTGAAAGATACCTTACTCCAAAGAACTTTTGCAACTATTCCTCCAAATTCTCTGGCCTAGTCCTTACTGGCACAATAATTTTATTAAGGTCACAAGCATCTCTCACCAGATGTATTTTTCCACTATCTTTTGTAACTGCTAGTAACGGGCTGCTGTAAGGTAACAATGACAGCTCAATTATTCCCCATTCTAACATCTTACGTATCTCTAGTTTCACTGACTCCTTTTTCGACTATGGAATGGAGTAAGTAGCCTTACAAAATGTCTTGTGTAGTATCACATCAATATTATATGTATAACCCCCGATGACCTCTGGTCTCTCAGAGAGTACCTCTAATTGTTCCTTCAATAGCTGAGATAATTGTAATTGTTGCTCTGGTGCCAGATATGTAGATTCCTCTACTTTATTGTTTATTGCTTGACAGGACACTGTGTTACTATCATTCTTTCCATTGTGATGGCTGTAATCTCAACCTCCCCCCCTCCTCCCTCCATTCCAAAACACTGCTGAATTTGCAGTATTTTTGTGAGGTTACACTTCACTTTAACATTCTGACAATACTTGCAATGTATAGCTTTAGTGCACACCAATTCCAGTTTCACTCTCACTTCCTTATCCTCCAAGCTGCAAATACCTTGAGAGAGGTCCATATAGGCACTCCTTTCTCTCGAAAACTCTCAACCCAGAATACAGGCGACTCTTAATCCCTTTACAACCAGGAATGTGCAATTTAATGCTCCATTTCCCATAAATATGTCCACCTGTACCTGGCTCTCCACTACCTGTGCACCAATGGCACCCGACACTTTGCAGTTCTGAACTGGCAACACTGGCACTTTATGCAGTTGGCACAATTTCCTATAGAAATCATAACTCATCACATTAACTGCAGCTCCTGTATCAATCATGATATTGACCCGTATACTAATAACTTTAGCCTGAACCACAGCCAGTATCAACTCACTATCTACTTGGTTACATCTCTTATTCTCCGATAAAACTTCCTCCTTCATTCCAACACCATTGTTATATCTTAACATATTCACTACATCATGTTTCTCCTTACTCTCTTGTGAGCTCTGCCTCCATCCCACAGCCGACAATGGAAAGCTAATTGCGCCCATCTTTAGTTTGTCGAATTGGTTGATGTAGGATGACTGTCATTTGTCACATCAACTATTCTCACACTTTGATTCTGATTCTGCCAAGCCAGGTTGTTTGAATTACCTGTTTGACCATATTTGTTCCTATTATTGCTATTGTTTGTGTATCTTTCTGTGTTATTCTGACCCGGATACAATGCCATTGCAAGTCTATTCTTCCCCTATTTATGGCCACCTCCTGGACCAAAACTTTCCTCATACCTTCGTTTCCATCTGTATTGAGGTGAACCTTTTCCCTAAGCCTGTCTATTGTCATTACTTTTGTCATCATTCAGATGACTGCTAAACAACTGTTTCCTTACAATCATAACTATTTCCATTGATACTTTGTAACTTTAAGTCTTCCTAAATTAAATCTAACAAATCCAAGAGATACAAGAAGCTACCCAAATCATTGTCTGGAACATGGATTAGTTTCTCTCTAATATTTGGTGGAAGTCTGGCTTTTAATAGCTTGATCACATCATGATTTGAAATCAGTTCGTCCCAATATCGCATTTTGTGGATGTACTTTTCGAAATACTTTCCTAGGCTTCCTTGTTTAGGACTATATGCCTCTGGACTTTATATTTCTTTTCTAAGTCTTTGCATTTATTTAGAAATGCCTTCTCAATTTGTTCACAGGTGTAGCTATTTTCAGCTGCATCTGTCACCCATAGAGCAACATTTCCTACTACGTGCAAAACCATAAACTGTATCTTTTGTTTCTCTGTCAATGCTATGTTCAAAAACTCTTTATGAATACAACTGGGTGAATATTTTTCTTGTCAGTGGAGAAGGATTGAAACTGGCAGTGTTTTATTAAACTCTCTTCCATCATTATTGAAGATACAGTGGGCACAGCCCCTGCTTCATTCAACGGTTCAGTGTTAGGACTACATGTTCCTGCCTGTCCCCTACAAATTGTTTTATATATGGCAGAGAATGGCAAATTTTTGGGAAAAACATGCAAAGCAGGTACATAATTGTCCTCCATTCTCATATTTACTAATTCCTGAGGTGTCTGATTGATCAGACAAGTTGAGTGAACTGCACGAATTGTGCGTCACTTCTGTTCATATTTTGTCATCTATCTGTTTCTCTTTGTTATCTATCCATCTTTCAGCTTTTTCTATGCATACTATTCTCCTCTATTTCCTGATTTTGTATGTCTGTGGTTAAACTGGCTACCAAATTTGGCAATTCCTGGTACACTTGTTTCAAACTGGCTATGTCTGCATTCATGACCTCTAAACATTTAAGCTGTTTATATATTCTGTTTTCCCTCTCTTTTCCCCTTTCTTCCCTTTTTCTCTCTCCTCCTGCTGTCTCTCCCTTTCTAACTGTATTCTTTCCCTGTTTCTATCTCTCTCCTCCAGTTGCTTCTGGAACTGATTTCGGGCACGGCTCTTTCACCCACAACATTTGGCAACATGTTGCTATCAGCACTATGCTCAATTTCTGTGTGCTGATTTGAAGTTATTATTTCATGATCAGTAATATGTTCCTGCATGTTCTTACTAGATGTAGATGCCATGGGGGTTTCCTCCAATTTGTTATCACTATACTCTCATGAATCTGCTTCCATATCAACTTCTCTCCTAGTCTTACTAATCTCTTTAACTCTTAATGAGACATTGTTCTATCACAATTATTTTCACATGGTAATTACCACAAAAATAATAATAATACAGTATAAAACTTCTAATCCCACACAAATTTACAGCAAATATAAATTTTCTTGCCTACTTGAATTACTTTTTACAAAACACTATCATGTGGTACGAATCATGAACATTGGGAAACAATATGGCTCACGAAAGCAAGAGATATTTTCATTTCTGTTGTCATATTTATTTTTAGTCAAATCTGTGGTGGGTTCCAGATCTTCTGTTTCTCTTTATATCGAAAATAATATTCCTCACACACATGAAACAATCTACATATACAAGCATTAATTTTCTTCTATTAATGATATATTCTTTCCACATACATAAATTTTCTGGAACATCGAGCCCAACTTTGGGCGCCAGTTATCGCATAATTTTTTTGAATGAATTAAATTGAATACTGCTTTGTACAACAAAAACTGTGCTGTTATTCCTATTGTACAAAATGGTTTTGAAAGTACTCTTTTATGTTTGTTAAAAGCCATGGCTAATTATTCTCAGGGTGCCATCACCAGAAATATCATACGCATCCCAACATGAAGACATCTGTCTTACTCACGATGGATTAAAAATCTCTCTATAATATTATCCATTTAAACAATACTTAATTATTTTTTCTGTGGGGCTGGATGCTCCAGGATAACTACCTATGTGCAATGGCAGCATAAGTATTTATACAGGGTGTTACAAAAAGCTACGGCCAAACTTTAAGGAAACATTCAGCACACACAAAGAAAGAAAATATGTTATGTGGACATGTGTCCGGAAACGCTTACTTTCCATGTTAGAGCTCATTTTATTACTTCTCTTCAAATCACATTAATCATGGAATGGAAACACAGAGCAACAGAATGTACCAGCGTGACTTCAAACATTTTGTTACAGGAAATGTTCAAAATGTCCTCCATTAGAAAGGATACATGCATCCACCCTCTGTTACATGGAATCCCTGAAGCGCTGATGCAGCCCTGGAGAATGGCGTATTGTATCACAGCCATCCACAATACAAGCACAAAGAGTCTCTACATTTGGTACCAGGGTTGCGAAGACAAGAGCTTTCAAGTGCCCCCATAAATGAAAGACAAGAGGGCTGAGGTCAGGAGAGCGTGGATGCCATGGAATTGGTCCACCTCTACCAATCCATTGGTCACCGAATCTGTTGTTGAGAAGTGTAAGAACACTTTGACTGAAATGTGCAGGAGCTCCATCGTGCATGAACCACATGTTTTGTCGTACTTGTAAAGGCACATGTTCTAGCAGCATAGGTAGAGTATCCCGTATGAAATCATGATAATGTGCTCCATTGAGTGTAGGTGGAAGAACATGGGGCCCAATCAAGACATCACCAAAAATGTCTGCCCAAACATTCACAGAAAATCTGTGTTGATGACGTGATTGCACAATTGCATGCGGATTCTCATCAGCCCACACATGTTCATTATGAAAATTTACAATTTGATCACGTTGGAATGAAGCCTCATCCACAAAGAGAACATTTGCACTGAAATGAGGATTGACACATTGTTGGATGAACCATTCGCAGAAGTGTACCCGTGGAGGCCAATCAGCTGCTGATAGTGCCTGCACACACTGTACATGGTACGTAAACAACTGGTTCTCCTGTAGCACTCTCCATACAGTGACGTGGTCAATGTTATCTTGTACAGCAGCAACTTCTCTGACGCTGACATTAGGGTTATCGTCAACTGCACGAAGAATTGCATCGTCCATTGCAGGCATCCTCATCGTTCTAGGTCTTCCCCAGTCACGATTCATAGGCTGGAATGTTATGTGCTCCCTACGACACCAATCAATTGCTTCGAACGTCTTCCTGTCGGGACACCTTCGTTCTGGAAATCTGTCTCAATACAAATGTACCGTGCCACGGCTATTGCCCCGTGCTAATCCATACATCAAATGGGCATCTGCCAACTCCACATTTGTAAACATTGCACTGAATGCAAAACCACGTTCGTGATGGACACTAACCTGTTGATGCTACTTACTGATGTGCTTCATGCTTGTACTGTAGAGTCTCATGTCAACACAAGCACCAAAGTCAACATTACCTTCCTTCAATTGGGCCAACTGGCGGTGAATCGAGGAAGTAGAGTACATACTGACGAAACTAAAATGAGTTCTAACATGGAAATTAAGCATTTCCATACACATGTCCACATAACTTCTTTTCTTTATTTGTGTGTGAGGAATGTTTCCTGAAAGTTTGGCCCTACCTTTTTGTAACAGCCTGTAGATAATACTATTAATAAAAACTGTACCTCTGGCATAATATGAATTAGAAAATATTACAAGATGCTGTTTTCAATTTATTGAGACTATTCTTTTTAATATTTTTAGTATAAAATTACTGTTAAAAGAACTTGTATAATTTTTGCCATCAGTGGTGTCACTCCAATAATGAGCCTACACAAAATGTCCAAGGCAACATTTAATTATTACTTACTGAATCATAAGCAGAATAGGTACTCACTACTGACAAAAACACATATTACAATTATTAATTCCGTGCATATTCACTAAAATTCTATTACTACTACAGATAATTGTATCAGTTACAGACCAAGAACAATCAGTGTGCATCAGCTAGAACATCAGAATCAATAAGATATGAAACAAAAAAATATGCTCATTCTTCTTGTACAAAGGGACAAAGATAATAATAATTGTGATTCTAAGAGCGTATACAGTTCTTCTCCATTTTTGAGTACCAACGACTGATTTATGCTCTTTTTTACCAGAGGCTATGCTATAAAAGCCCCCTGGAATGCCATTTGGATAGTTACATACAATCTTGTAAACGGCATTCCACTATAGCATATTTCTTTATATTGATTGTCTATGTCCAAACAGGTGATGATAGATATATTTGATTTGATTATGGTATTAATATATTTTAAGTTTGTCAGTGTCCAAACAGGTGACTGCAGATATGTTTGATATAGTCATGGTATTAATATATTCTTAGCTTATCTGCATCCAAACAGGTGACTACATATACATGTGATTGTGATAGTTGCGATAATACAGGTGCTTTCTTTCAATTCTTGCACATGGATGATTTTACTTTGAAGTTGAGTACAGCCTTTTTTATTACTTCCCCTCGGAATGATTTGTATTATGCTCCCCCATTTGGGTAAAATCCAATGGGAAACTGAGGGAAAACCAGGGCAGAGCTATAAAGACTATACTCATAAACATTTAAATGCATAAATACAGAACAGCCACAATCTCCACACTGGTATGTCTCGATACTGATACAGTCTTTACCATGTTATACTCCACATTGTACTCAGGATCTCTGTCAATACTGTTGCCTATCCCACCCACAATAACTACTGTGTCCTCCCCGGTAAAGTCTTTACAGAGTGAAACTAAACCCTCTGTCACCTGACCCAGAGCAGCACTAGATTAAAACAAAAATTGGTGACCTGATATTCTGATCCTAATTCATCCTGCAGAAGTTTTCCTACACCTATAGCATGAGAGCTACCAAACACCAAAACTTTTTTTCTCTTTGCTGGCTTCCCTATACTCTTACTTATTTTTCTACTGAAAGTTTGTTGTTCCCTGTCTAGACCTAACTCTGCCTGAGTCTCATCAGTTTCTAACTGAAGCAATAGGTCGAACTTATTTTTTACATTCACCACAAACCTGTCTGATGAAGTTCTGAATCTGCTCCTTCTGTTGACCATTGCTACTTGTAATATACCCCTCCTTCTTTCTTGCTGCTACTGCCCACTGTGGTAAAGTCTTTTCTGGGTATTCAAGAGGAGTAAGATTCACAATAAACTTTTTAGTTTACTTATCTTTTCTGGCACAGTTGTCTCAATTTCTTCATGTCTATGGGTCTGATTCTTAAAGGTGGAATTCTCACATTTTAGGTACGCATGGTTGAACTGATCTAAATAATTTGGAGGAGTTTTGTTGCACATTTCTTTATGTTAATTTATTTTGTCACATTTTATTATATCACACAGTCTTGAATTTTCCCATTAACAAAGCCATAATTACATTATTCACCCAAAATACCAAATATACATCTGATCACATCAGAGGCTTACTACTCCTTCACTCTGCAGTAATAACAATATTCCAAAAGGTTTACAATTTTTCTTGACAGATAAATTTCTATTAAGTTCCGTTATTATTTCATAAATAAATCCAGAAATAAATATAATAAACAGTACTAGGTTGTGTAATTAATAATAGAAATTTTAAGTGCCCCAAATATTTCATAATTTCAAATAAATAAATAATAATAGAAAAAACAGTTTTAACTGTACATTCAGAGCTAGCAATTTTAACAACAAAAATAAAATAATTCCTTTTCATGAATTTTGGCTTGACACATAACATATTGTATATAAAATTATATGAAAATTTTCAGAAAAATACCTGAGATAATATTGACCTGTCCAAAATTAGAAAAATATTACTGGCATCAACTACTACTGTTGTGTCTGCCCCTGGTGGCTGAGTGATCAGTGTGACAGAATGTCAATCCTTAGGGCCCAGGTTCGATTCCTGGATGGGTCGAAGATTTTCTCCACTAAGGAACTGGTTATTGTGTTGTTCTAACCGTCATCATTTCGTCCTCATTGACGCACAAGTTGCCAAAGTGACATCTAATCGAAAGACTTGCACCTGGCGAACGGTCTACCCGATGGGAGGCACAAGTCACATGACATTTACTACTGTTATGGAAAAGTAATGCTATAGGAAGATGTCCCATTACACACTCCCCATCTCTCTTTACCCTTCTCCCTTTTTAATCTGTCCTGATGTTTACTAGCTTGATCCAACTCAGCATGAAGGGTGGCAATTTTCCCCATCTGTTCCACTATATTTCTATCTCTACTTCATATCCTACAGAACCCCTGATGAGCCCAATTCACTTCCCCAATACCCACGCCACTATAGTCATCCAAATGGAGAAAACTACTGCATCCATCACACCAAACCCTGGAGTTATCAATTTTATGGCAAGACAGACAATTTTAACATATGTTAAAAATAATACTTTAATGAATATAATTCATTTAAATTATTAAGAAGCAAGAAAAACACATTTACAAAAATTAGGCCTATCACATCTGTATGTAAACAAAGCTACTAAGTGCAAAGTTCCTAGATCCAGTAAATTAAAATTTGTTTCACAAACAACAATTAAAACAATAAAGCGGTACATTGTACTTAACTTACTGAAAAGAAAAAAAACTGTTAAATGAGACTGTTTAAGTTTACTTCATCAAAACATAAGCAAAAAGATGACTGTAACTCTGCTTTATGATATTTTGATGTTTTCCAGAATAAAAAGCAAAGAAAAGTGAATCCTTTAATGGTAAGTGTGAAAAACAAACTAATACACATATTTAATTAGCTATTGGTATTAAACTAAGTTTTATTTCAGTCTAAGTCACTTATCTGTACAAGAGCACAAAACTCTCGCATCTTGCCTGGAAGAGAGTAACTGCATTTGTGGGTCAGTGAAGTTGAGGCCATTATCATTGTTGGCAATGTGTAAATAAAATTCTGTCAGAAAATAATTGTTTTAATAGCTAATATTGTCCCTGAAGTTAATACTGAATATAAAAATAAGAAGAGTGCAGTTATTTTTTATGTCTACAGTCGTAGAAAGTGAATAACTGACTTTACTACTGTAGTTTATTATTGTTTATAGCAATTTGAATTCCATGGATCCATTTTAGCGTGGTAATGCATGGACATGAAATGAGTCATAACATGTAGTTCATTAATTCATTTCTTTCCACCAGGACAATAAACAAAGATTAAGAATACAAATTGAAAATAATAATAAAGTAACACAGTCAGTAAGTTCTAATTACACTCACAAACAGAGATTAAGATATAATTTTCAGATCTTATCTAAACAGTTTTTTACAGAGTAAACATGACCATATTCTTGACTTACAGATCACCAATTAATCTAATTGAAGCAGGAAGATGTATTGAATCAGGAATACACAATAATACATGGTAAATAATCTTAGCTAACTCTCCTATAGAAGTCTTATAGAGAATAGAAACTGTTTTCAAGCAAGAACTCCTTTACCTTACTTTTAAATAGTACATTATTACTGTGTAGACACTTAATACTACTTGGAACTGCATTGAAGATTTTGTGATGGGGAATTTTACATCTTTTTACGCCAGAGACAAATTTTTCAGGTCACATTTCCTTCTTGTGTTATGATGATGGTATGTTTCATTCGTTTCATATTGAGTAAGGATTATGAAGCATGAATGTCATGATTGAAAAGAGATATTGTGAAGCAGCTGTTAGTATTCTTATTTGCTTAAAAAGGTTTGACATGACATTCTAGGAGGCACACTACACAAAATTTGGAAAACCTTTCTCTGATTTGTAAAGACTTTTTTTAACAGTGGTGAGTTGTCCTAGAAGATTATTCCATAACACATTAGCCAAAGTAAGCAGATTTTGAGTCACAGATGTCTCCAATTTTGTCGGTTATGCAGATGGCAAATGTTGCTGAACTAGGCCTTTTCAGGGTTTACTGAATATGGTGTTCAGCCTGTTACCTAAATGTATGCCCAATAATATCAAACAATCTACCCTCTGTAACTGCTGGCTCTCATGTGCAATATGTATCTCCTGTGGGCTTTTGTGACCAGAATGGAAAGGAATGTTACTGGTTTTGGACCACTTTTTTCGCTTTTTGATAGATGGCCCTGTAATAGTCGCAAACATATGGCTCGGAATTTTAGAGATAACAGGTAGGTTTTTAAATTAAAATACAGAATGTAGGTATCTTTGAACATTTTATGTTGGTTGTTTCACTGTGTGGTGAATGACACTTCATCACTAAATAGAACACGTGAAAAAAATCTGTCATCAGCCAATAATTGCTCTTGTGCCCAGTGGCAGAACTGTACGTGATGTTCAAAGTTGTCATCATGCAATTCCTGGTGCATAGAAATATGGTAGGGTGCAATCGATGTTGATGTAGCATTCTCAACAGCAACGTTTTCGAGATTCCTAATTCTTATGATACTGATATGCAGATTAGCCTTGACAGCAACTAATAAACACCTACTTGGGCATCATAATTTGTTGCAGGTCATGGTTGACATTTCACATGTGGCTGAACACTTCGTGTTTCCTTACATAATGCAACTATCTGGCGAACAGTCCGGACACTTGGATGATCTCGTCCAGGATACCGAGCAGCATACATAGCACATGCACATTAGGCATCTTGATCACAATAGCCATACATCAAGATGATATAGACCTTTTCCGCAATTGGTAAATGGTCCATTTTAACATGGGTAATGTATCACGAAACAAATACCGTCCACACTGGCAGGGATGTTACGTGAAGGTGTACACGATCAAAGGCAGAGCCACGTGTGAAAGCACCCATGTGATTTACCAACTGACCTGCCTACACTGTGACGCTTTCTATGTGGGAATGACCAGCAACAAACTGTCCATTCGCATGAATGGACACAGGCAGACAGTGTTTGTTGGTAATGAGGATCACCCTGTGGCTAAACATGCCTTGGTGCACAGCCAGCACATCTTGGCACAGTGTTACACCAGCCGAGTTATCTGGATACTTCCCACCAACACCAACCTATCCGAACTCCGGAGATGGGAACTTGCCCTTCAATATATCCTCTCTTCTCGTTATCCACAAGGCCTCAATCTCAGCTAATTTCAAGTTGCCGCCACTCATACCTCACCTGTCATTTAACATCATCTTTGCCTCCACACTTGCGCCTTGACTTACATCTCTGCCCATACTCTTTGCCTTTAAGTATGTCTGCTTGTGTCTGTGTATGTATGGATGGATATGCGTGTGTGTGTGTGTGTGTGTGTGTGTGCGCGTGCGAGTATATACCTATCCTTTTTTCCCCCTAAGGTACGTCTTTCTGCTCCCGGGATTGGAATGACTCCTTACCCTCTCCCTTAAAACCCACATCCTTTCATCTTTCCTTTTCCTTCCCTCTTTCCTGACAAAGCAGCCGCCGGTTGCGAAAGCTCAAATTCTGTGCGTGTGTTTGTGTGTTTTATTCATTGTGCCTATCTACCGGCGCTTACCCACTTGGTAAGCCTTGGAATCTTTGTTTTTAATATATATATATATATATATATATATATATATATATATATATAGCCTTGGAATCTTTGTTTTTAAAGTGTACACTCGCACACACACACACACTCACACACACACACACACACACACACACACACACACATATCCATCCGCACATACACAGACACAAGCAGACATATTTAAAGGCAAAGAGTAAGGGCAGAGATGTCAGTCGAGGCGGAAGTACAGAGGCAAAGAAGTTGTTGAAAGACAGGTGAGGTATGAGCGGCGGCAACTTGAAATTAGCGGAGGTTGAGGTCTGGCGGAAATCGAGAAGAGAGGATATACTGAAGGGCGAGTTCCCATCTCCGGAGTTCGGATAGGTTGGTGTTGGTGGGAAGTATCCAGATAACTCGGACGGTGTAACACTGTGCCAAGATGTGCTGGCCGTGCATCAAGGCATGTTTAGCCACAGGGTGATCCTCATTACCAACAAACACTGTCTGCCTGTGTCCATTCATGCGAATGGACAGTTTGTTGCTGGTCATTCCCACATAGAAAGCGTCACAGTGCAGGCAGGTCAGTTCGTAAATCACGTGGGTGCTTTCACACGTGGCTCTCCCTTTGATCATGTACACCTTCCGGGTTACAGGACTGGAGTAGGTGGTGGTGGGAGGGTGCATAGGACAGGTTTTACATCGGGGGCGGTTGCAAGGGTAGGAGCCAGAGGGTGGGGAAGGTGGTTTGGGGATTTCATAGGGATGAACCAAGAGGTTACGAAGGTTAGGTGGACGGCGGAAAGACACTCTTGGTGGAGTGGGGAGGATTTCATGAAGGATGGATCTCATTTCGGGGCAGGATTTTAAGAAGTCGTATCCCTGCTGGAGAGCCACATTCAAGGTCTGATCCAGTCCCGGGAAGTATTCTGTCACAAGTGGGGCACTTTTGAGGTTCTTCTGTGAGAGTTTCTGGGTTTGATGGGATGAGGAAGTGGCTCTGGTTATCTGCTTCTGTACCAGGTTGGGAGGGTAGTTGCGGGATGCGAAAGCTGTTTTCAGGTTGTTGGTGTAATGGTCGAGGGATTCAGGACTGGAGCAGATTCGTTTGCCACGAAGGCCTAGGCTGTAGGGAAGGGACCGTTTGATATGGAATGGGTGGCAGCTGTCATAATGGAGGTACTGTTGCTTGTTGGTGGGTTTGATGTGGACGGATGTGTGCAGCTGGCCATTGGACAGATGGAGGTCAACATCTAGGAAAGTGGCATGGGATTTGGAGTAGGACCAGGTGAATCTGATGGAACCAAAGGAGTTGAGGTTGGAGAGGAAATTCTGGAGTTGTTCTTCACTGTGAGTCCAGATCATGAAGATGTCATCAATAAATCTGTACCAAACTTTGGGTTGGCAGGCTTGGGTAACCAAGAAGGCTTCCTCTAAGCGACCCATAAATAGGTTGGCATATGAGGGGGCCATCCTGGTACCCATGGCTGTTCCCTTTAATTGTTGGTGTGGTCAGGATGAAGCTGGCTAAGGTGACGAGGAAAGAGATAGTATAGTAGGAGTGGTGAACAGTATAGTTCTGCAAATTAGACGATGGGCAGCGGTGAGATGGGAAGAGGGGGCGGGGCAAGCAGTGGAAAAGGAGAGAAGTAAAAAGACTCGGTTTGATGGTGGAATGATGGCTGTGTAGTGCTGGAATGGGAACAGGAAAAGAACTGAATGGGTGAGGACAGTGACTAATGAATGATGAGGCAGAGGTTTATGGGAATGTAGTATGCATTGCAAGGAAAGTTCCCATCTGTGCAATTCAGAAAAGCTGGTGTTGTTGGGAAGGATCCATATGGCACAGGCTGAGGAGCAATCATTGGAATAAAGGATGGCATGTTTGGCATGTGTGCTCAGCAACAGGGTGGTCCACTTGTTTCTTGGCCATAGTTTGTCGGTGGCTATTCATGTGGACAGACAGCTTTTTGGTTGTCATGCCCACAAAGAATGCAGCACTAACCACAGCTTGTAGATCACATGACTGGTTTCACAGGTAGCCCAGTCTTTCATGGGATAAGTGATGTTTGTGACCATACAGTAGTACCGTATTTACTCAAATCCAAGCTGCACTCGAATCTAAGCCGCACCTGAAAAATGAGACTCGAAATCAAGGGAAAAAAAATTTCTTGAATCTAAGTCACACCTGAAATTTGAGACTCAAAATTCAAGGACAGAGAATCGTTTTAGGCCGCACCTCCCAAATTGAAACAAAGGTGGTCCACTGTAATATGAGACACAATTTAGGTCGAATGAATGATGATACAGCTACAGTAGTTTTGTTCAAGTCGTAAGCTTAGCAGTTAAGCTTTACCAGGTAGCCATTACTATGCAGGCGCTCCATCCGTATTTATACGGGTACCCTTCCTGTTTCACGTGCTTCGTCTGGTTTGAATTGATTGCTTATTTTTCTTTGATCTGATAAGTGCCGTTCTATTTGTTACAGGTGTTTATGTCACTCTAAGCTGAAACTGCATTATTGTACCGTGTCATTTTCATTCATTGTTTGTTGCATTCTGATAATCAGTGTTTATGACCTGTCGCCGTGCCACTCTAGGCATGGCTTGCTTTTGTGCGCCATACCGCTGCTTAACATAAAAAAAAAGAAAAGAAAGAAAAAAAACTGCTTTCTTTGGTAATGATCAACAAGAACCAAATAATAGACTGCGTATAATAGAAGATGTTCTGAACGAGAATTTAGGGAAAAATTTTCTCCGTCTGAAAATCTTTGCAGACGCCTCTTTAGTACATTACATTCTGCTCAGAAATTAGAGTCATGTGAGATTTAAAAATCTATTCAGTTATTGTGCTTCATTTCTGACTGTATCACTATTCGGTGTAAGAATAATACGAATATAAACATGGCATGATATGTATATTCTTACGCGTGTTCTGTTGTCTCACTCTATAGTTTCGTAGTTTATTAGGCAGACAGGATTTAAATGACATAGCAGAAAACATGAAAGAATACATGGCAAAATGTTTATATTCATATTTTTCTTATGGTGAAGGGAATACTGCATGTGATTCACAATCTATAAAAGTTCCTATTAGCAACCATCTCTTGTCACAGATAGGAAAAATTTCAGAACGTAGAGTTGGCCATATTGACAATCATCCCAAACAGTCTTGCCAGTCAGTTTTTTGTATTATATTGAAAGGCTGCTACATTCAAAGATGAACAGTACGGAATTTGTATTTACTTTGCTGGATAATGTATGAAAATGCAGTGGTCGAAACTCGGGGCAGAGAAAAAAGCTCGTCTTCCACCTTTTTTTAAATTTATTTACTGACGCAGAGGTTTTGGTGCCAGTATTTATCTGTGTGCCTACAAAGCATGTCTGTGTAGCACTACATATATTCGATGGCAGAAGTTAGTTGTGGTGGCACCTACCAACATTTTACAGAACTTCCGTGTACTTTGCACTCAATTCTAAGCCGCAGGTGGTTTTTTGGATTACAAAAACCGGAAAAAAAGTGTGGCTTAGATTCGAGTAAATATGGTAGTTTGTGGTGGGAGGATGTATGTGACAGGTCTTGCACCTAGGTCTATTACAGGAGTATGAGCCATGAGATAAGAAGTTGGGAGCAGGGGTTCTGCAAAGATGGATGAGTATATTGTGTAGGTTTGGTGGATGGTGCAGGACGGGTAGGAAGGATAGTGGACAGGTCATTTCTCATTTCAGGGCATGGTGAAAGGCGGTCAAAATCCTGGTAGAGAATGTAGTTCAGATGTTCCAGTCCTGGATGGTACTGAGGTACGAGGGAAATGATCCTCTATGGGTGGGTAGTGGGATTTTGGTAGGTGGTAGGAGACTGGAAAGATAAGGCATGGGAGATTTGTTTTTGTACAAGGTTAGGGAGATAATTATGGTCCATGAAGGCTACAATGAGACCCTCAGTATATTTTGAGAGGGATCGCTCACCATTGCAGATGCAACAATCACCAGCTGCTCTGAGAGGGAGAAAAAAATCAATGAAATTAAATAATCATATGGCAGTTTCAGCCAGGAGACTTCATATGTGTTTTTTCAGCCACCTAGTGCAAGTCTTTTTATTTGGTGCCACTTCAGTGACTTGCATGTCAATGATGATGAATGTAATGGGTGGCTGCTGTCAAAATGGAGGTATTGTTGGTGATTGATAGGTTTGATATGGACAGAGGTACAGATGTAGCCATCTTTCATGCAAAGGTCAATCTAGGAAGGTAGTAGGACAAGGTGAAGCAAATGGGGGAGAGGTTTTTGAGGTTCTGGAGGAATGTGAATAGGTTGTCCTCACCCTCGATCCAGATCTTAAAGATGTCATTAGTGAATCTGAACGAGGTTAGGCTTTTCGGATTCTGGTTATTTAGGAAGGATTCCTCTGGATGGCCCATGAAAAGGGCCCATCTAGAGAATCCTCCCCCATATATCATTTTGTTTCCTCATTTTGCATGAATTTAAACTTTTTTGTGAATTTTCACACGTATTTTTGTGAAATTTTTCGGATGTAATTCTATGTTATTTATGTAATTTTTTGCCTTTTTGCACCACCATGGATCCTTGCTCCTTCCACCTGTGGCAATACAGAAAATTTTCCTTATTCCTTGCCAGAACCCAGTCCCACATTCTGTTCATGCTTTTTTTGCCTGGCTCATGGAATCCCCCCTCCTCAAATGGTCATACCATCAAATTACCTGTCTCTAGCTGCCACCCCTCCTTCCATAATGACCTCACCTGTTCAGATTCTGCCAATCCTTAGTCCTCACCAAAATGGTCCTGCAGAACCATATCAATCAGGCCCAAACCTCCTTGCTGTACCTTCTCTACACCTGCAAAATTCTCTAGCTGTAATCCCAAATTCCTGGAACCCATAACACACATTGATACTCTTGCCCTGCAGGAACTTGAGCAACATGCACAATACCACCTCAGAAAGCTCTCCACAGTGCTCACTACCTACTATCGTTTTGGAGTACCACTGTCCATCACCACTACAATAATCTCCGAACCTCCCCTCATCCCCTCATATCTGACAAACGTGACTCGCAGACCTACCATACTTACCCCACCATCCAGAACTCCCTCCCACCACCATACAGAATCTGGAAACTAAACAGATCCAAAACACAGTCGTGAAACTTTCCTCCAAAAGCTTTAGCCCCGCAGAAATATCAGTCCTTTCCAAAGGCCTCACCTTTTGTCCCACTCCTGAAGTCAATCATGCACGACTTGTTAAAGACATTCTCTCCTTCTCCTGGTCCCTACAGTGGAAACACTTATTTGCCACCGATCCTATCAATCAGACTTAACCAAAGTCCAATATTGCACCCTGCCTAACTCAGCTCACTCCTCCATCCAAACGTGATGCACCGCCACTACCCTCAAATCACCTGCTATTAACTTTCCAGACTTTCTTAACCTCTAACCTTGCCTCACCATCATTCCACAAATCCCTCAACATGCAAACTAACCTTACATCCACAGAAAAAAACACAGTCAAGTATCTAAAAACTGAGCCTGACCTTATAATCCTAACTGCTGACAAAGTTTCCACTACTGTTTCTTTTTAACCGCAAGAGTTGGCAGGGAGAACGACTCTGCCAGCTGTCAGATACTTCCATGTACAAACCTTGCCACAGTGACTCCATTCCAGAAATCCAGCAGGATCACTAATCACTCCTCAAACCCTTATGCCCATCCCAGAACCTCACCCCAGAGTCCATCTCTCTACCCATCCCTCCCACTCCCCGCACTCCTACCTTCTACATGCTTCCTAAAGTCTATAAACCTAACCACTTGGGACGCCACATTGTGGCTGTTTACTGTGCCCCACTGAGAGAATCTTTGCTTTCATAGACCTATTACCCGAAACCTACCCTCCTATATAAAAGATACCAACCATTTCCTCCACCAACTCTCCACAGTTCCTGTCCCTTTACCACACAGTGCCCTGCTTGTCACTATTGATGTCACCACCATTTACACTAATATTCCTAATGCCCATGGCCTTACTGCTATTGAAAACTATCTTTCCCAATGCAGGACAGATTCCAAATCAACAACCTTCTTCCTACTGACCATGACCAAACAAATCCTCACTCACAATTACTTCTCCTTTGAAGGCATTATCTCCTAACAAATCCAGGGTACAGCTATGGGCACCCACATTGGAACACCCTATGCCAACCTTTTCATGGGCCATCTAGAGTAATCCTTCATAAACACCTTCACTTGGTCTTACTCAACCCAACAAGCCACTTTCAAGGATTTTGACCTTCACCTCAAATATGGCTACATCAGTACCTCCATCCATATCAAACCTAGTAGCCACCAGCAATAGCTCCATTTTGCCAACTGCCGCCCATTTTATACCAAGAAATCCCTTCCATACAGCCTACCCACTTGTGGTCATCGCATCTGCAGTGACAAGCGGTCCCTCTTGAAATATACCAAGTGTCCCACTCAAACCATCACAGACTGTAATTATCCTCCCAAACTCGTACAAAGACAGATCTTCTGTGCCTTATATTTCCAGTCTTCCACCACCTCCCAAAGTCCCACCATCTGGCCACAGACAAGCATTCCCCTCAAGACTCAGTACCACCCAGGACTCGAGCAACTGAATTACAGTCTCTGTCAGGGTTTTGACTATCTCTCATCATACCCTGAAATGAGAAATGTCCTGCCCACTATCCTTCCCACCCCTCAGACAGTGGTTTTGCAGCATCCACCAAACCTACACAATATACTCGTCCATCCTTGCACATCCCCTGCTCCCAACCCCTTACCTCATGGCTCATAGAATTCTAAGAGACCTAGATGCACACCTGTCCTTTAAATCCTCCCACGACCACCTACTCCAGTCCAGTCACAAACATCAATTATCCCACCAAAGGCAGAGCTATCAGTGAAACCAGTCAGATGTACAAGCTAAGCTGCAACCACTGTGCTACATTCTGTGTTGGCATGACAACCAGCAAGCTGTCTGTTCACATGAATGACCACTGAAAAATTGCGGCCAAGAAACAAGTGGACCACCTTGTTGCTGAGCATGCTGCCAAATATGACATCCTTCATTTCAATGACTACTATACAGCCTGTTACATATGGATCCTTCCCACCAACACCAGCTTTCCTGAATTGCACAGGTGGGAACTTTCCCTGCAATACATTCTACATTCCCTTAACCCTCCTGGCCTCAACCTTCATTAGTCACTGTCCTCACCCATCCAGCCCCTTTCCTGTTCCCATTCCAGTACTACACAGCCATTATTCCACCATTACACCCAGTCTCTTTACTTCTCTCCTTTTCTGCTACTCCTTCCTCTCCCCCCCCCCCCCCCTCCTCCTCTCTTTACCACTCCCCTGCCCTCAATCTAACCTGCAGTACTACAAGCACTACACTGGCTGCCACCCCTACCATACCATCACTCCCCCTCCCCCTCCCTGCCCAGACTCCCCTTACCCCCACCCAGTCACCACTCCCTTCATGCACTTGTGCTGCTACTTGCAGTGTGGTTTCACTTGCCTGAGGCTGTAGTTGTGCACTTGAGTTGTGTTTGCTTGAGTTGTGTTTGCATGAATATGTGTGTGTATGTGTGTGTGTGTGTGCGTGTGTGTGTGTGTGTGTGTGTGTGTGTGTGTGTGTGTGTGTGTGTCCTATTTTTGATGAAGGTGAGTGGAAACTTTTTTCTTCACAATATTGTTACATTCCACCCTGGCATTTTCCATTGTTTAATACCTGCTAGCCTACACAATAATTTCTAAGCTGAAATGATGTGCTTTCTGTTATTGCTCCAAATATATCAAAACTAACCCATTTTTTGCTGCAGATTTGTTATTTATAACTTTTTCCTCGTGTGATACATGGGATAAACTCTGTTAAAACAGATTATTGTTTCTTTTATATATTACTCAGTCCCACATAGTAAATGGCTACCAGCTGTTCAGACCACTGAATAACTGAGTTTCAATGTAGCATCATGTTGTAAAATCGCAATACAACAATTGTTGTACAAGTGTTGTAAGCTAAATGGCTTTTTTATTTTATTTTATATATTTATTTTTATTTTATTTTTTTTTAATTTACAGTTTCTTACCCAGTGTGACATCATATATGTCTTGAAAAATGGAAAGATAATTGCAAGTGGACAACATGAACAACTAATAAATTCTTGTAATTATTATGCAGATTTGCTGACACTTTATATGGACAACACACAAAATATTCAGGGGTGAGTCATTTGCTTGTAAGGAAATTGATTAAACTTAGTGTATGCTACCTTAAATTGAAATATTATTTAAAGCAATTTTCACTAAAACTAGGAAAATATCTCTGTAGTGAAAGGAATCCAGAATCTCATATTTAGGTGTCCAATTACTTTCTTAATAAATTATGCTCCTAAAATTAAGACCCTCACACCCCTTGGTCTTGAAAGTTAAATGACATGCATAGTTATATTGAGAAGTAAGTGTGGAGACTAAGATTCTAGAAGAAATGGTAAAGGTACATGCTAGATTATAACACAAAGGTAAGATCTAGAAGCAAATTACAAGCTACAAATGGAAATGAAAAGACATGTGTACAAGTATCCGAATGGAAGTAGGACTCTAAGGACGAGGCCTAGGAGTAACTGAAGACAAAAGCAGGTTTTGATCACAAATGAGCAAAGAAATATAAATATGTAAAAGGGAACCAAACATGAACCAAAAACAACAGACAGTAGGAAAGGTAAATTGTCTTTGAGGTGAGAAAAAGTGGTGTAGAAAAATTAAATTAAAATGGAAATTACAAAACAGGACCACAAGAATCAGAAACGTTTGAAACCAACAAATTCAATAAGAGTAAAAACCCTAAGATAAGCTATTTTGTTGGTACTGCATCAAGGCAGACTATTTTTTTCATCAAGAGCCAGGTCATGCACAAAAAATAATGTAAGGTTCTCCAGATAATTAAACAATTTAGCTTCATCAATATGCTACATAGTAAATACATTGTACATAAATATGAGTAGTATCTGAGCCTGACAGTTCAAAAAGTCTTGCAAATTTTGTCTGTGGATATGTGGGAGTTACTGGATTGCCGTAATCATATCATAAGGTATCTGTAATTCTGTCTCTAAAAGTCAAAATAAATACTGATCAATATGAAATTGGTTATCAGAGAAGCATGCTGAGCCACTGTGAAAGGAAGTATTGTATGTCAAATGAGTTCCATTAACTGGAGTAGTACAGCAGTTGTATTTAATATTACTAAATTTCAATAACAATTTTTATTATTTTTGTTTAATACTAACATCTGGTCAGTCTAAGTATCCTTTCTCTCTTAGGCTCCAGAGCTATGACAGTGTTTCAACACTGTCATCTGATGTATTCAAGACATCAAGCAACCTGAACAGTAGTTTGAGCAGTGTCACAACAGCATGTGATGATGAAGTTGCAGCACTCACTGGCGAAGGTAGAATTTAAATTCTTCAGTACCTTCAAATGTTCAAGAACAAGCTCTGAAAGGAACAGTTGGATGGATGGTATTGAAATCTTCTACTGATATTCATCCAGCTGTTCTCTTTCCACACTAGAATATTTGTAAATTCAGTTAACTTTTCCTTAATTTTATAGAACTAAAGTCATGTTGATGTCTACTACTCCTGTATGCAAATTAAAGGCAAATGCAAGTAACTGTTCTGCTTGAAGGATGAATCCCAATCTAATCTAAAGCTTATTCCCTCTGATTGTTAGTAAACCTTCTTCAAGGAAAAGAAATAATATTTTTTTTTGTTTTAATTGCTATAATCTTGGGATGTCCAACATCAAAGGTAGCAGGAAGAAAACTTCAAATTCCAACATGCTGACTATCCTAACACATCGAAAATAATTAACAAATTTTGCAGGAGAGCTTCTGTGAAGTTTGGAAGGTAGCAGATGAGCTACTGGTAGAATTGGAGCTGTAAGGATAGGTCGTGAGTCATGCTTGGGTATCTCAGATGGTAGAGCATGAAAGGAAAAATTTCCGAGTTTGAGTCTTCGTTTGGCACACAGTTAATCTACCAGGAAGTTACCAATTTAAAAAGGTTTACCAGAACTGCTGCATTTGATAGTACATTGTTCTGGCACTAACTAATAACTTAACTAAACACTCATCATGGGGCCGAGCGAGGTGGCGCATTGGTTAGCACACTGGACTTGCATTCGGGAGGACGACAGTTCAATCCCGCTTCCGGCTATCCTGATTTAGGTTTTCCATGATTTCCCTAAATCTCTCCAGGCAAATGCTGGGTTGGTTCCTTTGAAAGGGCATGGCCGACTTCCTTTCCCATCCTTCCCTAATCTGATGAGACCGGTGACCTCGCTGTTTGGTCTCTTCCCCCAAAACAAAAACAACAACAATATAATAATTACTCATAAGTACGATATGCTATTATGGTGGCACTTGATGATGGAGTGGGCTAATGTAGACTAGAATCATAGCACTCTAGGCATTTTCACATGAATTTGGCAGGAACTGAGGCAGATGTGAACTGGAACTGAACTCGATGTGGACTGTTGAGTGGAGTAATGCAATCATTAGCACACTGGAATCACATCTTGGAGGATGACAGTTCAAGCTCACATCTGGCCATCCTAATTTAGGTTTTCTGTGATTTCCCTAAATCTGTCTGAGCTCATACTCCATCCCTAACCACATCACTGTTGATGGAATGTTAAACACTCATTTCCTCCTCCTCCTCCGCAATGTGAACTGAATGAGAGTGACTCTGCATCACTATTTGTTATGCGATTAATGGGTGCATACATGTTGTTCCCCATGGCATGTACCCATGGCATGTGCCCATGGCACCTGGGTAAACCCACACAAAACCCCAGTGAGGAGACAATCTGTGAAGTGTTATATCTCTCAATCTCTATAGGCTTTTCTGTGGGGTGAGGCTCAATGTTCACATTCACCAGGGTGTCACTGGTTGGCCACAGTTGGAGCTCACTGCTGCAGGCAAAACTGGGGGAAGCTGCTAGCTGCATCTGGAGGTCCCCAGGCGAGTGGCTGTACTGAAGTCTTCTGAGTCTGAAAAAGAAAATAGCCCATGAGTTCTTCCTACATGTCAATGAGTGCACTCTGGCCAGATGTTATTCCTGTGATGCGTAATGACACCTTGTTGATGTTTTATTCTAAATGTTGCATTGCTTAGGTACTGAATGATTGTACCATGTACCTAAGATTTCTTACACTTCTACACATTGTAATGGGTACTGGATCAATTATTTTAAAATATTTTTGTCTTGACTGTTGTTGAAGTTTTAGCTGTGTATGCACAAGTGGCTTTACAATTTACCTTTAACTGTGATTCAGTCTTCAATGCAGTTTCTCTGCTGAAATCTGGCATCATGCAGAGTGGCTCTGCTCTGAGAGAGAGAAAAAAATCAATGAAATTAAATAATCATATGGCAGTTTCAGCCAGGAGACTTCATATGGGTTTTTTCAGCCACCTAGTGCAAGTCTTTTTATTTGGTGCCACTTCAGTAACTTGCAAGTCAATGCTGATGTAATGGTGATGAGGACAATGCAACATCCAGTCTCCAAGCAGATAAAATCTCTGACCCAGGTAGGAATCAAACTGCGTCCCCCCTCACATGGCTGTCAGCCACACTGACTATTCAGCTTCTCCATAAGTGCAATGGCTTCATGATGAAACAGTGCAGTTTTGTATTGTGGAATGCTATTCCCTTAAATATATATATATATATATATATATATTTTCCACAGTTGAAAACTGAGTGTTATTGTCCAAACAAAGCCTGAATCATTCCCATTGGTGACATTTAATCACAAATGAAAATTTTGATAATGCATCAATGATGATAATGAGCCAGTATCTTCCTAAAAAATGGCACTGCAAAACTGACATGTAGATGTGAAGATGGTTTTGATTCCTGTTCCCATGGCAAATATTTTTGAGGAGGAGGTGACTGGCATTTTTGTTATCAGTGGCATTTAGGTAGGACCACTTCTATGTCCTGATCTATATTTTTCTAGTAGCAATGTTCTTTGGAAATGCACTTAGTACATACTATGCCCCAGTGATATTGACAGAGCACTTGGACTACTATGGATTTAAGTGCCTCAGGAGTTATCTTCATGCTTTTCTGGATTCTGAATGTACTAGAATAATACCCTTGTACACTGTGAGTGCTTGTCTCATATGCCAGAAAGATATAATTTCAAACTTATCAATTTTCTGTCAGTAGGCCACTCTATCTGAATGTACTGTTTAGTATTATGGGGCCTGGGTGCTGTGTTGTCCTCATCACCATCTAATCATAAAACTGAATTATTTGGCACAAGCTATGCAATAAAATTACAATTTGATGGGAAATTTTCCACAGCATCTTGACTAACTAAATATAAAGAAATATATTAAAAACAAAGATTCCAAGACTTACCAAGTGGGAAAGCACCAGCAGACAGGCACAATAAAATAACACACAAACAAACACACAAAATTACGAGCTTTCGCAACCGGCGGTTGCTTCATCAGGAAAGAGGGAAGGAGAAGGAAAGATGAAAGGATGTGGGTTTTAAGGGAAAAGGTAAGGAGCCATTCCAATCCCGGGAGCGGAAAGACTTACCTTAGGGGGAAAAAAGGATAGGTATATACTCGATGTGAATCTTCCAAGTTTTCGCGGCGCAAAGACTGCTCCATTAAGTTTCGGAAATGCAGCCGCATGAATTCTGCTTCTTCTAATATTTCGGCTGTATACCTTTCAGCCATCTTCAGAGAGTGCCGTACCACTGACGCTCCAGCGCTCGCTCCATCCTTTTAAAC
The DNA here is from genome assembly GCF_023897955.1 of Schistocerca gregaria. Classification (NCBI taxonomy): domain Eukaryota; kingdom Metazoa; phylum Arthropoda; class Insecta; order Orthoptera; family Acrididae; genus Schistocerca; species Schistocerca gregaria. The sequence goes on along the minus strand of NC_064921.1, from coordinate 628,515,629 downwards.
TCGCGGACAGCGCCACTGCGCATGCGGCCACAGATAAACAAGGCACCAGTGATGTTAATCGACGCAAAGAGGTACAACATATGCATGAGTTACGTCTGTGGCTGGGCATTCGATCCATGCTGGGAGGTCGATGTATTACTGGGAGCTGAACTGTAGCGACGTCATTGTAAGTTCAATATTGAAAGTGCCGGATTCCATGATTTATCTAATGTGAAACCGCTTTCTCTATTAATTAAATTCTTCGTCAAGCGGATTTCAATGGCTTCTTTTACTACGGAGTCCCAGAAAGATGAAACAGAAGTCAGAATTTCGATATTTTCATATACCATAGAGTGACCAGAATCAATACAATGCTCTGCCACAGGCGATTTACTGGGTTGTAAAAGCCGAGTGTATCTGCGATGTTCCGTACACCTCTCTTGGACTGTACGATTTGTTTGTCCGATATATGAAAGGCCACATTCACATGGTATCTTGTAAACTCCAGGCTTGCGGAGTAGTAAGTCATCTTTAACGGAACCCAGGAGTGCAGCCGTCTTCGGCGGTGGACGAAAAATCACTTTTACTTTATGTTTAGTGAGGATCCTTCCTATTTTGGATGAAAGGCTTCCCACATACGGCAGGAAAGCCATGGATTTAAATGTTTCCTCGTCATCTTCTGCATTCCTTACGGACACCTTAGGTTTTATTTGTAGTGCCTTATGTATCTGTTGTGGAGAATACCCGTTGTCCTCAAAAACTCTCTTCAGATGTAAAAGTTCGTCTTTTAAACTACTTTCGTCAGAACTGACGTGTGCTCGGTGTACCAAAGTTCTTAGAACACTACTCGTCTGCGAAGGATGGTGACAGCTATTTGCATGTAAATATAAGTCCGTATGGGTCGGTTTCCGATATACTGCATGACCCAAAGTGCCATCTTCTTTGCGCCGTACCAAGACATCCAAAAATGGAAGACATCCCTCCTTTTCCACTTCCATTGTAAAATTAATTTGTCCATGGATGGAGTTCAGATGGTTTAAGAAGTCCTGCAATTTGTCCTCGCCATGGGGCCACACTACAAAGGTGTCATCAACGTACCTCCAAAAAACTGTAGGCTTCAAAATAGCAGACTCCAGGGCCTTCTCCTCGAAGTCCTCCATAAATAAATTAGCCACCAAGGGTGACAAAGGACTACCCATGGCAACACCGTCAGTCTGTTCAAAAAAGTCGTTATTAAATAAAAAGTATGTGGAGGTCATCACATGGTGAAACAAAGCTAAAATCTCCTTATCAAAACTTTTTCCAATGAGATCTAAAGATTCAGAGAGAGGTACCTTAGTAAATAGCAACACTACATCAAAGCTGACTAATAGATCAGAGGTGTTCAGTTTCAAAGATTTTAATTTGCCAATGAAATCTGCAGAGTTCCTTATATGATGATCACATTTTCCCACAAGGGCCTCAATAGTTACGCCAGGTGCTTGGCACAATCATAGTTGGGAGAACCGATATTGCTCACGATAGGACGTAGAGGAACGTCTTTCTTATGGATCTTTGGGAGTCCATAAAGCCTTGGAGGCACTGCACCGCTTGGTTTCAGTCTTCGTATGACCTCCGGTGGAAATGGGGAGGCATTCAAAAGCGACGCCGTCTTCCTTACCACCTTGTTGGTGGGATCCTTACTGATCTTCCGGTACATACTATCATTCAGCAAGCTGTATATCTTATCATGATAGTCGTCACGTGACATTAAAACAGTGGCATTACCTTTATCAGCAGGGAGAACCACCGTTTTGGTATCTTGAGGAGCATACGTAGTGCAGTCCTCTCTGCCACAGATATATTGCTTCTTTGTGGGCGTGCCTTCATAACAGCTCGACAAGTGTCGCGTCTTATTTCATCTGCAGAATCCGTAGAGAGTGGTCGGACAGCTTCTTCAATGGCACTGATGAATGCAGGTATAGGCAAGACCTTTGGCGTGGGTGCAGAATTCAGTCCTTTGCTTAAGACCATCATCGTAGCATCGTCCAAATCTCTACCCGTCATATTAATGACGGAGCGTCGAATGATACTTTCTTGCTGTGGAGATGGCTCAAGTCGGCTGAACTTTGCAGTCTGTCTTGATGTTGCTACCTCACGAACCCAGTCTGATTTGGCCCATGTTGTACCATCTATCCAGTTCCAAGAGTTGCTGGGTAACTCCACAGACATCTTCAGGTGCAGACGATAAAGTTCTTGAGAAAAAAGATCCAGCTTCCTTCGTGTAAATCGGATCCTCTCCTTAACAATAGCAGAACCAGCTTTAATTAAAATCTTATTCATGGAAGTCGATTTTATAAAATGTACTAACCTCGCAAACTTCGGAATTATGCCATGGTCACGGCACCTCAGTAAAAAACTTAAAGAGCTCAATAGTCTCGCTCTCAAATGTCGTAGCTTGTCCAATCGTCGAACACATAAAACCATCTCCTCCCCGAAGAGGTACTTGATGTGAATCTTCAAGTTTTCGCGGTGCAAAGACTGCTCCATTAAGTTTCGGGAATGCAGCCGCATGAATTCTGCTTCTTCTAATATTTCGGCTGTATACCTTTCAGCCATCTTCAGAGAGTGCCGTACCATGAAGGAAGCTGGATCTTGTTTCTCAAGAACTTTATCGTCTGCACCTGAAGATGTCTGTGGAGTTACCCAGCAACTCTTGGAACTGGATAGATGGTACAACATGGGCCAAATCAGACTGGGTTCGTGAGGTAGCGACATCAAGACAGACTGCAAAGTTCAGCCGACTTGAGCCATCTCCACAGCAAGAAAGTATCATTCGACGCTCCGTCATTAATATGACGGGTAGAGATTTGGACGATGCTACGATGATGGTCTTAAGCAAAGGACTGAATTCTGCACCCACGCCAAAGATTTTGCCTATACCTGCATTCATCAGTGCCTTTGAAGAAGCTGTCCGACCACTCTCTACGGATTCTGCAGATGAAATAAGACGCGACACTTGTCGAGCTGTTATGAAGGCACGCCCACAAAGAAGCAATATATCTGTGGCAGAGAGGACTGCACTACGTATGCTCCGCCAAGATACCAAAACGGTGGTTCTCCCTGCTGATAAAGGTAATGCCACTGTTTTAATGTCACGTGACGACTATCATGATAAGATATACAGCTTGCTGAATGATAGTATGTACCGGAAGATCAGTAAGGATCCCACCAACAAGGTGGTAAGGAAGACGGCGTCGCTTTTGAATGCCTCCCCATTTCCACCGGAGGTCATACGAAGACTGAAACCAAGCGGTGCAGTGCCTCCAAGGCTTTATGGACTCCCAAAGATCCATAAGAAAGACGTTCCTCTACGTCCTATCGTGAGCAATATCGGTTCTCCCAACTATGATTGTGCCAAGCACCTGGCGTAACTATTGAGGCCCTTGTGGGAAAATGTGATCATCATATAAGGAACTCTGCAGATTTCATTGGCAAATTAAAATCTTTGAAACTGAACACCTCTGATCTATTAGTCAGCTTTGATGTAGTGTTGCTATTTACTAAGGTACCTCTCTCTGAATCTTTAGATCTCATTGGAAAAAGTTTTGATAAGGAGATTTTAGCTTTGTTTCACCATGTGATGACCTCCACATACTTTTTATTTAATAACGACTTTTTTGAACAGACTGACGGTGTTGCCATGGGTAGTCCTTTGTCACCCTTGGTGGCTAATTTATTTATGGAGGACTTCGAGGAGAAGGCCCTGGAGTCTGCTATTTTGAAGCCTACAGTTTTTTGGAGGTACGTTGATGACACCTTTGTAGTGTGGCCCCATGGCGAGGACAAATTGCAGGACTTCTTAAACCATCTGAACTCCATCCATGGACAAATTAATTTTACAATGGAAGTGGAAAAGGAGGGATGTCTTCCATTTTTGGATGTCTTGGTACGGCGCAAAGAAGATGGCACTTTGGGTCATGCAGTATATCGGAAACCGACCCATACGGACTTATATTTACATGCAAATAGCTGTCACCATCCTTCGCAGACGAGTAGTGTTCTAAGAACTTTGGTACACCGAGCACACGTCAGTTCTGACGAAAGTAGTTTAAAAGACGAACTTTTACATCTGAAGAGAGTTTTTGAGGACAACGGGTATTCTCCACAACAGATACATAAGGCACTACAAATAAAACCTAAGGTGTCCGTAAGGAATGCAGAAGATGACGAGGAAACATTTAAATCCATGGCTTTCCTGCCGTATGTGGGAAGCCTTTCATCCAAAATAGGAAGGATCCTCACTAAACATAAAGTAAAAGTGATTTTTCGTCCACCGCCGAAGACGGCTGCACTCCTGGGTTCCGTTAAAGATGACTTACTACTCCGCAAGCCTGGAGTTTACAAGATACCATGTGAATGTGGCCTTTCATATATTGGACAAACAAATCGTACAGTCCAAGAGAGATGTACGGAACATCGCAGGTACACTCGGCTTTTACAACCCAGTAAATCGCCTGTGGCAGAGCATTGTATAGATTCTGGTCACTGTATGGTATATGAAAATATCGAAATTCTGACTTCTGTTTCATCTTTCTGGGACTCCGTAGTAAAAGAAGCCATTGAAATCCGCTTGACGAAGAATTTAATTAATAGAGAAAGCGGTTTCACATTAGATAAATCATGGAATCCGGCACTTTCAATATTGAACTTACAAAGACGTCGCTACAGTAATACATCGACCTCCCAGCATGGATCGAATGCCCAGCCACAGACGTAACTCATGCATATGTTGCACGTCTTTGCCACCGATTAACATCACTGGCGCCTTGTTTATCTGTGGCCGCATGCGCAGTGGCGCTGTCCGCGAGTTTAAAAGAATGGAGCGAGCGCTGGAGCGTCAGTGGTACGGCACTCTCTGAAGATGGATGAAAGGTATACAGCCGAAATATTAGAAGAAGCAGAATTCATGCGGCTGCATTCTCGAAACTTAATGGAGCAGGTATATACTCGCGCACACACACACACACATATCCATCCATACATATACAGACACAAGCAGACATATTTCAATATATGTACTCTATTCTTTGTGTGTCTAATGCTTCCCTAGACACTTCTTGTTGATCAGTACAACAATTACTCATAAGTAACAGTTGATATTATGGCAGAAATTGAAGATAACATCAGCTAATGTAGACAGAACCGCAGCACTGTGGGTATTTGAACATGAACCCAGCATGAACTGCACCAAATGTGATATTCCAGGCTTCACAATTCATGATGGAATGAATCAGTTTTATACTGAACTTCCAACCAAAAAAGCTACAATCACTATTGCAAAAATGTGACAATATTTTCTTCAGAATCAACAAGTACTTGATGTGAACTGGATGAGAGTCAACACTATTTATCGCGTAACTGACAGAAAAATCTTGCATCTGTGAAGAGGAAAGCAGTTCTAAATATCAGTGATGCCTGTCGCAGCTGATATCACTAATGGTGGATGAATCTGATGCTTCAACAGTCTTTTAGCAAAATCAGAAATGGGCCCCATATTATGAGTGCCATCTAGGCAATAATAGAATGGGACTCAGTGTGGCACCAAGGCTGGATTGCTTACAAAGTGGCAATCCGTGGTGCGTATCATTGTGTACCAGTGATGATGTACACACCATTTTTCATATTTCCATATTTAGCTGACAATTCTCTTATAGAAATGTTTTATTTTCATCATGTGGTTTTAGAGCTAACTGATACTGGATATTTTAAATGTTTTATTTTTATCTGTACACTTTTATCAGACACCACACATTGTACTGGTGATGTGCAGTGAAAGAGAAACTATATCAACTTCCTACAATCTGAGGTCTATAAAATTGCATTTGAAGACAATAATTTTCTTTCCACATACAGGAATACTTGTATAAAATTTTTACATGGGTATATGACTGTACTCTGATGTTATAATTTGTGTATGTCTTTGCTCTGAATCAATTTGCCAATTTTTAGGTAGTCCCACATGAATATCACGCTGTCTACTGTTTTGAGTTGAAAGTAAAAAATGCTCAAAACAGAAATGAAATATGGTAATTTGTAATGTACAGTACTTGATTACAGTTACTGAAGCATGGAGCATTGCCACCTGACTGAAAGACACTTGAAGAATTGCAATGCTATTTCATTTAAATTGTGACTAAATTAGTTTTTTTCATACCATACTAAAACAAAAGTAAGAATGATAAGATTTATAGATAGTCTTCCAGATGAGAAGAAGTGAGTACCATATTTACTTGAATCTAAGCTGCACCTGAAAAATGAGACTCGAAATAAAGGAAAAAAGAATTTCCCAAATCTAAGGTGCACCTGAAATTTGAAACTTGAAATTCAAGGGATGAGAAAAGTTTTAGACCACCCTCCAGATCGAAACAAAGTTGGTCCATTGTAATGTGAGACACAATTTAGGTTGAATGGATGAAGATACAACTACAGTAGTTTAGTTTAAGTCATAAGCTTAGCAGTTAAGCTTTACCAGGTAGCCATTGCTATGCGTCAGGCACTCCATCCGTATTTATATGGGTACCCTTCTTTTTTCACGTGCTTCATCTGGCTTGAATCAATTGATTATTTTGCTTTTATCTGATAAATGCCGTTCTCTTTGTTATAGGTGTTTATGTCACTCTAAGCTAAAAATTCATTATTGTACTGTGTCATGCATTGTTTATTGCATTTTGATAATGAGTGTTTACGACCTGTTGCCGCATCGCAGAATGGCTTGCTTGCTTTTGTGCACACTACCATGAGGAATTGTCTCATTAGCGAAACAATGACAAGAGACTGCTATTTTTTGTTACTTACACTGCTTATTTCTTTGATAATGATCAACAAGATCCAAACAATAGACTGTGTATGATAGAAGATGAAACTTCCTAGGAGATTACAACTGCGTGCCAGGCCGAGATTCAAACTCAGGATCTTTGCCTTTCACAGGCAAGTGCTCCACCATCTGAGCTACCCAAGCATGACTCATGCCCTGTCCTCACAGCCTTACATCTGCCAGCACCTCATCTCCTGCCTTCCAAACTTTACAGAAGCTCTCCTGCGAACTTTGCAAAACTAGCATTGCCGAAAGAAAGGATATTGCTGAGACATGGCTTAGTCACAGCGTGGGGGATGTTTCCAGAATGAGATTTTCACTCTGCAGTGGAGTGTGCACTGATATGAAACTTCCTGGCAGATTAAAACTGTGTGCCAGACTGAGACTCGAACTCGGGACCTTTGCCTTTTGCAGACAAGTGCTCTACCTACTGAGCTACCCAAGCACGACTCACGCCCCATCCTCACAGCTTTACATCTGCCAGTGCCTTGTCTCCTACCTTCCAAACTTTAAAGAAGCTCTCCTGCAAACCTTGCAGAACGAGGACTCCCGAAAAAAAGGATAGCTCATATGGTAGAGCACTTTCCCTCATAAGGCAAAGGTCCCAAGTTTGTGTCTCGGTCTGGCACACGGTTTTAATCTGCCACTCTGTTGCAGAGTGAAAATCTCATTCTGGAAACATCCCCCATGCTGTGGCTAAGCCATGTCTTCACAATATCCTTTCTTTTGGGAGTGCTAGTTTTGCAAGGTTCACAGCAGAGCAACACTAATAAAATAAGAATGAAAATAACTTAGAAATGAAACACTGAAATTTAAATCAAAATTTTATTACGTTTGTAACACATCTTATACGAAATGTTTAAAATATCAGTCATGACTCTGAATCGCTATCACTCGATTCTTTGTTGCTCGTTTCTTCATACAGAGCATGGTCTTCCGTACCATTTAGTGCACTGGATATCGAACATTTTTTAAATGCTTGTTACAAAGTTTGATTTGGAACACACTTGCATGCATCATAAATATTGACACACTTGTGACAAACTATCATGTTTTACGTGGCCTGTTGGTGTCAGTTCCCTGTCACTTTTCGAAAGCCAGTCTGTGTACATCCATTTAAGTTTGTCCTTAAATGGTTTATTCAAACAGACATCAAGTAGTTGCAGAATTGACATCATCCTGCCTGGAATTACTGCCAAGTCCATTTTGCTTTCCTCTAATTTTCATTTTACTGCAGGTGTTGTATGGCTTGAGTACACATCTAATACCAACAGACTGCGTAAACCAAGCATTGTGTCAGGACGACGATTCTACACATACCTTATCCATACCAGCACCATCTCCTCCAAAAACCACCCAGTTTTGGTTGCTTGTACAGTTACAGTTTTTGGAAACACTTCTGATTTTGGTAAAGTCTTTCACTTGAAAACTATGTATGGGGGTAATTTATGTCCATCTGCTGTGCAAGCAAGCATGACGGACATCCGCTGTTTCTCACCCCATGATGTAAGAACACTTGTGTTTTTCTTTCCTTTGGTGTCAACTGAATAATTTGACAGCATGTCAAAATATATGGGAGTTTGGTCAGCATTTCCTATCTGACAAAGAAGGTATTGCTTTTCTGTGTGCAGCCTAGTTATGAAGCGCTGAAATTCCACAAGTTTTTCTTCTGTGCAACTGAAGTTCGCCTCCAAAGTGAAAAACCACAGTGCTTCATGAACAGATAAAGCCAGCTGTGACCAGCCCTAAAATTTTCCATTTTTTGTTCTCTAGAAATTATATTTGCCTTAATTTTTAAAATTTTGGCATTCACAGGCAGAAATTTCTAACACTGTTCCTTAACAGATTCATTTAAAATCACTTCTAGTGCATGATATCGGCCACACGTCGGCCTATTAAATACTTTCCTGCTACTTGAACATTCAAATATTTTGTCTCTCTGCAGTTGCCATCGCCTGACATTGCGCTCATCAATCCGGTATCGCAGACCTGCAGCACGATTAGAACTTTGTTCCGCGAAATAAATAACTCCTCTCTTGAATTTGGCACTATAATTAAAGCTCTTCATTATGGTTCACTAACACCAACAAGCATTTCACAAAATTCCATTAAGCAATAGGTGCCACTACGTGAAATCTTAATGAGCCCCAGTGTGTCAACTCGTGCAACAGTCCTAAAGCCTTGTGCATTGTTGGTATTTTTGTGTAAGACAATTATTTTTGTTGTTATGAATATTTGAAAGGCTGCTACATTTGAAGATGAACAATACGGAATTCTATTTACTTCATTGGATAATGTATAAAGATCCAGTTGTCGAAACTCAGGGCGGAGAAAAAAAACTTGTCTTCTACCTTTTTTAAATTTATTTACTGATGCAGAGGTTTTGGTGCCAGTATTTATCTTTGTGCCTGCAAAGCATGCCTGTGTTGTGCTACATATATTCGACAGCAGAAGTTAGTTGTGGTAGCACCTACCAGCATTTTTCAGAACTTCTGCTTACTTTGCACTTGATTCTAAGCCAGAGCTGGTTTTTTTGGATTACAAAAAATGGAAAAAAAGTGCTGCTTAGATTTGAGTAAATATGGTAAAGGCAGCTGTATATGTGTAGGTTGAGCACTGAATAGGTGTTACACACACTAGTTTCTGACGCACACACAGAGCTTTTAGTAATAGAAGTGTGGCAGTGATGATCAGCTACAACTTCAGAACCATAATCAAGCCAAACCCAAATCCAGCTATGGCACTCTGGGCCACCTGGGGTGCTTGCAGTTAAGCAAATGCCCATTTCTTATGGACTTCTGATGTGAGATACTCCTCTCATAAAGGTGATATACTGAGAATACAAACTGGAAGGTGCTCCAAGCTATTACTCTTGACTTATTGTTAACAAATGTAAGATACTCATATTTATAGACCTCCATGTAAATGCTATTTGCTTTGTATTAAAATGTACTTAAGCAGTGAAATTGAAGAGAAAGTATTCACCAACTCAACACTACTGTCAGATTCAAAACTGATATTCCACGAAATAGACAGGTAACAGCTGCCCACTCAGCTGGAGTTAGACCCCCTAGAAGTCATTCGTAAGTCATAACTTTTGGATTGCTATAATGTGCAAAATTGTTCCACGTGAAATTATATAATCAGCTGTCAGAAAATCCATTTTGGAATATAACAGAATTACTTAAATTAAATTGTATCAATCTTATATTCTAAGACTCATAGTGTATTTCTATATGTCTGTAGTTATATAAAAGTGATGAAGCCTATTTCATTGCATATTTTCAGTGACAAAAAGATTTTTTATTCATGAGTATGATGTTGGTGTGAATGTATATTTTATCATATCCTTTAGATTCACGAAAAAGCAAGCATACTCCCTGAGGAAGACAGATATTCAGAAAGAGGGATGTGCCTACTTACTTATATAAAATAAGCCTCTCATGCATGTTACCTCTTTCTCTGAATAGCATTAATATTGTTAATCATTCATAATATAAAAGGTCTATTTTCTTAGTTAATGTATCCAGTCAGGCTATAGGTGAGCAGGACCTGTAGACTCTGTGAAATCAAATAAACTTGCTAAGAATATTAATATCCTAATACGGCATAATAAAAGATTGTACTGTTCATTTACAGTCTGTTAAGAGTTTTTGTGATCATATATTTCAATTTTTGCTATAGGTCCTGAATCTGAAGAAATTGTTTTCAAGGACAACTTATCAACTTACCTCCTTTCTGGAAAACAACGTAGCTGTCATGCCTTTTTGGCATGTGGATTAGTAATACAATTAGTCTGTTTTCTATCCATAATCACAGCACTTCTCCTCTTCATTCTTGTAAGTATTGCATTGCTTTTCTTCTTTTTGTATGCATCTCTTATTGAGTTCTGCTAACTCATTTGAAATGGTGAAAATATACAGCACAGAAAGAGTTGGAAAAAATACTACTGCATATCACTTGTCTGCCTCTCTGCAGTATCGTCTACATGTACAGTCTGTGAACCACTGTGAAATGCATGACAGAGAGTATGTCCTACTGTACCAGTTGTTAGGGCATTTTCCCATTCTTTTCATGTATGGAGCATGGGAAGAATGATTGCTTAAATGTCTCTGTGCATACTGTAATCAATCTAATCTTCTCCTCATGATCTCTGTGGGAAAAGCGTGTATTGGGTTGGAGTATATTCCTAAAGTCACCATTTTAAACTGGTTCTTGTAACTTTGTTAGCAGACTTTCTCAGGATAGTTTATGAGTATCTTCATGAGTCTGCTAATTCATTTCTTTCCAGATATCTATGACACTCTCCCATGGGTCAAAGAAACTTGTAACTGTTCTTGCAGTCTTTCTCTGTACATGTTTAATATCCCCTGCTAGTCGTAGTCACTACAGGTCCCGCACACTTGGACATTATTCTTGGATGGGTTGCATGAGTTTTTTGTATGCAGTGCCCTTGCAGACTGATTGTGTTTTCCCTAGAATGAGCCAGAATCTGCTACCTGCATTCCTCACGACTGAGTCTATATGATTATTCAATTACATGTTGCTACTAAGTGTTCCGCCCAGGTATATGTATGAGTTTTCTGATTCCAGCTGTGACTCAATGATTTTATACCCATAGGATACTATTTATTTCCTTTTTTTGAAGTGCACAATTTTACATTCCTGAATGTTTAAAACACTTTGCCAGTCTTTTCACCACTTTGATATCTTATCATGGTTTGACAGAATATTTATGTAGCTTTGTTCAGACTGTACTTCACTGTAGGTAACTGCATCATCTGCAAAAAGTCTGAGGTTGCTGTTAACATTGCCCACAAGGTCATTAACACAAAGGACCCAACACACTTCCCTCGGGTACACCCAAAGTTATTTCTACATGTGTTAATGACTCTCCATTCAAGATCACATGCTGCATCATCCTTACCAAGAAATACTCAATCTAGCCCCAACTTATGTCTAGTAAGTGTGTGCAGAGTCAAATGTTTTTCAGAAATCAAGAAATCCTGCACCTGCCTGACTGCCTTGATCCAGGGCTTTCAAAATGTCATATGAGAAAAGTGTGATACATGTTTTCAAAGTGCATGCTGACTGGTACGGAGGAAGTTGTTCTATATGAGATACCTCATAAGGTTGGAGCTCGAAATATGTTCTAAGATTCTACAACAAACAGGTGCCAAGTATATTTGACAGTAGTTTTGTGGATCACTTCTGGTACCTTTCTTGGAGACAGTGGTAACCTGCACTTTCTTGCAACTAATGAGTATGATTTTTGTACAAGGGTTCTATGCTAGATTATAGTTAACAGCAGGGCTAACTCAGCCCCCAAACTGAGTATAGAATCTGATAGAGATTACATAGGGCCATGCAGCTTTATTCAGTGTCACCAATTTCAGCTGTTTCTCAGTGTCACTGCCATTAATATCTGTTTCAGTCATCTTGTCAGTGGTATGATAATTAAACTGATGGCATGAGGGCAACACACCTGGGTTTGAAAACAGAGTTAAGCATTTCTGTTTTCGCTTTGCTACTCTCAATTTCAATTCCTCTCTTGTCCATGAGTGACTTGGCAGTAAGTGTGGTGCCATTAGCAGCCCTTACACATGACCAGAGTTTCTTTGGGTTTTGTGACAGATCTTTCAACAATAGGCTGCTACAGTAGTCACCAAAGGCTTAATGCGTTGTTCTCTTGACTGCAAAATCCCTTTCATTCAGCATCTGTCTGTAACTTTATGTTTTGATTTATATCTATTATACAGTAGTCTCTGTATCTTTAGAATTTTCTTTACAGTGACAATTTCTCTCATCATGAACTGTTCTACCGAGTAGTATTTATCCAGTGCAAGGTAAATTATTCTTTTAAACTTGCGCCATAGTTCCTCCACATGCTCCTAACATGAGCTAAGAGCTTCAAATTCCTCATTGAAATATGACACTATTGCTTCTTTGTTTGCCTTTTGTACATATAAAACTTTCTACTTGCTTTTGTTGCCCTTTTTAGTTTGGTATTTATTGTTGCTGTGTTTGTCTCATGGTCACTGATACCAGTTTCAGTGTGGACAGCCTGAAAGAGGTTGGGTCTGTTTGTTGTCATTAGATCTAATATATTTCCATCATGAGTGGGGTACTGAACTATCTGTTCTAGGTAGTTTTCAGAGAAGGCTTTAGTAACTTTTTACTGGATGTCTTGTCACATCGACCACTAATGAAACTACAATTATCCCAGTTGATTGATGGGTGATTAAAGTCTTCTATGATGATTATAATATGATTAGAGAATTTATATACAAGCAAACTGAGATTATGTCTAATTTTTTTGTTTATATCAGGAGGTGAATCTGGTGTTAAATAGAAAGATTCTATTATAATTTTATGTCCACCCTTGATTCTGAGCAACCAGTGGGACTCACTTCACCTGTTTTGGGGAAACCTGTTTTGTCCAGTGTCAGGAAGAGGCAAAATCAAAAGGGTAGCAGTCTATTAATCATTGGCAGTTCCAATGTACAGTGAATAAAGGTGCTCCTTAGGGAAATGGCAGAAAGGGACAGGAAAAAACACACGATGCACTCATTTTGTATGCCTGGGAGCCTTGTTTAAAAAGTTGAAGAGGCTATTCTGACAGCCATTGAGTAACAGGGTGTAAGAAACTGCAGACTGTGGTGCATGTTATAACAAAGGTCATACTTCATTTGTTTCAGTGACTGGCAGAGAAGGTTGAGAAGACCAGTCTTCCTCACAAGTATTTCAACAGAGCTCACAGTTTGCAGCAATGTATCCTGAACTGTTCATGACGTTCTGGTTCTTAGTCAAGTGGAAGGACTGTGGTGCATGTTGCAACAAAGGTCATACTTCATTTGTTTCAGTGACTGGCAGAGAAGGTTGAGAAGACCAGCCTTTCTTACAAGCGTTTCAACAGAGCTCACAGTTTGCAGCAATGTATCTTGAACTGTTCATGATGTTCTGGTTCTTAGTCAAGTGGAAGGACTGAAGAAGTGACTTCAAAAGTTCTGCGACAACCTAGGATGCCACTTCCTGGGCTTGTGCCTTCGGGTTGAGAACTGTATGGTCCCCTTAAATTTGTTAGGTATACACTACCTTCAGGGGCTGCCACCAAGGTAGCTGACTGTCTGTGGGATCCTCACAAGGAATTTTTAAATTAGGCAACTCTCCATCCAAGGAGATCCATAAGAATAAGTGTAAGATCCTAAAGAATAGCCCCCACAGGTGAGGGTATTAAAATCTTAGTAGTTAACTGCTGAAGAATTTGCAGCAAAATGCCAGAGTCTGAAACAGTTCTGGAAAGCAGTGAAGCTCACATAACACTAGGCACACAAAGTTAGTTGAAACCTGAAAGTGATAGCAGTGAGATTTTTGGGTAGAATGTTAAGTGTTTATCAAAAGGATAGGCCAGTGGCAAATGGAGGTGGTGTATTTGTCTGAGTAGACAAGAAACACAAATCAACTGAAACAGAAATTGAAGCTATAGATGAAATTGTTTGGGCAAGACTCAGTATCAGGTACAGGCATAAAGGGGTAAATGAATCCTTCTACTGGCTGTCAGACTCATCTCCTGATATGAACCAAAAACAGCAGAGAAAACCTCAGTTCACTATTACTTAAGTTCCTCAATCTTACTGTAATTATTGGTGATGATTTTGATCACCCAACAATCAATTGGGAAAATTATAGTTTTATTAGAGGTGAATGTGACGAGATATGCTGTGAAATATTACTAAATGCATTCTCTGAAAACTATCTAGAACAGATAGTTCAGAACCTTATTCATGACGTAAATATATTGGACCTAAGAGCAACAAGTAGAGCTGACCTCTTTGAGGATGTCCACATCGAAACTCATATCAGTGCCCAAGATGCAGTTGTGGCCCAGTGGTTACCAGAGTATAGAAGACAACTAAAACAAGCAGAAAGATATATATGTCACATAGACTAGATAAAAAAGCAGTAGCTTCATATCTCAGTGAGGAACTTTTAAGCTTTCAGCACAGGGCAGGAGTATGTAGAGAATGATGGTTCAAGCTTAAAAGAATAGTTAACCGCATACTGCATAGAGACATACCCAGAGAACAGTTCATGATGGACGGGATCCCCCATGGTATACAGTCATTGTAAAGGAACAATGACTATTGTGCAATAGGAGTGAAACAAAGCATAGAGGGATGCTGAATGAAATGTGTTTGACTGTCAAGAGAGCAATGCTTTTGAAGCCTTCAATGACTACTGTAGCAGAATACTGTGAAATTATTTTTCACAAAACCCAAAGAAATTCTGATCATATTTGAAGGCTGTTATGGTCCAAACACTCACAAGTGAGACATGAATTGTAATTGAGGATATTAAAACAAAAGCTGACATGCTTAACTCACTTTCTAAATTTTCTTTACAAAGGAAGGAATCACAAGTCACATCTGTTTACCAGAAGAATGATCCACAAAACTGTTGTCCACTATCTCAACATCAGTTTGTTGTAAAAGTTTAGATCATATTCTGAGCTCAAACATAATGAGGTATATGGAACAGAATGACCTTATCCATGCCTACCAGCATGGATTCTGAAAACAATGATTAAGCGAAACCCAACTCACACTTTTCTCATATACTGAAAGATGCAGATCAAGCCAATCAGGTAGCTGCAGCATTTCGTGATTTGTGAAAACATTTGACCAAGAACCACATCTATGATGATATTTAAAAGTATGATCATATTGGGTATCAAGTGAAATTTGTGTCTGGACTGAGGATTTTTTGATAGGGAGGATGCAGCATATTATCTTGGATGGAGACTGTACACAGGGAAATGTGTTGGGACTCCTGTTGTTCATGTTGCATATTAATGACCTTGCAGACAATATTGGTAGCAATTCATATTTTTGCAGATGATGGAGCTACCTGTAATGAAGTACTATCTGAAAGAAGCTGCATAAATACTCAGTCAAAACTTGATAAGATTTGAAAGCAGTGCAGAGATAGGCAATTTGCTTTAAATGTGCAGAAATGTAAGACTGTGGATTTCAGTGAAACCTATGATCATAATATCAATGAATCACTGTTGGAATCAGCCAACTCATCCAAATACCTGGGTGTAACACTTTGTGAGGATGTGAAATGGAATGATCACCTAGGCCCAGTTGTGGATACAGCAGGTGGCAGATTTCAGTTTATTGGTAGAATACTGTGGAAATGCAATCAGTCTACAAACAATACTGCTTACAAATCACCCATTTGACTCCTTATAGAATGTTGATCAAGTGTGTGGGATCCATACCAGACAGGACTAAAACAAGATATTGAATGTGTATGGAGAAGCACAACACAAATGGTCACAGCTTTGTTTGACCTGTGAGGGAGTGTCACAGAGATGCTACAGAAACTGAACTGGCAGACTCTTGAAAATAGAGGAAAATTATCCTGAGAAAGTCTACTAATAAATTTTTTTTTTTTTTCATAATGCAGGGCCACTCTCATAATATATTTCTTTAAAGTCAATACTGCCATTAGACTGTTGTTTATTTACAGAGTTACATTTACACTTACATAATCATGATTTCGGCTTCATAGTGCCATTTTCAAGTGTTTTCTGCAAGCAGGTTAGACAACAAGAGTGAAATACATAACAAGTGATATAACCATATAATAATCCATATTTGTAGTTCTTGCTTACAAGTGTTATAAATTGCCTAAGATGGCATGCTGTCATATTAAAATATACTATTAGACACACTGTCTAAGAAATTCTCTGTCAGAAATATCAACTCATAGACAATGTGTCTAATAGTGTATTTTAATACGACAGTATGCCATCTTAGGCAATTATAACACTTGTAAAAAGCATTACAAATATGGATTCTTATATGGTTATATCAATTGTTATGTATCTCACTGTTATTGTCTAACCTGATTTCAGAAAACATGATAACGGCGCTTTGAAGCCGAAATAATGATTGTGTAAGGATACTCGGTCGGGCACACAGTTTTAATCTGCCAGGAAGTTTCATATCAGCGCACACTCCGCTGCAGAGTGAAAATCTCATTCTGGAAACATCCCCCAGGCTGTGGCTAAGCCATGTCTCCACAGTATCCTTTCTTTCAGGAGTGCTAGTTCTGCATGTTTCGCAGAAGAGCTTCTGTAAAGTTTGGAAGGTAGGAGACGGATACTGGCAGAAGTAAAGCTGTGAGTACCGGTCGTGAGTCGTGCTTCGGTAGCTCAGTTGGTAGAGCACTTGCCCGCGAAAGGCAAAGGTCCCGAGTTCGAGTCTCGGTCGGGCACACAGTTTTAATCTGCCAGGAAGTTTCATATCAGCGCACACTCCGCTGCAGAGTGAAAATCTCATTCTGGAAACATCCCCCAGGCTGTGGCTAAGCCATGTCTCCACAGTATCCTTTCTTTCAGTAGTGCTAGTTCTGCATGTTTCGCAGAAGAGCTTCTGTAAAGTTTGGAAGGTAGGAGACGGATACTGGCAGAAGTAAAGCTGTGAGTACCGGTCGTGAGTCGTGCTTCGGTAGCTCAGTTGGTAGAGCACTTGCCCGCGAAAGGCAAAGGTCCCGAGTTCGAGTCTCGGTCGGGCACACAGTTTTAATCTGCCAGGAAGTTTCATATCAGCGCACACTCCGCTGCGGAGTGAAACTCTCATTCTGGAAACATCCCCCAGGCTGTGGCTAAGCCATGTCTCCACAGTATCCTTTCTTTCAGGAGTGCTAGTTCTGCATGTTTCGCAGAAGAGCTTCTGTAAAGTTTGGAAGGTAGGAGACGGATACTGGCAGAAGTAAAGCTGTGAGTACCGGTCATGAGTCATGCTTCAGTAGCTCAGTTGGTAGAGCACTTGCCCGCGAAAGGCAAAGGTCCCGAGTTCGAGTCTCGGTCAGGCACACAGTTTTAATCTGCCAGGAAGTTTCATATCAGCGCACACTCCGCTGCAGAGTGAAAATCTCATTCTGGAAACATCCCCCAGGCTGTGGCTAAGCCATGTCTCCACAGTATCCTTTCTTTCAGGAGTGCTAGTTCTGCATGTTTCGCAGAAGAGCTTCTGTAAAGTTTGGAATGTAGGAGACGGATACTGGCAGAAGTAAAGCTGTGAGTACCGGTCGTGAGTCGTGCTTCGGTAGCTCAGTTGGTAGAGCACTTGGCCGCGAAAGGCAAAGGTCCCGAGTTCGAGTCTCGGTCGGGCACACAGTTTTAATCTGCCAAGAAGTTTCATATCAGTGCACACTCCGCTGCAGAGTGAAAATCTCATTCTGCAAACATCCCCCAGGCTGTGGCTAAGCCATGTCTCCACAGTATCCTTTCTTTCAGGAGTGCTAGTTCTGCATGTTTCGCAGAAGAGCTTCTGTAAAGTTTGGAAGGTAGGAGACGGATACTGGCAGAAGTAAAGCTGTGAGTACCGGTCGTGAGTCGTGCTTCGGTAGCTCAGTTGGTAGAGCACTTGCCCGCGAACGGCAAAGGTCCCGAGTTCGAGTCTCGGTCGGGCACACAGTTTTAATCTGCCAGGAAGTTTCATATCAGCGCACACTCCACTGCAGAGTGAAAATCTCATGCTGGAAACATCCCCCAGGCTGTGGCTAAGCCATGTCTCCACAGTATCCTTTCTTTCAGGAGTGCTAGTTCTGCATGTTTCGCAGAAGAGCTTCTGTAAAGTTTGGAAGGTAGGAGACGGATACTGGCAGAAGTAAAGCTGTGAGTACCGGTCGTGAGTCGTGCTTCGGTAGCTCAGTTGGTAGAGCACTTGCCCGCGAAAGGCAAAGGTCCCGAGTTCGAGTCTCGGTCGGGCACACAGTTTTAATCTGCCAGGAGGTTTCATATCAGCGCACACTCCGCTGCAGAGTGAAAATCTCATTCTGGAAACATCCCCCAGGCTGTGGCTAAGCCATGTCTCCACTGTATCCTTTCTTTCAGGAGTGCTAGTTCTGCATGTTTCGCTGAAGAGCTTCTGTAAAGTTTGGAAGGTAGGAGACGGATACTGGCAGAAGTAAAGCTGTGAGGGCCGGTCGTGAGTCGTGCTTCGGTAGCTCAGTTGGTAGAGCACTTGCCCGCGAAAGGCAAAGGTCCCGAGTTCGAGTCTCGGTCGGGCACACAGTTTTAATCTGCCAGGAAGTTTCATATCAGCGCACACTCCGCTGCAGTGTGAAAATCTCATTCTGGAATAAATGTCTTACTTGGCCGCTGTGGTTATAGGGCAGCAATAAAGCATCTTTAAAAATGTGTTCTGCTTTCAAAGGTAAATACAGTTTCAAATAATTCACATTATTGAGAGAGAATTTATTGGGTGAATGATAGGAAGAAGTTAACCAATGGCACATAGTAGACATAAAATTTAATTTTTTACTAAAAACACATGTGCTCCATGAATGCTCTATGCCTTTTAGAATGGGCCAGGGACAATAAAAATGGAAACCAAGAAAAAAGACAACAAACATTGGGATCAAAATATGTTCTGCCAGAAAGAGAGCTCTTTATATTGTGCAGAGGATTTCATATAATCAAAACTTAAAGGGGAACTAGAAACAATATTGCAAAATTCTTCACCACATCCCCAAGAAAATGAAACACATACACTGTGTGAAAGAAACTGAAATTTCCAAAATAAAGTCAAGGTAATTTTGATTATTGTGAGGCTTAAAATAGATATAAACTCATGAGGGCAAATGATAGTGTCCTGCTGTTCTTGATATGCATGAATTGTTTACTAGAGACTTTGAAGGACACCTAAAAAACTGTGTTGCTTGCTATTGACACAGGGGCTCAAATACATCCATATTAGAGAAAAGCAGAAGATCACTGAAACTAGTGTACAAGTGATTCACAGTGTAACAGAATGGACTGTAGCAGTGCTTGTAGCCACGAGCAGTGCATCAGGACATGTGCATTGACCACCATCATTTGGTGCCCCTACCTATTTGGCATCCCTCGGCAGCAGGAGTCACCACTCCCATATCATTAGACTTGTGACTGACAATGCCTTGTAGCCAGCCTTCAGGAAGCAACTCTGGTATCATGAACGGTTGCGTGATGATGTCCACTTTGGTCATTGCCTCTGTTTCAGAAAAATTCTATAGTAACACAGAAATGCCATCCTTCTGCAAAGTCAGCAATTAGCAGCTGCGTTTAAACCCCACCCTGGACTAACCATTATTGTTGAACAACTGGCCAACAGTGTGATGTACAGTCTGTGTTGTTCAACACTGTATCAATGACATGGCCATCTCTACCAACACCAGGCTTCAGACCTCAATCTGCCACCTGAGCATCTGGGTGAATGGGCAGCTCGGCACTGTGCCACCCTCACAGAACTACAATGAAAGCAATCCAGCCATCCCTGTCCCTGCCAAGGTATAAATGGAACATTCCCATGCCCAGCACAAGTGGACAAGGCACAGCATGATGTATTCAGACCAGGGCACTTCATTGGCCCAGTACTTCATGGGCCAGAAAGTGTGAGCTTTTCCTTGTGTGGCAGCCACAGTGGAAGTGCTTGCTCAGTGCTATTAACTATTGACACCATGCCAGAGACTCATGATGTGCATTAGCCTCATTCACTATCACCACTAGCAGATTCAAAGTCCAGTGATAGTAAGCAAACAGTAATAAAGAAATATTTGTATCTATAAACTGTCATCTCCTGCTGCGCCTGTGTCCATCTTTAGCAGAGAATGACCACCCATACCCAGCCATCTCTGGAACCTAATTAGAATTACTGTCACAAGTGTGTCTTCTCCCCTCTACACCCTCTACTTGACTATAATTGGTGTCAGAAGAACTGCGGTAGAACTAGATGGTTGATAACCGGGAGACAGAAATCAGTTCCAGGGTTCTACAGCAAGCATATATTATGGAGCAACTTGAGTAAGTGTCTTTTTAGAGGTTTTTTGTGCCTGTATGGTCTTTTGCTGTCCATTCTTTTTCCTTTTCATGTTATCTTGGATATACTATATACTTGTGTAGGTAATAAGTAGGTAGTATGGAAAACAAATTTTGGTGGAAGATATCGTCCAGCATCTGATAGACCAAGTAACTCGGCTGCAGGCAGATTAGGGCAACTAAGAGAGGAACTAAGGGGATAGGCACATCCTAGTGCACATTTCCTTTGTACAAACACTACTTTGTTGAACACTCCATTTCCCAAGAAATTTGGGGCAGGTTTCTGGGTTTTTTGACAATTTGGATATACAAGGTTTACAACTTTGCTTCCGCCATTTGCCGATAGGTGGCGACAACGGTAAGTAGCAGTCGAAAGAAACTTATCACAGATGTCAGGCAGTTAGCATGAACCTCAGTCAACATAACCTCATTCAAACATTAGTCCATTTGTGTCTGCATCATAAAGTTTTTCTTGATTGAAAATGTTAGTTTACGAGCCTAATTCTCATCATTTGCAGGAGGTGTTACTGTTTTGTTTCAACATGAAGAAAACAGCACTTGGGTCTCATTGAATGCCCTCAAGTACATATGGTAAGGAAGCTATTAGTGAAAGAATGTGTTGTGAGTGGTTTCAGTGCTTCAAGAATGGTGATTTTTATGTCATAGGCCAACGTAGTGGTGGAAGAGATAATGTTTTCGAAGATGCAGAATTGGAGACATTGCTGAGTTAAGACTTGCGGCAAACACAGGAAGAATTGGCATGATTAGTAGGAGTGACACAGCAAGCCACTTCAAAACATCTCAAGGCTTTGAGCATGATTCAGAAAGAGGGAACTTGGGTCCCATGTGTGCTGAAGCTAAAAGAAATTGAACGGTGTTTGTGTGTTTGTGAACAGTTGCTTCAGAGGCAACGGATTTCTGCATATCATTGTGATTGGGGACAAAAAATGGGTTCATTACAATAACCCTAAACCCAAGAAATCATGGGAATATCCTGGCCATGCTTCCACATCGATGGCCAAACTGAATATTCATGGCTCCAAGATCATGCTCTGTAGTTGGTGAGTCCAGCTCGGTGTTGTGTACTATGCTGTGTTAAAACCAAGTGAAACAATCACAGGTGCTCATTATCAAATGCAATTAATGTGTTTGAGCAGAGCATTAAAGGACAAATGGCTGCAATACAATGAGAGGCACGATAATGTGATTTTGCAACGCGACAATGCTCGACCCCATGTTGCAAAAGAGGTCAAAATGTACTTGGAAACATTAGAATGGGAAGCCCTATCCCACCCGTCTTATCGTCCAGACATTGTCCCGTCACCTATTTAGATCAATGGTGCATGGCCTGGATGACCAATGCTCCTGATCTCATGAAGAAGTCACAAATTGGATCGATTCGTGGATCACTGCAAAAGATGAATAATTTTTTTGACATGGGATTTGAGCACTGCCCAAAAGATAGAAGAAAGTAGTGGCCAGCAATGGAAAATACTTTGAATGATACATGTGCAACCAATTTATTTCATTAAAGCATCAAATGTTGGGGAAAAATTGTGGAAGTAAAGTTGTACACATCGTAGCTTCATGTTGGGAAATGGTAGTATTGAACAGTTATTGAGTGTAGCAAAATTAAAGTTAACATGAGACACTAGAGAAAATGTGATCTGCCATGAGAAACTAAGAGAAGTGCAGTCATCTGAGACTTCAGGAGAGTGTTAGTAGACAGATATGGAGGGAAAGAGACATCAATATACTACCACAGGCAGCTTTTGGGATATTCCAGAAACACTAGGAATCAATAGAGAATTTTGTAGACCACGTTTGCAAAATTAATATCAATACATATGAGCTGACTGAGGATGATAAAGCAAATAAGGCCATATTACAGCAAACCAAACAGAGAGTACTTGATGCATTTTTGTGGGGTTTACTGCCAGAAATGTCATGTAGAGTTTGTATGCAATTCCCAAAGACTCTAAATGAAGCAGTAGAAACCACAGTAGCACTAGCTGAAATTGATATGTCCACAAACCATGAGAAAGGAAGCAATATTTAATACACATATCAAATATCTTAAATGTGGTCATACACATCATATGAAGGGTAACTGCAAAGATGCAATTTAATGTAACTGTAGGCATGTAAACAATTTGGTCATTCCAAACAAAATTGCTCAAATAAATGTTTGGAGGGATAGGGAAGGCAGTCACAAGGTGAACATCATGCTCTCCCTTTTAAACAATACAAATTGCAGTGTGTCTACTTTATAACATTCCCACTAAGGGGTAGTACAGGCTTCCTCATTGTTGAATCAGTGACAGTCTTGTTTCTAACTGGGTATCAGAAAGTAAAATTGTGCAAGGTACTGGTTCTCAAGTATATGTGGCAAGCAGGAATATACTTGGTAAAGTAGAACTCAGTCCACTATGCTGGAGATTAAGCACCATAGGTAGCGGTCATGTTGATTCACTCAGTTCAGTATGTACAATGCCAGAACTGTTTATCTGCTTAACTACACTGAAGAGGAAAGTATCACATATAGAGGGACAGGCTAAGGATGACATGGATAGACTATTAGAAGAATGTGCTGAGTTATTTGATCCTGGTGGAGCATCACCTGATACCACTAACTCAACATCATATTCCCACTGAAAATATGTCACCTATCAATAAGAAACTACAGTATCTCATAGCATTTGTCAATTAATATGGAAGAGTTTTTAGATCAATAACATTGAGGTGAGATTGACGTCTGCACTTGTCATTGTACCAAAGAAATAATCAGAGACCAGCAAAGCATATAGGTTTTGTTGCAACTACCATTACTTAAACAAGAAAACCCTCACATGCCTACAATACACATTATATAACAGAGACCTTAGATAATCTAGTACAGTGTCATTATCTTACAACTATGGACCTACAAAGTAGGTACCATCAATTACAGCTGGTGTCTGAAGATCATCCAAAAACATCATTCTCAACTCCATCTGATCATTATCTATATTGACACATGCACATGGACTGAAAACATGCCGCAACTTTCCAGTACCTGTTAGATGGTGGACTGCAAGGATTAAAAGGAGCCAGAAAAATTATTCAGCTACTGGAAAAGAAATGCTAGTGTTAGTATATACAGTAACTTATTTCTACTCATGTATGGACAATGCTTCAAAGTAATAACTCATCATGCAGCTTTGAAATGGTTACTAAGACTTAAAGATCTAACCAGTTGTTTTATTAGATGGGTGTTACAACTGAGTGAATTTGATTCTGAGGTAGTACATCAACTGCATAAGATATGTAGAAACACTGATGGTCTCAGTCATAAAATATACACTGTGTAATGTGCCAGGTAGACATGGAAGATTGGAGAGAAGCACAAAACACTGATGCAAACTGTCGGTGGTTTGTTGGGCAGTCACAAATCAGCATGGAAGTAAGAGTACTTTGCAGAAGGCAAGATGTGGTTCACACTTAGTGGTACCAGCAAAATTATGAAATGAGATGTTCATGGTTCAGTTCAAGCTAGACACAGTGGCACATAGCTATGGGATGCAGAACTGTGCAACATTGATGGTTGATGAAATGCAAACATATATTAAATGTTGTGTAAAAGATCATGTTCCATGTGTACAAAAGGCAGAGCTCAGTCATCAAAAAATTACATTGCAGGTGTTACCAGAGGCAGATAAACCATTTCTGCTGAGTGATGTGGACGTACTGAGACCATATGCTCATGCACCAGCAAAAAATACGATACCAAACCAAGGAATAAATTTTATGTTCAATTTAAAAAAAAAAAAAAAAAAAAAAAAAAAACAGTTGCGTCAATTTTTAAACATTAAGAAACTTAAAGCCAGTGTATTGCACTTGCAGGCAAGTAAAGAACATGTGCTTTTCAGTCACAAGCAAATGTACATACTGAGAGAGTCCATCATACAGTAGGAAAAATGTTGCATTTTTACATTAACAGTCACCACAATGGTTGAAATGCCCTACTCCCTTGTGAAGTAGCAGTATATAACTTAAAAATCCATGGTAGTACAGTGTTATCCTCCCAAGAGTGTTTTTGGTCAGAAGATGCCATCTCCTTTTGAGCGATGTGAGACCCCTACAGGAAAAGGTATAGCATCAGTAAAAAATTTCTTGGAAATGTTAAAAAATATTTGGCACCACATTAAAAATATGAATGCAGAAGCCTTGGAATGGTAGAAAAATACTCATAAGCAGAGAGTAGTATTACCAGAGCATCATGTCAGACAATGAGTTATGCTAACCAACCCTATGAACCAAAGGAAGAGATTAAACAAATTGTTACATGTTTCCATGTGCCCTACCAAGTGATAGAAATGATGTCACTCCTTAATACTAAATTAAAACTTGCAGCTCACACCACTGCAGTTCACACAAGTCATGTTCAACCTTTAATAGGGACCTCAGAGGTATTGGCTCCATTCCTGATACCACTTTCAGAAGAGGGGAAGGGAGTGCCTAGGAAAAAGGAAGAGTAGGATAAAATTAGGCAAGAACCGCAGGACATCCCTACAGTGATTCTGACACAGCACTATGCACTTATGCTATGAGCAGAAATATTAAAGTAACAACAGAAATTACTAAATTGCTGAGCCAGGACAATCACCATCTGCCATATGCAATGGGTACACATCATCTCCAGGTCATGTGATTTGACATTGTTCCACTGCCAGAAATCCGCAACAGTATGTCATAAAGAGATAATAAAGCCAAAATGGAAGCCTTCTAAATAGAGGGTCTGCATTGGTTATATTTCATGGAAAACACAGTGATTATTATTTGCACATGTTACAAGCTAGGACATTACAATAGCACACAATGCATAAGAGCTATAGGGTCAAGGGTTATTGATCAATGTCACTTGAACTACATTTCTGAACCAACTTTCCAATTACTTACCATGGCCACTAAAACCACTGACCTAAATATCACCCAAATGTTAATTTATTAACCTGACCTGCCCTTGGAGACCCTGCCTACTGAAAATCTAATTTTCTTGAATAACACTCTAGACAGAAATCTGCTTGCCTCTCTAGATCAGATGTTAGCTGTGCAAAATGGCTACATATAAATGGAGCACCTTTTAGGTGATATGAAAAGCATCCCTCTGAACATCAATGGTAACTCAGCTGCCTGAATGATTTCAGCCATAAAAATATTGCTTACTAATGCTTCATGTGGATAGTTGCCGAAATTACGGGTCTAAATCAGTGATAACCACACCAATGGGAAGCAGTCTGATGAAGGACAGAATCAACTGTAAGCAAAAACTCCACATGTGAGCCAAGTGCTGGAGAGATCACAAATAAGTGTAAGTAGTGTAAATGACCAAGTGTAGCTGTGAGTGAGGTAGTGGACACAAGTTGTAAACTCTTGTAAATAAATCAGTGATATATAACAGCCAGTTTCCAATAGTAATCTGGAGACCAGATTTTTCTTAGGAAGGAAGAACTGTAATGGGGTAAACTGTAGCAGTGCTTGGAGCCAAGGATTGAGCTCCAGGAAATAACCATTGACAGCCACCAGCCATGAACCTGCCTCCTCAGCACCCCTCAGCAGCTGCAAGACAGTTCCATGAAACCATTCTGCATGTCAGCACTCTCAAATGGCAGTACGGTGTAAACAACTGGAAGGTCCATCAAATACAAATGTGAAAATATAATGCTTTTTATGAGTATCAGGGAAACTAACAGAACAAAACATTTTAGTTGATTTTTATAACAGCTGGAACTAGTTATTTTGATACACACTTGGGCTTTAAAAGAATTACATAACTGTATTAATTTAATTTTTGTCAGAATGTAATGATAGTCCATTTTCTCTGCACTGGCTGCTGATGTTTATCATGAGCTTTTCTCTTAGGATTTAATACTATTTTTTCCTGTTTATTCACCGAGCGAGGTGGTGCAGTGGTTAGCACACCGAACTCGCATTCGGGAGGACAACGGTTCAATCGCGCGTCCGGCCATTCTGATTTAGGTTTTCCGTGATTTCCCTAGATCACTTCAGGCAAATGCCGGGATGGTTCCTTTGAAAGGGCATGGCTGATTTCCTTCCCCATCCTTTCCTAATCCGAGCTTGAGCTCCGTCTCTAATGACCTAGTTGTTGACGGGACGTTAAACACTAATCTCCCACTCCTCTCCTCCTGTTTATTCAAAAATTAGGACAAAATCTGAATCTCATGAAAGTGCAGTATAAAAACACTTGACTTATATTAAAAACAACAAAGGATCCAATGTAGAACTTGGAATACATAATGTTTATTGTAAATATTGTGAAACCTGCATTATTTTACTGACAGTACTATTTCAGTTCTTGACTTTTTGTTTCTTTCAGTCACTCTTTCCTCTTTTTGCACCCCAATACTCCTACACTCATAGAAATACACTACTGAGCAATTAAAATTTATGTGGCATATTTTAATGAGGCACTGACAGAGAGTACCGAAGGTAATAATTCAAAGTGCACTGCTGAGAATAAAGTTGAAACCTTCTACTGATCATAAAGGCACCAAGGAGCACAATTCATGTAAGTATAATAGTTTCATGAAGGTTGCGTTGGTAGCCTAGGGAATGCTTGTTAGTCTTTCCAGTGCATTGCCTTATATATTGTACATGGCATGCCAGATGTGTATAAGTATTGGTACTGATTGTGTATGGAAGGGGTTAATGTTTGTCACCCTTATTCCAGATGGCAGGAGTAAAGGAGTATGCAGATCTGAGCATGGTCTGCACTCCAGATGAAAAGTCATCTTCCTAATTAATCGCCAAGCGGCCCACTGTATCCTGCTACTAGTGCATGTCAGTTCGAGTGTGCTGAGTGTACCATCACCATGTTTATATACTTAAATCAACCACCAAATGTATCAGCAGAGGCCTGCCACTAGAGGTCGCCTGTAGGAAATGTGCACAAGGCACTATCTCTACCACGCAGTCTACTCCCAACTCACACTTCTATATGCATGGAGGAGAGCTGACTGAATCTCACTATAATCTTTTAGTTTGTATTCCTCACATCAATTGTTCTGTGTATCATTTTTGTTGCACCTTCTGTATGATTATTTTGTCTTCTTATGCATGGAGTCATGAGAGGCTTATTTCCATAACATTCAGAAGTTTATGAATAAATCCACATTTGTGCTACCTGGGTTGGTTTCATGTATTACATGGTTTCTACATGACTGGTGATGAGTGTGAAATAGTTTCTGCATGTGCAATCTGTAAGTATGGTTTCATCAGGTTTGGTCATTATGAACACTGTGCTACCACTCCTGACTGAACAGCTTACTTTGGCAGTGACCACATTTGTGGCTTTCATTAACAGACAGGGTATATCCACCCACTTTCCTCTGTATGATGGTTCAGCTGAGGACTGAGAAACTTTTGAAAAAAGGCTCAGACAGCGCTTTTTGGCCTTCAGTGTGCCAGACTCAAATTTGTGCAAAGCCTTATTCCTCATGTGTATTCCACCTGAGGTGTATCAATTACTGTGTCATGTTGCCCCTGTTCAAGAACTGACAGCTCTTACTTTTGATCACATGTGCAGTTTATTGTCCAACTACTCTCAATAAGTTTAGCAAAACCTGATAGTTGTGGCAATGGCCTATAATTTTTTATGGTATATGTACAGTCTTTTTTATACAGTGGCTTCATTATTGATTTTTTAAGTGCAGAAGGGAATTCACTTGTTTTAAATAATATATTAATAGTATAAACTAATTTAGTTATTATTTTGTTTGCAATATGCCTTTTGTGACCTTATCAGGAATACCATCACAGCCACAGGATATTTTATTTTTCAGTTTATTAATTACATTTCTTACTTCTAAATGCGTAACTGGGTACAAAAACATTGTCTTTCCATCCGTGGGAACTTTTGACTTACTAACTTTAGAGTTCCCCACATTCTGATAAGATTTTGGGCAGTGTTAATGCTGCAGTCATGGAACATATTGGCAACATATAGAGGATCTTCAACAACTTTTCCTCCCTTTTTTATAATAAGATTATTGTTTGTCACTTTGGATTTACCTATGTTATGGTTTATGATCTTCCAAACTGATCTGGTTTTATTGCTGCCTTTTCTAGTAATTAAATCATTGTTCAGTTTTCTTGCTGCAGGAATAACTTTTCTATAGACTTTTCTGTAGTATCTAAGATATGGCTTTAATCCTGCATTATGCTTTGAATGCCAACCGAGATTTCTAACAGTACCTGCAGATTTCTTAATTCCTGCAGTTAACCATGAATTTGATTTGAGAAAGCTTTTTACTTTTCTAAGGGGGAAAGCAACACCTTTTTTTAAGCAGTATTTATGAACAGAGAAAAATGACTCAAGTTTAGAGTCTACAGCTTTGTTTGGGTCTCTGCCCCATTCAACACTATGCAAAATGCTATGAAAATTCCTAAGGCTACTTTCATTTTGTATCTTGTTTCTATAAGGTTTCCACTGCATTTTTTTCCTAACCATGTTTTTAGTAAGAGCTTGAATTCCATGTGATCAGAAGAACTGGTATCTGTTACTTCAACCTCATAAATACAGGTCTCTTTGTTGTCTCACACTGATCTCCATACTTGGTGATATCAGTTACTGTGGCTTCTAAATTATATGAGGTGAAGAGATTTAGGAATTGATCCTTGTGTGCATTATTATTACTTCTAAAATTGACATTGAAATCACCCAGTACAACTGCTGATTTTTACCTATGTCTCAATTCATTCATTAGATCCTCAAGATTTTTAAAAATAAAGGAATATTCCCTGAAGGTGACCTATATATACAATTACCTAACCACAGTCAGTTGGTTCACAGACACAGTATACAAATTCTTTTTCTATATGCTTCACATTGCTTAACTTTACTTCTTTGGAATTAATATTGTCTCTAACATAAATACATACACCTCCACATCTGTACTTTTCTCTGAAAAAACTGCTTATAATTTTAAATTTGGGAAGGGCTGCTGTACTTATTTGAGTGTTTTGCAACCAGTGTTCACTGGCTGTCATTTGACAAGACTTCAAGTTCACCCAACTTTTTTCATAAACCTTGTGCGTTTTGACATAGGACTGAAAACTGATTATGAGACATAAAGTTAAATAAACTATAACTCATCTTAACACTGCTTTCTTGAGGCTCTCTGACATTAAAAAATCCTTCAGGTGATTTGGCTGCCTCTCACTTCTTTTAATTGGTAGCCCATAAATTATTGCTGCTGCTGTTGTTGGTTCTGATGAAGTGGTTACTGAAGCTGATTGTGGTGTTGGTTGGTCTTATGGTGTTGTTGCTAAGACTATTATAGTAGTTTCTGGAGTACTCATTGATGATACTGTTGGTGGTGCTGCAGATGAAGCTGATTGTGATGTTGGTTGGGCTTTTGCTGTTGTTTGTGCTGTTACTGGACTGGGTACTGCTGCTGATGTTGGAGTACCCACTATAGCAATGGTCTTTATTATTTTTTTATCTGACAGTTGCACAATTTTATGTCCAAGGAGTGAATTTCCACTTACATGCAAATGCATGCCATGTTTAGTAAAGTCTTTGCTCTGCAAGAAATCAACTGATAAGAAATTTGTGTCGAGGAATACTTTGCATATTTTTTTGAACTGTCCGTTTGCCTTAGTAATTTCTATATTCACACAAGAACTTTCTATCAGATCATGTCTGTGTGAAACTCCAACAACAACTACTGATCCATTGTTGTAGCAATTCAGGGTTTGTTTCAAGTTATTTGTAGCTTTAATTAATTCATTTTTATATACATCATTGGCACCCCCAATTATTATAGTACATCAATTAGGGTTAGACGTTTTTGTATCTTTTATGTTTCTTGTTACTTCAGCTGTTGATGCACCTGATTTTACAGAAGAAATAGCATCTATTCCATGTTGAAGAGGCACAACACACTTTCTTTCAGTTCAGCAGTGCACATTTCTACTGCAGATTGACAACCATTGCATGTATGTACTCTACATTCACAAAAACGAGTCACAAAAATTTGTAATACCAAAACACTCTGCGTGATACCAACTATTTTGCTACATAATACACACTTAACTGATGCTACAAAACTAATGTTCACTGACTGATTCATCAACACTACTACACTCGATGCCATGTTTACATTCACATGACACTGTGTGGCATATAACAACATAGAACAACATGTTACACTTCTTTCTCTGAGACCAGTGAAAGATGTGTGTGTAAAAATGTTTTTACATAGTATTTAAGTAGAGTACCACCTACTATGCATGGTGTGGTTTGATGTATATGCATATGTAATGAGAAAAGGGTGAGCACAGATCATTGAGAAGATGCAACAATGATTGAGCATCTCCCCCTGTGGTAGTGGGGCCACTTATACCTTCATGCCATTGCTTGGCAGCATCTTGGAAAGCACAGAGCAAGAGGCACTGCTAGTAATGACAATTCCTGAGAACAGGTGAAGAAAGCTAAACAAAAATGCCATTCTGTTCTGAGATTCTATATGGAATACATAATGATTTATGTGAGTTACAAACTGAAAATAGATCTGCCCACTCAGAGCTATAAATGTCATGCATTGGATACAAAACACAGAAGAGTTATTGAAAGATATTCATGTCATTTTGTAGCTTGCATAGTTTGGAGCTCTTGTAGATCCCTCAGCTCTCTCCAGAAAGTGAAGAAGCCATATGGCAAGATTTTGTTCAGTGCGTAGCAGGTCCAATACATCAAGAAGCTTTGAGAAAGGCAGCTTTGAGAAAGAGATATACTTAAGATAAAACTATCACAAATAGTATCAGGCTGACAGATCATTTGTTAGGTAACACTTCATTTTGGCTTAATCCAGTTAGAGAACTTAGCCATTACACTCCAGGGAGTATCAAAAACTGGGAAATTAGAAATGCCAGACTGCAAACTTCACCAAGCCTAGCCAGTCCCTATGCTGTCTGTTCTGTATAATCTATGTGGCTGTGTATTTCAAGCCAGGATTGGTCTCCTAAGCCATCAAAGGCATTTCTACATCCAGTAACTGCAGTAGTGTACCTAATGGTGACTTGCAGGACCAACTTTTTCCCCATTCATGGACTATAATACACGTATATCTCTGATGTTTATTGAAGAAACATTGAACTGTGCAAGATATAGCCAAACATTTTTCAGTCCATTCTGTTACCATTACTACAATGCCAGTAAGATGCCATTTTTCAATGGATTTATGAACCTGTGATTATGCACATATACAGGGAACATAAATAAATCTTCATTCATGTATACAGGTGCTTTGCAATGTTTGTTTTTATTTCTTGCAATGTGCTAATTTATCAGTTTCTGCTCGGCTTATGACAGAGATTTCAGTAGATTTAAGCCTGGCTGTTGCATTTCAGCAAGTCTCATGCAATTACTAAAAAAATGCAATGTGTATTGTGGGTAGTATTGTTGTAAGCAAGTCAGTCTCAATTTAAAAATTTAACACTCAGTCAATCACAACAAAATAATTTCATCTTTGAAACATTTTGTTCACAGAAATTTGAAGCAAACTTTTTCAGTACTCTAAATCCAGATGTATTCTATGGTATTATTGCTTCCATCGCCATCCTTATAACTGCAGCCTTCCTGGGATCAGCTTTTTCATTTCTTAAGGTAAGATAATCAGTATTTATTTTTTAGTATATATATATATATTGTATTCAGTGAATAAAATAACAGTTTTCTTAAATTTAAATTTTAAAAAATATTTTTAGTTTTTTTCTCCATTTAAAAATGAACAGGTTGTGTCAATTACATTTACAGGTCAGCTATAATTGATCTATTTGTATGTAATTCTCTCTGTGTGGAAAAAGAGTATTGTAATGTGAACTCTGCGACATTCACAGGGAAGAGAAATAATTCATGTCAAGTATTTTTCATGTATTATCACATTATACAGTCAAGTATATCTTCGTATTAAGAGCAATCATCAGACTATATTAGACTTGTCAGTGGAAATCACATATATCAGAGTTCAGACTAGCCTGAATATGTAGGACAGCCTGCTGCACAGCTTATACCTGTAACCGTGTGTGTTTCTTCATATCTATACCTGAGGAAACATTAATCTGATAAATTTAAGTTTTGCGTACTCTGTCAGGCAGAAGACAAGGGGATTGACATTGAATTATTGAGATGGCTAAGCCATTTGTAACAAGAATCTATGAAGAGGTTTTGCAGAGGTGATTAATAGAAATAATATTTTTGGTCTTCTTGCTAAACTGATGATTCCAAATTTATAAATCACTAAATTGTGTTTTGAGGGACTTTAATGATGTGCAGTGGTGTGTGAAAACAGTTTCATGTGATGTGAGTCCTGAATGCTAACCTATGCAAAGAATTATTTACCAGTGACTCCTTGAGTCCACCTCAGTACACAGCCAAAAATATGAGCCAGATGTGAACACTCACAAGACGGTGCAGTTGCATCTGTCAGCATGTGCTGGATGTAGTCCATTGAGGCCATCTGCTGTGGCCAAGTGGTTCTAGGCGCTTCAGCTTGGATCCGCACTGCTACTATGGTCACGGGTGCAAATTCTGCCTCGGGCATGGATGTGTGTGATGTCCTTAGATTAGTTAGGTTTAAGTAGTTCTAGGTCTGCGGGACTGATGACCTAAGATGTTAAGTGCCATAGTGTTTAGAGCCATTCCAACCATTTCCAGTCCATTAAAAATGGTGCAGTGTGTACACCCATGAAGCAGCACTGAGAGGCTGTGACCATAAATGGCAGTAAAGCAGAACATAGTGAGGAAGCTCATCAGGAATTCTTCAGGTTGTGTATCCATTACTGTCTTCTGCATTTATCTCATGATGATTTAGACTAACTGTTCACCTCAGAATTTGGTGCTGGACAGAAAGGAGGACTGGTTCGATACTGAATACTATTGTTGATCCTAAACATTGCAGAAACATACTGAGAGTTAATATTGGACATATGGTGTGTGCAGCTCCATATTACAAAGATTGTTTATATTAATGCAACAATGGTAACTGTACTCATATCCCAAGCTGCCTCATGTCATTTGTTTGTATTTATATTTGTCTCACTGCAGATAAGACCATATCTTAACTCAAGGCACATGACATAGCTGTATGATCTTGCACAGCCCATGAACAATATGTATGTTAAGCCATTGAGTTAATTCATAGATTGAATATGGCCATCCTTAACTCTTAAATTCCATATTTGCCTGACAGTTGTGGGATGCCAAGCAATAAATAAGTAATTTATACACCACTCGAAAAGTGAAAGTAAGAGTAGAAAATGAGAACAGAAGGAAATAAAATGGGAGAGGAGTTAGATAAGGATGATTTAATTCACCTGCTCTGCTTCATATCTTTCCACGTGATTTAGTTAAAAACCGCTTACAACAAAAATGTGGTGTTGCAACTGGAGGAGTAATAATAAAATGTATAAGATATACTGGTGATGTGCAATTACTGAATGTAAACAAAAAGCCACTTAAAAATATGTTAAAAAATTGAACAGCAGCTGTTAAGAATACAGAATAAAGATAAATGTGAGAAAAATTTAGGCCATAATTTTTGCTGCACAATCAAGAAAAATCAAAGTGAAAAATTGCGATGAGATAGTAGAACAAGATGACAACTTCAGGTACCTAGGATGCAAAATTACCAGTAACATGACATGTAATCTAGAAATAAAAGCAAGGATAGAAATAAAAAAACAAGGATACAAATAAAAACAAGAAAAGCTACTGCAAGATAAATGTATGGCAGGAGGAGGTACATTATCTGTAGTCTGTTAAATAAAGTCAAGGGACAGGCAAGCGAAGAGTTTTTTTATGGTGTATTGCTCTGTATTGTGCAGAAATGTGGAGACAGTGTGGTGGAGAAAGGAGAAATTCTTAGAGACCATTGAAATATGGATTTGGAGAAGAGTAGAATGTTAGAAATTGACAGATAAAATAAGGAATGAGTTTGTGTTACAAACATTGGGTATAAGGTCCTGTTACACAAACACTGTTTTTTTTTATTAAAATCTATGAAATTAAATACACATCTCAAAAAAAGTTTTGCATCACCTCAGTTCTGAGAGTTCCAGAACCAGTACAGAAAATTGGAATAGAGATCAACCTAAACATCATTTCCGTCCTTTTCATTGCTCATGGAAACCACACGTTGCATGCTGTACCACCATACAGTGAGACCTTCAGAGGTGGTGGCCCAGATAGCTGTACACACCAGTACCTTGCATTGATGCATGCCTGTATTCATCGTGGCATACTATCCACAAATTTATCAGGGCACTATTGGTCCATATTGTCCCATTCTTCAATCGCGATTCAGTGTAGATACCTCAGAGTGGTTGGTGGGTCATGTTGTGCATAAACAGCCATTTTCAATCTATCCCAGGCATGTTTGATAGGGTTAATATCTGGAGAACTTGCTGGCCACTTTAGTCGAGCAATGTCACTATCCTGAAGGAAGTCATTCACAAGATGTGCATGAAGGGCGCACGAATTGTCATCCATGAAGACAAATACCGCACCAATATGTTGCTGATATGGTTGTACTAGCAGTCGGAAGATGGCATTCACGTGTCATACAGCTGTTAAGGCACCTTCCATGACCACCAGCGGCGTACTTTGGCCCCACATAATGCCACCTCAAAAGAGCAGGGAAACTTCACCTTACTGCACTCGGTGGACAGTGTGTCTAAGGTGTCCAGCCTGACCGGGTTGCCTCCAAACACACCGCCAATGATTCTCTGGTTGAAGGCATATGCGACACTCATCGGTGAAGAGAACATGTTGCCAATCCTGAGTGGTCCATTTGGCATGTTGTTGGGCCCATCTGTACTGCTTTCCAGGGTGTCATGGTTGCAAAGATGTACCTCGCCATGGATGTCGGGAGTGAAGTTGCACATCATGCAGCCTATTGTGCACAATTTGAGTCATAACATGACGCCCTGTGGATGCATGAAAATCATTATTCAACATGGTGGCATTGCTGTCAGGGTTCCTCTGAGCATTAATCCCTAGGTAGCGGTCCTCCACTGCAATAGTAGCTCTTGGGTGCCCTGAGCGAGGCACGTCATCGACAGTTCCTGTCTCTTTGTATCTCCTCCATGCCAGAACAACATCGCTTTTGTTCACTCCAAGATGTCTGGACACTTCCCTTGTTGAGAACCCATTATAACAATAATAATAATAATAATAGTAATAATTGATAATAATTAAATAAATAATTGTTAGCAAATATACTAAATGAAAAGCAAAATGAATCCAAATATTGCACTTGCACACACACACACACACACACACACACACACACACACACACACACACACATTTTCTTAGTCTCTATAATGTAAGTTATTTTTTATGTGCACTCGATATTATCAACTACATTTAAAAAAATCGCTTTTCTCCTTAGTTAATACTGTCCCTTTTTTACCTTTTTTATTGTTTGAAGTGAGGGTAGGTAGACTTGTAGCATGCTGAAAAACATCTAATTTTGGTTTCTATGATCTCAGGGAAGTTACTGTCTTTCCACCTCACGAGAAAATTCAGAATAATTGAATATAATTTTATGGGTATCACATTGGCAACGTAAGAAAAAATGTAGTAAAGCAAAATCTGTAACATCTATAAATTGGGGACTGATGATCGTTACTATGAAATGAAAGCAGAAATGCCAAATTAAACAATTATTATTTCACCAAAGAAGCTTTTTATACAGACATCTGACATCTTGTGCATTAATCTCACAATTTTGAACATTACAAAGAATGTTTTGCTGTAGCCCAGCTCTGGAGCGAAAGAAAAAAGTATTCATGGTAAAGTCATATCGGTAATCACAATTGGCGATAATAATGGCACAATTAAACAAATTCCTAAGAGGAATACAATTTAATTTCATTTGAACAAAATGAAAGAAAATAAGAGTCTGATAACATAAGATGCTGTCAGAAAGGCGTGCGAATAAAGAAGAAGAGAGAGAAAATGATGAGCGCACATTCTTATATAGAACAAAATACAGATGATAATGTTACACCAATCTCATTATCCTGGGTGTACATATTTGCTGACTTGCAGCTCAGTTCATTGACTCAGTGGTTAAATTATATCTTAAACTCTTGGTATTTCGATAGGAAAGGAAAATAGTATGTTATTACATCATGGGCAGGGAACAATATTACACCTGCCTGGCACAAAGTAACAATGTGGATGCAATTGAACCATGGTATTGACTGTCTAGACATGGTTGGACTACAGAAACATGACCTGTGTATCTCCTTCCTTGTAGAAAGATTGGAACTGATTGGATGTCAGACCCCCTCCTTCTAGTAGGCACTGCTCATGCATGGTTGTTTACATCTTTGCATGGGTTTAGTGACATCTCTGAACAGTCAAAGTGACTGTGTCTGTGATGCAATATCCATAGTCAACATCTATCTTAAGGAGTTCTGGTAACCAGGGCAATGCAAAACTTTTTTTGATGTGTGTATATTTTGAGTGATAATGAAAACTAGTGTTTTAGACAAATACTGGAAACAAAGTTGGTGAAAAGAAATTAGCTACGGTGTGGGTGGGAAAATACTGAACAATAAATAATTCACCAGAATAAATGGTGCCCAGAAAGAGGATCAGAGGTAGAATGTTAAGTGATGACATCAAGATAAATGTGTCATATGTAGTTATGAAAAAATATGGTGGAAAACTGGAAGTACTGTAGAATGTTAAACTTGCAGTGATGGATCTGCCTAATGGGTCATAAACCACAGTCTCAATAGCCCGTGATCTAGCCAAGGTTTAATTCCAACACATGCTGGTAGATGTTTCTCCTTCTTTAATGGAGCAAACACAGCTTCTCAAAAACAATCAATTTTAAGATGCAGTTTCTGACAGAGAAAGCGCCTGTGTAGTCTTTCATTTACAATTTAGGTGGTTTTCCTCCTACCTACTTTAAGTGATTGCACTGAAATGATAATTATTTGTATGTCCAAACATGTTGTACACTTCATATCAGTTTGATGTTTGTTGCTTGCCATTTTCATAGTGTTGCAATTTTAAGGGTCAGCAGTGTGTTTACAGGCATGAGAATCATTGAATTTTTACTTGTAACTGAATAATATAGGTTTTTATTTCCAAGCAACCAGGAAACTTCCTCTACCCATAGTGCATCTCTTAACATGGTGGAATCCAGCTGGAGAACAAGCAGACTTGTTAATAATGATATAATTCAAAAATTTAAACATTCTGGAAATTGATTGAAATCTTGCTTTATCTAGAATGTACACTGGGACAGGATGTATTTAGTAATGAAAATTCATCACTTTTCGAAAATGTATTTACAATAAAATGTACTTGTCCACTCCAAAGAAATTCTTAAGATGCTGTGGGCTACTTCAGGCACCATTGTATAATATAAAAGAAGAACAGGGTTAAACATCAAGCCTAGATCATGAGATAACTCAGTCAACCAAACTTCTGCAAAACAGTCTGTAACATTTTAAACAGATTTTTAGAAAAAGCAATTAAAGTAAAAAAAAAAGTATTTGGAATGTAAAAAAAGGTGATGCAAGTATTGCTTTTACTAGGTCCACAACATAGTACTCAATCTTAACAATAATAAGGTTAGTGGCAAGCAGGAAATTGCTAACATCTCCAATGAAAATTTCTTAACTATCACTGAGCAAATAGCCTAAAGGTTCCACTATGTGAGACAGTTTATATCATCAAGCCGCAAGCTGAAATTACTTAATGATAAAATAATGATATCTCTTAAAATATTAGTGAATCAAGAAAATCAATGTCTCATTAAAAAAGTAAAACATTTGACAGTTGGTGCAGTATCTCATGCCCTATATTACTCCCAGTAGTATAGTTAATCCTAGACTCTCAAATTGATCACTCTTCCTGTGTTACTCACGTATTTTTGTGCATTATTTTCAGTACCTTCCTGTCCCACATGAAATTGTATCTCACCTAACCAATCTTTCCACATCCCTCACTCCTTCTCCTCTCTGTTCCATTTTACACATGTTAACTTCAGTTACCTAATCACATCTGCCATCCCTCTTCTTCACACTGATCCACCCAAGAACCTGCAACCTGCATTGCAATCTTTTTATTCATTTTTTTCTTTGATCTCATAGTGTTTTAACATCTATTTCATTTGGATTTCACCTTTACCTATTGGCCCTTTCCCTAAGATTTCATATTGTT
Organism: Schistocerca gregaria; assembly: GCF_023897955.1. Taxonomy (NCBI): domain Eukaryota; kingdom Metazoa; phylum Arthropoda; class Insecta; order Orthoptera; family Acrididae; genus Schistocerca; species Schistocerca gregaria. The sequence continues at coordinate 628,476,674 of NC_064921.1, read as the reverse complement.
TCCCCATACTTCACCCATTTCATCTTTTCTGCGATTTTTCCCACCTTTTTAATGTATTTCTGCGAATTTTGCAGATGTATTTCTGTGCTACTTATGTATTTTTAAGTATTTTTTACTTCCATCATGAATCCTCACTCCTCCCATCTGCGTCAATATAGAAAAGCTTCCTTATGTCTACCCTGAACCCAGTCCCAAATATGGTACTGTTCCTGCAATGTTGCTCGGCTCATGGAATCCCCCCGAATGGCCTTACCATCAAATTACCCATCTCTAGCTGCAACCCCTCTTTCCACAATGACTTCTATTTGTTCAGATTCTGAAGTTCTTAATCATCACCATCAACATAGACCTGTCAATCAAGCAAAAATGTTTTTGCAATATCTTCTCTCCATACATAGAATTCTACACCTATGAAATCCCAAATTTCAGGATCCCATATCACACATTGAAACTTTTGTCCTTGAGGAACAAGAGCAGCATGCACAACACCACCTCAAAAAACTCTCCACCCTGTACATTTCCTACTCCCACCTTGGACTACCACTATCCGTCACTTCTACAACAACATCCCCTCATAGCTGGCAAACCCTGCCTTGCAGACCTATTACATTTACACCACCCACAAATACTCCCTCCCACGACCATACAGAATCCAAAACTTAAACAGACCCAAAACACAGTCAAGGTTCTTTCCTCCAAAAGCTGTAGCCCCATAGAAGTATCACTCATTTCCAAAGACCTCACCTTTTGCCCCGCTCCAAAATTCATTTATGCAGGACTTGCTAAATACCTACTCTCATTCTCATAATATCTATAGAGGAAACACTTTTTCACCACCAACCCTACCAATCAGTCTCAATCAAAGAATAGTGTTTAATGCCTGAATGAGTTCATTCCTCCATCCAACTGTGATCCATCCCCACTGCCCCCAAATCACCCCCTGTTAACTTTCCAGGATTAAATCCCCCAACATGCAAGCTAATCTTACATCCACAGAAAGAACCACTATCCACCACCTAAAAACTGATGCTGACCTTATAATCTTACCTGCTGACAAACTCACCACGACAATTGTGTTGAACAGCAAGGATTACTTCGAAGAAGGACTCCACCAGATGTCAGATTCATCCACCTACAAACCCTGACCCAGTGATCCCATTCCAGAAATCCAGCAGGATCTCCAGTCTCTCCTTAAATCCTTAGGTCTATTCCAGAACCTCTTCCCAGAGTCCATCTCTCTCCTAACCCCTACCACTTCCTGCACTTCTACCATCTACATGCTTCCTAAAGTCCATAAACCCAACCACCTCGGAATGCCCCATTTCTGTGCCTCCACTAAGAGAATCTTTGCTTTCATTTACCAACATCTTCAGCATACTACTCACAGCCTACCCTCGTATATAAAAGATACTGACCATTTCCTCCACCGACATTCCGCAATTCCTGTTCCTTTACTACATGGTGCCCTGTTCATCATTATTGATGCCATCTCCCTTTACGCTAACATCCCTATTGGCCGTGGCCTAGCTGCTATTGAACATTACCTCTTCCAATGCCGGGTGGATTCCAAACCTACAACTTCCCTCCTAGTCAACATGGTCAACCATATCCTCACCCACAATTACTACTCCCTTGAAAGCATAACCTACAGATAAATCCAGGGTAAGGCTGTGGGCACCCACACGGCCCATCCTATGCCAACCCATTCATGGGCCATCTATAGCAGTGGTTCCCAGTCTTCCTTAGACCACTACCTCTCATCAAAGAGATATTATCTAGTATCCCCCCCCCCCCCCAATGCACCACACTGACCCATCAACCACTTCTTCCAACCATCATCAACTTTTACACATAACTAAACTACAGAATGAAAAAGAATTTTTTTTAAAAAAAAAAAAGCTTTGTTTTTAAATTGATGAAAAAAATGATGTTTAATTTGTGTGTGTGTGTGTGTGTGTGTGTGTGTGTGTGTGTGTGTGTGTGTGTGTTATATAATTAATGATGAAGCAATTCCCTATCAACCTATGAAGAGTGAGTGCTACCTACAACTCAGTCATGAAAGCTAACTATATACAGTGAGGGTAGACACTTGTTACAAAATGTGCTTTCTCTGCACTACTCCTCACCTTAACAGCATTTGCTTCACCTGCACCCTGGATCTCCATTTAAAATCCATCTAGTTAAAATGTGTACACTATAGTTACTATTCATAAATCACCTGACTGCTGGACTCCTTCCTTCTGAAGTTGCAGGCTGTTAGTGCTTTGTGTCTGAACACTCTCATAACAATAATGATAATTCTGTGTACAGCAATATAATGTTGTACTGCCAATAGTTCATATATCTGCTTCAGAGTAAGTAATGAAGCAATTTCTGGTCTAGTGCAGGAACTATCTACAACTTGAAGAAGACATTTTCACCAAATGCTTAACGTTTGTTATGTATATCTTACTTTTACTTTCATAGATATGTCATTCAGAGTCCAAAGTACATGTGTAATCAGTGGTCTATGTGAGGTGCCTGTGACCTCCACTGTATGGTGTCACATGTTTATGCTAGTAATGGAGGAAAAAGTAATTACTAATAACTTATATAATCAATATTAAAGCCTTGCAAAATTATGATAATATTAATGATGTTTTAAAAGTAATTTAGTTTCATGACAAACAGTCACACTCTTTCAATTTCTTGCCCCTTAGAAAATCTCTTTTTACACCTTGTGGTGTAATTAACCCCACATTGGGAACCAATGATGTAGAGGAATCCTTTATGACCACCCAGAATCCTAGACTCCTCACCTAATTCAGATTCAATGAAGGTGTCTCCATGATCTGCATCAAGGGTGAGGACACCCTATCCACATTCCTCTAGAACCACTACACCTTCTTCCCCACTCACTTCAACTGGTCCTCATCATCCCAACATGTCATCTTCCTTGATGTTGACCTCCACCTCGAGGATGGCTACAGCAGTACCTCTGTCCATACCAAACCTACCAAGCAACACTTCCACTCTGACAGCTGCTACCCATTCCATACCAAGAAGCCCTTTTGTACAGCCTAGCCACCCAAGGCTGTTGCATCTGTAGTGACAATCAGTCCCTCTCAAATTATACCAAGTGTCTCACTGTCTCACTGAGGCCTTCAGAGACAGTAATTACCCTCCCAACTTTATACAGAAACAGATCTCCTGTGTCTTATCCTCTCCAATCATCCACCACTTCCACAAGTACCAATTTCTGGCCACAGAGGGGCATTCCACTCATGACTCAGTACCTCCCAGGAACGGAGCAACTGAATCACATTCTCTGCCAGGGTCTCGACTACCCCTCATCATGCCCTCAAATGAGGATATTTTACCCACTATCCTTCCCACCCATTCCACAGAGGTATTATGCCACCCACTGAACCTACACAATTCTTTGTCCATCCCTACACAACCCCTGCTCCCATCCCCTTGCCTCATGGCTCATATCCCTGTAATAAACCTAGATGCAAGTCCTGTCCCATACATCCTCCCACCGCCACCTACTCCAGTATGACCACAAGGATCACCTACCCCATCAAAGGCAGGGTTACCTGTGAAACGAGTCATGTGATCTACAAGCTAAGCTGCATTCTACATGGGCATGACAACCTACAAGGTGTCTGTCTGCATGAATGGCCACAAACAGACTGTGGCCAAGAAACAGCTGGATCACTTAGTTACTGAGCACTCTGCCCAACTCAACATTCTTCCTTTCAGTGACTGCTTCACAGCCTGTGCCATCTGGATCCTTCCCAGCTTTTTTGAATTGTCCCTAGAGTATATGCTATGTTCCTGTGCCACTACTGGCCTCAACCTTTGTTAATTGTTGTCCTTTACCCACCTAACCCCTTCCCTGTTTCCATTCCAGCACTACACAGCCCTCTGTTCCATCAATGTATCCACAGTCCAGAATGAGATTTTCACTCTGCAGAGGAGTGTGCACTGATATGAAACTTTGTGGCAGACTAAAACTGTATGCTGGACCGAGACTCGAACTCAGGACCTGTGCCTTTCACAGGCAAGTGCTCTACCAACTGAGCTACCCAAGCATGACTCATGACCCATCCTCACAGCTTTAATTCTGCCAGTACCTCATCTCCTACCTTCCAAACGTCACAGAAGCTCTTCTGCAAACCTTGCAGAACTAGCACTCCTGGAAGAAAGAATATTGTGGAGACATGGCTTAGCCACAGCCTGGGGGATGTTTCCAGGATGAAATTTTCACTCTGCAGCAGAGTGTGCGCTGGTATGAAACTTCCTGGTAAATTAAAACTGTTCTGCCAGTTTCATATCAGTGCACACTCCACTGCAGAGTGAAAATCTCATTCTGGAAACATCCCTCAGGCTGTGGCTAAGCCATATCTCCAGAATATCCTTTCTTCCAGGATGTTGGAAGGTAGGAGATGAGGTAATGGCAGAATTGAAGCTGTGGGGGACGGGTCGTGAATCATGCTTGGGTAGCTCAGATGGTAGAGCACTTGCCCGTGAAAGGCAAAGGTCCTGAGTTCGAGTCTTGGTCCAGCACACAGTTTTAATCTACTCACAGTCTTTTTACTTTTCTTCTTTTCTGTGGCCCCCCTCCCCCTCCCTCCATCATGCTGCCCTCTGTCTAACCATCCAACTGCACCTAGATGCCTTACCCTCTCCTCACCTCATCCCTGTGTGATCCCACAAGCAGAATTTTGCTGTACCCACCCCTACCCTACTATCTCTACCCCTACCCACCCCAGCCTCCACTTTATCCCCACTACCGCATTTGGTTGCCTCATCATGCTCTGCTGCTCACAGTTTGGCCTTGCCAGCTAAAGACTGTAGTCATGTGTGTGTCAGATGCTTTTGCATTGATGTGTGTGTCTATGTTGTCTGTTCTCATCAAGGCCTGTTTGCCAAAAGCTTCTTTTGACAGGCTTTTCGTTGTGCCTGTCTGTGACTCAACATCTCTGCTATATGGCTACATATAATAATATATAATATTGTCATTATTCGATCCTGCATTTTCCATTGTTTAATATCTCAAGTTAGCTAGTGGAAATGTCCATTAATAAAGTAAGCAGGATACTGAGCCAAATGTTAATTCACCTTTGTGTTAATGTATATTGGGTGAGAGAGTGAAAGCAGCCATTCTAAAAACCTCTTACCAAAAAGAGAAATACCCTCAACTGTGGATAATTCTTTTGGTATTCTCAAAAGTAGTTGAGAATTTATAGTGTTCCAGCATTGACAAACATATTTGACAAATCAGTATTTTAAATAAAAGGCGATTAAATAATTTTTAAGCAAAAATTTTCAATATGTAGACTATAATTTTCTATCACAATTAAAGTTCAATAACTAGTTTCACTTGCTATCTACAACCATCTTCAGATCTTTAACACATGTAAAAAATATAACCGAAGAAATACAAAAACACTGTGCAACACCTGAGCAAAAATAATGGAGAGCCAATTCTAGAAGTAAAAGTGAACATTTGACAAAGCCATTTAACAGTGTAGTATAAACTATGTTAAAGTTTATCAGGTAACACACTGTTCAAAATACACTCCTGGAAATTGAAATAAGAACACCGTGAATTCATTGTCCCAGGAAGGGGAAACTTTATTGACACATTCCTGGGGTCAGATACATTACATGATCACACTGACAGAACCACAGGCACATAGACACAGGCAACAGAGCATGCACAATGTCGGCACTAGTACAGTGTATATCCACCTTTCGCAGCAATGCAGGCTGCTATTCTCCCATGGAGACGATCGTAGAGATGCTGGATGTAGTCCTGTGGAACGGCTTGCCATGCCATTTCCACCTGGCGCCTCAGTTGGAGCGGTGTTCGTGCTGGACATGCAGACCGCATGAGACGACGCTTCATCCAGTCTCAAACATGCTCAATGGGGGACAGATCCGGAGATCTTGCTGGCCAGGGTAGTTGACTTACACTTTCTAGAGCACGTTCGGTGGCACGGGATACATGCGGACGTGCACTGTCCTGTTGGAACAGCAAGTTCCCTTGCCGGTCTAGGAATGGTAGAATGATGGGTTCGATGACGGTTTGGATGTACCGTGCACTATTCAGTGTCCCCTCGATGATCACCAGAGGTGTATGGCCAGTGTAGGAGATCGCTCCCCACACCATGATGCCGGGTGTTGGCCCTGTGTGCCTCGGTCGTATGCAGTCCTGATTGTGGCGCTCACCTGCACGGCGCCAAACACGCATACGACCATCATTGGCACCAAGGCAGAAGCGACTCTCATCGCTGAAGACGACATGTCTCCATTCATCCTTCCATTCACGCCTGTCACGACACTACTGGAGGCGGGCTGCACGATGTTGGGGCGTGAGCGGAAGACGGCATAACGGTGTGCGGGACCGTAGCCAAGCTTCATGGAGACGGTTGCGAATGGTCCTCGCCGATACCCCAGGAGCAAAAGTGTCCCTAATTTGCTGGGAAGTGGCAGTGCGGTCCCCTACGGCACTGCGTAGGATCCTACGGTCTTGGCGTGCATCCGTGCATCGCTGCGGTCCGGTCCCAGGTCGACGGGCACGTGCACCTTCCGCCGACCACTGGCGACAACATCGATGTACTGTGGAGACCTCACGCCCCCACGTGTTGAGCAATTCGGCGGTACGTCCACCCGGCCTCCCGCATGCCCACTATACGCCCTCGCTCAAAGTCCGTCAACTGCACATACGGTTCACATCCATGCTGTTGCGGCATGCTACCAGTGTTAAAGACTGCGATGGAGCTCCGTATGCCACGGCAAACTGGCTGACACTGACGGCGGCGGTGCACAAATGCTGCGCAGCTAGCGCCATTCGACGGCCAACACCGCGGTTCCTGGTGTGTCCACTGTGCCGTGCGTGTGATCATTGCTTGTACAGCCCTCTCGCAGTGTCCGGAGCAAGTATGGTGGGTCTGACACACCGGTGTCAATGTGTTCTTTTTTCCATTTCCAGGAGTGTATGAAAGGCAATGAATAAGCATTGGAAAACATCATAAGCCGCAGTCATGCAGCAACATGCATTCATAAGAACCAAAACAAAACAGTACGTAGTTAAAAACGTTGTATAAGGCAGGGTGAGATATTTTCCTCTTATTTTATGACTGTTGATCATGTAGTTTTATTACAAAATTACTACGAATGTATGACTTGTATGTTTAAGCTACAGCAAAGCTGGCAGTTTTTGGAACCATTGTGTATACTGTTCTTACAATAAACATGTTATACCATTGCAAGTAATGAGCTCTTGATCCAACTTCTACTTATGCAGATGGATAATTCTCTGTATGACCGTCAACATGCAAAATTACCATATCTTATTCATATTTTTAGTGCTATGATGTACTTTGATGTTTTTATCATTGGACACTCCTTACAATCTGTCTTCTAATCTGTTATTTACTGTTTGTTAGTGCTACTCTATTCTTTGATGTTCTTATCTATTGATCTTATCTATTGACTCTCACATATGATCTATCTTCTACATAGGTCACATTGCCAGTTAGCTATATAAGGCAGCTTCCCTGTCTTGTAGTTTTTAACTTCATTTCCCTCATACTTCTATGGTTTCAAAATTAATTGAACTTAGGCACAAGCTTCGTGGATTTATACATGAATTAATGCCTATTACATAGGACCTGCTTCCTATAAATGGCATGTTGCTAGTTACCTGCCTTATAATTTTAACTTCATGCCATTATTATTTTTATATCTTAAAATCCAGTTAGCTTTCTGGTCTGTAGTTCTTTTGTCAGGTCTGCAATGTGGCTTGATCACATTGACATTTTTAACTATGTACTGTTATTATTTTGGCACTTATGAATACATGTTGTTGCATGGCTACAGCTAATGATGCTTTTCAGTGCTTATTCACACCCTTTCGTACTCTGATTGGTATGTTACCTCATAGGCATTAACAAAGTTTATTCTGCACTGTTAAATGAGCTTTGTCAAATGTTCACTTTTGCATCTAGAATTGGCTCCTCATTATTTTTGCTCAAGTGTTGTACAGTTTTTTTTGTGTTTTACTTAATTGTACCAATATTATGAGAAGAAAAGTTGCTAGTTACCATATAGCAGAGATTCTGAGTCACAGATAGGCACAACAGAAAAATTTTCACACTTAAAGCTTGTCAACAATAGACACACATACACACACCTATCTGCGACTCAGCATCTCCACTATATGGTGAATAGCAAGTTTCCTTCTCATAATATTGCTTCTTAATTGTACTTAATTTTCTTAGGCTATGTTTTTTACATGTGTTACAGATCTGAAGATGGTTGCAGATAGCAACCTAAACTAGTTATCGAACTTTAATTGTGATAGGAAAATTGTGGTCTGGGCATTAAATTTTTTACTTTTAAAAAATTGTTTAATATACCACATTAAGACTGCCCTCTCACCCGTCCTCACCAGGTTTCACTGAATTTTGGTTAAAATGGCTAATATTTGCTGTATGTTTGATAATCAATCCATGATGAATATGTTTGTGTTTTGTAGGTGACGGGAGCTGTATCAACTGAAACAAGTCTTTCCTGGATGAAAAAGATCTGTGACACATACATAACATGTATACAAAAGGAAACTACAACATCCATTCTGAACTGGTTTTCATTGCACTTGCACAACAGTAAGTGTTTTAAAATATGACTCAAAGTTTGAAATTATTTTTGTGTTATGGAACACAATGTATACTCTTGGGTAAATATTTACAGCATTCTTTATGGAAAGCTCTATGAAAGCTGTATTCTGATACTGGCAGCACCTGTAGTAAACACTTTCTGATATTATTCATAAATTAAACAAAAAATTATATAATTTATTTATGTTGATATTGGTATGCATCTTTCTGTTAAACTGGAAAAATAATATACCTCATTCATGTTGATATCAGTATGCATCTTTCTACATAATGCTTAAGTAAACTATCGAAAAAAACCATTTATGCCAACTGAGAAAGAACTAAGTAAACATTATTTGAAATGAATTTCTAAAAATATTTAAAAATGGAAGTCACTTAACAAAAATTCAATAAACAAGTATATTGAGAAATTTCCTGGCAGATTACAATTGTGTGCTGGACCAAGACTCAAACATAGGACCTTTGCATTTCGCAGGCAAATGATCTGCTGATTGAGCTTTCATATCAGTGCACACTCCACTGCAGAGTGAAAAATTCATTATGAAAACATCCCCCAGGCTGTGGCTAAGCCATTCCCCACAGTATACTTTCTTCCAGGAGTTTCAGTCCTATAAGTATTGCAGGAGGACTTATGCGAAACTTGGAAGGTTGGATATTAGCTACTGGTGGAGGTAATGTTGTGAGGCTGGGTCATGAGTCATGCTTAGGTAATTCATATGGTAGAGCACTTACTCATAAAGAGCAAAGGTCCCAAGTTTGAGTCACAGTCTGATACACCATCTTAATCCTCCAATCCTCCAAGAAGTCTCATCTCCGTGCACACTTCACTGCATAGTGAAAAATTCATTCTGGAAACATTTCTCAGGTTGGAGGTAAGCCACTTTTCTACAGTATCCTTTCTTCCAGGTGTGTTAGTCCTGCAAGTTCTGCAGAGGAACTTCTATGAAGTGTGGAAGTTAAGAGATGAGCTATTGGTGGAAGTAAAATTGTGAGGATGAGTCACGAGTCATACTTGGGTATCTTAGTCAATAGCACACTTTCCTGTGGAAAGCAAAGGTCCCAAGTTCGAGTTTCAGTCCAGCACACTATTTGAATCTGCCAGGAAGTTTCTTATCAGTGCACACTCCACTGCAGATCAAAAAATTATTTCTGGAAATATCCCACATGTTGTGGTCAAGCCATATTTCTACAATACCCTTTCTTCCAAGAATGCTAGTCCTGCCAGTTTAACAAGAGAACTGTGAAGCATGGAAGGTAAGAGATGAGATACTAGCAGATGTAAAGCTATGAGGATGGGTCATGAGTCGTGCTTTGGTAGCTCTGTTGGTTAAGCACTTGCCCACGAAAGGCAAAGATGGTGAGTTTGAGTCCTGGTCTGGCACACTGTTTTAGCCTGTCAGGAAGTTTCATATCAGCACGCACTTTGCTAAAAAGCGAAAAATTCATTCTAGAAACACCTCCCAGGATGTAGGTGAGCAATTTTTCTGCAGTATCCTTTCTTCTAGGAGTATTGATACTGCAAGTTTTGCAGGAGAACTTCTGTGAAGTGTGAAAGGTAAGAGATGAGGTACTGGTAGAAGTAAAGATGAGAAGACAGGCCATAGGTTGTGCTGGGATAGCTCAGTCAGTAGAGCACCCACCTGTGAAAAGCAGAGGTCCAGAGTTTGAGTCTCAGTCCTGCACACAGTTTGAATCTGCCAGGAAGTTTCATGTCAGCATATGTTCTGCTGCAGAGCAAAAACAATCATTCTGAAAGTCTATTGTGGTATAAAATAAATAGGAAATGCAGGGAAGCTAAGGTGAAATGGTACAAGGGAAAATGTGAAGAAATCGAAAAAGAAATGGTTGTCAGAAGGACATATTCAGCACACAGAAAAATGCTAACAACCTTCAGTTAAATTAAAGGCAGTAGTGCTAACATTAAGAGTGCAGGAGTAATTTTGCTGTTAAGTATAGAAGAGAGAACAGATATATGGAAAGAATACACTGAAGGCCTCTATTAGGGAAGAAGTGTGTGCAAGCTTGATGAAAACGAAAAAAAATGAAAGTCAACTTGGAAGATATTGGGGATATAGTATTGCAATCAGAGTTTGACAAAGCTTAAAAAGACTTGCAACAAAATACAGAAGAAGATATTGATAACATGTGTTTGGAATTTGTAAAATCATTGGGGAAAATAACAACCAAATCACTATACAAGTTTGTGAGTAGTTTCTATGATCGCAAATATGCCATCAGTCTCAGAAAAATATCGTTTACACAGTTCCAAAGACAGCAAGGCCAGACAAGTGTGAGAATTACCCAACAATCAACTTAACAGTTCATGCATCCAAGTTCTGTCATGAATTATATACAGAAGAATTCAAAGGAAAATTGAGGGTCTCTTAGGCAATGATCATTTTGACTTTAGGGAAGTAAAGGCACCAAAAACATAGTTGTGATGTCATGCTTAATAATGGAAGCAAGTCTTAAGAAAAATCAGGACATCTTCATAACATTTTTAGACCTATAAAAAGTGCTCAGGAATCTAATATGGTGCAACAAGTTAAAAATTATCAGGAAATTAGGTGTAAACTATGGCAAAAGACAGATAATATACAAAATGTGTAAGAACCAAGAAGGAGTAATAAGAATGGAAGAACAAGACGAAATGCTCAAGTTAAAAAAGGGTGTAAGATAGGTACTGTATGCCTCATTTTCCCTTTATTTTTCAGCCAGTACACTGAAGTGGTAATGATGGAAGTAAAAGATAGGTTCAGGAGTGGGACCAAAATTCAGAGTGAAATAATATCAATAATAGTGAGTACAGGATATGAACTGAAAGTAAACCAGACAAATAAAAAAAACAATGAGGAGTAGCAGAATGATATTAGTGATAAAATTAACATAAAAGTTGAGGACCACAAACTAGATAAAGTGAAGGAATATTGCTATCTTGGAAGCAAAATGGTATATAGTATATAGAGCAGTGAGGATGTAAAAAGTAAACTTGTATAGACAAAGAGGACATTTCTACCCAAAAAAAGTATTGTAGATTTGAACATTGGTCTAAATTTGATGAAGAAATTTTGAGAATGTACATTTTGACCACAGCATTGTATAAAATTGAAACATGAACTCTGGGGGAACTGGAGAAGACAGAATTGAATCATTTTAAATGTTGCACTGAAAATTATATGCTCTGCTACAATGTGAAATGATGAAGTTTTTCACAGAATCATTGGGAAAAATTAACAAGAAGACAATACAGGATGATAAGACATGTTAAGTCATCAGGGAATTACTTTAGTGATACTAGATGGGTGCATCAAACCAGATGGCTGAAGATCCTCCCCTTCTCCCCCCCCCCCCCCAACCCCTGTCCCCAAGAAAATGAGGTTTACTTCTTATACAATCAAAAATAATGAAGACTGGTTTATTTTTAAGAAACAACTTTGGGACAGAAGTGACATTAATTCTAACTCCTTAGATTGTAATTAGATGTAGCTAGATGGAATGGGCTATAGTCAAGATGACATAAGTAGAGCTCTGACAGCATAGCACTGTTGTGAGCTTTCAGCTGTGAAGCACTAATGGCTGTAGTTGGAAACATTAGCTGTCTACGGAGCTATCACAACACTGAGGTGTTGTCATAGAGATGTTTATAAAATTGTCTTCCATTATTGGTTGAGGTAGCCTTGTAAAGCTGCCACATCCATCCCACAACGACTGTCATAGATCAGCTTATGCCAACTCAACTATAGTCTCCCACACAATTTTATTGTTTGGGTATCCCAGAAAAGTTTTTGGTCTATATTATAACAAAGCAGATGGATTCTTTCCTGCTGTTGTGTTTATCTTGCTCCAATTCTCTCTCTCTCTCTCTCTCTCTCTCTCTCTCTCTCTCTCTCTCTCTCTTTTTCAGATGTCTTTGATATTATCACTTACAAGACATGTGCACAGTGCCAAAAATCATGAATATTAACTTGCGGCTTAGCCAACTTGACTTTATTATCCAGTACATTCATTTAGTTAATCAGAATTGTTGGTGCAATTAGTTTACCTATGAACTGTGCTAATTGCAAAGTGCCAGAAACATAAAACTTGGTTATCAGTGCTCCTTTATAAACATTTGCCCATTTTCTAACTTTCAGACAAAGTAAATCAAAATTATATACAAATAAAGGAAGTATCTAAACAGCTAATGATGAGAACAAGTTAGCAGTACTTGCATTCATTTGGTTTCAGAGTAATTAGTATTCACAGATACAGTCACAGTTAAAATATTATTAATGAAATAGAAGCCCATATTGAGACAAACTAGATGGTGAAACTCAATAGTAATTGTTGTTTTATCTAAAGGTCCTCAGTCCTGAGTCAATCGCGAAATATGGGAGAGAGTGTCACAGAAATTATACAGGGTTTGGACTGGAAATCATTAAAAGAAAGGCATTTTTTGTTGCGACAGTATCTTCTCACGAAATTCCAATCATCAACTTTCTCCTTTGAATGCGAAAATATTTTGTTGGCACTGACCTACATTGGGAGGAATGAGCGCCACAATAAAATAAGGGAAATCAGAGCTCGTATGGAAAGATATAGGTGTTCATTCTTTTCGCTTGCTATATGAAATTGGGATAATAGAGAACTGTGAAGGTGGTTCCATGAACCCCGTGCCAGGCACATGAATATGATTTGCAGAGTGTCCATGTAGATGTAGATGTAGGTGCAGAAGAAATCTTATTCCACCTTTCAGTTGTAGAAGTCTTTAGATGTTGCTTGTAAAAACACAGCAAGCAACAATAGATGGTTTCAGTTCTAATCATTGTAATCTTATAAGAGAATGGCTGTCAGAAGCCAGTTGCATCAGTCTGCAGAAATGTATAATGTATAATTTCAACAAGATCTGTGCCCATAAGTATCAAACAATGTACCACAGATGAGTTAACACAAAATGCAACTTGTACAGTATGCCAAGTTCTATCTGAAATCCATGTCTGAGAGTCTATTCAGTGACTATTTCCTATGAACTTGTAATTAACTTCATGAAATGTATTACTTTTCTAATAATGCCTTCTGAAAACTGTGAGAATAGTATTAAACTGTGAACTGTGTTATTTCTGAATTATGGTTACTGTGCACATCATTTTTACTTTGATGTGACTGTCTACTTCAAAGGACAGTGTAATTGATGAATGTGTTAATGATTTCCTTGCCACAGATTAATTATTATAAATCAGTGCATTTGTGTTTATGTTACTGCACTTGAACAATAATCATTATTTTTGGATACCAGTTGAGTGTAGCATGTGGCTTATTCATTATCTGTGCATGAATAATACTAAATGACACTTGACATGGCGATAAACAAGGATTATTTAATATCAGAGTACAGTTAATGTGTTTTGCATTGTAAACCTGGCTTGGACAACGTCATTTAAAATAGCTTACTTTGGACAATGACTTTTCAACCAGATTCGGTGGAGGCAGAAATGCCAATGGCACATTTTTGCAGGTAAAGTATGTTACATGTACAGCCCTGATAGTCTGACGGCTTTATCGTCATGACTTGAAGCATTCACATTGAATATATGAGGACTGTTCAAAAAATTCTGGAACTTTGTCCACAAAATTGTTCTGTGCAAATCTTTTACTCATTGTGCATTGTCTCCTCTGAAATACTCTCCTCCACAATTAATACATCACTACCAACAATGTTTCCATTTCTGGAAGCAGTCTTTGTACACCACTTGCTGGATCACACAAAGAGTTGTCTGCAAATTTGCTTTTATCTTGTCTATCATTGCAAATCTCCCTCCTTTTAATGGTGTTTTTAACTTTTGAAATAAAAAAAGTCTGCAGGGGCAATAGTCATGAACAAATAGTGATGACTGTGTGGGTGCATTATCGTGATGCAAGAGCCATGAATCGTCTCATCGGCTTACTACTTTCAGGCCATATCTTCCCACATTTTCTTTGAGACATCACAACACATCCCAATAACACCATCAATTGACAATCTGTCCCTGTGGTGTGAATTCCTAATGAATTAATCATTCAAAGTCAAAGAAAACTATCAGCATGGCTTTCACATTTGACCTGACCTGATAAGCCTTTTTGGTTTTGGAGAACATTTCCCAGCCCCTCGTGAAGATTGAACCTTGGTCTCAACATCATAATGGTAGGCCCATGTCTCATCACCAGTTATGATTCTCTTAAGGAACATCTCATCCTCATTTGCACACAATCCAAAAGCTCTTCACAGACTGTGACGCAATGGTCTTTCTGGTCTCAACTCATGAGCTGTGGGATGAACTTGGCAGCAACACAATGCAATCATAGATGCTGGGTCAGGATTTCATGACATGATCCAACTGAAATGCTACATTCTTGTGCATCTCTTGGACAATCAGTCTTTGTTTAACACACACAATTTTGTTGACATTCCTGACATGAGCGTCATTGGTAGATGTTGAAGGACATCCAGAATTTAACTTCCGTCTGGCCATTTTTAAACCATGTGAACCATTTGTAACACTAAGTATGGCTTAAGCACTCATCATGTAGACTTCCTGCATCATTTGGTGTGTGTCTGTAAATTTTTCTTGAGTTTCATGCAAAATTTGCCGTTCCTCTAATTCTGCCATCTCGAAATCCATAAACTGTGCGACATAACATTCTATGCAACACAGCACTGAACAGTAACTACATACAGTAGTGAAACTTCCAGCAGGTACACATTAAACACAGGAACATGTAGGGATGCCAACCACATTTTGATCCAATCCACCATTGGCGCAAAATTACAAATGTTACAGAATTTTTTGAGCATACCTCATATTGTCTTTAGTTTTAGGGATATTTTTTATTTAAGCAGACATTTCTAAACACAAAGAGTTTGGGCAGAGATGTCAGTCGAGGCGGAAGTACAGAGGCAAAGATGTTGTTGAAAGACAGGTGAGTTGTGAGCGGAGGCAACTTGAAATTAGCGGAGGTTGAGGCCTGATGGATAACGAGAAGAAAGGATATACTGAAGGGCAAGTTCCCATCTCCAGAGTTCTGACAAGTTGGTATTAGTGGAAAGTATCCAGATAACCCAGACGGTGTAACACTATGCCAAGATGTGCTGGCCGTGTACCAAGGTTTGTTTAGCCACAGGGTGATCCTCATTACCAACAAACACTGTCTGCCTGTGTCCATTCATGCGAATGGACAGTTTGTTGCTGGTCATTCCAACATAGAAAGCTTCACAGTATAGGCAGGTCAGTTGGTAAATCATGTGGGTGCTTTCACACATGGCTCTGCCTTTCATCATGTACACCTTCCAGGTTACAGGACTGGAGTAGGTGGTGGTGGGAGGGTGCATGGGACAGGTTTTACACCGGGGGCGATTACAAGGGTAGGAGCCAGAGAGTAGCGAAGGTGGTTTGAGGATTTCATAGGGATGAACTAAGAGGTTATGAAGGTTAGGTGGACAGCGGAAAGACACTCTTGGTGGAGTGGGGAGGATTTCATGAAGAATGGATCTCATTTCAGGGTAGGATTTGAGAAAGTCGTATCCCTGCTGGAGAGGCGCATTCAGAGTCTGATCCAGTCCCAGAAAGTATCCTGTCACAAGTGGGGCACTTTTGGGGTTCTTCTGTGAGAGGTTCTGGGTTTGAGGGGATGAGGAAGTGGCTCTGGTTATTTGCTTCTGTACCAGGTCGGGAGGGTAGTTGCGTTATCCGCCAGGCCTCAACCTCCACTAATTTCAAATTGCTGCCGCTCATACCTCACCTGTCTTTCAACAACATCTTTGCCTCTGTACTTCCACCTTGACTGACATCTCTGCGCAAAGTCTTTGCATTTACAAATGTCTACTTGTGTCTGTGTATGTGCGGATGGATATGTGTGTGTGTGCGAGTGTATACCTGTCCTTTTTTCCCCTTAAGGTAAGTCTTTCCGCTCCCCTTAAAACCCACATCCTTTCGTCTTTCCCTCTCCTTCCCTCTTTCCTGAAGAAGCAACCGGTGGTTGCAAAAGCTTGAATTTTGTGTGTATGTTTGTGTATCTATCGACCTGCCAGCGTTTTTGTTTGGTAAGTCACATGAACTTTGCATATATAGGAGTCATTCCAATCCCAGGAGCAGAAAGACTTACCTTAGGGGGAAAGGACAGGTATACATTCGCACACACACACATATCCATCCGCACATATATATATATATAAAAACGAAGATTCCAAGACTTACCAAGCGGGAAAGTGCCCGCAGACAGGCACAATGAACAAAACACACAAACACACACACAGAACAGGTGAATATACTACAATGCATCTTCAATGCTCTCCAGCAGTAGATCTACACAGTTTCAAGCACTTCCTTTGGCACACAACCTGAAAGTTGATACAGAACTCAAGTTAAGATAGCCAACAGGGGAAACTGTGCTGGTACCACACACACTTTGGGCAGCTGGCATGCTTATGCTTAACCAAACGGGTAATAGAGAACGGACTCAGGCACAGTTGTTCCCTCCAGTGGACAGTGCCTAGATAATATGACATGTAACAGTAGTGCTCCATTAAGCCATTATCACTTGACACCTAGCACTGCTGGTGTATCTGTTTCGAGGTGGGCTAGCAAGGACTTTTGAATTCACAGACTCTCCACATCACTCTGATTTTACATCAGAGACTGGTACAACAAACTCATATATTTAGTTGATACAGGATCAGATGTCAGCCTGTTTCCAGAAGTGACAATTAATCATTTTTTCATACAATCATGGCTAATGGCAGCAAATGAATTGAAGATTCCTACATATGACAATGAAGAGGCACCTGTAAGTTTTGGCTTTCATGAAAATTAAGATGGACTTTCCTGATTTGCTGACGTCATTGAACCCATTCTTCAAGCTCATTTCCTGTACTATTATCATATATTCTATCTAAATGAGATGCTTCATTGCAGATGGTAAAGTGATACATGTACATTTGAGGATGCCATTAAATTTGCAGTATCAATGACTATGACAACACAATTTGGGTATGGCACAATACTTTCCATGATATACCTACAATGTCAGGACCTCTGGTAGCTTACAAGACACATGAGCTACCCCCCTGATATATATTCAGCCACAATGATGGAATGTAAGGAGTTAATTACAATGGGGGTTATCAGATGTTCTGACAGACCTTGGGCATCACCCCTCCATCTAGTAAGGAAGAAAAATGTGTCATGGCATTCTTGTGGAGATTATCATGCCCTGAATGCATGTACCATACCATTATCACTATCAAATTATCCATTTGCGTGATTTTAAAGGCACAGTGGCAAACTTCAAGGTGTTCAGTGCTATTGATTTTCAATACGCACATAATCCGATTCTGACAGCAGCAGAAGATGTGAAAAAGACTGCAGTTGTCATATGTTTTGGCCTGTCTGAATATGTGCAAATGCAATTTGGACTCAATAACCCGTCTACAATGGTTCATCAGTGATATCCTACAAGGGTTGAATTTCTGTTTTGCATATCTGGACAATTTGTTAATTTTTTCTGGTTCTCTGTTCTGAGCATGATAGCCACTTACAAATAATTTTTTGAAGAAATTATGAATATGGATTGCTGACAAACAAATACAAATGTGTCCTTCATAAAGAGGCAGTGGATTTTTTAGGATGTTGAATAATCCCAGAAGTAACTGAGCCCTTGCAAGCTGAAAGTAGACTCATTGCAAGCAGTACTGCTTCTGGAAACATATGAACAGTTAAGCTGGTACTTGAAATGATAAATTTTTACAGATGTCATCTGCCACAGGCAGCTGAGTTACACGCATTGCTCAAAACAATGCTATCAAGTAGCAATTCATAGAGACAGTGAGCTATTGTATGGGCTACGGAGATATTAGTTGCATTTCACAAAGTTAAATCATCCTTGTGAGAAGCAGTGCTTCTAGCTCATGCTGTACCTTTGGCACCTATAACAGTGGCTGCCGATGGTAGTCAGATTGCTTTATAGGCAATGGTACAGCAGAAGATCAATGGATCATGGCAGCCACTCAGTTTTTTCTCTCGGAAGACAAAGTTATAATGGGCTGTTAAGTGAGTTTTGTAACTAATAGTGGAATAATTAGAAAATTGTGAAAATATTGGTACTATGTTATGAGAGAGCAGTTCATTGTAAAAGGTGATTCCCAGAGTCCACAAAAATGTTTTGAGAAAGTGAAATTTTCTAATTGCTATAATTAACTAAATACCAAGTTATTTAAATGAAAGTAAGCATTGTTGGAAACAGAAAAATCAGAGCTACAAAACTATGATACTGAATTTTGGAAATAATTAATTAAGATTGGAATACTTTTGAATTATGAAGTTTTTGGAAAAAGTAAAATGTTTGTTGAAAAGAATTAGGGATTTCAAATGAGCTACACCCATCTATTAACAAACAATTTGTAACTCATCACAAATTTCATATTCACATGACTTGCCTGTATAAAAAAGCATTAATATTTCTTTAGAGAGAAATGGTTGCAATTATGGTTCTGCATTGGCGTAGAATATTCAGACTATATAGTACAACACAGGCACTGCACTACAGTACAGTCTTTAGAGAGAATATTTCCAGGTGAACTAACTATATTCTTGTGAACAATAATTTCTGTCTGAATAAGAAATGGTGTATTTTTTGTAACTATTGTATATGTATTATTATAAAAATAAAAAATAAAATAAAATTAAAAACTAACAGTGCCACCAGAATTCCCACCTTGCCGGATTACCACCCCACCCTCCCACTAAAAAAAAAAAAAATCATATATCATATACAAATATATACACAAAATATGAAAGCAGTATGTACTTTTTGAATCTGTATATACCTATAAATAATTATTAATCCATTTTACAGTTTCACAGAACTTTCTTGGGACTATTGAATATGACCATTATATTTCAGAAAACATCATGCAGTTTTAACTTGAATACTATAACTTTTACATTAATTCTTGAAATATTGCCTCAAATCACACACATGTTCCTTCACAGCAAATAATATTCCCTAACACCATAGCTTCCAGACATTTACAAATAATATTTATTTCTTTACTTCTTTATTTGATATTTGCTAACTGTTGAAGTGCATTTACCAGAAACTGGATACTACAAGAGAGTGTCCCTACCAGATGCCCTAACCAACTCAACATTACAGAAAATATCTCTCATTTTCTTCATAATTAACTTCATTATTACTTCATTATCCATTAAATGCTTCTTCACTGCATCATTATTAAAACTTTACCATCAATAATAATTACAAAAATAACGATAAAGCCTAACACTCTACAGTAACAAATTAGAACAGCAATTTCTGACAAACTGTAACTCCTCTTTACTCAAAAGGTAATATACAAGTCAGTCAAAGCATTATTTCCCCTCTAAGAAATATTTTTTCTCTCTGTCCTGAAAGGATACACTGTGACACATTTTACTCAGATTTCACATACACTTATTTCACTTTAATTGACTTTGACAGTATCTCTGAATACTTATGCAACTGGCACTGAACTAATTATTTAAAACTTGTTTTTACTGATGCTGCACAAATCTATAGTAGCTATTGCATATTTCTTTTTACTTTTCCAATTACAGTTTCTTGGATATGTCACATTCTTTAATCTTGTGGTTTACCGGTACCACAGATTTTTATTTTCATCTCAAAGAGATTAATTTTTTATGGGTAACTCCATAATTATTTGATCTACAAATACAAAATTAAACATATTTCTCATTAATTTAACTGACATACCATTAGCTTCTGACTTCTTAAAAGGCATTGCTAGTATTCACTGAAAAACAAAAAGGTCATTTACTTTTTATATTGATCTTGATTCTAATAGTAGAATTTACTTTGCTTAAAATCTACAGATAAGATAGCAGAAGAAGAAAATGAACCAAAAAAATGAAGAATGGAATCACCCAGCTGGGAAAGTAGTGATCACCAGATAGTGGACCCCCTGCTCACTTGTTGTTGTTGTTGTTGTTGTTGTTGTTGTTGTTGTTGTGGTCTTCAGTCCAGAGACTGGTTTGATGCAGCTCTCCATGCTACTCTATCCTGTGCAAGCTTCTCCATATCCCAGTACTTACTGCAACCTACATCATTTTCAATCTGTTTAGTGTATTCATCTCTTGGTCTAACTCTATGATTTTTACCCTCCACACTGCCTTCCAATACTAAATTTGTGATCCCTTGATGCCTCATAATATGCCCTACCAACTGATCCTCTCTTCTAGTCAAGATGCACCACAAATTTCTCTTCTGTCCAATTCTACTCAATACCTCCTCATTAGTTATGTGATCTTCCCATCTAATCTTCAGCATTCTTCTGTACCATTACATTCTGAAAGCTTCTATTCTCTTCTTGTCTAAACTATTTATCATCCACATTTCACTTCCATACATGGCTACACTCCATACAAATACTTTCAGAAACAACTTCCTGATACTTAAATCTATACTCGATGTTAACAAATTTCTCTTCTTCAGAAATGCTCTCCTTGCCATTGGCAGTCTACATTTTATATCCTCTCTACTTTGACCATCATCAGTTATTTTGCTCCCCAAATAGCAAACCTCTTTTACCACTTTAAGTGTCTCATTTCCTAATCTAATTCCCACTGCATCACCTGATTTAATTTGACTATAGCCAATATCCTCATTTTGCTTTTGTTGATGTTCATCTTATATCCTCCTTATATGTTGTTGTTGTGGTCTTCAGTTCTGAGACTGGTTTGATACAGCTCTCCATGCTACTCTATCCTGTGCAAGCTTCTTCATCTCCCAGTACCTACTGCAACCTACATCCTTCTCAGTCTGCTTAGTGTATTCATCTCTTGGTCTCCCTCCACGATTTTTACCTTCCATGCTGCCCTCCAATACTAAATTGGTGATCCCTTGATGCCTCAGAACATGTCCTACCAACCGATCCCTTCTTCTGGTCAAGTTGTGCCACAAACTTCTCTTCTCCCCAATCCTATTCAATACTTCCTCGTTAGTTAAGTGATCTACCCATCTAATCTTCAGCATTCTTCTGTAGCACCACATTTCGAAAGCTTCTATTCTCTTCTTGTCCAAACTATTTATCGTCCATGTTTCAGTTCCATACATGGCTACACTCCATACAAATACTTTCAGAAATGACTTCCTGACACTTAAATCTAAACTCGATGTTAAAAAATTCTCTTCTTCAGAAATGCTTTCCTTGCCATTGCCAGTCTACATTTTACATCCTCTCTACTTCGACCATCATCAGTTATTTTGCTCCCCAAATAGCAAAACTCCTTTACTACTTTAAGTGTCTCATTTCCTAATCTTTTCCCTCAGCATCACCCGACTTAATTCGACTACATTCCATTACCCTCGTTTTGCTTTTATTGATGTTCATCTTATATCCTCCTTTCACGACACTTTCCATTCCGTTCAACTGCTCTTCCAAGTCCTTTGCTGTCTCTGACAGAATTACAATGTCATCGGCGAACCTCAAAGTTTTTATTTCTTCTCCATGAATTTTAATACCTACTCCGAATTTTTCTTTTGTTTCCTTCACTGCTTGCTCAATATACAGATTGAATAACATCGGTGAGAGGCTACAACCCTGTCTCACTTCCTTCCCAACCACTGCTTCCCTTTCATGTCCCTCGACTCTTATAACTGCCATCTGGTTTCTGTACAAATTGTAAATAGCGTTTTGCTCCCTATATTTTACCCCTGCCACCTTCAGAATTTGAAAGCGTGTATTCCAGTCAACATTGTCAAAAGCTTTCGATAAGTCTACAAAAACAAGAAACATAGGTTTGCCTTTCCTTAATATATCTTCTAAGATAAGTCGTAGGGTCAGTATTGCCTCAAGTGTTCTAACATTTCTACGGAATCCAAACTGATCTTCCCCAAGGTCAGCTTCTACAAGTTTTTCCATTCGTATGTAATGAATTTGTGTTAGTATTCTCAGCCATGGCTTAATAAACTGATAGTTTGATAATTTTCAAATTTGCCAACACCTGCTTTCATTGCCATTGGAATTATTATATTCTTCTTGAAGTCTGAGGGTATTTCGCTTGTCTCATACATCTTGCTCAGCAGATGGTAGAGTTGTGTTAGGCCTGGCTCTCCCAAGGCTGTCAGTAGTTCTACTGGAAAGTTGTCTACTCCTGGGGCCTTGTTTCGATTTAGGTCTTTCAGTGCTCTGTCAAACTCTTCGCGCAGTATCATATCTCCTATTCCATCTTCATCTACATTCTCTTCCATTTCTATAACATTGTCCTCAAGAACATTGCCCTTGTATAGACCTTCTATTTACTCCTTCCACCTTTCTGCTTTTCCTTTTTTGCTTAGAACTGAGTTTCCATCTGAGCTCTTGATATTCATACAAATGGTTCTCTTTTCTCCAAATGTCTCTTTAATTTTGCTGTAGGCAGTATCTATCTTAACCCTAGTGATGTGTGCCTCTACATCCTTAAATTTGTCATCTAGCCATCCCTGCTTAGCCATTTTGCACTTCCTGTCGATCTCATTTTTGAGACATTTGTATTCCTTTTTGCCTGCTTCATTTACTGCATTTTTATATTTTCTCCTTTCATCAATTAAATTCAATATCTCTTCTGTTACCCAAGGAATTCTATTAGCCCTCATCTTTATACCTACTTGATCCTCTGCTTTCTTTATTATTTCAGATCTCAAAGCTACCCATCCTTCTTCTACTGTATTTCTTTCCCCCATTCTTGTCAATCGTTCCTTAATGCTCTCCCTGAAGCTCTCTACAACCTCTGGTTCTGTCAGTTTATCCAGATCCCATCTCCTCAAATTCCCACCTTTTTGCAGTTTCTTCAGTTTTAATCTACAGTTCATAACCAATAGATTGTGGTCAGAGTCCACATCTGCTCCTGGAAATGTCTTATAATTTAAAGTCTGGTTCCTGAATCTCTGTCTTACCATTATATAATCTGAGATCTTCCAGTCTCTCCAGACTTCTTCCATGTATACAGCCTCCTTTTATGATTCTTGAACCAAGTGTTAACTATGGTTAAGTTGATTAAGATATGGACTGTGCAGAATTCTACCAGGTGGCTTCCTCTTTCTTTTCTTAACCCCATTCCGTATTCACCTACTACATTTCCTTCTGCTCCTTTTCCTACTTCCAAATTCCAGTCACCCTTGGCTATTAAATTTTTGTCTCCCTTCACTATCTGAATAATTTCTTTTATCTCATCATACATTTCGTCAATCTCTTCATCATCTGTCGAGCTAGTTGGCATATAAACTTGTACCACTGTGCTAGGCGTGGGCTTCGTTCCTGCTGCCGCTGAACTTCACTAATTCCCACTATATCTAACTTTAATCTATCCATTTCCCTTTTTAAATTTTCTAATCTACCTGCCCGATTAAGGGATCTGACATTCCATGCTCCGATCCGTAGAATACCAGTTTTCTTTCTGCTGATAACAACATCCTCCTGAGTAGTCCCCACCCAGAGATCCGAATGGGGGACTATTTTACCTCCGGAATATTTTATCCAAGAGGATGCCATCATCATTTAACCATACAGAAAAGCTGTATGCCCTTGTGAAAAATTACGGCTGTAGTTTCCTCTTGCTTTCAGCCATTCACAGTACCAGCACAGCAAGGCCGTTTTGGTCGGTGTTACAAGGCCAGATCAGTCAATCATCCAGACTGATGCCCCTGTAACTACTGAAAAGCCTCCCCACCAATGGCAAGGTCCATGGTTCATGGGGGGAGCCTCAAAATTCATCTGACTCTCTGCTTCCCAGCCTACTCTCCATGCTTTGGGTGAAATCCTCCTTTTACTATCTAAACCAGTTGCAAGTACAATAAAGCTGCCATCAATTTCTTCTAACATTTCTAAATACACAAACATCATTCCATTACATAATGCATATGCTTTGAAAGCTAGTTTCTGCCTGCTATTTACTTGGCAACTTCAAATATTTTGAATACAATTACATCTAGGAATTTAATAATACTAACATTTACATTTCCAACCTGTATATTTCCAATATGCATACAGTTCATCTCAACTTTATTTACCTTTTGTTCATTAGGCTGGAATTCATTTACCTCACTGTCCATTACAAAAGTTTTACATTCTTCAACCTGACATTCTGTCATAGTGGCATTAATTTCATCAACACTTGCATTTTCCTCACCAACTTCCACATTCTTTACATAATCACTATCTATTTGGTGAGTTTGGGAAACTAATTCATTCTCATCATTGTCAAAAAAGATTTGCACTACCTCTGTTAACTTAGCCTGACAAGAATTGGTAACAACTTCCAGCTGCTCATTACAGCTGTTTTAAATTTCCTTCCCACTATGAAGTTACCTGTTTCAACTCTGCATTTTCTTTTGTATTTTCTAATTTACTATCCAAGCAAAATTTCATAGAGTCAGTATTACTCTTTAGATCACAATTAATCTCTTCCATTTTATAATACAGTTCACTTTCAGGGAATCTGTATTGTTGTTGCAGTGCACATATTTCTTATTGAGCTCCAGTTTCAAATCATTAATACCATTGCTCAAGGCCAATTTTAAGTTACTAATGTCATTGCTAGATTGGTCCAGTTCTTTTATTTCTTTCACTACCATTTTTTATCCAGTTGTGGATTTACTTCACTGCTGGTTTTCTGGTTCATTTCTTTTACTTCTGGCTTTTAACTACCAATCTCACTTTAAATCCCAGTACTCTTTTGCAACATCTTCATTACAATATTTGTATTGTACCTATTGATTACTTTAACATTACCTAGCTGTTTCCCTTTCTACTTGATCATTTTTCATTTTGTCATAAAAAGTTAAACTACAGACTATTAAGGTTCTGTAACAAGCTAGGGTGTGACTTCCTCAATGGGTCAGATGTGAGCTACATATCAGAGATAGCTGTGAGATTTTTTTGGAAAATTTAAGCATTTACCAACAGGATAGGTTAATGGGAAATGGAGATGATGTATTTGTCATAGTACACAAGAAACTCAAATCCACTGATGTAGAAACTGAAACTGCATGTGAGATTGTATGGGCAAGATTCAGTATCAAAGATGGACATAAAATTATAACTGGATCCTTCTATCAACCACAAGAGCCACCTCCAAATGGAACTGAAAACTTAATAGAAAACTCAGTTTACTGTACATAAGTTCCCAAATCATGCTATAATCATCAGAGAGGACTTTAATCATCCAACAATCACCTGGGAAAATTGCAGTTTTGCTAATGGTAGGCTAGACAAGACTTTCTGTGAAAAGTTGCTAAATGCCTTCTCTGCCAACTACCTTCAACAGATAATTTTTAACCCCATTCATGATGGAGGTATATTAGATCTATGGTAACAGAGAGCCCTGACCTCTTTGAGGATGTTGTTGTTGTTGTCTTCAGTCCTGAGACTGGTTTGATGCAGCTCTCCATGCTACTCTATCCTGTGCAAGCTTCTTCATCTCCCAGTACCTACTGCAACCTACATCCTTCTGAATCTGCTTAGTGTACTGATCTCTCGGTCTCCTTCTACGATTTTTACCCTCCACACTGCCCTCCAATGCTAAATTTGTGATCCCTTGATGCCTCAAAACATGTCCTACCAACCGATCCCTTCTTCTAGTCAAGTTGTGCCACAAACGTCTCTTCTCCCCAATCCTATTCAATACCTCCTCATTAGTTACGTGATCTATCCACCTTATCTTCAGTATTCTTCTGTAGCACCACATTTCGAAAGCTTCTATTCTCTTCTTGTCCAAACTAGTTATCGTCCATGTTTCACTTCCATACATGGCTACACTCCAAACAAATACTTTCAGAAACGACTTCCTGATACATAAATCTATACTCGATGTTAACAAATTTCTCTTCTTCAGAAATGCTTTCCTTGCCATTGCCAGTCTACATTTTATATCCTCTCTACTTCGACCATCATCAGTTATTTTACTTCCTAAATAGCAAAACTCCTTTACTACTTTAAGTGTCTCATTTCCTAATCTAATTCCCTCAGCATCACCCGATTTAATTTGACTACATTCCATTATCCTCGTTTTGCTTTTGTTAATGTTCATCTTATATCCTCCTTTCAAGACACTGTCCATTCTGTTCAACTGCTCTTCCAAGTCCTTTGCCGTCTCTGACAGAATTACAATGTCATCGGCGAACCTCAAAGTTTTTACTTCGTCTCCATGAATTTTAATACCTACTCCAAATTTTTCTTTTGTTTCCTTTACTGCTTGCTCAATATACAATTGAATAACATCGGGGAGAGGCTACAACCCTGTCTCACTCCTTTCCCAACCACTGCTTCCCTTTCATGCCCCTCGACTCTTATTACTGCCATCTGGTTTCTGTACAAACTATAAATAGCCTTTCGCTCCCTGTATTTTACCCCTGCCACCTTTAGAATTTGAAAAAGAGTATTCCAGTCAACATTGTCAAAAGCTTTCTCTAAGTCTACAAATGCTAGAAACGTAGGTTTGCCTTTTCTTAATCTTTCTTCTAAGATAAGTCGTAAGGTCAGTATTGCCTCACGTGTTCCAACATTTCGACGGAATCCAAACTGATCCTCCCCGAGGTCTGCATCTACCAGTTTTTCCATTCGTCTGTAAAGAATTCGCGTTAGTATTTTGCAGCCGTGGCTTATTAAACTGATAGTTCGGTAATTTTCACATCTGTCAGCACCTGCTTTCTTTGGGATTGGAATTATTATATTCTTCTTGAAGTCTGAGGGTATTTCGCCTGTCTCATACATCTTGCTCACCAGCTGGTAGAGTTTTGTCATGACTGGCTCTCCAAAGGCCGTCAGTAGTTCTAATGGAATGTTGTCTACTCCGGGGGCCTTGTTTCGACTCAGGTCTTTCAGTGCTCTGTCAAACTCTTCACGCAGTATCGTATCTCCCATTTCGTCTTCATCTACATCCTCTTCTATTTCCATAATATTGTCCTCAAGTACATCACCCTTGTATAAACCTTCTATATACTCCTTCCACCTTTCTGCCTTCCCTTCTTTGCTTAGAACTGGGCTGCCATCTGAGCTCTTGATATTCATACACGTGGTTCTCTTCTCTCCAAAGGTCTCTTTAATTTTCCTGTAGGCAGTATCTATCTTACCCCTCGTGAGATAAGCTTCTACATCCTTACATTTGTCCTCTAGCCATCCCTGTTTAGCCATTTTGCACTTCCTGTCGATCTCATTTTTGAGACGTTTGTATTCCTTTTTGCCTGCTTCATTTACTGCATTTTTATATTTTCTCCTTTCATCAATTAAATTCAATATTTCTTCTGTTACCCAAGGATTTCTAGCAGCCCTCGTCTTTGTACCTACTTTATCCTCTGCTGCCTTCACTACTACATCCCTCAGAGCTACCCATTCTTCTTCTACTGTATTTCTTTCCCCTATTCCTGTCAATTGTTCCCTTATGCTCTCTCTGAAACTCTGTACAACCTCTGGTTCTTTCAGTTTATCCAGGTCCCATCTCCTTAATTTCCCACATTTTTGCAGTTTCTTCAGTTTTAATCTACAGGTCATAACCAATAGATTGTGGTCAGAGTCCACATCTGCCCCTGGAAATGTCTTACAACTTAAAACCTGGTTCCTAAATCTCTGTCTTACCATTATATAATCTATCTGATACCTTTTAGTATCTCCAGGGTTCTTCCACGTATACAACCTTCTTTCATGATTCTTAAACCAAGTGTTAGCTATGATTAAGTTGTGCTCTGTGCAAAATTCTATTAGGCGGCTTCCTCTTTCATTTCTTAGCCCCAATCCATATTCACCTACTATGTTTCCTTCTCTCCCTTTTCCTACACTCGAATTCCAGTCACCCATTACTATTAAATTTTCGTCTCCCTTCACTATCTGAATAATTTCTTTTATTTCATCGTACATTTCTTCAATTTCTTCATCATCTGCAGAGCTAGTTGGCATATAAACTTGTACTACTGTAGTAGGTGTGGGCTTCGTATCTATCTTGGCCACAATAATGCGTTCACTATGCTGTTTGTAGTAGCTTACCCGCATTCCTATTTTCCTATTCATTATTAAACCTACTCCTGCATTACCCCTATTTGATTTTGTGTTTATAACCCTGTAGTCACCTGACCAGAAGTCTTGTTCCTCCTGCCACCGAACTTCACTAATTCCCACTATATCTAACTTTAACCTATCCATTTCCCTTTTTAAATTTTCTAACCTACCTGCCCGATTAAGGGATCTGACATTCCACGCTCCGATCCGTAGAACGCCAGTTTTCTTTCTCCTGATAACGACATCCTCCTGAGTAGTCCCCGCCCGGAGATCCGAATGGGGGACTATTTTACCTCCGGAATATTTTACCCAAGAGGATGCCATCATCATTTAATCATACAGTAAAGCTGCATGTCCTCGGGAAAAATTACGGCTGTAGTTTCCCCTTGCTTTCAGCCGTTCGCAGTACCAGCACAGCAAGGTCGTTTTGGTTAATGTTGCAAGGCCAGATCAGTCAATCATCCAGACTGTTGCCCCTGCAACTACTGAAAAGGCTGCTGCCCCTCTTCAGGAACCACACGTTTGTCTGGCCTCTCAACAGATACCCCTCCGTTGTGGTTGCACCTACGGTACGGCCATCTGTATCGCTGAGGCACGCAAGCCTCCCCACCAACGGCAAGGTCCATGGTTCATGGAGGGGTCTTTGAGAGGATGTCCACATCAAAACTGATATCAGTGACTATGAGACAGTTACAGTAAAAATGAATATCAAAGTACAAAGGGCAACTCAAACAAGTAGTAAGATCTATATGTCCGATGAACTACACAGAGAACCCGTACTGTTATATCTCCGCTAGTAACTTCAAACTTTTTGCTCACGATGGGAGCTTGTAGAGAAACTGTGGCTCAAATTTAACAGAATAGTTTACCATGCACTGGATAGATATGTAACCAGTAGAACAATTCATGATGGTATACAACCTCTGTAAAGAAGCAAAAAAAATATAAAAGAAAGCATAAGGCTATTGACAGATATATACTGAATGAAATGCATTTGGCTGTCAAGAGCGCAATGTGTGAAGCCTTCAGTGACTATCATAGCAGAATAGGTCAAAACGTCTTTCACAAAACTCAAAGAAAATCTGGTCATATCTAAAGGCACTGAAGTTAATATCCAGTCATTCATGAATGAGAGAGGAACTGAAATAGAAAATAGAAAGTAGCAATACTAAAGTATAAATGCTTAATTTTGTTTTCAAATGTTCCTTTACAAAGGAAAACACAGGAGTATTGCCCCAATTTAATTCCTGTACCATTGGAAAGATGAGTGAAAGAAATATTAGTGTCAATGGCACTGGGACACAGCTGAAATTGTTACATTAGATTAGATTAGAACAGATTCAGTTTTCATTCCATAGACCCAAAAATGAGATGATTCTCATGGTTGCGGAGCATGTCAGTAAGTATAAAACCCCAGAGCTAAAGGGAATCGCTATCAGATCCTGTACCCAAATTGCAACTAAGTTAGCCCCTCTCTTATCTGTAATCTACCATAGATCCCTTGTATAAAAATCTGTGCCCAGTATTTGGAAAGAAGCACAGGTCTCACCTAACTACAGGAAGGATAACCCAAGTATTGCACAAGACTGCTGTCAGATGTCCTTGACATCTATTTGTTGTAGAATCTTAGAACATATTCTGATCTCAAATATAATGAAGTACTTCAAACAGACAGGACAGAAGCCAATCAGCTTATACTTCAAAAACACTGATCATGCGAAGTCCAACTTGCCATTTTCTCAAATGACAAAATGAAAGTCATGAATTAAGGCAATCAGGTAGCTACTGCATTTCTTTATTTCCATAAAACATTTGGTTCAGTACCACACCTGAGATTATTATCAGAAATATGATCATAGAGGGTACCAAGTGAAATTTGTGACTGAGTTGAAGATTTTTTGGTAATAAGGTCACAGCAAGTTATCTTGGGGAGAAGTGAGCTGGGTCACTTGTTGTTCATGTTGTATATTAATGACCTGAGAATGAGGGCTTTCACATGAACTGTATAAATATATTAACAAACAACTTTAAGTTCATCAAAAGTTTCAACCTCATGGTTTGTCATGTAGGAAATCATGAATATTTCTAACCATAGTGTTGCCATCAGTAACAAAAATTACACAGTGAATATTAAAGTTTTATGAATTCCTGCTTGAATGAGAAATTATATATTTTGTATAACTATTGTAGACAATGTGTATTATTAACAAAAAGTGGTAAGAAAAGGAAAAAAAAATAATACTGACATCATCAGTGATATAAGGACATGTAGAATTTTCTCACCTTGCTAAGTTAGAAACATATGTAATTAGTTCTAAAAATTTATTATTATACTTGTCCAGTCACATTAATATCACCATCTGTCGAAGCCTGAATAACCACCTTTTGCAGTGCAGATGACTGTGAGGCACGCAGAAAGAGAATAAAGACATTCTATAAAGTATTGACAGGGATATGGAGCCATGGTGACTCCAGTGCTGTGGCCAGCTGTGCTAGGTTTCTCCAGATGAGGATCCATGGTACAAACAGCCCAGCTGAGGTGGTCCAAAGATTCTTGATTGTGTTCAGATCTGTGGAATTTGTTGGTCAGGGCAGTACAGTAAACTCATCCGGTGCTCTTCAGACCTTGCATGTACACTACAAGCTGTGTGACCCATTGCATTAGGACACAGTGTATTAGCTGGTAGATGCTATCATGCCAAGGATAAACAAACTGCATGAAGGAGAGGCTATGATCCTCAAGAAATGTGTTTACCTATTGTGCCTTCCTAAATTATGAGATCACCCAGGGAATTCCACTAAAACATTTCCCAGACTATAATGCTCCCTCATCTGGCCTAGACCCTTTCATGTCAGACATTTAGTGCCATACACCCCTTAGGTAAGGTTTATCAAACATATTTATATTAAAAACTATTCAGGGAATTTGAAATACTGACAACTATATCCCAATGTATATACTCATTGGCATGTTTTATTCTTAAGAATAAAAGGATATGTTTCATAGCCTCAATACAAGGAGAAAACTTGATGTGCACTGTGAACTAAAAACCTTAGCAAGGTGGAAGCTGACAGTTAACTTAGTTAAATATATTGACTGTTTACAGAAAATACTTCATCCTACCCCTCTCATTACTTTCCTAGAGTTTCTTGGCCTCTAAATTATCTGGGTAAGTTCTATCTATGATTTGCATTTTCAGTCCTATGTTGCAAATGCTTCATGAAAATTTTAGAGTTAAGTAATGGTATATTGTGTAGACTCATTCAGAATAATGTTGGGTTGTTTACACTTTTTAAATTACTTCTAGAACTTCTATAACCACATCAGATTTTGATTAAAGTTATATTATCTCTATCAGATTTCTAAACCTAATTGTTAGTTTGTCTGCAGATCAATAATTACTGCAAACTGGCAAACTTTTCATTATTCATGGTTACTGTTACGGATTGAAATTATCTAAAGTGAATGAACACCAATAATATAGTTTTTACTAATTTTCAGAGATCTTATAACACTCTTATTTCCTGTTTATGAAGTGATGTCATTCTTCCTTAATTAGACTGTATTTAATAGTCTAGCTTGACTAGATGACATTGGAACCCTGTGGTCATTACTGAGTGACTAATATGCACATATAAGTTACAAAAATGTACTGGTATGTAACATCAGAATTACATTATAACTTACAGAAGTGTATTGGCAGATTGTACACAAATAGAATTTGCATACCAGTAAACAGAACATTTCTGTATTCAGTAACGTACATATATTAATATTGTTTAGGCAGTGGCCAAATTATTTACATCAATGTCATGAGTGTTTCGATAGCATTATTTAGTGTTACTCAGTATTGGGTGAATTATAACTCTGATATGTTATCTGATAGCTTATATTTCTTATGTTTACAGCAACATATTCTATTTAGCACTCATAATGGCAATGGTATCAATTAGACAAACACAGATCAGGTCTACTAATACTTTCAGCATCATATGTTCATTATTAATTTAACTTCTAAAGCATGTGCATCATACTTAATATTTGTACACTACATATGTTGGTTATATTAGTACATCTACTGCCAATTGCAGTACAAATTCTAGTTTTCTCACTATCCCATTTTAGCCCACCTGGTAGGCCGTGAGGTCTAGCGCACGGCTTTCCGGGTGGGTAGGAGCGCCAGTCCCCGGCACGAAACCGCCCAGGGATTAGTGTCGAGGTCCGGTGAGCCGGCCAGTCTGTGTATGGTTTTTAGGTAGTTTTCCATCTGCCTTGGTGAATGCAGGCTGGTTCCCCTTATTCCACCCCAGGTACACTATGTCGGCAATTGCTGCACAAACAAGTTCTCCACATATGCTTTCACCACCGTTACTCTACCACGCAAACATAGGGGTTACACTCGTCTGGTGTGAGACATTCCCTGGAGGGGTCCACCGCGGGCCGAACCACAAAATAACCCTGGGTTCAATGTGGAGCGGCAGAGGGATGAAGTGGACTGCGGTAGTCTCATGGGGTTGCGGACCACTGCGACTGTGGCGGGGATGGAGCCTCTCCATCATTTCTCGGTCCCCAGTTAACATAACATAACATAACATCCCATTTTAAATTAAACTTTTTACTAATACCAAAGTTACTCAGTCATAGGTCCTTGTAAGGGCTCTGAGACAGCAAAAAGTATCAGACACCATACATACCCAGTAGCTTATATTTTAAATTGTAAAATAATGCTGTTTTATTTTATTGCAGTTGACACATGGGTGCCAGAGTCTCTCATCAGTATTACTGGAAACATTGTGTTGCTTCTTGGTATTCTTACATTATTGGCATATGTATTTACATGGATTCTGCTACCCTTTTTCGTAGCTTGTGTCTTTGGATTTTTTGGTTATAGGATATATCTGTGAGTATACAATTACGAAGAATTTTTTTGCTTTACTAGTGTATTTTAAAGATGAATAATGTAAAATAAACAGAGAAGCAAACTGATGTAATATTATGTTTAGGTGGATCTTAGTCTAGTGTCTACTAAGTGTGAATCCTGTTTTGCAACATGAGTAATTTTCAACAAATGAATGAGACTAAAAATTGTAATGAATATTTTTTACATTTTATTTCAAGGATGGCGCTTCCAAATTTCCACAAACTGGAAACAGAATCTTCATCAAATTTAAATGCATTTATGACTTCCACAATTGAAGGAAGAACATCAGTTCAGTCATATTCAAAAGAAAATGACTTTATCTACAGGTAGAGTACTTAATCATAACAACATTAGCTCTGTTTGTTTTAATTAAATATGCCTTGTTAACCATTTTCACAAGGTAGTTTTGCTTGATTTTTAATCCTACACTCTGAGAGAGCATTTCATCTTGTTAAATGTTATTCTAAAAAGAATGTCAAATATTGTTTGTGGCATGTCAATGTGTATCAGGCAATTCATCCATGGAATACTGTGCTATAGAATGCCAATTACTGGAACTAAAACATTATTTGCAGCTTGTACAGAAACCAGGCTGCAATTATAACAGTTGAAGGACATGAAAGGCAAGCAGGGGTTAAGAAGGGAATAAGACAGGACATTACTTTTATACATTACAGTAATACTTGTCCCATAGATCATGGATATGACATTTCATAATGATATGGAACATTTCAGTTTAACATAAGGCTTCTTTACACAATATAATTAAATTCTTACTTTTTTTCTTTTTTTGCAATTACTACTTCGTATCTAAAATTTCACCCATTGAGTACCCATTCAGAAATTCTTTTAATTTGTTCTAAATGCTGGTTGGCTATCTGTCAGACTTTTGATGCAATCTGGTAAATAACCAAGCAGTGAAGGAAACCAAGAGCAAATTTGGAAAGGGAATTAAATTTTGGGAGAAAAATAAAAGCTTTGAAGTGTCCTGGTGACAACACAATTCCGTCAGAGATGGTGAAGGACTTGATAGAACAGCTGAACAGAATGAATAGTGACTTGATGACAGGTAATAAGATGAACACCAATAAAGCAAAAAAGAGCAATAGGATGTAGTCAACTGAAACAGGCGATTTTGAAGGAATTAGAATTGTAAGTGAGATGCTAAAATCTGTGGATGAGTTTGGCTACTTGGGCAACAAAATAACTGATAAAAATCAAAGTAGAAAAGATATAACTTGCAGGCTGGCAAAATCAAGAAAAGAACTTCTGAAAAGAGAAATTTTGTTAACATATAACATTAATTTAAAAATTAGGAAGTATTTTCTTGAGATATTAATCTGGAGCATAGCCTTGTACAGAAGTGAAACATGGATGATAAGCAGTTCAGACTAGAAGAGAATAGGAGGTTTTCAAATGTGGTGCAGTAGGAGACTGCTGAAAATTACATGGGTACATTGTACACCTCCTGAGGAGATACTGAATCACATCAGGGAGAAAAAAATTATGGTGGCAATGGACTAACGGAAGGAATCAGTTGACAAAACACATCCTGAGATGTGAAGGAATCATCCATTTGTTGGGTTGTTTGGGGGAAGACACCAAACTGCGAGGTCATTGATCTCATCAATTAGGGAAGGGTGGGGAAGGAAGTCAGCTGTGCCCTTTCAAAGGAACCATCCTGGCATTTGCCTGGAGCGATTTATGGAAATCACAGAAAACCTAAATCAGGATGGCCGGACGCGGGATTGAACCATCATCCTCCTGAATGTGAGTCCAGTGTGCTAACCACTGCACCACCTTGCTCGGTCCGTTTGTTGATAGAGGGAAGTGTGGGGAGTATAAATTGTAGAAGGAGGGTTACAGCAAGCAGGGTTAAATGGATGTTGGTTGCAGTAATTATTCAGAGATGAAGAAGTTTGCACATGATACAGCAACATGGAGAGCTATGTAGTGGAATGAACTGTAGACATGCTTGGAGCCGGGGATGGACCATCAGGAAAGGAGCATTGACCACTGCCAGTTGTCAGCCTGCCTTGTCAGCACCCCTCAGCAGCAACAAGTCACTTTTGACACTATTCATTGTGTCAACACCCGGGGCCAGCCCTCAGGAGACCACACTGGTTTGAAAGACTTCTGGATGCTGATAGCCACTTCAGTCACTGCCTCTGTTCCAGAGCATTTCCATATGACATTCAAATGCAGATACTTCTGCAAAGTCAGCCAGGTGCAGCTGAATTTAAATCCCCCCTTTACCAGTGATCAATACCGAACAACTGGGCAGCAATATGACATGTGATTTGTGTTGGTCAACACTGTCCTGATGATACTACCACCTCTACCATTTCTAGGCCTCCTCTACCCCATGACTGAGCACCCAGGAAAGGCTGCAGCACAGAAACTTGACACATCCACAGATATACAATGCAGGGGGTCCACCCGACCCTGCATCTGCTGAGGTTCGAATGTGAAACTTTTTCACCCTATTTTGCTGGGTTGAGCTGAATCCTGATGTTTTCATTGTGAAGCAGGCATGTTGAGCTATCCGTGCTACAGCTGGGAAACACAAGACTCCAGCAACTCAGCAATGGCTACAGAAAAATGTGTGTCAATGCTTCCACCAGCAAGTCTGGTCTGAATGTACTGTGAGACCCCATGATGATTTGTTTGCCTTGCTGACCATCAACACTAGCAGCTTCAGAGTCCAGTGATTGCAAACAAATTTCAACAAAGAAATTCTTGTATCAACAACTTGTCATCTCCTGCTGCAGCTACATCCATCATCAGCAGGGAATAACCACCCACACATACAGCCATCCTAAAAATCCCATTTTAATTAACATCTGAAGTGTGTCTTCTGCCTCTACCTCATTTTAACTGGTGTCAGAAGAAGTGCTGAAGATAAAGATTGACAACAACCAGAAGACAACAACCTGTTTCATGGTTCTGAAGCTGAGGCATTCAATGCAGCAGTATGGCAAGAGACAATTTCACAAGGTTTTTTTTTTCTTTTTTTCTTTTTTCTTTGGCCAGTACAATGCTTCTCTAACCTGTTTTCTTCCTTTTCATTTTATAGTATTTGTGGTATACTATATTCTTATGCTGGTAGTAAGTGGGCAATAGGTTTTTGCTTAGGATGTCATTCAATACCTTATCAATCAAGTACCCCAGTGTCAGACAGAGTTGAGGCAATAAGAGAACAAAGGAGGGAATAGCCACATCCTAGTGGGCCTATCCTTCATACTTAATCTGTTTCATTGGTAGCTCCATTTTCCAGGAAATTGTGGGAAGATCCCTGTGTGTTTCTTGATAATTTGGATGTGGCTGCAACATTGGAAAATTGTAATAATAAGCAATTACTGAGTGTAGCTAAATTAAAGTTAACAGGAGGCACTAGCGCACGTGTGATGCATCATGAGAAATTAAGAGAAGCACAGTCATTTGATATCTTCAGGGGAAGTTTAGAAGAGATACACACAGTGTTGCACAATTCATGTTACACCTTTTAAGAGGTTTAGAGGGACTTAATAGATCTAGTTTTACATAGAAACCCTTACGTGGAAACATCATCCAATGACACTATAGAGTCTCAAAACTATACATGCTGGCACCTGTAAATGTATGTATATGCAAGATGATTCTACAAAATTTCTAGAGTGATGGAGAAGGATAAAAGTATCAATTTGACGTAAGGGTTCCTGTACCGAAAATGAATGCGTTCAAAGTTACAAGCAAAAACTCTTCTGATACTGTACCTCTGACAGTGAAATACATGTATTTATACTGTCGTTGATAAGATTGTAGCATAGGCGATTTTCAGAGGTGATAGTATGGACCAAAACAAAAAAAAAAGTTGTCCAGTAAACATGGGCTCAAAAATGCATACCTTAACAGCTATTAGCACTTGTTCAGAGGAGATGTTTTTCACAGTAGTGAAAATGAACAACTGCTCATAGCTCCTCAGGTATGCATTTTAGACACCATGTTTACCTGACTTTTTTCCTTGTTTTAGTCCGTAGTATTACCTCTGAAAGTTGCCTACCCAACAATCTTAGCAACAACAGTAGCAATACATGCATTCCACTATTGGAGTATCAGAACTTTTTTCACATATAACTTGTGACTCATTCATTTTTGGTACAGGGACCCTTACCTCAGATTCATACATTTATGCTTCTCCATCACTCTGGAAAGGTTGTAACATTATCACAGAATCATCTTGCATATACATACATTTACAGGTGCCAGTGCTTATGACTTTTATTTTATGTAGCATTATTGGATGATGTTTCTGGACATGGGTTCCTACATAAAACTTGATCTAGTAAGTTCCCTTTACAGCTTCCATAAGTGTGTAACATGAATTGTGAAACATCCTCTATATGAGGAAAAATACTTTGTGGCACCACCATGAGTGGCATACTGGGATTCTCCGGAAACATGGAGAATTGGTAAAATGTCTTGTAGGCAGGATTCACAAAATTAATGTCTATACATATGAGGTCAGTAATTTGAAGAAGGCCATTTTGCAGGTATCTGAGCAGAAAGTGCTTGATGCATTTTTATTGGGTTTACAGCCAAAAATGTTGTGTAGTGTTCATACAGAATTTCCAAAGACTCTGAATGAAGCAATAGAAACAGTGGTAGCACTAGCCAAAATTGTTGTTGTCACCAAACCACGGGAAAAGAAAGTAATATTTAACAGACTCAAATGTTTTGAGGAAATTAATTATAAGACTTAATAGAGATATCAAATGTTTTAGATGTGGCCATGCAGGCCATATGAAACATAATTGAACGGAGCAACAGTGTCATGCATGTAAGTGTTTTGGACATTCCAAATGGAATTGTATGCACAAGAATCACAGAAACAGGGAACGTGTTCATAGGGTTGACGTCGTAACTTGTGATTTAATGGAGTAGGGTGCAGTATGTCCACTCTGCAATACTCCCAGTAAGAGTTAGCACAGACTTTTCTTCGACTAGTCACATGAAAGGAAGATTGTGCAACTTCTTATTAGATGCTGATTCTCAGCAGTACAATTGAATCTGCCACATTGTAGCAGAGCCATCGAGCTGAGAGGACACGCCACAGTGCCACCAGCAGTAACAGCAGCTGTCTAATAAACAGTAAATTAATTTAGTCTTTCTTTTTTTCACGTGCTTCTGCAAAGAAGTGAACTATACAGCATATTTCACTGTTTAGACTAGTGGTTAGAAAATTAATTAGAAAATTAATTGTGCTATTTGTTTCTGTGTATGTCTTGTGAATATCCTCGTGTAGGGTGGCCTCCTAGTGTAAATTTTCCCATCGCCAGAAACTCCATCACACGACTAAGTTTTAATTTTGAGCTAGTAGACAGCATACTGATTAGATCCGTGGATTCTAGTTTGAATGCAGTAACTTTTAGGTAAACAAGGTTTCTAATAATAAATATCTGTAAATACATCAACTTCAGTAGAGAAATTTATTTCTGTTGCAGTCTGGGAGTACAGTGAGAAATCTGTACAGCAATTTTTAGTGTTACTTTGTTCTCCTTTGATAAACTTTGTATACATTTCAAACCCAGTAGCACCATTTGAGACCTTATATCTATTTTATAGATAGTAAGATATCGCTAGGGACTGTGCTTGTTGTGAGTGGTCACAGGGACAGTTGGCTGCTGTCTGTAAACAGCTGGAAGCTGTGTTGGCTACCATCAACGAGCTTCTAGCTAATGCTCAAAGTTGAGAGTGATGTCGGGGTGCCAGTGATGAGACCTGCATTACCTTTGGTACCATTGGAATCCCCTTGTGACCCAGATGTTGCTGTGACTTCTGATATGCAACATCTGACTGGGCCATCCTCACTCCAGAGTGGATGGCAGACAGTGGTTGCTTCACGTGTCAGTTGGGGGGAGGGCAAAAGAGGGAGCAGGCTATATGGCTGACTCCCTGCATTTCAGCAACAGGTATGAGGTGCTACACAGTGTTGATGATAACTCTGAGCCAGCATGAGATGCCTCACCTGTTGTGCTAGTGGTAGATTTTCCTGCCCAGTCTAGACAAGTACAGAGGGTGAGTATGCTTGTCATTGTAAGCTCCAGTGTTAGGCAGGTGATGGAGGCCCTTAGGGAGATAGCAGGCAAGGCAGGAAAGAATTCCAGTGTGCATTCGGTATGTTTGCCAGGAGGTCTCATCCATGATGTCGAGGAGGCCCTGCCGGCAGCTATCGAGTGCACTGGGTGCAAACTGCTGGATGTAGTGGCACATGTCAGCACTAATGATGCCTGATGCTTGGGTTCTAGGCAACTAGCAACACAAGCATTGTGCAAGCTAAGCTGTCTATTTGTAGCATTGTATCAGGGTCAATCACAGTCCTCTGGTTTGGAGCAGAGTGGAAGGTCTGGCTCAGACAACTCTGCAATGGTATTGGATGCAAATTTCTCAACCTCTGCTATCAGGTGTAGAATTGTAGAGTTTCCCTTAATTGGTCGGGTGTGCACTACACGTAGGAAGTGAATACTAGGCTATCGGAGTACATGTGGCATGCAGATGGAGCTTTTTAGGTTAAAGAACCCTTCCTTTGCCTAGGGATCAAAGACAATTTGCCTGTTAAATCAGCCACAGTGACCTCAGAGAATCTTGGTCCTCACAGATCAGAGATAGAAAAGATTAATATGATGTTTGTAACCTGCAGGAGCATCCAAGGAAAGGTCCCAGAATTACTATCGCTTACTGAAGGTTATAATGCACAGAT
This sequence comes from Schistocerca gregaria, assembly GCF_023897955.1. Lineage (NCBI taxonomy): Eukaryota > Metazoa > Arthropoda > Insecta > Orthoptera > Acrididae > Schistocerca > Schistocerca gregaria. The sequence continues at coordinate 628,436,306 of NC_064921.1, read as the reverse complement.
AGTATTGGGAACGTATAGCTGGTTGAAATCAGACATCAATGATGATGAAATCCTAAGCTCAGATTGAAATGTTAGAAGTTTAGGCACCAATGGTGGTGGTGTGTTTATTGCAGTAAAATATCTGATAAAATCTAGTGAGGTTATCATGAATTCCAAATGTGAATCAATCTGGGTGAAACTGAGTATCAAAGAATGGTCAAAAATGGTGATTGAATGTTTTTAAAGACCTCCTTGGTCAGGATCTGTAGTCATAGAGCGCTCCAGACAGAATCTGAAGAATATCATTAGTAATTCTCCTGATCATGTCATTTTAATAGGGGATGACTTCAACTTGTCAGGTATAGATTGGGAGTGTTATGCCATCAAAACTGGTGCCAGAGACAGAGATTCATGTGGCATCGATCTGGATGTCTTGTTCGAGAATTACCTTGAGCAGGTAGTTAGAAAACCAACTCATGAGGGTAACGTCTTAGACCTCCTAGCAACAAACAGACCTGAACTTATCAAATCAGTTAAAGTAGAGGAAGGTATCAGTGATTGTAAGGCTGTGATAGCATCTATGACGATGGGTCCTACAAGGAATGATAAAAAAGGTAGGAAGATATATTTGCTCAGCAAGAGCGACAGGATACAAATTTCAGAATATCTCAGCAGTCAGCATTAAATATTTGGTGATGAGGATGAAGATGTAGATAACAAATGGAAAAAATTCAAAGCTATCATTCAATATGCCCTAGACAAGTATGTTGCAAGTAAGGTTTTAAGGGATGGGAAAGAGTGACCATGGTTTAAGAGTCATGTTAGAAAAGCACTACGTAAACAAAGAGCACTTCATCTCAGATTCAAGAGAAGTGAAAACCTAGCTGACAAACAAAAGCTGAATGAATTGAAGATGAGTGTAAGGAGAGCAAGGAGAGAAGCATTCAATGATTTTGAAATTAAAACGTTGCGTAAAAACCCTAAGAGATTTTGGTCGTATGTAAAAATCAGTAAGTGGATCAAAATCATCTGTTCATTCTCTCAGCGACCACACTGGCACTGAAATGAAACATAACAGAGAAAGGGCTGAAATACTGAATTCAGCCTTCTGAAGTTGTTTCAACATGGGAGATCATAACACTGTCCCTCCTTTCAATCATCATACAAATGTGTAAATGTCAGATATAGGGATAACCGATCATGGAATGGAATTGAAATGAAGCTACAATCGCTTAGTAGTGGAGAGACATCAGGACCAGATGAGATACCTATAAGATTCTATAAAGATTATGTGAAAGAACTTCCTCCCCTTCTAGCAGTAATTTATCATAGATCAATTGAGCAATGAAAGGTACCTAACAATGGGAAAAAAGCATATGTCGTTCCCATTTTTAAGAAAGGCCATTAGACAGATTCACACAATTATAGACCTATATCATTGATGTCAATCTGTTGTAGAATTATAGAACATATTTTATGCTCAAGAATTATGATGTTTTTGGAAAACGTACATCTCCTCTATAAAAATCAATATGGATTTTGCAAACAGAGATCCTGCAAAACTCATCTCATTCTGCTCCTCCATGAGATCCACAGTGCAGTTGATGATGGCACTCAGGTTGATGCCTTGTTCCTTCATGTCAGTAAGGCATCTGACACCATCCCGCATTGCCGTTTAAGGAAAAAAATACAAGGTTATGGAGTATCAAAGCAGACTTGAAATAGGATTGAAGACTTTCTTGCAGATAGAACTCAAGACATCACTCTTAATGGAGGAAAATTGACAGATGTAAAGGTAATATCTAGAGTACAGGGGAGTGTGATAGGACTGTTGCTGTTTACTATATATATATAAATTATCTAGCAGAAAGTGTCGGATGCTCTTTAAGGCTATTTGCACATGATGCAGTTGTCTATATCAAGGTAGCAATGCAAGAAGATAGTAAGAATTTGCAGAACAACCTGCAGAGAATTGATGAATGGTGCAGGCTCTACAGCTGGCCCTGAACATAAATAAATGTAACATATTGCACTTACACAGGAAAAGAAATCTGCTACTGTACAGCTACACTATTGATGACAAACAGCTTGAGACAGCATCTGCCATAAAATATCTAGGTGTAACTATTCAGAGTGACCTTAACTGGAATGACCACTTAAAACAGATAGTGTGGAAAACCAGATACCAGACTCAGGTTCATCAGAAGAATCTTAAGGAAATGTAACTCATCCACAAAAGAAGCAGCTTATAAGGCACTTGTTCACCTGATTCTTGAGTATAGTTCATCTATCTGGGCTCCTTATCATGTAGGAGTGATAGAAGATATAAAGTTATCCAGTGAAGAACGGCACGTTTTGCCACAGTACCATTTAGCTGGCGAGAGAACATTATGGAGATGCTAAACAAACTCCACTGGCAAATGTTACAAGAGAGGCATTGTGCATCACAGAGAGATTTGCTATTGAAATTATGGGACAGCAGTTTTTAGGAAGAGTCGCAGAACATATTACTTCCCCCACACATACAGCTCATGTATTGACCAGAAGGAGAAAATTAAAGAAATTAGAGCCAATACAGAGGCTTACCAACAATCATCTTTCCCACACACTATTCATGAGTGGAACAGAGTTGTAGGGATCAGATAGTGGTACCGAAAGTACCCTCCACCACACACCATTGGGTGGCTTGTGCAGTATGATGTAGATGTATATATAGAATTGGAGAGTATGTGGAGTAGGCAGGGGTCACATTCTAACATCCAGGTAAATGTAGAGTTTCTCCTAATGGTTTATTTATTTTGTTTATTTATTTATTTATTCATCCAGCAAATCTCTACAGATCATGGTATATTATTTGCACATAAGTGTGCCCCCCCCCCTCTCTCTCTCTCTCTCTCTCTCTCTCTCTCTCTCTCTCTCTCTCTCTCTCTCTCTCTCACACACACACACACACACACAAATTACACATAACAACAAAATTTATTTTAATCATACAATACATTCATTCAATTTCATCTTGCTTTAGCACCAGTAGCTGATTTTGCATATTCTTGCTTTTTAGACTATTCTACTCACATGGTTTAAGAATCCTGCCATTGAATAGACAGAGTGGTCTAGTAAGAATGCCCTTAGTGAAAATGAGGAAATAACTTTTATTTTATGTGGCAGACCATTATACATTTTTATTGCACTATTTGTAGTGGAGGCTTTAAAGGCTGTTGTCCTTACTGATTGGACATGGAGTTTATCTTTTTGCCTGGTATTATGTTCATGTACATTAAAGTTTTTATCTATCTTGATACAATTCCTCCTTACATATTTACAAGTTTCTAGAATAAAAAGACATGGGTTAGGGATGATTGAAGACTTCTGAAAGAAGGGCCTGCAGAAGTCAGTCAATGTGCATGGTATATTGCTCTTCTAGTTCTTTTTTTGGGTCAAGAAGATGACTGAGCTAGAAGATGTGCTATCCCAGAATATAATTTCATACTGTAGAATACTGTTTTCAATGCCATATTTGCTTTTTGTTACATGTACCTGCCATTTAAAATCATGTTGAAGCTATATGCCTAAATTTTTTTTTACCAGTGATGTTATAATACCATTGGCATTTATTGTCTCTGGGGTGTTGCAGGCTTCTCCTTTTAAACAGAAGTTAAGAACAGTTGTTTTGGATGTGTTTATTATTAGTTTATTTCCTCCAAACCAGTCATTTAGTTGTTCTGTAGCTTCATTTATGTTTTCTTGTAGCTGTATTTGTGTTTTTCCTGTATTAAGAATGCTAGTGTCACCTGCAAACAAGGTATTTATTTGTGATTCTGTGCTTATATCTAGGTCATTTATGTATAGAAGGAAAAGGGGACGCCCATGAATGTATCCTTGAGGGACTCCACTTTTGATTATTCCTGCGTAAGAAAAATATGTTCTAGTGCTATCATGTAGTTCATGTGTCCTTACTACTTTCTGTTTCTGACTTGTCAAGTATGAGGAGAACCATTTTAATGTGGTGCCTCTAATGTCTTGCTTTTGGTGTTTTTCCAGCAGGATTCTGTGGTCCAAAATGTCAAAAGCTTTGCTTTGATTTACTGTGTTCTGTTGGTTGATTGGGCTGTCTCTCTTATTATTAACCATCAGATCTTTTTGTATTTTCTTCATAGTAATGTCTAACAAGATTTTCAATCTTCTGGGGGTCAGTAATTCTTTTGTTGTCACAGTTCAGGGTGATATTTTCCTTTTGACTATTTCCCTCCTGGTTTATTGCTTTCCAGATTGCTTTGCTTTTGTTTTCTGACTCTGATGTAAACTTATCATTGGCTATTATTTTTGCCTTCTGTATGACTTTTCAATGCACCTGAGTATATTCTGTAATATAGTGGTAAGGAGATGGAATATGTTGTGGTTTTTTCAGTAAATGAGCTATTTTCTTTTTGTTTTGCTTGAGACTTTTATCCCTCTGTATAAGTAAAACTGAAAGGTTTATTGACCCCCTAGTCCATTTCTCACTTTTCAGGATAACCAAACAATTTATGCTTCTTGTGTGATGCTAGTAATTTTGTGTTGGGATGTATTTTAAGCCAAGATGTAGACATACTAGACCACCCAACAGCTTACGCATTAAGACAGTGTCGTAAACCAGGAAATAAATTATTGAACTACTGGGAAAAAAATGCTATCACTAATATGTGGAATAACTTATTTCCAGTATTATTTGTATGGATGATACTCATTGATGGCTTGGGCAAAATTTTAGCACTGTGCTTTAATGTGGTGCCCTGTAGTCATTGGACATAAAAGGGTGGTTATCATAACTAAATTGAATATATTAATTTTATTTATATAAACTGAATTGTTTAAATGTATTTAAATTTTATAATTAATCATTTAACATTATGAGGGAAACAAAGGGAAAAACAAACAACAGTATTAACATAAATCAAACCCAAGCCAGTGAATTGGCTGACAATATTCTTGAACATTGGGATATGGGACTCACTCATGTGCCTTTGCTCAAAAAGCCCTCATACTTCAAATGTAAATCTTTATCAAACTTAAGCACTGTTGATGTGTTTACACATCATGTCCCACTGACCCTCCCACTGCTGTAAGGGACTTACTTCCATGCTTAGCGAATAAAAACATTCAGATATTTATTATATAATATATGTGCCTTTTTATATGCTAACATTTGCTTGAAGCCTCATTTCAATCTCTTGAACCATTTATGGAATATGACAATTGTTATGACCATATGCTTCCTGATGTGCAGGTATAAATTGGCCCATCACACACAACTGTCTGCTGGATTTAAAAAACAATAACTTAAGAATGAAATGGGATTTTTGCTCTCAGTTTTAAACAAAACTGTGATGTCTTATGTACATTTCATACACAGAAATTTACATCCTAAATTAACCATACATAAAGTTTATACAATGCATTTTACCTCTGCTAACTCTCTAAAATTTAGTGCAATGTTTTTCTTAATTTGATGCAAACAGTAACTATGATGAATAAGAAAACGAAACTGAGTCCTTTATTGAGCAAATATATCACACCTTAAGATGTGCAAAAATCAATTTTTTGCACCTGACAGTTTTCTTAAAATGGGGTGGTGAGTATTTCATAGCAGCCAGCCAGTCTGCATAGACAGAACTGAGGACATCATGTGTGACCATCTGATGGATATAAAAATCAGTAATTTGAGAATGAAATGAGATACAATTCTACTCTCAGTTTTAAATAAAATTTCCATATCTTATCTACATTTCATACAAAGCATTGTATGGGCTAAAATAAATTGTACACAAAGTTTATTCAGTGCTTTTATACCTCTGCAAATTCCTTAAAATTTAATGCAATGTTTTACTTAATTTAACACAGCATAGTGATTATGATGAATGACAAAAATGAATTCAGTCCTTTATTGATAAAAAATATCAAACTGTAAGATGTGCAAAAGTCAATTTTTTTCACTGAATAGTTTTCTTAAAATTGTATGATAAGTATTTCACAGCAGCTACAGCACTGTTTTCAACTTGGGTAGCAGTGTTAGGAGAGCAGTAAAGTGGCAACAAAACACAAAATGTAGAGAGAATGTCTATAGCAGTCAAAGTGTTAAATAGCTTAATATTCCAAGGACTAATTAATTTTTTTTAAAAATATGATTGTACCAGTGGGAACTGAACCCAAACCAGTGAATTGATAGTTGATGTTCATGGGCACTTGGCCATGACATGGTTACATTAACTGCTCCTCAAGAATCTCTCATAGTCTACACTTGCACAGTATGTTACATGCAGTTTCAGAGAAAAATACTGACCTTGCACCATAAACAACATAGAGCACATAGTGTCTGAAGGGATGACATCATATCAGAGCATGCACAGTTGAAAACATGGAGCTGAGTCCCTTCTCTGAGCTGATTATAATGCAGATGATGGTCAGTTCACTAGTCAACACTGATTTCTAGTTATCACTGAGAGACAGAGCTACAGAACATGCCTTTCTCCATTTTATTGAAGAGAATAACCTTAATGTTAATACAATTTATGGATCACACTTGAAGAGAAATACTGTAATTTTAATGCAATTTCCAGACTGCATTTCATGACTTAAGTGCAATATTTATGGTGTGCTGAAATATATTAGCATATTATGACCAACTGCCACTGACAGCACTTCAAAGTAATAACTGATAATGCAGCACTGAAATAGTTACTAGGACTTAAAGATCCAATGAGGCATTGAACTTGATGGGTGTAGGGACTGTGTGAATTCTATTCTGAAGTAGTACATCAACTAGTTAAATCATACAGGAATCTCGATGGCCTCAGTCACAAAATTCACACCACAGAACATGCCGGGATGAACATGTGTGAATAGAGAGAACCATAAAGCATTGCCCCAGTTTTTTAGCAGTTCACTAGGCAGCCATAACTCAGTACAGAAAATTGAATGCTCTACAGGAAGACAAGATGTGGGTTATGCATAGAGCTACCAGAAAAATTACAAGATGCTGAGGTAGGCTCTTTTTTCAATTTTAGCTGGACACAGCAACAACAGAATGCAGAATTGTGCAAAATTATTGCTGCGCAACATGTAAACAAGACATGAATCAGTAGGTAAAAAACTGTCCCCTGCACTAGAAGAGCAAAACTCGGTCATAAAAAAACTACAATTCAGTGGTAAGATAGTAAGAACTGAACAAGGAACACATTTTAGCTATGACTTAATAAAGAGGTTCTGCTGATTATTGTGCTTTAAGAAACTTACAACCAATGCATTACACCTGCAGCCAGACTGAGAAAGTCCATTGTGTGGTAGGAAAAATATTGCATTAATACGTTAATAGTCATCATACTGAATGGAATGGGCCTTATGTAATGGCAGCATATAACTCAAAACTCCATCAGAGAACAGTTTATTCCCCTATGAGGTTGCTTGTGATCAGAAGTTGCCATCTCCTTTTGAGCAATATAAGAGCTTTCCAGGAAAAAATATGTGATCAGGAAAAAATTTCTTGAACAAATTAAAAAATATTTTGCACCAGGTTAAAAAGATGAATGCAAAAGCCTTGGAACAGCAGGAAAATACCCCTAATCAAAAATCAGTATTACCAGAGTGTCACACCAGGCCGTGTCCTCCCCAGTCCCTATGAAGCAAAGACAAAGACTAAGTAATATTTTATGTGTTAGCAAAGACCCTACCAAGTGATAGAAGTAATGTCACTTAATTGTGTTAAACTACAACTTCCAACTTGTGCCATGGTAGTTAACATAAAAAAATTTCTGCCCCTTATAAAAGGTCCCTAGAGGTGCTGCCTCCATTTCTGGCACCACTCTCAGAAGGAAGGGAGGGCAGTGCCTAGTGAAAAAGGAAAAGAAGGGTAAAAGCAGGTAAGAAAAGCAGGACACTCCTACAGTTAGCCTGACACATCACTTTGGACTTAAGCTATGAGAAGGAATAATAAAGTAACAAGGAATTTCTACACTTCTGAGCCAAGCTAGTCACCATCTACCATACACAATGTGTACACAGCACCCCATGGTCATGTGAGTTCACCTTGTTCAACTCCAGACATCTGCAACATAATGTCCTAAAGAGATAATCACAGACAAAACATAATCCTTCCAAAGAGGTGGCGTGCATTGGTATGTCAGAACGGTTCCTTTGAAAGGGCACAGTCATCTTCCTTCCCCATCCTACCCTAATCCGATGTGACTGATGACCTCGCAGTTTGGTCCCCTCCTCTGAATCAACCAACCAACCTGCATTGGTTATGGCAAACCCACTGGTTATTGTTTTCAGTTGTTACAAGTGAGGACATTACAGAGGCACACAGTGCATAGAACTACAGGGTCAAGGTTACTGATCAACAGCACCTAATGTGATATTTCTAGACCAACTGTTCAATTATTTGCCTCCATCTCTGGAACCACCAACCTAAATGTCAGCCATATATTAATTTACCAACCTGTCTTACCCTTAGAGATCCTAGCCACTAAAAATCTGATGTACTTGAATAACACTTTAGACCGGACACCACTCGCCTCCTTAGATCAGATGTTAGCTGCACAGAATCAAGGGAGTACCTTTTAGACCACTTGAAAAACGTTTCATAAGTGCCAACTCATAACTATAGGAATCTCAGCATCAGTTGTCTGCATGATTTTAGCCATACTAGGTATTGCATACTATCACGTCAAGTGGAATGTTACCCAAAATCTGTCCCTGCCAACATCTAACCTACTGGTTCAAACCAGTAATAACCATGTCAGTGGGAAACAGTCTTACAGAGGAAAGAATCAATGATGAGCAAAAAATACATGTGAGAGCCAAGTGCTAGTGAGGTCACAATGAAGTATAAGTATTGTAAAGGATTAAGTGTACTGTGAGTGAAGTAGTGGACACAAGGTTTAAATGCTTGTAAATAAATCAGTTTTTACATTACAGCCAGTTTCCAATGGTAATCTGGATACCAGATTTCTCTTAGGAGGGAGGAATTGTAATGGGATGGACTCTAACAGTACTTGGACCCAATGTCAGAGAAGTAGGAAATAGGCATTGACTGTTGCCAGTCACCAACCTGCCTCATCAGCACCCTTCAGCAGTGGTAAGACACTTCTCAGCACCTAGGGGGTCAGACTTTAGGAAGTCACTCTGGTTTGATGTACTTCCATGTGATGAAAGCCACTTCATTCATTGCTTCAGAACATTTCTACATGACTTCTGCAAAGTCAGGTGCAAGCAGCTGCACTGAAACTCCCCAGGACAGCCATCATTTGTGAACAGCTGGGCAGCATTACGACATGCAGTCTGTGATAATCAAGGCCTTACTGGTGATGCTACCACCACTAATGTTTCCAGGCTTAAACCTCTACCCTCTACCTGATCACTTGGGCATTTGGACAGCACACCATCTTGCCACCTCCATGGAATTACAACACAGGGGATCCAGAGAGCTCTGCATTGCTTAGGTTCAAATGAGGAACACTCTCACCCTGTGTTGCTGGTGTGAGCCACTGCCATATGTATTCACTGGAAAGCAGCCACATTGGGCCAAGAAACTTGACCCTGCAGCAATAAAGTGGCCACAGGGAGAGCACACGTCAGCACTTCCACCAGCAAGGTCAGATCAGAAACCAACATACTGCAAAATTCTATGAGCATGTATTTGTCTTGCCCTCCATCAGCAGCAGCAACTTCAAAGTACAATGATTGTTAACAGACTGCAATTAAAAAAATATCTGCAACCCCTTTACAGAATTCATGTAAGAAGTGTGGCTTCTTCCTCTATTCCATTATAGCTGCATCAAATCAGCCTTTGGAATGAGCACTACCTTCACCACCACCACAACAACAACAACAATAACAACAACATAGTGCTAACTTCATTGTATTAATAAACAAAAAGCGGTTGAAGATAAAACAAGAAACAGCAAATGCACATGCATCAAAAGTGCTACATATTTTTAAGTGCAGGAATATCAGTCGTGTTTGAAAACAATAAAAGAAGGACAATGTTAAAAAGGTGTAAGAAATCACAATACATGTATGAAATGATGATAGAAAGTATTGTGAGCCAGTTAAATCATTGGAAAATATGGTTTCATTAACAGCCAAATCAGTATTAAGGTGTGATATCTAAGGCATATGTGGAAGACAGAGAGTAACTTTTGCCCCAACAATTTGGCTGCAGATCAACTGAAGAAAGAAAAATATAAATATTTGGTTGTCATTACAGTTCCCATGAACTCTAAAGTATTCCTTCTTTGTTTAACAACTACTGAAATGTGCTGCTTATCAGTGAATCTACTTCTTATCTTTATTCTCACTTAAAACAAAGTCAGAGTTGTCTTACACATTTAACAATAGCCCTGTGACCCCCATAAAATTAAGTATCTTTGAAACTTACTAAAGATATGTGTCCAATTACACTAGATTATTTAATATTTATGTCGATGATGATGGCAGAATGTATAGGCTATAATCCAGTTTCAAACTTAACCTTCACATGGGAAGATGTTATGGATTACAGATTGAAGAAGAAATACAGAATTTCAGTGCATTGAAGATTGTCATAATGAATGAAGTGAGCCAGTGGTTAATATGTTAAGGATGATTTCAGGGAAGTGGGCCTGAAATATTTTGTCAGACCTTCTAGATTTATGTTTTCTGTAGAGCCTGTACATGATGCAAGATGAGTTCACATACCTTACATTGATCAATATCATTGTCAGATAGAAAGTTCATTTGGTTTTGCAGATGATACAAACATCACAATAAACAGCATATCAAGTATAATTTTAGGAAGATTGGTTAATGAAATTTTAAAGGATATTAATAAATGGTTCCAAGACAGTTCTTTGTCACTAAACTCTGAAGAAACACACTATATGCAGTTCAGAACTTACAAGATGTTTCCCCTGAGAATACTTCTAAAATATGATGACAGGCAGATGGAAGAGGTTGACAGTTTCAAATTAGTGAGTTTACTGATTGATAATAAATTCAACTGGAAGGAGGATACAACAGAACTGCAGATATGGCGAAACAAATCTTTATTTTGCAATGTGGATGTTGACAGACACAGGTGATATAAAAATAAAATAGCTAACGTACTTCACTTACTATCAATCCCATCATACGAGATCATTTTCTGAGGGAACTCACTGAGCCAAGCTGAAGTTTTCTGAATCAATATGCATGTAATAATTTCATCATTATTTAAACTTTGATTTTAAACTTCCCTAAGTCTTTCAGTTGGACACCTTAAAAAAGGAAAAGGGAGAGAAGGAAACGTAGTAGGTGGATATGGATTGGGGCTAAGAAATGAAAGAGGAAGCTGCTTAGTAGAATTTTTCACAGAGCACAACTTAATCATAGCTAACACTTGGTTTAAGAATCATGAAAGAAGATTGTATACATGGAAGAACCCTGGAGGTACTAAAAGGTATCAGATAGATTATATAATGGTAAGACAGAGATTTAGGAACCAGGTTTTAAATTGTAAGACATTTCCAGTGGCAGACGTGGACTTTGGTTATTAACTGTAGATTAAAACTGAAGAAACAGCAAAAAGGTGGGAATTTAAGGAGATGGGACCTGGATAAACTGACTAAACCAGAGGTTGTACAGAGTTTCAGGGAGAGCATTAGGGAACAATTGACAGGAATGGGGGAAAGAAATACAGTAGAAGACGACTGGGTAACTCTGAGGGATGAAGTAGTGAAGGCAGCAGAGGATCAAGTAGGTAAAAAGACGAGGGCTAGTAGAAAACCTTGGGTAACTGGAGAAATATTGAATTTAATTGACGAAAGGAGAAAATATAAAAATGCAGTAAATGAAGCAGGCAAAAAGGAATACAAATGTCTCAAAAATGAGATCGACAGGAAGTGCAAAACGGCTAAGCAGGGATGGCTAGAGGACAAATGTATGGATGTAGAGCCTTATTTCACTAGGGGGTAAGATAGAATCTGCCTACAGGAAAATGAAAGAGACCTTTGGAGAAAAGAGAGCCACTTGCATGAATATCAAGAGCTGAGATGGAAACCCAGTTCTAAGCAAAGAAGGGAAAGCAGAAAGGTGGAATGAGTATATAGAGGGTCTATACAAGGGCGATGTACTTGAGGACAATATTATGGAAATGGAAGAGGATGTAGATGAAGATGAAATGGGAGATACGATACTGCGTGAAGAGTTTGACAGAGCACTGAAAGACCTGAGTCGAAACAAGGCCCCTGGAGTAGACAACATTCCATTGGAACTACTGACGGCCTTGGGAGAGCCAGTCCTAACAAGACTCTACCCCCTGGTGAGCAAGACATATGAAACAGGCGAAATACCCTCAGACTTCAAGAAGAATATAATAATTCCAATCCCAAAGAAAGGTGGTGTTGACAGATGTGAAAATTAGCAAACTATCAGTTTAATAAGCCACAGCTGCAAACTACTAACACGAATTCTTTACAGACAAATGGAAAAACTAGTAGAAGCCGACCTCGGGGAAGATCAGTTTGGATTCCGCAGAAATACTGGAATTCGTGAGGCACTACTGACCTTACGACTTATCTTAGAAGAAAGATTAAGAAAAGGCAAACCTACGTTTCTAGCATTTGTAGACATAGAGAAAGCTTTTGACAATATTGACTGGAATACTCTCCTTCAAATTCTGGAGGTGGCAGGGGTAAAATACAGGGAGCGAAAGGCTATTTACAATTTGTACAGAAACCAGATGGCAGTTATAAGAGTTGAGGGACATGAAAGGGAGGCAGTGGTTGGAAAGGGAGTGAGACAGGGTTGTAGCCTCTCCCTGATGTTATTCAATCTGTATATTGAGCAAGCAGTAAAGGAAACAAAAGAAAAATTCAGAGTAGGTATTAAAATTCATGGAGAAGAAATAAAAACTTCGAGGTTCGCCGATGACATTGTAATTCTGTCAGAGACAGCAAAGGACTTGGAAGAGCAGTTGAATGGAATGGAAAGTGTCTTGAGAGGAGTATATAAGATGAACATCAACAAAAGCAAAACGAGGATAATGGAATGTAGTCAAATTAAATCGGGTGATGCTGAGGGAATTAGATTAGGAAATGAGACACTTAAAGTAGTAAAGGAGTTTTGCTATTTGGGGAGCAAAATAATTGATGATGGTCAAAGTAGAGAGGATATAAAATGTAGACTGGCAATGGCAAGGAAAGTGTTTCTGAATAAGAGAAATTTGTTAACATCGAGTATAGATTTAAGTGTCAGGAAATCTTTTCTGAAAGTATTTGTATGGAGTGTAGCCATGTATGGAAGTGAAACATGGACGATAAATAGTTTGGACAAGAAGAGAATAGAAGCTTTCGAAATGATGTGCTACAAAAGAATGCTGAAGATTGGATGGGTAGATCGCATAACTAATGAGGAAGTATTGAATAGGATTGGGGAGAAGAGAAGTTTGTGGCACAACTTGACCAGAAGAAGGGATCAGTTGGTAGGACATGTTCTGAGGCATCAAGGGAGCACTAATTTAGTATTGGAGGGCAGCGTGGAGGGTAAAAATCGTAGAGGGAGACCAAGAGATGAATACACCAATCAGATTCAGAAGGATGTAGGTTGCAGTAGGTACTGGGAGATGAAGAAGCTTGCACAGGATAGAGTAGCATGGAGAGCTGCATCAAACCAGTCTCAGGACTGAAGACCACAACAACAACCTTAAAACATTGCTAATGTAACTGATTAAGTAATTGAGGTCTCCAAATCAAACCATAGAGGTACTGTAATCTTATACAGCGGCTGTGTAGTGTGCACATCATTGGCTGTGTGGTTTTGTGTGTGAATATGTTTACTTTCTGCTATAGGAAGAACCAGAGCTTGAAAGGTAGCTAATGCTGTGTTGTGTTATGTGTGTCTATGCATTATACTTCAGTCTGCCACAGGTGAGTATCTGCCTTTCCTTTATTTTAGGTACAGTTGAAAGTGGAGCTTTATATGTTGTGAAAGCCTGTAACAGGTTACCAGTAGACATCAGGCAGACATCAAAAACAAAGTAAATAAAACTATATTCATGTCTCCTTTAACAATTTATGAGGACATTTGGCTTGGGGTTGTAGATTCTGCATAACTTTAATGTTTATTTTAAAAAGGTTTTGATTTCTTCCCATATGTAGACAGCTGATAGCTATCAGACATCAGAATGTTAGACCACTTTCATATGTGTAGGTACATAATATCCTAGCAAAAATCTTCTCTAAATGAAGAAGCTTCAGTTTTTAATTATAATGAAGTCTCACTAAATGAGGCAAGGCACAGGAACACTTAGTGACATCCTAGCCAAAATGTATCCTTCCACTGGAAATCACTCTCCCAACAGCAGAACTAACAGCCTTTCTATTGGGTTTCTGAAATTCTTAGCAACAAGTGGAAGAACTAATCATGATATTACTGAATGTCAGATCAAGTCTTCCTCTCCTGAAGCATTTATACACTCCTGGAAATTGAAATAACAACACCGTGAATTCAATGTCCCAGGAAGGGGAAACTTTATTGACACATTCCTGGGGTCAGATACATCACATGATCACACTGACAGAACCACAGGCACATAGACACAGGCAACAGAGCATGCACAATGTCGGCACTAGCACAGTGTATATCCACCTTTCACAGCAATGCAGGCTGCTATTCTCCCATGGAGACGATCGTAAAGATGCTGGATGTAGTCCTGTGGAACGGCTTGCCATGCCATTTCCACCTGGCGCCTCAGTTGTACCAGCGTTCGTGCTGGACGTGCAGACCGCGTGAGACGACGCTTCATCCAGTCCCAAACATGCTCAATGGGGGACAGATCCGGAGATCTTGCTGGCCAGGGTAGTTGACTTACACCTTCTAGAGCACGTTGGGTGGCACGGGATACATGCGGACGTGCATTGTCCTGTTGGAACAGCAAGTTCCCTTGCCGGTCTAGGAATGGTAGAACGATGGGTTCGATGACGGTTTCGATGTACCGTGCACTATTCAGTGTCCCCTCGACGATCACCAGAGGTGTACGGCCAGTGTAGGAGATCGCTCCCCACACCATGATGTCGGTTGTTGGCCCTGTGTGCCTTGGTCGTATGCAGTCCTGATTGTGGCGCTCACCTGCACGGCGCCAAACACGCATACGACCATCATTGGCACCAAGGCAGAAGCGACTCTCATCGCTGAAGACGACACGTCTCCATTCGTCCCTCCATTCACGCCTGTCGCGACACCACTGGAGGCGGGCTGCACGATGTTGGGGCGTGAGCGGAAGACGGCCTAACGGTGTGCGGGACCGTAGCCCAGCTTCATGGAGACGGTTGCGAATGGTCCTCGCCGATACCCCAGGAGCAACAGTGTCCCTAATTTGCTGGGAAGTGGCGGTGCGGTCCCCTACGGCACTGCGTAGGATCCTACGGTCTTGGCGTGCATCCGTGCGTCGCTGCGGTCCGGTCCCAGGTCAACGGGCACGTGCACCTTCCGCCGACCACTGGCGACAACATCGATGTACTGTGGAGACCTCACGCCCCACGTGTTGAGCAATTCGGCGTTACGTCCACCCGGCCTCCCGCATGCCCACTATACGCCCTCGCTCAAAGTCCGTCAACTGCACATACGGTTCATGTCCACGCTGTCGCGGCATGCTACCAGTGTTAAAGACTGCGATGGTGCTCCGTATGCCACGGCAAACTGGCTGACACTGACGGCGGCGGTGCACAAATGCTGCGCAGCTAGCGCCATTCGACAGCCAACACCGCGGTTCCTGGTGTGTCCGCTGTGCCGTGCGTGTGATCATTGCTTGTACAGCCCTCTGGCAGTGTCCGGAGCAAGTATGGTGGGTCTGACACACCGGTGTCAATGTGTTCCTTTTTCCATTTCCAGGAGTGTATAATTAAAGGTTTACTGTGTGTGATATAAAGGATTTGTTAACATTATTCCACAATGGTCAACATATCAATAATTACTGAATAAAGGCATGTTACAATATTAAAGGAAGCAAAATTATAGACTTTTGGCAAAGGAGTTCCCTCCCAGTACAGATATTACTGATTGTGTTATTTCTGGTGAAGAGTTACAGCACAGCCAGGGAATTCTGGTGTAAAGAATGACAGAATCTCTTGGGATTAGATATAAAAGTTTACATACAAACATAATCATTGTTGCTTTTGTGGCACTAGTATGACAGCTGCCAATATCCATGGAGGTTCAGAATTGCCATTGCTTATCTGAGCTTCAATTACAGCTGCTTCAAGAAACATCTGCATTGCATCAATCTTATACCATACCCACTGTGTGAATGCAGTGAAGAGGATGGTAATCACGCCTGACATGGGTGTGTAAATGGGAGTGGTTTGACAAATACTCCATTGCAGGACCTGTTAAAACTGAACTGCCATCTAATAGCTTCAGTAACTTTATTATCAGAAAAAAAACTGTGAGGTCACAGGAGAGAGTTACAACACAGAAAAATAGAAACTGTCATAAGCCAGTTAACATTGGTGTCCAAGCATGGTAAAGGTCAATAATTAATAACTAAGTGAAAATGCTGTCAGGTGGTGACTTTCATTGATAAATGTTGAAAGCTATTGATACTGCAGTACAGTAAAATATGGTAAATTCTTATGCTTGATGTTTGCTTTTGATGCAACATGATGCGGCTCTACCATTTGACTCATGGTAGCAACTATACATGTATATAACTATGTATGTATACAGCGTGTTACAAAAAGATATGGCCAAACTTTCAGGAAACATTCCTCACACACAAAGAAAGAAAATATGTTATGTGGACATGTGTCCAGAAACACTTACTTTCCATGTTAGAGCTCATTTTATTACTTCTCTTCAAATCACATTAATCATGGAAAGGAAACACACAGCAACAGAACGTACCAGTGTGACTTCAAACACTTTGTTACAGGAAATGTTCAAAATGTCCTCCGTTGGTGAGGATACATACATCCACCATCCGTCGCATGGAATCCCGGATGCGCTGATGCAGCCCTGGAGAATGGCGTATTGTATCACAGCAGTCCACAATACAAGCACGAAGAGTCTCTACATTTAGTATCGGGGTTGCGAAGACAAGAGCTTTCAAATGCCCCCATAAATGAAAGTCAAGAGGGTTGAGGTCAGGAGAGCATGGAGGCCATGGAATTGGTCCGCCTTTACCAATCCACCGAATCTGTTGTTGAGAAGTGTACAAACACTTCGACTGAAATGTGCAGGAGCTCCATCGTGCATGAACCACATGCTGTGTCGTACTTGTAAAGTCACATGTTCTAGCAGCACAGGTAGAGTATCCCATATGAAATCATGATAACATGCTCCATTGAGTGTAGGTGGAAGAACATGGGGCCCAATCAAGACATCACCAACAATGCCTGCGTTGATGATGTGATTGCACAATTGCGTGCGATTCTCATCAGCCCACACATGTTGATTGTGAAAATTTACAATTTGATCACGTTGGAATGAAGCCTCATCCGTAAAGAGAACATTTGCACTGAAATGAGGATTGACACATTATTGGATGAACCATTCGCAGAAGTGTACCCGTGGAGGCCAATCAGCTGCTGATAGTGCCTGCACATGCTGTACATGGTACGGAAACAACTGGTTCTCCCGTAGCACTCTCCTTACAGTGACGTGTTCAACGTTACCTTGTACAGCAACAAAGTCTCTGATGCTGACATTAGGTTTATCATCAACTGCACGAAGAATTGCCTCATCCATTTCAGGTGTCCTCATCTTTCTAGGTCTTCCCCAGTCGCGATTCATAGGTTGGAATGTTCCGTGATCCCTAAGACGCCGATCAGTTGCTTCGAACGTCTTCCTGTGGGGACACCTTCGCTCTGGAAATCTGTCTCAATACAAATGTACCGCACCACGGCTATTGCCCTGTGCTAATCCATACATCAAATGGGCATCTGCCAACTCTGCATTTGTAAACATTGCACTGACTGCAAAACCATGTTCGTGATGAACACTAACCTGTTGATGCTACATACTGATGTGCTTGATGCTAGTACTGTAGAGCAATGAGTTGCATGTCAACACAAGCACCAAAGTCAACATTACCTTCTTTCAATTGGGCCAACTGGCGGTGAATCGAGCAAGCACAGTACATACTGACGAAACTAAAATGAGCTCTAACATGGAAATTAAGCACTTCCAGACACAGGTCCACATAACATCTTTTCTTTATTTGTGTGTGAGGAATGTTTCCTGAAAGTTTGGCCATACATTTTTGTTACACCCTGTATAACTGTGATATTAGAATCTGCATGCAGTTCCGAACAACCAACCAGTGTGGTGAAACAAAGTAACCACAGGGAGCTCATATGTGGTGCAGTGGTGGTGGAAACAGGTAGTATTTTCAGATGAGAGTGATGAATTAGCAAAGAATAGTGAGTGTAGAATGCTTACAATGCATCACGATCAGAATATTGGATCACTGATAGTGATGTGTTTTGTAGTTTGGAGAACTACAGGCCTATTAGAGTACATGTTAATTAGCAATGAAGATAATGACTGAAATGAGAGAAAAGTTGGAAGTAGGAAGGGAACAGAAGATTCAAGACAAGAACAACAATGTTGAAAATCAGATAACTTCAAATGGCACTTGATGGACTAATTCCATTCATTCATTTATCAAACTCTCGTTGCCTTATCAATGAGGACAACCTTCAAGGATGCAGAATGAGTCAAGGTACACATTAACATAAGACAAAGATATAAAAACCTAACCTGTATGCTGTATTAACAACAAACTATCACTGCATGTCTTAATACTATTCACAGATATTATGTTATTAAATTAGTAGGAAAGCTGGTGCTTTGATAAAACTTGCTGTCTCGTCAGTTGTGTTATATACAGTAGTTGCTGTTTGTCTGCCATGGGTGGCTTAATATTTACTTGATTACTACGGTATGTTTCAAAGAAAATGTTTTTACTTCTATAAATATAGAGTCCTATTCACTGCACATCATTACTTGTCATACAGCTTTGTAACGAACACCGTCACTTGTCACGTGGCTAACAGAACTTTTCAGTCCCTGAATTGAGATATTCAGGTAATTTTTAGAGAATGGCTAATAGGGTATCTTTTTGATTCTTTTTTGAGCTGTTAGAAATTTCTATTTTCTTGCTTTATGAAAGGTGGAAATTTGTTGAATATCTTACCATTAGGGTAATAACTCCATTCTGAACCTTGGACAAGGAAGCAAAAAACACGTGAAAATTATTCCTGTGTCTTGTATTGTGACTGCGTGTAACACGGTTCAGCTGAAATTGTTTTTTTATTACTAGCACCAAAAACCATTAAAAATTAAATTTAAGAGGATGTGAGTGTAAGAATTCCAAGATCCTTAAAATGGCTTTTGCAAGATGTACGACTATCTACTTTACACAATACTCTTACTGTTAACTTCTTCAGAACAAATGCATTATTTAATTTAGGTGTGCTGTCCCAGAAGATCATTCCATAAGACAACAGAGAGCAAAAATATGCAAAATAAAGCAATGCCCCTGCAATTGGGTAACACAGTGGGAGATGCTTCTAAGTACATAGCATGATAGGCTGAGCTTCTTGATTATTTTATTTGTGTGTTGCTTCCATTTCAAAATGTTAGCCTAATGTCTGCTTCTGGTGCTATTGTCCATTATTGCTGATTTAGCTGCAAACAACTTGTAGATGTTTTCAGCTATCATCTGAAAATTATCTACTAAGGCTGAGTCTGAACCCTGATTGGTATGTACAGTTTTTGAACCAGCATTTAAAGTTGTTGGAATAGCATTTATTTTGGTTAGAAACAAGGTTGGTGGGGGGGGGGGGGGGGGGGCACAGTAGCAATCCTTGTGGCACTCCACATGTTATTTTTCTCAAAACTGAGGTTACTTCCATGCCTGAGTTCATCCTCATATAAGATGCTTTAATCCCAGGAGTTATCCACTCTTTATTCTTTCTTCTGTTCTCAAGTTTGCCATTTTATAAGTGGAAAATGAGCTTCAAAGTGCTACAGGAATACATTTACAAGAGAGTTAAATTTTACATTAACTCTGTCTGATTTATAAATTCTTCACTAGTGTTCTTCCCATAAATGCTTTTTAAATACTGTGACTGAGTCATTGTTTAGGATTCTGCAACATAATACTTTCCTTCTATGATCTGTACCTAAATGGTCAGTAAATTTCCCACTCACACATTGCTGTGGCTCAGTCTTTTTAAATGGGAAAGAAAAATCCCACATTTCTGATATGTACAGGATTTGTATATAGATTGTAATCTCCTTCTCCCCTCTCCTCTGTCTCTGTTCAGCTTTTTCTGCATCTCTCTTTTTCCATCTCTTCCTCCTTCCCCTCTCACTGTCCATCACATCCTACCCCTCTCTCTGTCCATCTTCCCCTTCCCCTCTCTCTCCATCTTTTCCTGCCATCACTCTCCCCCCTCTCTCTGTTCATCAACTCCTCAGCCCTCTCTCTGCCCACCTACTGCTCCCCCTCTCTCTATTGATCTCCTCCTCTCACCTGTCTCAGTCCATTTTCTCCTCCCCCTCTCTATGTTTATCTTTTCTTCCCTCTCTCTCTCCATCTCTCTCTATTTATCTCCTCTCCACTTTCTATGCCCGTTTCCTCTGACCCCTTTGTCCATTTCCTCTTCCCCCCTCCCCTTAACCCCCCACCCCTCTCTCTCTCTGACCTTGAGCATTGTTTACTGTTATTGTAAATTCAGATGCTGTAGCAGTATTCTAATCATAAGCTGATGAGATATTATATAGCCTATGCCTGTCTTATTGTTTGTTAGAGTATTGTGTAAAAATTTTAAGTAAATCAGGCAAGACCTTTTTGAGATTTTTGGTATTCAAACGTTGTAAGGAATTTTACTGTAGAAAATAACCTAAAGCCGTACATCAGTAACTGTAGATGTACTTAATCAGTATCATCTGACAGAAAATCAGTATTAAAGTCTCCAAAAATGATGTATTCCAAAGAAGTCTACATAATCTTATTAAAACTGTTTCTAGCTGTGTATGATGCTTAAGATACTTCCTGTCAGTCATGTGTAAACTGTCAGTGCTACAAGCATATATGTTTTCCATTATACTATTGTGACATTACATTCAAAAAATTGTGCAGCACAAAATTCATTAACATAAAGGACCTTGGACTTGACACCAACTTTTTGCATACATAACCACTCTCCTTTCTTCTTATTGGTTCCATCAATATGAATCTGTTTAGTTTCAGTGTGTTTCATGTGACATTCTGTTATGCACAACAAATCTGCTTGTATTATAACATGATTTTCATTTCCAAGCTCCTTCCACAAAGAACATAAAGCACAGCTGACATCAGTATGCCCTACACTTGGCTTAAAAATACAAGATACCTGGTAGTCACCTCCCAAAGAGTTCTGAACCATTTCTGACATTCCTCTTGTGTGACTACCACCAAGCAATAAGACCTTCTTGGTCACCACAAACTTTCCTTCCTAGGCTTAACTTGCATCTTATGCCTTATGCTGTCAGACGGATTTGGAATTTCTTGGGTTATCAGAATGTTTTTGTCTTAGTCTCCAAAGCAATTAAGCTATTGGATATGATACAGCTATTGGATATAGCTGATATAGACCTAATATTGCTATTACACATGGCAGCATGCAGAATTGTTAACTTTCATTGTGCCACTGTCAAATCAGCTCAAAGTTTCAAGATAAGCTGCTCTTTTATTAGTATTGTATAGCAGTAGTGACAGTCATGTCATATCTGGAAATGACTAACATTATTCCTCATGCAGGTTGCATTTCAGCATCACACATAAAAATAATGATGGCATTCCCCACACTGATAACCTCTCTTGATGATTCTGTGCCAATCTGCACACTTGTCTATTGTGACAGCCAAGGTATTTGGTTAAAAAGCTTTGTTCAAAGAAAGGTAACACATACCGGAATAATAAAACCAATTTTTCAGATTTTTTAAAATAATAATAATTATTTAGTAACAATTGCATTGTTTAATTTAATGTAGCTTATCTTTTAAGTTTAAATACCAACTTTTATCATCATCATCATAATTTATTGCACACAGACAGTTCATTTAAGCCTGTGACTGAAGACAAAAATATACATAAACATAAACATAAAACAATGAAATGATCAACACATCTAGTACCTGAATCATAAATAAATAGAATGTAACATCACAAAAACTGAATACATATGTAAATACATAAAACTGTTTGTTAGGAACAGTACCCTCTGCTTGGAGAGCATATCCTGCTCACTCTATTCTTCTTCTTGCAGTCACTCTCCAAATATCAGCTTTCTTAAACTGCCAATACAGATCTTCATTTTACCTTCTTTCCTGTCTTCCATGTCTTCCAGTTTCTGTACTGCATACCAGCCTATTAATTTTCCATGAAATCTTCTTCTCAAATGCAGGCATGTACTCATCCATTGTCTGTGACATGCCAAGGTCTCATGACCATACAATATAACTGGGCACACTAGTGATATACACAGCTGTATCTTGCTTTCCTGGGACCCAGTGTGTAACATATATAGGTAGTTTAAACTATAGTCCACCCACTTCACATTTGTTATTCTTTGTCAAATTTCCTTCTCTGTTTCACTTTTATTTGACAGTATTGACCCCTGGTAGTTAAATGTTTCAACTCATTCAAAATTGTGACCATCTATGCTGATGGCATCCATATAATTTTGTCAACAAAATACTACCAAATACTCTGTTTTTTCATTACTGACCAGTAACCATAGTTTACTTACTTCTATCATAAATCAAGATGTATCTGTCGTTACTTCACTCAAAGTTTCACCCACTATCACCAAATCATCTGCAAATGCAAGGATCATCTACTTCCAGTGATCTCCATCACTCCACTACTATCAACTGCACATCTCACATTTTCTTCAGTGGAGCAAGCAGATACCTTTGGAAGATACTTTTACAGAATACTAAATCATGAAAACCAAGTAGAAACCAAAGAACAGTAGGGAGGCTAGCAGGGAGGAAGGGGGGGAGGGGGGAAGGAAGGAGGCAGTGGTAGTAGAACTTCGGATACAGCTTTTGGCAGAAATATGATTAGTTGAGGAGATCCCCACAAAATGGAAAAGGCCAATTTTATATGCAATTTTAAAAAAGGATGATGTCATGAACATGTATAATTACAGAGAAATCTCACTGCCGGAGACAGGGTATAAATTTTACACCACTCTGATACTAAGCTAACCAAAACCATTGCTCAGAGGAATTGTAGGCAAATACCAGTGAGGATTTATCCTGGAATACTTAACCACTGACCATATCTTCACACTGAAACAAATGAAGTAGAAGTTTTATAAATATGACAAAGACCTACACTTTATATTCATTGACTCCTGGCAGGCATACAACAGCATTAATTGGCCAACACTATGAAAGATAATGCAAGCGTTCAGCTGAAGACATTAGGCTGTTTGCACCCTATTACAATGATTCCAGTGCCAGGTTGCAAATCAGTTGTCAGCACCCTTCATAGTTAAGAATGGGTCAAAGCAATGTGATCTTCTGTCACCATTTCTGCTAAGTATAGTGCTGGAGATAAGTACTTTACATCATGAAATTTACTTACAAAAGAAAAAGGAAATTATTCACAAAAGTGAAGCATACTAAAAATAACTAAAATTTCTACCTCTGTTGTCTACTAAGATAGCTAACATCAGTGTTTGACTCATAGTTCTTTGAATAGCATTTCAGCCTTAGTTTCTATCATTTTGTGGATGTGTAGAATCAATACATACAGGTATTTTGTCTGATTATCAGTACTTTATTGTATCAATACTCACCCCAATTCCAGTTTATTTTGTTATGTGCCCTATTCTAACACAACTTTTATTTTCAGTTTTGTGAAACAAAATGACCAGAAGGCTGCAAGTGTATACCTAATAAAAGCTACCTCTGGATGCATTTCATTCTGGATAAGTATGCTGAAAGGTACAGAAACTTATTCTTTTCAGTGTAATAAGCTATTTGATGAAAGTAGTGGGTGGATTAATGAAGGTTTTTGCATTAGATGCAGAAATGCAGAACAGAGAATACACAGTTACAGAATACTTTCTACTTAGAGAACAAAGTTGCTGGTAGCTTTCACACAGTTTTTTGAACAATACCCTTTATAAACCAAAGATGTAAAGAAAACATCCAAGTCAACATTTTTTCACAAATCATTTTTTTTTCTAAATATATGAAATATTGTGAGAGTCTTTTTGTTGTGCTTATCTGCGACTCAGCATCTCCGCTATATGGTGAGTAGCAACAGGCATTACATGCATTGAGTAAAAATAAGAGTGCATTAAGAATGGCTAGCTTCTAGCTGAAATCTAGATCTCCACAATAAAATTTAAAAAGGATGTCTAAACACTGCAATCTATAATATACAGTTCAAGTTTCATTGGGAGAGTAAGTTTTCCTAGTGCCAAAAATAGAAATAAAGTATAGTTGCACAGAAACATTTATCAAAGTTGGTACTGAATTTGTTGTACTGTTTCTCAATACATTCAGTATCAGTCTTTGTACATCCCTGATGTAGAAGATTAGCATATCAAATTATAACCAGTATGTCACAGTTGTTTACACCTTTTAATAATGTAGAAGTGTTGATTACATTATTATTTCTACTGGTTCATGGTATTTGACCCATACATAGAGCTGAAGATGAGTTTCAGTTGCTACAATGAGAGAGATTAGAAAGTCATCACAGACTTAACACCTGGTAGAAGAAATAATCACAGCCACAATTTTCAGCCACAAGGACAGGAATGTTACAAACAATAGGGAAATGTTAACTGTCAAACTCAATAGCAACCCCCCCACTAGTGTATGACACCTGTATTCTGGATAACCTTCATAAAAAGTGAATTCAATAAAATTAGACTTTTTAATGAAGGCTGTACAGTGTTCATTATCTACTAAATGACTAATTTTTATGTTTTCTAGTGCTGCTCATCACGTTGGTGATGTTAATGATTGCTCTGATGAGAAATCATGAAGTGCTCATAATTAGTGCCCACAAACTCACAGCAACTACCGTGGGTTTCATTTTTATATGTATTAATCTGCTCAGCACCGTCATACAGAATCTAACACAGGACATAGCAGAATATCTCCAGTATTTCAAATATTTTGAAGCTAATTCTAAACTTCAGGTAAGAATTTTAAAATGAATATAGAGGTTCTCAAAATTATCTTCATTTATATTTTCACTTACTGTCAACAACGATACACTTAAAGAGAAACCCACAAAGGGAGCATCAGTTTATAAATATAGATAGATAAAAATGATAGGCAGTTTTCTGCTGCATGTGTTTTCCTTCAAACTAATTATGCATCAGTACATATGATAAGTATTTGTCCCTTTTGTCTGTGTTGGTACAAACTTCATTTCCTAAGACACTGAACATATTGTGTAGTTCAATTTGACATACTTTTATTTTCATAAATAAATGTTTATTGCTTAGATTTCCTGATTTCCTTCCTGGTGAGTTGAGTTCATTCTGCCTTGAAGTCTATGCTTTTCTCTAGGCTATGATAACTTGAAATTTAAGTAGTATGAACAATTATATTCATCTATGGGTCACTTTTACAATGACGGACATTGTTTGGTATGACAATTTAAGAACAAAAAACATCTCATATACACAGACATATACATAGTTACATGTCTAGTAACAATGAGTTAGGTAGTTGACCCTGACCTTATAGTAAAGACCATTGTGGCATTTGACTCAAAGTAATTTAGGGACATTGTGTTAAGCCAAAACAGGATGAACAGATGTGGATTAGAGCCTCCGTGCTTCCAAATACAAGGCCTGTCTGTTAAAATCTGTGTAATTCATTTGTCTTATTTTAAGTGAAAAATACCGTTTCGTTTATACACTACCACTCATTAATTTCAATACACCCTGGTATTTCATATTTACGACACAAACCAAACATTATTTCTCACAAAATATAATTATATTAATTTCCAAATACATAATACAATCACAATCAATATATTTTACTTTCATCAGGGTATCCTCCTTTGGATTTAATGACTGCCTCAAAAACTCAAGGCATGCGGTCAGCTAGCCTTTGTAGGTATTGTGAATCTATATTATTCCACACATCCTTAACAATATTCCAGTGATGTTCCTTGCTAGATATATTAACTTCCCTGATACATCTGTCCACTTCATCCTAGACCATTACAATGAGATTACAATTGGGGCTTTGGGACGTCCATATACATCATTCAGTACTTTCTGTTTTTCCTTTGATGCAGTGTAGTTCATACAGTATGCTGACAGATGTTTTGGGTCATTATCCTGTTGTAAAGTGAACCCTTTCCCTATTAAGCGCAATCTGCTTTGTATTGCACGATACTGAAGTACGCAGTGGTACTGCTTCTGATCCATACATCCTTCTATTTTCACAATGTTGCCAATTCTATCTCCAGCAAAACATCCCCAAACCATAATAGAACCACCACCATGTTTAACTGTAGGTAGAACACGCTGCTAGGCTACACTTTCCCCTACAAATCGGCGAACAAATATTCTCCATCTGGTTCCAAAAAATCTCAAATTTCGACTCGTCAGTGAATAACACCTTCTTCCACTCTTCCAATGTCCAATTACAATGTTTTCTAGCCCATTCAAGCCCCTTCTGTTTATTTATGGGTCTTAGAAGCAGTTTTCTTGCTGTGACACATCCTTTCAAGCCAGCTTCAGTCAGCCTCCTTTATATTGTTGCAACAGATATTGTTGTCATGTTCATTTCTACCAATTATGTACAAATTTGTAGTGCGGTGTTGAATCTATTTCTCTTACTGGTAATTCTGATATATTTATCATCACTTTTAGTTGTTTTGTGAGGTTGTCCTGGTCATGGTATGTCCTTTTTGCTATCTGTTGTCTTCTGGCAGTGAAGGGTGTATTGCATTCCCTCTATAGACACACTACACTGTTTCACAATTTGGCAAATAGATAATTGGCTAAGTGCTAAAATAACAGCAGGTTTTTCTACAGATATCTCCACTCATGGAGACATACTAACGATGAGCACACTTCAATGTCATGAAGGAACTGACGTGCAGGAAACACATGTTATGTATCGTAGCAATGTTTGCCATTCGCTGTGGACATCACATCACTTCAGGGAACAACACAGGTGCACCAAATATGGCATCCATCAGCAAATAGGTAAACAAACATATCAGATATGTACATAATGTTTATGTACACAACATTGTTTGCTGGGTACTATTCTATCTCGATGACCACAAACAATAATCATAACATGAGTACAATAGTATTAGACCTTATCTACAGAGAACAAGATGTCATTTACTGGGTGTATTGAAATTAATGAGCTGTAGTGTACATTCAAGAAAGGAAGGTTTTAATGTAATATGCTAGTGACAGTGTTCATTAATTTCTCCATACACTACACACATGATCAGGCAATATCAGGTTCATGAAAATGATGTTGGGGGATGTTTTAGTTGCATATTGCGCACTGCAGCTTCCCACTTATTTATTGTTCAGCTAATTCGATCTATACAAGTTGTAGACTCTTTAAGTTATTAAATACATTTTTAAGAGGAGTTTACATGCGTCTCTGACTGCTGCTCTCTTCTGTCAGCTTCCCAATTAATCCCTGAAAAACTGTGTCAGTATATCTCCATAATGAGTGAGATGTTGAACTCAGAAAGAGGGTACTGTCGTTGGGACATATAATCTATAATCTAACCTAATGTAATTTCCAAGAAAGAGGATAAGTAGTTTGTACTATCCATTGCAGAGTTTATGTGTAAAGTTTTTCAGAAAAGGTGAGGGGTAGTGGGAGGAGGGGGGGGGGGGGGGGGGGGTGTTGGAGAGGAAGAAGAATAAAAAAGTCTAATAGGGCAAAGGTGTCTTGCGAAATTAGACAAGTGTGATATTATTATATATCGCTACCTTGATGAGAACCAGCACATCTCTAAAACCGCTAGTTTAGTGAAATCCCCACTTACAGATAGCAACCAAAGTTTCAGTCAACATTACTTTTCTCCATGAAATCACATCAGCACTGTCTTTTTCTTTCTAAGTAGCACATACTCAGAGGTAACTTTTACATAGTTTTTCTTTCATTTTGATTGATAAATTAACCCTAATGGCTTCAATTCTGACACTTTTCTACAAAGAAAACTTCAATTTTAGTTAAAGGGCTTTGACTTGTGACACATAAAAATATAAATTTCAGCTCTTATATCTGTAAATGGTATAAAATAAATAATTTAATAAAGAAATAATTATAATAAAATATTTATTTGTAAAAAATACAACATAACACAGCACAAATTATTTGAATCAAATAAAGAAATTAATCAACTCAGTTTTTTGGTTTCTTTTACATTTTACGTAAAATAGTTATCACAGAAAAATTAACCTACAAGTTATTAAAAAAAGCAAAATGAAATTTTAGAACTATATTTTTATGTATTAACTGCAACAGTTCAGCCTTTTTAGCATCTGATACACATTTCTTAGCATTATAGGCTTTTGCCAGACACATCTTCTGCCTGTCAGTTTCTGATGTTTGTTATCGAGTTGTTTTATGATTATTGATTAATAATACTACTTTAAAATCTTGTTTACTATAACAGTTCTTATACATCAACTCATTTGGTTTATCTTGGTCAATCCTAAAAATCTTAACTTCAGAAATATTGAATATTTCTTTGTCAGTATTCCTTTTATTGATCTCCATGCCTTAATTTTGAAAGTCATTAAAATCATCATAACAAAGCTCTTGCACAGTACATGGCATGCCAGATTTTTTTGCTGACCTTATTATGCTTACATAATGATGAGGAACATAGATAGGACCAGATTTTCAAGCTTTCCTGATCTGTTTCTCAATATTAGAACGTACACTGTCTTCCCCATTTTGGGTATGCCCAGAGATTAAATATTTGTGCATTATGGCGTTAATCCACTTGAAAGTCAGTATAGCTTTACAGTACATAGTAATAATGTTTTTATTTTTATTTTGACTGGCACACTTATCTGAATAAAAAATGACTCATTACCCCTTTCTTGATGCAGTTGTTTTAAATAATGTCATACACAGGAAGTAATTTCAGCAGAACCTTGATTTGCTTGTCCTTGGTGCCAAACACAGCAATTAACATAATTTGTGTTAAGCTGAAAAATTGTGAAATTGAAAACGTTCAGTTTGGATGTGTAGTAAAATGTTGAGGCATCACCCACAAGACATGGTAATACAATTTGTAAGTCATACACTGCTACTATATTACTACATTTATTATCTTTCTCTTTCTCAATTTGTGACAGATCTTTCTCTTTCAAATGGTTCTCATATTACACTGCAGATTTTTCTTTTTCTTCATTAGATGCATTTTCAAACTTGGTGCAGAGCTCACACTGATCCTTCTTTGGGGTAAAAAAAGCCAGATTAAATTCTTTGGTAAAAACTGTGTAATACATGAGGTACTTACCGTACTCCAACTTTTCTTCTTTGCACAGATTTTTAATCTCCATAAAGGTCACTTATTGTTTTACAACCTTCAATGTATTCTATAGAAGTTCTGGCATGGCAGTAGTGACTAGGAATCTTTGGAATTGAGCTGATATGTTTTCTAAGGTTTTATTTTATTTCTGTTGACATAGTCAGTTGTTTACCATGTTTTCCCTGTAAATCAGTGGAAATAACTCCTCCTTGAACAGATATTCTCTATTCCTCAACAGTTCTAACCATTTGTCCGCTTATACCTAAAGTAGCAGTAAAAAACTGTTTACAAGCTCTTGCTTTTTCACTATTGTGATCAAAATAAAAAGCAGTGTTAAGACAATGACGACTATCTTCCTTCTGATAGTGGTTCCTTGGCTGCGTGGTTGTCATGTTAATAGTGATGTAATCACGTTGCCTCTGTAAGTCTCCCATTTTCCAGTAATCCTGAAAAATATTTTGTCTCTCTTCACCAGAAAATTTTCTTGAACATCTAAGGTGACACTTTTCCCCACATGGAGGCATCATTTTCTGAGTTTCTCTCATTACTGGAGTCCTTTCAATTGTTCCATCATCATTTTGTATTTTCTTTGTAGACTTATAATTTTACCACAGTTCCTTAGGATTTTGCTTTTTTTTTTTTTTTTTTTGCAAAATTCCTCTTTGTCTTTCGAGTTTTATTCTCAGTTTTACAATCCCCCCCCCCCGGCCCCTTGTTTAGACTTTGTAATTCTTTGAGCAGATGCTGAATTTGAAGTGGATGATGAGTCACTAGAATAGGCAACAAAGTGAGGGTCAGCATTTGTGTCATCGGAATCAAAATCTTCAAAAAGTCTATCTGCAACACTCTTCAAAAACATGGAGGTACTGTTTTCACCTGGATCACTACAATCGTTTTTAGCAGATGTGTATCTGCTGAGGTCATTATCATTCTGACCACCACAATCATTCAAAATGCTACTGTCTTGTAAAACCTCAGTGTCACCACAGTGTATTGGAACAGCTGCAATAAACAAAATAAGTAATTACCTTTCATGTGAATTGCATAAAACGTACTTAACATAATAAATGATTTGTCATTGCACAAAACTGACCTTGAGAGCCAATCATAATATGCTGTACAATTTCTTCAGAATTGTTTGGACGTTGAAGCTCCCAAATTGTAGCATTTTGATCATTTCATTTGACAGCTAACATGACAATTAGTGGACTTCATGAACTAGCTGACATTGTTGCAACTGAAACAGATTCATCACTATATGTACTTCTTTGTTCAAGAGTGGCACAAGACAAAATATTAGAGTGTGACATTACAGTTTCAAAAAAAGGTTATGAATAATTTTTTAGAAGAGTGGCACATCTCAAAATAAAACAGGAAAGGAAATAGTATGTAAACTCATTCTATAAACAAAACTGTCACAATAATTTCCATGTTAGGCCCTCTGTTGTTCTTGGTGTACATTAACAATTTGCCAAATCATCTGACAGTTGCAGAAACGGTGATGTTCGCTGATGACACTAGCATTTTTATAAAAGGATATACTGAGGATGATCTACAGCAGAGTGTCTCTAGGACAATAAATGAGACAAGAAAATAGCTTAGTGATAATGCTTTGATCATAAATAAGGATAAAATGGTTTTGATGAATTCCAGTAATATTAAAAGGAAAGCTAGAAGAAGAGTAAAAGCTGAGTTAGGGAACTATGTTATTGCACAAGCTCCATACACAAAATTCCTCGGTATATGGGTGGATGAGCACTTGAGATGGGAAAAACATCTAAAAGTATTGAGTAAAAAATTAAGTAAATCCTGATATGTGCTAAGAATGCTTCAGGAATGCTGCAACACTGAATCATTGCAGGGTGCCTATTATGCTTACATGAACAGTTTGCTTAGATATGGTGTGATCTTCTGGGGAAATACAGGTACGGCAAAACAAGCTTTCAAACTTCAAAAAAAAGGGCTGTTAGGATAATGAAAGGAGTTCCCTGCAGAGTGTCATGCAGGGAAATATTTAAAGAATTTAAAATAATGACTCTCCCAGCTTATACATCTGTGAATGTGTATGCTTTCTTTAAACTCACCAGGAATTTTCAACATTAAATAACCAGGTTCATAACCATGAAACAAGGAACAGGGATGATTTTCATAGAGACACCCACAAAGGAGCACTCTACCAAAAAATGGTAAACTACCAGCCCAAAATACTTTTTAGTGCATTGCCTTTTTACAATAAAGAAAATTAAAGAATTTCATAAATTCAAGGTAGACCTTAAACAATTTTTAGTAACACCTAGTTTCTATGGCATTGAAGAATATCTGAATATGGAAAATTAATATTATTTATATTTATCTATTTATTCTCCAAGGTTTTGAAACAAATTAAAGATAAGAAAATATATTGTAATTGACTACATCCATACAATGTATATTGTTAACGGATGAATAAAGAGATTGATTGATTGATCTCAAAATAAAACATTATTTATCATATAAATGTACTGTGCCTACTTACTTTCACATGGAGAACACAGGCACTATTCAAAATGTGACTCTTTTCTTCCAACATCCGCATGAGCACTGGCCGAATGCTTCTGCACAACTGACAATGCGACACTCTTTTTGCAATTGTTGGTATAGGTTCTGTTAATGCATCACTGTCATAACTGCTCTCTAGTGGACGAATAATGCCAGTTACGTTTGTGACACTCTTCCACATAAAAGTATTCCACTTTCTTGTTTTGTTGATGACATGAGCGAAAAATCAGCATTATTCGAGTTGTGCCAATTTTCTTCTAAGGTAGCGATATGTACTTGGGTTACATTTTTTACAAAACTCCTACTTTGTGTTATCAAAGTGATACCTCATTGTACAGAATATATTGCTTAATATGTACTTTCTACCTGACTTTTTAATTAAGATGGTTTTAGTTAATTCTTTAATCTCCTCAGCTAGTTTATTGTACAGTTTCACCCCATGGTAGAAAACTTATTTTCAGTTTATGTTTATTCTTTCAGTCCAGATCTTGTTCCTTGTTTTGGAAAGGGTCGTATGTGCAATAATTATCTTTTTTGATGTGCATAACAGAGATAAATGTGCTCATATGGTGTAGTTAACATCCCTTTTGTTTTGAACAGATACTTAGAAGGAGGCTGATTACTACTTTTGATCATTGTTCTTACGACCCTCTCGTGTAGTTTAAAAAATGTTTTGACGTTTTCTAAGAATTTTATTTGATTAATTAATTAATTTATTTGTTCAGCTTATGGTTTAATTAATTATAGCATACAAGTATATATATTAAGCTGATACTGGATAAGACAATATGAAACAGTAAAATTATATATAAGTCCAGAATGAAATAACAACATACACTACTGGCCAATAAAATTGCTACACCTACAAGAAATGCAGATGATAAACGGGTATTCATTGGACAAATATATTATACTAGAACTGACTTGTGATTACATTTTCACGGTGCAGAGATCCTGAGAAATCAGTACCCAGAACAACCACCTCTGGCCGTACTAACGGCCCAGATACGCCTGGACATTGAGTCAAACACAGCTTGGATGGCGTGTACAGGTACAGCTGGCCATGCAGTTTCAACACGATACCACAGTTCATCAAGAGTACTGACTGGCAAATTGTGATGATCCAGTTGCTCGGCCACCGTTGACCAGACGTTTTCAATTGGTGAGAGATCTGGAGAATGTGCTGGCCAGGTCAGCAGTCGAACATTTTCTGTATCCAGAAAGGCCCACACAGGACGTGCAACATGCGGTCGTGCATTATTCTGCTGATATTTAGGGTTTCGCAGGGATCGAATGAGGGGTAGAGCCACGGATGGTAACAACATCTGAAATATAAAGTCCACTGTTCAAAATTCCGTCAATGCGAACAAGAGGTGACCGAGATGTATAACCAACATCACCCCATACCATCATGCAGTGTGATATGCCAGAATGGCTTCCAATGTGCGTTCACCGCGATGTCACCAAACATGGATGCGACCATCATGATGCTGTAAACAGAACCTGGATTCATCCGAAAAAATGACATTTTGCCATTCATGCACCAAGGTTCATCGTTGAGCACACCATCGCAGGTCCTCCTGTCTGTGATGTAGCGTCAAGGGTAACTGCAGCCATGTCTCCTAGCTGATAGTCCATCCTGCTGCAAATGTCGTCGAACTGTTGATGCAGATGGTTCTTGAGCAACGCGAGCAGCAATGTCCCAATATGATAAACCGCAATCGCGATAGGCTACAAGTCGGAAACATGATGATAAACATTTCTTCTCCTTACACGAGGCATCACAACAACATTTCACCAGGCAACGCTGGTCAACTGCTGTTTGTGAATGAGAAATTGGTTGGAAACTTTCTTCATGTCAGCACGTTGTAGATGTCACTACTGGCACCAACCTTGTGTGAATGCCATGAAAAGCTAATCATTTGCATATCACAGCATCTTCTTCCTGTCGGTTAAATTTCATCTCTGTAGCACATCATCTTCGTGGTGTAGCAAATTTAATGGCCAGTAGTGTAGAAAGTATAGATTCCAACACACCAGATGGAGGAGCTGTAGAATCACAAACAGGCACAATGAAAACAAAAACCATCCAAACAGGCCTTGAAGGCCCAATGGTACCAATCAGATGTCATGTCATGTCATCCTCAGCCCTTAGGTGCTTAGGCATCAGCGAAGGTGGATACAGAGTGGCATGCGGTCAGCACACTGCTCTTCTAGACAGTGTCAGTTTTCATAGCTGGTGCTACTACTTCTCAATTAAGTAGCTCCTCAATTCGCTTCATAAGTGCTGTGCTGAGTGCACCCTGCTTGCCAACAGCTCTCAGCAGACCTGAATGGCAACCCACCCAAGTGCTAGCCAATCCCGACAGCATTCGACTTCATTAATTTGATGGGAACCGCTGTTACGACTTTGGAAAGGACATTGGCAGGCATGATGAGAAAAAGAGTGCTAAAATATTAAGATTTTGCACAAAGTCTTTCTTCCAGAATAGAAAAAAACACACCCACTCACACAAGAAGAACTCACACACATATGCTCACTTTCTCTGGATCTGGATTCCCACTCCAACTGCATCTGACATGAGCAGCAATCTGCAGGGATGGGTGGTGGGGATAAGGAGGGGGTATGAGGTGGACAGGGGCAGGAATATCAGGATACAGGTGGAGGAATATGCTGTACTGCCTGTGGGAGATAAAGGGAAAGGGGGGGGGGGGGGGAGAGGGAGGGGAGAGAGAGAGAGAGAGAGAATGGTAATAGACTGGTAGGTTCATTGGTGGGATAGAAAGCATGTGTAGCACTGAAATGGGAGTGGGGAAGGGGATAGATAGGTGGAGAACAGCGACTATTGAATGTAGAGGGCAGTGGATTTACAGGAATGAATGAAATGTAGGGAAAGTGGAGAACAGGGACTATTGAATGTAGATGCCAGTGGATTTACGGGAATGAATGATACTTTATAGGGAAAGTTCCCACCATTGCATTTTGGAAAATCTGGTGGTGTTAGATAGAAACCAGATGATGCAGGCTATGTGGCAGTCATTAAAGTAAGCCCATCGTATTGATCAGCATCTTCAGTGACTGTTTGGTCCAGCTATCTCTTGGTCACATTTTGGTGGTGACGGTTAAAGAGAACAGACAGCTTGTTAGTTTTGATGCCCACATAGAAAGCAGCACAGTGGTTAGGCCTTAGTTTGTAGATCGCATGGTTACTTTCACAGGTTTCTCTGCATTTGATGGGGCAGGAGATGTCTGGGATGGGACTGGAGCAGGTGGTAATGGGAGGATGTATGAGATAGCTCTTGCATTTATGTCAATAGCAGGAATATGAGCCAATAGGCAAGGGGTTGGAAGCAGGGTTGCAATAGGGATGGACTAGGAAAGTGTGTAGGTTTGATGGATTTCAGAATACAACTGTTGGAAGAGTTGGGGGAATATTCTTAATTTCAGGGCATGATGAGAAGTAGTTGACATCCTGGCAGAGAATGTGATTCAGTTGCTCCAGACCTGAGTCATGAGGGGAGTGCTCATTTGTGGGCAGATAGTGGTTGTGTGGGAGGTGGTATGTGACTACAGAGACAAGACATGGAAGATCTGTCTCCAGATAAGGTTGGGAGGATAATACTGATGTGAGAAGGCCACAGTGAGGCTCCTGGCATATTTGGAGAGGCACTGCTCCTTGTTACAGATGTGACAACAGTGAATGGCTAGATTGTATGGAAGGGCTATTTCATTGCCTCAGTTCAGTAATCACAAAGATAATGAAATAAAGAAGTTTTTTGACATTGCTGTCAGTGTCAACTGATGTGTATAAATGTACAATTAAGCAGGAGAACAGAATTGTAGATAGGCTATTCCCAAGTTGGCCAATGGCCTTGCCACAGTGGTAACACCGGTTCCCATAAGATCACCAAGGTTAAGTGCTGTTGGGCTGGGTTAGCACATGGATGGGTTACCATCCAGTGAGCTGAGTGCTGTTGGCAAGTGGGATGCAAACCCATTGTGATAATTCTCATGGCCAAAGTTATGTGAAGGATTTCTCACCATTGCCCTATCTAATTTGTGTACATACTTAAGAAACTGATCAAGTAAATATTCTGGCCAACAGAGTAGATCCCACTGTAGCTTTCCAGGTAACCTCCTTTTGGGTGCATATATCTGAGTCATTCCATCAACAAGTTTATCTAAGTGTACTAATTTCTTTTATTGGTTCCTGCAAAAATCTTTCATCAATCCATTCCTTCTTCTAAAAATAGGTCCATTTAAAAATCACTCTTGATTCTACATTGCTCAGATTCTGACCAGAACTTGTTCAAAAACTTTTCGTAATATCATTCAAGGTTTCCCACAGATGAAAAGGTTTGTTAGCCAAAGACAATCCCTCCCCTTCAAGAAACTGTTTATAAATTGATATTTAAATTATCTAACTCACCAAATACTAAGCTATCTTTACAATGTTGCAAGAAATCAACAGTGTGTAAATTATCACAAGAAAAGATTTTCTCTTGTAACCTAACCCATATAGCTTTACTATTAATACATAACTTTGATATTAAATTCTGTGGAATCTCATTTACCTTTTTTATTGATTACATTTATATTGTTTGTAACTGTTCCCTGTACCTCATTTATGTTTGACTCTAATTTAGTTATCACTCTCTCAGTTTCAGAACTTAACTTATTAACCCTCCCCTCTAATGTTTTTTGTACAGATTTTAATTCTTCAATGTTCTTACATTGCCTTTCTTTGCCAAACTCATTTTCTAAAACTATTGTTCTTTTATTGAATTACTCACTGTTCTTTACAATTTTTAGCTTTAAGAGATCACTACTGTATTTTCTAGTTGACTCTAAATGATCACTGTCAGCTTTCACTGTTGAACTGAACTCCCGAGCCCCCTTTGCACTTCACATTCTAGATTCCATCTGTTTATTATTGGATTTCATAGATAACTGGGTTTTTTGACATTTCTGTCAGTATGTATAAATGTGTAATGTTTTACGCACAAAAACAGAACTGTAGATATGCTGTTCCTGTGTTGATTGAAGCAATAATTAACAGTCAGCAAAAATGCTCATCTTGATTTTTTGTAGATTTTGTTGGCTTGGCTTGTCATCCAGTAAAATTTGGGGAACAAGTATTCCAGAGTCTCTAGGATAGAGTATATTCTTGGTCTCAAATCAGTCAGTAACATTCACATAATAAATCAAACTAATATTCTTGATAAAGACATATTTGACCATAGTCAACTCACAAAACAAATTTCACATACTCTAATATGGAAGCAAGCTGCAGACTTGGCTTCCTTCCACTATCTCTTCTGACCACTTCCCAACGCTCTCTAGACACAGTTATAGAGCAGTATACAAAGATGCACACCTTGTTGGTGCAAAGAGTTTGAAACGTAACATTGCAGTAAGTCTGAGTTGCATTTATAATGAAAGTAATAATCAGAACACAAGCATATTTTATACAGAAAAAAAGCAATTATATGCTCATAAGCATAATTTTTAGTACTGAAGTTTTGTGATTTGGGTAATGTTAAATATGTAATTATCTCCTGGTTACTGACAAAAGAAAGACATCCAATTACAAAGAATAATTAACATTTTCATAAGTAACATAAAATTAAAGAAATAGGCTTCCAAAATATAATAGGAAAAATGTAAAAAGGTAAATGAAATTTCAAATAATAGTCACCAAACAACAAAATAACAAACTCCAGTTATGAAACATAAGATATGCAATACATAATAATTATGAAAGTTCCCATGTTGTTGTTGTTGTCTTCAGTCCTGAGACTGGTTTGATGCAGCTCTCCATGCTACTCTATCCTGTGCAAGCTGCTTCATCCCCCAGTACCTACTGCAACCTACATCCTTCTGAATCTGCTTAGTGTACTCATCTCTCGGTCTCCCTCTACGATTTTTACCCTCCACGCTGCCCTCCAATGCTAATTTTGTGATCCCTTGATGCCTCAAAACATGTCCTACCAACCGATCCCTTCTTCTAGTCAAGCTGTGCCACAAACTTCTCTTCTCCCCAATCCTATTCAATACCTCCTCATTAGTTATGTGATCTATCCACCTTATCTTCAGTATTCTTCTGTAGCACCACATTTCGAAAGCTTCTATTCTCTTCTTGTCCAAACTAGTTATCGTCCATGTTTCACTTCCATACATGGCTACACTCCAAACAAATACTTTCAGAAACGACTTCCTGATACATAAATCTATATTCGATGTTAACAAATTTCTCTTCTTCAGAAACGCTTTCCTTGCCATTGCCAGTCTACATTTTATATCCTCTCTACTTCGACCATCATCAGTTATTTTACTTCCTAAATAGCAAAACTCCTTTACTACTTTAAGTGTCTCATTTCCTAATCTAATTCCCTCAGCATCACCCGATTTAATTTGACTACATTCCATTATCCTCGTTTTGCTTTTGTTAATGTTCATCTTATATCCTCCTTTCAAGACACTGTCCATTCCGTTCAACTGCTCTTCCAAGTCCTTTGCCGTCTCTGACAGAATTACAATGTCATCGGCGAACCTCAAGGTTTTTACTTCGTCTCCATGAATTTTAATACCTACTCCAAATTTTTCTTTTGTTTCCTTTACTGCTTGCTCAATATACAGATTGAATAACATCGGGGAGAGGCTACAACCCCGTCTCACTCCTTTCCCAACCACTGCTTCCCTTTCATGCCCCTCGACTCTTATTACTGCCATCTGCTTTCTGTACAAATTATAAATAGCCTTTCGCTCCCTGTATTTTACCCCTGCCACCTTTAGAATTTGAAAAAGAGTACTCCAGTCAACATTGTCAAAAGCTTTCTCTAAGTCTACAAATGCTAGAAACGTAGGTTTGCCTTTTCTTAATCTTTCTTCTAAGATAAGTCGTAAGGTCAGTATTGCCTCACGTGTTCCAACATTTCGACGGAATCCAAACTGATCCTCCCCGAGGTCTGCATCTACCAGTTTTTCCATTCGTCTGTAAAGAATTCGCGTTAGTATTTTGCAGCCGTGGCTTATTAAACTGATAGTTCGGTAATTTTCACATCTGTCAGCACCTGCTTTCTTTGGGATTGGAATTATTATATTCTTCTTGAAGTCTGAGGGTATTTCGCCTGTCTCATACATCTTGCTCACCAGCTGGTAGAGTTTTGTCATGACTGGCTCTCCCAAGGCCGTCAGTAGTTCTAATGGAATGTTGTCTACTCCGGGGGCCTTGTTTCGACTCAGGTCTTTCAGTGCTCTGTCAAACTCTTCACGCAGTATCGTATCTCCCATTTCGTCTTCATCTACATCCTCTTCTATTTCCATAATATTGTCCTCAAGTACATCGCCCTTGTATAAACCTTCTATATACTCCTTCCACCTTTCTGCCTTCCCTTCTTTGCTTAGAACTGGGCTGCCATCTGAGCTCTTGATATTCATACACGTGGTTCTCTTCTCTCCAAAGGTCTCTTTAATTTTCCTGTAGGCAGTATCTATCTTACCCCTCGTGAGATAAGCTTCTACATCCTTACATTTCTCCTCTAGCCATCCCTGTTTAGCCATTTTGCACTTCCTGTCGATCTCATTTTTGAGACGTTTGTATTCCTTTTTGCCTGCTTCATTTACTGCATTTTTATATTTTCTCCTTTCATCAATTAAATTCAATATTTCTTCTGTTACCCAAGGATTTCTAGCAGCCCTCGTCTTTGTACCTACTTTATCCTCTGCTGCCTTCACTACTACATCCCTCAAAGCTACCCATTCTTCTTCTACTGTATTTCTTTCCCCTATTCCTGTCAATTGTTCCCTTATGCTCTCTCTGAAACTCTGTACAACCTCTGGTTCTTTCAGTTTATCCAGGTCCCATCTCCTTAATTTCCCACATTTTTGCAGTTTCTTCAGTTTTAATCTACAGGTCATAACCAATAGATTGTGGTCAGAGTCCACATCTGCCCCTGGAAATGTCTTACAACTTAAAACCTGGTTCCTAAATCTCTGTCTTACCATTATATAATCTATCTGATACCTTTTAGTATCTCCAGGGTTCTTCCACGTATACAACCTTCTTTCATGATTCTTAAACCAAGTGTTAGCTATGATTAAGTTGTGCTCTGTGCAAAATTCTATTAGCCGGCTTCCTCTTTCATTTCTTAGCCCCAATCCATATTCACCTACTATGTTTCCTTCTCTCCCTTTTCCTACACTCGAATTCCAGTCACCCATTACTATTAAATTTTCGTCTCCCTTCACTATCTGAATAATTTCTTTTATTTCATCGTACATTTCTTCAATTTCTTCATCATCTGCAGAGCTAGTTGGCATATAAACTTGTACTACTGTAGTAGGTGTGGGCTTCGTATCTATCTTGGCCACAATAATGCGTTCACTATGCTGTTTGTAGTAGCTTACCCGCATTCCTATTTTCCTATTCATTATTAAACCTACTCCTGCATTACCCCTATTTGATTTTGTGTTTATAACCCTGTAGTCACCTGACCAGAAGTCTTGTTCCTCCTGCCACCGAACTTCACTAATTCCCACTATATCTAACTTTAACCTATCCATTTCCCTTTTTAAATTTTCTAACCTACCTGCCCGATTAAGGGATCTGACATTCCACGCTCCGATCCGTAGAACGCCAGTTTTCTTTCTCCTGATAACGACATCCTCCTGAGTAGTCCCCGCTCGGAGATCCGAATGGGGGACTATTTTACCTCCGGAATATTTTACCCAAGAGGATGCCATCATCATTTAATCATACAGTAAAGCTGCATGTCCTCGGGAAAAATTACGGCTGTAGTTTCCCCTTGCTTTCAGCCGTTCGCAGTACCAGCACAGCAAGGCCGTTTTGGTTAATGTTGCAAGGCCAGATCAGTCAATCATCCAGACTGTTGCCCCTGCAACTACTGAAAAGGCTGCTGCCCCTCTTCAGGAACCACACGTTTGTCTGGCCTCTCAACAGATACCCCTCCGTTGTGGTTGCACCTACGGTACGGCCATCTGTATCGCTGAGGCACGCAAGCCTCCCCACCAACGGCAAGGTCCATGGTTCATGGGGGGAGGAAAGTTCCCATAATGAACATAAAATATGCATTTTTCAGAGAAACATCATATAAAAATGAGTGGTATCAAATGGTTCATTAAACGGAGATATATTGTCTTCTACCATTGCTCAAGCAACGTTATGGTACACATTCATTTCAGTGGCAGCTGTGGAGTGGAGGTGCTGTTGCCGTTTGTTATGTTTGATGTGGATGGAGGTGCTGATATAGCCATTCTTGAGGAGGGGATCAACATAAAGGAAGGTTGGTTTTTGGGTTGAGGAGGACCATATGAAGTGAATGGGGAAGTAGGTTTTCAGGTTCTGGAGGAACTGGAAAGGGTGTCATGACCCTTGTTCCAGGTCATGAAGATGTCATTCATGAATCTGAACCAGGTAAGGGGTTTGAGATTCTGTCTTGTCAGGAAGGATTCCTCTAGATGTCCAATTAACATGGTGCCAGGTAGATGCCTATTGCTGTTCCAAGTATTTGTTTCTAGGTGATGCCTCCAAAGGAGAAGTAGTTGTGAGTGAGGATACACTTTGTCATCGTGACCAGGAAGGAGATTGCAGGTTTGGAGTTACTCAATTGCTGGGAAAGTTAGTGCAGTAGCAGAAAGGCAATGGGCATTGTAAAAATTAGTGTAGAGGGAGGTCACATTGACACTGAGGATCAGAGTAACAAGTTTTAAAGGGACCGGAACTTTGAAGAGTCAATGGAAGAAATGGGTGGTGTTTTTTATATAGTAGGATAGGTTATGTGTAATAGGCTGAAGGTGTTAATCCACAAGACGAAAGATTCTCTCTGTGGGTGCCACAGGGGCATGTTCTGGGTGGTTGGGTTTATTCAATTTAGGAAGCATGTAGAAGGTAGCAGTGTGGGGAGTGATGGGGTCGAAGAGAGAGAAAGACTCACGGAGAGGTTCGGGACTGGACCTAATGATTTGAGAATAACTGGATATTCTGCTGGATTTCTGGCATGTGGTCACTGTGCTTTGTGCTTGGGTTTCTAGGTGGCTGTATGAGACAGTTGGTGAAGTCTCTCTGCCAGTTAACCCCTGCAGCCTTTGTCAGCATGGATGTTTATAAAGTCGGGATCAATATTTAGGTTGCGAGTTGCTTTTCTTTCTGCAGATGTAAGATTGGTTACCATAATCTACGTGCTTCCTAAAGTCCATAAACCCTTTCATCCAGGACCCGCCCCTCCCTCCCCCAGTTGCAACTGGTTACTGTGGCCCCACAGAGAGAATCTCTTCTCTCATGTTGTGCTCTACAAACTAAGCTGCTTCCACTGTGCTGCTTTCTATATGTCAAATTTGTCAACATCAGTCTTTCCTATTCATGTAGTGCTGCTTTAGTTGTGGCATGGCTAGTTCCTACAACACTGAGGGAACTCCATGCCTTTCTTTTAAGATCCTCTTCTGGGAGTTGTATGGTCAAACCTGCTCACAGTCAAGGAAGAATGGCCACTGATTTCTTCATTCTTTTGTTAGATAATAGTTTGCTCAAGAGGTTTGACCATTCTTTACCCAAATTGTTTCTCTAGATTTTAGTCAGGTGTATGGTGTATTCTGCATTATTTCAAGAATTTGTAAGTGTCTGGATCTTTTGATTTTTGTCAATTCAAGTGTTATTTGTTTTTGTTGTCAAAAATTTGATAGAACAATATCAGTGAGAACTAACAACAAGAATATTGGTATGGATTTAAGAATTCCCATCACAATCCTGACTATGTCATTTAGATAAATATATTTCATTGCCGTGGCTGCTTCTACTCCAAACAGGAGAACAGTACTCGTAGACAAGATGCACAACTGCTTGTGCTGT
This sequence comes from Schistocerca gregaria, assembly GCF_023897955.1. NCBI lineage: Eukaryota > Metazoa > Arthropoda > Insecta > Orthoptera > Acrididae > Schistocerca > Schistocerca gregaria. The sequence continues at coordinate 628,393,364 of NC_064921.1, read as the reverse complement.
AGTTCATAATGTGTTTGCTTTAGATCCCCAGCTTACACCAGCAAGTTTTCTTAATATATTATATCTTGATTTTAGCTTTTTTCCCCTCTTAGTTCTATGTGTTTTTTGAAAAGTCTGAGATCTGTCAAAAGTTACATCTAAATATTTGTGGCGGAAGATTTGTTGTGGAAGATTAAATTCAGTTCATTGTCATCATGTTGGTTAGGTGGAATGGGCTGACTTCTTATTTATTGTGGTTGAGGAAAAATCTCAGTGTTATGTAATACTGATCAAGCTTTACTAGACTGTTAGTAACATTTTCTTCAACCTCTTCAAATAATTTTGTTTGAGTTACTATCATTAAGTCACTGGCTTGTGAATAAGTTAAATAAAAATGGGACAAAAATGAAGTCCAGTGATATAAGATTTACCTGTAGTTTCTGTAACGATCTAAGAATATGCCTGTCACATACTCATCCTTTTCAATAGTTGATTACATCACCACCTGTACAATTTGCTTAGTGTTTGATAAAACATAATCTTTCATTTGTCCTTCCATTTGTAGTTTGTCAATTCAATTTTCTGTACATCAGTGAGGATACTTACTAATTTTTTTCTTAAATTTGCATTAAAATATCCCATCATCATTCTGTAGTGGGTTTAGGTGTCTGTTTTAGTTTCTATATCCTTTCACACAGATCATTTATGTCTTCATCAGCATGTGTTTACATTGGTGCATAGGTTAATGATTTTCATTGAATATCATTTGTTTATTCTTTTTTAAACAAGTCCTGCTATTCTTTTCTAGATTTATTCAGTATCTCCAATGCTGTTTTTAAATTATTGTTATTATTATTCATTCTTATTTTATTACAATCAAGCCTATGTTAAGACTATTGTAACAAAAAATAACTCTTCTGTTTTTGTAGCATAGTCAGTGTTATTTCTTTTTTATTTATTCATAATAGAAACATTTTGTTAGTACCAAAGTGTACTGGTTCATTGCATTATATGTAAACATTTATAGTTGTCTTTCTTTTCAGAATATTGAAGTGGTACCAACTAACAACAAATCACCATATACATGGGCGGAAGAAGGAAGTATATTCTTCCACAATGTGAAATTAAAATTCTGGCCTCCAGGGCATAAAGCACTAACTTTCAAAATAAAGAACAATCAGAAGATTGGTAAATTTTACTTAATTCAGAAATACTGCTCCATTGAATAACGACTAATCTGTTGCTTGAAAAATTTATTTTGTTCATACAAAACCACAGAGTGACTGTAAAGTCATTGCTGAATATAAAGAATATTTATTTCTGCTCAAAAAAATCTTAAACGGTGAAAATTATGGAATGATGTTTATGGCACAACAGTAAAAGTAGTGAATCTTGAAATGAGTACCCTTGATAGCGGATAGCATTTCTAGTTGATATTCAGTTAACCCATCCCTTATCCAGCATCACTGTAACTTCATTTGAACAATTCTTTTATCAAAATTATGTGGAGCAAGTCAGTTTACAGGATGTGTATACATGATTAGTGTTAACAATAATGAACACAGTATCATTTTATTCCTAATCATGCAATTTTAATTTAAAAACTTTTTTAGCTACCAGTTTTGGAACTTTATCAATGAAACAGAAGGAGTTATCCAGAAACAATGATTTTAAAATTATATTTAAAACTTACTTCAGTACCTGCCTGTGAGACATTTTAGGCTATTGTTAACAAAGAGATAGAGGGGCTGGCCAGTACTTACCTCAGCTCAGTACAGCTGATAGATACACAAAACAGAACAGAAAATTTACATTCCTAGCTTTCGGAACTTCGTTCCTTCATCAGAGAGTAGAGAGGGGGGAAAGGGAAGAAGGGAAAGTAGATTCAGTTCTCACAACCCAGGATATGAAGCAACAGGGAAAGTAAACAGGGAGGGTAGTAAGGATGGAGGCATGGTTGTCAGAGGGAAGCCAAAGATATTCTACTGTAAGTACTGTGCCAGCTTCAAGCCAAAAAGGATGCATACAGAAGTACAGAGGTATATAGTATAAAGATAAACACAACTATGTAGGAAGAAAAGATGTGTGAATGGCTAAAGAGGAGAGGGAAAAAGGAGAAAACTGAAGAGTAAATGGGAGTGAGGTTGGTTAACGTAGGTTCAGTCCAGGGGGATGGCGGGATGGAAGGATGTGTTGGAGTGCAAGTTCCCATCTCTGCAGTTCCAAGGACTGGTGTTGGGTGGCAGAAGCCAAATGGCATGTACGGTGTAGCAGGTTCCTAGGTCCCTAGAATTATGCTGGAGGACATGCTCTGCTACTGGATATTGGACATCCCCTAGGTGGACAGTTCGTCTGTGCCCATTCATGAACTCAGCCAGTTTAGTTGTTGTTATACCGATGTAAAAGGCTGTGCAGTGCAGGAATGTCAGCTGATAAAAGATGTGTTGTTTCACATGTGGCCCTGCCTTGAATTGTGTATGTTTTACCAGTAACGGGGCTGGAGTAGGTGGTTGTGGGGGGATGCATGGGGCAGGTTTTACAATGGGATCGGTTACAGGGGTAGGAACCACTGGGTAGAGAAGGTGGTCTGGGAATATCGTAGGGTTTGACAAGGATGTTACAGAGGTTAGAGGAGGGGGGGGGGGGGGCACAAAGGGCAACTCTGGGTGGTGTGGGGAGAATATTGTCAAGGGATGATCTCATTTCAAGGCTTGACTTGAGAAAGTCATATCCCTGGCGGAGTAATTTTTTTATGTATTCCAAGCCAGGATAATATTGGGTGACAAGGTGGATGCTTCTGTGTGGTCTGGGTGTAGGAACATTGTTGTTGGACGGCGAGGAATGTATTGCTCGGGAGATCTGTTTGTGGACAAGGTCTGCAGGATAGTTGTGGGAGTGGGAAGCACTGGTCAGGTTATTGGTGTAATTGTTGAGGGATTCGTCACTGGAGCAGATACGTTTGCCACGAATACCTAGGCTGTAGGGAAGGGAGTGTTTGATGTGGAATGGATGGCAGCTGTCAAAGTGAAGGTACTGTTTCCAGAATGAGATTTTCACTCTGCAGCGGAGTGTGCGCTGATATGAAACTTCCTGGCAGAGTAAAACTGTGTGCCCGACCGTTGTTTGTTTGTGGGTTTGATGTGGACAGAAGTGTGGATGTGAGCTTCCACAAGATGAAGGTCAACATCCAGGAAGGTGGCTTGGGTTTTGGAGAAGGACCAGGTGAAATTCAGATTCAAAAAGGAGTTGAGGTTATTGAGGAAATTAAGGAGTGTTTCTTTCGAAAGCTAGGAATGTAAATTTTCTATTCTGTTTTGTGTATCTATCAGCAGTACTGAGCTGACTTAAGTACTGGCCAGCCCCTCTATCTCTTTGTTAGTATTTGTTTCACATCTTTATATGAGATTTTCCATTAATCATTTTAGGCAATTGGGCAAATGATTGAAAATAGCTACTGGCAGCTTTAACAATGGGTAATATAGGTCAGTTTTTCCTTCTAGTGGTATACGGGTGCACATCAGTGTCCTTCTCAAATTGTAGTGAATTATTTATGACAAATTTCATTAGGGAAAAAATGTAATGTGAAAGACAAGCTAAAATGCATAATTCCTTGAAGTGGTATCTACGTGATGTCCATGGGTGAACACCATATATTATTGTCGTTGCTCAATTTTATGCAATCAATAATTTTTTTAAGTGAACCAAAGAAAATTATTCCATATGATTGAACACTCTGGGACTCCCTTTGTGATTTTACCACAGTAACCAAAAAACTAAAATTTTCTACCTTTCTGAAATTGTCTAAATTATCTAGCACAGCCTTTTGCATTCTGTCTGTCTAGTATGATTCAGACAAGCTGTGTGTAAAGTCATCAGTTCCATAAAACGTTTTTTATTCTGACAATAAGAGACTATCATGTTCTACACAATCAAAAGGCTTTCAGGGATCACAAAAAATACCAACTGGCAGTATATTGTTATTTAAGGCTTTTACCATTTGATAAGTGAATGTAGCTCAAGTTGTCATCCATAAAGACCACCCCATCAACAATGAAAAACAATCAAACAATTTAAAATCAAAGATAGTAGATTAGATTAGATTAGATTAACACTTGTTCCACAGATCATGAATACGACACTTCGTAATGATGTGGAACGTGTCAGGTTAATAAAAGATGTCTGTACAAGAAATTACATTACACAAAATATTGCATGACACTAATGATTAAGGTTGTTTTTTTTTTTTTTTTTTTTTTTTTTTTTTTTACATCTAAAAATTCAGCCAATGAGTAGAAGGAGTTGTCATCTAGAAATTCTTTTAATTTATTTTTAAATGTTAGTTGGCTATCTGTCAGGCTTTTGATGCTGTTTGGTAGGTGCCCAAAGACTTTTGTGGCAGCATAATTTACCCCTTTCTGTGCCAAAGTCAGATTTAACCCTGCATAGTGAAGATCATCCTTTCTCCTGGTGTTATAGGTATGCACACTGCTATTACTTTTGAATTGGGTTGGATTATTATCAACAAATTTCATAAGGGAATATATATACTGTGAGGTTACTGTGAGGATCCCTAGATCCTTAAATAGATGTCTGCAGGATGACCGTGGGTGGGCTCCAGCAATTATTCTGATTACACGTTTTTGTGCAATGAATACTTTTCTACTCAACGATGAATTACCCCAGAATATGATGCCATACGAAAGCAGTGAATGAAAGTAGGCATAGTAAGGTAATTTACTGAGATTCTTATCACCAAAATTTGCAATAACCCTAATAGCATACGTAGCTGAACTCAGACGTTTCAGCAGACCATCAATGTGTTGCTTCCAGTTTAACCTCTCATCAATGGACACACCTAAAAATTTTGAAAATTCTACCTTAGCTACAGACTTCTGTTCAAATTCTATATTTATTACTGGAGTTGTTCCATTTACTGTATGGAACTGTATATACTGTGTTTTATCAAAATTTAAAGAGAGTCCGTTTGCTGAGAACCACTTAATAATTTTGTGAAAAACATCATTTACAATTACATCACTTAGTTCTTGGTTTTTGGATGTTATTACTATACTTGTATCATCAGCAAAAAGAACTAACTTTGCATCTTCATCAATGTGGAATGGTAAGTCATTAATGTATATCAAGAACAGTAAAGGACCTAAGACCGAACCCTGTGGGACCCCGTGCTTGATAGCACCCCAGTTTGAGGAATCAGCTGTTGTTTTAACATTACACAAACCACTTATTTCAACTTTCTGCATTCTTCCAGTTAAGTATGAATTAAACCATTTGTGCGCTGCCCCACTCAAACCATAATGATTTAGCTTATCTAAAAGAATTCCATGATTTACACAATCAAAGGCCTTTGAGAGATCACAAAAAATACCAATGGGTGATGTCCGGTTATTCAGAGCATTTAATATTTGATCAGTGAAAGCATATATAGCATTTTCTGTTGAAAAGCCTTTCTGAAAACCAAACTGACATTTTGTTAGTACTTTATTTTTACAAATATGGGAGGCTACTCTTGAATACATTACTTTCTCAAAAATTTTTGATAGAGCTGTCAGAAGAGAGATTGGGCGGTAGTTGTTGACATCCGACGTATCCCCCTTTTTATGCAATGGTTTTACAATGGCATATTTCAGTCTATCAGGGAAAACACCCTGCTCCAAAGAGCTATTACATACGTGGCTGAGAATCCTACTTATCTGTGGGGAACAAGCTTTAAGTACTTTGCTGGAAATGCCATCAATTCCGTAAGAGCTTTTACTTTTCAGTGAGTTTATTATTTTACTGATTTCAGAGGGAGAGGTTGGTGGAATTACAGTTGTTTCAAACTGCACAGGTATGGCCTCTTCTATTAATAGCCTTGCCTCTTCTAGTGAAGATCTAGATCCTATTTTCTCCACAACATTTAAAAAAAGATTATTCAAAATATTTTCAATTTCTGATTGTTTGTTAGTGCACTTGTCATTCAGTTTTATTGCACTAAAGTCTTCCTGTGCTCTTGGTTGCCCTGTTTCCCTTTCAATAATATTCCAAATTGCTTTAATTTTATTATCAGAGTTACTGATCTCAGACATGATACACATGCTTCTGGACTTTTTAATAACTTTTCTTAGTACCACACAATAGTTTTTATAATATTGAACAATTTCGGGGTCAGTACTCCCTCTTGCTGTTAGATACAGTTCTCTTTTGCGGTTGCAAGATATTCTTATTCCTTTAGTTAGCCAAGGTTTATATGTTTTCTTGGAATTATGTTTAACTATTTTCTTGGGAAAACAATTTTCAAATACCCTTAAAAATGTATTGTGAAATAAGTTATATTTCAAGTTTGCATCGGGTTCCTTATACACTTCATCCCAGTCTAGCTGCTGTAGGCTTTCCCTAAATTTTGCAATATTTATATTGTTAATTGAACGCACTGCTTTGAAAGTCTGATTTATTGTACTGCATGGAGCTATGTCATGTACTGTAATAAGCTGTGCACTATGATCTGAAAGACCATTCTCAACAGGATAAGCATTTATGTCCTTAAACTTATCTTGGTCTATAAAAAAGTTATCTATCAATGTACTGCTGTTCTTTGTTATCCGAGTAGGAAAATCAATGACGGAGCTCAAATTGAAAGAACTGAGTAATGCTAAAAGGTCATTCTTCCTATTACACTCTTTCAGGGAATCAACATTGAAATCCTCACAAATGATAATTTGCTTCCCCCTGTCTGACAGATAGCACAACAAAGCATCCAAGTTTTCTAGAAGTAGCTGGAAATTCCCTGAGGGGGACCTATACACTGTTACAATTATGAAAGTGCCATCATTTAGTTTAAGTTCAGTGGCACATGCTTCCATATGTTGCTCTACACAAAATTTTTTAGTTTCTAAATTTTTTGCACTGTGGAAGCTTTTGACATATATGGCAACTCCTCCTCTCATCATATTATCTCTACTTACATGTGCAGCTAATTTGTACCCATTGATGCTAACCTTTTGCATATCAGTGACAATGTGATGCTCAGACAGGCATAGTATATCTATTACATTCTTGGTTTCTATATCTTCTAAACAAAGCAGAAGCTCATCAATTTTATTCTTCAATCCCCCAATATTTTGATGAAATATACTAACAGTATTTTTCACTTTACTTTTGTGAGTATCTTGAACTTTTTTAACATCTTTAGTACTTTTATTCTTCAATCCCCCAATATTTTGATGAAATATACTAACATTATTTTTCACTTTACTTTTGTAAGTATCTTGAACTTTTTTAACATCTTTAGTACTTGCCTGGCTGAGTTTCCCACTGGACACTGATCTTACACTAAAAAAGAGTTGCCACTATGAGATGTAGTTCCTCCCCCCTTTAAATTTCCTGCTATCAGCCCAGCCAGTTTACCCTTCCCTTTCCTGTTGAGGTGTAGGCCATGTCTAGTATAGTCCCACCTACAGAGTGAATCAACAGGAACCACACCAATGTGTGACCCCGCACCAGATCCAAGTAGCCGTTCCAACTCCAAATTAACTCTCCTGACAGAAGAGGTCAAATGCGGTCGGTCGTGGCGCTCCAGAACCGACACAAACCCAACACTGGTATGATTCGATGCTGATGCAATCTTTGCCAGGTCACACTTTATGCTGTACCCCGGATCTCTGTCAGTACTGTTGCCCGGCCCACCCACAATAACCACTGTGTCTTCCTTAGTAAAACCTTTACATAGTGAACCTAAATCCTCTGTAACCTGCCCAAGTTCAGCACTAGGTTTGAAAAAACTTGTGACCTGGTAATCCAACCCTAATTCATCCTGCAGAAGTTGGCCCACACCCCTAGCATGCGAACTACCTAGCAACAAGACTTTCTTTCTCTTTGCAGACTTCCCTACATTCTTAATCAATTTGCTGCTGAAAGCTTGTTGAGCCCTGTCTACATCTACTTCTGTGAGAGGCTCATCAGTTTCTGACTGAGGCAACAGGTCAAACCTATTTTGTACATTAATAACAAAGCTGTCAGAAGAATTTCTTGGCCTGTTCCTCATGCCTGTTGCCACTTCCCACCCCTGTTTACCCTTCTCCCCCCTTAACCTGCCCAGTTCTCGCCTAGCCTCATCTAACTCAGCCTGAAGGGCAGCAATTTTCCCCTCCTGTTCCACAATCTTCCTATCTCTACTGCATAGCCTACAGAACCACTGATGAGTCTCGCTCATTTTCCCAGTTCCCACGCCACTACAGTCGCCCCAATGAAAAAAGTTACTACATCCATCACACCAGACCCCGGAGCTAACGATCCTACGGCACGTCAGGCACTTTACACTCATGGTACAAATCTATTTTAGTGACAGAAAGACAATTAAGTTACCGGAAAACAATGAAAATACGTGTACGAAAAATTAGGCCTACTCGCGACTATGTAAACAGTGGTTCAGAAGTTTTTTACTGGAAATTACTTAAGAGATGACGATACTCTACAGATATAAAGGGGCAGCAAATGTATTTAGCACACTAAACTATCAGTAAATGCACTTAAGATTGCGGTATGAAGTTTAATCTGAAAACTCAAAAGTTCGGCCTGGCCGCGATATGTAAACAAAACGAACTTTACGTGATTACTGTGAAAATACGCGAGTAAGACAAAAACCTTTAATGGTACGCTTGCAGAGCACTATAATTAACGTAATAAATTAGTTTAAACTGTTAAAAATCAGTTTATTACTACTTATACTCTGTATAATCTGAATGAAAGTCCAAATCCATAATAGCTGTTTATTTTTATAGTTTTATATTTTTTATAAAAATTTGTTTTTGCGGTTTTGTTGGTTTAATATACTTTGCCATCTAGGAGTAAGCCTTAATTCGTGTTTTGTTATCTTGTGGATGTAACCAGGCCGTCTAGTTTTCTTAGCTGTAATTTTAAGTGTACTTTCTTCTCATAAGTGTAATTGTTAATATTTTTGATCTCTTGTAGTGGATTGTTATTTAACACTGAAATCAATATTGTTACTGTGATTTCCAATGTCCAACCTGCATGTCCTTTAATTTGGGTTCTACTGCTAGATATAGCAATTTTCAACCCATAATGGGTTGGTGCATGCTCAGCCTCACAGTATTCTGTGTGTAGCACTGTAAGGTGCAGTTTTATTTGATGAATGCCAATATATTTAAAAAATTTTAGTATGTTAACAGCTCCCAAGAATTGTATGTCCTTTCATTCCTTGTTTCCACTGCAGATTGTCATGTGCTGTCCAGGCTTGTTTTTTGACAGAGTTTTGTTTTTATGCACACTTGTATCTTGGAAGTCATGGCACATGTGACTACATCTAAGCCAGGTTCACACACACACACAAACACACACACACACACACACACACACACACACACACACACACACACACACCTAATGTGGTGCCAAAGATTGTGGCTTTCTTTAGTGGCATCATGAGCTACCATTCATACTGGATGCCACAGCTTTCAATATGGCATCAATAGTGTATATTATGGCTTTTTAGAGCTGTGACAAAGAGCTAAATACAAGAAAGACAAAACCCAAATGTTGTATCCAACAATAGCTTTTGCACAGGGATAAATCAGGGACCACAAATATCTTTATAATATAAATAACATTGAGAGACAGAAATTCCATCTGCAGTGGCAAACTAACTACCAGCTGACATGTAAATATCATCCACAGACACACCACTCTTCAAAAATTTAGAATCTCATTGAATTTTTTGTTATAGGCATTTCAAATAACTAATGTTTAGTTTAACAGCTGCCTTGTGGCAGTCTGGAGCTATTTCCTGTATAAAATCCGCAATTTATGGAATGTTTGGTCTCACAAATCATGAAGCTTGTACAACTCACTGTTTTTGGTGACAAATATTAAGATTATTTACTTACTTATTCAAAAATCTTTTAAGACTGTGGGATATGTCAAGCAAATATTGCACACACACACACACACACACACACACACACACACACACACACACACACAATGCTATTCTTGTAGTTCCAGTAGCTGTGAAAGTGTACCTGCTGACAACTGTTTTCAGTTATTTTTAGAAATAAATTAAAAACATACTGAAATTGAATGAATTACAGCTGAAATTAATAAATGATAACTATGACAGAATGCTCATGTTTAGAAATCCTACCACCAGGGAGCACTGGTGGTAGGAAAGTGGTACAACTGAGCTGAACTTTTTGTGGCATGACAAAAGGTTCATCTCTTAAGTTGCACCACTAAGAACTGGGCATTCGCATGTGCAATGCCATTACCTGTGGTGGCACTTTTCTTGTGTGTGTGAACCCAGCTTTACTGTCTGCTTTGTTCTGTAGGTTATGTTGATCATTGTCACCTTTTCTTATGTAGTTTCATTCTGTATGCAGATATAACCTGAAGATATACCTCCAGGATTGAAACTGGTCATCATATATGGAAAAACACAATAAACAGCCAATGCAAATTTGGACTTTCACTCAGTTTAATATAGACTATTTTACCATCTCTAATTTTAAATTGTTTTATTGTTCTTCACATGATGTACAAGTTCTGTAGCTGTGGTTGCCTGACCTAAAATGTTATTTGTAGAATAATGAGAAATTCATGTTAGGAAAGGTGTGGATCTCTGCACCACAGTGGTTTCACATCCTTCATTTGGCTAAATAACATCAATTCCATCTGTGCATAAAGATCTGAGAATAAACAATTTTTATGCACTAAAAATGAAGTTATGTGAAAATGAAAAGTACAGTACTTATCTTTGTTGGTTCTGATGGAATATTTTGTGTTAAAGCCTACAGGTCATACAAGATCCAGCAAAATGCAACATCCTTAATCTCACATCATAAAACCACTAAAACCAGGGCAGACTAGGCACAGCTCTGGCAGTTCTGCTGAAGGTGAAACATTGCTTCAGTATGGCTCTGCAGAGCACAGACATTATTAAGAAAACAACAAGTGTAGTAACAAAATAGTAAATGCTATAATTTATTATGCATTTGTCATTTATAGCGAAAGTTTTCATGTATCAAGAAGTGTTCATTAAGCTCACATTTTCCCAGAGATTGCATCTTCACTCACAGTAATCACCTGAATGCAACGAGTTTACTGTTCCCAATCACTGTTTATTTATTCCTACAGTTTGTTTCAGAGGTTTAAACTTTGGCATCAAGAGGGTTTATCTGAATTAATATGGCTGGTAGGTGCTGTGCTATGACTTTGGATTAACCAGTGGGACTGTCTCCAGTGATACAGGCTCTTTTGCCTGTCTGTTAAATCACATACAACACATACTTCCTACTTCATTTGATACCAATAGTAGTCACATTAAAACTTAACCATAAATATTTGTATTTAAACTAGTTTTGTTGTGTATCTTATAAAACATTACAGTTCTTTATGAATATAAAAGAAAGAAACATTCCACATGGGAAACGTACATTAAAAAAAAGGTACTGTGACTTACCAAATGGGAAAGTGCTGGTAGATAGACACAATAAAAAACACACAAACACACACACAGATATCAAGCTTTCGCAACCCACAGTTGCTTCATCAGGAAAGAGGGAAGGAGAGGGAAAGAAGAAAGGATGTGGGTTTTAAGGGAGAGGGTAAGGAGTCATTCCAATCCCGGGATCGGAAAGACTTACCTTAGGGGGGAAAAGGGACAGGTATACGCTCGCACACACACATATCCATCTGCACATATACAGACACAAGCATACAGTTCTTTTATCTTTAGATAAAATTATTTCATGCTGCTTTATGTATGACAATAGAGTAATCCAATACATGTTCATCATATTTATACAGAGACTAAAGCAGTAAGAAAAATCAGACTTCAGGCATATATATTAAAAACTCTAAAGCATCTCAGCAAAGCAAACTATACCATCACACCACCATCACCACCATCATACTTCCAAATCATCTCAAACCAACTTATCTCTCATCATCTTCTCTTAAGTAGCTAGTGTTCATATTTTAGCAAGTGACTAATTATCATGTTCAAAGCAAAATATCATCATGAGTAATTATGTGTTGTGTGGCATGGATGTTGGAATAATGGATTAAATAAACAAATAACAAGGGCACAATGTCATAAATTAGTCAAAAGACAGCAATAATTTAGTACATAAAGTAGATAGATTCTTATCAAAATGCACATCATGTCAAAAGTTGAAGGTTAAGTGAATAAACTGATCTTATCATGTGGCTGAGTTTCAGCAAAGGTAGTATAATGGCAAAACACTAAGCCTGTTGGGGTGAAAATGAAAGAATCCAGAATTATTATTGTTATTATTATTGTTATTATTGTTACACATCATTAAAAGGACAAAAAAAAATATTTCTGCTTTGTGATGGTTCATAAAATCATCATCTCATCCTAGTTAAAAGAGGATGCAGTAACAGAAAAGATAACTGCTACAAATGATCGGAATAAAGAGATGATGTAACAACGAAGTTGAGGTGAGAACTAATTCAACATGTCCCACAGCCTTATTCGCACCAAGCACAAAACTCACAAAAATATGAATCATACTAGCGGTTAACATCTTCAATAATCAAAATATAGAATCCTACATACCAGTTCATTACAAAACATCATTCCAATCAAATACAATATTATGTCAGAATTTACTGTACCAACCAACCATTAGTATTTCTAACATAAAATATAATACACTGTAATTAATAGATGAATCAGTAAAAATTCTCCTCCACAAACAAAATCTGTATACTTCAACTTTGCTACTGTACTTCCATACAGATCTCTGTTTTATCTGGAGGCTTTTTTCAGTTCTCCACAATTCAATTCTTTCACAATTCTGTCACCACATATAATACTAACTGCACACTCTTCAATTACTCTCTCTCTCTCTCTCTCTCTCTCTCTCGCTCTCTCTCTGTCTCTCTCTCTCTCCCTCTCTCCTTTCTTCCCTAACCCTTTCCCCCTCCACTCTCATTCTCACTCTCTCTCTCTCTTTCTCTCTCTCTCTCTCTCTCTCTCAGCATAGCAGACAAATCAGAATTGAATAACTTTTCACCACAAGTGCACATTTAAAATAAATCATCATTCACTACATACTTACCAAGTTCCTTCACTTATTTTTAAGCTATTTCCAAAATGCACTCCAATACTTCTCCCACTGGTTGTGATGCAATTGTTAAGAGAATATAGATAGTCTTTGCCACACTGATTCTTCAGACACAATAGATTTTGAGTTACTGTCGGCTATCCCTGTTGGAAATCCATCTGGTTTTGGCAGCATCGTTATATCAGATACATTACTTTTTCTGTTCCCTCACAAAAATTCTTCATTCATAATTAACAAAACGTTTTACGTTCTCATCTGTGCAAGTAATTTTCTTATATTAAAAATATGGTTGAGACTATTGTTATTCTGAATGGCTATAGCATTCAGATAGATTTTTGGTCAATATTATAACAAAATGCATGTTATTTATATGTAATTAAAGGTTAAAACCATTAAATGTAAAGATATGGTCACATAATCAAAAATTCTCTGTTATTGGCTGACATTCTGGAAACATCACAAGCTAGGAGTAAGACAAAGCTACATATTTGCTATAGTAATGTTAGGCAAAATTCTGTTCTTCTGTATCTTTTCTTCAAACAGTTTAATTATTTAGTGATGGGGTGGTCGTAAGTTCCTATGGGACTAAACTGCTGAAGTTATCGGTTCCTACACTTACACACTACTTAATCTAACATAAACTAACTTATGCTAAGGACAACACACGCACCCATGCCCAAGGCCCAAACCTCCGATGGGGGGAGCTGAGCAGACCATTGCAAAGTGCCTCAGACTGCATGGCTTAGAGATGAGAAACACATCTACAGTTCTTAAGTAACAATGAAAAGGAATTTTGTGAAGGCTGGTAGGGGAAACCTTCTTTTCTGCAAACATTTTAGTTATTTAGTGATGGGAAATATATTTACAATTTTTAAGTAACAATACAAAGGAATTTTGTGAGGGCTGGTAGGGGAAATTTTCTGAAAGTTGATGTGTTTATGGTCTCTTCATTCTTGAAAAACAACCCAGGTTTTTATTTTGCGGAAATAAGAAATGTGAAAACTGCATCGCATGGAAACTTGTACCGATATACTATGACACAGTAATAAGGTACAGAATAGTCTTAAAACTGAGGGAATCTGGAACTGAATTGTTTGCTCAGACAATTCTGACAAGGTTGTCCATGGCAGTTTGTGAAAACATGCACAATAAAACATAGTGACATCTTTTTGATTCAGAAGATAATTCTCACTGTTAATTGCTGTCATTGTTACCAAAACTACTATTGTTTTCCATGTACCTCTTTTCTCAATTCTCAAAATTTTAGATAGCTTAATAATACTTGTGAGGAATTGCAAAACTTGTTTCCCTTCAACAGCTTTACACATTGCAGTTTTTCTGTATCTTCAGGTCATTGATTTAAACTACTGGTTATTTTGTGTATAAAAGGTGCATTGATGCAGTGAAATCTTAAAGAATCTGTTGCCCTGCCACCTACTTAATTGCTGCTGAAGCAATATGATTTCAAAGTACTTACGCATGACCAACATTCATTTTATCATAATGCCCTGGTCTTATTACATTTCCTCATACGTTCCAAGCAATAACCAATTTTTCTCTTTTTCTCAATCATACAGCTTTATAATAGGCTCAGTGGAGACAATTAGAAGCGGCAAATTAGTATCTTCAATGGCATGTTTGGGAATAATAATGTGGTCAAATGTTCTTATATGATTTCTCTGATTCTCTAAAATATACATCAGGCATGAAACACAGGTTCTCAACAGTTTAATCTGGTGTAAAATGAAGCTAAATAATGAAAATAGCTACTAAAACGTAATATGATACAGAATTTATAAATCTCTCACATAACTGTATTCTAAATAAAGCAAACTTAAGAAGGAAATAGTATTAAGCGAAGAGGAAAACAGAAAAATTGCATCCCTATGAGCAAATAGCATCCACAGTTCATGTATCTCCTCATTCTGTGCAACACTCAAAAACAATTTTTGGGGAGTATTTATAGATGTATTTGTACAATGTGGCACCACACACCACTTGTAACCTATTTTTCAAAACCTAAATTCCAAAACAATATACGCTGCGAACAACATGCTAGCCAGTGGTGTCACAGTCATCACATGACTCAAATGAAGTATTTTAGTGGGCTTTCAAATTATTTGATTTTAATTTATGGTTTTCTTTTCAAGAGGAAAAGAGCATGTTATGAGTATAAAACAACATAATCAAACATTTAAGATGACTTACAGAAAACAGTCATATACCCCATTCTCAACTTTAATCAGAGCTTCCTCTATAACTTCATAATATCTACCTCATATTTCATCATATTGACGTCAGACACATTAAAGTTTCCAACATGAGTTACAATATCATTCATCTCAGCAAGCAGTTCTGTTTGATTACTTGATATATCTGTTCTAGTAAGTAGGAGTAACAATTCACCAAACAGTTGAAGAAATGAGTCACTAATAGGCATATAAACAAGACTGAGATCATTTGATAGCTTTCAGCTGGATCTTCTCCAGTGATGTGGAGGAGAAGATTGGGAGAGAAGACAGCACAGAGGAGAAAGAGACAGATCAGAGGAGGAGGGTGAGCAAAGAAAGAGTCATGGGGCAGGGGTGGGGATGGTGTGGTGCAGCAGTTAGTGGAGACTGAGGCCAGGAAGATTATGGCATCAATGGATGTGTTGCAAGGACAATACCAATATACATAATTCACAGAAGCTAGTCTTATGGGGGTGTATCCAGATGGGATGGGTTGTGAAGCAGCCATTCAAATCATGTATGTTGTGCACAATGCTCAACTCTTCCTCCTGTAGCCAGAAAGCTTGCTGGCGCCACATTCATATCATATGTGGATGCCGTCTCTCCCTGTTAACCAGCAGTTTCCCTTCCCAACCCTCCCTACTGCTCCTTGTCTCATTTCTCCACTCACCCAATCCACCTGACATAATCTCTCACCCAAGTCAAGGTTCAGTGCTGCTTCTATTTAAGCAGTCAGGACAATGTAACTGTGCAGGTGTATGTGTCGGACTGGGGAGCAAACACTTATGAGTTTCAACAAGATTCAATCTTACATCTACTATTGTTTCTCATATACATAAATGATCTTCTATCTAATTATAACAAGCAGAATCATTTCTGTATTGTAATCAATCAAAAAAAACATATAACAACAGAAGTCATAGTAATTAATATTCTTTAAAGTATTATTGAGCAGTTTTTTCCTCAATTGCAAAAGACACAATATATTCAGTTCTGCACATCTGGCAATACTACACCATTGATGAGTGTAACACACAGTGAAGAATAATAACTAAGGTGGAAACATCAAAATTTTTAGGTTCATATTGATGAGAATTCAAACTGGAAAAAAATTCATTTAGGAACATCTAAAACAATTTAGTTCAGCCACTTTTGCAGATCTCTTGAAGAGAGGCAAATCAGCAATTTGTCATATTTATATATTTTCATTCAATAAGATCAGTAATGTTCTAGGGAACTCAACTTTAAGAAGGAAAGTCATCATTGCTCAAAAATGTGCTGTAAGAATAATATGTGGTGCTAACCATAATCATCTTGCAAACATCTGTTTAAAGAGTCAAGCATATTGACTTCTGCTTCACAGTATATTTATTCCCTTACAAAGTCTGACAATATAATATAATTCGACGGATAAAAAAATCTACTCACCAAGCAGCAGCAGGAGAACACACTTATGCAAACTTTCAGAGCCAGTGGCTCCTTTTTCAGCAGAAGGGTCGAAGAGGAAGGAAGAGGGTTGAAGGAAAAGGACTGGAGGAGTTTAGGAAAAGGGGTAGAGGTCATAAAAGTCAGCCTGAACCCTGAGTCAGGGGAGACTTACCAGATGAGATGAAAAGGAAAGACTGATTGTTGGGGACTGCACTGGACAAGATTTGAAAACCTGAGAGTTTATAGGTGGAAGACAGGGTAATATACAAGACAGAGATTACTACTAAAATATCATGCCTGAGTTGTAATACAGAAAATCTAAGTAATCATTTGTAACATGAGTGGGAGGGGTATGGTGAAAAATGAAAAGTTCAGAAAATGAAAGGTGCAGAAAACTAAAACTGAGTGAAGATAGGAGTAGTTACTGCGAAGTAATGCTGAGATGGAAGAAATTAACTTAAATTAAGGCCAGATGGGTGGTAAGAACCATGGACATGTTTTAGCGCTAGTTCCCACCTGCAGAGCTCTGAGAAACTGGTGTTTGGGGGAAGAATCCAGATGGCGCATGTGGTGAAATAGGCACTGAGGTCATGACTGTCATTTTGTAGAGAATGCTCTGCTACAGAATGTTATGTATTACTTGTATATACCCTCTGCCTATGCCCATTCATCCCAATTGATTATTTGGTGGTAGTCATGCCAATGTATATGGCCAAACAGTATATACATAACAGCTAGAATATGACATGTCATTTCACAGGTGGCTCTCCCTTCGGTTGTATAAGTTTTGCCGATTAGAGAGCTTTTATAGGTGGTGGTAGGTGGGTAAATAGGGCAAATCTAACATTGGGGATGGTCACAGGGGTAGGAGCCATAGGATAGGGAGAGGGGTGTAGAAACTATATAGAGTCCAACAAGAATATTGCGGAGACTGGGAGGGTGATGGAAAACAATTCTAAGTGTGGTGGGTAAAATTTCAGACAGAATGGATCTCATTTCAGGGCATGGTTTTATAAGTGATGGCCATTTTGAAGTAGCTGATTAACACATTCTAGACTAGGATGATACTGAGTCACCAATGGTGTGCTCTAAAAATTTTTTTTTTTTTTTTTTTTTGGATGGGTTAGCAGTACCAGAATTGATTGTGATGGCTTGGGAAATCTGCTTTCTAACTAGGCCGGTGGGGTAATTTCCATATGGACTCATGGTGAGTACATATGGAAATTACTCCACCAGACAGACAAGGGGCTGATAACTTATGGATCCCAGGAAAACCCCCTCCAAGTGACCTATGAAAAGATTGGCAGAGGAAGGAGCCATTCTGGTTCCCATGGCTGTACCCCTGATCTGTTTGTATGTCCACCCCTCATAGGTGAAGTAGTTGTTGGTAAGTATAAAGTAGATTAAGGTGAGTAGGAAGTATGTCATAGATTTGGAATCAGGTGGGCACTGACTGAGGAAATGTTCAGCAGCAGACAGACCATGTACATGGGGGATGTTGATATAGAGGGAGGCTGCATCAATGGTGACAAGGAAGGTGTGTGGTGGGAGTGGGACAGGCGCAGATTTCCGGTGATCTAGGAAAAGGCTGCTATCTTTGATGTAGGAGAAGAATATTTGTACTATGGGTAAAGGTGTTAATCAACTAAGGCAGATATATGTTCAGTCGGAGCTTTGAAGATAGCAGCTATAGGATGGCCAGGGTGATTGGTTTTGGGTTATGTGAGAAGTTCTACGGATTGAGGTGATAGTCCTTGTAAGGGGCCTGAGGTTTTAAGGAGTGACTGCAGTTGACTTTGTATCTTGATGGCAGACACTGTATGTAGAGGTGTCAGACAGCTGGTGTACACCTTCACTAACACACTCCTTTCAGTCAAGTACTACAGTGGTAGATCCTTTGTATGCTGGGAGGATAATGATGAAATCATCAGCTTTTAGGGAATTCAGAGCCTGGAGTTCTGCAGAAGACAGATTAGGGTCATGTTGTAGGGACCTGAGGAAGGGTTGTGAAGCAATGCTGGATGTGAGGAATTCTTAGAAGGTGTATAAGGGATGATTTTGAGGTAGTCATGGTGGATCAAGTTGGGATTGTGGTCAGTCAATGGAGGGTTTTTATCTTATTTTTTATTTTATTTAGTCCTTCAAATCCTATATGTATAGAATATATACAAGGATATTGGACATGGTTAGGTATTTACAAGATAAAATACAGTTTGTATTGCAATCCTAAGGACTAGATATTGAAGTAATTTAGCAAAGATTCATACCTACAACAAACCTTACAGGCAACATACAAAGTAGAATATTAATAATTCATCTTTATTTTTGTTGTTTGGCTTTTATATATTCTGTCAGACTGTAAAAGCAATGATCAATTAAATATGCCTTTACTTCAGCCTTAAAACTACAGAGTTTACCTATTGATTTAATATGGTTAGGTAGATTATTGAAAATCTTTCTCAGTATGTAGTGTGCCTTTTTGGTACAATGATGTTCTCACCTGTTTCATATGAAGGTCAGATTTTTGCCTTGTATTTTGTGCATGTATATCTTCATTTTTAATAAGATATCTGGGTGTCTATTGATATATTGTTTGATGAAAACTGATGTTACATAGATAAAAATGCAAGGAAGAGGAAGACCTGACAGTTTTTTGAATATGGGTCTGCATGATTTCGTATTGTTTACCCATTCAATAATTCTTAGTATTCTCTTTTGCTACCTGAAAAGTTTAGTATTTGTTGTTGTATTTCCCCAGAAGGTTAAGCCATATTCAATTACAGAATGCGTATAGGAGTAGTATACATTTAACAAGCTGGCTTTGCTGCAACAACTTTTTAAGGTCCTTATCATGTAACAGGTTTTGCTTGGTTTTCTTTGCAAATATTCAATGTGTATCTCCCATTTTGTGTTGTTCTGGAGCCAGAACCCCAGAAATTTAGTGCTGTCTACACTTTCAAGAACTCTGTCCCCAAGTTCTATGTTTGGGTGGTGTCTTCCTTATACATTGCAGAAGTTCAGTGCTACTGTCTTTTCTTTGTTTATAATTAGCTTGTTGTAGCTGAACCACTGTCCTACACTGTTCATTGTATGGATAGCGGAGTCTTTAAGTTTTTCTTCTGTTTTACCACTAATTCGGAAGCTTGTATCATCTGCAAATTGGAGGGTAGTTTGGCAATACTTGTTGTACATAAGATCATTGACATACAGGAGGAACAGAATGGGTCCTAATACTGATCCTTGAGGCACGCCATATTTCACATTTTCATATCCTGAATAGTAGTAGCTGATTTTCTTATGGTCAGTATATTGCACTTCAACCACCTGTTTGTGACCACATAGGTATGTCTTGAGCCACTCATTGGATATACCTCTAATGCCTAATTGGTCAAGCTTCTGCAGTAGGGCATTGTGGTCAATGACATCAAAAGCTTTAGATAAATCAAGACATATGCCTGTCACAAACTCACTTGCATCCACTTTAGAATAGATTTCATTAAGAAATTCAAATATTGCACTTTCAGTTGAATAGCCTTTCCTGAAGCCATGCTGTGAAGGAGAGAGATTTCTTTTTACTTAGGAAATCAGACAATCTCTGATAAAAATAGCATTTTCAAAAATTTTTGAAAATACAGACAGTAGGGCTATTGGTCTATAATTTGAAACACATTCTGGATTTCCTTTTTTGAACAGTGGTTTCAGTTTTGCTGTTTTTAAGCATGGAGGGAAGGTCCCTGATGCCAGTGAGCTGTTGCACAAGTGTGTCAAGGGTTCGGCTATGGCAAGACAGCATTTTTTAATAATTGCATCTCATATTCCATCAATTCCACATGAGTACCCAGTGTTTAAGGTTTTTATAATTGATAAAATTTCTTCAGTATTTGCGGGTGAAAGGAACAAAGATGTAGACACATTTCTCACACTATTGCATGATGGAGGTGATATTTGTTGAAGGTCCCTGCAATTTCTGTTGGGCAAGAAATCATTTGTCCTACATAACATAAGTTCATATTTTTATATTGTTTAGTTTCACTTGTTGTTTGATTTTATAACTTCCCATATAACTTTAGATTTGTTTTTTGAATTTTCAATGTGTTTGTCATTTTCCATTGTTTTAGCTTTCCTTGCAACATTTTTGAGGATCCTTTTGTAATTATTCAGGTACAAATGAAATTCAGGAGGCATGTTCTGTGTCTTTGCTGTATTGTGTAATCTTTTCTCTGCACAAGAGATTCTAATACCTGTTGTAATCCATTTGTTCTTTTTGAAGTTAGGTTGACATTTTTGGTTTTTAATGGAAATGCAGCTTCAAAGTATGACATGACGATTTCCATGAATTTTTCAAACTTTTTGTTAGTATTTTTACAAATATACACTTCATACCAAGTTTCTTCACTTAGTCTCTGTACAAAAAGGTTCATTTGTATGTTAGTGAATTTCCTTGCTTCTTTTACGAGTTCCTCTTTCTCAGTTATTTCACTTGTGGTGTGCAAAGCAATAAACTGTGCATAGTGATCACTGAAGCCAGTATTAAGATTTCCGGCATAGAAATTGTGATTTAAATCAATATCAGGTTTTCTGTTAGAAAGGTTTTGGGATTGGGGTTGCAAAGTGATATTTCCAGTTGATATCACATGTGAAGGAAAGTATGTTCTTCAGCAAAGCAGCACTATTAAATGCAGCTTTAGGGTTGAAAGTGAGGCCCTTGCATGATATAAATATTTCAGATAATTTATCTATCCAATTACAGTCTGTCATCAAACATCATGTTGTCAAAAATTGATTATTATCATTGTTATATTAGCCTTATGAACTTTGATGCAAAAAAGTTAGCACAGTTCAAAAGGAACAATGATGTATGTACTTACAATACCATAAAAAATGGCATTCATTATTCAACATTAGGGTATTCTTTAGCACAGAAAGGTGTGAGCAATGCTGCCACCAAAATTTTTGATCACTTGCCCAGTGATATAAAATGTCTGACAGAGGTCAAAGTTAAATTTGAAAGCAAACTGTAGAAGTTAACTGTTTTTCAGTTGCAGTTATTATCTGCCACGTTTGTTGTCTTGTTACTCAGTTTTTTCAGTTCCCTCATTCTTCCAGTTCAGGGGAATAATCTACAATTTCCATATTTTCCAAGTGAAGTAGTCAGTTTCAAGATGCTTCATGCCACAAGAACTAAATTTTATAGGTGACACAAAAAACGTACTCTATCCTAGAAAATATCCACCCGCTTCTAAAAGTGTATGAGAATTCTGTAATGCATAAAAATTCTGTACTCAATTTCTGGGAAGTGGGGTGGGGGCAAGTACCTCTTTTGCCCTTCACTCCCGCCCCCCTTTCCCCTCCTCCCTGCAGATGCTTATGCTTCTGCCTGTTTTCTAGCTGGTTCTTTCTCATTCTGAAGACACTATCATATTTTCCACAATTTCCTAATACTTAATTTAATCATTTTTTGGGGGTAATTTTTTTCATTGGGAATTTTTGAGCTGATTTATTGGGGCCTTTCATAAATGACTCCCTTGTGGTTTACATCTTTTCTGGTTCTTCATAAATCAGTAACAGACCCCATACTATTGAACTTATCACAAAATGAGTCAGTGCTCTTAACTTGAGACAGCATGTTTCCATATGTGAGATGTGATGAATGGGTCTTGTGATCCCACAGAATAATTGCTGGAGCCCACCCACGGTCATCTTGCAGACATCTATTTAAGGATCTAGGGATCCTCACAGTAACCTCACAGTATATATATTCACTTATGAAATTTGTTGTTAATAATCCAGCCCAGTTCAAAAGTAATAGCAGTGTGCATAGCTATAATACCAGGAGAAAGGATGATCTTCACTATGCAGGGTTAAATCTGACTTTGGCACAGAAGGGGGTAAATTATGCTGCCACAAAAGTCTTTGGTCACCTACCAAACAGCATCAAAAGCCTGACAGATAGTCAACCAACATTTAAAAATAAATTAAAAGAATTTCTAGATGACAACTCCTTCTACTCATTGGCTTAATTTTTAGATATAAATTAAGGGAGGGAAAAAAACTAACTTAAGCATTAGTGTCATGCAATATTTTGTGTACTGTAATATCTTGTACAGACATCTTTCATTAACCTGACACGTTCCACATCATTACGAAGTGTCGTATTCATGATCTATGGAACAAGTATTAATCTAATCTAATCTCTAACACCAATTTTCATACTTTGTGAACATTTTTCATTTCTCGGACACTGCATCTTCTGCAACCTTTTTAATAAACAAGAAACAAATAAAATATTGCAAATTTTCCAACATTTTAGCACTACTGATACTTTTTTCATAATTGTGCAACAATTTCCTAAATTTTAAATTCTAGCTTAAAAAAGGAGTTACCCCTTTTGTAGTACATTCTTTTCGTTTTATAACAATTTTTGGAAGGAGGATTAGATTTCATCCTCAGCTCCTTGTATTCTTATAAGCATTTCTCATTAAGCTCACAAGATTTTGCTATAGTCTGCAGATGCATGAAGGAATTTTCTGCAACTGTGCCACATCACTGAGTGATGAATGAAGAAATCTCAGTGTAGCCAGAGGGGAGAAAGCGTTTCACTGCCAGAGTCATATTATGAATAAAGTATTTGTTACTGGTCTATAATTAATTGTTGAATAAGCCATTGGAATATTAGTATCTGGTTGCAAATATGTCACAAAGTACCCTATTCTTCCCTGTACTCTTTACGATTTTATGTTGTTATTGCATTTTTTGTTTCTTCCACCAAATTTCTCCATCTTTCCCTGCCCCACTTTCCCTTCTCAGTTCCTTTTTTTCCAAGTCCTTGTTTAATGACTGTCCTTTATACTATCCCTGCCATCTCATGTTTCCAAGCCTTGTCTGTTACAGTGGTTCTCTTTCTCTCTCTCTAACTTTTTTCTCAAATAGCAGGTTCCGTGACTATATTTTACAACTCAAAGCTAACTAAATAATAATAATAATTTCAGTTCCTTTTACATAGCTATCATAAAATGTAGTCCAGTTTTCTGCTAATATATAAATATAGTTCCTGCATCTATATTACACAGTGTTACATGAAGAACTGTCCCATCTCATACAAGTTATATACAAAACTGGAGAGCACCCAACAGACTTTAAAAATGTGTCGCAGTTCCAGTATCAAAGAAAGCATTAGCAAACAGAGGTGAGCAATACAGGACCTTCAATTTGGTAACATATGACTCAAAGATGTTGACCTCTATCATTTTATGATGTATAGAAGCCAGGATACATACAGTGTTCACAGACAACCAGTTTTGCCGTAGAAGAGGTGTAGACACTTGAGGAGCAATACTCGGCTCATATTAATTTTTGAGAAAAGACTAATGAAGTGGCAAGACACATATATTGCATCATCAATTTAGAAGAAGCATATGACAGGGAAGACTGGCGATAGATTTTTAAAGTGTGTAGAACATAAAGTAGGAGCTACTGTTAAGTAGGGTGTACAACAGGGCTGCTTACTCTCTCCTGTCTTGTTCAGCAATCCATTCAGAAGGCAATAGATCAAGCTGGGGATGAACTATGAGCTATAGGAAGAATTAAAAGTGATGGAAAGAAAATACAGTCGAAATTCAATTTTATGTTTTCCAATTTTATATTTCTCTTTATTCTACACCATAAATTCATAGTCCTTGTGAAAAATCCATAAGATAAATGATAAAAAATTCCCAGTTCTATGTTTATTCCATGTTAGGTTACCTCGATTCTATATTATTACTCAATATCTCACTTGATTTTGTTCCATTTGCTTCCTGTTGACATTTGATTTGACTGAATGACTTATAAGTGACACAAAAGGCAGATGGTTCAGGTTGCCGGTAGTGGCAGAGTAAAAGCAATTTTTTAGGCCATTGCCCAAGAGGGGAGACTTGAGAGAGGAAATGATTATGTACTCCATGATCGGCACTGCCAGCACAACTTGCAATGTTTAGCTGCATCATGAAATTATGATACAAGTACTTCTAGGTTGCAGCAGCAATGGAAAAACAGGACAATTTATGTAAAGTATTCTGAACAGAGCCAATGTATGACAAAGGAGCCCATCCACCAAGTTTTCTTGTGCCACTTATAACTCAGTCTTGTCTTTTGTCATGTATTTGCAATGTACTGTATTCAGCAACAATATCATTCATCAACCTTTTAAATTCAAACATTGAGTCTCAAAGAATAGGCTTGGTCAGAATAAAGAAAATGTCACCCATACCCAGCTAGTGAGCTCTTGTTGGCTGGTGACTTGTTACATCACCTAACAGCCAGCACAGCCACCACACCACTCTAACAAATGTAATACGTTTATAGCTTATGAAACATTCAAAATTTCTAAAGTTTTGGGTTATAAACAGGCACAGAAGCTAAACATCAATGTTGGTGCAAGAATTTCCTTCTTCTCCTCCTAGGTAGCAACTTTATCAACACTAATAACTGACATAACCAAATCGTAAATCCATAAACAAACAAGAGGGGAATTTCAAAATTTTATGTCACATAGACATAATAGACCTATTAGGGAAAAAATTGGGTTTTGCTATTACTAATACTGTAGGGTACCATGCATAATTGAAAAGATTATCAATTTTGCTAATGATGTACAAGGAAATTGGGTCATTTCCCAACACACAACTGCCACAAATTACACCTTAAAACATGAAGTGTTGAGGGATCTTTCGCTTTATGTTTACCTGGAAAGTAGCACAAACTTATAGCCTACAACTGAAATAAACCAAACACTGTGAAATACAGTGAGTGCTGCTGGATTACAACATCCTTGATGTTTGTTTTCCACTTGCAACCAATAACTGTATAGCATGGTTATGATGCTAATGCAGTGGCTTCTAGCATATAGAGTAATAAAATGCAAGCCAAGGTTACTTGGTGGCTTCTTCCAAAGTATGGCCGATGTGATCAGTTTACAGTCAATCGAATGACAGTGGCTTCCACTTAGTTTTAATTTATATATTTATACCTCATACACCCATCACTAACATGCATTAATTTTACTTACTGTATTTCTGCTCAGAAACTGTCGACAGAATCCAAAATATATTGTGCCTCTACCGATTGCAGCCAATGTAGGCTACTCCATTTGCCTTGTCCAATGTAGGCTACTCCATTTGCCTTGTGCAGCACCACATTAACAGAACGTCTTCAGTGAACAGTTGTGCAATGGCTTGTTTGACTTCTTTGCAGTTCTCAGTGGTGTTCAATGCATTGTGATGGTGGACAGATTGTTATAATGTAATGGATTGCTGGGACAGAGAAACATTGAAATTACAGCAGGCTTTACTTTATTTCATATTCACTGGTTTACATATGTGTCACATGTGAATAACAACTTGTTTGTATATATGAGATCTGTTCAAAAAGTTCTGGAACATTTGTAATTTTGTGCTAATGGTGTGTTGGAGCGAAATGCGGGTAGCGTCCTGTAGTGATTCGAGAATGTTGGTGTAAATTCTAGAACCACTCGGCCATCTATCATCTCAAACACATGATATTTTAGAAGTGAGTGTGGGATGCTAGAATCCTACCTACTGCGTGTCACATGTTTGTGTGTGCAGGTTTGAAATTCAGTCGCGAGAAGAATGTAGACGCGGCAGTCAAACGGCCATGACAAGTATTTGTCGGGCGATCCATGGAAGTTTTAGTGAAAGTGTACAGAAGGACCATGGAGCTTTTATGTTAATCTGTGCTAAGTGTGTCAGTGACCATTGTTATAATAACGAGAACAGTTGAGAAGGTACCCTTGTGAAAAACTTTTGTCTTAGCCTTGTTGAAGGGAAGACGTGTATTATGGTTCATGTTGAGAATGAACATGGGGCTTAAGCCACCTTTATGTAAATTAGTTTGTTTCTGATGTTTAGAGACATGAGAGACTTACAAAGCAGTATATGTTTATGTGAAGAGTGAGAGTTTTAATATATCTGAAGTTTAATATACATCATTAATTGAAGGAAATGAAAATTTGTATGTCTACTTATTTTTATAAGTAGAAAGTGACTTAAGAAATTCCTGTACAAAGCAACATACTTTGGAGAAGAAGAGAAGAGAGAGTTTGCAGCAGCAGGCTAGCCAGCAAAGGAGTTCGGTCAAACATCTCCAGTAAGTCATCTCGTAAAAGAAGTGGAAGTTAGCATATCTACTTCACACGTAAATCGTCATCCAAAGCCATTAAAATACCTGCAAACACCTATGTTTAATGTTTAACTGCCTGAAGTTTCAATGTTGTGGGTCTGTTAGTTATTGTTCAGTGCTATATTGAGTAGAGCGTTCTGTTGCATAGTTTACTAATTTCAAAATGGCGGAGTTAGAGGAGCAATGCATCTGCATCACATTTTGCATGAAACTCAAGAAAATATTTAGCAAGACACACCAAATGATGCAGGAACCTACACTGGTAAGTGCTTACGCCATCCCCAGTGTTACAAATGGTTCACAAGGTTTAAAAATGGCTAGACGGACGTTAAAGATGACCCTTGTTCAGGACACCCTTTGATGTCCACTGATGACGTTCATGTCAGGAATGTCAACAGAACTGTGCATGCCAAACTAAGACTGGCTGTCCAAGAGATTGCAGAAGAATGTAACATTTCAATTGGATTATGTCATGAAATCCTGACACAACATCTCTGAATGCATCGTGTTGTCGCCAAGTTCGTCCCACAGCTCAAGAGCCATGACTAGAAAAACCTTCACCTCACAGTCTGTGAAGAGTTTCTGGATCATACAGATGAGAATGAGATGTTCCTTAAGAGAATTGTAACTGCTGATGAAATGTGGGTCTATGGTTATGATGTTCAGACCAAGATCTTCACAATTGATCAGGAAAGTTTCTCCAATATCAAAAAAAGCTGAAAAATTAGTTCATCATGAATTTGTGCCACAGGGACAAACTGTTAGTTAATGGTACTATTGGGATGTGTTGTGACACCTGGGAGAATATGTGAGAAGGAAATGTCCTGAAGTGTGGCGAGACAATTCATGGCCTTTGCCTCACAATAATGCATCCACACATTCACCCATGTTGGTGCATGACTATTGCACAAAAAAACAAAATCACTGGGCAGCCTCATCCTTGTACTCTCCAGACCTGGGGCCTGTGAACTTTTGTTTTAATTTCCAAAGTTTAAAACCATATTGAAAGGATGAGATAAAAGAAAATTTGCTGACTGCACATCACATGATCCAGAAAGAGGTGTACCAAGACTACTTCTGAAAGTGGAAACAGCATTGGCAGTGGTGTATCAATTGTGGTGAAGAGTATTTAGATGGAGACCATGCACAATATGTAAAATGTAAGTGTATAAAAAATTTTTGGCAAAAGTTCTAGAATTTTTTGAACAGCCCTCACACGTGTTTCCACGAAACTTGCTGTGTTCGCACTATAGCAAGCGACAAGTTCAGAGTGTAATGGCACATGTTGGTAATACTTCAGAGTGCTCCACATCAACTACTTAGGACAATGAACAAGGAAAAGTTTGCAAGAAATACACTAGAGGTCACTGTACTCACATCACCAGCATATGCTACACTGCTATTAGCTGCAGAAGGAAAACACACACCCCCACATGTTCTGATGCCTTTCACCATACTTAACAGTTTTCAGTTTAATTCACCATGTTCATCACTTTTTGCTTTTTTCTGGGCGATCACAAAGGAAAGATCTCTCAAAAATGCATGTTTTGTTGTATAATTTGTGGTCATAGCATGTCGGAAAATAGCTCAGTTATGTTGTTCCCAGATACCAATTCCAATTTTTTCACAGTTTTTACTTGCTGTTATACATCTGTGGTTTTTTTACAAACTGATGAAATTCATTACCACAAATTATTGTATAAATATTGTATTGTACATTTCATTTCCTTAACTTATTCAGGTTTTATACAATGTGTTGGAGAGGATTACAATTGTTAATCACATATGCCAATTACATATGTTTTCACATATGCCAATTACATATGTTTTTGCCTACATTTAGGGGTTTTAATATTTTCCTCAAGTCTGCATTTTCCTCATGTATGCATTTTCCTCAATTTTACATTTTTAAGTCTGGACCACATGAAGATGTAAAATAGGGATTTCACTGTAGACATGCTGAGATTTGCTGATGATATCACATTGCTAAGTGAAGATGAAGAACAATTAAAAATGATGCTAGCCCAGATGGAAACCACCCTCAGCTCTTACTATAATATGAAAATTAATAAAGGTAAAACAAAAATCTTAGTGATAAGCAGACTGAACACTGCTGACCAATGCTCACTTAACAATGACTGATTAGAGACTGCCGAATCCTTTGCCTAACTAAGGAGAAAAATTATGTCAGACAGAAGGTCAATGAAGGATATTGCATGCCATATACCCCCAGGCAAAATCTGCTTTTCGCAAGAGAAGAAACTTTTCATTGTCCAGTTGCACAGACAAACATTTAGGAAAAAATCTAATAAAGACATTTGTGTGGAGTGTACTGCTGTATGAAAGTGAAACATGAACACTCAGAGCAGCAGAAAAACATAAAATAACAGCCTTTGAGTTTTGGTGCTGCCACAGAATGCTCAAGATTTCCTGGGTACACAAGACATCAAGTGAAGACGTGCTCTGCAGATTGGAGGAAGAGAAGCTTTGGCTCATGAAGTTAATCAAATGCAGAAGGGACACATGGTTTGTCCATCTACTGAGACATGATGGTATCATGAAAAGTATGATTGAAGGGACAGTAGATGGGAAAAATACCAAGAGGCAGACTGAGTAGCATATATGAACCAGATCATGGAGGATGCTAGCTGCACCACATGTAACACTCTGAAGAGGAATGCTGGATACAGAAATGCATGGCAAACTTCTGCTAACCAACTTGATGGTTGAGGAGCTAAGAAGATTACACACTACTCAGCACAGCTAGTTTCTGTCTCCATTCCTTCTTAACAACTGTCTCCCAATAAAACAAGAAAAAACATAAACACTGATTATTGTTTTAAAAAAGGGAAAAAACTACAAAGACAAGCATCAACACAACATCATGGAGCTCATCCTCACAACATATTTTATCTGTGCAACCAGTCTACAATATGCAGTGGATGAACTCCAGTCAGCCATGATGTTTTCTCAACACACAGGGAATAAAAAAGAAAAAACAACAACTAAAACCAAATCTTTATGAAAGAAAAATTATATACATTAAATAGTAGTGCATTAAAACACAGCATCTATCAATTTCACCATGAATATACAAAGCAGAGCAAAATGTAACATTACCTGTGATTGTGCCAGTGATAGTAGTATCAGTTTTGTGTCAACATTTTTTGGGACTACACAAATGATATCAGTGTTAAATTTTCATTTAATTCATTTAATTGGTCAGACTATCTATTGCGTGAGTTTTCTGTCTAACAAGTTAAAAAGTTTCATTTTTTTCACAATTTTTCCTCTTCCTTTTCTCCAATGCTAGAGACCCATCATTTTGAAAGTTTTGAAGTCCTGTAACTTTTATTTTTAGAACTGTGTCTTTTGGTCATTTGTTATCTGACAAACAGATATTATTTCCGTCTTATTTTGCTAAACTTTCATTTTGGATTGTTTATTTTGTTAAGAAGCAGTCTGTAGGACAGACTTTTCAACAATGATTTAACCCTAAATATTTTGTCACATAGGCATTTTTGGCTACCCTGATGCTGGAAGAAAGTCCATAGGAGCAGCTCTGTATCGTCTGGTAGAATTATCTGAAGGACGCATCTTCATTGGAGGAGTGAACATTGAAAAAATTCCTCTGAGTGTTCTCAGATCCAAAATCGCAGTTGTACCACACAACCCTATTCTGTTCAGGGGAACTATAAGGTACATGGACTAAATGTAATATTTGTTATTCTAAAGTTGTTTTTAAATCTGTAAAATGTTATATCCATTGTAAAATATTGTTTGTCACATATTGTTATTCAGTTAAACTATTCCCAAAACTCACCAGCTATTACATCCTCTCACTCTCTCTTATTTTCCATTATATGCTGAGAAAAATATGTAACACTTTCTTTCAAAACTTCGTCATAATTTACCCATTCTTCTTTCTCCTCATATAAGAAACAAAACAAGACCATCAGAGACGACAGTACACAACAAAATAGGATTTAAAATTACAAAGTACTGGTAGTTTATCTCTCTTATTGTACATTGCTGTAACTGAGTGAACCACAAAAATGTAAAACCCCTGTGTTGAATTTTCTAAATAATAGAAAGCAAAAATATATTCTGCAAATTTTGAATCTGTCTTTCCTGTTCTCTAGCTTCTCTCATGTTCTGATAGCTTAACTGCCACAGCTCTGGCATCTTGACCAACAAATACTTTTCCGCAGTACTTGCAATTGCTATGCAATAATATTTAGCTGCATTGTTGGTATTGAAGAATGCAGGTCTGTAGTCATGACATTTAACATTTTTGCAAGACTACCTAAAATTTTTCTAATAACTGGAATTGTGCATCCATTTTTGTCTCTACTTACTCATTCCTGTAAGCCTGTGTACAGAAGTGGTATATATAAGTTTTATGCCTTTTCTTTTTTCATAGACTGTCATTAATTAGCTCAGTGCTACAGCCATTACTGAAAGTGATGAGTATCAAACTCATCCACGAGTCTTTCTAAAAGGCTAAACATGTATTAGGCAATGCACTGTGGAGCGGGTACTGCATGTTTGTGATTTTGTGGGTGCTGGGAGTTTGCAGAGATTACAATATTGGTAGCAGTTGTAATTTCTAACTGAGGGTTTTGTAACAAATGTATCAGGGCTTTACCAAACTTCTGTGCTAGAATTACTAGACTTGACTATTGATTCACTGACTTGTATAAAAGTTATGCAAATTCAGCTATACTGTCATGTGATTTACTGTCAGTTATTGGTATTAATGCATGTGCATTGTTACCGAGATTGGTGTTTGAAATATGCTCACAAAATATCTATGCATCAAACTGAAAAAATCACTTGAGAGGTTTATAAAATTACAAATAACGAATTTAATAGTTACATGTAATTAAAGTGATTGATTGCCAGTCATTTAATATTTCCACCTAATTATGTGCAGTACATTATATTTATTTCATGCATTTGATATTTTTTTTAGCAACAAGAGCTCTCTGTCAACAACTGAATTATGTCCAAAGAACTTATGAAAGTCTCAAACATTACTTGCTAAATCTTATGAGTACTGTAGACTGCTCCAGCTTGTGTCCTATCCAGGACCTTTTGAGGGTATGTATGCAGGTGGGCAGGGTTGGGCAAACAGCTGATGCATGGGCAGTCTTACAGTGGGACCTCTGTACACATGATCATACTCCATTGGGTAAATGCAGGCATCCAGGTGCAGTCAAGGAGGTCACACATGCACAAGACACTTGCAGTCATGCCATCTTGAAGTTGACCAACACTACCTGCCACTGCCTGCAAGCATACTTCAGGGTGGGCACAGGTGCACAGTGTACCAAAACAATACTAACATATTTTGAGACTTTGTAGAGGATAAGTAATGAAATAAACTGAGAACTGAAACTCGTGTCCAGAAATGTTATCGAACAGTGCAACAAAGCACTGTAATGATAGGTGCCAATGTCTGCTGCTGTCCCATTGCTGTGACACCAGATATAAGTATTATACACTCCTCAACTACCTGAGTGATGCTATCCAAATGCATCATTCTCAGCAAGAATCTTACTCTACACATGATCAGCAACACAGATGAGATTGAGACATGTCAAGCAATATGACAGAGCATTATAAAGCAGCAATAAATATTTCATTTATAACAAGTGAAAACTAAATGATAATCTCGTCAGTGTTGCTGCTCTTGTGTAGAAAGTAAGATTCCCACTGCCAATTTATTTGATCTTAGTATGAGGGGGTACGCAAAAAAAATTTGAATTTTTTTACAGCTACATATTTTCAAATTGTTTACAAAACAATGTTATCCCCTTCAGAATACTCTCCATTATGACTAATATATTTGTATCACTGGTGCTTACACTGTTTGAAACATTTTTGTTGTCATCTTTAGAAATGGCTGACAGCTCCTTCCTCATTTTTTTCTTGACTTCTTCGCTGTTATCAAATCGGTGTGCTTTCATACCCTTTTCATGTGAGGAAATAAAAAAAAGTAACACAAAGCCAGATCAGGCATTAAGTGCATGGGGTAGTGGAATCAAACCATTTTTAGCCAAAAACTGTCTAAGAGACATGGTGTGTATGCAGGTGCATTGTAATGGTGGAAGAACCTGTCTCCTGTCTGCCACAAATCAGGTCTTTTTTTACTTACACTATTGCACAGTCTTTGTAAAACTTCCTAATAAGAGGTTTGATTGACATTATGACCTGTGGGAAAAAACTCTGAATGAACTATGCCCTTGGTATCAAAAAATCAAATCAGCATTGTTTTGATATTTGATTTCACTTGATGACATTTTTTTGGATGGGGTCTTCCATTGGCTTGACTGCTGCTTTTTTTCTGGGTTGTAACCATAGTACAAAATTTCACAGCTGCACATTGTTCACTTAAACTTGCCATCATAAAAAATGAAACAAGAACAAAACAATGCTAGCAAAAACAGTCACTGCAGATTAACAGAACAAACCAGGTCAACAAAAAAGGTGGTACTGAACTGAGCAATGAGTTGCACTATACACGTGTAGTGGCAGAAATGCGTATTACACAAGCTCCATGCAGGACAATGTTATTCCATTTTTTTTCTTTTCTTTTCTTTTTTGTTACCCCCTCCTACAGACACTAGGAATAGAAAAGTCATTGCAATATCAATAATAAATCAGCAAAAAGATATTAAATGCATGTCTACATCCAGAATATTTATAATATCTTTAATCCCTTAATCACATATATTCATAAGAAAGATGATGCAACCCTACATGGTGATTATCAGTCCATCTCATTAACCCCAAACTATGTATAATAACTTTATTCACTACTCTATTGATCAGTAGTTAGATTAAAACAACCTGCCCTATTCCATACAAATGGTTTCTAACCCGATTTTTCTACTGTCAAAGGATCTGAGAGTACAGAATGAAAAATATATGATTGTTTTGAGAACAAAGACCATTAACTGTGTGATGCTGTTTGATGTAAAGTATGATTTATGTACAGACCACACAATGTCATAATCGCAAAGCTCTGTGAAGTATGAGTGAATGCCCTTCATGTGCTTAACTGAGAGGATACTGTTTGTGCATGCAAATAATCAGCAACTAGATTGCTTACCAGTTAAAAATTATGTGCCACACACAGCTGTTCTTAGATGCTGTTTCTATAGTTCAGACAGTACTATTTACAGATAACATAACATTATTCAAGATCAGTATCAGTTTAAAGCATAAGCAACACAAGGTTGTGTTGCAGCTGGGGCACCGAGTTGAGAGAGATGCCACAACTGTAAGATTTCTATACAAGATGTATCTCAATTAGCAGTAGTCACTTGAGGCACCAAGCTCAGAATGGTATCAGGGGCACCTAAGAGCAAGATTTTTGTACAGTACTTATCACAAATATTTGTGTAAACTGACAAGAATAACAGCATACAAGCAAAAAGGGCAGAAAGGGATGCACCAAATGATAAGTTGCTTGTGTTCAAGAAGTCAACCTAGATGACTGGAAACATAACACCTAACAGCAATAACTAGGTTTAGCAACTGATTTCAGCATAAGGTATTAATGCTAAATAACAGCAAAAGAGAGTGCATTATATTTTGTTTAAATGTCTCCAATCAAGACATTAAAAAAAGTTTAACTTCTTGGGTTTCAAATTGATCAGTGACCTTTGCGATTATTCATCAGACTACCTCATGTGATCTTCTGCTCCACAATTTGAAATACTATGTTTGTAAAACTTTACATATTTTGCTTTTCTGACATGCTCATCTAGCTTACAAAATCCTTCTGCAAAGGTAAGCCCACTGACTCAAAAATATTATTTAAGTAGTAAAAATAAGTGTAATTCAATGCAAACACCCGTCAAAATGGGACTTTGTAATGGTTCCAATCAAAAGTAATTCTAACATGTGTTAAGACATTTGCCTCACAGGGAGATGAGGTGACCAATTCCTATTTCATAGAAAGCAGCCACACACTGACAAATCCACAACCACAGCCACTCTTGCACTTCCTGATCCAAAAATCAGGAGGTCTGGGCTGTATGGAGGCTATTGCAATGTGTCCCAACCAAATTACTGAAGAGTAGCCTTCATCAGTTTGGCAGTGTGTGGGAAGAGAGTATTACCATGTGACAAGATGGTTCTGTTGAACAGCATTCCTGGGTGTTTAGACATTATGGTTCGTCACAGTTTCTGCAAAGTATTTTCATAGCACTACACACTGATTGTGGCTCCATGCTCAAAGAACTTGACAAGCAGAAGGCCCCTGCAGTTGGAGATCATCATGTCCTTACTAGAGCTTGTGTGAAGAGCTTTGGATTTCTTTGGTGGGGGAGATGTGAGATGACTTCACTTTTGGCTTTGTCATTTGCCCTGGGGCTGTAGGAATGTTGTCAGATGGAATCATCCTATTGCACAATAATGCTCACCCCCACACTGCCAACTTCATGAAGGCTACACTTCAGTGACTTGGATGGGAAACACGACAACATCCTCTGTATAGGCCAGGTCTTTCACTATGTGATTTTCATATCTTTGGTGAACTGAAGAAAGTCATGAGTGGGTGCCAGTTTGAGGCAGACAAGGAA
This sequence comes from Schistocerca gregaria, assembly GCF_023897955.1. Taxonomy (NCBI): domain Eukaryota; kingdom Metazoa; phylum Arthropoda; class Insecta; order Orthoptera; family Acrididae; genus Schistocerca; species Schistocerca gregaria. The sequence continues at coordinate 628,357,853 of NC_064921.1, read as the reverse complement.
GTGCAAGAGTGAGTGTAGTTGTGCAGCTGTTAGTGGGTGATTGCACTCTACAAAACAGGGAACCGATCATCTTGTCTTCCAGTGGGCTAAATATCTTACTGCTTGTGGTGATTACTTTTGAATGGAACTGTTCCGCAGTCCAGTTGTGGCAGGTATTTGATTTTCTTTAGACTACTCCTCATACTCATCCCATGGTATACAATTTTCAAATCATTTGATTTATTGTACAGGAAAAAATTCCCTTGTGTGAATTGAAAAATTGTCATTTGTGAGCAATCTTTCCAGTAAACTTAGCTCCTTTTGAATACGATCAGGTCTTTTAGTTTATTATGAATACCATACACTCTGATCACTCTGATGTTTAGAAACCGTTATAAGTGGTGCATCCAATCCCTCCATATAAAGATTATGACATGACTAATAACCAGTTCAAACTAATAAGCATAGGCTATCTTCTGAATGTCCATGTTTATGGTAACTGATAAAATACACAGGGTAAGGGCACAGTCTACTGTAATAGTCATGACACCCCATCTCTTTTTTGTTACCCAATGCAACTACAGCCAGGAAGTTACACTATTGAGTTCAGCGAGATCTTGTGAAAGCATAAACAGATCGTAACTGTTTATATTGGTCTGTAAAACACTTTTTACCAATAGGAGTATCTGTAGAACAATAAATTGCAGCAACAGCAACAAGAATATACCATACTTGCATTTTTTAGGTTTCCAAACAACACCAAGAAGTGTGAACTGCTACTTTACACAACAGTTTATTTACAATTTCTGGAGAATGTTGTGTTCTTTAAGTACACAAAAATTTCTAGTATACAGCAGAAGATCTGACCTTTTGCAGAAAGGCATTGTATATCTACTCAAAAATGTAAATTTTTCTTCCCAACATTTCCAGTGAAATCAGTGAATATAAGATACATGTATAGAATCCATTACCTCCATTATTTAATGTAGCAGATAGGCTACCACAACTGTAGGTGAAGGAAAAACCTCACAGATGTGATAATAAAAGAATAAAAGCAATAAAACTGTTTCCCAGCACAGAAGAAATCAATTTCACAACTGTTTCTGCATCTGAGCCATAAATGGCAAGAATCTTCATCACATACACTTTTGAAGCAACAGTAATACATTTACAAAAATATTAACATATTATAAAATAGAGTGAAGTGTAAGACTATGTGAAACATTAGGCTCCATATAAAGTTCTCATGTGTCAAGGAAAGTGCCTATCATAATAAGAACAGACAACAAAAGAAATATAGTCTTATGCATGAAATATCAGTATGTGTTTATATTCTCTTGTTTTCAGTAGAGTAAGCTGCAACTATACACATAGTTGAAAGTATTTCTTCATAATTAAGTTGTAGCTTATGTTACTGAATCATGGAGATACAGCTGTTTTTAAATGTATTTCGTGATCATTCATATCTCTTGATAATTTACTAATGCTTCAAATGCAGAAACATAATAATTGTTAAGCAAATTAACAAGACAAATAATTAAAAACAAACCTTTATTTTATGGCTGCTTTCTGCCATTTGGGGTGTTAGTGCTGCACCAACTGTCAGACATTAACTTTATTTGTAGCTTATATGTACCTTCTGATTTAATTTTTTGTCAAGATTTAGTGCTAAGAACTTCACATGGTTTGTTTCTGTGATCTGATGACTGCAAGCTATCTGTTCTAGTTATTTATTTCCAAGTGTCATCATCTGTGTTTTAGTCCATTCTGGTAGGTTCAGCATTCAAGCTTTTACTAAGCATTTTCATCACTTTCTGATGCATCTCATGTTCAGCTACAAATGGTGTGCCATCTGCAAATAACATACATGAACATCTGTAATAACTGCTAGATCATTTACATACAACAGGAACAGATAGGACCCCAATATTGAACCCTGTGGTACTCCTTGCAGAACTGTTTTCCCATTAGAAGGGGAACTGTTTGCATCTGATATGATAATTATCCATCAGTGCCAATCTGTTAAGTGTGCACTGAACCACTGTAAAGCTTTTTCCCTGATTCCATATGTATGTAAGTTGTGGAGAAGTAAGGAATGGTTCACTGAATCACATGCTTTTGACAGGTAATAGAATATCCCTTTGACTTTTTGTCTGTATCAAAACCAGGGCATATTTTCTAGTAAGCTCTTATGGCATTTACAGTGCATTTTCCTTGCTGAGAACCATACTGAGCATGAGTTCATCATTATATGCAAAGAATTCTGTACTGTGAAACAGAAAAAGTCTCCAGAATTACACAAAGTGAATTATGTGATGCTGACTGAATAACATTGCATCTTCTACCTAATGTGTCACTGGATATGAGTACTGAAGATGCATATGGTTAGCACAAAAGACTGAAGTGCAATCATCTGTGTTGGTTATTGCAGGTGCAGACAACTATTCCCCTTTGTGATATAAATTTCTTCGTGATACTTATTTCAACAAACTCCTTGGAATACATACCAAGCAAATACATACATATTATAAAAATGGATCTGCATATATATGTATGTACAGCCCACATATCCTCCTAAAACACAGGACCGATTTTAACCAAACTTGGTACACACATCACCTACTGTCTAGAAATCATTTGTGTAGGGGTAAACCATCTACATATCAAAGGAGTGGGTATGGGGGTGGAAAAGCAGAGTAGCCCATGATGCACAACTACCCAGATTTTAGTCATCCAGTATTTGAGAATGAGAGCAGTTAGAGACTTGCAACACCTTTTACACAACCTTAACAAAACTTTTTGTTATTGATGAGATGACCCCCCCCCACAAAATGATGAAAGGAAAAAAGTTTATTGCTTACAACATTTTAGCTGTTCTTTTAGTGTAACTACTGCATAAAGCATGACATTTTAATTAATTACTTATTTATTACTAACTGTATTTGCAACACATTTTGTAGTCAGTATTCACACATACCGCTGAATGTAAAACAAAAATTGATTCGTGTACAATACACAGTGCAGGAGATATGGCATTAAATTCTGAGATGCATGAAAAACTACTGAATCATGCATGATATTTCAGTTTACTACTTCTTTAATACTGCCCTACAATATTACTAATATTAAAATATTGTATTAAGATTTTTTGGAGGTAGGGAAGTTAATTTGAAATATTGAGTTTAATATTAACCTTGAAAGTTAATTTCTGATATCTACTTTAAATATTCCTGACTGAAATAAATTTAACTCCCTAAAAGAAATGTATTGATTGTTAAACAGTTAGTAAGTAAATTTATAAAACTTTTAATCATTTCTGTTGATGGAAAAACTTCTGCAGTGGTAAAACAGTGCACAAAAAATTATTACTTGCTTATTAACTGATGTGCATCCACCATCAGTTTCCCATCAAACCAATGAGAACATTGACTGATGGCATTGCTCAGAGGTCCATGACTGATCTCAAAATTATGCAGTTTGCATAATTACACTGCCCGGATACTGATAGAAAAGATTGGTAAAAGTGATTTCAGGAATGCTGAAATAGAAGTTTGATAAAGTAAATGCCAATTGAATACTAGTAGTATTTGGCTGTGGCCACTAGTAAATTTGTCTGCACCTCTCCTTTGCAGCAGCATGAAAAAATTCTAAAATTCAATACAATAAATTGAGATACGGCATTAACAGAAGAGGAAAGTAGGTTTCTTGATTCAAATACAACTGTTACCATTAAATTAATATAATTATTTAATCAATAGTAACATTTATGGAACAGCAAGAAGTAACAAACAAGAGAGAGAGAGAGAGAGAGAGAGAGAGAGAGAGAGCAGGAGCACAATCTTGCTTTTAGACAGTCAAAATAAATTACGGTGACTTCCTTTAACTTGCTTTATAGAGCGTCTTTTATAAAGTTTCGATATATAAACATTTCTCTAGAACATTCTTTGTATAAACATTAAAAAGAAATTTTTATCTTAAATAATGACCCTTTCTTATTAATTTACAGATTTATTTACACAGAGAAAATTTATTCTTAAGGTATTTTAGCATTAACTTAACATGTGGGGCATATACTATTAATTATTCAAAAAGCAATATTTCAGACCCTGTTTGCTACACATTTAGCAGAATGTACTTACAAAAATATAGCAATGTATGACACATAGTCTAGGAGATATAATGTCAAATACTGAGATGCATGAAAAACTGGTGCATCATCCAAGATGTTTTAATTTGTTGCTTCTGTATTTGTAACTTTATTTGCAACACATTTCGCAGGCCATAGCCACACGTACCACTGGATGTACCTGCAAAATTATATTACTATACAGCTTATAGTTCAGGACTTATGATACCATAAACATTGAGCTGCATGAAAATGAAACCACAGGGCAAAATTTGCTAGAGATACAGACAAAAATGTAAAGAAATATGAGTGAAATACATTAAATGTATGAGAATTATATGTGACTTGTGTGTACATGAGCAAAGCTATGGACAAGGAACACACGTTAAATCCCTCGAATGATTTCAACCAAATTTGTTACGTATATAACTTATGATTTGTAAAGAAATACTGTGGGGCTAAGAAACACAAGCCTACTATATGGTTGATAACATGGAGAGAGAAGGGGGGAGGAGGATATGACAGACAGAGAGAGGGAAAGAGGAGATGGCCACAGACAGGGGGCAAGGAGGAGATGGACAGACAGAGGAGAGGGTGAAACTGACAGAGAGAGGGGAGAGGAAGAGTTGGACAGAGAAAGGAAAGAGGAGGAGATGGAGAGACAGAGAGAGGAAGACATAGGCAGAGAGAGGGAGGAGGAGGAGATGAACAGAGAGAGGGGAGGACAAAATGAACAGAGAAAGGCAAGAGGAAGAGATGGACAGAGAGAAGAGAGAGGAGAAGATGGACAGAAAAAGGAAGGAGGAGAAAATGAACAGGAAGAAGAAGAGAGAGACAGAGAGGGGAAGGCGGATATGGACAGAGAGGAGGTGGAGGATGTGGAATTAGAGGAGGGAGGAGGAGATGGACAGAAGGAAGAGGAGTAGGTGGGCAGAGAGAGTGGGAGGAGTAGATAGACAGAAAGAGGTGCAGGAGGACATGGTTAGAGTGGGGGTGAAGAAGGAGATAGACACAGAGAGGGGAAAGAGCAGCAAGGCTAATAGAAGATTTGACTAAATACGTACCTTTCAACTCCAGATCCTCAGCTAGAGAGCTATAAAGCAAACTAGAAAAATTTTGGAAATGACAAGTGTAGTCCCCCTCTTGGATTTTTCTGTAACTTATTGCTTCTTTCACCTCTGACAATGATTTTGATTTGTAAAAAAATGCCAAGTTCCAATCTTCTTTGGAGTCCATGTTAAAATTAAAGTCCCTCTGTAACTGTAGCATTAAAATGGCTTTGGGAAGCCGATACCATCATAATAATAGCCTATATATGATTATGGCTTGTTCTCCACAAAATAGAAAAAGAACCATAGTAGTTCTGGCCCAGCATTGGCTTGATAAAGGACATCTATAGGAAGGAATTACAATATTATGTATTACTTGACCAAATATTCTGTGTTTCTGGTCATGGTGATTAACTTGGTCATGTGATAAGTTACAGCCTTCTATTAATTCAATCCATTATTTGAGCAAGCAGTGAGCATAGAGAATGTCTTCATATGTGTCTTGCTATTAATTGATTTTATTTATTTATTTATTTATTCTAAGAAGGAGAAACAGTGATGGTACCAATGCAGAATGTGAAAGAATGCTTGCAAAGTGTCAAAGTTGAGTAAATTGATGTTACACAAATTTTTGGAGAACAGAAGCAATGCTGACAAATGTAGGATTCAAATACTTACTCCATGGAGTACTTCATTGATGATATACATAAATGTTTTGTTACAAAACAATTTCTGCAGTGCTATGGAAAATATGTTGAGATATTAACTTGGTGAAAATTTCACAGTCTTTATCACACTGAATCACAATTCAATTTTACCAAAGAAACTGTTAAAAAGATTGATGTATATAGTGCATTTGGTATTAAACTAAACCAGTTGACAACTAAGTGAGTATATGTGAACAAGAAAACATTGGTGTGGAGAGATAATATTAATTCAGGTGTTAATGGCAAATGAAGCATCTGGTTCAAACAGCTAGTGGTTAGCCACCCTGAAGAAACCACCAGTGCAAAGTCAGTAAAAATAATGGCATTTTAGACACTTTAATATTTCATAATGATACAGCCCAATACCGTAAATGATTTTGCTCAAATTGGAATTGGATATAAAAGCCTACAAACTTATTTTCCATGATTTATTCAAACAAGACAGGGATTCACACTCCTTACAAAAAGTAAATACCACAGTGTTAGGTGTGTTGTTGGAAAATAATATCAGTCAGTATATAATTTTGCCTGATTTTAAGCTTGTGACAGTGCTCTATTTGTAAGTATACCACAACTGTGGTGGTATTTCCATTTCCCTATTTTGTTGGAATAAATACGATGATGATACTGCTATAGTGTAGAATACAGTTCACCTTGTCAGGTGCTAAAATGAAATGTTTTTTGTACTCAGATGTTGTATCCTGTTGGTTGTTAATGACTGACATAATGTACCTCACTAATGTAGTGAGGCACATGAATACTTTCCAATAACATAATCCTATGTTTAATTAGATAAAGATCCATATAAGTATATTCCAGTAATATATTTTAGTACATGTAGAACAAGAAATCTGAATATAATGTATTCTGTTCTTACTGGCACGGTGGTCAGTTCTGAGACTGCAAGTACAAAGCCTTTAGATCTGATCATTTGGACTGAATGTGCTGGGTTATTCAAACCAGCCTTAGTTTTGGTGAGTGACTGTCATTTTCTGAGAGCAGCTTCAGCAACTGCCTAAGAAATGCACCATTTCATGCAATTTGCTGTGAAGTGTCAGAATTGAGTAAAAGTCTAATTAAGTTCATGTTAAGCATTTTATTTCAGAAACTTTTGATTTAATAATTCGGTTTTTATTTTTATAGATCAAATCTCATTGACAACAATGACAGCAGTATTTGTAATATATATGAAGCACTGGAAGCAGTTGGGATGAGAGAAAAAGTAGAGGAGTTGCCTGAGCAGGCTGAAACAGCAGTGCAAACAGGCACCAACTTATTCACCACAGGGGAATGTCAGTTACTATATTTGGCAAGAGCAATTCTCAGTAATCCCAAGGTTAGCTTTTATTATTATATCAATGGAATGATTGGTAGAGAAAGGATTGTGTTATTTAATTATTAATGTTATTTTAAGTTTGCACACACATGCCTTTATTAGTCTTGGTCTCAATAATAGTACTTCTACATACATTTCAGTAACCTTTTGGACCAATTTAACAGACACCAGATGCCAGTTGCATTTCCTCCAACTTTCTCTGTTTTGTGTGAATTAACTGACCTTTGTCCTGCCTTCCATGTTGTCTGTCTTTTACAGACTTGCAAAAAGGAAGAAACCCCTCCCTTCCAACCATTTTGAATCATGATAGTTTTTTCTAAGATTGTTTACTGCTATATTCTGATTAATCCAATCAGTTAAAAAACTGGTTTATCCAAACCCTATACTACCAAAGACAAGTTGACTCATTCAGATCCTACAAAGTTCCAATGACATAGAAATTTCTGTTTTAGTACAACACCTTCAGAACCTGCAATACCTACTACTTTCATTCACCTTACAGGAAACATTGGAAATTTTGCTTTATATTGGTTCATAATTAATAGAAGTGGTGATACCACTACAACAATGCTATCACCATTGATTACAGTATTGATTGCTTTATTCATAATCATACCCTTTGCCCGTGGACTGGAGTGTAGCCTCTCTCAGCTTCCTGCATTGACTTCTCTTCTAAGTAAATCCCAGTTCATAAACTAAATAATCTTGTTTTTGTCTTTTTTGTTAAGGAACATGCTGTTCCCTTTGGCTCCTCAGTGTTTCTTAAGTATTTCTTCTCTACCTGTGCATGAAATATAGCTCCCACATTCCTGTTTTTATTTCTATTTCTCTCACCTTTGACTCACAGGGAACTATTTTGCCATTTATTTACCAACTATCTAAAGTTTAACTTTTGTGACATTTTCTAATTCTAGTGACTTGTACCTTCTTGAGCTTCTTCTTCTCTTCACCTTCTTGTCAGTAAGGAATCTGAGCTTTCCAGTTCATATAACTCCTCTAGATATTTGACTTTACTAATAACTTGACTCCAGTTTTTTCTGATGAGTGTGTCCTTGACCTTCATTGATAGTTGACCTATCATAATTCTGGCAAAGTCACTTTACTTAACTTCCTCTTCCAAGTGCTTTGCATGGTTTAGGTGGCACTCAAAGAAAGAGCATAGGACTCTCCAACTCTTGTCCTGTCCTACTAACCCCACCTCTTACCTAATACCTGTCATCAGAGCATTCTTTGAATGCCTCTGGACCAATACTTTGCTTTGAAAACTCTTTAAGATTTCTTAGAAATCCATCAAACCTACCCATTACAACATGCTCAAATAGCCATCTTCATCTTTACATAGCTTATCAAAATATTGGCTTCTCTATCTTTTTTTCTGACTATATGTCATATAATGTCCCCTGAAATGATTTTAAAATAGCATTGAAAGAAGTTCAACTTGAAGCTTCAAGGTAGAGAATCATGTATGTAAATTTATTCATCTTTTCAATTTAAATTCATGTCACCAGTGACTCTTGTTCCAGTGTTCTTTTCATCTGCAAAACTTTTATATTTTCCTACAGTAAATTTGTAAGTTCTTGAACCACACAAGTTTGACATTATGTTTCTCTATGCCCCACGTTTAGGTCCTGGACTTCCAGCTGCAAATCTCATATGTCAGTTTGTCTCAAAGTGGCTGTTACACTGTAGTAATCATTTTGTTGTGTTTGCATTGCTTTCAAATTCTGTCTCTCCCAGTGACAACTCTTGTCACCTATGTTCAAAATTTATTTCTAGTACATTTATCTGTTTGCTATTATTTAACTGGCTAGATAAAAAATCTACTCACCAAGCAATGGCAGAACACAAATGTAAAAGACGGTTGTAATTGGCAAACTTTCTGAGCCAGTGGCTCTGCACTTTTCACACTTATTAACTCATGCATGATCTTTTAGCAGTAATGTCTGCCTTAATACTACCCTGTCTTCCACCTTGAAGCTCTCAAGTTTTCAAATCTCATCCAATCCACTCCCCAACAACCAGTCTTTCCTTCTCATCCCATATGGTACTTCTCCCCTGACATGCGGTTCTGAGTGGCTTCCCCAAAATCTACCCCTTGTTCTAGACCTCTCCAGTTTTTATCCTCCAACCCTCTTCATTCCCCTTCAGCCCTCCTGCCTGAAGAAGGAGCCACTGGCTCCAAAAGCTTGCCAACTGCAACCGTCTTTCAAGCGTGTGTTCTGCTGCCACTTAGTAAGTAGATTATCTATCCAATTTTGTCAATAATTAATTGTTCTTGTTGTTATATTAGCCCATGTGATCATCATTCCTTATTATGTAACCCTCTTGTCAGTCTTTGTTGCTGTCTCTCTTGTTCAAACTGTCATCTCTTTTCCTTTTCCACCTTATGTGCTAATCCATTTGTTTATTTATCTGTATCACCAAGATTAATCAACACTTTGCCCCTTCATCATTTCTAGTACTGATTTTTGTGCTCGTAGATGGGTCCATTTTTATTTGTATATAACAATTCCATTCTTATTTACCAATTTGCATATAACAATTTACAGTTCATTATATTACATGGCCTTCTCCTGATCATCTTTCGCTGATTTATTCACAAACTTGTCAGCTATTTTCTTCCCCAACATCCAATTAACTTGTTTATACATAATTCTTTCATGTTTTTGTACATCTGTTTTTTTGGCAAAATGCTCTGATTGACTATTATTGCCGTCTCTTACGTCTCTTTAATTGCCAAGCTAAGTATGGTAGTTTACATTTTCTCCTATGACTTTCACTTTCTGTTTACCCAGTTTTTAAAATTTCGGCCATTTTCACGACTTCCCCAATCAACTTTTTCCCTTTCTCTTATCCAATCATTTTTTTCGTATCATACATTTTGCCCACTCGTTACCTCTTATTAACGATTTTCATACGAATTTTTCTAATTTTTTCTGACTTTTTTGTTGCTTTTTTTCCGTTTTTCTATGTTTTCCACCCTCTGCTTATTTATTTATTTATTTTGCCACTCCCATGATTTCTAACTCTCCAAACTTTCCTCTCTTGCCATCATCCCATCTCATATTACATCCGTCATTTTCCAAAACATGCTTTCGCACTATCAAAACTAAGGTCCCACATTCTGTTTCTTGAAATCTACTTGTCCCTTCAAATTACTCCAAAAGGACTACCACTGAAAGTCCCTGTTTCTGGATGGAGCACTGCCCTACACCAGGCTCTTTTACGATTTCAAATAAAGCAATATTCTCCTCTTACCTGGCTAATCTCTGACCTATATGCTTCATCAGCCAATTTCCACTTTATCAGACTTCTCTCCTTCTACAAAATCCCCTCATGTATTCTTGAATAGTATCATCCATCATGCCAACTTCAAACTGCAGCAACATGCCACACTTTACCTCAGAAAGCTATCCCGCCTTCTCGTAAACTACCTGAACAGCGGTGTTTCCCTTCCTGTCCTCCTGTAGGACCCTAAACAGCCACATCATCAACCACCACTTCTCTCCTACAAACAACACTTGGCCAACCTCCTTAATATCCCACAGCCTTCACCACTACCTCCCAGACCAAGAATGATCCATAATCACAAGAACCAGTCACAATAGTACAGTGTCATTAACCTCTCATCTAAAGCACTCTCCCCTCCTGAATAATCTGTATTATCTAAAGGTCTCAGTTTCAGCCCTAAACCTGCATGTGATCGTGCTGCTTTGGTGAAGGACCTAATTCACATGTAATATCGATGCACATATCACTTTGCAACCCAGTCCCAAAACATTTCTAACAGCAAACCAGACACTGAACCCTGCCTTGAACAGTTCAGACCATGAATCCAACTTGATCCACCACCACTACCTCAAAATCATCCCTTACAAGCGTTCAAAGAATTCCTCTCATCCAGCATTGCTTCACAATCCTTCCTCAGGTCCCTATAACATGACCCTAATCTGTCCTCTGCAGAACTACAGGCTCTGTGTTCCCTAAAATCTGATGACTCCATCGTTATCCTCCCAGCAGACAAAGGATCTACTGCTGTAGTTCTTGACTGAAAGGAGTGTGTTAGTGAAGGTCTATTCCAGCTGTCTGACACCTCTACATACAGCATCTGCCATCAATATCCCAGCCCTGTGATTCAAAGTGATCTGCAGTCACTCCTTAAAACCTCAGGCCTCTCACAAGGACTATCACCTCAATCTGTAAAACTTCACACCCCACCCAAACCATGCACCCCCACCTTTTACTTTCTTCTTAAGATCCACAAACCCAATCATCCTGGCCATCCTATAGCTGGTAGCTTCAAAGCACCCATTGAACATATATTTGACTTAGTTGATTAACACTTGCACCCATAGTACAAAGATTCCTCTCTTAAATCGAAGATACCAGCCATTTCCTAGATCATCAGAAATCTGCACCTGTCCCACTCCCACCACACACCTTCCTTGTCACCATTGATGCTGTCTCCCTCTATATCAACATGCCCTATGTACATGGTCTGTCTCCTATTGAACATTTCCTCAGTCAGTGCTCACCTGATTCCAAATCTATGACATACTTCCTACTCATTTTAATCAACTTTATATTTACCAACAACTACTTCACCTTTGAGGGGCAGACATACAAACAGATCAAGGGTACAGCCATGGGAACCAGAGTGGCTCCTTCCTCTGCCAACCTTTTCATGGGTCACTTGGAGGGGGCTTTCCTCGGATACATAAGCTACCAGCCCCTAGTTTGGTTTAGATACATTGATGACATCTTTACCATATGGGCACATGGTGAGGCTCACCTGCTAAAATTCCTGTAATCTCTAAATACCTTCTCCCAGTTAAATTTCACATGGTCCTATTCTGAACCCCATACCACTTTCCTTGATGTTGATCGCATCCTCACTGAAGGGCAGCAACACACTTCTATCCACATTAAACCTACAAAAAAACTACAGTACTTACATTTTGACAGTTGCCATCCTTTCCACACCAAATTTTCCCTCCCATACAGCCTTAGCAACAGAGGCAAACATATTTGTGTGATATGAGGTTTTCCCGGAGTACAGAAATCTTGAAAATTTCTTGGGCATTCAGCCATGTAGTGCTGTCCAAAAAGTGGGATATTTTGGCAAGCCAACTTCTTGCCATCATCAGGCATTCTGGGAGTCTTAATGATCTATGATGGATGCCAACTTTATATAATCTCCACCCCTCTCCCACAGCCTCCGTCTGGGCACTTCCGAGCAGTCCACAGCGAGTGGTGGGGAAGGGCGGCACTGGGTGCTGGGGCAAGCACAGTTCCCTGCGACAGATAATGGGCCACAGTCCTTCTGCGGCCAGGGCCACTTGTGCAACTCTGACGTCTTGGTGACAATGCTTCTTCTTCTTATTCATCAGGTGTCCTGACAGGAATGGATTTCCATGTAGACTGTCATGTTTTAATTATACTCAAAGCTGGATCCCAGGCCTTACTTAACTGGAAACTGCTGTCTTTATTTATTAGTTCATCATGCAGCCAGATCTTCACTGACTCTTTGAGGATACAGCCCCAGAAGGTGTTCGATTGCTGTAACACCTTTGTGCCACCGTAGTTCGCGTCTTGTCCATGTGAGATGCAGTGCCCTGCCATGGCGAACTTGGTCAGCTGTGCATTGTCTGTGCGGCATTTATGTTCACTGAGTCTCTCCTGTACCTTCCGGATGGTCTGGCCTACATATATTTCACTGCACTGGCAAGGGGTGTTGTAAACTCCCAGTTTCCAGAGCCCTAAGTCATCCTTGACTGATCCTAATACTGTTTTCGTTTTGGATGGAGGGCAAAACACACACTTGACATACTCAGAAAATAAATAGCTATGTCATAGCAACTAGGCTGGCTGAACATGAACACAGCTGGAGGTTGCAGAATTCTGACTCCGCATTTGCTGAGCATGTACTGAGTAAGGGTCACAATTTCCAGCCAGTGCCATATGTACTTCACTTAGCAAACAAAGGCCTTAATCTCAGCCTGCTGGAAGCCCTGTAAATTAACAAACATCTTACTCACAATCCAGTTCTAATCCTAAATGACAGACAAAGCTCAACACCTCCCCTCTCCTAAACCTCATATAATCATCTCTGTTGTTCATTACTTCCCACACTGTCTGATCCTATATATTCCCATTTTCCTGTATTCATTAAGTTCTTTTGTTTTATTGAAGTTGTGTATATATTCCATATAGACTGTAGTTCCAATTGTTTAGGCTTTCTTTTAACTGCTACTTGCATTACTGTCCATGTTTAACACCACTTGTAGTTGTCTCATCAAATATTGTTTATATCTTACTTGATTCATTTATTTAATGCAAACTGTTACATAGCTACAGTTTTGAATATAATGTTAATGTTAAAGTGCAGTACCAGCACACTCTCAAAAAGTACATTTACCGTATATTCCCTCCAATGCCTCCATTTCCCTGCATTTATTTATTTCTGCTTATCTTTCTGATATTGTTTAAGTTCCTTATGAATTCTGTAGTTACATTGATAGTTGTTTCTTCTTTTAATTGGTTTGTGTATCACTCTCCATGTTTTATACCTCCTGATGTAGCCTTCTCAAGTACTGATCTTATTTTATTTTATTAGTTTTGTTTATTAATAAAAACTGTTATGTGGGCATGCTGTTCCTATTTTGTGTTTAAGGTTTTCCTGTCTACTCCATTTTTATTTATTTACTGTTCAATTTTTACTTCTTCATTGCATTTCCATCACACTGTCAAAGATGTTATGTCTGAAGATGGCCTTGTAAGCCAAAAACTGGTTAACACAGTAAAAGTAATATTGCAGAATAAAAGCAAACTGGTACTTTTCATTTATTATAATGTTGTTCTATCAAGAACCAATGGAAGATTCTGTTAACCAAATACTATGTCTTTACCAATTGCTGCATACCTTATGTGTCTTTGGTTGTCTTAACATTCATGGGAAATTATGTACTTTCTTTTCATGCAGCTTCATTTCTGCACTGACGTAAACTAAAGACATGTGTGAACCTTTTCAGAATTGATAACAGGGCCCCATCATTTTTTGTCGACTCTCTGTTCTCATTATATTTGGATACTACAGACCTAGCATGTAAGTTTATTTACTTTTCATAGCAGATCACTGAACTGTCCCTGAAGAATCTGGTCATGTTGTACAGCAGGTGTGCTTTTTTCAATCACATCAAATGCTTTGTGTGAAATGGGTCATCTTCTGAAAGATAAGATGTTTTCTAAAACATTAATACACACATTTTTATCTCTCTCATATTCCATAGTATTCACAATCAATTTTATACATAAGCTTTATTTCTCTACCTTTTCAGAAAAATCTGTCATTTGTAATTTGCAGTTAATTGTTTATTGCAGGTTTTTTTTTTTTTTTTTTTTTTTTTTTTTTTTTTTTTTTTTTTTTTTTTTTGCTCTTTCAAGGGCATCATTAGTTTCTTTGTGCTTTGTGAGTCACTTATAAAGGCCAAGCTCCATGGCCCTGTGGGAGGTCTCATAACGCTGTCTGACGTGGCTGTAAAAAAATGCTACCTTTCTCCATTCTCTTTAAATGTCAGTAAGTATTCTTGAAACAGTAATTAGTGTGTCATTTCAGTCCAACAATAGTATATGCAAACTCTAAGAAGACTCTCAGCGAGGTGATAGGTGAGATTAACTGCATCAATTAAACTGATTGCTTGTAAATAGAGCTTACTCATTTCTGCTTGGTAGCAATTTCAGACAGTAGGCAACAGTGTGATTACTGGGTCTAATATATCACAAAATAAGTTGATTTCAAATTCATTTACACATAACATTTCATCAGTCATTAACCCAGTGTATCACTTCTGTTCTTGTGGATGTAGATGCACTAATGTTGCTTGTTAGTTCGCGTTAGCAATGATCAGAAATAGTTAATACACATCACCATCATTTAAATTCTATCAGTTCAAGTAGTCCCAGCAACTACCTCAGTGACAGTCTTCTTAGAGTGTGCACAGCAAACAATTCACACTTTGGAAAATCATGTAGGATGTAGAGCCTACACTATGCCCCGTAGTATAACTTAGTGATGTAAAGTGAGGGGAATGTCATTGCCCACAATAACAGTATGTTGAAGAAGGCAGTAATGGAAGGTAGCATGACCCAAAAGAGTGACTCTTTTTGCAGCTACCTTTGTTGCATGGTACAGCAGCTCCATAATCTAACACTTTCTTTTAACCTTTCCTACTATTTTCTGACAGAGAAGATGTTATTCTTTCCAACATAAATTGAAACTCATTCAATTAAACTGGCCTATAATACATTCTCATAAAAAAATTCTATCAAATGAGTGATACACAGGCCTCTTGGTAAAAAATCGAGCTTCATCAGTTCTCTGGGATATAATAAGTTTTCTACATCTTATGTAAATTTTCGTTCTTGTGGCATGGTAAATATCCAAACACAGCAACTCAGTTATATATAAAATGGTAATTTTATAATCTGGACTGTGTTTACTATTGGCTTGGTTTTTGGGTCATTTCGCAGTCATGTAAACATGTCACTGCTGCAGAGAAACACTACGAGCGAGCCAGTATCAACAACAGCTTCATTCAGTTTGTGTTTGGCACTGCAGCAACATGCCGCATAGAAGCATACAACAGAGTCCAGATAGTGGCTTTACTTTCAGCAGTTCATACACAGCAAGATATTGCCAATCAGTTAATGTCACTCACATTGGTGAGTCTAAGGTGTGGAGTAAGTACAGAGAGATGGAAATGTGAATGATAGACCTCACAGTCATTGTCCTCATATGACAACACCACCATGAGCTCATCATCAGCTGCCAGACATATTGGAAATGACTCAACAGGGATTCTTATCTCAGACGAAACAGTGCTTAGAAGATTGCATCAAGATGGTCTTCATTACAGAAGACCAATGAGACATTTTGCATTGAACCAATGAAACTGATGCAATCGAAGACCTGGGCTCGGCTCTTGCGCATCAATATTGGATCATTGGAGAATCGAGTAATGCCATGTTTGCTGACGAGACCAGGATTGTTTTATGAACAGACACTAGACCTGCTAGGGTCATTGCACAGTGACTGAATCCAGACAATCTTCAGGACGTCACTGAAGCTTCCACTGAGGAGTGGGACCTCATACCCCAATGTAAACTTGATGGTCTCATCCAGAGTGTGCCTTGTAGAGTGGAACTCATCCATGTGCAGGGAGGACATACTCACTACTAAAGACTGATAATCATCGTCATGAGATAACAATTTTCACAATTTTTGTTTTTAGATGTGCACTTAGGAGAGAAGACTGCTTTGTTTTGTAATGATTTTTTGTAACTTATGAAAATCATTCTTGTTTTCAGAAGGAATTAGGTTTATTTTGTTAATAAGGTATTGTACAATTCTCAGTGGGTGTAATATAAGAAGTCATTGTAATAATTTCACATTATTGTTAAGGTGTGTTGCTTGTTCCCCTTTTCTTTATAACAGGTTGTGCAGACAACAGAAAGACAAAGAGTTCCAAGTAACTGTAAAAAAGCACATGTATTTTCAAGACTGGGGATTAGATAAATGTGTGCTATTATCAGCCTTAATTGCTGATGCCAGTCTGTTGTAGAATTATGGAGCATGTTTTATATTTTTTATTACATTATTAGCAATTATTCAGTAGAAAAAGGCAAAAGTATAAAATACTTAAGACTGTGTGTCAAGAGCTTTTTATGTGGAATAGCAACATGAAAAAGATCCACAGGAGAGCAACATGCTTTGACATATGATTATTTTATAAGCATGAAAGTGCCACAGAGCTTATCATACAACTCCTGTGACAAGGTGTACAAGATAGTTATCGTGAGTTACTGGCAATTTTACTTTTATGATTCTAAGAATAAATATTCCAAGAAGAGTCCTGCAACATATTACTTACATTCAACAGACATCTCATAAAATGACCAAAGTGCTCAGTTGCATTAAGACAATGGCACAGGCAAAGTTTGTGTAGGGGAAGGTAAAGGAAACAATCACAAGAAGAGCATCAGGTGATAAAGGGGCAGGAATCGTAAGAACTTGGGGAAGGTGATTCATCTCTTTGTTCCATTAGGATGGACAGCAGGTAATAAGTAGAAGGTGTTGGTCCACAAGGAAAGAATGTACATCATCTATAATTGGGTATCCTGGATGTTTGGGGCTATAGATTTTTGGAAACCTGTAGAAAGTTGGAGTCCAGGGAATTATGAAAGAGAAAGTGGAGAAAGACTCAGGAAAGAGGTTTTTGGAGTGGCCTAAGAATTTGAGAAATGTTTAGAGGTGGTGCTGGACTACTGGAGCCTGGTTACTGCAACAGAGTTGGAAGATGGGTGTGTCCGAAGACTAGCAAAGGTCTCTGTCAGATCACTTGCTGTTCCTAACAATAGTAGCAGAGCCTTGACCAACAGTGAGAATTCTCATGGTCAGAATTTGTTTTGAGGAATGGAAATAGGGCCAATTCGAGAACATTTTTTCACACAAGTGACTTGATAACTACAGGTTTGCAGCTGCTCTATGGGACTATTCAATTTCCACAAATAAAAGCAACTGAAAAGACAATACAATATTACAAGTTGATCAGCACTAGAATATCAAAGATTGAATGAAGCAGCAAAATATAGTGTAATGGGGAAGGTAAGATGTGAATGAATCAGTAAGCAGAAAGAAAGGAATACAGGAGCATGAGCATTAATAAAAGAGACTGATGAAAGGTATGGCTTTGTAGCTGAGTGATAAAGTGTCTGACCATAAATTTAAAGACGTGGTTTAATCCCTTATCCTGGGATTTTTCATTGTCACTTTTTTTCTCCTGAAAATGATTTATGCATGGGAAAATGCCAAGTTTTCCTGTATGGTTGGCCACTTTAAACTGCATGTCCCCCCAATAAGTGGCTGGGCATGTCAGTTTAAAGGATGAAGAAAGGCAAGGTTTTCCTGCTCCCAATAGGATCATGTTCAGTAAAGCACATCAGTGTTCAAGCCAATCCAATTTCATAATAGCTTTGTTCTTTACATTATGGATGAAGTAAATGCACAGAATTGGAGATGGAAGTTACTTTTAATTTAATGAGTTATATTTTGAATGAAACTTATCTTCAGCCCTTCAGGCTTAAATAGGCTGGACAAGATAGGATTAGTAATTATAGAGCAGAGAAATAAATCCCAAATGATTATGTACACAGTCAGCATTGCTCCCTTGTATTGTATGGCCTCTGTTACACGATTTACATTAATGAAAAATTTGCTACATAACACAGAACCTTCTAATACTCTGGTTTCTGAAGAATTGTTTATTGGTCCACAAACACATATAATAAGTTTTGTTGTGCACCATACTGCATACATTTGAAGACTACTGCTGATGGAAGGCTCATAACAACTTGTGAAAACTGCCTTATTGGCAAGTGTCTGGCAATCATTTTGTGGTTGGCTTTATTGGTTATTTTAATACATCATTATAAGTTAAGTCTAAGTATTTCATATTTCTCTTTACCTTTTCTCTCTTTACTCCTCTATTTCCAAATTTTCTGTCTGATCTTTACCTTTTTTCCATGGCTGATCATTTTGAACTAAAGTCAAAAAAATGTTCAAATGTGTGTGAATTCCTAAGGGACAAAAGTGCTGAGGTCATTAGTCTCTGGACTTACACACTACTTAAACTAACTTAAGCTAAGAACAACACACACAACCGATGCCCAAGGGAGGACTTGAACTTCCGGCGGGGGGAACTAAAGTCATGTGCAATGAATTTCACTTCTCCCCTTTCACTCTTCTACGCCAGTGTATCAAATGTTTTCTGTCTGCTTGGGCTCAGTGATCCCTTCAATGTGTTATTACCTTCTGAAACATTTTGTATACTCATGAAATGCATGAATATGTTATAAAAAATAAATAAATTTTGCCATAGTTTAGTGATACAGTCAAATAAACACGCCCCTTTATTACTCAATGACGTATGTGCAAGTTTATGTTTTAAATCTTGGTGCAGCATAATATGTCACACAGAGGCAGGTGACTGTTATTATAATACTGTAATTAGTAGTTCTGCACACAGGCTGACTGGGTCACACAGGTAAAAGTCAGGCAAGGATCAATAACGTCATTCTTTGTCTGATGTCTGACTTTTACCTGTGCGACCCAGTCAGCCTGTGTGCAGAACTACTGATTATTCCTGATTCTTTTTTTTTAAATTTATTATATCAATGTGTATTGTTCACAGATCTTAATAGTAGAAGAACCTTTGGTTCCCATAAACAAAAACATCCATCGCAAGCTTCAAGAGGTCATAGAAACTGCATTTCAAAAAACGACAGTGATAACAATAGCACAGCACTTAAAATTTGTTGAGTACTGTGACAAATTGTTGCTCATTAGAGATGGACAGGTATGCCAATTATAGTAGTTTATATTACAGTAAATATTGTAAATTCCTTTACTTCTGCATTTAACATTGTTTATAGCTAACAGATATCAATGAGATAAAAATTTGAATTCATTGAATTTGAAAGTCTGACACCTGGGAGTTTTCTGACAGGAATATGTAGACATGAGACTGTAAGTTCCTAGCAGGGACTTGAACTTTCTCTTTTCTCACCCTCTGCATTCCTTTTGATTTCATTTTGTAAATGAAAGGAAATGGGAGAAATGAGAGAAAGACGTCACTGAACTCTCTTAAATCTTGGTACTACTCTGGTTCATTTTATACTTTTGTAGGAAGCAGCAGGTAATAACATTAGAAATGACAGATGATGTCTTTGTATATAACTTTCATATTGACAGGAATATTAGCTCATGTAATGCTACCTGTACTTAATAAGTGCTCAATCACAGTCTGAGAATAGGCTTGAACAGTTTTATTAACTCAAAAACAGAACAATAAAGCAAGCAGAGTGCAGAATAAACATAAAGTAAAAAAAAAATTGCAATGCCACGGAGTCCAAACAGTGTACACAAACTTGCCAGTGACACCATTCATTTATCACCCCATGGTCACTCACCTCATGCCACAGCTCCATATCTGGATGGTGCAAACGGAGCTAATGCATGAAATTACAACAGATGAGATCACAACAGACAATGTGTGTAGCATTTGTTACAGAAGCTCCCTCGGTGAAAGCACAGCATGGAACATCTTCTGTAAACTGGGCTAAGAAGTGAATATGTTGTCCAGAGTGTGTGGTGCACATAGGTACTGCAACGACTTGTTGTAATGGCAGAGTAGGAAGTTGGAGTGCTCCATCTGCCTGGCGTGTAGCTCTTGACAACAAGTGGGTGATACTTCCTTGAAAATGTAAGAGAGCTTCATTCTGCTAAGAGACAAGGTGGTACATTTTCTGTTCACTATGATGACCATCATGTGTGTATCTCTACGCAGGACACAGTGGGATCCAGTATAAGGTAGTTGCAGTTGTGGTTTGATACAGTCTGTACATAACATGCCTGCAGGTCTTTGTAGGTCTGATGTGGTTTACCTGCTCCTGTAACTTGTGAAGTAACTGTGTCTGGTCGTCCATTTCTGACAGTAGGCTGGCATCGACTAACTCCCCTGTCTCAGATGCAGAGTCTTGCCATAAACCAATCCACTGCCAAGGACTCTATAACAGGTTTGTATGTTGCTTATAGGCCCATTTCATTGCTGGGCAAATGATAACTGGTTCTCTTGTGATTGACGTAGCCACGGAGCTTTGCCGACTGTGCAAACAAGTCTGACTAGAACTGTCGGCCTTTGCTGGTAGCCAGGACAATGTGAAAGCTGTGGCTCAGTCACTGTGAATATATAATGTTGGCCATCCAACAGAGGAAGTGGTTCCACCACATCAAGCAGAACATGGGCAAAACATCAAGAAGCAACCGAACTCTCCGATTGGGGGATGAATGTGGTACATGATTTTGCAAAGCTGACAATGCTGACAAGTTCTCATCTACTTGCAGCAGTCTCTTTCTACCTCTCGCCACATGAACTGCTGAGATACTAACTTGAGTGTTGACCAGACACCAGGATAACAAAGATTATGTAAGGCCTTGAACACTGATCTGTGAAATGCGATGGAGACAAAAGGGCATGATCCGCCATGTGACAGCTCACAAGAAAATTTTGTACATTTCTACCAGCTGTAACTTGAGTGCCACAGTGTCATCAAGTAATATGGTGCACAGCTCAGAATCTTCTTACTGTGACTTGGCAAGTGACATCATGTCCACAGTCTGCGAGACACGCGCCACTTGAGGGAGACAGTCAGCAACAACATTGGTGATGCCCAACATGTAACAAAAATCTATGTTTAAACTGAAATCCAATTGCCTGTACTGCACAGCGAGCAAGAGTTGCTGTTTTTCCTGAAAGAGTATGTTGAAGGCTTGGGGTTGGTGTATATCACAAACTCTCCCACTGCAACCCGCTGTTGAAAGTACTCAGTTGCTTGATATATAGCTAAAATTTCCTGAACACATATACTCCATCTTTGCTGGGAAGGTGAGAGCATATTTCAAAACTAAACCAGTGGCTGCCATCATGCATTATCCAGTCTCTGTTGGAGGGCTACACCAATGGCTGAATGACTGACTGACATCTACCACTAATGCCAGTAGAGCTTCAAGCTTGGGATGCACAGCAGTGCTGCTTGTGCTAGGCTCCTTTTGGTTGTTTTAGAGATTGCATTCGTCTCCTTGGTTCAATGCACAGGAGAACTGTTATTAATCTTGGGACCAGCCAGTGCTGCATTCAATGCTGGCTGTTATTTCACAGTGTGTGGTAAAACTGATGGTAAAAACTGGGCACTCCCAAGTATCTACACAGCTCTTCTACTGTGGCTGCAATATGCCTTAAACCTTCTCAGTGAGTGATAATGAGTCTGCTGAAGATGTTTGATGACCCAGGAATTCAACTTCAGGTTGCCAAAACACACCCTTCACTATGCTTAACACCATGCCATACTTTTCAAAACAGTAAAATGTCTCTCAGGTGCTGGCGATGTTGATCCTTGTTGATGAATACACTAATACGTCATCCAAACAGGCAAAACAAGAGGTCAACCTGCACAAGACAGAGTCAATGGACTGCTACCAGGTTTGTGCTTAATGTCATAAACTTGGTCTCATACAACCCAAACAGCATGATAATGGCAGTTTTCGGAATGTCCTCTGCTGCCATGGGAATCTGGGCACAGCGCATGATTTTAATTCTTAATAGTGGCATTGGATACCTTTCAGGCATGGTTTGTGAATTGAGTACTCTGTAATCACCACACAGATGCCAGGCTCTGCCCTCCTAAATGCAACTCGGATACCCATAAACTTCTCGAACATTGTATGATACCAAGCGAGGTGGCGCAGTGGTTAGCACACTGGACTCGCATTCGGGAGGACGACGGTTCAATCCCGTCTCTGGCCATCCTGATTTAGGTTTTCCGTGATTTCCCTAAATCATTTCAGGCAAATGCCGGGATGGTTCCTTTGAAAGGGCACGGCCGATTTCCTTCCCAATCCTTCCCTAACCCGAGCTTGCGCTCCGTCTCTAATGACCTCGTTGTTGACGGGACGTTAAACACTAACTACTGCCACCACCATTGTATGATGCCTTCTTGCAACATTGTGTTGAATTCCAGTTTAGCAATGGTGAGGCATCCTGGAGCCAATCTTCTCAGTCAGCAAATTATTATGTGGTGATCATTTCATGCAAAAGCTATTGTAGCCTGCCTGGAGGTCTTGTTAAGAATGGTAATTCACAGAACACGGGCGCTACTCTTCATCTGCAACCTCCATGACCTTGACATCATATGTTCTGGCATCATGATGGTACCTGGTAGTGATAGTCTGATAATATCATGCACTAGGCAGGCATCAGCTGCATTCAGCAGGAGCTGGTTGTGAGCTAGGAAATCAGGACCTACAATTTCTTTAACCACATCCGCTACAGTAAAACCCCATATGAATTGATGGCAGAGTCCCAAATTCACCTCTTCATGTCGTATATTGCAGTTGTTGAATTATTTGTGGTGGACAAGCTAAACACAGTGAGCAGTCTGCAACAGTGCATTAATGCTCTGGACAGGATACTAAAGTCAGACCCTACGTCTATTAAATAATTCTGTCCTGATACCCTATTCGTAATGAATAGGTGCCAGTATGAAGCTGGAGAGCTGGTAGTGACTATGACTGATCGCCATTTGCATTTGGATAGGTGCAGGGGCTAGTGCACTTTAGCCTGCTGTTAGCACTTTATGTGATACCAGCAGGTTGGCGGACTGGCATCCGATGTGGTCCAGGTAGAGGAATGGCTCCTAAACTGCTTGTGGCTATATCCTCTGCAGCAACTAAGACCTCCATGTAACCTCAGTGTGCCAATCCATATACTCAGTGCATCAACTTTGGCAGGCAGAGCATCGTAATCTGCACGTGAGATGGGAAAGGTCATTGACACACCACTACCAGACATAGTCACAGATCTAATCTGTTGGCTCAGAGCAATCCTTGTTTAATTCAGTCAGGCAGATCTACAACAGTGTCCAAGAACATCTCTGTCTGCAATGTGACATTCACCTTTACCTGCAATGGTAGATGGCTGCTCCACAGAGAGAGCAAGAGAATGTCATTCACCATTCTGATGTCCACCTTGCTCAAGAGGTGATGCAGGTACTGGGATAGTTTTCTGTCACCTATGTCTTCCAGAGTCAGCACTTGTCTGATAAAGTCTTTCTGGGATGCCACAACTATACAAATAACCTCCACCATTAATCTTTTGTAGGTGTTCTCTGCCAGTGGAGCCATGATTATATCCTGAACTTCAGAAGCATAATTTTGATCGAGCTGACTCACTATCAGTGCAAATTTAGTCAAATCCACTGTAATTCTGGCATAGCAAAAGCTGGCCTCAACCTGGGTAAACCAGAGAACTGGATTATCTGGGCATAATTGTGGAAGGTGAATGGCCAGTCACGATACTGCAGACAATTCCATCCTGTAATCAATATTTTGCGGACCAGTCTTCTCAGCACTAATTATGTCAGGGTCAGGTCACTACCTATGGCAATACTACATACATCAAAAACATCAGATGTTGACTGTGGATATTGTATCACAGACGCAGCCCCTCTGACTGTTCAGAGATGTCACTAAACCCTCCCAAAGATGTAAACAACCATGCATGACCAGCACCTATTAGACGAAGGGGGTCCGACAGCTGATCAATTCCAGTTATTCCATTAGGAAGGAGGTCTACGGCTTGTGTTGTCTGTAATTCAACTATTCCTAGAGGGTCACTACCGCAGTTCAATCACGTCCACATTTTTACTTTGTGCCAGGAAGGGCTCTCAACAAGGGAAGGAAGTGTCCAGGCATCTCAGAGTGAACCAAAGAGATAACAGAGAGACAAGGATTGTCGATGACATGCCTCACTGAGGCTGCCCAAGGGCTACTACTGCAGTGGATGACCACTACGTACAGATTATAGCTCAAAGGAACCCTGACAACAACACCACTATGTTGAATAATGCTTTTCATGCAGCCACAGGACGTCATGTTATGACTCAAATGGTGCACAACAGGCTGCAACTTCACTCCCAACGTCCAGGGGGAGGTCCATCTTTGCAACCACAACACCATGAAGCATGGTACAGACGGACCCAACAACATGCCGAATGGACTGCTCAGGATTGGTATCACATCCTCTTCACCAATGAGTGTTGCATATGCCTTCAACACGACAATCATTGGAGATGTGTTTGGAGGCGACCCGGTCAGCCTGAATGCCTTAGAGACACTGTCCAGTGAGTGCAGCGAGGTGGTGGTTCCCTGCTATTTTGGTGTGGCATTGTGTGGGGCCGAAACATGCCGCCGGTGGTCATGGAAGGTGCCATAAGGGCTGCATGATACGTGAATGCCATCCTCCGACTGATAGTGCAACTGTATCAGCAACGTATTGGTGAGGCATTCGCCCTCATGGATGACAATTCGCACCCCCTATCATGGCATCTTGTGAATGACTTCCTGTAGGATAACAACACAATTCGACTAGAGTTGCTGGCATGTTCTAAAGATGTGAACCCTATCAAACATGCCCGGGATAGATGCAAACTGGCTGTTTATGGATGACGTGACCCACCAGCCACTCTGAGGGATTTATGCCAAATAGCCATAGAGGAGTGGAGTAGAACTATCTGGACCAACAGTGGTTTGATGAACTTGTGGGTAGTATGCCACGATGAATACAGTCATGCATCAATGCAAGCACTACTGGGTATTAGAAGTAATGGTATGTGCAGCAATCTGGACCATCACCTCTGAAGGTTTTGTTATATGGTGATACAACATGCCATGTGTGGTTTTCATGAGCAATCAAAAGGGTGGAAATGATGTTTATGTTGAGCTCTATTCCAGTTTTCTGCACCGGTTCCAGAATTCTCGGAACCGAGATGATGCAAAACTTTTTTTTTTTTTTTTTTTTTTTTTTTTTTTTTTAAATGTGTGTAGATCATGTAGTGCTACCTACACTTAATAAGTGCTCAACCACATGCTGAGAATAGGCTTGAACAGCTTCATTAATTCGAAAACACAATGGAAAAAATCTATTGCTATAGGTGACTTCTCAATATAAGCAAGCAGAGCACAGAATAAAAATAAAATAAAAGAGTTACAACTCCACAGAGTAAATAATAAACATTAACACAGCGCTCCAAGTTGTGTACACAAACCTGGCAGTTGTCATCTTTCATTTATCACCATGCAGTCACTCGACTCATGCCATAAGTGCACCTCTGGATGACACAAATGGAGCTAATGTGCATGATTACACAGCAGGTGACGTGCGTAGCGGTCGCTACAATATTTATGTCCTAACACACAGCTGTCATATTGTGGACAGATCACAACATCTGATGATATAACAGCAGTAGATTAGATTAGTTTTTCATTCCATAGAGCCATGCTGAGGAGATCCTCGTGGATGTAGAACACGTCAAGATTTAGTTTCTTTTCTTTCTTTCTTTCTTTTTTTTTAAAAAAAAAAAAAGCTGAAATAACAATACTAATAGTATGAACATATGCAATACATCATTTGTTTCTATTAAAAAATTCGTCAGTGGAGTAGAGGGAGTTGGCCACTAGTAAGTCCTTCAGGCTCCTTTTAAATTTTTTATGTTTGCTGGCAAACTATTGAAGATGAGTGTTCCTGAGTAGTGGACCCCTTTTTGAACTAAAGTAAGTGCTTTTAAGTCCTTGTGCAGATCAATTTTTGTTCCTGGTATTGTATGTCTGAACTGAGCTGTTTGTTGGAAAAAGAGATATATTATTTAAGACAAATTTCATTAAGAAGCAAATATACTGAGAGGCAGTAGTTAGTATACCTAGTTCTTTGAAGAGGTTTCTACAGGACGTCTGTGAATTTACTACACAAATAATACGTATTACATGCTTTTGTACTCTGAAAACTTTTGTTTGACTTGAAGCGTTACCCCAAAATATTATACCATATGACATTATGGAATGAAAGTAGACAAAGTATGCAAGCTTTTTCATTTTTATGTTGCCTATGTCTGCTAACACTCGAATTGCAAATACAGATTTGTTAAGGCGTTTCTGCACTTCTGTAGTGTGCTCCTCCCAACTGAATTTATTATCAAGTTGTAATCCCAGGAATTTAAGACTGTCAACCTCTTCTATCTGCTCCTCTTCATACTTTATGCATATGCTGGGTGGGAATCTCTTACAGGTTCTGAATTGCATATAGTGAGTCTTTTTGAAGTTTAATGTCAGTGAGTTGGCTTTAAACCATTTATTAATATCCATGAAAATATCATTAGCAGATCTTTCTAGAACTACACTCGACATACTATTTATTGCAATACTTGTGTCATCTGCAAACAAAACTAACTGTGCTTTTGGCAGTGTAACTAATGAGAGATCATTAATGTACACAAGAAAAAGCATTGGCCCTAAGATGAATCGTTGTGGGACACCACATGTAATTTCTTCCCATTCTGATGATGACTGATGACTTAATTCACTAGTCCCTTGCACGCACTGACACCCTTTGTTTCCTGTTAGCGAGGTATGACTTGAACCATTTTGCAGCACTGCCCGTGACACCATAGAATTCTAATTTTTTTAAAAAGATGTTGTGGTTTACACAATCGAATGCCTTTGACAAATCACAGAAAATACCTGCTGCTTGTAACTTGTTATTTAATGAATTAAGTACATTTTCACTGTAGGTGTAAATAGCCTTCTCGATATCAGAACCCTTCAGATATCCAAACTGTGTTCTTGATAATATGTTATTTGTGGTCAGATGGTTGAGAAGCTGCCTGTACATTACTTTTTCTAAAATTTTTGAGAATGCTGGCAAAAGTGAAATCAGTCTGTAGTTTGGTGGTATCTCTTTATCCCCTTTCTTGAATAGAGGCTTAACATCTGCATATTAACATCTGCATATTTTAGCCAGTCAAAAAATGTCTCAGTTAAAATTGACTGGTTACACAAGTAACTTAGAATTGTACTAAACTCACAAGAACAAGCCTTAATTAACTTTCTTGTTATTTCATTGTAACCACTAGAATGCTTTGTTTTTAAGATTTTATTATGGAAGTTATTTCTTTTGGTAAAGTGAGTGACATATTCATGTACCTGAAGCTATTTGGAAAGGCTAGTTTCAGATATTCAAGGGCATTATTTACTGATCCTGACAATCCCATTCTATCAGTAATGGATATAAAGTACTTGTTAAATAAATTTGCCACACTATGCCCATCGGTTACTAATGTGTCACCTACCCTTAGTGTTATTTGCTCCTGTTCCTTTCTGGTTCTACCAGTCTCCTCTTTCACTATATCCCATATTGTTTTTATTTTGCTCCCTGACATTGCTATCTTCTTCTCATAGTGCATTTGTTTAGATGTCTGAATTACTTTTTTAAATGTTGTACAGTATTCCTTGTATTTAGCTAAATCATCAGCATTGGAGCTATTCTTGGTTGACAGATACATTTTCCTTTCTGTCTTACAGGAAATCTTTATTCCTTGTGTAATCCATGGTTTTATTATAGGCTTCTGTTTAATTTGAGTAACTTTTAGAAGAAAACAGTTTTCAAACATGGTACTGACATTGTTCATGAAAGTGTTATAGTTTTCATTCATCTCATGAGCACTATAGACATCTTTCCAGTTCATATCATTGAACAGTTTACTAAAACACTCAATTTTTGGTTGATTGACTACTCTCCTGTACTCAGATTTAGCAGTCTTGACAAGCTGCTTAGAATTTACATCTAAAACAAGGAGCTGCATGTCATGATCTGATAGTCCATTTATTACAGGTTTTATGATATGATTTTGCTCCCATGATTTGTCTATAAATGTTATCAATGGCTGTCCTTGAGGATTTAGTGATCCTAGTTGGAAAGTTTACAGTGTGAGTTAGATTGAAAGACAACAGTACTAACTGCAGTAAATGTTTACTGGAAGATTGCATTAGAAAATCTGTATTAAAGTCACCAGCAATCAAGATTTCTTTGTTTCTTCCTGTTAAATAACCCAAAAGAGCTTCTAGATGAACAGATTATAATTTCCTGCAGGTGCTTGGTAAATAGTTACTATTATATAGGATCTGTTATGGAACTCTACTTCTGTTGCACATGCTTCTAGATGCTGCTCTAAACAGAATTTATTAATGTCAATGTTCTTGAATTTATGGCAGTTTTTAATAAATGTGCAACTCCTCCTCCATCCATATCTACTCTGTAGAAGTAGGAAGCTAGCTTAAGTCCTGAAATGTCTAACATATCTATACCAGTGGTCACCTGATGTTCAGAGAGGCAGATTATGTCAATTTGATTAGATAAATTCATTTCATCGATACAAATGAGTAGTTCATCAACTTTATTTCTGAGTCCCGGAATGTTCTGGTGCAAAAAGATAACTGATACTGCCTACTAATGGGATTATAACTGCTTTGGCGAAGATGAACTGGCAGTTTCTGATTACTTTCTATTAAACATTGTTTAAATGGAGGCTATATGCTAAAATCTGACTCCTGTTCATCTGTTTTCTCAAACTGAGTGTGTCTGTCAGTCTCTCTTAAAACTCATTTTCTTTCCCCCTTCCCTATCCTAATAAAGGCATCCCTCTGACACCTGTGACCACTGGTATTTTACCACTTGTGACAGTGTCCCCCCTTAAGTTTTCTGCAATCAACCCAGACAGTTTTCCCTTCCCTTTCCTATTGAGGTGAAGGCCATGCCTAGTGTAGTCCCACCTATCGACATCATCCACAGCAATCAAACCAATATGGGACCCTATATTCGTCCTAAGCAGCCACTCCAACTCCAAGTTCACCCTTCCTACAGAAGAGTTCAAATGAGGCCGATCATGGCGTCTCAACACAGACACAAATCCCACACTCTTATGCTTTGTTGCTGATGCTAAAGTCTGAAGACATTGCTCTTAATTTGCAAATGATGAAAATATTTTTCAAGTGGCGAAAGTGGAAGCATTGCGCAAGTGTTAAAGGTGCAACCAGGAATGACACATTTTTGACACTTATTCCTTGTAGTGTGTTGCTGTGCAAAGTGAAAGTCATTAAGAGGCCTGGCACTGATAAGCTTGAGTCGCAGCTTTTCTGTATGTCAACATTTATACAGAAGTCTGCTACTTCTGTTTCATTAGCTACAATGATAAGTACATGGTCTCAAACCAGATGCTAGGTCATTTATTTCTCCATGGCCAGTTTTTAGGGCAGAAGATACAACCATTCTTCAACTCCTTAAGCAGTACTCCCATGGAGACGATATAAACAAAATTATGCTAATAACAATACACATGAAACATACAACTGTCAAATGGCCAGAAAGAAACACTAATGAACAGTACAATAAAAAGCACACACTGCCATGCTATTTCATAATAATTTACAGAGTACAAACACATATATATCTCATAATAAATTTCTAGCTACAACACTACGAGCACAGTTTTTTATGATGGTGTCATCATCATTGCAATTTGGTGGATCTATGACGAATTATCAAACTAAAAAACTCCAAAGTCAAAAGTCAGATCCTTTAGTGCTCCTAGCTTTTTCTGATATTTAACAATGCTTTGTTTTTGTAAAAAATGCCAGGTTTCACCATCATTTGGATTTTACATTAAACTGTAGATATTACCCATAACCACATACCTCAGCCAGATCAGATGTCTCAGGAAGAAATAGTATTTCATCTCAAATACAAATAAGCATAGTGTGTCACAGTGTCTACAAACCAATGCCTAATTTTATGATTGGCTCACTTTAAGACTTTCATAGCACTTCTTTATTCTAGTATTTCATAGAAAATTGGCTTCCTTAAATTATGAGGTACGTTGTCAGTGTTTTTAAAACACAGAGACAACTGTCTGGCAAACATTACCATTATTAACTGATCATAAATGTAACTAAAGTAAAAATAGTAAAGTCTTTGCAAATATTTTCCCACACCAACCATTATTCTTATGAATGGAAAAATGAAGATACAATCCTAACTGCCTTTTCTTTTATTAATGTTCCAAACATTCACATGTTCTAAAAAAATCCTTAGATATTTCACAGATAGTAGCCTGTTGCATCAGTATTTATATGCTTCACTAGAGAAGCACTCATGTATGGGCTCATAACACATCATTGGCATCAACCCACTTGTCAATGATGAATGTTTTCTTACAGGCCACGTCATTTGGTAGATAAGCCATTTCACTGTGAAATTAGCCTTGTCTTTTGAAATATCTGCTTCTAATGTTTTGAATAACATCTAAGAATTTTCATACAATTGAAAATCTAGGATGGCATGTAAGAATATTATGAAAAGGAAAGTTGCTACTGACCATATAGTGGAGATGCTGAGTTGCAGATTGGCACAATAAAAAGACTGTCTCAAACATAGCTTTCAGCCAGTAAGGCCTGAGACTGCAGTCATGTGTGTGAGATTTGCATTAGCACGAGCGTGTATGTGTGTGTCTGTCATATAATTTTGACGAAGGCCTTACTGGCCAAAAGCTACATTTGTGACAGTCTTTTTATTGTGCCTATTTGCAACACAGCATCTCGGCTATGTGGTGAGTAGCAACTTTCCTTTTCATGATATTGTTGTTTAAGAATTTTCAATCTATGATGTGTAAAATTTAAATGATTCTATTTTTTTGTTTTGAAATCAGCTAAATGGATATGCTTCTAGTGCTGAAAAATATTTTGTTAATGACATTAATGTTTAAAAACATGCTACAATGACAAACACAGAATACTGAAGCCTCTGAAGCACTTTCCACATGGGTTATAGACTGCAATAGCATTTATGGCCTCTGAGCTGAAGATGCTCAGTAGACAGCAGCACAGCTAGCCAGCCAGTGCTCAATCTGGTTCTGCATTCTGTGCTGTGTAAACTTCTGTCATATTTGAGCATTCTATCAGGTTTTACGCGTGTTAAACTATGATTAACTGATGTCTGTGGTATTCTGTGAGTTTTCTCATAATACCAGCAACACCTGGAAAGCACCAAGTGTTTCATAAACAGGCAAGGGACCTTATTTTTAAAGTGTACTCATTCTTCAAACATGAGGCAGATTCAGGCCAGTCATCCTGTGACACTGCCAAGGTGCAGAAACATAACATAGTTGCTGTCTATGCACTTTCAGCTGAGTGAACAGCATTTCTTGCAAGCTGTGTTTTCAGAGGCCATTAATGCTGTAGCCGACTATAACAGTTTATATCTTCAGTTGACTGTAACTGTGTCATTATTGTTATTGTTATTATTATTATTATTATTATTATTATTACTACTACTACTAATACTACTACATCATAAAAAATAGAAAACTGCTTTCTCAAACCATTGAAGAAATTGTTATACACAATCATAGACCTGTACTGAGAATATTTTTCTTTGGTAATAAATATTTTTAGCCTGTACTGAGCTATCATATGATTTATTCTCTACAATACATTCAACTGCTTAGATTATGAATTATTATCTACTAAGTCTGCATTCAGTTTCTCTCTCAAGCATGTTGTCACTTTTAAACTAAAAATGAAGGTGTTCTACATTTAGTTTTGTACAATATTCTGTTTCTTTTGTATACATACCCCTCCCTCATACCACAGAAGAAATACATAGTATTTACAGCTACAGCTTCAGAGTCTCTTTTCTCATATTGAGTGTTCTAATGAAAATCTCAGTTTTGATTCTCCACAGAATGAGATCATTTTCTGCTAAGTGTTTTTTATTGATTTAAATAAATAAAAAACTACTTAACACAAAACAGTTTTATATGTATTCTTTCGAGATCATTAATAAAACATGAAGAGAAACTGTAATAAGGGTTTAAAGATTTGCATTAAATGGGATTTTAGTATTTATTATGAAGGAACAATGTGAAAAATGATACTTTCTCTTCTACAGGTTGTTGAATATGATACTCCTGCTCGACTACTTAGAAATCCCAGATCAGCTCTCTCTGCCATGATAACAGAAACTGAACTTTAATCAAAAACAGAAAAATTCTAAATACATATCAAAGAACTAACATAATTAATGTATAGTGTAACATGTTTTGCAAAACTATGTGAACAATAAAACATTCCTAAAAAACTAGTGCAACAGTCTTCATGTCAAATGGGTAGATTAATATATGGAGATTCCAGACATACTACATTACAAATAAGCAACTTAAGACAATATCTGTGTAACAGGTAATGCAAATAATTTTCTTGTGTACATTATAAATGGTCTGGCTGTGCTGCTGCTGACACTCATGTATGTATATATCAAAAAATAAATATAATACAACAACTTCTATCAATTATTTTTTATTTTATATGTCTATTTTGGTAGGAACCAAATTGAGGAGCAAGTCTCCATGGTCAAAAAAGTAACCCAGATCTTTTCTTGTTCGTGCTCCCTGCCACAACGAGTTTTCTCACTAGTCTGTCAGTTACTAACACTATCCAGTTTCCTGCTTGAACCACTGACACTGTTCTTAATTGCATTGGTAAAGTTTATATTGTTTTTTGAGTATTGACAGACAGGAAAATATGAGATATATGAGATGTAGTTAAAAAGTACGACGAAAATTTTTATTAGAAACAAAGTATGAGTTTACATGGAATTTGATTTACTGTCATTCAGAGTACTGTCCTCGGCTAGAACTGCACATTTTCTAACGTTTTGATGACTAAGAGTGTGTGAAGTGTACGTGCAAACTTCCCACTTCTCTTATACGAGTCGACTTACTTGGTGTTCACAGTTGATCTTCTCTGGATAGCCAGCTTCTGGAATCTCTATAAACTTTTTCTTCGAAGAATGATGCTAGTTACAGGAACCTTAACCCTTTGAGTGCTGCACCAGTGCCTGTGGTTGGCCGTGTCAAGCCTGCCCTTGGGGCCCCCTTATCTGTGTACCTGCACTGGCAGGTACACAGATAGCCGGCTTCTGGAATCTCTATAAACTACTTCTCTTAAGAATGATGCTAGTTAAAGGAACCTTAAAGACTTTTTCACTATTTTGAAATAATTACGTACTTGTAGAATACTTTCCAACAACTATCGGTATACTTGAGCTTCATAAAGAACAAAATTCACACTTCGCACATAAACATTAGACTTCTTGTAAGTCACTCATATCGTCTCACATTAGAAACAGATTTAAGTATGTTTAGCAAAGAGTTGTCTTAACAACCATAACTCTATTACCAACAAATCGTAAATTCAGCAAGTCCAAGATAAGAGTTTTTTCACAATTGCAAATCTCAATTGTTCTTTTGTCACTAACAATAGTCACAATTACAAACAGCACAGAATAACACAGAAGTTCCTTAGTTCCTCCATGTGCTTTCACTACAATTTCCATGGATCACCCAACAAGCAAGTTTGCTTGCAACTGATTTCACACCTGCAATCACAGACAGGTGATGCCCAGTAAATAGGGTTCCTTTCTCCCACTCACATCTAAAATATTGTAAGATCGAGACGATGGAAGGCCAAGTGGTTCTAGAATTTATGTGGAAATTCTTGAAACACTACAATATCCCAACGTTGGATCTGTGACAGGAAGCATTTCTCGAAGGCTTCTTTTGGAAGGGCATTCATCTGCTCTGTCGTGACGCCCCTCAGTGTCACAAATGGTGCCAAAATGTTTTCTTTTAAGCACAGTTTTAATTTTTAGGAAGAGCAAGAACTTGCATTGAACTAAATCTGGTGAGTAGGATGGATGTGGATAGATAGGAACACTTTTTCCACCCAAAAACTCACGAATCCAAAGTAATGTGTCACGCATGTTGTCATAATGAATAAGGAAGGCAAGCCATTGGCCCAAATCTGAATGAAGACAATCTTTCAACTCAGTGCAAATTGACACTCAATATTTCCCTTCCGTTTACCACTCAAAAGTCTGGGAATCGATTTTGCATTCACTGGTCTTATTTGCAAAATATCAGGCTGCAAATTATCAAGCAACCTGTACAAGATGCTAAGTCATTTGGTACGCTTTCAAATAGTTATTTTCCTGTTTACAAAAATAATTTTTGCTCCTTTTTGCACATTTTCTTCGGTTTTTGAGATTAATGGCTGTCCCAAATGTTGCTCATCTTCTAGCAACTCGTTTCTCTTTTTAAATCTATTATAGCACTTGTAAACAGTTTTCACAGTTACAGCATTATCATCATATACCAATTTCAACAATTTTTGAGTTTCTTGCAACTTGAAACAGAACTTAATTTTCATGCATTGTTCAAAATCCATAACGTATGACACAATCTCAGTCTTGCATCTCTGGACACTGACTGACAAGTCAGAATGTGTTTGAACTTGATGCTGGCTGTCACAATGCATCAGGCTATCAGACAAATTACATAAAATGGTTGTAGCATTAGTAGCTGCTGCTACAAGAAAAAAATCATTCACCATATTCTTTGATTACACCTTGCACAACCAAGTATAGTCCCGCTAATTTAGCAAGTTTAGTAAAACTTGGTGCAGCATCTGACCAACTGCAGACTAAATACTGTTTCACCACAAAATCTAGGTAGCTTAGCTTTTTGATGCATTGTGCTCTTTGAGGTTGACAGACTCTTTCATTGGTCATTGTATCATCCTCATGATTCCGGTATTGTAGTAACATTTTCATAACTGAAACTTCAGTTACAGTTGTACAAAATCTTTATTACTGATGTCTTACACAACCAAGTTTTGTGGTCTAAGTCTCATCTTCAGATGCAACTAAAATCAGTACAATGTGTACATGTCCAAATTAAGTAAAAAGGCAGCACTTGTAATGTACATGCCTCATCAGAAGGAGCGTGGAAAAGTGACCATGCTAAAACCATCTTTCAAACGTGCATGACAAAGGTCAATCATACATTGCAAGCACCAGTGAGAGCCTACAGAGAAAGTCTAAACAGTTGCCAAGTTTGTACAGCATTGTGATCGCTGAATGTAAACTGACATAACAATTACTCATAGAAACTGTTAGTTTGTCCCGTCTACCAGCGGAAATGGGGGACCCAGTTTTCAACAATGCACGTAAAAGTTTTGGATGTCACACTAACAAAAATTTATTGTAGTAACAGTTCTTTTTCTCTTTACCAAATGGTATTCCACTATCCAACAACCCCATTCCATCAGTTCAATAATCACAAAGGTAATAAAATATAGATAATTGAGGGTGATTTTTACATTTCTCTCAGCATTAACTGATGTATAATGTTTTAAGAAATAACACAGAATTATATATAGGCTATTCCTATGTGACTGCAACAGTAATTAACAGACAATAAATATATCCACCCCAGTTTTATGTAGCTATTGTTGGCTCAGGTCTTCATCTACTAAACATTGAGGTATAGCTTCTCCAGAGGTACTAGTGTTATCAAAATTATGAAAAAAACATTAACTTGTTAAAGATAGATTAACAAAGTATGTTCTTGTACTCAGCTCTGTCAGTAATATGATTCTCTTCATTTATGTAATAAATGAAACAGGTTAAAAATGATCACTTTCAAATTAAACACTGCTTTTAGGTTTCTCTGGCTTTATATTTCTTCTCATACTGATGCATTACAAATGTTAACATTTTTGATAAAGATTCATTTGTTAGCTCACAAGAGAAATTTCACTGCATCTAACATGGAAGCAAGTCACAGACTCAGCTTCCTATGATCACAATAGAAATTTCACTCCATCTAACATGGAAGCAAGTCACAGACTCAGCTTCCTATGATCAATCCTCTTCAACACTTCACAGGGGCTCTCCAGACAAAGTTATGCACAGTAAACAATGATAGCACACTTTGTCAGTGCAAAGAGTTTTTAACATAACATTGCAGCAAGTCTGAGACAATATTTATAAAGAAAACAATAACCAGAACACAAAAGTATTTCATGAAGAAAGAACAATTATAAATTCTTAAGCATAATTTTTGGTACTAAAGTTTTTAATGCTTCTGGTAATGTTACATAAACAATTATCTGGTTACTGACAAAGAACCAAATCTACTTTTGTGGGATAGTTAACATTTTCATGAGTGACAAAAAATGAAAGAAATAGACTTTCAAAGTTAAGAGGAAAAATATAAAAAGATAAATGAAATTTCAAATGTCACCAAACAACATAATGATTCTGAAACCTCCATAATGAACATAAGATATGCAATTTTCAAAGAAACATCATCACATATGAATGATATAGAACAGTTCATTAAACAGAGATGAATCATCATCTTCTATTGAACATGTGACACTGTGGTATAGGCATTTTCATTTCAGTACACCCCACCTCCATTCCATCTGACACACACGCATTTATGGTTTATGGGATTGTGTGTCCTTATGGAGCATAAGTATTTGTTATAACATTAATTATTACTTAAATTTTGACGATATTATTCTTAATTTTAGGCAGGTTTGGTTTCTGTATTGAAAGATTTTTGTAACATCTTGCAAGTATAATAAAAACAAATTCTGATATATCTAACACAGGGTGGTGATTTTCAAACATATAATCCTTTGCATACTTTTCTGTTAATTTTGAAAGTAGCATAATGATATATTGAAGCGGATATCAAAGAGACATTTAGGCAGACATTTCTCTACAATGTGATTTAACATAACGTTACAACTAAGTGAACTTTAATCGTGGATTTTCTTTAGCTTAAACAAAAACCGAATAATTAAAGTTTACAAACATTTAGCTAACTTGTTCAACATTATAAAATAGGTTATTATTCTGATTTTTTATCATTTTTGAATCAATGTTCAAGCAATTGGTGTACATTTACATTCGCATATTAGGCCTACAACCTTTTCCCCTCATTTTTTTTTCTTTAAGTCAAGGTTTTATTAAGAAAAACTTACAAAAAATATATGATTAAAATTGGCCATTAATTTCTCCCATCTTTTGGGCAGCATACAAATTCTGTGGTGGAAGAAATGCATGTCTTTTGAAGAGATCCATGAATTCATCCGGTTT
This sequence comes from Schistocerca gregaria, assembly GCF_023897955.1. Taxonomy (NCBI): domain Eukaryota; kingdom Metazoa; phylum Arthropoda; class Insecta; order Orthoptera; family Acrididae; genus Schistocerca; species Schistocerca gregaria. The sequence goes on along the minus strand of NC_064921.1, from coordinate 628,320,150 downwards.
TGCACTTATTCATATTGACCGGAAATGCTGATCTGGACAGGCTGTGTGCCACCCATTGAAAAAAGTGGTAGTCAGAGGGAACAATATCTGGAGAATATGTCAGGTAGGGCAGGACTTCCCATTTCAACATTTCCAAGTATGGTTTTACAGATTTTGCAACATGGTGTTGAGCATTGTCATACTGCAAATAATCTTTTCATGTATATCAGTTGTCTTACAGTGTTCAGCTCAAATGCATCAAAAAATGGATCTGAGCACTATGAGACTTAACATCTGAGGTCATCAGTTTCCTAGAACTTAGAACTACTTAAATCTAACTAAACTAAGGACATCACACACATCCATGTCCAAGGCAGGATTCGAACCTGTGACTGTTGCGGTCACGCGGCTCCAGACTGAAGCATCTAGAACCACTCAGCCACAATGGCCAGCTCAAATACATCAGTTGCCTTTGATAATGATCTACTGTAATTGTTTCCATTGGTTTCAGAAGCTTTGAAAACCTTCTCTCTTACAGTACCATTCCAGGCTTTGACATCAAAATTGTCATTTTTAAAGTATTGAAACCATTCTCTGCCTGTTCTTTCACTAGTAAGTGCCTCACCATAGGTCTTACCCTGCATTTTATGAGCCTCAGCCACAGATTTCTTTGTATTAAATCAGAAAATTTAAAATTCCTGCAAACGACAAGAATGGTTTTGTCAGTTGACATTCAATCGAGAGTAACTTTATGATGCAATCACAAATTGATTAACATTTTGATGGTGTTACACTTACACATGCCTAAGCTAATGGTATTAAACAACCTACCACCTGCACCACCAATTGCCACTACTGTCCTCTATTGTAAAATGGCGGAAGCAAAGTTGTAGACCTAATAAGAAAATACAAATAATACAGGAAATTATGCAAATAGGCTTAAGTTCCTTTCTCCACAAATTCCCTTCTGTTCAAGCACAGGTCCATAATGATTTGTGTATCAACTGATTTACAAATATTTATAAGAAACAAAATGATTGTCTTTATTTAAATATCCACTTTCATCCACACTGATGCTCTCATTTTCCTTGACCTCTTTTAGTCCCTTCTTTGTGTTCAGCAATCATACCTTTACTCAAATTGTCCTTAGCTTGCTCCTTCCTCTAGTTTCATCTTTTCAGTGATATCAGAATCATGCTTTTGAAAATATTTTTCTCTTTGTATTAGCATTCAAGACTGGCATGATTTAATAAAAAGAGTAAGTTTTTATGAAAGTAAGAGTTTCAAATAGGTGAGAATTCCATAAGTTACTGTAACTAAGTACCTACAAATGCCAAATTCTCAAGTCACCCTGCATAACACAGCATAGCAACACACCTACCTTTCAAAGGGATAGAAAATTCTTTTAACTGTAAGACACACATCATACAGAATAAGTTGTAATCTGTTTCATCTTACTGGATATGACTAATAAGCACCATTTTCTCATTTGGAAAATGGATAAAATTTATGTTTTCAATTCACACTGAGATTTTAAGATTGATGTCTACCTGGTGCACAGTTTTCCTCAAGACCCTACAGGTGTGTATTTCAAAAAATATTCATTTTTATTACAGAGCAAATGATATATAGAAATGAAAAGGCAACAAAAATACTGATTACTAAACATGCATTGTTATAGCCTGCAATGGTACTGAAAGGTAGTGACTTTTACTTCATAAGCATTTGATACTAACCCAAGGGATAAATATAAATGACCCAAGAAAAATTAATAATGTGAAAACATATTTCTTGTACTTCTCATTCCACTGCCAAGAGGTACAGTATCACTTTCACCACCCCTCTACTTCTTTACTATTGACAAATGAATGAAAAAGTTCTTTGAAGAAACAGTAAAGAAATACTGCATGGAGTTAACCCACTTTCTCCTCTCCTTTCATCTCTCATTCATCCCCCTCCTCTCCCCCACATCCCCCTCCCCTGAGAATACTGAAAAATAAAATTGAGGATTTTGATTGACAATAAGAAAATACATTTCAGTTTCACAGGGATGCCTCACTTTCCAAAATACTTCTAAGCATCTGTTTTATTATACTTTCCCAAAAGTACCGACAACTGAGAGGTGGGGGTTTTTATAGGACACTAAGATAAAATATTTGTGATTTACATGGACACAATTGGTTTTCATATGAAAATCATATCACAAAAATTCAGACATAGTTTTGTTCAAATACAACTTGTTGAATACTAAGTTCAGTTTAAAAAGATATTTTCAGTCACAGGGCATTTAATGGTGTAGGGGCACAACTCTAAATATAAGTGTATATTGATTGCAAGTAACAGGTTTTCAGGTTTAAAAGAAGACAGTATGATTTTCAAACTTTGAAAAAAGTTTTTCTTGTTTTCTGAAAAGTTATAATTTTGAAAAGATGGACGTTACAGATAATACATTTTTAGGTGAAAGTTCTTTGTTCTTTCTTAAATTTCTGTACCTTGAATATTTATTATATTCCCATTTTTTGTATTCTATAATTTTCTTTCCGCTGCTTCTTTCTTAAAAATGGGAACACTGTATTTACCTACGTCAATTAAAGAATTCTCTTCCCACTCATGAATTTTCCCCTTAAGTTTTTTCCTGATTTTCCATATACAGGACTCCCTATGTCAATTAAGCATTTACCTTCCCACTGATCTATTTTATCTTTAATGTGAGAACAATCTAACTCTTTCCTAACTTCCTTTCATTCACAAATTTCAATTAATTAGTCATTCTAAACATCTTAAAAATTTCTCTGAATTCCATCCATTTCAATTTTAACTAAATTTACAGAGGCATCAGAATCTTCATTTCTGGCTCCAATTTTTGAAACTGTCTGAACATAACGCAATTTATTATTAGTTATATATTTTTCACTCTATACCTTTTTCACTTCCTTCCCCCATTTGGGGTATAAAGTTCTATTGGTTAATTGGCTCCAGGATGTTTATTTATTTATTTCATGTTACATAGATCCAGTTAGTGAGTCAATCACAAGGATATGGAACGTGTGAAATTGTACAATTTAAACTTACAATAAATACAAGGGCAATTCAATGCCAAATTGTACATAGATTAAGTAAGACATACTATAAATACAGTAATAGATACAATGTCAGCTAGATAACATAACAACCATTTAACAGAAAAAGGAGTGTCAAATAAAGGTTAAAGATAAGAGCACAAAGTTAAATCAGATATTAGGACTACAAGAATAAATACAGGTACAGCCAATTTGTTGTTACAAAAAGTGTGCTAATGCTCAAGTGCGCAATAAGATCAATTTTACTACTTCTAGACACAATAAGTTTAGTGCTGGTATACATTTTCTTTCAGATATTCATCCACAGTATAAAAGGATTTCCCTGTCAGGTAATCTTTGAGAACTTGTTTAAAATTTGGTAGTTCTGTATGAACACATTTGATATGTAGTCGTAGAGCATTGAACAGCTTAATGCTGGAGTAGTAAACTCCTTTTTGTACCAGAGTGAGACGTTTCATTTCGAAATGTAGATTGTTTTTGTTTCTGGTGTCATAGCCATGGAATTTACTGTTGTCTTGGTAGATGGAATAATTTTTGCACATAAAGGTCAGCAAGGAAAAAATATACTGTGAGGCAGTTGTTAGGATACCTATCTTCCGAAACAAGTGCCTTCAAGAGTGTCTTTGATGGACCCCACACATTATTCTGATTTTTTTTTTTTTCCAAGTGGTTGGTTCCCCCAGAAGATGATAGCAAATGACATCAATGAGCGGAAGTAGCCAAAGTAGGCAACCTTAATGGTGTCAAGTTCAGCCACTGAAGAAATTACCCATAATGCAAATGTTGCTGAGCTAAGTTTTTTACATAGATGAAGAATGTGAACTGACCAATTATATTTGCTGTCTATGTAAGCACCCAGGAATTCAACTTTCTATATTGGTTGATCTCTACATTTTATGTTAATTTCATTGAGATTACTTTGTGAGTTTTATCTGCATTGAGTGAGCGACCATTTCAGGAGACCCAGTCTAAGATGTCATTAAAAACAGTATTTGTAGTTTGTTCCAGATTGTGATCTATCAAATTGTCAATTAGAATTGCGGTATCATCAGCAAACAGGTTAAATTTGCTGTTTGTCTCAGAACAAAGAGAAAGATCATTAATAAAGATGAGGAAAAGCAGTGGGCCAAAAACGGAGCCCTGAGGCACACCACACGTTATCGTGCCCTATTCAGATGAGGCAGGTTCTCCAGAAGAGCTATTTAGCATTACAGTCTGCTTCCGATTCTGTAGATATGATTGTAGCCACAAGCCAACAGTACCACATAAACCATAGTATTCTGCCTTTTTCAAAAGAATTTGGTAGTTTACACAGTCAAAGGCTTTCGTAAGATCACAAAAAATACCCACTGGGCACATTCTTTTGTTAATGGCTTCCAAAAATTGGTTGCTGAAAGAGAATATTGCCTGTTCACTACAAAGACTGGCACGAAAACCAAACTGGAGTAGGTGTAACCACAACGGAGGGGTATCTGTTGAGAGGCCAGACAAAAGTGTGGTTCCTGAAGATGAGCAGCAGCCTTTTCAGTAGTTGCTGGGGCAACAGTCTGGATGATTGCCTGATCTGGCCTTGTAACACTAACCAAAACAGTTTTGCTGTGCTGGTACTGTGAACAGCAGAAAGAAAGGAGAAACTACAGCCATAATTTTTCCCAAGGGCATGCTGCTTTACTGTATGGTTAATTATTGATGTTGTCCTCTTGGGTAAAATATTCCGGAGGTAAAATAGACACCCATTTGGATCTCAGCGAAGGGACAACTCAGGAGCACATCATTATCAGGAGAAAGAAAACTGTTGTTCTACGGATCGGAGTGTGGAATGTCAGATCCCTCAATCAGGAAGGTATGCAACAAAATTTAAAAAGGGAAATGGATAGGTTAAATTTAGATATAGTGGGAATTAGTGAACTTTGGTGGCAGAAGGTCAGGTGAATACAGGGTTATAAAATACAAAATCTAATAGGGATAATGGATGAGTAGGTTTAATAATGAATAAAAAAAATAGGTGTGCGGGTCAGCTACTAGAAACAGCATTGTGATTATTGTGGCCACAACTGACACGAGGCCCACACCTACCACAGTAATACAAGTTCATATGCCAACTACCTCCACATATGATGAAGAGATTGATGAAATGTATGATGAGATAAAAGAAATTATTCAGATAGTGAAGGGAGATGAAAATTTAATAGCCACGGGTGACTGGAATTCGATGGTAGGAAAAGGAAAAGGAAAAGTAGAAGGGTAGAAGGTGAATATGGAATGGGGGTAATGGATGAAAAAAGAAGCCACTTGGAAGAACTTTGCACAGAGCATAAATTAATCGTAGCTTACACTTGGTTCAAGAATCATGAAAGAAGGTTATGTACATGGAAGAGGCCTGGAGATACTGGAAGGTTTCAGATAGATTATATAATGGTAAGACAGAGCTTTAGGAACCATGTTTTAAATTGTAAGACATTTCCAGGGGCAGATGTGGACTCTGATCACAATCTATTGGTTATGAACTATAAATTAAAACTGAAGAAACTGCAAAAAGGTGGGAATTTAAGGAGATGGGACCTCGATAAACTCATGGAACAGAGATTGTGGAGAATTTCAGGGAGAGCATTAGGGAACAATTGACAAGAATGGGGGGTAGATTTGAAGGACTAAATAGTGAAGGCAGCAGAGGGTTAAGTAGGTAAAAATATGAGGGCTAGTAAAAACCCTTGGATAACAGAAGATATATTGAATTTAATTGATGAAAGGAGGAAATATAAAAGAGCAGTAAATGAAGCAGGCAAAAGGAAATACAAACGTATCAAAAATGAGATCGAGATGAAGTGAAGTGCAAAATGGCTAAGCAGGGATGGCTAGAGGACAAATGCGAGGATATAAAGGCACATATCACTAGGGGTAAGATAGATACTGCCTACAGGAAAATTAGAGAGACCTTTGGAGAAAAGAGAACCACTTGTGTGAATATAAAAGGCTCAGATGGAAACCCAGTTCTAAGCAAAGAAGTGAAAGCAGAAAGTTGGAAGGAGCATATAGAGGGTCTATACAAGGGCAATGAACTTGAGGACAATATTATGGAAATGTAAATAAAACAGAAAGAAACTTCCCCATGGGAAAAATATATTAAAAACAAAGATTCCAAGACTTACCAAGCGGGAAAGCGCCGGCAGACAGGCACATGAACAAAACACACAAACACACACACAGAATTACGAGCTTTCGCAACTGGCAGTTGCTTCGTCAGGAAAGAGGGAAGGAGAGGGAAAATGAAAGGATGTGGGTTTTAAGGGAGAGGGTAAGGAGTCATTCCAATCCCGGGAGCGGAAAGACTTCCCTTAGGGGAAAAAAAGGACAGGTGTACACTCGCACACACACACACACACATATATCCATCCGCACATACACAGACACAAGCAGACATATTTAAAGGCAAAGGCATATTTAAAGGCCTTTAAATATGTCTGCTTGTGTCTGTGTATGTGCGGATGGATATATGTGTGTGTGTGTGTGCGAGTGTACACCTGTCCTTTTTTTCCCCTAAGGGAAGTCTTTCCGCTCCCGGGATTGGAATGACTCCTTACCCTCTCCCTTAAAACCCTCATCCTTTCATTTTCCCTCTCCTTCCCTCTTTCCTGACGAAGCAACTGCCAGTTGCGAAAGCTCGTAATTCTGTGTGTGTGTTTGTGTGTTTTGTTCATGTGCCTGTCTGCCGGCGCTTTCCCGCTTGGTAAGTCTTGGAATCTTTGTTTTTAATATATTATGGAAATGGACGTATATGTAGATGAAGATGAAATGGGAGATAAGATACTACGTGAAGAGTTTGACAGAGCACTGAAAGACCTAAGTCTTATAATCTTGTGCTTTGACGGCATATGTTTGGCTTTGACATTGACAGGTGAGGTTGTGTGTCGCCATTCCATCAATTGTCGCTTGCTTTCGGTAGTGATATGGGATACCCATGTTTCATCTCCAGTGACAATTTGGCTCAACATGTCATCCCCTTCTTCCTCGTAGCGAATCAAAAAGTCCAATGAAATCTCTTCCCTTTGTCGTTCTCTGTGAGGAGTCTGGGTACCCACAGAGAACACAGTTTCTTAAAGTTTAGGTTTTCAGACACAATTTTGTAAAAAACCGATCTTGAAACTCGTAGAAATTACAAAGAAAGAGTGGAAATTGTGAATCTTTTGTCCTCATGAATCTTTGTTTCGACTGCAGCCACCAAATCATCAGTGATCACTGAGGGCCGCCCCGAGCATTCTTCGTCATGGACGTTTTGACGGCCATTTTTAAACTCTCTATCCCATTGACACACTTTACCTTCAGTCATTGCATTCAAGCCATAAACTTCTGTTAACTGACGATGAATTTCTGCAGCTGATAGGCTTCTCACAGTCAAAAAACGTATCACTGATCATATCTCACACGCGGAGGGCGATTCAATAATCATAAACATTATAAAGTAGCACTGCGATGCGTACATGTCAGCTACAGAGCTGCAACTTGCATCAGTGTGAACAGGAAGGATGCTGGCAAGTGGCGCGGTGGCTTGTTGCAGCGTCCACGCAAACTATGGGACAATATGCGCAAATGGCCCTCATAATTTGATCTGTTCACCCCAAAACTGGAGCAGTTCTAGGCGCTTCAGTATGGAGCTGCGCAACCGCTACAGTCACAGGTTCGAATCCTGCCTCAGGCATGGATGTGTGTGATTTCTTTAGGTTAGTTAAGTTGAAGTATTTCTAAGTTCTAGGGGAATGATGACCTCAGCTTTTAAGTCCCATAGTACTCAGAGCCATTTGAACCAGCCCCAAAACTGCAGACTCTCATCGACATGACCCTATGTTTTTCGGATGGTTTTCCCTGTTATCTTGTCTCCAGTTTGTTTGCATTCCATGTCCCCCATCCCATTCACCACTTCAGTTATCACCATTTGTTTCACAGCCTCCTCCACTTCTATTACCATTATAGTCTCTTGCCCTATTATTCTGGTTTTCATGCCCAAAATTCCCATTTTTCCTTCTTCTAAAATTCACCCATTGTGATCACTGTCATGGTCAAAGTTATGTGAAAGATTTCCCTACATACCTCTATCTAATTTGTCTATGTGCTTGAGAAAGTAATCAAGTGAATCATCTTGCCCATGAACTAGATCCCTCTGTAACTTTTCGCGTACCCGTATTTGAGTGCTTCAATCTGAGTCATGTCATCAACAAGTTTATCTAAGTGTGCTAATTTCTTTAATTGATACCTGCAAAAATCTTTCATTGTTCCATTCCTTCCTCTAAAAGTAAGTCCATTAAAAAATTCAGTCTTGTTTACACGTTGCTCAGTTCTGACCAGAACTTTTTCAAAAAATTTTTCTTAAAATCATTAAATGTTTGCCACTGATCAAAATTTTGATTAACCCAAGGCAGTGCTTCCCCTTCAAGAAATGTTGTGACAAATTTGATCTTTAAATTATCTGCATATTGGGCACAAAGTTTTATCTGTACAATGTTGCAACAAATCAACAGGGTGTAAATTGTCTCAAGAAAAACCTTTCCATGGTAAACTAGACAATATAGTGCCACTATTCATAATTAAGTTCTTTGATACTGAATTTTCCCAAATTTCTTTACCTTTTTTAATCTAATACATTTCTTTGCAACTGTTTCATGCATCTCATTTACTTCCAAATCTAATTTAAATATTTTTTCTCTCAGTTTCAGCTCTTAAATTATCCATCTTCTCCTTTACTGTTTTCTGTACAGAATTTAATTCTTTGATTTCCTTCCCCTGCTTTGAACTTTCTGTGAAAAACTAATTTTCTGAAGCTGTGACTCTATTCTCATCTACATCTCTTCTAGAATTCACACCTTTCATATCATCCACCAACAGTTTTTTTTTTTTTTTTAATTGTGAAATTCTGTGTTTAAAAATCACTTTTGGATTTTATTTCACTTTTTAAAAGTTCACTTTCGTAATTGACTCCCTGGCGCCTAGCAGTTTCAACTACAAATAATCACTGTTAAATTTTATTTCATTTTTTATAGATCATTAAAGATTTCATTTCACATTTTACTGATGACTGCATATTTAATACCATCTCTCCCATTCTTGCTAATGATATTCTCAACAGAGCCCCTTGGTCTGGTTTTTTGCCAACACGCAAACTGTCTAAACTTTGACTCATATCTGAAACCCCCCCCCCCCCCCACTTTCCCCACTGCCTGATTCACATCCTCCTGATTGTCATCTATGTTAATGTAATTACATACCACCTTAGCCAAAACTGAAGAGTTTTGATTCTGATATACTTGATTTCTCCCCCGGTTCATTGCTTGCAAGCCCTCTGATAGCCTGTTTTAAATTTCACTCATTGTTTTATTAATTCTTGAATACAGCATTGTTCACAAAAGTTGTGTCAAATCCCAAAAATATGTCTTTCTCTGAATTACATAATAAATTGCATTATCTGGAACATATAAAGGAGTTAATGTCTTTTCAACAACAAAGATCACAGACAGAGCTCACAACTCTAACAATCCCATACCCTCAGTTCAATAATCACGAAGATAATAAAATATAGATAATTGAGTTTTTTTGACATTTCTGTCAGCAACAGCTGACATATAATTGTATAATTTTTTAAGAAGGAAAATGTAATTGCAGATAGGCTATTCCCAAGTTCTTTGTAAGGGTAATTAACACTTAATAAATATATCCCTCTTGATTTTTCATAGATATTGTTGGATTGGCTTGTCATTCAGTAAAACTTGGGATAAGACTCCTCCAGAAGCCCTGCCTGATCAGGTTTAAATAATAATAATTATAATAATAATAATAATTTCTTCTCATACTGATGCGTTATAAACGTCAATTTTCTTGATAAAGACATATTTGAGTGTAGGAAGCTCAGAAGACAAATTTCACATCATGTAACATGGAAGCAAGTCACAGACTTGACTTCTTATGACCAATCTACTCCAACACTTCACAGAGACAATCCAGAAAAAGTTATATTACAGTAAACAAATATAGTACACCACCTCAGCGCAAAGAATTTGTAACATAACAGTACAGCAAGTCTGAGATAACACTCTTAAGCATAATTTTTTGTATTGAAGTTTCCTGATATGGGTAATGTAAAATATACAATTATCTGCAAGTTACAGATGAAAGTAACAAATCTAGTTTCACATGATAATTAACATTTTCATAATATTATGAAAAGGGTAGAGTACTACTCTCCATATAGCAGAGATGCTGAGTAGCAGAAAGGCACAATAAAAAGAATGTCAAACAAGTAAACTTTCGGACAAAAAGACCTTCATCAGAATTAGACAAAACCACACACACACACACACACACACACACACACACACACACACACACACACCATCATCATCAGATTAAAAAAATTATATGATCTGAGTCTTGAGATCAGCAGATCACTGTGTAGGACCTGGGAAGCACTGTTTAGCATGGTACTTCACAAGATAATAATATCCTAATCATCATTCTGGATAAACCTAAATGTAATGTAACGTAATCTAATTTCATCTTCAGTCAACAATTGTAAGGGGTTCTTTGCATGTACAATTAGTTAATTAGTAAATTCAAATTCAAGGCGCCAAACAAATTTTTTAATTCAAGAGTTATAATCAATACAAATGTCATGCCTTTGACTGATATCTGCAAATATAATGCTATTGCTTACATAATCATAAAATTGCTATTACAGCATAATTTTTCCTGAGTGGAAAATTCACAGGTGAACAGCTCAAATGTCCATGAAATGTTAGCAGCAGGTTGAGGTGACATCGGGTATGCTAATGGATTGTGTAAGGAGGCTGCATCATCTGTGGGTGTCTATCACCACTGTACGTTCCCAGTGGTCAATGCACTGAATTAGTTTCACACCCTGGCAGCGTGTTTGGCTTAGTGTCACTCATTCCAGCACCTCAAACATTCCTGTATCCATTGTTTTGCTTTTGAGTAGTAACACTCATTCCTATATCCACCTTTTTTGTTGTTTCATTTTTTTAATATTCATTTTCTGATTCTGATCTTGACATTGCTGCTTTAAGCATGAACAGAATCCTGTCTTGCTGAGAAGGTACTCTCCCCACATTAAATCCATCAACAGTACCTGTATTTCGATAGCTGTCATCCCTTCCACAAGAAAAAAATCCTACCATACAGCCTGACACCCAAGGACAGTGTATTTGCAGTGACAAGAACTCACATGCCCAGTATTCTGATGGTCTCACCAAGGCCTTCATAGACAGGCACTATCCACCAGACCCAGTCCACAAGCAGATCTCCCACGCCATTAGCCCTCGCACCTCCAATCCTCCCACCACGCCCAAGAACCAGCAACAAAGGAGTACCCCCTTCATCACCTAATACCAACCCAGGCTGGAACAACTGAACCACTTCTCTCAGTGCTTTTATTACCCTTCATTATGTCCTGAGATCAGGGACATCCTACCCAAGATCCTTTCCACCCCTCCTAATGTGATGTTCTGACATACAACCAGCCGCCACATCATCCTAGTCCATCCCTAAGCCATTCCCTATCCCATCCCATTACCAAATGGATCATCTCTTTGAGGGAAGACCTGCCCAATCCATCCATCCAGCACTTCCTATCCCAGTCCTGTCACAGGCTTATGCTGCCCCATCAGAGGCCGGGCCACCTGTGAAAACAGTCACGCCATATACTAGCTCTGCTGCAATTGTTGCACAGCTTTTTATATTGAATACCAACCTGCTGTCCAACAGGATGAACGGCCACTGCCAAACTGTGGTCAAGGCCAAAGTAAACCACTCTGTGCCACAACACACAGCTGAATATGACATGCTTGACTTCAATAGCTGCTTCACTTTCTGACCCATATGGATCCTCCACTCCAGCACCAGCTTTTCTGAACTGCACAGATGGTAGCTATCCTTACAACACATTCTCCACTCCAAAAATTGACCTGGTCTCAAACTCTAGTAACCTATTGTCCCCACATCCTCACCCAACAGTTTCCACTCCCTCCATCCTATCACCTCCTCCCTCTTCTCGTCTCCAACCCTCTTTGTCAGCCACACACTGTCAATGCATTCGTCCAGCTTTCCCATTCCTGTTCTCACTCCCCTTCCCTGCTCCTTTTATTTATTTGCTCCCTGCCCCCACCCTCTCCGCACTACCTTGCCCACACCCACCAGCCACAGCACCTGTTGGCAGTCTTGTTCCTGCACACTCCATCAGACAGAGATCTTCCCCAACCCCTCCAGATTGCTGCATTCTGGTCTGAGCTGCAGCAGATGGTGGTCGCGTGTGCTTGAGGTGTGCTTGCTTGTGTGAATGAATGTGTGTTGAGAACCAATCTACATTTTATTCCAACAAGGAGTTTCCACTGTTTATTTAAAAATTAATTAAAATAAATTCTTCAAACACTTGTTGCAACCACCAGCTATCCTTATTGACCTAAATGCATACAGTATGTCATCATTGGTGTTCTTTCACAATTCTAATGGTTTGGTCGATGTTTATCAGACTGGATATGCAATGGAAATAATACACTATCAGATTGTAAATGTGATATTCACATCTGCTGATGTATATACTGAAAATATTGATATTTACTTGTTAAGACTCTATGTGGAGCCTCAAAAAACTTCCTTCCAAGGCATCTGGTCTGTTGAATGATGGCACTAAGTAGCTTAGTGTGGAAGGACGTATGACACCAAGATCATAAAGACTTCCTAAATCCAGTAGCATTGGAACACCAAATGGTCTTGACATTTTCTCTTTAAACTGTTTAGGGTGTACCTCTACGAGGAAGCAGTGATATCAGCCACACGGATTATGACAATTATTAGTATTATTATTTCTATACATAAGTCAAATTCGCAATTTAGTCTCAAGGAAAAGACAAATTACAACATTTCTTATAACATCTCAGTTATCTACATCTGAACTTTGGGCTCAGAATAGAAGTGGAAGCAGATAGGAAACTTTTATCATTTGATTTATTAGTCAAACAGACTTGGACGTAGTGTCTATCATAAATTCACTCTTATGAACCTGTATCTACATACTGACAGTCATCACTATTCATCACTGAGAAGCAGGGCATTTGGCGGTGTCAAAAAAAAAAATTGTTTGGTAGCATCAAATGTTTTATGGAAATTTGTCGATAATTCATATCTTCATATGATATTATATCAAACAAAATATATAGAGAAACAGAAATAAGCACTTATCACAACAGCACCCTTCTCATGACCAGTAAGAGAGTTTGATATATTCCCAGAGAACATGATTGCAAGTGTTTGCATGAGAAAGTAAGAAAGAGATGGAGAGAGGGCGAGAGGGAGAGAGGGGGAGAGAGAGAGAGAGAGAGAGAGAGAGAGAGAGAGAGAGAGAGAGAGAGAGAGAGACTGCTTTAGGTATCTTTTTCGCATGTCTGCACGAGATATGAAATGTAACACTAACTCTGAAAATATCTCTCGCACACACAAATTCACATGCATGCACATGTATCAATAGCACAATATTCTTCACTCCTCACAGGGTATGTTCAGTCACTTTTACGTGGCAGTCACAAACAGGGGGTGTTCTCATGTATAGTTGCTTAATATACCGGTGGAGATAGGGCCTGAACTACCACATAATGACACCACCAGCGTCCGCTAACAATTGCGCCCTAGCTGCTAACAAATGATTTATGTGCTCCACTTTGCTTTGAGTTGTGCTTGCTGGTTGTTTCCTTTTCTTATTTTGAAATGAGTGCTGAGAGCAATTGTGCTCTGTCACAGGGTTCAATTATAACTCACAACACCAGATGGAATCAGCAATCCAAATGTACATTATTATATTGGTTCTGCCTTCTCAGCAGCACATAACATGGACGTAGGCTGAAAGGTCCTGTGAGAGGAAAGCGTAGCTCTTCTCCCCATTCTGCTCTTCTCCCCTCGACAGCCACAACTCTTTATTTGTTTTTCATTCGCAGCTGACTGCCAGAAAAGTGTCCGATACATCATGATTGCCAGTATGAGAAATAATAGAGCACCTATAAATTATTCGAACTTGTAATCTGGATTTTGCAAAGCAAATTTAATCAAATTACCAACATTTAAAACAAAAAGTGTTGTCCTCACCAAAAGCTGTAGCTCCATTACTTTGGGAAGACAGCTTCAAAATAATAGTAGGAATGGTATTGGAAATCTATTCATCGCTCCTTCTTGTTGGAAAATAAATCTGCCACTCTCAAATTGAAATCTTCAATTTCACATACAAATGACTTTCCAGAGGATAGCATCCTTAAGGTACTCAGTCATTCCTCTTTCATGGTGTTTCGTAGTATTGTTTAAATTCTCTTGAGCATTGAAAAGCACTGCTCAGCTTCTGATGTCAAGATGGGCATAATGATTAGCAGTTTCAAAACTTTAACAGTCTCATTGAATGTGTCACAAAGTTAATCCTCTTGAATCAGCAAAAGAAATGGAACTGCGTCAGCAACTGCTCTCAAGTCAGGCCTAGCATAGAAGACTTGAAGCTCACCCTTCAACTTTCTTTTTCCCAGAAATGTATATGTGTCTTTAATTTCATGCTATTTGTCTGGAAAATCTGATGTATTTGTCAAACTGATTTACATCAAATGAGTGGGTACAATGAGATGTCCAGTGAACTGACAATGTAATTCTGTTTCAGGAAGGACGGCATCGCACACTTCCAAAGCATCTCCTTTTTTTATGCCCATCAAGAATCCATGGCTTCTTGCAAGGCATTGTTTCATCATTTCCAAAACTAGTCTCATTAAGGATGGGGTCAATGTCATCTCTGATGTTTTGCATTACCGCTTAAAAGTTCTGGTTGTCTTGTGTTGCTGTGGTCTGTTCAGTTATCTTCTTCTGAAGCTGATTAAAAAGTACGTCTGCATGAAGCATTATCTTATAGAAAAATGATAGCCAGAAAATGAATTCATTATTTTGCAGTCCTTGTTTGGATGCGTCAGTAGAAGATACAATAATGCAGCAAGTTATTACGAGATGACATTCGTTGCAGTATGGCATGTAGCTGTCTAGTACGATGGCTATGTTGTTGTTGTTGTGGTCTCTTTTTTCTTCTGCCGCCAATGCATGGCGAAAGGGGTCTGGCGTACAGCCATGCTGAAAAGGCCAACGCTCTCGCTGACACCTTCAAGAAGCAGTTTCAAGCGGCAGAACCCCCAGGATGACGAACATGAAGAGGTAGTCCGTCGTCAGCTGGCTATCTTCCTCAACACTGAGGAGGACCCAGAGGACGAACTCCCGCTTTTTGCCCCCAAAGACATGGCAAAAGTAATTAGGTCCCTCCCTACAAAAAAGGTGCCAGGACACGGCAGTGTCACAAACCAGCTAGTTAAAAACCTCCCGCCCTCGGCTATCGAACACCTTGCAAACATCTTCAACGAGATTACTGTTACCTGCGAGTTTCCAGCATACTGGAAACACACGGAAGTGGTTGTGATGCATAAACAAGGGAAAGACCTTTTATTCCCACAGAACTACAGGCCGATTAGCCTCTTGCCAACTCTCAGCAAGATCTATGAATGCCTCCTGCTTATTCCCATACGAGACCACATCACCAACAAGCGACTTTTGCTCTATTTCCAATTTGGATTCCAACAGAAGCACTCTGCCCCACAACAGATCACGAGACTAGTGGAAGCAGCCACAGAGGGCTTCAACCACAGAGGCTACTGCGGGATAGTTCTACTTGATGTAGCCGAAGCCTTCGACTCAGTATGGCATACAGGGCTACTATACAAGTTATACACACAAGGGTTCCTCGGGAGCATAGTCAGGCTAATCCAAAGCTACCTCACTAATAGAACCTTCTCTGTCAAGGTAGAAACAGCCACTTCCACCAAAAGGTGTATTTGTGCTGGAGTGCCACAGGGATTGGTCCTGGGGCCCCTTTTGTACAGTCTGTACACTGCAGACACTCCAACGGCCCCCCTGGTGTATGCCACACAATATGCTGACAACACTGCCTTTTACACTTGTAATGCGAATAAGGACCTGGTCATTTGTAGGTTACAAAGGGTTTTAGATAACACAGAAACCAGGGCCCATCAATCCTGAAAAGACACAGGCTATGCTTGCTGCTCACCCAGAGACTCGGAAGATGCAGACCACCCCTCCCCCCCCCCCCCCCCCCTCCCTCAACCCTTCACCTGCACCTACATGGATCCCAACTCCCCTGGTGCACATCCATCAAGTATCTTGGCAAAACCTTGGACTCGAGATTAACGTGGAAGCCCCATATAAAGGAGATCCACAGGAAGGTCTGCGCCAGAATATCCATCATATACCCAGTCCTGAACAAAACCAGCTCCCTTCCCTGCTCTGTAGGACTAAACATCTATCCAGCCCTCATGTAATGGAGACTGCGAGCCCTGTCTGGGGATTCATGGCAAAGCAGCACCTGGACAAACTCCAGAGGCTGCAGAACCGCATCCTCAGGAGGGATCTGCACCTACCCATGGAATTCCCCACCAACGATCTGCACGCCGCTGCCGAAATCACACTCCCTAAAAGGAAGATTCCAGGATCTGACAAGGGCTATCTATGTGAGCTCTTCCAGATCTGGAAATAACCTTATCCACTCCATAGGTCGGTATGACGTGTCCCGCGACAAGCAAAAACACCTCATGACGATCTTCGACGACTAAGTAGAAGAGAAAAATGAAATAAAATCTCCCAATCCTAACACCAATCCTGAATCCTTAAAACACCCAACATCTCACCAACCTCAGGCAAGTACTAGACACCACCAGAACACCAACACAACACACAGACAGCCAAAGCAGTCAAAGACAATCACACACCCACAAGACACACACAGTGGAATAAGAGCCAGCAGGCTACAAACTCCTCTATACACTTCCGCAAGGAGGGGAAAGTAAAAGGTGAGAGAAAGATAGAGAGAGCGAAGAATTGCATGCTAGCCTGTCTACAGATAACACTATGTCAAATCGCTCCTTACATATACTCTGTAAGATGAGGAAATAGCGTGCTAATTTCGGTTCGCACATATCGTGACTGAAGCGACTGGAGTTACAAACATTTTAATGAAATTATGGTGTTTCTAAATTAAATAATTTGAGAGATATGAGCGTGTGAACTTTCTGGTTGTAGTAAAAACTCCATGTGGCACGTTTCATGCTCTGTACAGAAAAATGTCAGATCATTGTGACAGACAAGCACAATATCTTTATAACATACCAAATACTCATCATCGAGTGTACTGATGGATTGATATGAGGAAGCTGGAGTGATCTCCTTTTACATCTTAAGATGTTCACAACCTCTACTGTACTCTGAGTGAATGCCCAAGCACTCTGTATTGTTTTTTCCCTGATGTTATTCTCAGATTCCTATCACACTGTTCGGCAACTCCAACATTCCTCTGCCCATGATTTGGTGGTGGTGGTGGTGGTAGTGGTGGTGGTGTAGGAGGTAGGAGCCAGGAGGCAACACACACATGCTTTAGAATTATATCATTCTGTGAAGCAAGATAGTGTAGCATTAGGCATAATGGACACTCTACCCTTCCCCCTCCCTGCTCATCTACCCTCCAAACTTTACAGACGCCTCTCCTTGGCAGGAGAGCTTCTGTAAAATTTGAAAGATAGGAGACGAGGTACTGGCAGAAGTAAAAGCTGTGAGGACAGGGCGTGAGTCGTGATTGGGTAGCTCATTTGGTAGAGCACTTGCCCGCGACAGGCAAAGGTCCTGAGGTCGAGTCTCGGTCCGGCACACAGTTTTAATCTGCCAGGAAGTTTCGTATCTGCACACACTCTGTTGCAGAGTGAAAATCTCATATGGTGAGTGTATTTGGAATTTTCAGTGTTACTTTACTTATTCAAGCAATGTTGGAAAGGAAAAACGATACAGACAGTGAACTACTATATTAGTTATAAACTGTGTGAGCAATGTACATATTTGATAACAATGGCTCGACGAAATGACAATGATGATGAAATTAAAATGTACAGGACATGGTTCGGCGGGATAATTTGGACAAGAATGTTAGTAATGTATTGGGACCAACTGGCATAATTCAAATTGTAGAGGCACCTGAAAATGAAAGTTAAAATTTGAACCTAGATATTGAACTGCAAGACGAAATGATAGACAACAATCACATTGGTAATGCAGGAAGGAGGATGTGTTAATGCAATTTTTATAAAACCTGAGCGGTTACTGGAACAAGAAAATAAAAGAGAGTCTGAAACTGAATACAGATTTGAACAAAAAACTGGACGATACCAACAAAAAGCAGATTTGAATGAAATAATAGGTGGTAATCAACAATTGTTACAACAGCTGATCAGTGGCATACATTCAATGCATCCTAGGCAAGCACCGCACACCGTCGAAATTTGTCCATTTACAAATACACATACTTCTATTTTTGAAATCTTTGAACAATAATTAGCAGTGTGTTCTGCTTTTTTACTACACGAGTACAACTAATTGCGACCTGTCTTCTAAGGCAGGAAAGTAACTGCATTCAGTCATTATCTTTAATGTATTAGAGACAAATCATTTAAGAATTCAAAACTAAGTGACCAGGAATTTGGGGTTTGCGACTAAGAATGATCTCTACAGTCTAACACTATTCCATACACAACCATAGAAGAAAAAGACATCTTCAAACAAATAATACTAGTGCTATGCTATCCTCTGAAACCTATCAGGTTGGCTATCAAGGTTTGGATTACTGCTTCCCTCATTCCTTCTGGTAATATTGAAGTAAGTGTGTCAAGTCAGTGCCACGAGTATACTGCAGCAGGCTGCACAGAAGCTTGTTAAAGAGTATTTTTAAACTGTTTCGCAGGCAGCTTTTTCTTTCTTTTTTGTCAGCATTCTTCTTACTGGCTTTCATGCAGCTTAAAGGCAGTGAAGTAGACATCTGAAAGTGCTTTTTTAAACTATTTGTATAGTATTTTTCACTTCAATAATTCATTCTGTGTTATCAAACAATCAAATATCATTTATTGTTACAACTAGTAGATTAGGAACGAAACTCATTCCACAATATTAACTGCACGGAGATCAAGTCCCGAGGCAAGAACATATATATTGAATAGTGCATATTAATTGAAAATAGAAGTTTAGCTTGACAAATATATGTGCTGTGGCCATAATGGTGTGTAAACAAGAGGAGTGATGTGTGCGGAACCCCTGAACTATGCGACGGACAGCTCCTTTATGAGGTAAGACTGAGGAGGTGACACTGAATCAGTAAGTCACATTGGGAAAGGGTAGCACCACACCATGTAAACAAGAACAGCTACTGGAATAAATTCAACAGGTGCGCAGTGCAAGTTGACTGAGACAGTACTACCAGTATTGACAGTCAGTGTCAGCATGAGTAATTTAGATGCTGTTAGTGAGACTGAACAGCTGCAACCAGCAAAAGCACAGCAGAACATGACTTCTGTAAGCAGCACAGACATTAGTACAATACTTGAAGGGTAGGAAATGAGCTTATGATATCTCAGATAAATAAGGTAAGATGAAATAATAATGTAAGGTTGGAGTTTGGGGGATAAAGATTTGAGATTATGGATGAGATTAGAACATTTAAGTATGAAAAAACACTATGTTGGCTAGATATAAGTCCTTATGCAAGTCTGCCCCTAGTAGTAATGTACTTCCAGTTGAATCTGTGGAAGTTTTTAAATATATATTGCCCACTTCTGGTCCTCCACAGAGAAGGTTTCATTCATTGAAAGGCATTTAGTAAGAGATGCATACATATGGACTGCTAATGTAGCAGATTCCTATAAGTCAGTAACTGAATTTTAATATACACTAAAACAGAGTTTTAATATGAAAGACGTTATATGTAAACTGTATGCAAACCAGCAAACTGACTTCATACATAGGTCTCCTCAACCATTACCAACTAGTATAGCTATGCTTCATAATCAAAATAATATATCAATAATTAAACCTCATAATGAAAGTTTTAGATAAATTTCAAATTCTTCTCAGCCTGCAGTGATATATGTCTTGTAAGGACGTTACATGTTTATTAAAGCCAAAACACTGCTATATTCAAACACCTTTTTACAAGATGTTATTTTCTGGCACTATAAGCTTGTTTTGGCTCCATGGTCACTGTCAAGCTATCTACAAACATATAGGGTTGTTAGCACATCTGTGTCTATTTGTAACTGATTACAGTTTTGTATGTATCTGTTACCGTAGTTACTTCCATAACACATTGTTAACACTGTTGCTGTCTAATACCTTGTACTGCTGCATATTGTAGGTGAAGAGCAGGCAAAATTGTTATTCTCCAGATGTGATGTAGATAGAGAGGATATAAAATGTAGATTGGCAATGGCAAGGAAAGCATTTCTGAGGAAGAGAAATTTTTTAACATCGAGTGTAGATTTAAGTGTCAGGAAGACTTTTCTGAAAGTATTTGTAAGGAGTGTAGCCATGTATGGATGTGAAACATGGACAATAAACAATTTAGACGATAAGAGAATATAATCTTTTGAAATATGGTTCTACAGAAGAATGCTGAAGATTATGTGGATAGATCACATAACTAACGAGGAGGTACTAAACAGAATTCGGGAGAAGAGGAATTTGTGCCACATCTTGACTAGGAGAAGGAATCAGTAGGTAGTACACGTTTTGAGGCATCATGGGATTAACAATTTAGTACTGAAAGGAAGCATGAAGGGTAAAAATCATAGAGGGAGGCCAAGAGATGAATACACTAAACAGATTCAGAAAGATGTAGATTGCAGTAGTTACTCTGACATGAAGAGGCTAGAAAAGGATAGAGCAGCACGGAGAGCTGCAGCAAACCGGTCTTTGGACTGAGGACCACAACAATTACATATAATGCCTCAGCAGATGAGTCTGCTGCTGAGCAATACTTTCTGAGACCTGTTTAATATTTTTGTAAGTTTGACAGTTTCAATTGACAGCTAAGGCAACAACATTATGTGGCTATGTAATTGGCTTATTCATCTATGGAGCTGTGTGTGGTAAAAGCAAATTCTTCGCTGATGTTCACTGGAGTTGTTTTTACTTGTGAATTTGTTTCCTCCGTTATTGTGTTCTATACTTTTAGTGAAGCTGTGAATACAATTTTTTGTTTTAAGTCGGTTTGTTTGTTTAGAATTTTCTCTGGATATTTGAATGTGTGTATGTAGATTTCTATTCCTGCACTTAACAACAAATGGCCTCATAATGAACTTTTTAGAAAAAAATAGAAATCTATATATACACATCCAAACACCCAGACAAAATTCTTAACAAACCAACCAACTTAAAAAATAAAAATTATACTGACAACTTTACTGAAATTATAGAACATGATAACAGATAAAACCAATTTATAGGTAAACCCAAAAACAATTATACAAAGCAAATCTGTACTATCAGCTGCTTTTACCTGAAGCCAAACATGTACTGGTTTCGGTCTTGGAGCATCTTCCAAGATGAAGAATTAAATTGGTTTAAGCTGCCATATTGCATTAGTCATTACTTATGGGTAGTGCATGTCATGAATGTAAATATACAATAAGGGCTTTAAAAGCAAAAATACGAATACTAAATGTATACAGAGCAGTACAGCTCTGTATACATTTAGTATTCGTAATTTGCTTTTAAAGTCATTGTCATACATTTACATTCATGGCGTGCACTACCCATACATAATTACTAATCTCATACGATGGCTTAAATTATTTTAACCCTTCATCCATGAAGATCATCATCATCATCATCATTAAAGACTGATTATGCCTTTCAGTGTTCAGTCTGGAGCATAGCCCCCTTATAAAATGCCTCCATGATCCCCTATTCAGGGCTAACATTGGTGCCTCTTCTGATGTTAAACCTATTACTTCAAAATCATTCTTAACTGAATCCAGGTACCTTTTCCTTGGTCTGCCCCGACTCCTCCTATCCTCTACTGTTGAACCCATGAGTCTCTTGGGTAACCTTGCTTCTCCCATGCGTGTAACATGACCCCACCATCTAAGCCTATTCGCCCTGACTGCTACACCTATAGAGTTCATTCCCAGTTTTTCTTTGATTTCCTAATTGTGGACACCCTCCTGCCATTGTTCCCATCTACTAGTACCTGCAATCATCCTAGCTACTTTCATATTTGTAACCTTAACCTTGTTGATAAGGTAACCTGAATCCACCCAGCTTTCACTTCCATACAACAAAGTTGGTCAAAAGATTGAATGGTGCACAGATAACTTAGTCTGGGTACTGACTTCCTTCTTGCAGAAGAGAGTAGATCGTAGTTGAGCGCTCACTGCATTGGCTTTGCTACCCCTTGCTTCCAGTTCTTTTACTATGTTGCCATCCTGTGAGAACATGCATCCTAAGTACTTGAATCTGTCCACCTATTCTAACTTTGTTCCTCCTATTTGGCACTCAATCCGTTTATATTTCTTTCCCACTGACATTACTTTCGTTTTGAAGATGCTAATCTTCATACCACAGTCCTTACATTTCTGATCTAGCTCTGAAATATTACTTTGCAAACTTTCAATCGAATCTGCCACCACAACTAAGTCATCAGCATATGCAAGACTGCTTATTTTGTGTTCACATATCTGAATCTCACCCAGCCAGTCTATTGTTTTCAACATATGATCCATAAATAATATGAACAACAGTGGAGACAGCTTGCAGCCTTGTCTTACCCCTGAAACTACTCTGAACCATGAACTCAATTTACCGTCAACTCTAACTGCTGCCTGACTATCCATGTAAAGACCTTTAATTGCTTGCAAAAGTTTGCCTCCTATTCCATAATCTCGTAGAACAGACAATAACTTCCTCCTAGGAACCCGGTCATATGCCTTTTCTGGATCTATAAGGCATAGATACAATTCCCTGTTCCACTCATAACACTTCTCCATTATTTGCCGTAAGCTAAAGATCTGGTCCTGACAACCTCTAAGAGGTCTAAACCCACACTGATTTTCATCCAATTGGTCCTCAACTAATACTCGCACTTTCCTTTCAACAATACCTGAGAAGATTTTACCCACAACACTGATTAAAGAGATACCTCTGTAGTTGTTACAATCTTCTCTGTTTCCATGTTTAAAGATTGGTGTGATTACTGCTTTTGTCCAGTCTGATGGAACCTGTCCCGACTCCCAGGCCATTTTAATTATCCTGTGTAGCCATTTAAGACCTGCCCTTCCAATGTATTTGATGAGTTCTGACTTAATTTCATCCACCCCAGCTGCTTTATTGCACTGTAATCTATTGACCATTATCTCCACTTCCTCAAATGTGATCCTATTTCCATCATCATTCCTATCCCATTCTACCTCAAAATCTGAAACATTACTGATCATATTTTCACCTACATTGAGAAAGTCTTCAAAATATTCCCTCCATCTGCCCAAGGCATCCACAGGATACACCAGCAGTTTTCCCGACCTGCCCAAAATACTTGTCATTTCCTTCTTACCTCCCTTTTGAAGACTGCTAATTACACTCCAGAATGGTTTTCCAGCAGCTTGACCCATAGTCTCCAACCTGTTTCCAAAGTCTTCCCAAGATTTCTTCTTGGATGCTGCAATTATCTGTTTGGCTTTGTTTCTTTCTTCAACATAACTTTCTCTGTCTACCTGAGTTCTAGTATGTACCCATTTTTGATACGCCTCCTTTTTCCTTTTACAGGCTTCCTTGACTGTCATTCCACCAAGCTGTTTGCTTCATCCTACTTTTACACACTACTGTACCAAAACATTCTTTAGCCACTTCTAGTACTGTGTCCCTGTACCTTGCCCATTCCTTTTCCAGTGACTGTAATTGACTACATTCAACTAACTGGTACCTTTCTGAGATCGCTGTCATGTACTTGTGCCTGATTTCCTTATCCTGAAGTTTCTCCACTCTTATCCTCCTACATATGGACCTGACCTCCTGCACTTTCGGTCTCACAATCCCAATTTCACTGCAGATTAAATGATGATCAGTGTCATCAAAGAATCCCCTGAATACACGTGTGTCCCTCACAGCCTTCCCGAATTCCTGTTCTGTTATTATATAGTCAATGACAGATCTGGTTCCCCTGCCTTCCCAAGTATACCAGTGAATGTTCTTATGTTTAAAAAAGGAGTTTGTGATTACTAAGCCCATACTAGCACAGAAATCCAAGAGTTGTTTGCCTTTCCTGTTGGCCTCCATATCCTCTCCAAATTTACCCATAACCTTTTCATACCCTTCTGTTTGTTTTCCAATCCTGGCGTTAAAATCGCCCATGAGCAGAACACTGTCCTTGTCCTTTACTCTAACAACTACATCACTGAGTGCCTCATAAAAACTATCCATCTTATCTTGATCTGTCCCTTCACAATGCGAATATACTGACACAATCCTAATTTTCTTGCTAGACACTGTCAAATCTATCCACATCAGTCGTTAGTTTACATACCTTATTGCAACTACGCTGGGTTCCATTTCTTTCCTGATGTAAAGCCCTACACCCCATTGTGCTATACCTGCTTTGACTCCTGACAGGTAGACCTTGTATTCTCCCACTTCCTCTTCATTCTCACCCCTTACCCGAATGTCACTAACAGCTGAAACGTCCAGCCCCATCTTACTTGCAGCCTCAACCCACTTCCTCTTCATTCTCACCCCTTACCCGAATGTCACTAACAGCTGAAACGTCCAGCCCCATCTTACTTGCAGCCTCTGCCAGGTCTACCTTCTTCCCTGAGTGGCCCCCATTGATATTAATAGCTCCCCATCTCATTACCATTTGATTGCCAAGTCGTATCTTAGGAGTCCCTGGTTTGTTAGTTAGAGGTGGGACTATGTCACCTCCAAAGGTCCGAGGCATTTTGCTCTGATTGTTGCCAGCATCATATTTAAAGTAACAGGGAAGCAGGTTGCTAGCCTTACTTGCCCATGAAGATCATCAAAGACCAAAACCGGTAGATATTTGAGTATCAAATAAAAACAGCTGACGGTTCAAATATGGTTTTTATACATTACTTAATGGCTGGTGACCATAACCTTCCAAAATTTTCAAAACCAATTAATATTAGTAACAAATTTACTACTACTGCACCCAACTCCATATACAAATAAGCCAACTATGTAACGACATATTATTGACTTAGCTGTCAAACTTCTAAAAATATTAAGTAGGTCTGAGCGATTGTTGCTCAGCAACAATTTCCACTGCTGAGATGTTACATATCTAGACAATAACAGTTTCTTCTGTGCTTCACCTATGCCATGCAGCAATACATGGTATTAGGCAGTGAAAGCGTTAACAATATGTTATGGAAGTAAGTACCACAAGAGATACATACAAAAATGTAATCAGTTACAGATTGACATAAATGCACTAACAACCCTCTATGTTTTCTGGCAGCTTGACAGTTGCCATGTAGAGGAAATAAGCTTATAGCACCAAACAATAAAAAGTGCCTGAAAAAGTAGCATTTTAGGTTATTGTACATATAATGTTCTTTTAGATAAACCTAACTTTACTCAGTAAGATTGAAAACTCTGAGAGATGGCTGTAGGGACTTAAAGCAAAAACTCACAAATTTTAAAATAAGAAAATGATGTTGCAAGGATAGTATCAGGTTAAAGGGGGTACTGAATTTGAATTTTTATCAGGGCAGTTTTCTACAACTGTGATCCAATAAAGACAAAGTAGAAGAGATACTGAAAGAGAAATATGCCAATGACAGCATAAAACACACACACACACACACACACACACACACACACACAGAGAGAGAGAGAGAGAGAGAGAGAGAGAGAGAGAGAGACTGCAGTCTCTGACAACCACAGTCTTGAGTTGAGTTGAGTTTAATGGAGTTGTGTTTTGTGTGTGTTTTATATATTATCATCGTCTATTTTTGACAGAGGCCTTACTGGCTGAAAACTTATTTGTGAGTCTTTTGCTTGTGCCTATCTGCAATTCAGCACCTCCACTGTGTGACAAATGGCAACTTTCCTTTTCTTAATATTTGTATTAATGGATGTATTGTGTCTGTGCTACACACACACACACACACACACACACACACACACACACACACACACACACGTGATCAAGTGATCTGGAGCTTTACAAATGTAATGGCTGTTTAATCAAATGTTTATGAAGTATACATGTACTTGAAATCTTTCATGTAGACAGACAACATATAAACCAATGTTACCATTTTTGTGGATGTATTTGAGGTGCTTGAAAATGATTAACAGTCAAAATTAACTAACAGCATGGATAATAAATACAGAGTGTATCAAAAAGAATCATCCGATTTGGCACATGTATATTTCTGAAACTAATAAACATATACAGTGAATTTTGTTTTTTGATGAACAGGAAACTCAAATAGTTTTTTTCATACCTTTTCATAGGTGTTCAATATGCTCCCCCCCCCCCCCCCCCCTTGAGATGCATGGCACATGTCAATGCGGTATTCAAATTGTTCCCACACTGCAGTGAGCACATCTGGAGCTACAGCTTCCACAGCTACTGTTAAGCGATGTCGCAGTTCATTCTTAGTTGTTGGTAATGGAGGTACATGAACAGAGTCTTTCATAAATTCCCACAAGAAATAATCACATACAGTCAGGTCCAGTGACCTTGGAGGACAGTAATGTAAGGCTGAAGCATTTGGTTCAGTGCATTTGATCTATCTTTCAGTAATCCTTCAATTAAAAAATTCCCACACTTCCAGGTGCCAATGTGGTGGTGCCCCATCCTGTTGGTAAATAAAGTCATCCAAATCAGTCTCCAAATGTGGGAAAAGAAAGTTCTAAAGCAAATCAAGATATGTGCTTCCTGTAACAGCATTCTCGGCAAAGAAAAGTGGATGGCAAAGAAAAGTGGATGGCAAAGAAAAGTGCATACACCTTTCCCTGTGAAACTGCACGAAACATTAAATTTTGGAGAGCCCCTCTCACGTTGTACAACTTCACTTGGTTGTTCCATACCCCATATTCTTACACCACAACCGTTCATCTTTCCATTTAAATGGAGTGTTGTCTCATCACTAAACACTAAGTGTAGAAGAAGATATTACCCTCCATCTTGCCGAGAACAAAATTACAGAACTCCACACATTGTTGTCATCTTCACGCAGAGCTTGCAGTAGCTGAATTTTGTATAGTTTCATGTGTAAACATTGATGCAAGACACCGCCAGATGGACATGATAATAATAATAATAATAATAATAATAATAATAATAATAATAATGGTTTAGATGGACATAATAATAATAATAATAATAATAATGGTTTATTTGTCCATAATAACTTTCACAGTCGTGGACATAGTCAGTCAGTACATACATGAACAATAATAACAGTTTAGTAGTAGAAATAAAGTACATACAACATTAAAAATCCTTGATTGAGTACAAACATTTAGCAATTAACAGCTGCTTTAATTTTATTTTAAATATGTTTCCTTTTAACATTTTTATGGTATTTGGCAGCCTGTTGTAAAAAAATCTTCCAACAGAAAATGGAACATGATCGGTTGCTTTTTTATTTCTGAATTTTATGTGGTAATCCTCTTTCTTCCTTGTATTATAACTATGGATATCACTATTTATTATACTGTGCTCCATATTTTCTTTTACAAACAGTATAGTCCATATAACGAATACACTGTTAGTATATTATACTTAATGAAGTATTCTCTACAGGATTGACATTTACTAATATTCGCTATTATCCTAATTGCTCTCTTCTGGGCTCTAAAAGCCTAATCCATGTATACCGTTGGTGCCCCGCCCCAAATCTCAATACCATATTGTAGGTGGGCATGTATAATACCAAAATAGATTTGTCCTAAGGCTGGTGATGCATTTATGCTAGAAAGGCATTTTAGCAGGTAGGTATTACACGAGATTTCTTTACACATGTAGCTGATGTGCTCCTTCCATGTAGGATGCTCATCAACTATAATACCCAGGAATTTATGTTTATCAATTGTTTCAATTGATAACTCTGGCTCAGTATCCACTTGCCTTGATTTGTAATTTAGCGTAAACTCCATTAGAATTATCTTTTCCTTATTTAATGCCAATTTATTTTTAGTCATATATTCTGTGATGAGGCTAGTGTTCTTCATATTATTTTGCACTGCTAGCTGTTTTGTAGGGCCCCAGCTTATGAAGGAGGTGTTGTCGGCATAATTCACAAGGTCTGTATTTTTTGGAATTATTAGATCATCGATGTACACAATGAACAGAAAAGGCCCAATAATACTTCCCTGAGAGACTCCACAGTTAAGAATTTTATAATATGATTTTACTGTTTGTATAAGTCCCCCAGTTGTATGATACAACTTAACACATTGTCTCCTGTCAGCAAGGTACAATCTTAACAAATCTAATGCCACTCCTCTGACCCCATACGTTTCTAACTTATGTAGAAGAATGGAGTAATTTACAGTATCAAAAGCCTTAGATAGGTCTAGAAAGGTGCCAATAACTTTGTTTCCATCATCAAGTTTATTCAATACTGCTTGAATAAATGTGGCTATGGCTGTTACTTTAGACTTGCCCTTCCTGAAACCGTGTTGAGAACTTTTTAATATATTGTACTTACAGAAAAATGATTCCATTTGATCAAGAAATAGCCTTTCCAACAATTTACTAAGTTCTGATGTCAATTAAATAGGCCTATAATTTTGTACATCACTAGTTTTTCCCTTTTTATGCACTGGTCTTATATCAGTGACCTTTAACAAGACAGGAAATGACCCCTGTCTGAAAGAGCTGTTTATTAAATGTTGCAGTGGCTTTATTAACTCATTACTGCATTCTTTCATAAATTTGGCTGAGATATCATCCCAGCCACTGGATGTACTTGCTTTTAAGTTGGAAATGATTCTCAGGATTTCCTGTCTGTAACACACCTCAGGAAGAACGAATTACTGACATTACTGGGATTTAGCACCTGCGGTGGGTTGATCACATCCTCCTTACTCATCTTACTAAACTGATCTATGAATCTCTCGCATACTTCTTATGGGTCACTAACCGATTTTTCATTGCCCCTTATTATTATGTTGTTACACAATGCCTTGTCATTCCTCCCACTTTCCTTCTTTACTATATTCTACGCTGTTTTGCTAACATTACAGGATTGACTCATCTGTTCTGCATACTTCTGTGCCTTTAATGTCTTAAGTGCTTCCCTATAGGTTTTTCTACAGGCTTTGTATTTAGACTGAAAGTACTGCAGGTTGGTGTTTTTTAAAAAGAATATATAGATCATTCATGTCATTCTTTAATTTCATCACATTAGGGGAGAGTTTAAGATTTTCTGTAGTATTTTGATCCTTGGACATACTTGATTTAGGCAATGGGTTAATGTTGTATAAAATATTCCTCACTTTTCATTAATGTCTTCTGTTGCATAAAGGCCTACCTGATACCAGTTTGTGTGTGTCAATTTTTCCTGTAATGCATGATAGTCAAGCTTTCTTTTATAAGTAAATTGTTCCTTAAGAGATACTATTTCTTTGTCAGTGCGAAGCTCTAGGACTAATGCACTATGATCCAAAATGTGGTTCTCAACAGTTCCAACTACAAGGTCCTCCTTACTCAAGTTTGTAATAACAAGGTCAATACATGTCTGAGAGTCACCTGTAATTCTTGTTGGTGTTGAATTCACGTGGTTGTAATTATAGGACTGTAATATATCAATATATCTAAGGTAACTTACACTATTAGTGTATTAGTTGAGCTGTCGAACTGCACAGTGAAGGGAATTCTGCCAACTCCTTGTGAAACTATGGTGGATGCGTTCGACGTCTGTGCCAGACACTTGGGGACGGCCCGGCGATTTGCCTTTACACAAACAACCTGTTTCTTGGAATTGTTCATGCCACCGTTTAATCCTCTGTGCTGTAGGAGGATCCTCACCATACCTGGTACGAAAGTCACACTGAGCAGTTATTACTGACCCGCCCTGCGCAAAACATAGAACACAAAATGCTTTCTGTTGTCCTGACACCATTTTTACTAGAACTGAAGTGGACGCACAGTGCTGCTACCTAGCACGAAATATCTAAAACTTGACAGTTTGTTCTTTCCAACAGTACATTGCTCACACACATATCTCAAATAACATCATAATGATTTCTTTTAAATTGGATGATTCTTATCGATACACTTTGTATATTACAGCCTGTTTGGACCATGTTTTCTTTCTTAAACTTTCGGCAACACCTAGAAGTAAGAAGCCTAGACCATAACAGTCTGAAACCTTATTTAGCCCTGTGTTAAGGCAGCAGACAATAAGACAATAAGTACTGAAGCCAAAAAACATTTTATTCGAGGATGGCTGAAAGACGTCAGACTGCTTATAACAATCCATAACAGATGTTGGGCAAGGCATAAAATAATTCATATCACACAATTGATCAAAAATCCAAGAACTAAGATTACATGTATGGATACAGCAACTCAGTAAGTTTACTGGCTGCAATAGTATTGCACAATATGGCTGCCGGACTTACAAAGAATGCACTTTGTATGAAGGAGTTCTGCACAAGCGAGACTGCAAGTTCAGTATGTTGGAAATTCAGGACTACACTTAGGACTACAGTTAAAAGGGCTCCACCTACCAATAAATCCATTCAAGTGTGGGTATGAAAGTTCAGCATGTCTTTGTAAAAGCAAAAGTGGTGGGAGGTCATCAACGTCTGAGGAACATACTGAACAGATCAGGGAAACATTCCTCGGAATTACACAGAAATCCAATGTCTTCTGCCAGTCGCAAACTAGGAATTTCACAGGAGAGTGCTAACAAAATTACTACAAATGCTACAATATTGAATTCAGTTGCTCCAAGTCATTACACATTGTGACAAATTTTTGTGGAAACAATTTTGCATTGATATGGGAGCTGAGGATCTCATTCACAGGTTGATTGTCAATGATTAAGCTACCTTTTGGCTGAATGGTACAGTAAACGGGCACAATTTATGAGTATGGGTAGCAGAGAAACCCCACACTGTTGTCAAACATACCTATGGATTCTCATGGGCTAATGTGTTTTGTGGTTTTTCAAGAAAAAAGCAGTGTGTAGACCCTTCCTCTTTACAGGAGCGACAATCAATTGGCATTCTTACCCAGACATGCTTCAGCTGTGGCTCATGACACAACTGCAAGAAGATAGAGATAATTTCATTTTTGAACAGAATTGTGTTCCACCGCACTTCCACAATGATGGATTGGTCATGGATCAGCTGACAATCTGCATTGTTGGCATGGTTCCCAAGTTCACCGGACCTGTCACCATCTGACTTATCTGGCGGTACATTAAAAACTCTGTTTTCATACCTCCACTTCCCCACAACAATGTTGATTTATGAGGGCGCATCAGGTCAGTTGTGACTGACATTGATGCAGACACTCTGGGATGAGTGTGGGCCAAATTGGAGTACAGACTGGACGTACGTCTTGTGACTAAGAGTTTGCACATTGAACATTTGTGAATATGACACAAAAAGCTTTCCGAGTTGCTGTCTCCATACACTCAAATGATACCTTACCTCAAAAAAACATTTTTATAATCACTTCAAGGTGATTTTGAATAACCCTGTACATAAAAAAGTATCAAACCTTTATTTGGTAAAATAATTTATTGATTTGGAGGTAAAGAAACTTAATCCCTTTCAAAGTTGTCTACATGGTAATGTACATATACTGAGTGCTCCAACTGTTGGTCGCATTTCCAGAATACGGCTTTTCGTATGGTGGTCAACCAAGCAATTACATTCCACCTGATGTCTTCATTTGCCTCCAATTCTGTTCCTTTCAGGAGTGTTTTAAGCTTGGGAAATAGCTAAACATTCACAGAGCCATGCCAGAGAAGAAGGGAGCATGACAAACCACAGGAAGGCCCTGTTTGACAAGGAAAATCTAAATCAGATGCAAAGAAAGGGCATGTGTGGTATCATGATGGAGCTACCAAGTTTTTGCTACCCACAGATCTAGTCATTTAGACTAATCATCACGGAAGTAAGAATGGGCATCCAGGTCATATTTCTTTGCAATGGTTTGTGGTGCATAATCATGGTGCATCTCCCCACGAGGTTTGAAGATGTTTTTACTGTGAGGACTGCATTTTGGTTTCTAGGTCGTACCCATGAACCCAGACCTTACTGCAAGTGATCACTATGTCTACAAAGTTGGGGTTACCGTTCCCATTGTCTAGAACATCCTGCATGATTTCCAGAAAGTGGTCCTCTGCTCCTCTGTCAACAGTTTTGGCACAAATTTGCAGACACTCTCCTCGTACAGAAACTGTTGGTAAAAATTGAATGTATTTATTCTCCACCTCATTCACAAGTTCACGTACTATGACACAATAGACTTCCATGACCACAGTTTACACTTGTTCCACAACTTGTCATTTCAGCTCATTGATGGTCTGCCTGATTGTGGAACCAATGATGTGCAGCCATCTTAGAAGCCGTTGTACCACTCCTTATCAAGGAGTAGTTCATTGCATCGTCCCAGAAAGCCTGCTGAATCTTGCAAATGGTTTCCACTTCAGTGTAGGTTTCGGCAAAATTTCATGCAATATCGCTGCTCAACTTTTTTCCATCATTTTACGACTTACTGGAATCAGAAGAGCACCCACTACATATCCTCAACCCATAGACCAACTACTAGTGACTGACGCTTTTTGGTGGTGGGAAAAAATTGTCCTTCACAACATCTCGACTGAATAGTCTCCCACATTTCATTCATTTACATGAAAAAGAAGAAGGTTAGATACTTATTGAACACACCTTGTACGTATTGATGTTTGAGTGCACTATATGAATATCACATATGCCTAAAAATAAGAGATTAAACTGCACTCATGTATACACAGTATTAATTGATTTAAACATATTACTTTATTTTAAAAAAGTGGGACATTTTGAAGAAAAATAAGACAATAATTCCATGATCGTTCCAGTCAGTTTTGTGAATATTCACTAGTAACTTGGAATAATATTTATTTGCAAGCAAACTAATATGGTAGGAACAATTTTCTTTTCTTTAAAAAAATTAACTTGTTTAGACCGTGTAGAAGTTTGATTTTGTAAATAATTAGTATACATTAATCACTCTTATCAATACAAACACTTAAAATTGGGAAAGGAAAAGTGATGTTCAGTTTTGGTCCCATTTCATTTATCTCATGTTTGATTTATTTATCAACAGGGTGACTCACTAACTATTGCCACTAAGAATGACTCCAAAAGTGTGATAGGAGCTGAAAAGTTTGTGGACAAAAGTTTGCATGGGACAATGGAGCCATAATATAATGTTGGTTTATTGTTGCTAGATGGGGTCACTTCAGAGATATGAAAGTCACTTTGTTTTTTTTTTTTTTTTTTAATGAGATGATATAGTTTGGTACTTATTTTCTGATAGAGAAGACAAATCCAATGATGTTTCATAGCAAGGTCTTTGAAAGCCAACGAAGGTCACAAAGGTAGCATGAACGTCCATTTACAGAAGGTGTTCGAAGTGATGACCATTGATATCAATGCAGTGCTGCAATCTTCTTATCATGGATTGAGTAGTATTCCTGATCACTTCGGCACTTATCGAAGAACATGTTCTGATAATTCTCTCTCGCATATCTTCAGGTGTAGTTGGAACGTCTTTATAAAAATCCAGAGGCATCAACTCACGCAAATGAGCTACCCATGACACATCTCATCCGCATCCAATCCAACAATTTGGGAATCGTCTCTGCAACTCATTTCTAGCCATCAGCGAAAAATGTGCCGGACGTCCATCATGTTGATACCACATTCTGTTCCTTGTTTATAAAGGTATTTCTTCCAAAAACAGACCTAATGTTTCTTGCACAAATGTGGTGTACTTCCTACCATTAAGATTTCCTTCAGTGAAATAGGGGTCTATAATTCTGTTCTATAGAACCCCACACCATACATTCACCGACCACAGTTTCTGGTGTGCAACTTGCCACAGCCAACATAGATTTTCATTTGCCCAATTATACATGTTATGCAAATTAACATTTCCATGGCTTGTCAGTAAATAAAATCAAATTAATGAATGTGTCATCCCTCTGAATCTGAAGTTGAGCCCATCGGCAGAATTCAATGCCACATATACAATATGTACCAGTTAATTCTTGGTGGAGACTGATATGGTAAGGATGATATTTATGGTGATGCAGAAGACGAACAACACTACTTTGGCTCATGCCAGATTCATTTGCGATTTGACACGAACTAACCCAAGTATCTCTAACAACAGTGGCAAGAGTACCAATTTCCATTTCCTCGCTACTAACTTTCCCTTGCCAAATATGTTTCCGATGTGTTAAAGATCCAGTTATTCTCAATTTATCATACACAAATTTAAATGTATGATGTGTAGTGCGAGTACATTGAGGATATCTTTCAGCATGTAAGTCTCTAGCTCTCACTGAACTTCATTGGCATTCTCCGTACATGAGAAGCATATTGACTTGTTCTTCGAAGGAATACATCATTCACATTTGCATGATCTGACAATACTAGTCTTACCATTCCTATTAGTGTAGTATTGCGAAAACGTCAAATGGTGTTCACATGTCAATGGCACATCAAATGGATACATCGTATTTGGCAAATATTTACTATTTGCACGATATACAAGAGAGAATTTTCAGAGCATCTGCTTCAATAAGTGCTGAAGTAATAAGGAATACCACTAACTCCATTGATAAGAAGAGTGCAGCACTGCATTGATACCAATGGTCATCACTTCAAACACCTTCTGTAAGTGGACGTTCATGCCACTTTTGTAACCTTTGTTGACCTTCAAAGACCTTACTGTTACACATTATTGGATTCGTCTCGATAGCCGCTATCAGAAAGTAAGTAGCTTGGAAAAATTCCATGATCGTTCCAGTCAGTTTTGTGAATATTTACTAGTAACTTGGAATAATATTTATTTGCAAGCAAACTAATATGGTAGCAACAATTTTCTTTTCTTTAAAAAAATCAACTTGTTTAGACAGTGCAGAAGTTTGATTTTGTAAATAATTAGTATACATTAATCACTCTTATCAATAGAAAAATTTAAAAAAACACAGTTGATCATCTCTGATGCAAGCCCACCTATCAACAAAAAATCATCATCATATTATGGCTCCCGTTGTCCCATGCAACATCTGTCCCACAAACTTTTCAGCTACTATCATACTTCTGGAGTTATTCTACGTGTCAATAGTTAGTGACTCACTCTCTATAATAACATGCTGCTCATTCAACAATCATATTTATATTCACTGTTAATCTGTGTGAGAATGGTAAGGAGCATTTAGAAACTTAATAAATTTTGTACATTCATTTATTATGCAGTGTTGTCTTAGTATGCTTTGAATCCAGTTTTTTATATTCCAACTTCAAGCTCATTTTATAAATTACTGGTACCATCCGTCTTATTTCTAAAAATGTTTTGCTGACTTCTTTGGTGATCTATTAACATATCACTACAAAAATCAGTGGCAAGTATTGAAACATCAGGTTAACAGCTATTAGGTTCACTATCTTGGGCTCCCACAACTCCTGGCAGTGTTGTTGTAAAGGAAGAGATCCACTGTTAAGAGCTTACCACAGTATGTCACTTATGAGCTTGATAAGAGCAGTTTTGAACCATTTTGTGTGTGGCAGGAAGTTGCATACATTAGAAAGTTTTCCTCCAATGGGAAATCTCAGTTTCTCCCGGTACATGCAATGTTCAAAAAACTTACAGAAATGCAGCCATGTAACGTCATCGACAACCGCTGATGTTTTGACAAAAGCACATCCTGCCATTTTCAAGGCACTGTTCCTGTCAAAATATTGGCAGTTGTCGATGACATCACTAAGTAGCTTCCCCGTAAGTTTTTTGTTGCTTCAGTGTATAGAAAGCTATTTCAGTTCAAGAATGTGAGAGAGATGCCACACAAACTGAGAGGGCTATTTTCCTTCTCCCCTCCCTCCCCCCTCCCCCCCCCCCCCCCACTACCAGCACGCTATATATATTCTATTGTAGGTTTGAATACAATAGAAAGAAACTTCCACATGGAAAAAATATATTAAAAACAAAGATTCCAAGACTTGCCAAGCGGGAAAGCGCCGGTAGATAGGCACAATAAATAAAACACACAAACACACACACAGAATTTCTAGCTTTCGCAGCCGACGGTTGCTTCTTCAGGAAAGAGGGAAGGAAAGGGAAAGACGAAAGGATGTGGGTTTTAAGGCAGAGGGTAAGGAGTCATTCCAATCCCGGGAGCGGAAAGACTTACCTTAGGGGGAAAAAAGGACAGGTGTACACTCGCACACACACACATATCCATCCGCACATACACAGACACAAGCAGACATTTGTATGCTTGCATCTGTGTATGTGCGGATGGATGTGTGTGTGAGCGACAAGCAGACATTTGTATGCTTGCGTCTGTGTATGTGCGGATGGATGTGTGTGTGTGCGATTGTACACCTGTCCTTTTTTCCCCCTAAGGTAAGTCTTTCCGCTCCCGGGATTGGAATGACTCCTTACCCTCTCCCTTAAAACCCACATCCTTTTGTCTTTCCCTCTCCTTCCCTCTTTCCTGAAGAAGCAACCGTCGGCTGCGAAAGCTAGAAATTCTGTGTATGTGTTTGTGTGTTTTATTTATTGTGCCTATCCACCGGCGCTTTCCCGCTTGGTAAGTCTTGGAATCTTTGTTTTTAATCTATTGTAGGTTTAAATATACATGAGGCACATAATCATATTATACAACTGTAGGAATACTGTGGTTGTCCAATTGTACCATTTGTTTCATTACCAAATCATTAAATTAAAAAATGCATTTTTTGATAAACACATTTTGTTATAGAATCATGAAATTTCACAAAATATTACTCACAAATAATAGAACAACAATGTGACCAACATCAACATCCAGGAGCTAGCAACATTGTACTAAACTCCTGGAATCAAATGTAAATTTCTGGGGATTCTACAAAATAAATGCAAAGATATGAAAAGCCAAACTGAAGAAACATTATTACAGAAGTCATTAACTTGGCTGAACAATGGAAACAATAATCTATTGAAAAAAATATATATTAATGGAAAACTGATGCTCCACTCTTATGTCATGGACCATAGAAAGTAACTTCACTTGAATCCCACCTCCCTCAACCACTTGTTACAATCTGTCTAGCTTTCATGTGCACTTCCACTTTTTGGTACACAGCTTCGTTGTTGTTTCTACCCCAAAAAACACTGATTTCCTCTTGTAAGATCTTTCCATTCAAAATACCCTAACTGCTGTTTCAATTAATTACATGTGAAAAACGTTTTTTTCCCATTGAAGAGCCCATGTTCATGATACACTTTTAACACAGAAATACCTTTAAATGTTTTTATTGAATCCTTAAAGAGATTTACTTTTTTTATATATCGCTATTTGCTTTTATTGTATACCTGTGTTTGCAGCAGCTTTAACTGGAAAGTAATTGGCACACATATAAGCGTCACATGGCCCCCACCTGAAGTTGCTGCTGTCATCTACTTTTTCTAGCTAATGCCTCTTACTTTTCAGTAACTTCCCTTAAATATATTTTACCTACCTTTTGCTCTTCTTGCTTCATGAAAGATGCTGCCATTGACCTATTGTTCTTTGAAAGATCATCTGAACCCCATGCCGCTCATCAATTCATCACCACTGATCTAAATTCTTTTTGTATTTTAATTTTGTTGCAGTAGATGTTTGGAAATTTCATGTAATGTTTATAGTAAACATTTACTGAGCATAAAGCATTTCCTTAAACAGTATTGCTTTTATTCATTTTTATCATCTACATCTTGTAATTTCCATAAATATTACAATATCATACAAAGACAATATTATGAAAAGGACAGTTGCTACTCAACAGGCCAAAAGCTTTGTTTGACAGTCTTTTGTTGTGCCTATATGCACAGCAATTTGCAGCATTCCTGATTGATATACTTTTATACACTGTACATGATAGACAAAAATATTAAAAAAATATTTTTCTCTCTCTGGTCCTCAATGTGATATTCTACATAATTTATATACCTTTTATCATTAAATCACCACCAACTACTAATTATGTACAGCTTCTCCTTCTTCCTGTAAAGTCTTGAAAAAGATTCCCTTTGCTCTAAAGCAATTCAGATGTCACAAGTTGTTTGTGTTTCTATCTGTTTTACCTTGTGACTTTTTCCATCTTTTAACATACTCCTGGGTTTGGTTGAAGAGCAAAGCCAGTTAACGTAATGTTATGCTAAAAGTGCTATTTTACTGATGTACCAAAATCCAATTTCTGTTTCAGCAACATTGAGAATAATATACTTTTTCACTTGCATGTCTTATTTTCCTCAGTTAGCATATGACAAATACATTTCACTTTTTTATTTTGCAAGATATTAACAAGGAAGAAAAAGTGAATATGACAGGACACACAACAGGTTTTGAACTCTGACATTTCATGAAATTCCTAGTTCTTATATGTCATACTAAAAGAATGACACAATGTTATATTCATGCCTCTGCTACCCAAGATGGGTGCAGGTCACACAAACTTAGTCTCACCACTGCAGTGAGAACAACTTCCAGGCACAACAGTGTTTGGGCCCATTAACAAGTGTCCTCCCACAGCAACTGCAGCACCCATGACAGCACTACAAGCAGCATCTGGGTGTCCAGACAGCAAGAGCGGATTTGGATTCAGCAACAGCTATTAAAAACAAAATATTCATTGGTATTTTATTCTATAACTAACAGCCCATAACCTATTAAGACAGCAAATAAACAAAGGCAATGTAAAGTATTACAACACCATCAAACAAGTAAAAAGAAATGATTATTAGAGAAATATGCATGACGGAAAGGAGTGATGAAGTATATTAATATCAGTAACTGACATAAGCAATTAAAATTATGTTCAAATACACTATTCCCTGAATGCCCCTTGAATCTGTCACATAGATCAAATTTGTAATGGCGTGTTGTGAAATGCATATTTTGTGTGTGTGTGTGTGTGTGTGTGTGTGTGTGTGTGTGTGTGTGTGTGTGTGTGGAGGGGGGATTGTCGAATTGTCAAAGGAGACCTAAGCATGAAAACAGCAAACAGATTCCTACGGGTATAGGTTGCAGTAGTTGTTCATAGATGAAGTTGCTTGCTTAGATTAGTGTAGAAAGCTACTTCAAACCATTCTTTGATCTGAAGACCACAACAACAACAATGTTAAAAGTGACATGAAGAGAGGGAAGGAAGGTAGGAAGGAATAATAAGGGTTTAACATTACACTGATGTCGAAGTCATTTGAGACAGAGCACAAGTTCAGATTAGGGGACAGAAATTGAACAAGGACCTAAGCAACACAGTTATAGAGAAGGCCAATTTCAGTTTATCGGCGAATTTCTGGTAACGTTAAGCACACCTGTAAAAGAGATTGTGTACAGAAGGACTCATCCTAGAGCACTGTTGAAGTGTTTGGGATCCCAACTATGAAGGATAAAAGATTAAAGTAAGACATCAAAACAATTCAGAGGCATTCAGCTTGATTTGTTATGTTGGTCAAGCTGATATGTAGAGAGATGGAATTTCTCTGCAAGCTTTGAAAGCTATCTTTGAAGAATGCCAGGGAAGGAAGAAAACATTCATTTTGTGAAATGCTGTTGAACAAGTTTCAATAATCAACATTTGCGACAAACTGTGAAATAATTCTACAGCTTCTGATGTACACCTCAATTAAAAACTGAAAGAAAAAGCTAAAACAGAATAGAGACTTTACCAAGACATACAGGAAATACAGGAAATAATTTTCCCTTGCTCCATTGCAACTGGAATGGGAAAGGGATGACTGGCAATGCTATAAAGTACCCTACACCAGGTATTGTACTGTGGCTTGGGCTTTAATGTTGTAGATGTAGGAGTATAATTTAAAATTCATCTTGATATATCTAAAAGTACAATACGATTCTTATCATTTGACTAATATTTCGCTATAAGAACAGTTTATTCTGGCACCACTGAGTACCCTGTTAGGAACCTTCAGTTTCTTGATTGCCTGTCAACAGTAATTTTCTATCCACAAGTTGTTCATAAACTCTAAGAAATATAGTGTGTTGAAATGATTTTTGGCTCCAGTAATCTATTAATCTAGTGGCTGTAGAACTGCTCCCTACAACAACTATCAAAACAAACAATAGTAAAATAAAGGTAGAAAAAAATTCTCATCAAGTACGGAAGACAGAGGGAGGAAAAAACTGCCAAATGGGGTGTGGAACACTTGCAAAATTAGGAAAATTCTTATTTTATCCGAGCTTATTTTTCAATGTTACCTTCTCTTAATTTTCGCTCGTTTACTGCCCATCTGCCACTTTTAAACTTCAAACTATCTATGACAAAAAATCAGGATCTTCCAAGAGTTTCATTGCAGATATAACAGTCAAATTGTCCAGCAGCCACTCCCTTGTCTAGCAGTTCTCATTAACTTTGAAAGTTAATTCCTAAGTAACATTGTTTCCGTTAATGCTTATCAATCTTTTATCAAATGAATGAAATTACACTTATGAACAAAACTGTATTTGACTTTTGTTTGTACCTCTGTCTGCTGATAGAATTCTGAATAATTTTTCTTTTACTGACAGTAAAATATATTTTTATTCTTGTGCTTAGGATGATATAAGCCTTTCACAGGGATAGGTTGTGATAAAGTCACGCTACAAGAAATGAAGAAGATTGAAGGATGTAGATGTTATATTATGTCAATCTTACAGGAGTGGTGATATTTGGAGTGTCTAGATACACCAGTGTCAAGACGACAAATGTGATAACCTACCACATCATTTGTAAATTATGTAATATGAGCTGGAAATTTGATATTTGATCATAAATGTGAGATTTTTGGACATTTTGAGAAGCAAACCAAAATTTTCCATTATTATTTAATAGTCCTTTCAGTTATCAACTTCATTTGTAAATTATGGAGTAGACTTATCGCTGGCTGATGGATAGCGATACTGTCTGTAGATCATTTACAAAATGACCCTGGATTCTCCCTACTCAGAAAAATAAGTGAAAAGCAAAGAGTGATGGTCCATCATGTTTCAAAAATAAATGAGTTACCTAAGTGTGAAACAGATTAAATTCATTCTGCTGGAAATCTACCTATCAAAAAGCATTCCCCTGGAAATCTACCTATCACAGACAGTGGAAATGTTTGTGTTTCAGTTAAAATAAGTCCATGGTGTAGTTAGCAGTGTTATTTCAAAGGTGATAGTAGTCATCCACACAGCAATCCATTTTAGTCTTTTAAAAATACAAAAAGCATTCTCTATTATCTTTAAGATGACTAATTTGTCAATACCTGTTACTAAAAAATAATTAAGAGCTCATAATGCGAACATTCAAAACATGCATCTTGGCTGAATTCAAAACCATATTTCTGCATGGTTAATGACTGCTACATTAAATTTCATTCAACAGAATGTTCTTTCATTGACCTTTCAGACAAAATTTAAACTGCCCAGCTAGATGAGGAAGAACTAACCACTGAATTTTCCTTTTAAGAAGAGAAAAAAAAGAGTTGACTAATTTTGCATGTGGTGATCTGATCGTGGTGCAAGCAGTGCTTGTAGTAAAAATAAGCGTTCTGTACAACATTCTAATTTCAGCCAAGATGTAAACTCTAAGGACAATATGAGAAAAATTAGTTGATAAAATTCCTCTCCAAAACACAAAAACAAAGGATTGCAGATATAAATAGAAACAAAATTATTCTTACATTTTCAGCACTGCGTTCAGCTTGAGTGCGAGTCTCCAACCCCGTGAAGTCTGGCTCATAAATTTTCCTCTGATCTGGACAACTGCCCAAAAACTGTTGAAGAAGCACTTCACTGAGTCTGTCAACTGCGACAGATAAGTCCAGAATATTTGTCGAAGATAGATATTCAGTGCGGTTGGCAGGATGGTCAAAGTTTTTCCGAAGTACAGCTAATCTTCTACAAAAATAGAAACAATGAGAATCTGTAGAAAGTCACACGCACAGAGAGAGTGGAAGTTCTATGTGTACTTGTTTTATCTTAATTTTTATGCCCCAAAATTTATCTGTCTAGGACAAACTTTGGCAACAAACTAGTGACATAATGTATACCATTCAATAACTGACAAACAAACATATTTCAAACAACGAAAAATCCAGGATGGAATGTAACAATATTATGAAAAGGAAAGCTGCTACTCACTGTATAGCAGATATGCTGAGTCACAAATAGGCACAACAAAAGACTCTCACAATTAAACTTCAGCCAACAAGGCCTTTGTCAAAAATAGAAAAAACACACACACACACACAACTGTCACGCACATGACTGCAGTCTCCAGCAGCTGAAGTTACACTGCGAGCAACAGCAGCAGTGCATGATGGGAGCAGCAACTGGGTGAGGGTAAAGACAAGCCTGGAATGGGGATGGGGAGGGATAATAGAGTAGGAGTGGGGGGACAATGAAGTGCTCCTGCAGAGCACGCAAAGATGAAGTGGAGAGAGGGTAGGACAGCTAGGTGCAGTCAATAGGTTAGATGGAGGGTAGGGGAGAAGTGGGGGAAGGGGGTGGGGGTGGGGGTGGGGGTGGGAAAGGAGAGAAGTAAAAACCTTCACTAGCAGTTGTTCTCATGCATCCAGCCCCTTACCTGTTCCCATTCCAGTGCTACACAGTATAGCACTGGAATGGGAACAAGTAACGGGCTGGATGGATGAGAACAATGGCTAATGAAGGTTGAGGCCAGGAGGGTTACAGGAACATAGGACATATTGCATGGAGAGTTCCCACCTGTGCAATTCAGAAAAGCTGGTGTTGGTGGGAAGGATCCATATAGAACAGGCTGTGAAGCAGTTATTGACATGAAGGTTGTCGTGCTGGGCAGCCTGCTCAGCAACTAGGTGGTCCACTCTTGGCTACAGTTTTTCAGTTGCCATTCATGCGGACAGACAGCGGTTGTCATACCCACATAGAATGCAGCACATGGGTTGCAGCTTATCTTGTAGATCACGTGACTGGTTTCACAGGTAGCCCAGCCTTTTATTAGATAGGTGATGTTTGTGACCGGACTGGAGTAGATGGTGGTGGGAGGATGTATGGGACAGGCCTTGCCTCTAGGTCTATTACTGGGATATGAGCCATGAGGTAAGGGGTTGGGAGCAGGGGTCTTGTAGGAATGGACAAGGATATTGTGTAGGTTCAGTGGATGGTAGACTACCTCTGTGGGAAGGGGAGGGGGGGAGGGGGGGGAAGGATACTGGACAAGACATTTCTCATTTCAGGGCATGACAAAAGGTAGTCAAAACCCTGGCGGAGAATGTAATTCAGCTGCTCCAGACCTAGGTGGTACTGAGTTATGATGGGAATGCTCCTCTGTGGCTGGACGGCGAGAGTTTAGGAGGTGGTGAGAAACTATAAACATAAGGCATGGGAGAAATATTTTTGTACAAGGTTGAGAGGATAATTACGATTTGTGAAGGCTTCAGTGAAACCCTTGATATATTTCGAAAGAGACCATTCATCACTGCATATGCGACAACCGTGGGTGGCTAGGCTGTATGGAAGGGACTTCTTGGTATGGAGTGGACTGCAGCTGTCGAAGTAGAGGTATCGCTGGTAGTTAGTAGGTTTGATATGGACAGAAGTACTGATGTAGCCATCTTTGAGGTGGAGGTCGACATCAAGGAAGATGGCTAGTTGGGCTGAGTAGAACCATGTGAAGCAAATGGGGAAGAAGTTGTTCAGGTTCTGGAGGAATGTGGGTAGAGTGTCCTCACACTCAATCTAAATTGCAAAGACGTCATCAATAAATCTGAAACAGATAAGGGGTTTAGGATTCTGGGTGTTTAGGAAGGATTCCTCTG
This sequence comes from Schistocerca gregaria, assembly GCF_023897955.1. Taxonomy (NCBI): domain Eukaryota; kingdom Metazoa; phylum Arthropoda; class Insecta; order Orthoptera; family Acrididae; genus Schistocerca; species Schistocerca gregaria. The sequence goes on along the minus strand of NC_064921.1, from coordinate 628,276,128 downwards.
GATGGCCCATGAATACCTTGGCATAGGATGGCACCATGTGGGTGCCCATAGCTCTGCCCCAGATATGTTTGTACACTCCTGGAAATGGAAAAAAGAACACATTGACACCAGTGTGTCAGACCCACCATACTTGCTCTGGACACTGCGAGAGGGCTGTACAAGCAATGATCACACACACGGCACAGTGGACACACCAGGAACCGCGGTGTTGGCCGTCGAATGGCGCTAGCTACGCAGCATTTGTGCACCGCCGCCGTCAGTGTCAGCCAGTTTGCCGTGGCATACGGAGCTCCATCGCAGTCTTTAACACTGGTAGCATGCCGCGACAGCGTGGACGTGAACCGTATGTGCAGTTGACGGACTTTGAGCGAGGGCGTATAGTGGGCATGCGGGAGGCCGGGTGGACGTACCGCCGAATTGCTCAACACGTGGGGCGCGAGGTCTCCACAGAACATCGATGCCGTAGGATCCTACGCAGTGCCGTAGGGGACCGCACCGCCACTTCCCAGCAAATTAGGGACACTGTTGCTCCTGGGGTATCGGCGAGGACCATTCGCAACCGTCTCCATGAAGCTGGGCTACGGGCCCGCACACCGTTTGGCCGTCTTCCGCTGACGCCCCAACATCGTGCAGCCCGCCTCCAGTGGTGTCGCAACAGGCGTGAATGGAGGGACGAACGGAGATGTGTCGTCTTCAGCGATGAGAGTCGCTTCTGCCTTGGTACCAATGATGGTCGTATGCGTGTTTGGCGCCGTGCAGGTGAGCGCCACAATCAGGACTGCATACGACCGAGGCACACAGGGCCAACACCCGGCATCATGGTGTGGGGAGCGATCTCCTACACTGGCCGTACACCTCTGGCGATCGTCGAGGGGACATTGAATAGTGCGCGGTACATCCAAACCGTCATCGAACCCATCGTTCTACCATTCCTAGACCGACAAGGGAACTTGCTGTTCCAACAGGACAATGCACGTCCGCATGTATCCCGTGCCACCCAACGTGCTCTAGAAGGTGTAAGTCAACTACCCTGGCCAGCAAGATCTCCGGATCTGTCCCCCATTGAGCATGTTTGGGACTGAATGAAGCATCGTCTCACGCGGTCTGCACGTCCAGCACGAACGCTGGTCCAACTGAGGCGCCAGGTGGAAATGGCATGGCAAGCCGTTTCACAGGACTACATCCAGCATCTCTGCTATCGTCTCCATGGGAGAATAGCAGCCTGCATTGATGCGAAAGGTGGATATACACTGTACTAGTGCCGACATTGTGCATGCTCTGTTGCCTGTGTCTATGTGCCTGTGGTTCTGTCAGTGTGATCATGTGATGTATCTGACCCCAGGAATGTGTCAATAAAGTTTCCCCTTCCTGGGACAATGAATTCACGGTGTTCTTATTTCAATTTCCAGGAGTGTAGGTAATACTTTCAAAGGAGAAGTAATTATGTGTAAGGATATAGTTGGTCACAGCAGCTAGGAAGAAGGCTGTTGGTTTGGAATCAGTTGGACATGGGGAAAGGTAGTGTTCAATACCGCAAATGCCATGGGCATTATGGATGTTAGTGTAATGGGAGGTCGAATCAATAGTGATGAGCAGGGCACTGTGCGGTAAAGCAACAGGAACTGTGGAGTCAGTGGAGAAAATGGTTGATATCTTTTATATAGAAGAATAGGTTCTGGGTAATAGGTTGAAGGTATTGGTCTACGAGAGCAGAGATTCTCCCAGTGAGGGTACTGTAACACGCCACAATGGGGTGTCCTGGGTCATTGGGTTTATGGACTTTAGGAAGCATGTAGAGGGTAGGAGTGTGGGGAATGGTAGGAGTGAGCAGAGAGATGGACTCTGGGAGAGGTTCTGGGATGGGTCTAAGGATTTCAGGAGTGACTGGAGATCCTCCTGGATTTCTGGAATGGGGTAACTGTGGCAAGGTTTGAAGGTGGATGTATCTCACAACCGGTGTTCTTCTGCCAAGTAATCCTTGCAGTTCAAAACAACAGTGGTGGCTCCTTTGTCCACAGGTCGAATTATAAGGCCAGGATCAGATTTTAAATGGTGATCTGCAGTTCTGTCTGTGGATGTAAGGTTGCCTGCCCTCGGCCTAAACTTCCAAACTGCATCTAGCTGCCCTATCCTCTCTTCACCTCATCCCTGCACACTACCCAGCAGCACTTCACTGTCCCCAACCCCTACTCTACTATCCCTCCCCCTCCCCACCACAGTCTCCTCCTCCCACCTGCCACTCCCACCATCCACACTGCTGCTCGCAGTGTAGCTACAGCTGCCAGAGACTGTAGTTATGTGTGTGTGTGTGTGTGTGTGTGTGAGAGAGAGAGAGAGAGAGAGAGAGAGAGAGAGAGAGATTAAGGGGGGGGGGGGAGAGAGAGAGAGAGAGAGAGAGAGAGAGAGAGAGAGAGAGAGAGAGAGAGAGAGAGAGAGAGATCTATTTTTGATAAAGGCCTTTTTGGCCAAAAGTTTAATTGTGCGAGTCTTTTGTTGTGCCTATCTGTGACTCTGCATCTCCACTATATGGTGAGTAGCAACTTACCTTTTCATAAAAGGGACGTATGTGTTTTATATACATATTATATGTAGTGGTAGAAAAGTTCCAGTTCTCATTGCAAACATGCCTTTGTTTTACATTTTGGACAAGAGGACTGCAAGTTAATGATGAACATTACAGCGATGCATATTTGCAAATCATACCCATAATAACCAGTAGAAAAAACTAAAGAATATGTAAAGGAAGTCACACAAGTCCTGAAGCAGCTATTATCATACATCAATGGAAACTTAATTTAGTAATAATTCTTATTACTCCAAACGTTCTCAACTGGGGAGAGATCCAGCAACTTTGCTGGCCAACGTAGGGTTTGGCAAAGCAGTAGACACTCTCACCATGTATTTGTGGGCATTATCTTGCTGAAATGTAAGCCCAGGATGGCTTGCCATGAAGGGCAACAAAACGGGCACAGAATATCGCTGACAAACTGCTGTGCTGAAAGGGTGTTGCAGATGATAACTAAAGGGGTCCTGCTATGAAAAGAAACAGCTGCCCAGAGTCCTAGTTGTCAGGCAGTATGGCAAGTGACAATCTGGGTCACCTCTTCTTCAGCATAGAATCTCATTGACTGGAACAGAATTGTCTTCAGTTACGAGCCCCGCTTTGAACTGAGCCCCGATGACCAGTGAAGACATGCCTGGAGATGCCCCAGACTGTGGTGGGATAGCAACCTGACTGTTGTCCACCATACAGTCCAACAAACAGGAGTGATGGTTTTGGTTGCCATTGTACTTCACAGCAGGACCCCTTTGGTTGTCACCCGCAGCACCCTTGCAGCAAAGTGGTACATCAATGATATTCTATACCCTACTTCGTTGCCTTGCACAGCAAGCCCACCTGGGCTTACACTTCAGCACAATAGTGTTGCCCGCCTGCACATGGCGAGAGTTTCTACTGTTTGCCTGCTAGCTTGCAGTAAGGTCGCAAGATCTCTCCCCAATTGAGGATGTTTGGAGCATTATGGGCAGAACCCTCTAACCATCTCAGGATTTTGATGATTTAATGTGCCAATTGGACAGAATTTGGCACCAACAACTCAATCAATGCCAAGCTGAATAACTGCTTGCATGTGGGAGAGAGGTGGACTTGTTAAACTTGTGAAGTTCTTTCTCCTGAATAAATCATCCAATTTTTCTGAAATTGAAGTCATCTGTTTGTCAGTGTATGTACATCACATCTACCAATTTACATCCCATTCAGCTAATTTGTTTGTGATGTGTTAAGTTTTTTATCTCAGAGTGTATTAAAAAAGGACAGAGTAACATATTGGATAAATGCAGGAAGCAAGTTTAAAGTACTTTCAAACAATATAACTATCAGTTTTAAGGGGCATTTACTCTCATATCTGTGTGTGCTTTCCACAGCAAGCGACATGGAAAGTAACTACTTGCTGATGACATATGGTGACACTCAGACAGAAAAACCAAAATATCTCTGACATAATGGGCTTTGGAAAGGAGTGGGTTGCACATCTGGAGATAAAAGGCTGCTGACTGCCAATGAAAGGTGTTCAGGTACAATCCCTCAGCCCACATTTAAGAGTGTGTAGGTTCATTACGAATAACAGTTCAGATAAAAAGAGAATAGAAGCTTTTGATGTGTGATGCTACAGCAGAATGCTGAAGATTAGATGGGTAGATCGCATAACTAATATGAGGTACTGAACAGAATTAAGCAAAAAATAAATTTGATGCACAAGTCGACCAAAAGAAGGAGTTGGTTGATAGGACACATTCAGAGACATCATCAAGGGATCACTATCTTAGTATTGGATGGAAGTGTGGGGAATCAAAATTAAGGAGGGACACCAACAGATGAAAACAGAAAGCACATTCAAGAGGATGTCAGTTGCAGTAGTTATTCAGACATGATGAGGCTTGCACAGGATAGAGTAGCATGGAGAGCTGCATCAGTCTCTGGAATACAGACTACACCAACATGTTCACTACAGTCAAAAAATTCTCAGTTGTAGCTGAGAAGATGGCCAATTACAGGCATCTGGCAGATGAGGTACAAGTCATGTGGGTACAGAATCTCCGCAGATCATCCTAGTGGTAGGATAAAATGCCGGTATTGTCCCAAAGTAAATTGTGAAGAACCTACAGGACGTGTACCTGCACCCCTCACTCTGTTGGTAACTGCATAATGTAGTTGTGCTGGCAACCTGCAGAATAATCTGTCACATTCATGAACAGCACCATTAATTTAATAGTAAGAGTATTTCGAGCTGTTATCATTAATCAATACAATTTAAAAATTAGTGAGGTAATAAATAACCATACAACTTACGTGTATGCTCTAAGAAGAGAATCCCTCACTGTTGGTCTCTCTTCTAACATTCGTTTGAGGCCCTCCTGAAGTTCTGTTGCTTTTTGACACAAGGCTGCTTTCCATCTTGCCAATTCCTCTACCATAAGACTTTCAAAAAGATTACCCCAGTTAAAACACATTCTTAAAGTAACACAGAGATAGTACTCCTTAATGAATATAGACTTAGAACCTACAAGTACTCCATGCATTCCAAAACAGCTTGCACTTCATATTACATTGCACAATCCCAAACACAGCAAGAATAATCTCCACAGTAGAGATTTTTGGACAGAGAAAATTAAAAATGTCTTAAATTTAGTAACTTGTCACTTTGATTACAGATTTTTAAACAATGAACTTTCATTCATAAGTTATTGAATTAGACAATGTACTTGAGTAGCTTGCAGTCACACTCCCCAGCATTCCACCCCACCTTGGCATTTGGGATAGACTGTGGCAGTGCCTCTGTGAAACATTAAAAGTTTTGGTTAGCCTTCCTTATGTATCACGTTGAACTGCCACAAAACAACTCCTGTATGCCAATTTAGCAGCTTGATAGATACAAGGCATGTTCAGAAAGTAAGTGTATTCTGACCATAACAGGCTGTGTGTGAGCATGTGTGTGTGTTTTTTTAAGGGTTGGTAGTGCTGAGTGGCAGAGGGTCCCCTGACTTGAGCAAACATCACAGGAATACGGTAGTCTGTAAGCTCACATTGTAATGTCTGGTTGTTGAAAGATTTCGGCAAGAAATTCCGCCATGTGTTGTGCCCCACTTCTTACTCAGGGAAGGAATAACACCTATTTCAATTTTTTCTCAAATCAGTGTGGTTTATGTTAAAGGTGTGTGTTTAAGTGTTGTGGGGAGTTTAGTGAAGGCAAATAAATGTTCATAACGAACAGAGGAGTGGAAGATCTTCCTTTCTGACTGACGATTTGGTGCAAAGAAATGGAGGAAACTGTTCGTGAAGGCCGCTGAATGATAGTGGATGGTATTTCTGAGATGTTTCCGTAAGTCTCCAGAAATTTCTTATATGAGACACTCACAGTAATGCTGAGATACCTAAAATGGTGTCCACGATGAGTCCCGAAACAGCTGTCAGGGCAATACAAGAAAAATCAGGTCAGTAATGCCTGTGAGTTTCTTGTGCAAATTTAATTGGATGGTGAAGATCTACGGAGCTCTATTGTGACTGGAGATGAAAAGTAGGTGCCTCATTACAAGCCTGAGACAAAAAAACAGTTGTCACAGTGGCTTCACACCAATTCCCCATTTGTCAAAAAATTCAAAACCACAGTTTCGGGGAAAAAATTATTGGTTCACTGTTTTGGGACCGAAAATGGATTATTTTGGTTGAATTTCTGCCTCAGAGGGAGACCATTGATGTGCAACAATAAAAAAATTCAAAAGGAACATTCAAAACAATAGGAGGGGAATACTGACGAGAGGAGTGTGCTTGCTCCACAACAATGCCCGTCCTCACACAGTGGTAGCCAATAAGGCACTCGGACTCAGATCATTTTTCACCTCCCTGAAGGCACAGAGTGGAATTAAATTTTTAATGGGTGAGCAGGTGCAATGGCTCACAAGATACACAGAACAAGATAGAGATTATGGGGGAAAATAGTCCACAAGTGTATCAACAATATCCTCACAATTTTTTTCAAACACACTTTTTCTAAAAATATATAAAAATATAGTACTTTTACTGTTTGAAAATGCCTTTGTACTTAGTTTCATGTTCGGTAGACCATATTCACAATAAATGTAAAATGTGTTGGACACAAAATTGCAGAGACAATTTGTATATACTTGTACACACATACACATACATAAATAATACAGATACAAACATCAATATATGGCAACATGCTGACCATTTACAAGTTTGGACATTTACAAGTTTATGAGGGAGAGATTATTTTTATTCAACATTTCCTCAAAGGTACAGAAGTAGTAGTTAAGAAGAACACCTTTAATCTACATTTTAAAACATTTCTGCTGTCTCAAAGTTCTTAAATAATTGTTCCAAGTAATAAACCAAGTACCTCCACTCCTTTCTTTGCTGTAATTAGAGTCATTAGTGGGAATTGTAATTCAATTATCCTCCTGGCATTGTATTACTCTCACACTGCAACGCATTATTAGTGACAAACATCATGAGCAAATAAATGTACTGTGAGGTTGTGGTTAATATTTCCAACTGTTAAAACAGATGCCTGCAAAATGTACATTTCTGAACTCCACATATAATTCTAATTACTTTATTTTATGTAATGAGTATTTGTTGCTTTAGTGAGCAGTTGCGCCAGCATATTGTCATACAGGACATGATGAGTGCATGAAAAAATGTAAAATATGTTAACTTCCAGATTTCTATGCCTCTCCTCCTCCTCCTCCTCCTGATTTTACAGCTTCATTGGACCACTTCAGCCAATCATTTCCTAGTTATCTTCAATAAGTTTTCTTTCCGAATTGTGCAGTACTTTTGCACACCTTGTGATCTTTTTTGTTGCTCCTCATATTTAAATACTCTTTTTCCTTCATCTGCCTATTTTTGGTTTAAATCTTATTTTTATATTATTCAGTTTCTTTATATATTTTATTCTGTTTTTCAAACTGTCCAGGGTTAATCCTAGCTTTTTCATATCCTCCCAGATTTCCTTTATCAATCCTACTTGCTGCTTCATGATCCAAAGCTTCTCTATAATTTACTATAACTCTCTAAGTTACCATTCAAAGACCTTCACTTCCATGTGTCACCTCTGGTTGGGCCATCATCTTGTAATGTTTTAATTCAGTCTTGATAGATAAACATTTTTATTGTATGTACACACTGTTAATTTTAGGTGTTTTATCATTTTATTAGTTCTTTCTTGGCGTGCTAGTTTCTCATCCAACTTGTATGTTACAACTTCTCCTACATATTTAAACTGTTACACTACTTTTCCTTTCCTGTTATGTGGTTGATTACTAGTGGCGTCTGCTAGCATTATTTCAGTCTTTTCGAATGATATCTACAGTTCTACTTTCTGTGCTATATTTTGTAAGGTAGTAATACTAAGCCATTTGTGAATTCCAAGCAATTTAAGTTTATTTAATCTTTTTTGATTCCATTTCTCATGTTTTAAGGACTTTCCTTGTACCATTCCCGCAACATGTACTCCACACCGCAGTGGAAGAGTAATAGCAATAAACAATCTCCTTGTCTTAACCCATTTAACTTCCTAACCTAACCTAATACTTCTCTCTGAACTTTACTTCAGATTTGATGTTTGTTAGAGTCAATTTCATCATTTTCATTAATTTGGAATGTATTATTATTATTATTATTATTATTATTATTATTATTATTATTATTATTATTTTCCTTTGACATTAATATCAGAGGGTCATATGTTTGTAGTTATCTACCAAATATTTTGTAGTAATCCCCTGAATTTGTTTTCTCACTATTTGTTTCTATAATTAGAAGTATACTTTTTGATATTAGGATTTAATCCTTCCCTTTTTTGTTGTCTTCCTTTTTAAGCACCACCAGCAACGTAGTGGAAGCATACAGTGGAAATTGGTGGTTGCTTAATGACAAATGTCAAACCATAATATGATTATTCTTTGTTTTCTTGGTGGAGCTAACTATTTGTAGTATCGTTCCCAGAACCGATCGCGGTCCTCTGGTTTGGAGCCGAGTGGAAGGCTTAAACCAGAGGCTCAGACGATTCTGCGGAGAGCTGGGGTGCAAATTTCTTGACCTCCGCTATCGAGTGGAGAAATGTAGGGTCCCCCTGAATAGGTCAGGCGTGCACTACACGCCGGAAGCGGCTACGAGGGTAGCGGAGTACATGCGGAATGCACATGGGGTTTTTTTAGGTTAGAGAATTCCCTCCCTAGGCCCGACAAGACGCCTCCTGAGACGCGGCAAGGCAAGAGCATGCAAAATGCAACAAGGAATAACAATATTAATGTGCTAATAGTAAACTGCAGGAGCGTCTATAGAAAGGTCCCAGAACTGCTCTCATTAATAAACGGTCACAACGCCCATATAGTACTAGGAACAGAAAGTTGGCTGAAACCAGACGCAAACAGTAATGAAATACTAAACTCTGATTGGAATGTATACCGCAGAGATAGGCTGGACAGTGAAGGGGGAGGCGTGTTTATAGCGATAAGAAGTGCAATAGTATCGAAGGAAATTGACGGAGATTCGAATTGTGAAATGATTTGGGTGAAGGTCACGGTTAAAGCAGGCTCAGACATGGTAATTGGATGTCTCTATAGGCCCCCGGGCTCAGCAGCTGTTGTGGCTCAGCACCTGAAGAATAATTTGGAAAATATTTCGAGTAGATTTCCCCACCATGTTATAGTTCTGGGTGGAGATTTTAATTTGCCGGATATAGACTGGGAGACTCAAACGTTCATAACGTGTGGCAGGGACAAAGAATCCAGTGAAATATTTTTAAGTGCTTTATCTGAAAACTACCTTGAGCAGTTAAACAGAAAACCAACTCATGGCGATAACATATTAGACCTTCTGGTGACAAACAGACCCGAACTATTTGAATCAGTTAATGCAGAACAGGGAATCAGCGATCATAAAGCGGTTACTGCATTGATGATTTCAGCCGTAAATAGAAATATTAAAAAAGGTAGGAAGATTTTTCTGTTTAGCAAAAGTGACAAAAAGCAGATTACAGAGTACCTGACGGCTCAACACAAAAGTTTTGTCTCAAGTGCAGATAGTGTTGAGGATCAGTGGACAAAATTCAAAACCATGGTACAATATGCGTTAGATGAGTATGTGCCAAGCAAGATCGTAAGAGATGGGAAAGAGCCACCGTGGTACAACAACCGAGTTAGAAAACTGCTGCGGAAGCAAAGGGAACTTCACAGCAAACATAAACATAGCCAAAGCCTTGCAGACACACAAAAATTACGCGAAGCGAAATGTAGTGTGAGGAGGGCTATGCGAGAGGCTTTCAATGAATTCGAAAGTAAAGTTCTATGTACTGACTTGGCAGAAAATCCTAAGAAATTTTGGTCCTATGTCAAAGCGGTAGGTGGATCAAAACAAAATGTCCAGACACTCTGTGACCAAAATGGTACTGAAACAGAGGATGACAGAATAAAAGCCGAAATACTAAATGTCTTCTTCCAAAGCTGTTTCACAGAGGAAGACTGCACTGTAGTTCCTTCTCTAGATTGTCACACAGCTGTCAAAATGGTAGACATCGAAGTAGACGACAGAGGGATAGAGAAACAATTAAAATCGCTCAAAAGAGGAAAGGCCGCTGGTCCTGATGGGATACCAGTTCGATTTTACACAGAGTACGCGAAGGAACTTGCCTCCCTTCTTGCAGCAGTGTACCGTAGGTCTCTAGAAGAGCGAAGCGTTCCAAAGGATTGGAAAAGGGCACAGGTCATCCCCGTTTTCAAGAAGGGACGTCGAACAGATGTGCAGAACTATAGACCTATATCTCTAACATCGATCAGTTGTAGAATTTTGGAACACGTATTATGTTCGAGTATAATGTCTTTTCTGGAGACTAGAAATCTACTCTGTAGGAATCAGCATGGGTTTCGAAAAAGACGGTCGTGTGAAACCCAGCTCGCGCTATTCGTCCACGAGACTCAGAGGGCCTTAGACACGGGTTCACAGGTAGATGCCGTGTTTCTTGACGTCCGCAAGGCGTTTGACAAAGTTCACCCAGTCGTTTAATGAACAAAGTAAGACCATACGGACTATCAGATCAATTGTGTGATTGGATTGAGGAGTTCCTAGATAACAGAACGCAGCATGTCATTCTCAATGGAGAGAAGTCTTCCGAAGTAAGAGTGATTTCAGGTGTGCCGCAGGGGAGTGTCATAGGACCGTTGCTATTCACAACATACATAAATGACCTGGTGGATGACATCGGAAGTTCACTGAGGCTTTTTGCAGATGATGCTGTGGTTTATCGAGAGGTTGCAACAATGGAAAATTGTACTGAAATGCAGGAGGATCTGCAGCGAATTGACGCATGGTGCACGGAATGGCAATTGAATCTCAATGTAGAGAAGTGTAATGTGATGCGAATACATAGAAAGATAGGTCCCTTATCATTTAGCTACAAAATAGCAGGTCAGCAACTGGAAGCAGTTAATTCCATAAATTATCTGGGAGTACGCATTAGGAGTGATTTAAAATGGAATGATCATATAAAGTTGATCGTCGGTAAAGCAGATGCCAGACTGAGATTCATTGGAAGAATCCTAAGGAAATGCAATCTGACAACAAAGGAAGTAGGTTACAGTACGCTTGTTCGCCCAATGCTTGAATACTGCTCAGCAGTGTGGGATCCGCACCAGGTAGGGTTGATAGAAGAGATAGAGAAGATCCAATGGAGAGCAGCGCGCTTCGTTACAGGATCATTTAGTAATTGCGAAAGCATTACGGAGATGATAGATAAACTCCAGTGGAAGACTCTGCAGGAGAGACGCTCAGTAGCTCGGTACGGGCTTTTGTTAAAGTTTCGAGAACATACCTTCACCGAAGAGTCAAGCAGTATATTGCTCCCTCCTACGTATATCTCGCGAAGAGACCATGAGGATAAAATCAGAGAGATTGGAGCCCACACGGAGGCATACCGACAATCCTTCTTTCCACGTACAATACAAGACTGGAATAGAAGGGAGAACCGATAGAGGTACTCAGGGTACCCTCCGCCACACACCGTCAGGTGGCTTGCGGAGTATGGATGTAGATGTAGATGTAGAGAGTGTTCCATTTTTTATGCTTGACTGCACTTGTCTTTGCAACTTTATTAGAGTTTGATAACCTGAAGTTTTATCTGTAGTTAAGTTAATACGAGAGCTGCATAGTCTAAAGCGGTGATCCCAAAAATTAATGGTAAACAAGAAGTAGTGTGCATAGGCAATCATGATTAGCGAGTCCAGAGGCTTTTGGAAGATCAAGAAGATACAATTAGCAAGCCTCCAAGAAGCAACTTGAGTTAGGTAGACAAACTACTCCAGTGACAAGCATGCACACATCAGAAGACAACGGTAGTACAATGAAAAATAAGTCACAATTGAAAGTATGGACACTACATTTTATATCAGAATAACCATAACTCTTGTTCGTGATCATCAAACGAATTTTCACCTAGAATGAGATCATTTACAAACACACGAAGTTCACAATGGCAGTAAATGTGCTTGATGCCAGAGCAGCAGCAATGGGAAAGGAGGTGATACTCCAGCCTCCAACAGAATGACCATATACAACATCAAAAAACTTCTTAATGAGCAGACTGCGCAAACCACTGAGTCAACATATGTGGGAAGTGCTCATGGAGGAGCATAAAGGTAATAGGACACCTTCAAAATATTAGAGTCATCTTTGAGGGATCATCAACAAAGTAGAGTTGCCAGAAGCGACACATGAGCCAGCCAGGCTCAGTTGTCAGGCATGGTAAAAGTAGTGGATATAACCTGCAGGAACGATGACATCCATACTGAGTTGACAGTTCATGTGCAACATGCATGGAAATAATTACGGAGGGAGATACATCACAAGTGGTGGAATGAATACAGAAAATTCAACAAACAGATGTCACTAAATGACTGCTAGAACACACATAGCAAGTGACATCGTTACAACTGTATGTGTCACAACTGTTGCAAAATGAGAATAGCATTCAAGAATTACGGAAAGAGTGATGAGGCAAACCATGGCTGTCAACAAGAATAAAAGTGTTGGTACAAACAGTATTCTGGAAATAGAGCTTGGAAATGTTGTTTGGTTGGTGTGTGGCATTGAAGAGACCAGACTGCTATGGCCATTGGTCCCTTTTTCCAAAAAATTTAAACACTCACACAGAAGAAAATGCACAATGGAGACGACAAGAGAGGACACAGGACAAGAAAGACTCAGACACAGACCAGACAAAAGGAATTATAATCACACAGAGTGAGACAGAGGTTGGCCGACCATAGAGACAAAAAAGGAAAAGCCAACCACCCAGAAACATACTACAAACCTCAGCCAAAAATCGTAGGCCAGAGACCAAACTCAATTTAAAAAAAAACACTTAGATTAACTGATAAAAGCCCCCTGGCCAAATAAATGGCAAAGCTAAGACTGCCATAGCAGCGTCATCTGTTAAAAGGGCAGGGAGCATATCCGGCAGCGCAAACGCCTGACTGAGCACAGCTAAAAGGGGACACTCCAACAAAATGTGGACCACCGTCAAATCTGACCCGCAGCGACATAGAGGCGGGTCCTCATGGCGCAGTAAATGGCTGTGTGTCAAGCATGTGTAGCCAATGCAGAGCCGACAAAGGACAACTGAGCCCCTTCGAGGGGCTCGCATGGAGGACCGCCACACATTCGTCGTCTCCTTGATGGGACGGAGTTTGTTTGGTGTGGTCAGGTTGCGCCATTCAGAGTCCCAATGTTCAAAAACTTTGCGGCATAAGACAGCTTGCAAATCAGTCTCTGGGAGCCTGATGTCCAGAGGTGGTTTACTGGTGCCCTGTTTGGCCAGGCAGTCAACATGTTCATTGCCCGGTATCCCAACAGGGCCTGGGGTCCACACAAAGACCACAGAACGGCCGCAACGGGCAAGAGTATGGAGGAACTCCTGGATAGCCATCACCAGACGAGAGCGAGGGAAACACTGGCCGATAGCTCGTAAACTGCTAGTCGCTACAGATAATGAAGGACTCACCTGAGCAGGAGCGGATATACTCTAGGGCATGAAAGATGGCGACCAGCTCAGCAGTGGAAACACTGCAGCCAGCCAGCAATGAGTGTTGTTCGTAATGGTCCCCTAATGTGAGAGCATAACCGACACAACCAGCAACCATCAAATCGTCAGTGTAAACAACACCAGAGACCTGAAACGTGCAAGGATGGAAAGAAAGCAGCAATGGAAGGCCTCAGGAGGGACTGAGTCCTTCGGGCCCTGTGCCAATTCCAGCCGAAGGCATGGACGGGGCACACACCATGGGGGTGTACGCAGAGGGGTCCGGAAAGGAGGTGGAAGAGGGAAAACCCCAAGCCTGGAGAGAAGCTCTCTGGCGCAGGCCGCAACCGTACAACCCGGCCGGGGCCGACATTCTGGGAGACGGACGACTGACTGAGGGAACAGGAGACGATAAGTAGGATGCCTGGGAAAGCTACAAACGTGTGTAGCATAAGTGGCCAGTAAACATTGGCACTATAACTGCACTGGAGGGACACAAGCCTCCACAAGTATGCTGTTCACAGGGCTGGTCCGGAAAGCTCCAGTGGCAAGTCGGATCCCGCTGTGAAGGATGGGGTCCAGCACTCGCAACACAGAAGGAGATGCTGAACCATGCCACGCTCCCATAATCCAGACATGACTGAATTAACGCCTGGTAGAGCCGTAAGAGAGTAGATCGGTCAGCTCCCCATCTGGTGTGGTTCAAGCAAAGCAGAGCATTAAGATGCCGCCAACATCTGTTTAAGCTGCCGAATATGAGGGAGCCGAGTCAACCGGGCATGAAAAACCACACCTAAAAACCAATGTGTCTCCACCACAGCAAGAGGTTCACCATCAAGAAAAAGCTGCAGCGCAGGGTGAACAGTGTGCCGCCAACAGAAAAGCATAATGCAGGTCTTTGCAGCCAAAAAATGGAAGCCATGCACTACAGCCCAAGATAGCGCCTTACGGATAGTTCCCTGCAACTGACATTCAGCAGCTCTAATGGCAATGGAGCTATAGTAGAGCCAGAAGTCGTCACCATACAAGGATGCTGAGACAGACGTTTCCACTGCCGCAGCAAGCCCATTAATTGCAATTAAAAACAGGCAGACACTGAAGACAGTTCCCTGTAATACCCCGTTGAACTATGGGAAGCTCCAACTTGCACGCGGAAGGTACGATGCGACAGAAAATTTCGTATGAAAATCAGCAGCGGACCCTGAAGACCCCAACCATGAAGCATCGTATGCCTTCCGCATGTCAAAAAATACAGTGACGAGGTGCTGACGGCAGGCAAAGGCCATACGGATGGCAGACTCCAGGCTCACCAGATTATTGGCAGCAGCACAGCGGCCCTTACGGAACCCACCCTGAGACAGAGCCAGAAGGTCCCAAGACTCGAGTACTCAACTCAACCGCTAGCTCATCATGCATCTGAGCAGCTTGCTAAGAATGTTGGTGAGGCTAATGGGGCGGTAGCTGGCCACCTCCAGTGGGTTATTGCCAGGTTTTGAAACGAGGATTACGGTGCTTTCCTGCCACTGCAACGGGAACTCACCCCCAACCCAGATATGGTTGGAAAGGTCTAGGAGGCATCGCTGGCAGTCCACCGTGAGGTGTTTGAGCATCTGACAGTACATGCGATCTGGCCCGGGAGCCATATCAGGGCAAACGGCTAGGGCACTTTTGAATTCCCACTCACTGAATGGAACATTGTAGGATTCAGGGTGGCGCATGTGAAATGAAAGGCTCCGACATTCCATCCACTCTTTAATGGAGTGGAAGGTCAGTGGGTAATTCGCAGAAGAGGAACTCTGAGCAAAATGCTCTGCTAAGTGGTTGGCAATTGTGTTGGGGTCAGTACAAACTGCTCCATTCAGTGTAAACGCAGGGACACTGACAGGGTCCGATACCCATAGAGGCGCCTATCATGGCCCAAACCTGTGATGGAGAGGTACGGAGGCCAATGGTGGAGACATACCGTTCCCAGCACACCTGCTTGTGTTGGCGAATGAGGCGGTGGACCCGCGTACGGAGCCGTTTAAAGGTGATGAGATGTTCTAATGCGGGATGCTGCTTGTGACGATCTTGAAGCGCCTCAGTGATTGCAGGTGACCACCAAGGCACAGTCCTCCACCAAGGGGACCCAGAAGTACAGGGAATGACAGATTCTGCGGCACTAACGATGCCTGTGGTGACTGAGTGAACCACCGCATCAATGACGTCATTGGAAAGAGGCTCAATAGTGGCAATGGAGGAGAACAAGTTCCAGTCAACCTTATTCATAGCCCATCTGCAGGAGCGCCTAGAAGAGTGACGCTGTGGCAGTGACAGAAAGATTGGAAAGTGGTCACAACTGCACTCCCCATTGGACAGACAAGAAGAGGCTAGGGCTGCAGACCAAAAGGTCGATAGCTGAGTACGTGCCATGCACCACACTGAAATGTGTGAAGGCACCATCATTTAAAAGGGAAAGGTCAAGCTGTGGCAATACATGCTCCACGGTGGCGCCTCGGCCTGTTGCCACTGATCCACCCCACAGAGGGTTATGGGCACTGAGGTCGCCCAGTAACAGAAAAGGGGGGCGGCAATTGGGCTATCAGTGTGAGACATCACCATCCGGTGAAAGATACAGACTGCAGGCAGTAACAGCCTGTGGCGTCCACACCCGAACAGCGAGGGCCTCTAAAGGTGTATGTAGAGGGACAGACTAGCTGTGAAGGGAGTGAAGGACTTCGATGCAGACGCCACCAGATACCCTTCCCCGATGGGTGGGTGGGGGGGGGGGGGTGGGGGGGTTGTTGCTTCCGAGGTAGATGGCGCAGGAGCAACAGGGTGGGTAGTGCCCCCTACGGGCAAGGGGGCATGTGGAGTTGTACAACTCGGCGATCTGGCTGGAATTCGCTGAACTGATGGGGCTAGCATGGTTGTTGTAGCAACGGTGTATGAAGATGTCATTCGTTCAGGACGTAGTCAGTCATATTTCCTCTTAGCCTCAGTATAGGTCAGTCGGTCCAGGGTCTTATATTCCATGATTTTTCGCTCTTTCTGTGAGATCCTGCAGTCTGGCGAGCAAGGTGAATGATGCTCTCCACACTTGACACAGATGGGAGGCGGGGCACATGGGGTATTGGGATGTGATGGGCGTCTGCAATCTCAACATGTGAGGCTGGAAGTACAGCGGAAAGGCATATGGCTGAACTTCCAGCACTTAAAGCACCACATCAGGGGAAGGATATAGGGCTTGACATCACATTGGTAGCCAATCACGTTGACCTTCTCCGGTAATTTATCACCCTCGAAGGCCAAGATGACGGCACCGGTAGCAACCTGACAATCCTTTGGCCCCGATGAACGCGCCAGATGAAATGAACACTTTGACACTCTAAACTGGCTCGCAACTCGTCATCAGACTGCAAAAGTAGGTCCCTATGGAAAATAATACCCTGGATCATAATTAAACTCTTATGGGGTGTGATGGTAACGGGAACATCCCCCAACTTGTCACAAGCAAGTAACCGTCGTGACTGGGCAGAGGATGCCGTTTTTATCAAGACTGACCAAGAGCGCATTCTGGACAAACCCTCCACCTCCCCAAACTTGTCCTCTAAATGCTCTACAAAGAACTGAGGCTTTGTGGGCATGAATGACTCCCCATCATCTCTCGTACAAACTAAGAACCGGGGCGAATAACTATCACTGTCTTCCTGAGACTTACGCTCCTCCCATGGTGTAGCCAGGGAGGGGAACATTTTGGGATCGTTTTTCCGAGCATTAAATTGAGCCCGAGAACGCTTAGAAACTGCTGGCTGCTGGCCACCAGCAAGAGAAGATGTACCACGCTTCATTGCGGGTCATCTGCCCTGCCCTGATGCCACCCACTCCGACCAAGGGCCATTCCCACGGGTGCCACCCAGCCACAGCAATGGTCACCTGGCAGGATGGCCATTGCTGGGAGTCCTGATGCCCCAGGGAGATAGGCATCTACTCCTTGGCATATGTGGGGAGTTAACAGCACAGGCATCAGCAGAGCGATCCCTGTTTTGTCAGGGGGCTACTACCAACAGGGTACATGGCGGCCCCACCACAACGGACTGGATACCATGCTGGATATTAGGTAACAAGTAGTCTATCCTTGTCAGTGCAGAAAGCGGCACTGCACATTGCAGTGGCGGAAAGTGCATGCAGGAACGTATCCATACCAAAGAGATGGAGAGCATGTAGGAATGGGATGCAACAATGAATAAGCTGGCGAAAGGTCTCAACGCACGTGGACACTATGCACCAAGTAAGGCACCCTTCCCAAATTGGCTCGCTCTTCGGAAGAATTTTGAGATATGGAGGTCAAACCCAACAGGGGACCACCACATAAAGGTCGAACCGTTTGAGGCTCCTTTTACATGCCTCTTACGACAGGCAGGAATACTGCGGGCCTATTCTTACCCCCAAACCTGCAGGGGGAGGGGAGGAGGGGGAGGGGGGGGGGGGGGGGGAGAGCTTGGAGATGTTCAAAGCCAGGCATGTATCCATACTGCTGCAGCAGCCAGCAGTAGGCACAGTGAGCTGCGACATTTGAGAATAGCACCTACAACAGAGAGGTGGGGCCAATGTGGACTACAGAAGGGCAAGTAATGCCAAAAATTTTCTTTATAAATGATATAGCGCAGCAATCAGTCATCTTGCGTATTCAAATAACTGTGACTGATGCCCGAACAACAGGGAACTGACGTGCATAGAGTTTAAAAAATAGCGCACTGATAATGGCTAGGCACTAGTCAAAATCTGGATTTGCGTAATAAAACATGCAAAAAATTCTTACTGCTTCCAGAGGGTTGTATGTCAGGGATATTAAATCAAACTGCTGTTACCTAGTGGATTCAGATGTCACTGTCCAACCTTTTGCAGACTATAAGGACACAAACGACATCACATTAAAGCAATTAACACCAGCAAACAAATTGGCTATAATTACTCAATGGATGTGCAAGTTAAAGATGGATTTAGAGTTTGAGCAAAGCAGCTGCTGGACTTTCATTCTGACGGAGGTTTCAGAAGCAATATTATGTGCAGATGTTCTTTATCACATGAAAATCATAACAGACATAAATACATATTTCAAAAGAAATTACAAGATAGTAACTGATACATTGGGGCAAGACAATTACCTCACAGACAAACATAAATACAGAACAGTGTCACATGTCGAAAAGACCAACAATGTGATAAGGAAGCCCAAAGTGATTCACAAGACCATGCATTACATTTACAGCATACTTAGTCAACCAGTTTATAAACAGCCTCACAGTTTAGCACCTGACGATTTAATAGCAGCAAGAGCAGAATTTGAGGAATTACTGATGGTAGGTTTGATACATAGATTAGATAGCCCAAGGGCATCACCTGTAAGTGTGGTGAAGAAAAAAAGACAGGTCATGCAGGCCATGTGGAGATTTTCACAGGTTGAATGCATGTACCATACCACACCATTACCCAGTAGATAACATTTGTGAGTTCACAAACGAGTTAGCAGGGGTGAAGATATTTGACCTCAATGGCTGTCAAAAAGCTAATCATCAGATACTGATAGTTGACGAGGATGTATCTAGGATGGCAGTTACAATGCTACTTGGTGTACTCAAGTATGTCCGAATGCCTTCTGGGTAGAAAAATACAGCACAAACTGGGAATGATTCACAGATGAAGCATAAAAAGTTTGTTTTGCCTATCTTGACGACATACTGGTGTCTTGACGACATACTGGTGTCACTGACATCAGAAGAACTGCTTGAGAAGCAACTGTCTTATGTGTTTGAATGTATCAAGTATGGCACAGTAGTCAACAATGCAAAGTGTGATATACAAATACAGTAAGTGACATTTTTGGGTAATGAAGTTTCAGCAGATGGAATACACTGCTCAGAGATAAGATAGCGATCGACCAGACACTTAACCAGCAACTTTGAAGATTTATGGGTGCAGTCAATTTCAATCGACAGCATCTGCCAAAAGCAGTGGAGGTAAGGGCAACATTAACAGATGTTTCTGTAGGAAAACATGTGAATAGCAAGTGTGTATTACAATGGAATGCGAGCATGGACACCACATTTCAAAATAAAAAAACAAACTTACAAAAAGCCGTACTAATAGCTCACACGGTACTGCAGCCACCTCTATCAGTAGTTGTAGACACCAGCCAGCAAGCATTGGGAGTAACACTAGCTGAATGCATAAACTGGCAATGATAGCCTTTAGTCCTTTTAAAAAAAAAAAAAAAAAAAAAAAAAAAAAAAAAAAAAAAAAAAAAATTACAGTTCTGCTTATGATGTGGAGCGCTTATGAAATGGAACTGTTGGCAATCTATGAAGCGATCAGGTACTTCCGCCAGTATGTGGAGGCAAGAGGATTTACTGTGTACACTGACCATAAGATGCATTCATTAAATTGAGAGATGACTGTTCTCTGTGCCAGTTTTGGCAACTGGAATATATTAATCAGTTCACAACAAATAGTTCACAACATATGTTAGAGACAGAAAAGAAGCTGAGAATGCAATTGTGGATTTCCTGTCAAGGGTTGAGAAAATTTCACAGGCTACTGGTTACGAACAATTGGCAGCACCGCAAACACACAAGACACAGTGACAAGATTATCAGCAAGTCGTGATGAAATTAGGAGGCAAAAATGTTAAAATATAGTGTAACGTAACAGAGGATAGACCAAGGCCTTCCCTTCTGACAGAGCTATGGAAGGTTTTTTTTTGGCAATATTCACTGGATGAGTCATCCACGTATCAGATAAAGCATATGATAGTGCATTTCATATGGCCAGGCATAAAAAATTATCGCCGCAGCTGGGTAAATGTATGTATGCCATGCTAAAGTGGTAAGACTGGATGATATGTACACAAAAGTATCAAAGTGTTTCTGCCAATTACAAAGAAATTCTCACAAGTGCACTTAGATATTTTGGGCCCATTATCATCTTCCGAAGGGTATGAATACTTACTGATGACAGAAGATTGTTATACAAGATGGGTGGAAGTATCACCACTGTCAGATTCCATCAGGAGTTGTGTGCATCACAACTCCCACATCAGTGTTAATAACAAAAGGAGGGTCACCATTGGTCATTGAAGTAGAAATCTGTATTTATGTTGCAAACTGATTTCAATCGCTTCGTGACCATCATCAGCGCTAGTATTAAAGCTTTGTGGACTCAAATGCAAGCAGTAAAACTGCAATATCTGCACATATCAATGAAAAGTACGTATCAGGCTGAAGGTACAAATGCAACTGGACAGTGCGGAATTGCCCAGCTGCATTTGTACCTTTAGCCTGACAAGGACTCTTCATTGATGAGGTTTTACTGTTTGTATGAGTCCAAAGGTCTTTAATACTAGCACTGATGATGATCACGATGTGAATGAAATTGATTTGCATGAGAAATAAAGATTACTACTTCAACAATCAATGCTGACCTTTCTTTTGAGAGTACTCTTGTTGTCATGGATTGTGCGTTTCACGTGTCCCCTGCATGTGACAACCAATCAAGTGTGACAGTTTGAATTGACTCTGTTTCTAGAATTGGCCATACTACGAAGAATTTGAATTGTATTATCATGTATCACGCAGCGAGCAACAGCACAGTTGATACTAAAGGCAGCCTTGATACCGTATACCGAAAGACTGCTGGACTTCGGTGTTGCCATTAGTGCTGCTAGGCCTCAGAGCCACATGTAAGCCAGAACTATGCACCTCCATCTCTGAACTGGTTTATGGAGAGACCCTAAGATTACCAGCAGAGTTCTTTACAGAACCACAGGATGAGACCGTAGATGACATGTCTTATGTATTGCAGCAGGTGCGTAATCACATGGCGAAGCTACACCTGAGATCAGATTCCCGACACAAATATACCGTTTGTGAATAGGGGGCTATGAAATTGCCTACAGGTGTGGTTGCTAAAAGGTGCCTTACAACCGCCGCTTTAGCCACCATATACTGGACCATTTAAAGTTTTGGCAAAAGACATACATACACTTCAAATAGACCATGATGCAAAGTGACAAACTATCTCCATTGTGAAAGTTACACCTGCACACCTCTTGCCGCCTGAAGATAACACACAACAGGAACAAGCTGAAGAAAATCAAGAAGAGGTGACAGCCCCAGGAAGGAGCACAGTAAGCCCCACACAGAGGTTCATCACAAAGGAGAAGACATTATTCTCACATAAGCACTCTAAGGCAGGCAAGATGGGAGCACAAACGGTGGGGGGACTGTGTAGGAACCACCAGCAACATAGTGGAAGCATACAATGGACACTGGTGGTTACCCTGTGACAAAAATCAAGCTGTAATACGTTTATTCTTTGTTTTCTTTGTGGAGAGAATTCCATTTCTTTAAACTTGACTTCTCTTGTCTTTATTATTTGATCTGCGAAATAAAGAGTTAGATCAACCCAAAGTTTTATCTGTAGTTACGTTAATATCGGATCCACTTAAGTTAAACTGCATTTTTTGAGTTCTGCTACTTGTTCAGTTCTTTGTTTCAGTTGGGGAAGTATTTCCTCTAGATCAGCTGTTATTTTTATATTCCTTGTTTGTTCTTCTACAAAAGCACTGTAGATTCATCATTTAGAAAATCTACTATATGGTTTTCTACAACTTCAGTTTTCATCAAAATGCACACCCAAGGACTTATAACTTCCTGTGCTGTTTATTATTTCTTAATGGTAAACTAAACTCATAGTAATTAGAATTATATATTAATACCTTCACCTGCTGACAGGCATTGATGTATATCAACGGGGACATGTGAAAATGTGTGCCCTGACCGGGACTCGAACCCAGGATCTCCTGCTTATATGGCAGATGCTCTATCCATCCGAGCCACCGAGGGCACAGAGGATAGTGTGACTGCAGGGATTATTTTGTGCACGCCTCCCGCGAGACTCACATTCCCACCTTATATGTACACACACTACATTCGTAGTGTCCCTACCCAACACACTAATTACTCGTGGAAGACATTCTTACCAAGTCCCGCACCGCAAGAGTTCGGGTAATAAGTGTGCATCTGCAGAAGAAGGAGGTCATGGCTGGTATTTCCAGAACTACATACTTATATGGATATGGTGTCTGTTCTTTCGGACATGACTACAGTAAGCAGGTTCAAACAAATTTAGATTGCAGTAATTATTCACAGGTGATGGGGCTCGCACAGGATAGACTAGAAGCTGCATCAAATCAGTCTCCATATTCAAGACCGTAACAACAATGCGTAACCTTTTGAGCACGGAGAAAAGAGCCTGACTTTTTATGTGGAAAATAAATACAAGATCATTCAGCTTAACTGAGGTGAACACTCATGGCTTACTAATGCTGGGATCTAGGTATAAAGATGAGTCATATGTGAGAGATGAAAAGACAGGTCATGCTTTTAACTCTAGAAGCATGCAACAGAATCTATTGGAATATTACATATATTGCAAAAATAATTCAATATTATTTGAATCACTGCAATTACTACTGAAGATAGAAAGGAATATGGGGATGGACTGAAACAAAACTGTGGGTTTTCTGGCTATAGCGACTGACCACGCACAGAAAACGTCAACCTATTACGATCCAGCATTTTTATTAAGGCTCGTGTAACTACACAACATGCAAGAACAACACTATAGAAAATCACAACACGCACATTGTAACCCAAGTCCACAAGACTGAACCAAAGAACAACAAGTCCTCAAAGACGTTTACTCCACACTTTGTAGGTGACGGTTATTGGCAGTTGATAGCTGACACAGAGCTGGTGTTATGTCCTTTACGGTAAATGTGAGAGGTATGACACTAACGTCTGCTCTGGTATAGACAAGAAAATGCCAGCGTCAACCTAAATCCAAGGCGAACAGACGTCCTCATGAGGTGGAGGATTGACAGAATGCAATGTCTGTGGACGCCCCTGCATATACCCGCAAGGCATGGCACCTACTGCAGCCCGTGTGCAGCGTTTGGGAATGCACAGGGCAGGCGGCAGTTGCGAGCAGTGTCACTGTAAGTAGAGTGGAACTAGAATATGTGTGAGTCAGCTATACTCGTCCCGCCAACTGAAGCGACAGGCGAGGGGAAGTCGGGGCGGGCAGGCGCTAGCCCAGTTGGGGTGGGGAAATGCTGGTGCCAGCCCGCTCGCAATTCCCGGTGTTGGCCTCTAGATGGATGCTGTTCCGTGTCCTGTCCGTAATACGAACGCGCCCAGCTGCTACCGCCCACCGGTGGAAGTATATTCACAGGATTACCAACCTCGGCAGTATGAGGCACTGTGCTGCGTGGAGGGAGGTAGCGGTGCCGAATAATAGCATATGCCTGGTCTGCCAGCCATCCTTGAGTAATGCTGCGGTATGTGGGAGCAAATGTAATTGCAGCTCTTGCCGCAGCTTCACCAACCAAAATGCCCAGAGTGATAAGTTTGGCGAGATCTCAGTACTGACCTGCGCACACAAGTGTCGCCACAGCTGTGAGGGGGTTCTGTTGCCTAAAGTCTTGTATAAATAATGTTGTGAATCGTATCGGATGGCGGACGAGAAAGGCGTTCGATGAGTAATGCACGGGCAAAGGTATATTTGTTGCTCTTGGGTGGTTTCAGCAACAAGTCACTGATGAGATCAGGGTTGTCATGTAGGTGGTTTACTAAACACACAAAACAAGTGCGAGACATGATATCCAGTCCTTGTAGGCAGGAAATCTGTACGGCTACAGAACGAGCACGGCGCAGAAGGATCAACAGCCAATGCAGACGAAATCTCGAGCAGAGGTGCAAAATAGTGATTGAGCACCGAGTGACAGAGTGGAACCTCAGCAGGTGCATCAGCAGAGATGTGCATGGGGTGGCAGGACGGGTAGCTGTATACATTGCCCAGCGTGGCTGACACGAGTGTCCCTTCGACCGGCATGGAAGGGGACACATTAAACAGTGGACCACTCTGAGGAGGGGGCAGCTATGCGTGTGGACCCCAATACTGGACAGCCGCGTGGATCATGTTGCGCGGTAGAAACACGGGCAACGGTTTTCCAGGATCTTGTGCTGGAGGAGCATTATGTTGAGTGTAGAATGCCATAGAAGGTGTCTGCGTCGATGAGTGAAACGCCCAGTGTGGTGTGCAGGCGGAAGTTAGGGTCATCTGGCCGGTCGAAGCAAACACTGGAGATACGAACATTCACAGTGTATTAGTAGCACATGGGGTAAAGCGTCGTGCTTCACAGTCGAATGTCCATTCCGCAGTCACAGCATCCTGCACTGTCGGAAAAACTGGGGGTTGCGACATTGTCTATCGGCACGAAACCAGTGGTACACAGCGAGTGAATGCAACATTTCACAGAGGAAGACTGCACTGTAGTTCCTTCTCTAGATTGTCGCACAGATGCCAAAATGGTAGATATCGAAATAGACGACAGAGGGATAGAGAAACAATTAATCTCGCTCAAAAGAGGAAAGGCCACTGGACCTGATGGGATACCAGTTCGATTTTACACAGAGTACGCGAAAGAACTTGCCCCCCTTCTTGCAGCGGTGTACCGTAGGTCTCTAGAAGAGCGAAGCGTTCCAAAGGATTGGAAAAGGGCACAGGTCACCCCTGTTTTCAAGAAGGGACATCGAACAGATAGTGCAGAACTATAGACCTATATCTCTAACGTCGATCAGTTGTAGAATATTGGAACACGTGTTATGTTCGAGTATAATGACTTTTCTGGAGACTAGAAATCTACTCTGTAGGAATCAGCACGGGTTTCGAAAAAGACAGTCGTGTGAAACCCAGCGAATTGACGCATGGTGCAGGGAATGGCAATTGAATCTCAATGTAAACAAGTGTAATGTGCTGCGAATACATAGAAAGATAGATCCCTTATCATTCAGCTACAAAATAGCAGGTCAGCTACAAAATAGCAGGTCAGCAACTGGAAGCAGTTAATTCCATAAATTATCTGAGAGTACACATTAGGAGTGATTTAAAATGGAATGATCATATACAGTTGATCGTTGGTAAAGCAGGTGCCAGACTGAGATTCATTGGAAGAATCCTAAGGAAATACAATCCGAAAACAAAAGAAGTAGGTTACAGTACGCTTGTTCGCCCACTGCTTAAATACTGCTCAGCAGTGTGGGATCCGTACCAGGCGGGGTTGATGGAGGAGATAGAGAAGATCCAACAGAGAGCAGCGTGTGTCATTACAGGACCATTTAGTAATCGCGAAAGCGTTACGGAGATGATAGATAAACTCCAGTGGTAGACTCTGCAGGAGAGACGCTCAGTAGCTCGGTACGGGCTTTTGTTGAAGTTTCGAGAACATACCTTCACCGAAGAGTCAAGCAGTATATTGCTCCCTCCTATGTATATCTCGCGAAGACCATGAGGATAAAATCAGAGAGATTAGAGCCCACACAGAAGCATACCGACAATCCTTCTTTCCATGAATAATACAAGACTGGAATAGAAGGGAGAACCGATAGAGGTACACAAGGTACCCTCCGCCACACACCGTCAGGTGGCTTGCGGAGTAGGATTTAGATGTAGAGATGTAGATTTTTGCGACTCGGGGTCACCAATGTGGGTTTTCAGCAACAGCGACTGACCGCGCACAGACCTATTACGATCAGGTACTTTTATTAAGGCTCGTGTAATTACACAAAACACAAGAAAAAACAACATGCACATCTTAACCCAATTCCACAAGACCGAACCAACTAACAATGAGTCCCCTAAGACCGTTTACTCCACACTTCATAGGTGACTGTTACTGGCGGTCGATGGTTGCCACAAAACCAACAAAATAATGTGTTACAAAAATAAAAAGGATGATGATGATGATGATGATGATGATGAATGATGATGATGATGATGCCTTAATTCCAACACAAAGTAGGTCGCATTATGTAGCAAAGATGAAGTTGACACCTATATATTGTTTCAAGGATATTCTCTTTAAGAAAACTGTAACAATGTCTACTTATCAGCAACTGAAACATTTCTTTATATGCATATTATGCGATTTATGAAAAGCAAAATAAGCATTTGAAGCACGTACCTACTGGCCAGGAACTTGCTGCGCCACACTTCACACTGCCCTGCCAACCAATCCGTCTGCTCTTGGTGTGTAGACAAACGCTGTGCTGAATTCAGTAAGGCCCGTGCTAGTTGTAGCTTGTCTTCAGTGAGTAAATGGACCCTCATTTCAATGTCTTCTCCTACAGCTGCAACCAGTAATGTCTTCAGCTCAGCATTTACCTACAAAACACAATCTTTTATTTTTCAGATAAACAGAGATCACGTGTTCTTGTAACTAAAGAAAAAAGTTTACAGTATTTTAATGTACTACTCACAATTTAGTAAGGATAATTTCAGTGTTGTTCCCATTCAAATATAGAAAATAAATTGTCACATATACTCCTCTTTATTACTTCTGTTTGGTTCTTTTAACGGCATGCTACTGCACTGGAATATGAGGATTTCAATGTGTACCAAGACTGCAGAGATGCAGATAAACAAAAACAAAAAAGAATTGTATAATATTATTTTTTTGAGCTGATAATATTTTGTAACCAGGCTTGGTATGTGATCACTGTATAAAGTAAATGGAAAAATATTACCATCCGAGAACCATGTACAAAACTTTAAAAATAATGATGAAAAAATCTGACTTATTAGAACACAGTTGCAAAAGCACTGGAGCTATGAATATTGTACATTAATATTCTTTTGAAACATGAAAACTGGCGACCTTTGGGAAACCTTTTAGATAATTCTTGTGTTGTTGAAAATTCGTCATTGTAGCTTAATCATGTAATTTTTAATGCATACAAATATTTTACTTATAATCAACCAGTCATATTCTCATTCGATAGCAGATCATGGTCTCTGCACACAATACTGAATTTTTGTGGCAATACAATGTGACAGTTGCAAACACTTGCAACAATAATTCAATGTTATATAACACCATAATAATAAACTACGGTGAATTAAAAGCAAAAGCTGACTGGTAAGAAAAAAATGGAAAACCTGGTGAATAATTATAAACGCTTTTAGATGTTGCTTTGAGATGATGTGAACATAACTGTTAATGGCATTTGGGAAAACGGCTTAAAATCTACAGTGTTCACACAACAGGATACAATGGAAATGGAAATGCCGTGTGGCTAGGGCCTCGCCTCGGGTAGACAGTTCGCCTGGTGCAAGACTTTCAGGTAGACGCCACTTCGGCTATTTGCGTGCCGATGGGGATGAAATGAAGATAAGGATAACACAACACCCAGTCCCTGAGTCGAGAAAATCTCTAACCCAGCTGGGTATCGAACTCGGGCCATTAGGTATGACATTCCGTCGCGCTGACCACTCAGCTACCAGGGGCAGACACAGAATGCAATGATTCCTTTTCACATATTTTTCATAACCTCAAGTGGAAAGCACCTTGTGGAGTATAAGGAAACCTAGCCAAGTTCAGTGTGATACAAATCAAGTTTTCTTTGTTAAATAAGCCAATTGATGATGGTACCCATTGCATGCAATAATTGCAAACTACGACGTAAAAGTTTGACTACATTACAGGGGATAATTTACGTAGAGTCATGAATAACACATCAAAATAATACATTTTAAGTGCACAGCCCCTTAGTATCAATTTTCTATACTATGTACAGACCCGTTTTCCTGCCCCAGCCGCATAAATTTGAATATTGCTAGTGATCTGAGTTATTTTTAAAAGTTCCAGAGATATGGTGCAGTGGCATGGATCCACAGGCGCAAACCAAGTAAATCAGAGCAACTGACTACCAAGACGTGGTTTCCATCCACTGCCAGTCAACCTGGTAGAGGCCTTGACAAATAGCAAAGGAAAGAAAGCATGCCTTGCTCTATTCCATGCAGTTATGTCCCAATATTACTCCTCTATTGAATTGTATCAAATGAACTGGACTGGGATTTCTCAGAAGGGAGGATGTAGCACATTGTCTTGAATGGAAGTCAAGAACAGTTGTAGAAGTAACTTCAGGTATGCTCCAAAAAAAGTGTGTTGGGACTCTTGCTGTTCATATAGTATATTAATGACAAGCCAGATCATATTTATAGTAAACTCAGAATTTTTGCAGATGATGCAGTTATCTATACTGAAGTATTATATGTATTCGGATCTTAATAAGACTTAGAAGTGGTGCAGAGATCTCCAACTTTAAGTGTTCAGAAATGTAAAGCTGTGCATTTCACATACACTTCTGTGAGTCACAACTGGAGTAAGTCAACTCAAGAAAATACCTAGGTGCAATAATTTGTGGGATATATGGAATGGTGAAATGAAATGTATGGCCTCAGTTGTAGGTAGAGCAAGTGGTGGTATGCCCCAGTTCATTAGTAGGATACTGGGAAAATGCATTCTGTCTACAAAGGAGTTTTCTTGCAAGATAGCTATGCGACCCATCCAAAAACATTGCTCAATTGTGTGGGACTCATACAAAACTTGAGTAACAGGTAATGTTAAATGTGTGTACTGAAGATTAAGCATGATTTGGTACTGGTTTGTTTGAGCCATGGGTGAATGTCATAATAATTCTGAAAGTTCTAAATTGGAATATGCTTTATGTGAGACTCCAGCTATCCTGCAAAAGCTTACTTCAAAAAAGACTGTTTTTACCTCAGATATAAACGAAGCAGGTAGGGCTACAAAAAACAATTTGAAGTAGTTGATTTAGAACAGACTAGTCAACATGATTGTGTTAACCAAGGTGTAGACACTGAAAACATTTAAGCAACCATTTGTAAGGCACTGAATAACAGAGAAATTTTAAAGTGAGGAATGAAGATAAATCCACACTTGCGATGGAGGAAACTTGAACAAACAATTACCATCAACCAGAGATGATGCTAATTCATTATAAATCAAGGAATAAATAAATAAAAGGCAGTACAATCAAAATATACTGTAGCTCAAAAACGTATTTGGAAGGAAAACAAACAAAGCATCATGCATGCAAGTAGCTCCTGGCCAAAGGTATTTCTGCTCAGAATAAATTTAAAAAATAGTAATAAAACGTATAGGAAAAGAGATATCATGGAAGTGGACTGAAAAACTTGAAAACAAACAGGCTCTCTGGAAACACAATCAGTGTGATTAATCAGGGAACATGTTTATTGTAAGCACTGATGCATTTTTTGATAAATCATATGAGAATCTATTTCTGGTTGGTGGCACAAGAGTACATACAACAATTTGGAATAAATTACATCTACATATTTAGTCTTGTAGCAAGTATGAAACAATGAGAGCTCTTTTGGTTGCTGTAATTCAACATGATTGCTGCATTTCTCAATAGTATTCTAAAGGACAGAATTTAAATATTTGTTATGATGGTTCTGGGTGTGGATATTAATATTTGAAGATGAAGTGACCCTCCTTTTCTTTTCAACATTCCCCTACCTGTCCCCCTCTTTCTTCCCCAAGAAAGAAACTAATGATTCCAAAGGCCAGGTTAGTAAGTCATCTTTAACAAGTGTTTGTAGGTAGTACTGAAAACCATCAAATGCTCCTGTACAAAATGTATGGAATAACTAAAGATTACCAACTTACAAGAGTTATTCAAGATCTCTGTCACAATAGAAGATTTTTTGTAGAATTTGAAAATCAGGACAGCCAATGGAGGGTCAAAAAGAATGTGTTACCACAAGGCAGTATTTTGGCTCCCATGTTACAAGGAGGGCGGGAAGTGACCAAACTGCAGGGTCATCGGTCCCTTGTTCCCTGTAAAATAATTACACAAGGGAAAGAAGAAAAGAAAGGAGACATACAGCACAATAACAGGAAAATGGAAGAACCGGAAGAATGACAGATGGGCAACCAACACTACTATGGACAAAACAGGAAAGAAAACCACAGAGAGAAGCAAGAAACATGTGGAAAGGATAAAACCAAGTGAGCAGATGACCAGGGCTGGCCGACCACGAAAATAAAAAGGAATAAAACATCCAGCCTAAAAGTATTACAGTGCTGAACACAAAGGACGTGCACAAAAATTTATATAGAATGATCAAACCCACCATCACGTATAAAACGAAAAACTAAGTTAGCCAATGAGGCATTGTCAGCTAACATTAATGCTAACAAGTCCAGTAACGGAAGAGTCCGTCACAGGGCAGCCAAAAGAGGACAGCTCAATAAGATATGGGCCACAGTCAGTTGGGTACCGCACCGACACTGAGGTGGATCATCACAGCGCAGGAGGTAGCCATGTGTCACCCAAATGTGGCCAATACGGAGTCAACAGAGAACCACAGAGTCCTTGCGAGAGGCCCGCGTGGAGGTCTTCCACACATTCATAGTTTCCTTAATGGCACGCAGTTTGTTGTGTGTACTGAGGTTATGCCATTCCATCTCCCAAAGCCGCTAAACCTTGCGGCATAGTACTAAACACAGGTCAATTGCAGAGAAACTGATGTCCATAAGCGGTTTCCGCGTAGCCTGTTTGGCCAGCCTGTCAGCAAGTTTGTTGCCTCGGGATTCCGACATGACCTGGGATCCAGAAAAATGGTTCAAATGGCTCTTGAGCACTATGGGACTTAACTTCTAAGGTCATCAGTCCCCTAGAACTAACTACTTAAACCTAACTAACCTAAGGACATCACACACGTCCATGCCCGAGGCAGGATTTGAACCTGCCACTGCAGCGGTCGCGCGTTTCCAGACTGAAGAGCCTAGAACCCCTCGACCACAGCGGCCGGCGGATCCAGACAAACACTACTGAATGACTGGACTGTTCCAGGGCGTAGGTGGACTCCTGGATGGTCACTACCAAAGGATGATGAGGGTAGCACTGGTCGATAGCTTGTAGGCTGCTCAAGGAGTCGATACACACAAGAAATGACTCCCCAGGGCACGAACGGATGTCCTCAAGAGCATAAGATATAGCCACCAGCCACTGGGAAAGGAATGCTTTTCAACATGTCCTCCATTGACATATACGAGGCCGACATGATCATCAGCCACTGAGCCATCAGTGTAAAACACTTCATGGCCTCGGTACATTTCAAGAATTGAGAGGAAGTGTCAGCAGAGAGTGGATTGTCATTAAGGTAAAGTTCTGGTTGTGGATGAACAGTATGATGCCAACAGACGTGCATAACACATGACTTTGCGGCCGAGCCCATGACTGCGCCTTGTGGATGGCTCCCTGTAGGTGCCGTTCACCAACTGGTGGAGCAGTACAAAAGGCAGAAGTCATCTGCACACAGAGAAGGTGAGATGGACAACCCTACAGCTGCTGCCAGACTATTAATGGCCACTAAAAATAGAGATACACTCAATACAGACCCCATTCTCCTGGATAGGGGGGGAAACTATGGGAGGCACCAACTTTGACACGGAAACTATGAAGCGACAGGAAATTTTAGATAAAAACTGGGAGTGGGCCTCGGAGACTCCACTCGTATAATGTGGCAAGGATATGATGTCGCCAGGTCATGTCGTACGTTTTTAGTAAATCAAAAAAGGCAGCAACCAGGTGTTGGGTGTCTCAGAAAGACTGTTCAGATGGCAGACTTGAGGGACACAAGATTATCAGTGGTAGAGCACCCGTGGCAGAAGCCGCCCTGAAATGGTGCCAGTAGGCCGCGTGACTCCACGACCCAACTCAACCACCGACACACCATAAGTTCTAGCAGCTTACAAAGAACGTTGGTAAGGATGATAGGTCACATCCCCATCCGGTTTGAGCACCGAAATGATTGTGCTCTCCCACCATTGTGATGGAAAGATGTCATCGCACCACATCTGGTTGAAGATGACAAGAGATGTCGCTTGTAGTCAGATGAGAGATGTTTAATCATATGACTGTGGATCCGATCTGGCCCAGGAGCGGTGTTGGGGCAATGTACAAGGGCACTGAGGAGCTCCCACTCTGTAAATGAGGCTTTACAGAATTCACTGTGGCATGTAGTGTACGAGAGGACTTTCCCTTACAGCCGCCGTTGGAGAGTGGGTAAGGCTAAGGGGTAACTCTCCGACACAGAGGATCAAACATAGTGCTCAACAAAGTGCTCGGCAATCGTGATTGCTTCGGTAGACAACACGCCATTTACGTTAACACCTGGAACACCTGTTGGGATATGATACCCAAAAACATGTTTGATCCTTGCCCAGACTTGGGAAGGTGACGTATGGCACCCAATGGACAAGACATCTCTCTCCCAACACTCCTGCTTCTGTCATTTGATAAGTTAGCAAACACGGGCACAGAGTCGTTTAAAGGTTATGATGTGCTCCAGGGAAGGGTGCTGCTGTAGGGCTCACCGATGCTCCTTAATTGCTTCAGTGTCTTCCAGCGACCATCAAGGGACTGCCTTTCACTGAAGTCATCCTAAAGAGCGAGCGATCGAGTTTTCTGCTGCAGAAACGATTGTTTTAGTCACCTGCTCAACCATTACATCGATGTTCCCGTGTGGGGGAGATTCAATGGTGACATCAGAGGTGAAAGTTTCCCAGTGCGCCTTGTTTAAAGCCCATGTGGGTAGGCATCCATGTGTCTGATGCCGAGGCAGTGACAGGAAGATGGGGGTCGAACTGAGACAGTAAAGTTTCGACACCTCTGCCTCGGTCAGTAAGCACAGTGCCACCCCACAAGGGGTTCCGGGCATTAAAAGCTCCCAAAACTAGTAAAGGTTTAGGGAGTTGATCAGTCAGTGCAGCTGATAAATTCAGGGGTACTGCACCATCTGGAGGAAGAAATACATTGTAGACAGTTATTTCCTGTGTCATCTTTATTCTGACAGCCACAGCTTCAAGAGGGGTTTGAAGGGACACAGTTTCACTACTACAGGCTGAGTTCAGGACCAAAACGCAAACTCCACCTGACACTCAATTATAGTCGCTACGGTTCCTATTATATCCCTTATAGCTGCAAAGGTCAGGGGTCTGCATTGCCGGGAACCAGGTTTCCTGGAGAGCAATGCAGAAAGTAGGTGTGAAGTTTAACAGTTGCCGTAGCTCAGCCAGGTGGTGGAAAAACGTGCCGCAGTTCCACTGGAGGATGACGTCATCCTGAGACTGGGAAGGCTTGGAACATTCAATAAGGCAGCTTACACCTCAGGGTCGCCTGCTGACACCGACTTATTGCCTGGGCAACCTATATCCATTGTGTCTAAGGGTCCAGCGAGATCTAGGTCCTCAGCAGACGCCAGAATGTCCATCTCATCCACATACGCAGAGCTTGTAGGTAGCAGTATGGGTGCCACCACAATTCCCTTGGTCTTGGAGATATTCTTTTTGGATTTCTCTCACTGCTCCTTGGGTTTCCCTGGCTGGAAGGACTTCACTGATTCAGTCCATGGGATTGAGGATGAGCGTGAAGCCCTACGACCAGCTGCTTTTGGGATCTTCAGCCACTGGCAGGTGTCATCTTTCCCACTAGCAGAAACCTGGGAAGGGAGTGACCTAAGGGACCCTTTCCTAGCAAGAGGAACCAAAGAAGACTTACGCTCCTCTGGCAAAGAAGTGAGGACTGATATCCCTGATGATAGTTGGGGGGGAGGGGGGGGGGAGGGGGGTTGGGTTGTTGCTCCCAAAATAGGTGGTGCAGGAGAGCAACAAGGAGGGAAGTGGCCCCCACCATCAAGGCTCTGGCTCTGAGAGGTAACTGGGGTTGGCAGAGCCGATGGGGCTAGAAATGTTGTAGCGGCGGCGTAAGACAATGTCATACATACAGGATGTAGGCGTTCAAATTTCCTCTTAGCCTCAGTGTAGGTCAGTCGGTCCAGGGTCTTGTACTCCAGGATTTTCCTTTCTTTCTGGAGAATCCTGCAGTCAGGCAAGCAAGGCAAATTGTGCTCTCTGCAGTTGACACAAATGGGAGGTGGGGCACATGGAGTATTGGGATGTGATGGGCATCTGCAATCTCAACATGTGACGCTGGAAGTACAGTGGGAAGACATATGGTCAAACTTCCAGCATTAATAGCACCGCAATGGGGGAGGGATATAGGGCTTTACATCACACTGGTAGACCATCTCCTTGACTTTCCCGGGTAATGTATCACCCTCGAAGGCCAAGATGAAGGCACCCGTAGCAACCTAATTATCTCTCTGACCCCAGTGGACACGCCAAACGAAATGTACACCTTGGCGCTCTGAATTGGCGCACAGCTCATCGTCAGACTGAAAAAGAAGGCCCCTTTGAAATATGATGCCCTAGACCATATTTAAGCTCTTATGGGGCATAATGGTTACAGAAACATCCCACAGCTTGTCACAAGCAAGCAACACCCATGACTAGGCAGAGGCCGCTGTTTTGATCAAGACTGACCCACATCTGATTTTGGACAATTCCTCCACCTCCCCAAACTTGTCCTCTAAATGTTCAACAAAAAACTGAGGCTTCATCATCACGATAAATCTGATGGGTATCAGATCTCGAACATACAAGGTACCGGGGCGAATAAGAGCAGCTGCCATTCTTAGCCTGACGTTCCTCCCATGGTGTGGCCAAGGAGGCGAATGATTTGTGGTCGTACATCTGGGCGTTGAATTGAGCCCGTGAACACTTAAGAGACTGCTTGTGTTTGACCATCAGCAAGAAATGATATACTATGCGTCATCGCGTGTCATCTGCCCTGATGCCACCCACTCTGACTGGGGGCCCTCCCCACAAGCGCCATCCAGCTGCAGCAAAGGCCACCTGGGAGGATGGCCATTACCAGGAGCCCCGATGCCCTGGGATGACTGACACTACTCCTCGGCATACGTGGGGAGCTAAAGGCGCAGGCATCATCAGAGCGATCCCTGTGTGGTCAGGGGGCTACAACCAACAGGGTACATGGTGGCCCCACTACAAAATACTGGCTACCGTGGTGCAACCAAGCAAACAAGTCCATTATCACTGTCGGCATAGAAAATGATACTACACAGTTGATGGAGAAAAACGCACCCAGGAGGGTGATCTCGCCCAACAGTTGGAGAACGAGCAGAAGTGCAGATCCACGTCGACGAAAGATGCGATAGGTCTGAGTGCATGATGGATACGGCGCGCCATGTAAGGCGCCCTTCCTCAGTTGGCTCGTTCTTCGGGAAAATTTTGAAAAATGGAGATCAAACCCTACAGGGAACCATCACACAAGGGCCAAAAAATGTGAGACTCCTTTTAATCGCCTCTTATGACTGGCAGGAATATCTTGGGCCTATTCTATCTGCCAGACTAACGCTGCTTTGGAAAAGTAAGATAAATACTAATATAAGAATGAGTTGAAACCAAATCCCAGAATAGGTGTTTGCATACTATCTAAAGAATAGACAGGCACTCAGGAAACTTCAAGTGACTTGGAGAGTAGTACAGCTGGAATACAGTTTCCATCCCAAATATCTTGGGATCACTCTTGACAATATATTGCATTTCAAGCAGCACTGTCAGAAGTACAATAAAAAGTGCAAGATCACACATTGCACAAAATTATGGGAACATATTTGGGTGCAGCATCAAAAATGAAGTACAGTTTTATCTGCGCGATGCTACAGCTGAAATGGCTAACCCTGTTTGGCAAAATTCTGCCCATGCCACTCTTAATGAGTCATGTAAACTCATTACTGGATACCTGAAACCTACATAGCAGGATAAACTCCTCCATTTAGCTTAAACTGTTGCTCCAGACATCAGTGTGAGATAGCCACAAGCAGAGAAAGGTATAAGGTATATACTGCCAATAAACACTCATTTTCTGGTCACTATCCTCCACCTCCACGACTGACACAAAAAAAAAAAAAAAGTTTCCTGAGGGCAGCAGATAAAACTGGCTTCTCATTATCTATGTGGAAGACAAGGTCTGAGCACCACTTGATGACACCATCGGAAAATCTAGCAGCTGGTTTCACTGAAAAAGACCTCCTTGAAAAATGAGTACGTTCAGAATAGGGGTCGCAATGTCAAAAGACAATATGCAGAAGTGAGATTATTCCACATCATCAACCCCTTGTTCAACAAACTACTGAGCATGTACAGCAATGTAGACTACGTCCTGCAAGATGTACCTTTGATAACCTAATGTCTGAAAGCTCTGAAGCCATTGTGACGGCAATATGCTAGCCTAACATTGTTTAGATTGTTATCTTTATGCTTATTTCTTTTCTTTTGAGATTATTTCACTGTGTACCAATGATAGACTACAGGACACCGTTTAAGTTGTAACACTAGCTTCAAATTTTTAAATTAGCAGTTAATTTATAAGTTTTATTATGCATTATCCTGTATGTTAAATTGTGATGCTTTAGACACAAATAAATAAATAAATAAAAATATCTACATCATCATCTACTGAAAACAAGTCTCAAATTATTTTTCATGTTATGAAGCTAATTAGTTCCAAGTAACTGTATTGTTGTATAAGAAAATGAGATAGTGCATCTATTAATACACTGGCCCCAGATTAAGAAATGTGGAGGCTCAAGCTTTATCCAGGTATCCTGAATTAGGTTCTCCTAAATCACTTCAGGCAAATGCCAAGATGGTTCTACCAACATGGCCACGGCTGATAATTTGTCCTCTCATCACTAAACATGTGCATATTTTCACATGTCAGTATATATGTGTATACACACACACACACACACACACACACACACACACACACACACACACACACACACACGTGGGTAATGAAGGTCTTTTATTTCCCTCTAATGTTGTAGGTAGGTACATAACATACATGTAATGTGACAGCGCAATGGAAATGCCTAGATTCTTGAAGAGGTAACAGGTACCTACACAATGTCCATCAGTGACACCACAGATTATTCTTACAGCTTGTTTTTATGCAATCAATCCTTTCTTTCTAAATGGTGAGCTACTGCAGAAAATTATTCCATCAGACATTATTGAGTGGAAATATGCAAAATGTGTCAGGAAGTTAATTCATTTCATTCCATGCTTAGCAATTATACGAAGAGCAAAAACAGCTGAACTTAATTGTTTGGAAAGCTCAGTAATATGCTTCTTCTATTTCAAGTTTTCATCAATATGAACACCCAAAAATTTGGTGAAATCTACCCTATTTATTTACTCCTGCTCAAGTGTTATATCAATTGTTGGTATGGTGCATTTTTTCAAAATACAAGGAGAGTCCATTTTCCGAGAACCACTTTTTAATTCTTTGGAAAATATCATAACAATTTCTTCTGTGGCTTTCTCTCTAATGGACTTTATTACAACAATAGTATCATCCGCAATTTTACTTGCAGAATATTAAGTCGAAGAAATTAACTATTTCATGAATAGGAGTGGACCCAACATTGAATCCTGTGGGACTCTCTTTGTGATGTCTCACCAGTCACTAGTATTTTATACCCTTCTGACATTGTTTGAATTATTCGTTGCAACCTTTTGCATTCTGTTTGTGAAGTATAATTCAAACCAGTTGTGTGTAAAGCCATCAATTTCAGAAAACTTGAGTTTGTCTAAGTAACATGATCTACAGAATAAAATGCTTTGGAAAGATCACAAAAAATACCAACTGGCTGATATTTTATTAATTACGACTTATACTCAGTCAAATGAGCCTTCTGAAATCCAAACTCTGATATGCTAAGTAAACTGTTTCCACTTAAGTGTGAGACTACTCTTGAATACATCAATTTTTCGAATATTTTGCAAAAAGAAATTTGATGGTAATTGTTAAGTCTGCATGTCATCTTTCTTATGAAGATGTTTAATAACTGCACATTTTAACCTGTCTGGAAAAATTCCTTGTGCTAGTGATGCACTGCATAAAGGATATTACTTACCAATTTAATCCTATTTTTGCTGCTATATTTAGAAAGTGACTTATCAGTAATTGCAGTCTGTGAGTTATCAGTCACAGCATTGTCATTTAGTTTAACTGTTATGGTTCCTGAGAACGAAGTCTTTCACGACGGCACTGTTGAATAAAATATTCTCGGACTGCTTGCCGCGTCAAATCTTGGTAAAACATCGAGCTTTCGACGATATTCACCACCATCGCCATCGTCAGGAAACTGACTGGCTAAACAGCAGCTGTGGTGGACCTTATGTAGCCCCAGGACGGCTTGTGATTGGACGGCTCCTAATTGGATGGCGAATACGCCACGGTGTCGCAGATGTTGTCGACACCTGCACTGGTGGCGCCATCACTCCCGGAGTATCGAAGACCCGCGGCGAATCTCTCCGACGCTTCTCCATATCGAGCGCTCGCTTCCATGGACCACTAAGATTGTAACCATTGTCACGATTAAAATTTTTATCGCACATTCTAATTTCTATCGCCTCTTTAATTACTGAGTCCCAGTACGCGGAGGCCTGAGACAGAACTTTTGTTTCACCAAACAAAATTTTATGTTTCCTAGTGATGCTATGCTCCACAATTGCCGATTTTTCCCGCTCCCTATTTTTAATGTGACGATGTTCTGTACAGCGATCGGAAATGGTCCGGACTGATTGACCAATGTAACTACTTCCACATTCACAAGGAATTTTGTAAATACCAGGAATCCTGAGACCGAGGCAGTCCTTCACAGGTCGCAACATCCCCTTGATTTTCCTTGGAGGTCGAAAGTTCGGTCTTAAACCTCGCCTACGAAGGATCCTGCCTATTTTACTGGAAATAGAACCGAAGAAAGGAAGAAACACGCTAGGTTGTTCATCATGCGAATAATCATTATTTTCACATTTCTTTCTCTTGCAGAACGCTGACTTTACATCCCGTGAACCATAGCCGTTCCTACGAAATACGTATTTTAGGTGATTAATTTCAGAATTTAAATGGTCTTTGTCAGACACAGTTCTTGCTCTATATATCAATGTAGTTAGAACGGCTTTCTTCTGAGCTGGATGATGGAAACTCTTAGCGTCGAGATATAGATCTGTGTACGTTGGTTTGCGGTGCACAGAGTGGCCAAGCCGCCCATCTGCTTTTCTTTGCACCAGTACATCTAGAAATGGCAATTTTCCCTCTCTCTCTCTCTATCTCGGCAGTGAACTGAATATTCGGGTGCACACTATTCATATGTTACAGAAAATTCTCGAGGGCTCCTGCGCCATGCGGCCAAACCCAAAACGTATCATCCACATAACGATAAAAAATAGATGGACGGAGTGGAGACGAATTTAGTGCACGTTCCTCAAATTGTTCCATGAAATAATTAGCCAATACAGGGGATAACGGAGAACCCATTGCCATTCCATCCCTCATTTCATAAAATTTCCCGCCATACAGAAAGTAGATGGTCGTCATGACATGTCGAAACAACTGTACAGTTTCCGGAGGAAAGTGTTCTGTCAGAAATTACAATGTGTCCTCAATAGGAACCTTGGTAAAAAGCGAGACCACATCCAGGATAACTAAAATATCATTTGGACCAACTCTAATCTGTTTGATTTTCTCAATAAACATTTGAGAGTTTTTGATGTGGTGTTCACAATGGCCAACTATGGGAGTCATTAAATTAGCCAAGAATTTCGCTAGCCTGTATGTAGAAGATCCAATAGCACTAATGATGGGTCTTAAAGGGACATTATCTTTATGGATCTTAGGTAATCCGTAAAGCTTTGGAGGCCAAGGGGCTCGGACTTTAAGATTTTATATGACATCTTATGACACCTTATGGTTTCTTGTTCACTGACAGGCTGTCCAGTCCCCCATTCGACAATATCCCATATAGTTTTAAACTTATTATCTGCATAATTTATTTCTGACAGGACACACATACTTCTGGAAATTTTAATGACTTTCCTTAAAATACTATCATACTTTTTGCAGTGTACAAGTAATTTTGTATCTTGACTTACTCTGGGCTATTATATAAATTTCCCTCTTTCTCTTATATAAGATTTTCATTCCTTTAGTTATCCACAATTTCTTTTAAGGATGTTTTGGATAATATTTTTAGGAAAGCAACTTTCAAATATCTACACAAATTTACCTTGAAATAAACTGAATTTGACATTAGCATCTCTTTCTATGTATACCAAATCCTATATCGCCCCTTTTAACCTACTCTTAAAGCACTTATCCTGTTATTTATAAGCCTCACTGATCTGGATCTGTATGAACCTGCCTCATGGTTCTAAGGCAGCACATTGTTATTTCCATTAACTATGTGTCATGATCAAATAATCCAGTAGCAATTGGGTGCATATTAATTGTTTCAACGTGAGAACTGTCTATACAAATGTTACCTGTCAGTTTTCTATTTTGCTGCACACAAAATGGAAAATACGTTACTGAAATTAGATTCAAATGTCCACATAATTATTCTAGTTCATTTTCCTGTCTGCATCTTTTATGAAATCTACATTGAAAACTCTTAACTGTTTCTTCTTGTCTGACAGGTGGCTTAATAATGCATCTAGATTTCTAGAGGGGATCTGCACACTTTTACAATTACCTGAGAAGTATTCTGTAGTAACAACTCACAAGCACATGCTTCTAAGTTCTATTTGTTTGAAACTTTTTTTAATTTGTGCTCTACTTTTATAAATGTCACAATTGCTCCTTTTTCCATGTTAACTCTACATGGTAACGATGCATGTCTATAATCTCTGATATTTAACTTCTCCCTCTCTCAGGTTACGTGGTGCTTTAGAGGCACACAACATTATCACTTCAGAATTTTCCACATCTTTCTAGGCATACAAGAAGCTCATCTATCTTGTTTTTCAACCCTCTAATGTTCTGATGAAACAAATTAATTTTATTTTTCTGGAAACTGTTAACACAGCTGGTTATGATGCTGCAAAATTTCCAAAAACTCTATATGAGTGTGTGCTGTTGCTGCACCTGTTTCCTCTAGGTAATCTTTAAAGCTATATTTTAAGTTGCTAGCCATGCTGTTTCCTTCTGCTCCTACTATAAGCACCTTATCCTCTCCATCAAAACCTCTGCACACAGTCCCTGTGCTATCTGTCACCTGGTTAAGCTTGGTGCTAGGTATCACGATAGTTCTGATGCAACATCACACATGTAGCAATTGGCCCACACTACTTCTGTGACTGCTCCTAGCGGTAAGACTTCTTTCTATGCGACTAACCAACCTACCCTTAAGGTCGATCCTACAAGTCCACTCACCCAACTAAGCTCAAAAACTGGTAAACCATTTGAGGCTATTCTACTAATTCAGGAAACAACCCAAACCGACTGCCAACTGGAATGTCTCTTTCTCCCCTTCTACCTATCTAGTTCAAAATATGCCATTTCTAATTCTGCCGGGAGGAATGTGAGGGGGGTGGAGGGGTTACAACTCTTTCTTCCCAGCTATACAATTTTCTTGTCTTGGCTATTTAATCTACAACTCTGTCATCTGGTACTTTTTTTTTAGCTTCCCTACTACACTCATCCCCATGAAACCGAAGCCACAGTCCTGAGACGTATGTCTCCCATAACAATTAACCTATGACAACATCCACAACATCTACTCTTCCACTAAACTGAAAAGCACTATGACACATTTAAACTTGTAATTTGTAAAATTTTATTTTTCAGCGAGTTGTGCAGCTAACTTCTAGATGTCAGGCAGATGTAAAATAACACAACAGATATGAATTTCAACTTTCGCCACCAGGTGCGGATTTTGTTGGAACTAATTTTTTTTCCAGCGTACATCAGTTCCACATTAATGCATTACCTAGCATATCTACCAAGTTTCACTGCCATATGATAATTAAGCCCACACTCTACCTCCATGAGTAGCTGCACTTCATTTTTAACCACCTATATGAAAACAACATGACTAATAAATTAAATACTACACAATATTAATAACTAATTTGTGCATAATGTTAGTGCAAATGTGTGAAAAGGACATACTAAATTAAACATTTTTCAAATGATGTGTGGTACAGTCACAGAACACTGAGTGGCAAGATAATAAAGGATATAAGCACACAATGACATAGTTGTACCAACAAACTACCACTTCGACTTGCCACACTCAGCTGAGCTAAAAGAGCCTTTAACTGCAGCACTCTCTGGCCCATATCGTGGACTGATGGTAAGAGTTTGGCATTTGAAGCAGCCAAAAAAAGTATCGCGGAAATTGTACTACTCATGCACCCTGAGCCTAATGCGCTCTTGACATTGGAGTTGATGCTAGTCTGTCAGCAATTGCCACGGCACTACATCAATGTTGTGATGACGCATGGTAACCGCTAGCGTTCTTCTCTCAGAAGCTGTCACCCTTGCAATAAAAAAGGAGTATGTATGACTGGAAACTTACAGCCACCTACAAGGCCATTAAATACTTCAGGCCTCAGCTGGAACCCAGAGACTTTATCATCTATACTGATCATAGACCGTTGACATGCATCTTTCGTCAGAGAAACGTAAACTGTTCGGCAAGGCAACATAACCATCTTAAGTTCGTCTCACAATATATTACCTAAGTTAAACACGTCTCTGGTATTAACAATATGGTGGCTGATTGTCTCCATCAGGTTGGCAGTTTCTCCAGCACCATTTATTACACTAAGCATGCTGAAGCATGACAAATAGACCAGGAACTACTATCAACAGCAGCAGCATTTGATCTCCAGCAAATCACAATTCCCAGAACCAACATTAAACTGTATTGCAACACGTCTACCTCAAAACCTCATTCTTTCCTACCAGCCACATCAGACAAGACGCACCTGTGTGTATACACAAGCTGAGTTATCCTAGCATACAATCAATGACCCCTCTAGCAACAAATCAGTATGTCCAGCCAGGCATGCAAACAGACTGCCATGAATGTGCAAGAAGTTGCAGCGAATGTAAGTGCAACAAGATTTACTGACATGTGCACACACCTGTAGGAAACTTTCCAAACATGACCACCCGCTTTGCACGTGTCCACACTGAAGTGAACCCTTTACTACAGTCCAATGGTATACAACCATGATGACAGACTGTTTCACCCACTTGCCAGAAGCTGCACCAGTGGACAATATTTCAGCAAAAATGTCAGCCTTTGATTTTGTGTCACAGTGGGTATCACAATTTGACTGTTTGCTGCAGATCACAAACGACCACAGACCACTAAATTTTGGAGTACAGTCCCCCTCAAAACAACGAGCTGCCACTTAGCCAGCAAGGGAATGACTGATAAGTCATTACATAAGCACTGATGTGCCGTGATGCCGAGTAGAGTAAGGCCCTTCCCATGGTGCTATTGGGCCTCAGGAGCATTTGTAAGATGGACTTATGTGCTTCAATGGCTGAGCTAGTGTACGCTGAGACATTGAATCCATCATGTGAATTTGCAGACTCAAACACTCTACCACCATTGGATCAAGGTCAGCCCAGCGCTGTCCATCGACTCGAGACATAAGTAAGCCAGATCTAGCCCCCACCAGCCTTCCAGACATAGAACAGCCTCTACCTTTGTGTGTCAGGACCTCAGTGCCTGTTCTCATGTCATGCTATTCATGGAGGATACCAAACCATCACTACAGCCTCCGTACACAGGCCAAGTCACATACTCACAAGGGGAGGCAAAATGCTTGACATTTTGATTAATGGGAAACAGACCAGATTCCAACAAGAAGGTCAAGCCCATATACGTA
This sequence comes from Schistocerca gregaria, assembly GCF_023897955.1. NCBI lineage: Eukaryota > Metazoa > Arthropoda > Insecta > Orthoptera > Acrididae > Schistocerca > Schistocerca gregaria. Next base: position 628,231,980 of record NC_064921.1, on the reverse strand, counting down.
TTTCAAGCAGCACACCTATCAGAAATTCCAAGGCTCTAGCTGCACACAACAGCCACCCCATCACCAACACCACCATCACCAGAGCCAACTCCAGCACCAGCTAGCCTGGCAGCTGAAAGCACTAAAAGATCTAGTCAACACATCGATTTTCTGGCTTGCATTTTTAAAAGTGTTCCACTTCCACTAATGGAGCTGATGTAGCGAACATCTGCCATTATGCAGGTATTTTATATGTTTTTGGTTTTGTTTATTCATTGATTTATGGGTTTTACATTTTTGTATCATTCTCGTCTAGTTATTAGTGCACAGTTACAGGATAGCCTGAATGTGCTGTTCCTGATGGATTACTTTAAATTGTGAGTTCTCAGGAGCTTTTATATTTCTTCGCCATTTCTCCTGTGATCACTTTCGATAAAGTTTGTCACCGGTTGCGTGAGAGAGTTTTTGTGTAGTCCACTTTTTCCATGTTTAAATATATGCAGGATTAAATCAACGAATGATTGCCTAACCAGCTTATACCAAAAACAGTTTGAATGAAGAAAAAACAAACAGATTAAGTACAATATGAAACATAACTGTAACATTAACAAAATTGGGAATAGCATCACGTTTAATTATACGTAAGCAATTACGAACCAGTAGAAAAGATAAATGTACATTAACCAGGACAGTGGATACAGAATATGATGATATCCTAATCCATGTTCAAGAAAATGATTAAAATACAATTTTATTATTACCTGTGCCTGGAATTTGAGCTGGCTTTCAAGCTGGCCATTTTCTTCTTTCAGTGTTTTTATTTCTTCTTGCATAGCTTTCTTCTCTTGAAGCCACTCAGGTTGGTCCTGGTGAATGCTACTAGTCTCAACAGTTTTGCTTTCTTCAATCACCTTTTCTTTTTCAATTACAATGTCAGAAACAGCACTACAAACAGGTTTCAAGTCCATGCTGCATTTCCTGGATATTTTGCCATCCTTTGCTTTATTTCTTTTTTCAACTGGCACAATAGGTTTGACAGCAGCTTTATAGGGTTCAAATGGAACAAACTTCGGCTCTTTTGTTTTCAGACTGTTAAGTAACTTATCTTTTTTCATATACACAGTATTACTTGGTACTAGGTTGACAATCTGCCCTTTGATAATGGGAGGCACGGGGGTAGATTCTTTGAAATCTGTCGGCCGATAAATTAACTTGTCGCCTAAAGCTGTTCTCCGATTTCGAAACGAAACTGTCTCTGTAGCATTGTCACCTTCATTCTCCATTCCATCCCCTTCTGTACGACCCGGGGATAGCAACTGAGTCTTCTTCATAGCGGTAACTGAAACATAATTTTTTTTGTCAATGTCTCTGTAATTAAAGCCTTTAGAATAACAGTTAATCTACAACTCACTCAGCTCTAACGACAAGTAAGAGATGAAAATGAAGGTGGGGAAAATGAAATGCTCTACATCATACCAATCATAAGGAAATAAACACAAGATTATTTTGTTCATGTACCTGTTGTCACTCAAAATACCTGCTGGATTCTGTCAGGCACCTTGCTCACATACATAATTGGCAAAGACGCAGTAGCTGGCAGAAATTTTGCTGTTGAAAATTAGTGTGCACCATGAAGTGCATCATTTGCAAAATGTGTGGTAACAAAACAAACCAAAATGATGACTAACACCCTACTACTTCAGTTACAAAGTGTCCACCATTACAGATTCATCTCCCCCACCACCCTACTAAAGCACACAAAACAATCACCTCTAGTTACATATATTGAAACTGGAGAATAAGACTACAGCATATAAAGATACCAGAAGCAATGATACTTCAGTATGTGAACATACCAGAAGCAATGTTCCTGCAGCCCCTGCCCAAATTACACATACCACGGAATCTACTTATTTCTGTTAAAAAAATTATCCAACTTCTTGTTTATGGAATAACCTTATCCATCATTACAGACAGTTACATTTGCTGTATGCACCATAGTTCAGTATGGAAATAAAAAAAAAACTTGTATTACATGCTGTCTCTAAAGGGCGTAACAAGATACGACCATGTCAATGCACACAAACTGAAACGAAATATACTTTACTGCGTTCTTCAACAAAAAACATTTATGTTTGGTATTACGGCGGGTTTTCAAATATTTTGCCCATAACCAAAAAGTTCTCATTTTTAAATACGGCCTTCGTATCAGCAATCAGTCTGATTGTGACGTAGGGGCCTACAAAACAGATACAAGAATGATGTGCGACGGACACAGGCTGTCAGATATTTGGGTTATGCATATATGCACAATTCTGATGATACACTGCCAAACTCTCTATTCAGTCTACAACGTATAAATTGATACTAATACGTGTCGGTGATATTTCTAGAAATAATATGTGGACAAGCAGCACACCCAGTTTTAAGAAAAAATATTACTGTTATATTATCAGCAAATGCTAAAATTTTCCAGAACACTACACAAATACCGTTTCAAACATTACAAACGCAGAAGTGAATGTTATCTAGTATACCTGGTAGTGGAAATAAACGGATCAGTAACCGTAGTTGTATATCTCACGAGTGTACGGTCTTGATAAACTCATTTGTTAATTAAATCACGTTGAGGAAACGTCTCGTAACAACAGTTATATCTCTCAGTTATTTCTTCATACTCCTTATTTTCCGTCAAAATTTCGCGATGTGTACCAAACAAACTGTCAGTAGTACTAGAACAGCTGTTTTCTCTCACTATCTCTCTCAGTTTTTCTTCGGGAAAGATCCAATAGCAAAGTGGAATAGCGTAACGCGCACATTCAAAATCGACACACTGTGAATATTCACCTGATCACCGTATGGATGACTTATACGAGTCATCCTTGTCATATTTCATTGTAGAAAAACGCTATTTGAAATATAAAATACATTAATATTAAGTATTATGTAAACTTTGGAAGAACACTTTCATACATATTATCAACCATTAATCCTTAACCGTAATGGTGCGGTCTGAGGGACCTCATGGATTCTGTAATAAGGAAATAAAACATTGAAATTTATTCTAATCCTAATTTACATCATTGTTTGAAGACTAGAGGATTGTTTGAAGACTAGAGGAAATATTGTGCATTATTGCTTCTCCATAGTGAAATATCATATTGCAATCTTAATTTACATTGTCGTTTGAACGCTGAAGGAAGCGTTGTACATTGTCGCTTAGCAATGGACGATCTCGGGTTTACGCTAAACCGGGTTGAACGCTTGCGTAAACTGAGCTCAAATTGAATTAAACTGAGTTGGGACAACAACAAAAAACTGTGATAACCTTCAACGCCGTTCTTTCTTTCGCGTCAGCGCAGCAGTTCGGTTAACCGGTTCTCTCTTTCACTTCTACCCAGATTACGGATCTATTCAGTTAGAACCAACTCGAGCCTCGTAGTTTCCCAGTCAGTGATTATATAACCTATATAATCAAAAGCGTGATGGATACTGCACAGAGCACAATGTTGGGTCTTTCAGCTTGAAATTCTGAAGACAGTGAGAAACAGGAAACACATGTTGCAAAGATTTTGACGGCTACCAGGCGATCGCAAGGTATCCAGACGGCTGTTCAAGATTATGACTGAATACCGCAGTGTAGACCGTAATATTGGGTCTTTCGATTCGAAACACTGAAAATAGACACGTGAAACATCTGAAATTCGCAGTATATATTTTGACAGTCATTGGACGATCGTAAGGTACCCAAAAGCCTGTTCAGGAGCATGCATACCGCGCTACAGGCCACAATTTCGAGTCTATTGACATGAAATTTTGAAGGTAGTGACATAGCTTTAATTTGCTGTAATAGTCTGTCGGTGATATGACGATCTTAAGGTAGCCAAATGCCTTGTCATGACCTTTAATGGATACCACAATAAAGCCTGAAATTAGAAGACACATTCATGGAAAACTCTGAATTTGCTGTAAGATTTGGGAAGGGATCGGACGATCTTAAGGTTGCCAAACGTCTGTTCATATGCATGAATGGTTGCCATGACAGAGGCCGCAATTCTGAAATACATTCATGAGATACTTGGAATTTGCTATAATCATTTTGACGAAGCTGGCATAGTCTTAAGGCAGACAAATACCACAGCTCGATCATGACTATATGTTAGCTGCAACAAGCGGAAAACGTGCTTTGTTTGACCGAGCGAGGTGGCGCAGTGGTTAGCACACCGGACTCGCACTCGGGAGGACGACAGTTCAGTCCCATGTCCGGCCATCCAGTTTTAGGTTTTCCGTGATTTCCCTAAATCACTCCAGGCAAATGTCGGGATGGTTCCTTTCAAAGGGCACGGCCGACTTCCTTCCCCATGACCTCGCTGTCTGGTCTCCTCCCCCAAACAATCCAACCTCAAAATGTGCTTTGTGGATGCCGCATATTTTAGCGATTTTGACCGAGATAAACTCATACTGTAGTGTAGAAGAGTGCGCAGAAACAGCTAAGTGAAGAAAAATGCAATACGCTCGTTTATTTATATATAACATTATTTATATATAAAAGACGACTTCGTAATTTTACCATGTGTGAGACCACGTATACATGATACATGTGCCGAGTTGAAGATCAGGATTCCCATATTTTACTGTTCGCGTTGCTTCTCCATAATCTTTTATTGATAGCATAATCTCCCATTTGTAATGTGACATAGTGTGACATTTCGATCACTGTAAGTCCCGCGATAAACTCGTGCTGTTATTGTCATATGTAGGATTAAACTTAATTGCGTTCTTTTAAAATTTCTGAGAACAGTATGCCTCTCTTCGTTCAAAACAACCGTTCTCTAATTTCATTGTATAGTTACATAATAAAAAAACATACTTTTGTTAGATACCGGTACAAGTGTTTTAGATATGTATTTCATAGAAAATGAGCGTTTGAGGTTTACAGTTACTGCCAAAGAGTACATGACCCCTGAATTTCATTTTATATCAAGACAAATGTACGTTTTTGAGAATTTTCAGAAGCTACCATTGTTCTCTGGATAATCTATGAGTAATATGTAGTAAATTGACATTTGTGATTTAGTTACTGTAAGAGATATTCTAACATACTATGTTAGATCCAGTGCTCCCTTAAACAGGTGTAGCGCTATCTATTACCTATATTTATATCAAATTAACTGTGCTTTCGAGTTTGTTAGCGACTATAATTAAACTCAAAAAGTTCAAGAAACTGGTAATTTTTTCACAGGTTTTGTGTTGCCTTTTTAGAAATCTCATTTCGTGTATTTACTTCAGTCCTTGTAGGGGTTTACCAACTTTTTAGCTCAACAGATTAAAAGATAGCCAACAGCCTTATAGCGGTCATGACACTGATTTCAGTCAGATCACCGAAGTTAAATGCTGTTTGGCTGGGCTGTCACTTGGATGGATAACCATCCTGTCTGCCGAGTGCTGTTGGTAAGTGGGCTGCACTCAGTGCTTGTGAAGCGATCTGAGGAGCTACTTGATTGAGAAGTAGGTGCTGCGATCTCGTAAACTGCCCATACCGCTGGGAGAGCAGTGTGCTGACCACATGTTCCTCCATACCCACATCTGGTGATGCCTATGGGCTGAGGATTACACAGTGGCCGGTCAGTGCGATATGCCTTTCATGGCCTGTATGGGTGGAGTTTTAGTTTTTGATCAAAAGATAATCAGTGGTTTTAAAGTTATTTGTTCATTTCCTGTAAAACACTGCAGTAGCCGAAATGCAGTCCCACTATGAATGCTGTTACCAAACATGGGATGAGTTGGGAATTACTCTGACTATTGTCACGCGATTGGTAGTTGCTACGAATCATTGTATTGGAAGAACACCCAAGAGTCGTGCACCAGAGGTACCTAAAGTACTATACTCTCCTGTGGATCTTGTCTCCTGTATATAAAGTACAGGATCTGTAAGCACTCGTCCATATGGTAGCAAGTGGCGTTTCAATGGTAGATCTAGGAGTCCTGTACAGAGTGCACAGGGACCAACAAGGACTCATGGTGTTGTACCGATCCCCCTAACCGACAAGTTTGAGGTTCTGTCCTTCACTGAAACTGCAACTGAGGCAGTGGGACTAATTTCACCTAATTTGAGGAAACATATTTTGTCTGTTGTCAAGAGGGGGCAAACGTAAATGTGTAGGAGTCAATTACTACCAACAGTTGGTGAATGATGATATCTCTTAGGGAAATGGCAACAGGAAGTGGAAAGGACGCCAGGTGCACTCAATGGGTATGCTTGGAAGCCCCATTCAATTTGTGGCAGCCATTGTGGGAAACATGGTGCAACCAACTCCAGATTTTCGCGCACAGTGGAACAAATGGTCCCTGTTGTATGGACTGCAATATCATACTTGAGTCATTCCAGCGACTGGCAGGGAAGGTTGAGAAGACCGGCCTTGTGCATGGAGTTTCAACGAAGCTCACAATTTGCAGTATTGTCTCCACAACTGCTCATGCCCTTTTGGGTTCTGACTAGAGCGCAAGCATTGAACCAGAGACTTCAAAGGTTGTGTGACAAGCTAGGCAGAGACTTACTGGACTTGCGCCATAAGGTTGAGAACTGTAGGTCTCCCTGAATGGATTAGGTGTGCACCACATGTCAGAGGCTGCTACTTAGGTAGGTGATAGTGTGTGATGTTCACACAAGGATTTTTTAATTAGGCGACTCTTCATCCAACCCAGATAGCGATAGCTCTAGGAAACCCAGTGTTATATCGTCTGCCTCCGGTAGCTGAGTGGCCAGGACGACAGAATGTCAATGCTATGGGCTCAGGTTCGATTCCCAGCTGGGTCAGAGATTTTTTTCCGGCCAGGGACTGGGTGTTGTGTTGTCCTAATCATCATCATTTCATCCCCATCGAGGCACAAGTCGCCGAAGTGGCGTCAAATCGAAAGACTGGCACCCGGTGAACAGTCTACCCGATGTGAGGCCCTAGTCACACGACCACCTCTGAGTGTAAGATCGAGAGAAATGCCTCCCACAGGTGAGAGTATTAAATTCCTAATGGTTAACTGTCTGAATATTTGCAACATAGTACCAGAGGTTGACGTGAAGCTCACATAATATTAGGTGCACAAAGTTGATTGAAACCTGAAACTGATAGCAGTGAAATTTTTTGCCCAAATTTAGTTTGTATCGAAAGGTTAGGGAAATGGAAAATGGAAGTGGTGTATTTATTGTAGTGAACAAGAAATTCAAACCCATTGAGATAGAAACTGAAACTGCACGTGGGAGTGATTGGGCAAGACTCAGTATCACACATGGGAATAAAATGATAACTGGATCCTTCTACAATATTGTCCACCAGACTCACCTCCCAATGTAACTAAAAACTTGTACATAAATTCCCCAATCATACTGTAATAATCAGTGAATATTTTAATCATCCAAAAATTAATTGGCAAAATTACTGTTTTCTTAGTGGTGGGAGTGATAAGACATACTGTGAAATACTACTAAATGCCATTTCTGAAAATTACCTACAACAGATAATTATGAACTCCACCCACAATGAAATTATATTGAATCTGATTGCAACAAATATATCTGATATGTCTGAGGATGTCTGCATCAAAACTCGTATCAGTGACCATGATATGGTTGTGGCAACAATGGTTACTAAAGTACAAAGGACAACTAAAACAGTATACAGTAAGATATACATCTTCAGTAAACTAGATGAAAGCTGAGGAGTGCCACATCTCAATGAGGAAATTGAAAATTTCAGCACAGGACAAGAACATATAGAAGCAACCAGGCTCAAGTTTAAAAGAATAATCGACCACACACTGGATATATATGTACCCAGTAGAACAGTTCATAATGAGAGGGGACATTTATGGTATACAGTCACTTTTAAGAAACTTCTAAAGAAACAGACATTACTGCATAAGGGGTGTAAAACAAAGTGTAGGGCGAGATAGAGAAATATGCTGAATGAAAAGCGTTTGTCTCGCAAGAGAGCAGTGCTTGATGCCTTCAAAGACTACCATAGCAGATTATTGTCAAATAATATTTCACAGAAGGCAAAAGAATTCTGGCTGTATGTAAAGGCTCTTAGTGGCATCATAGGTAGTGTTCAGCCCCTAACAAATGAGACAGGAACTCAAATTGAGGATAGCAAATCAAAAGCTCAAACGCTTATCTCCATTTCTTGACAAAGGAAAACCCAGGAGAATTGTCCCTATTTAATTGTCGTACCACTGTAAAGATGAATGAAATAAGTGTCAGTGGCAGTTGTGTTGAGAAACAGCTGAAATCGAAAAATGAAAAAAACGCCAAAGCCCAATAGAATCCATATCAGATTCTGTACTGAATACCCAACAGAATTAGTCCCTCTTCTAACTACAATCTATTGTAGAGCCCTCAAACTCATCTGCGCCTGGTATTTTGAAAAAGCACAGGTCACACCCACCTAAAAGAAGGGTAGTAGAAATGATCAACAAGACTACCACCCAATATCCCTGACATCAATTTGTTGTAAAATCTTAGAATATATTCTTGGCTCAAACCTAATGAGGTATCTTGAATAGAATGCCCTTCTCAATGCCAATCAGCATAGATTTTAACAGGCCTGGTACTGGGGAGAAGGGGAAGAGGGGGAAAAACCAGGGTATATGTCCCAGGAGGCAATTTCAGGGGAGACAAATCCATATTCTTGAAGGAAAGTGCCTAGCGTTTAGCACACATTGGTCTATCGATTATTCATATAATTTTGAAACACATGGCTGTTGGTTTTTTTACATTTTTTAAACAAATCCTAAGTTGATTTCTAAACTAATCCTAAGTTGATTTTTGAATGCATGCATAGTGTTTGTGATGTCTTTGCCACGTGAATCCCTGTCACATCTAGAAATTAAAAAAAAAAAACTTTTCTGTAGACAAAAGGGGATTGAACTATATGGGATGAGCCAAATAAACCTGGATGGGTGAATGCCATCACTGTTTGTTTATGTGATTGTCTGGGTGTGCAAATGTTAAATATTGTTACAATTACTAGTTAAGTCCATTGATTCGGACTACCAAAGTGCAAAAAAGGACTAATAGGAATAACAGGTGAAGAAACTGCATATTGTCTTCCTGGTGTATAAAAAAAAGGAATTTTGACATAAATTATTTTGCATATTGCGACCCTACTAAGGGCCAGTTGTACAGCGCACAGTTAGCAGCCACTTCAGATCTATTCTCAGAATAGCACGGTAAATGCGTTCTACGAACATGTAATAACACCTAACCAGAGAATAAACGTGGAATAACCAAACCAGTGATTCTTTGCAGGGTTAGTGAAGTTAACTGGAGAATAAGTTTCGACAATGCAGAAATACATACATAATTAGCGATGACTAGATTGTTTGTAAGAATGAGGAAGGAGAAGAAGTGGGGACATCACATAAATTATATGGAAGAATATGATGATTCAAAATTTATATAATAATTTCGTACTACTGATACTACTGATGCTTGAGAAACATGAGCATATGACTGAAATGTGAAACTATTTGCTAACAAAAGATTTTTGCTTGTAAGAGGCCTAATAAGTGTTTGATATTGTTACTCCATGAATTACATTCTGTCATGTTATTTATGTAAATGAGGTGGACAAAAATGACCATTTGTGGCAAAAATTTCTCGCTTATTTGGCATATGTTACAACTGCTGCTATATTAGAAGGGCCTGTTTCGTTTTATCCAGCAGTCAGTGACAAAATAGATATAATTAAATATAGAGACCATGCCAATCTTAGGACACTATTCATATTAACAGCGTTTTCAGTATTAGATAATGACAATTTGATTTTTCATGTAGCAAAACGTTGGACGAACTTTGATGAGGTGATAGATTCTTTTGCAGGAAGGAAAGCACACCGTGTATAGTTGTAGCAAAATTAGAGAGAAAAAATCGCTGTGACTTAAGGATTGAAGAAATGTGTACTGTCGTGCTCGCTTCTTGTCTTTATTGGTTTTATGTTTCCTATATTTAATTTTATGTCACACATTTACTAGCTAATAGGCAATAAAATTTGCCAATTGAAGAGTTCTCATTCTTGTGAATTTTTTGTAAGGGGGGGGGGGGGGGGTAGAAAATCAAACAGGCCGACTGGGAGCTGGAGAGGCACTACAGGATATTTTATTTTAGTTTCCCCTATACTCAATATAGGTTTGGTGGCTTCCATTACAAAATATACACATTTGAATTCCACAGTGCGAAATACAGTTATGTGCGATAGAATAATGCTGTGTGAAGAGGCATGGCACTGCACTTTGCCACACTTAAGGCCCAATAACAAGTATATCATCTCTTCAGAAAGTGTGTATTACGAACTGAGCATATTTTGAAAAATCGATTTTTGATTTTTTTTACATTTATGACGTCCAGCTCTAGGGGGAAGGGGACACCATTATGATGCTTTTGCCCCAGATAAGAAATATCGTAGATCTGGAGTTGGATTTCGGAAACATCTAGCATGTGAAACACACTTCACACTTTTCTCACATGACATACTGAAAGCTTAGGATCAAGGCAATCAATTCTTATTAATTTCGAAAAGCATTTGACTCAGTTCCACACCTATGCTTATTGCCAAAAGTATGATTATATGGGATATAAAATGAAATTTGTGACTGGATTGACGATTTTTGGTAGGGATGGCGCTGTATTTTATCTTGGATAGAGAGTCATCGTTAGAAGTAGACATAATTTCAGGTTTGCTCCAGAGAAGTGTGATGGGACCCTTGCTGTTCATGTTGTCTATTAATGACCTTGCAGACAATATTGTTAGCAACCTCAGACTTTTTGCAGATAATGCAGTGATCTATAATGAAGTTCTGTCTGTAATAAGTTGCACAAGTATTCAGTGAGATCTTGATAAAATTTCAAAATAGTGAAAAGTTTGGCAACTTGCTTTAAATGTTCAAAAATGTATGAGGGTCATTCAATATTTAAAGATGAAAAGTGGTCAGGAGAAAAAAACGTTTTTTTTTACAAAACAATTCTTTTTCTACTTTTCAACATAATCCCCTTGAACATTTTTTCACTTGTTCTAACAAGTTTTTGTACTTCAGCTGCAAAGAACTTTTTTTCTGGATGTTTGAACCAATTTCTCACAAACTTTTTCATGTCCTTGTTGTCCTGGAGGCTTTCTAGTTCAGAGCATCAAACAAATGGAAATCACTAGTTGTTAAATCAGGGCTGAAAAGGGGATGAGGCAGTTCTTCCCAGCCCATTTAGTCGATGGTTTCACAGGTTAGTTGAGCAATATGAAGATGTGCTTTGTTTTGCTGGAGAATCACACCTGTCGTCTCAGATCCATGATGTCTCTCTCTCGCGGTTAGCTCACCTCGTTTAAAAGCAAATTCGAGTAGTACTGGCTGTTCATTGTATGTTACTCTTCGAGATAATCACAAAAAACTGGACATTCAGCATCCCAAGACTTTTCCTGATGATGCTTGGGGCTTGAATTTTTTCTTGACAGGTTAGTTGGTGTGCTTCCACTCCATGCTTTGTCTTTTTGTTTCTGGCTCATAATAGTGAAACCAAGATTCATCACAAGTTGAAATTTTTTTGAGGGCCTGCTCGTCTTCTCTTTCATAACGTTCCTTTACATCTGTGCACACTCTGAACCGTGTTTCCTTGTGTAGCCATGTCAATTCCTTGCACATGTTTGGTAGTACTTCAGTTTGTTACAGATAATGTTATGAACTGTACCGGTATTAACTTGAACCTTACCAACTATCATTTCCACAGTTTCATGGCAGTTGGCACGAATAACGTAATCAATTAAACTTTCCAATGAGTAGTTGAAACTGCAGCTGGTCGGTCAGAACGGTGTTCGTCAGTCGATGAGTCGCAACAATTTTTGAACTTCTCTACCCACTTGTAAAAATTTGCACGATTTACGCAACCTTCACCATAAACGTTAGACACTCTACAGTATATATTCTCTGGATTCATGCCTTCAGCAAGCAAAATACGTATAACAGAATGTTGTTCAACTAATGTGGACGTTTTAAGCGGACTCGCCATCTTGAAATGTATTTTTGAGGTTATAAACAAAACAATGTCGATACATCAGCTAATCAGGGCTTAGCCCTACTAACAGTTTTTTCTGCAGACCAATTTGTCTCTTTAATTATTGAATGACCCTTATAACATTGTGCACTTCACAAAAAGAAGAAACACAGTATCCTATAACTATAATATCTGTGAATCACTCTTGGGATCAGCCAACTGATACAAATACCTGGATGAAACACTTCTAGGGTTGTGATATGGAAATATCACTTAGGCTCGGTTGTGGGTGAACTAAGTGGTAGACTTCAGTTTATTGGTAGAATCCTGGGGAAGTGCAATCAGTCTTCAAAGCAGACTGCTTACAAGCCACTCAAGGACAGTCAAGGCACCGCCATATCATAAAACCATCAAGTCAAGGTGTATTCACACTGTCCATTATATCAAGTCAAATCAAATCACCTTAGGTCAACTTGAATGTCTGTCCTCAACTGTTTTTTCCCTAGGAATTTGAATCCTTGTTTTTACGCCTGAAGTGCACATTCACAACCTGGTAGCTTATATAAATGTATGCTGCAATTCATATTTATAAGAAAATTACATTTATTAAACTTAAATGTTTAGAAATTTGCAGCAATGGCTTGTTTGTTAGAGAAGGAAGATAAGCGCAAAACAACATGAAAAGAGTGTGGGTCCGAGAAAACGTGATTAAGTAGTACAGAAGGGAAATTTCACGAACTATACATGGAGTTTGAGAAGATAAATCTTCATTTTATATTTTAGGAAGTCAAACCATCAGTTTCTTCATTTGTTACAGCGCAAGCAACCAATAATTAGTAAAAGGAACATAATGTTACGAGCTGCCAATACATGCCACTAAACATTGGTTTGTTTGAGGTTAATTTTAGTTGCTGGTTGAGTGCAAATTTTTGTACAATACTCATGTCTCCCTTCATACCTTTTTCTTCAACATTTTTAGGTAGTTCAAGTGCTTCATTTGTAAGAGTCATTTAGTGAAATCACTTAAATATTGACCACTGATGCCTGTTAAACTGTTTCACATTTATCCAGAGAGTTATTTAACAATAAATAAGCCTGCCCCAAACACAAATTTAAACAAACGACTTGTAGTGTACGAAGGTTTCAGTCCATTTCTGTATGAAATGCAACAAATGACTGACAATGTACAAATTAATTCCCCACACTAATCAATGTGATCCTAACCACTGTACTTTTTACGCTTGAAGTTTCAGCCATATTGTGTTTCATTTCATTGTAACGTATTAAATAGCCTACCACTATGTATAAAAGTCCACTTTACAAATGTAGTGAAAAGCAAGTAATGTAGTATGCCTGTGTTGTGCAATTCAGATTGCTAACTCACTGCTGCAATTAATCTTTCATCTTTGTTATGAATTGCAACAAAAAACGAAACAGAACAATTTATAACAACTAACCAGCAAAAAACAACTGATATTAATCATGGAAACCACACTGAAATGAACTATGGAGATCTGTGCATGGCTGAGTTTGGGAGCAATTGAGCTTGGGGATCATTACGATCAGTACCGGATGGATGATGTGAGCCATCAAAACTTTCTTCTCAAGAAACCTTGACGGTAGGGTGATGTGACGTGATGGGAAGGGATGGGACAGGATGACCAATAAGGGAGCCGCCATTTGAAATGCACTGAGGAATGTTTTGATGGGATGTGACATGATGTAATGTGACGGCCACTGTGACTTGGTGCTGATGCGGCCAGTTATAGAATATTGCTCAGGAGTGTGGGACCTGTTCCAAACAGGACCAACAGAGGTTACTGAATGTATACAGGGTAGGGAAGCATGAATGGTACAGGGTTATTTGATCCATAGGTGTGTATCACATAGATACTGACTCAAGTGAACCAGCAGACTCTGGAAGATGAACATAACTATCCCCAGAAAGTCTATTAACAAAGTTTCAAAAACGATCTTTAAATGGTGACTGTAGCAATATGCTACAACTCCCCTATGTAACACTCACGTAGGGATTGCGAGGGTAAGAATGAAACAATTCCTGCATGCACAGAAGCATTCAATCAATCACTCTTTTCGCACTCCATACGTGAATGGAACAGGAGAAAACCCTAGTAAGTGTTACAGTGTGGCATATCCTGTGCCGTTCACCTCTCGGTGGTTTGCAGAGTGTAGTTGTAGTTGTAGATGCGGATTGGTGTAAAGCTACCTCTCTGTCGTCGTTTCTTCAGTCTTTTTTTTAATAAAAATTTTAATGTCTATATACAAGGAGAATTTTTTAAGTAAGTACCGTTTTGAAATTAAAAAAAGGCGTGCTAAGATATCACAATAATTTTATTTTTACATGAAAACCTGTACCTTAATTTACTTTCTAGATAACTTACGCCAATATTGAGGCACTTCTCATAATGTTGTACCAGTTTCTGAATACCTTCCTCATAGAAGTCTGCGGCCTGACTTGTTAACTACTGCATCACCACTGTTTTGACTTCCTCATCGTCTTGAAGACGCTGACCGCTCACGTGTTTCTTCAAGTGCAGGAACAGATGGTAGTCACTGGGCGCAAGATCGGGGCCGTACAGAGGATGATCCAGAGTTTCCCATCGAAAATATGTGATGAGTTCTTTGGTCTGATTCACCACATGATAATGGGCATTGTCTTTCAGCAATACGATGCCCTTGCTCAACTTCCATGGACTGTTGCTTTGATTCTGGTGCGACATAGGCCACCCATGTTTCATCGCCCATAACAAAAAATGGCTTAAATGGCTCTGAGCACTATGGAACTTAACATCTATGGTCATTAGTCCCCATAACAAAAAATGGCTTAAATGGCTCTGAGCACTATGGAACTTAACATCTATGGTCATTAGTACCCTAGAACTTAGAACTACTTAAACCTAACTAACCTAAGGACATCACACACATCCATGCCCGAGGCAGGATTCGAACCTGCGACTGTAGCAGTAGCACGGTTACGGACTGCGCGCCTAGAACCGCGAGACCCCCGCGGCCGGCTCCCCGTAACAATTTGGCTTAAGAAATCATCACCGTCGTTGTGGTGCCGCTCAGAGAAAGTCAATGCACTGTCTAAACGTTTGGTTTTGTGCACATCCGTCAACTTTTTCGGTACCCAAAGTGCGCACAATGTTCGGTAACTCAAGTGCTCGGTCACATTGCCATACGAAACATTGCGAGAAACATTAGGAAAGTTATCCCACAAGGAGGAAATCGTAAAGCGTCCATTTTCTCTCACCTTGTTGTCAACTTCCTGCACCAAACTTTCATTAACGACTGAAGGACTCCCACTCCGTTGTTCATCATGCACATTTGTGTGGCCACCTTTAAATGCTCTCACCCACATTCTTACCATTCCATCACTCATAATGTTTTCTTCGTAAACTGCATAGATCTCACGATGAATATCGATCACTTTTAGGCCTTTAGCACTAAGAAATCTTATAACAGCCCGTACTTCACAGTCGTCGGGGCTCATGATTTCGGAAGCATCTTAAACACTCAGTACACGACGTAAACAAGGAAGAATCAAACTGTAATGACGACAGTGCATCGATTAAGGTACAGGCTTTCATGTAAAAATAAAATTATTGCGATATCTTAGCACGTCTTTTTTTTAAATTTAAAAACGTTACTTACTTAAAAACCGAGTTGCCATGATTGTAATGTTTTGCATAGGCCCACTTGTAAATAATGCTTGTGAAATGCCTCATGAATTTCGATCAATCAAAATAAATCGTAATAAGCTACTGCACTTTTAAACATCGTAGTGAGTGATGGTCCAGTCTGTAGGCATAGATTCAACTCAGTTCAAGTCAGGTGCAGTTGGTGCAACTGGGAAGACAGTCTTCCACACTGTCATTGATAATCGACCGCCAAACACCGCATGACCGTAATTCGAGTTATTAATAATCTAACTCAGGTTAACTGGAAATCCTCCCAACACAAGTTACCTTCATTTGGTAACTCGACTTGACCGTTTACTATTATCGCTTCTTCAAGGTCCGCGATTCCAGAGATAAAACCGATGCTGAATTGATATTATACACAGTGATAATGAATCTGACTCTGATGCTTCTGACTTCCTGAAGACAATGAATCCAAAATCCAGATCCAGTGAAATTTTATTTTGGAAAAAATCCTAACTGGGAATTGCATAAAACATAAATGGCAAACAACCAAACTTGAGCTTGAAACACAGTATTATTATTGTTCTCTTTCTGGGAGCGAAGTGTAATATCAGAGCATGAAATACCTTGGAGACCTGGTATATATTTGTTTAACATGACATTTGTAAGAATTCGAAAATGATACTGATCATGGACGTTAAAGACCTGGTAGACAACACTAATAGTAGCCTCGTACATTTTGGAGATATGGCAGTTATTATTAATAAAATACTGTCTGAAAAAAACTGTAAAAATATTCAGTTAGATCGTAATGAGATATGAAAGTGATGCAAAGGTTGGAAACATGTTTTAAAGTAAAAATATTCAGTTAGATCGTAATGAGATATGAAAGTGATGCAAAGTGATGCACTGGAAACATGTTTTAAAGTGTATGGCACACATACTAAATAGGACTATCAGGGCAGACAGATTTTACTCAAAGAAGTGTGACATAAATCGTCACAGGTCTGACTCATGGATAAGTATTTTGGTACCACTTAAAAACTTGAAATGGCATATACTTGAGGGTGGTAATTATCCCACAAAAATATTAGTATTATCTGCAAAATATAGAGATATTGAACGTCGTTTAAAAATTAAATTCTATGTTTTGTGCAACCAGCCTGTGTTCATGTCGTGCTAATTTTTTAAACCTTCAGGTAATATTACATTAGTTTCATTGTCTTGTAAACAGATCATTCCAAATTAGTGTCCATGATGTATAAAAAACATATGTTGCATTCATTTCCTCCAAACAATTACATCCACCAAACTTAATCCTTTCTGTCTAAACATGCATGCTGTGTAAGTATCAACAACACCTACTACTGAATTTTCCATGCAACTACTGGCATTCTCCAACGATTGATCCTACCAGTGCTTCTCTATCATCTATACACAGCTGATGTACCAAAACCATTCCCTCCTGTAAAGCTACTTCAATATGCAGTGCATTCTTAACGATTTTGGGCGACGCTCTCCTCCTTCCATTTGCCAGTAGAGGAAAAAAACCGACAAAATTTAATTTTTATGTTCCACTTTTTATTTAGTATTTACTCTAAAATCAAGTTAGATACATTTTAAGACAGAAACTTCAGTTTTGATGCCATTTAAATTAGCAACATTTTTAATGATATCATCTGTTTTTAAATCTACTTTCAATAGCCATATTTGTCAGTCTATTTGGGTCATGGTTTATCGTAAATAGTTTCTTATTATTTTCCATTTATTTCACCTTCTGCTCCTGTCAAAAAAAGAGTTAAATATTTGTGTAAAGATGTCGAACCATTAGGAAATACAGACATTAAATTATTAGAATAAATATAATTTATCACATTGAGTGGAGTAGTATTCCTTTCCAAAAATTAAAAGGAGCAATTCCAACTCCTCATCATTGCCCAATCTATTTTCACGTGTTAAATTTGCTCTAGGTTGAGACATTGCGTTTTTCTTTGGTGTTTCTCCAGTTCCCTCCAGCTATCAATGTTTTACAAAAATGAAAACCTATGGTTGGCTTCCGTTAAGAAATAGAATCTTTCATTTAATTATAAGATCACCTTGTCAAGTAACAAAAAATAAAGCTTTTCTTTAAATTTGTGTGAGTGGGGGGGGGGGGGGGTGCGTGAAAACAAAATATCAAATCTGCAGATTTTGAATAAACAATACAATCTTGACAAATCATTTCTTTAATTTGTAACTGTGTGCTATAATACATATCATTAAACGACATAGTGTTGCTACCAACAGGATATGTAGATATTTTAATCTGAACTGGTCCAATTTCTGTTAAAATTAATCTTATTTTACTGAGTATTATTTTTGCTGCCAAAGAGAAGGATCATTTGCGATATTTTCAGAAAATCGTGCACCTAAAGGAAATGAAGAAGTCGCGATTGATTCGTCTGGAGCAGTGGAGATAATATCTTTTCAAATATAAGTCCTTTTTCTTGACGTAACTGTGTCTTCAGAAGTGGTTGCCTCTTTTGGAGAAGGTATCTCTTCGTATTGTACTGTTGACAATGATGAGATGTCCTTGAAATGCAAAATACCATAAGTCATCAATACAGGCAGGTAGCCAGATCTGGTTTCCCAAAGGGCCACCACCATTAAAACAGAGAAAATACAGGAATATGATGAAGTATTTGGTATTTACTATTTTCTGGATATCAACTTATACAGTTTATTACGTTATTTCATACCCATAATAAGCTTTTTCCCACATAACTATACGTATTAACCACAAAAGTAATAAAAGGAAGTTAAAATAATTTGAAAGCTGGCAAAAATACTTCGCTCGACTCAAGTGATAGCCTGTGACATATTTGTTTATGAGACTCTATCTGTAAAGTAGACGCAAAGCCAATACACAATAGCACCTTCTTCTAGAATTTACACTGTAATAAATGAGTTACAAATGGTGTCTGGTACCACGCAGTACAGGCACATCTATTAAAATTAAGGAAATTTCTTTTTAATCTTGAAAAGAATGGGAATATAAGTAAAATAAGCTTGCAATATGTTCGTAAAAATCCAAACGATGTAGCTGACGTTTCAAATGTTTATATTGGTAAGGATAATTTCGATGTGTAGACCTAAGTAAACCCTTCTGACAAACTTATTAAATTATGCAATTCTCAATTAAATACAAAACCATGTCACTGCATGTTGTGTTAGTTTTCATGTAGGTATAATAAGAGGGAATGGCAGTGGGAGTTTCACTGCGCTTCGGCTTGAAGATGGTAAGATGGTACGGCCATATTAGATACTCCAGAACGTTAACAGACTATTCTTCGCGATATCTTCTTTTTCTCTGCTGTTGTGTGGACGTTTTGCTCTGCTTTAGTTATGACGTTTATGCAGATACCACCGTGTTAGGTTACAATATTCTGATTTTAAATGTTGAGCCCTATAGTTAACCATTGTTGGATAGAAACACTGCACTTGTTCCTAAGCGTCTGTTTATATATCAGAATTAACTCCAGCACATTAAAAAGTGTTATTACAACACGTTTGATTAGAATAAGCATTTTATGTAAAACAGCATAACACCACCCAAGAGAACAGTCAACAGTGTGCGTGTTGCGAAACAATCGATACCACGCAGCAAGATTATCGCGCAGTCGATATGACAAGTTTATCGAGCGCGCCACAGTCTAACATAACATTCGAGACACTTCGCCTGGATTTTGTTGCCTACTGTGCCAACAGCGTGCCAAACTGCCAATAAGTTGAACTGTTGAGTTTGACGCGATCGCGAAAGCGAATAGCAGTTCTTTATTTTGGTGGCACAAAGGTTTTAACAAATGAGACAGAAGATGACCCCATAACTATATTATTCGTAAGTTTCCTAAGGATCCTGAGAGGTGTACACTATCATGTTACTAAACTGTATCGTCAGGATTCGCTACATGTGTATTAATGATTAATGTTTCGTTTTAGGAGCAGAAAATGGCTAGCAAATGGCAGAAGAGAACATCTTATGAAAAAGATCCTGTTTACCTTTTATAGTAATATTAAGTTTTGTTTGCTGCACTTCTAAGAAGACTAGTTCATGAATGCTGACAATACTATACTCTTTTCTCTGTAAGGTACTGGATGGGTAAAACAAAAGATTTAGAACGTCAGGCATACCTTTTGATTTAACTAAGGCATTTGATTGTGTTGATCACAAAATATTGCTCCAGAAGTTGGACCATTATGGAATACAGGGAGTAGCTCATAATTGGTTCATCTCTTACTTTAGCAACAGGCAGCAAAAGGTCATTATTCACAGAATGGATGTGATGTTGAGTCTGAGTGGGGTTCAGTCAAATGGGGGGTGCCCCAGGGATCAGTGTTGGGGCCACTCCAGTTCCTTATTTATATAAATGATATGCCCTCTAGTATTACAGGTAACTTTCAAATATTTCTGTTTGTTGCTGACACTAGCTTGGTAGTAAAGAATGTTGTGTGCACATTGGCTCGGTTCATAACATAAGTTCATGGCTTGTAGAAAATAAACTAACGCTAAATCACAGTAAGACTCAGTTTTTACAGTTTCTAGCACACAATTCAACAAAACCAGTCGTTTTAATTTCACAGAATGAGCATATGATTTGTGAAACTGAACATTTCAAATTTATAGGTGTTCACATAGATAGTAAACTGTTGTGTAAAGTCCATGTCCAGGATCTTTTTCAAAGACTTCATGCTGCCATTTTTATTATCCATACCGTATCTGAAGTAGTGATCGTTCGACACGAAAATTAGTCTATTTTGCTTATTTTCATTTGCTTACATCATATATAATTATATTTTGGGGTAACTCTTCTTTCTCTAAAACGATATTTTTGGCTCAGAATCGGGTGGTTTGTCAATCAGTGGTGTAAGTTCACAAACATCTTGTTGACCGCTGTTCACACGTCTGGGTATTTCGACATTGGCCTCTCAACATGTATATTACTTACTGTCATTTCTTCTTAACAATATTAGCTTATTCTCAAGAATAAGCAGCTTTCACTCAGTTAACACTCGGCAGAAATCAAACCTGCATTGTTACTGGACTTCCTTAACTCTTGTACAAAAAGGTGTGCAGTACACTGCTGCATCCATTTTCAATAAGCTCACACTAGAAATCAAAAATCTTAGGAGTAATCAGCATGCTTTCAAATCGAAACTGAAGAGTTTCCTCATGGGTTACTCATTCTATTCTGCCGAGGAGTTTCTTTAAATATTAAGCTGATTCTTGTTGTATCGTTGACTGTGTTAACTTAAACTTATTGCTTGACTTTTTGGGTTCATAAACATTTTATTTTTAATTGTTATTACTTTTAAGTTGTAATTTCATGTACTGACACGTTCCATGATCTTGCAGATTTGCTCCTCTGTTTGGTCATATGGAAACTGACACGTAAATAAAGAAATAAGTAAACTCGTGTAGAACGCTAAAACCCACTCTTTTTGACTCCCAAATAAGCCGCCTAAACTGACAATGAAGAGGAAACTGCCACAAAACTTTGTCAATCGGTCTAAAGCTGTAAAACAGTCGTATGGCACAGAAGCAGCCAATTGAACTCTCTATATATCAGTGCCAGATTCATCGGAATCGTCAACACGAGCCTGAATTGACGATTAAGTTGTTAGAGTAAGTGCAGTTATTCGTGTCTTGAAAATGGACTTGAAGTGTCAGAATGTGTAAACCACTAGACTTCGTGCAAAACTGTAAAGGGACAAGGAAAGTGCCTATGATTTCAAGTACAGATAGCAACAGAAACTGTATCAGAAGGATAAACTAATTTTGAAGGCTGTAGGATCCCAATATTTTAAAAAACGATGTCCTTGACTTGCTGTTAAACCATTTTAGCAGTCCATTGAAGGGGAAACGTGCGGCAAGATGGAAAACAAAAATGCTAACTGTGACTGAAATCGCAGCTAGATTTTGTAAAGTTGTTATTGTGATATCGGTGACTTCTCAATCACTGTGATTTCTAACAGATACGCGATTTCCTGCCCACCACTAGTGTGGTCCTTTCGTCCGGTGTTGTTGCTCGCGTGAATGTAACTAATGTCTGAAGGAACCATAACGTAATATATATATATATATATATATATATATATATATATATATATATATATATATATATATATATATATATATATATATCCGATGAGTCGTGCATAAATCGTGTGGACAGAAACGTGAAATAATTAATTATTAAGGTGCAATCCAAAGAAACTGAAATTTTATTGTGTTTCATGAACACAACGAATATCTGAATGAAGGAATCATAACCATAACGAAAGTTAAGAAAAGTGTCTACTCAGTTTTTTAAATCCGATTAATCGTGCGTAAATCATTTGGATAAAAAGGTGATATATGGAGAAATTAAGGTGTTTTGTATTTTTAGAAAAGCCAATGAATTGTACACAATTCATGTGAGCAGAAACGTTAAACTGAAAAATTGTGGTGGTTCCAATGTTGGTGGAAATATTATACCATCTAGTTCCATTTAATTTTGCCTTCATGTTGTAAATCAACTAAGAAAATTTTGCTCTCCAGAAATAATGTTTCCTGCTGATCATAATGTACTGACCTTTTGCAACATGTGTCATTATTTTTGTTTATAAGCTGTATATTGTGAAAAAACAACAAGTAAGTCACATTTACCAGCATTTTAAGCATTTGAAAGGGGGCACTGTGCCATTTTAACTACTTTTTGTATGACTTTCACTCAGTGTGGAAATAGCAACAGTAGTCATGCCATACACCCACAAAATGTATGCCATGTCTATTGAGAGAATAAACACAGTATGCCACCATCACATATGAAACATCACATAGTACAAGAATCATTCACAGGTACTCTTTGGTCACAAACTTTCTTTAAAAGGAATTTTATCCTTTGTGTATTGATAAACAAAATGTGCAGTTACTCATAAATATTCCTATTAGGTGTATGACTGACATTCATATGCTTCTAAGAAAATTCTTAATGCCTCGGAATATTATTGCATTCGTCCATATTACAAACAATCGGAAGTTTTTTAATGGGAAAAGTGTGACTGAAGCTGAGAAGGTTCAAGGAAACTTTGGGCGTTGTGCCAGTTATTTGGTTAAAGATGCCGTGGGTACCTGGTGCTTAAAGGTGACAGACATCTCAGTATTTGGATCTAGCAAGTGGATCTATCCTCTAAGTGATTCTCAGGCAAATCAACAATGGTACTTTGATACTTCTGTTTTTGGCTTTCAGATACTGTGATAAAAATGGCATTTCAACAGAAACTTTACCTTATCTCTGATTTCCTCGGGAAGTTTGTAATAAAATGATAAATTATCTGCTTGCTCCGAGTACGTGAGGAAACGCCATGTACCTTTAAATTTTAGTCTGGGTTTTATACTTCAGGGAAACATACCGAAAACAATGGAAAATTTAACAGTGAGTAAGAAAAGTGTGAGTGGCACACTCATAAATGTTAATTCAGGCCTCTCTTCCCAGAATGCTATCTCAGTAAACTATATACCTTTTCAAGAGCACATACAGATTACCACTCATAAAACCTATCAAAATTCGGCACTAAAATACAGGGAAATTTGTATGGCAAAATCTGTTACGTCAAACATACAAACTCTGACCTGAGCCAATTGGGAAATATGAAAGTCACATGACACGAAAACAGCGTATTTGTTGCAGGAAATACGAAACTGCCAAGACACTTAAGTGAAATTTTCATACTTTCTACGTTATGATTGGCGCTCTCACACATTATTTGTGTTTATGAGACAATATTTATACAGTAGACACCGAATATGATATAATGTGTAGGCCTATACAATAACGAAACAAACTGTTCCACTGTTTCGAAACATTATATCGTACTGTCTCACTTGTTTCGAAACAGTTGTGTGTTTCAGTTTGCCCATGTCTAACACAAAGAAATGGCAATGCATATCGAAGAGGCACACAACAGTCGATGTATACAGCATATAGCCATACACACAACAGTCGATCGGACATCTAGTGAAACATCATGACGCGTGCGTACGTCACTATGACGTAGAGCTCTCCTCACGTAGCGTGAAATGAATGCTGCCCTGAAATGAATAATTACCCAATAAATTCTGCGTTTCATTGTGCATTCAGAGATGTTTTTCTGGCAACTCCCACAAGAGTATAAAACACAGATAATGAAACGGTGCACCGGGCACGTATTTTTTTTCCCATGCTTTGCAGTAGGCTTTTTCAGAATTTCTCATTTTCAAGCAAAAATATTAACGTAATTATTTTGTTTGTTGTGCATCTCTTCCACTGTATAGTCGTCTTTTTGAGGTTACATTTCGCAGACAAAAAGCGTTATAACCACGAAACGATGGTTGCAGTGGAAGGCAGGCAGCCCAACGCACAAATACTAATGTCAATATTTCATCATTATAATGAGAAGTTCTCGAAACGCGTCGAGCGAAGCATGAAAAACTACGAAAGTGGTGCAGTGTTTCAATATTTAAAGAATAAATGAGAGTCGCAGGTTTTCCAAAAGCATTGATTGTGATGAATGAAATTGAGTAAAAAGTTCCTGCTTCCATGATTATGCCTTTCAGCGTTCAGCCTGGAGCATAGCCCCCTTACAAAATTCCTCCATGATCCCCTATTCAGTGCTAACATTGGAGCCTCTTCTGATGTTAAACCTATTACTTCAAAGTCATTCTTAACCGAATCCAGGTACCTTTTCCTTGGTCTGCCCCGACTCCTCCTATCCTCTACTGTTGAACCCATGAGTCTCTCGGGTAACCTTGCTTCTCCCATGCGTGTAACATGACCCCACCATCTAAGCCTATTCGCCCTGACTGCTACACCTATAGAGTTCATTCCCAGTTTTTCTTTGATTTCCTAATTGTGGACACCCTCCTGCCATTGTTCCCATCTACTAGTACCTGCAATCATCCTAGCTACTTTCATATCTGTAACCTTAACCTTGTTGATAAGGTAACCTGAATCCACCCAGCTTTCACTCCCATACAACAAAGTTGGTCGAAAGATTGAACGGTGCACTGATAACTTAGTCTGGGTACTGACTTCCTTCTCGCAGAAGAGAGTAGATCGTAGTTGAGCGCTCACTGCATTGGCTTTGCTACCCCTTGCTTCCAGTTCTTTTACTATGTTGCCATCCTGTGAGAACATGCATCCTAAGTACTTGAAACTGTCCACCTATTCTAACTTTGTTCCTCCTATTTGGCACTCAATCCGTTTATATTTCTTTCCCACTGACATTACTTTCGTTTTGAAGATGCTAATCTTCATACCACAGTCCTTACATTTCTGATCTAGCTCTGAAATATTACTTTGCAAACTTTCAATCGAATCTGCCACCACAACTAAGTCATCAGCATATGCAAGACTGCTTATTTTGTGTTCACATATCTGAATCTCACCCAGCCAGTCTATTGTTTTCAACATATGATCCATAAATAATATGAACAACAGTGGAGACAGCTTGCAGCCTTGTCTTACCCCTGAAACTACTCTGAACCATGAACTCAATTTACCGTCAACTCTAACTGCTGCCTGACTATCCATGTAAAGACCTTTAATTGCTTGCAAAAGTTTGCCTCCTATTCCATAATCTCGTAGAACAGACAATAACTTCCTCCTAGGAACCCGGTCATATGCCTTTTCTGGATCTATAAGGCATAGATACAATTCCCTGTTCCACTCATAACACTTCTCCATTATTTGCCGTAAGCTAAAGATCTGGTCCTGACAACCTCTAAGAGGCCTAAACCCCACATCCAATTGGTCCTCAACTAATACTCGCACTTTCCTTTCAACAATACCTGAGAAGATTTTACCCACAATGCTGATTAAAGAGATATCTCTGTAGTTGTTACAATCTTTTCTGTTTCCATGTTTAAAGAATGGCGTGATTACTGCTTTTGTCCAGTCTGATGGAACCTGTCCCGACTCCCAGGCCATTTTAATTATCCTGTGTAGCCATTTAAGACCTGCCATTCCACTGTATTTTATGATTTCCAACTTAATTTCATCCACCCCAGCTACTTTATGGCACTGCAATTTATTGACCATTTTCTCCACGTCCTCAAATGTGATCCTATTTCCATCATCATTCCTATCCCATTCTACCTCAAAATCTGAAACGTTACTGATGGTATTTTCACCTACATTGAGCAGCTCTTCAAAATATTCTCTCCATCTGCCCAAGGCATCCACAGGATACACCAGCAGTTTTCCCGACCTGCCCAAAATACTTGTCATTTCCTTCTTACCTTCCTTTCGAAGACTGCTAATTACACTCCAGAATGGTTTTCCAGCAGCTTGACCCATAGTCTCCAACCTGTTTCCAAAGTCTTCCCAAGATTTCTTCTTGGATGTTGCAATTATCTGTTTGGCTTTGTTTCTTTCTTCAACATAGCTTTCTCTGTCTACCTGATTTCTAGTATGTAGCCATTTTTGATACACCTTCTTTTTCCTTTTACAGGCTGCCTTGACTGTGTCATTCCACCAAGGTGTTTCCTTCATCCTACTTTTACGCACTACTGTTCCAAGACATTCTTTAGCCACTTCTAGTACTGTGTCCCTGTACCTTGTGCATTCCTTTTCCAATGACTGTAATTGACTACATTCAAGTAACTGGTACCTTTCTGAGATCGCTGTTATGTACTTGTGCCTGATTTCCTTATCCTGAAGTTTCTCCACTCTGATCCTCCTACATATGGACTTGACCTCCTGCACTTTCAGTCTCACAATCCCAATTTCACTGCAGATTAAATAATGATCAGTGTCATCAAAGAATCCCCTGAATACACGTGTGTCCCTCACAGCCTTCCTGAATTCCTGATCTGTTATTATATAGTCAATGACAGATCTGGTTCCCCTTCCTTCTCAAGTATACCGGTGAATGTTCTTATGTTTAAAAAAGGAGTTTGTGATTACTAAGCCCATACTAGCACAGAAATCCAAGAGTTGTTTGCCGTTCCTGTTGGCCTCCATATCCTCTCCAAATTTACCCATAACCTTTTCATACCCTTCTGTTTGTTTTCCAATCCTGGCGTTAAAATCGCCCATGAGCAGAACACTGTCCTTGTCCTTTACTCTAACAACTACATCACTGAGTGCCTCATAAAAACTATCCATCTTATCTTGATCTGTCCCTTCACAATGCGAATATACTGACACAATCCTAATTTTCTTGCTAGACACTGTCAAATCTATCCACATCAGTCGTTAGTTTACATACCTTATTGCAACTACGCTGGGTTCCATTTCTTTCCTGATGTAAAGCCCTACACCCCATTGTGCTATACCTGCTTTGACTCCTGACAGGTAGACCTTGTATTCTCCCACTTCCTCTTCTTTCTCACCTCTTACCCGAATGTCACTAACAGCTAAAACGTCCAGCCCCATCTTACTTGTAGCCTCTGCCAGCTCTACCTTCTTCCTAGAGTAGCCCCCATTGATATTAATAGCTCCCCATCTCATTACCATTTGTTTGCCAAGTCATATCTTAGGAGTCCCTGGTTTTTCAGTTAGAGCTGGGACTCCGTCACCTCCGAAGGTCCGAGGCATTTTGCTCTGGTTGTTGCCAGCATTGTATTTAAAGTACCAGGGAAGCAGGTTGCTAGCCTAACTTTCCCCGAGTCCCATTGGGTTTTATCCCTAACGGTTGAGGGACTAACCGGTGGATTTAGTAGTCTTTGCTGTATGAGCACAAAGGTGTCCACGACTCAGAATATGTCCGAGATGCCCAGCCTTATTCCAAAGTAACTGGTATCCCGACTGTCGGGACCACTTACTTGGCCACTCATATGTTGCCCGTGGTTCATGAACTAGGACATGACTACAGGAACCCACACCATGAACCACTACCTAATTTATTTTGGTAACAAAAATTTTGTTGCTGGTTGGCAATACATTGCAATTGACTTGTACCAATGTTAATACACAATAAGTTAGTTAATAACCAAACATTACAAATGTGGGTAAATATCTGATTTGAAGAAAAATTACCGTTGGGTTAGTTGGTATGGAGTGGCCACAATGTATCCACTGGACAAGAATCTGGTATACAGCCTAATTTCACTGATATATGTGTAACAGCATAGTATGTTAATTTCTACCCATGCTACTTGCCCTCTAAAGTGAGACACTTAATGTGCTCATGTCATTTGTAGGAATGATTATAATATGTGACCTCCAATTATCAGTTCTTGTGACTGGATTCTTGTATGGAAGAGAGAAATTTATTCATTTTAAAACTGATTTGAAATATAAAGGGCAGTGAGACCCTTTTACTTTCAATACCCAAGTATCTTGTGGGAGCACAAATGACAAGCGCAGATCGCAAAACTGTTTGTTCTTCTCTGCATGATGTTACCATAGGAGCACACAGATCCACCATGTATTGAGAGGTGTAACAGGGTAGTGTTGCTGTCATTTTTCGGTTTAGTTTCTGTTGTTTTTGTGATGTAAAGCATCATCTTAAAATGCCTGGCTGTTGGAATGGGAAGTCTGTCGCACAGTAGAAAGGCCAATAGTATGGATGTAACTTATTATTCATTCCCAAATGACATTGAGCTGCAGAAAATCAGGAGTACAAAGTGCCAACAAAAAGTCTATTTCAGTGTTCCATCAACTGTATGTTTGGTACATTTCACACCTAATGGTTATGCTTGTTACTGGCAAGCAGAACTACTTGCCCCCCCCCCCCCCCCCAAAGCCAGTGGGCTATTAGTTATAGTATCATTATTTTGTGGGGATAATCTAAGTGTTGCAGTTTGTGTTGGCAATGCCGAGTGTCTATTTTGTTCACATTTCCTGCCACATGTCTTCCTTCTTTGCAACAGAAGTCAAGTTATTACATTCACACCGCCACCCACCTATGCAAACCGTCTTCTTCGTTTGTAACTTATACTTGCCCATTGCAAGTTGCAGCTGTCCTGAAAGCTCCATGAGGCATATTTGTAAACGATATTGGTGCCATTATTTTCAAAGGTATAATGAATGTTTGCTCAATAATTTTCAAAACTGGCAGTTTACATATCGTATAAGGCACCTGCGAGGTACCTGTGCCAGGATACCGTGCACCCCTTGCACACACTGGTAAAGATGGCCCTGCCAGTGTGTTAGGAAAACTGCCATATTTGCAGTCCATGTACTTGCCATTTATCCCAGAGATCTCCAACTCCATGTTGATAACTTGACCCCTGGTATAACCAGTGGTACCTTTCCCCCCAAACCTGCAAAAACCCAAACAACATTTATATGAAAAACTGCCCAAACCTTCTATACCAGAGACCCTTACCTGACAATCCCCAAATGTGAAAGCCACCTGACTAAAATACTAAAATATCTTGTATTAACACTGATGAAAAACTAACCTTCAATCCTCACTCACTGTTGTTCTTGTTGTTGTGGTCTTCAGTCCAGAGACTGGTTTGATGCAGTTCTTCATGCTACTCTATCCTGTGCAAGCTTCTTCATCTCAGTCACTAACCATTCAAAAGAAAGCCCACAATAGACTAAAACTACTAACTGACCAAACATGAGGATTAAATCCCATGGCCATTGTCTATATATAAACACCCATAATATAGTATGGACTTATGTTCAGATCAACCACTTCTCAGAATTCAATGTTGATGACAAATTGATAAATTTAATCAAACTATTCCTCACAAACACTAAATATTAATTGAAGTTTCTTGGTGAAATTGTGGAACCATTTCATATAGGAACAAGAGTCAAGCAGAAAGATGAACTTTACTGTATGCCGTCCAACTGAAAACAACTGCCCCCTAATGGTCAAATTAAGGGTACAGATGTGCCAGAAGGCAAGAAAGTGCACCCATGTTAGAATATGAGCAGAAGTAGGATGATGAATGAAGCATTGGAAAATTGTCAAATAAAAAGCCCATTGATGAAGGCAATGGTTTATGATCAGGGATAAGGTGAAACTGGTTATCATACAAGAAAAATGTGAAACTTATGAAAACAAAAGGTAGTATCCAAAGCTTTCTTTTTGATTTGTGAATAATGTTGTTGAGCTAGAGTAAGTGATTTTGACACTAACAACATTGGCCTGTCTGTACCATCCCGTAACTTGGTGCTGTATGGAGATGCCAACAAGAATGCCAAGTAGGGCTGGTATGTCACAAGGCAGATAGCTGATCTGAGGGCTGATTTGTGAACAGCCAGGTGGCACTCTGGTGACCACTGAAAGGGGAATTCCTTTTATGGAGATGGTTTAGAATGTGGGCTATGGAGGCTTTATGGCATAGTAATCTACTTTAACTGGAAATACTTGAAGAACCTTTATGGATTTAGGGACAAATGTGTTCGCAATGACCTCTGCATATTTTTTGATGGGTCAAAGACCCTCTTCACTGAGCATATAACCTAAATAAGTGACTTTTGGTTGAAAAAATACACATTCGGGGGGAAAAAAATCAGACAGAGATTGTACAAATGTTCTGTCAGCAATATTATTCAAAATATGGAATCCCTGCAATAATCAGTTTGACATGTCTGCACACATAAGATTACTAAAATTTGGTTTTAAGGAGAAGTTGAAATTAATCACTGGAAAGATAACTGTTATAATTATGTGGAGCCATTGTTGATGGTGGATGCATTTTTGTTAGTGTCCAAATTGGCTTCTAGAAAAAATGCAATAAAATTTAGAAATACCAAAATCAGTTTTGCGGGGCCGGTATTTGTTACATGTGGAATGGAATCGTAGGGTGGAGACTGTGGCCAGATCATGTAAGGTTCCACGCTTGCATTCATGTTCGGAAAATGCTTCGTGATGACTGGCAGTTAATCACAGGGATGCTGTAGCAAGTTTCAAATGAATAAATGGCAGAATACTAATTGTATTCAGCCATTGCATCTCCACACCATGATCTAAGCTTGTACTGGTCATTGACTGTAACAATAAAACATTAAAATATTTCATGTATCTTATATCTATAAGGAGAACTATTAAAATGAGGATTGATGAGACTTAACTAATTTACATTAATTTAATTGCAAATACTTTCGTTTCACAAAATTAATTGACATAAGTTATTTAGATTTGAAGTTATTTGATAGATAAGTGCACATTTTTATGCTTTCCATCTTTTTTGTGCTGTTAAATTTAGATAAAATTATGTGGGTCTGTTGAAGTAATGCTTCAAGTTCAAGAAATGTCTGGAAGATGATGGGACTGCTAGCCATGCTATTGGGCAATTTGTGGTATTAATATAGTGCAAATAGCGTATCCAGAACAAAATCTTAATTAGTCTCATCAGGAGGCAGCTGAGAAAATGCCTCCACTAGACTGACTTTAGAAAATAGGTTTCCTACTGAAAGCTTAGAAAAAAGTGAATCTGGATGAGACAATGCTTGAGCATTAATTATTTGCTTAAAGTCTCTACATGACCAAAGAGAGCCCCTAAGTTTGCTAACAATTGCTAATGACAATGCCCACTGACTGCAGTACACAGAGGACAATTCTTGTCATTGTTCTAGTCAGCCTACTCCTGTCGTAACTTCCTCCTTAATGGCCAACGGAATTGAGGATGCTTTGCAAAATATTGGACTTGCTGCAAACTTTGAGGCATGTGGGTCTGAAAGTCTCCTCATTATCGAAACCTGGTTTATACAGTAGTACAAAAGTGTGTACAAAGTGTATCGATTGCTTCTCAGGATACCAACAAACTGATGGAGTGCATTTCATGATGTAAAGAAAATCCAAAGGTGAAATATGTTTTGACACAGAAAATGTTCTTGACCGATGGATCAACAACAAACAAAAATGTCAAAGTTCAAAGCACATGATTATAAGTGACTGTCAGTTGCACATGATTTAAGTCTAGCTTTGGTTAATGTGTGAGACTCATGCACCAGTATCAAAAAGAAAAGTTACTGGAATATCTTATACTGTTGCATGTAACAAAATTTTACGTAGTACTAGCACATGATAACTGCCTGAAATATTATTAATTTGAATCAAGTGGGGCCAGTGTCTGGTGCCCACCATGCCACAGCAATGTGTCCTCCATATGAACACATTCTCATGTAGGATGCAAAGAAAAACAGCGTGTGCAATTAGGAAACAAAGTGTAGCACCACAAACAATGCTTGGTACTATCCCAGATTCATGGAGAATGAGCCATTTAGCCACCACTGAATGCAGTTTGTTAACTATTTTAAAGTACATTTTACATACCTGCTGCATTACATAGCCACAGCATTGAGCCACGTGTGAAATGCCAGATTTTCTGTGTATGATTCACCACACACATACATGAATTTGCATGAACTATTCAACCACTGCATACTTGCATTTCAGGATGCATAACTGACAGTGTATGACTTTGAGTGCTGTAAGAATGCTAGCCTCATTGCTACCACATGCAACTTGTTGGGAAAGTGGTCAGATAATAAAGATAATATGTTAGACGATAGTAATGCTGAAAGATCAGACAATTGCCAACTTTTTAACCAAATAATATAACTGTGGATAAGTAGACAGCATAAATATCTATTAGTAATCCACACATTTGATATCACTTGCCTGAAAAAGCAGTGTGGGGCACTTCTGATATACTTTCCAGTTTTCCTGATAGTTGTTCAGTGGCTGAAATGCCAAACGGATGGCCGAACCTGTGATTGCTTTTGCACAGAACTAGTTAATTGCTTGAAAAATTTTTGATACTTTTTTAGCTGTTGCTGCCAATGCTCGAGAAATTTTCCACCGTGGTCGGGCTTGATGAAACAAAATAGGGACCACCTCATCACCATTATTGTAACCGTCACATTATGGTCAAGATGATTTACTGACTACATCAAATTTTCTGTAACAACAGAGTAAAGTTGTCTATTAGTTCATGAAATCAGATAATAGCAGCTATTGATGAAAATTAATATAAGCAATAGTTCTTGATGTATAACCGCACAAATATTGAAATTCTTGTACTTAGCAAGGTTCAGCATAAACTTGGTGGTGATGTAAACCACATGCTCATCACTTGAATTACTCTACAGCACAAGTCTATGTTGGTCCAGGTAAACAACTGTAGTTCACTTGTAGAGACAAAGTCAGATAACAGAAGCTGGAGAGTGAGCCAGCTGCTGGATGTCCTTATGATTGCCTGCTAAGGAAGTTCACCCTTCACTGTCATCTATGGGTAGTATCTCTGGCTAGTAATTAAAAATTACCTGAGTCTTGATTTATACACAGCCACTGCTTAAATTCTGAATAAAAATATTTGACAATGGTGGCCGAAGACTTCCTCTATCGCAAGTCACTCTTGTTTTGCCAATGGCCTTGCCAAAATGCATGAAGGAGCAGACAAGGGTTCAGGGCATCCTCTAGCTTTTGGGATGGGAAACTATCTTTAAAAGGAACAGGGGTCATAAATGATTAATGCCATAAGAATGCAGAAGGCAATGCAAACCACTACATTAAAGACACAGAATATGTTTCCCCAACACATGTGGCCTGTAGTTGAAAATGTTATTGCTATTCATTCTTAAATATTAGATGTATTTTATCAAGCTGGTGCATTTACAACTGCATTTGAAACAAAGAAAAGAAGAGCAGAAACAATAAAAATATGCTTTATAAGCTCATGACTGATTAAGGTTTCTATAAGCTAACTGCATACCTCATAAATTGGTAAGAGATGGAACGGATCCCCCGTGGTACACAAAAAAGGTCCGAACGCTGTTGCAGAGGCAACGGAAAAAGCATGCGAAGTTCAGAAGAACGCGAAATCCCGAAGATGGGCTAAAATTTACAGACGCGCGAAATTTGGCACGTACTTCGATGCGAGATGCCTTTAATAGGCTCCACAACGAAACATTGTCTCGAAATTTGGTAGAAAATCCGAAGAAATTCTGGTCGTATGTAAAGTACACAAGCGGCAAGACGCAGTCAATACCTTTGCTGCGCAGTGCCGATGGTACTGTTATCGACGACTGTGCCGCTAAAGCAGAGTTATTGAACGCAGTTTTCCGAAATTCCTTCACCAGGGAAGACGAATGGAATATTCCAGAATTTGAAACACGAACATCTGCTAGCATGAATCTCTTAGAAGTAGATACCTTAGGGGTTGCGAAGCAACTCAAATCGCTTGATACGGGCAAGTCTTCAGGTCCAGATTGTATACGATTAGGTTCCTTTCAGATTACGCTGATACTATAGCTCCCTACTTAGCACTCATATACAACCTCTCGCTCACCAATAGATCTGTACCTACAGATTGGAAAATTGCGCAAGTCGCACCAGTGTTCAAGAAGGGTAGTAGGAGTAATCCATTTAACTACAGACCTATATCATTGACGTCAGTTTGCAGTAGGGTTTTGCAGCATAAACTGTATTCAAACATTATGAATCACCTCGAAGGGAACGATCTATTGACACGTAATCAGCATGGCTTCAGAAAACATCGCTCTTGTGCAACGCAGCTAGCTCTTTATTCGCACGAAGTAATGGCCGCTATCGACAGGGGATCTCAAGTTGATTCCGTATTTCTAGATTTCCGGAAAGCGTTTGACACCGTTCCTCACAAGCGACTTCTAATCAAGCTGCGGAGCTATGGGGTATCATCTCAGTTGTGCGACTGGATTCGTGATTTCCTCTCAGGAAGGTCGCAGTTCATAGTAATAGACGGCAAATCATCGAGTAAAACTGAAGTGATATCAGATGTTCCCCAGGGAAGCGTCCTGGGACCTCTACTGTTCCTGATCTATATAAATGACCTGGGTGACAATCTGAGCAGTTCTCTTAGACTGTTCGCAGATGATGCTGTAATTTACCGTCCAGTAAGGTCATCCGAAGACCAGTATCAGTTGCAAAGCGATTTAGAAAAGATTGCTGTATGGTGTGTCAGGTGGCAGTTGATGCTAAATAACGAAAAGTGTGAGATGATCCACATGAGTTCCAAAAGAAATCCGTTGGAATTTGATTACTCGATAAATAGTACAATTCTCAAGGCTGTCAATTCAACTAAGTACCTGGGTGTTAAAATTACGAACAACTTCAGTTGGAAGGACCACATAGATAATATTGTCGGGTAGGCGAGCCAAAGGTTGCGTTTCATTGGAAGGACACTTAGAAGATGCAACAAGTCCACTAAAGAGACAGCTTACACTACACTCGTTCGTCCTCTGTTAGAATATTGCTGCGCGGTGTGGGATCCTTACCAGGTGGGATTGACGGAGGACATCAAAAGGGTGCAAAAAAGGGCAGCTCGTTTTGTATTATCACGTTATAGGGGAGAGAGTGTGGCAGATATGATACACAAGTTGGGATGGAAGTCATTACACTATAGACGTTTTTCGTCGCGGCGAGACCTTTTTACGAAATTTCAGTCACCAACTTTCTCTTCCGAATGCGAAAATATTTTATTGAGCCCAACCTACATAGGTAGGAATGATCATCAAAATAAAATAAGAGAAATCAGAGCTCGAACAGAAAGGTTTAGTTGTTCGTTTTTCCCGCTCGCTGTTCGGGAGTGGAATAGTAGAGAGATAGTATGATTGTGGTTCGATGAACCCTCTGCCAAGCACTTAAATGTGAATTGCAGATTAGTTATGTAGATGTAGATATAGAAGTACACCAGTTACATGTATTGCAGCTATCACAATCATTGTTAGTCTCTGGGCCTCCATATTAATCTCTAATTATCAACAAATTTTTATGTCTATATAGGGAGAGCACCCGTAGGAACATGTAACTTTTTATATAGGGGTTTGCAGCATGCCTTTGTAGAGTGGTGCAACATGATGAGAATATCCATTTTCTGTAATGTACAAATTTCCATTAAATAACTATTATTCCCCAGAAAACTATTCTATAAGTTGCAAGCTACTGGAAGTAAACAAGTTGTGGCATCGTTAAGTCACATCGACCACACAAATTACAATCTTTGGAACATTAACTGCTCTGACGAGCCGCCACACTACAACAGTGTGACCATCCACAGGTTTCACCAAAGTTTTATGGTCCTTCCACGAAGGGTGCATGGCCAGAGTGTGCGGAATACTCTTGTTGTTGCCACTTTAATCTACAGCCCACCCCCCACCCACCTACAGGGGCTTAGAATCCAACCATACAATCGCTTGCCCTTTCCACAGTACCGTTTGCATCTGCTGCCTGCCTTCCACGTCATTTCTGAGTTGGACAATGTCAGTGCTATTCCTACAATTTACGGGCCCTCATTACGCACCACTCGCCTGTTTGCTTCCATGATACCAACCGTGTCTGCCGTGTCGTGTTATCGGGCGTCTTCAGAGACATTACAATCAGCTGTTGTTCTGAACTTGTGTGCTAGTAACATTTCTGCTCCAGTGATGCTGGATCCCAGCATGAGCTCTTGTGCAGCGGGACCACAGGCTTCCAAGACATGCTGAAGTCACCTTCATCTCTACCTCCAGGTCATATACCCAAGCAATCTCTCCTATACGAGGACAATCCAGTTTCATGGTTTGCACTGGTGGAGCACCTCTTCGAGCTGAATCAAGTGACTGATGGCAACTCCAAGTTCCTATGTTTGGTCACATACCTTCACGACCACTCGGATTTAATTTGTGATCTCCTACTTTCACCTCCACCACCACTGAAGCATGAGTTCACCAAGAAAACGATATTGGACTGACTTACCTGCTCGCCACAGGAATTGATAATCAAAATTCTCTACGATGAGCACCTGAGGGACCGCACTGCGTCACAACTGTGGCACTGCCTCAGGTTACTTGTGAGTGAACACACTATGTCAGACGTCACTCTGTGGGTGGTATGGGCTGTCAAGTTACCTAACCCCCCCTCCCCCCCCCACCCAGGGGGCCCACAACTCTGTTATGGACACGTGCGTAGCGAGCACGGGACCCCGAGCTAATGTGGCCTTCCTTCCTTTCTGGGCTGCATACCTTCCTTTTCCACAGCCTTCCCAATCCCCCATCTTCCCCCCCCCCTTCACCCCCGCCTCTTTCCTTCCCTTTCTCCCCCTCTGGGAGTATGTTTTGTGGCTACGTCCGGAGACAGATGGTCGAAACTGTAAACTAGTCAAGTCTTCTTTACTTTCTCTGCTGGCAAGTCTTTGTCCTTCCTTTATCCTTCCCTTTTCCTTACCTCTTCTCTTTACCCTTTTCTTTTAAGACCTCTCTTCTTTCCTTTCCCTTTCTTCGTTTTTCCCTTTCTCTTTCTTCCACCCTGTGCGTGTCTGAAGGCTGACCCAGGCATTTTCATGCGTAGCCAGTGACGGGGTAACGCATAATTCCCCGCCTCGGGTAGACAGGTAGGACACGTACGTACCCCCTGGTAACGGCCAGGTCCAGGGAGGGGTGATTACCCGAACTGATACCTTCCGAAAGTGCTGATTGGTCCCTCTGTCTGTTTCTCGAGGGGTGTGACCTGAGGTGTGAACAATCACCTAAGGCAGGAGTGTCCTCAGAGAGGGCCCCCACAAGGGAGGAGCGCACCATCGGAGATGGGGGATTCTTCCGCAATGGTTTCCTCATCTTCCACTATGTCTGCTCACAAGCATAAGTTCACTGAGTCTCAGCCACACACAGTTCTTTCATTGTTGCCACAGTTCCTTGTTTCTCGGCCTTACGAAAATCACAACTTCTCCACAGTCAACCCTTTCATTATTCAGAAATGTGCCGACGCAATTGCAGGTCCTATAAAGTCTTGTTCCAGATTACGGAATGGCACCTTGTTCTTAGAAACAGTCAGTGCCCTCCATGCACAAAAATTGCTGCGTACTTCACTGCTCCACACCTTCCCTGTCCGGGTGGAAGCGCACCTCACTTTAAATTACTCATGTGGAGTCGTTTATACACGCTACCTCGACGGATTGTCTGATGAGGAAATTCAACACTACCTGTCTGATCAGGGCGTAATGGCTGTTCATAGAGTCATGAAAAGGGTTGACACGAACATCGTTCCAACCCGTACTGTCTTCTTGATATTTGACAGAGTTCAACTCTCATCGAAAATAAAAGCGGGCTATGAGATAATTTCTGTTCGCCCCTACGTCCCAAACCCTACACGTTGCTATCGGTGCCAGCGGTTCAATCATACCAGCCAGTCCTGTTCCAACCCGGCCAAATATGTTACGTGTGGCAAGGATGCCCAAGAGGGTGCTTGCCCACCTCCATCCCCTCATTGCATCAACTGTATGGGTGACCATGCTGCTTCCTCTCGAGGTTGCCCCATTTTTAAAGACAAAAAGCTCATTCAGGAAATCAGATTGAAGGAAAAGGTGTCGACCTTTGCTGCTCAAAAATTATTCGCCAGTCGAAAGCCCACTGTGCCTCAGACAGGAAAATACAGCACTGTCCTTGCCTCTCCTCGGCCAACAAAGGAGGTGTCCATGCAGACTTGTGATCTCACCTTTAGTGACATGGTCGTCAGATCGGCCGGCGCAAAGATCGCCCGTTCAACCTCCCCACTTTTGCCTGCTCACTCTATGGATCACCCTTCTGCTAAATCTCGATCTCAAAAGTCAGACACCCAGACTTCCAAAAAAGAGCTTACTCGTGAAGATTTTTTACATACCCCAACTTCACAACCATCGGTTCCTCCTTCACCTAAACATCATGTTTCCAAGAAGGCTAAAAAAAACCAGTTCCTCTCCTCCGCCACGGCGTGTCTCATCTACAGCACCACCTGGCGGTAACCGCCCCTGGCCGTCTTCTGTGTCGCTGAAGCGCACTGCTGTCGGCCGATCAACCGGCCGATCGCTGGTGGCAGGAGCTGCTCCTGAACAACCTATGGATCAGGATCTTCTGCCTTCAGCTGAGTGCTGTTCCACACTGTCGGTCGCAAGCTCTGAGCAGTCATTGAGTTGACAGCAACCTTGGTCACATTCTTCCATTTTCTGTCCACCCTATGTCCATTATCCATTGGAATATCCGCAGCATTTGAGCCAATCGAGATGAATTGACAATCCTCTTACGATCCTACTCGCTGATCATTTTCTGTCTTCAGGAAACAAAGCTGCATCCCCATGACCACTTTGTTTTCCCCCATTTTCAGTCAGTCCGATTTGATCTCCCCTCTGTTGACGGCACTCCAGCACATGGAGAACTCATGATTCTTCTCCATAATACTCTCCATTATCACCCAATCCCCTTACACACTTCCTTCCAAGCAGTTGCTGTTCGTCTGTCCCTTTCTGGATACACCTTCTCTCTTTGTACTGTATACATTCCATCGTCCACATCAATGGCACGAGCTGATCTCCTTCATCTTCTTGGTCAGCTCCCATCCCCCTATTTGCTGGTTGGGGACTTCAATGCCCACCACCCGCTTTGGGGATCTCCACATCCCTGTACACATGGCTCACTATTGCTAGACGTCTTCCACCAAGCGGATTTTTTTTGCCTCAACACTGGGGACCCTACATTTTTGTCTGCCTCCATGACAAATTTCTCTCATTTGGACCTTTCGGTCGGTACTGTTCTGCTACCTTGGCGCTTCGAATGGTTCGCCCTTGCTGATACGCACTCGAGTGACCACTTTCCATGTGTCCTTTGATTGCAGCCACAATTGCCATATATGCGCCCGAGACGCTAGAAGTTTGCCCAAGCCGAATTGACACTTTTTTTCATCTCTAGCGACCATCGATGACCGTCACTTTCCTAGTGTCGACAATGAGGTCACTCATATTGCAGACGTTATTCTTACAGTTGCGGAACATTCAATACCTCACACCTCCTAATTGCCCCGGCGCTCCCCAATTCCTTGGTGGAACGTGGCATGCCATGACGCAATACGTGTGTGGCGACATGCTCTTCGCGTTTTCAGACATCATCCTACACTGGCCAACTGTATCCGCTATAAGCAGTTCCGTGTGCGGTGCCGTCACATCATCCGCAATAGCAAGAAGGCAAGCTGGGACTTCTTTACTAGCTCATTTAACACCTTCACCCCCTCCTCGGAAGTTTGGAGTCGGATTCGACAGTTATCAGGCACGCCTAGTTTCTCACTTTGCTGAGATTTCGAGCTCTTCAAATTACCCACCAGCGTTACTCCCGAAGAAACGTGCAGCGGGAGTGCAACCTCTTGCTTTCTCCTCTCAAAATCGCGAAAGCTACAATACTGTTTTCTCCATGTGGGAACTCCAACATGCACTCTCTTCTTCTCGCTCCTCCGCCTCAGGACCGGATGGTATCCATATCCAAATGTTGCTGCATTTATCATACCATAGTCTGTGTTACCCCCTTCACCTTTATAATCGAATTTGGACCGACAGTACTTTTCCCAGACGATGGCGGGAAGCTATCGTCGTTCCTGTTCTGAAACCTGGAAAGGTCAAACATCTCCCCTGTAGCTATCACCCCATTTCTCTCACGAGTAGTGTATTTAAGGTTTTGGAGTGTATGGTGAATTGCTGTTTAGATTGGTGGCTGGAGTCCTGCAGTCTTTTAACACCTGCCCAATTCAGTTTCCGGAAGCATCGTCCTGCAGTTGACCATCTTGTTGCTCTCTCCACTTATATCATGAACAATTTTCTCTGGAAACGCCAAACAGTAGCAATATTTTTTGATCTGGAGAGAGCATACGATACCTATTGGAGGACATCATCCTCCGCCCACTGTTCTCTTGGGGCTTTCGCGGTTGGTTGCCCCTTTTTCTTTGCGAATTTATGGCAGAGCACACATTTAAAGTGCAGGTGAACACTACTCTCTCCCGTACTTTCTCCCAAGAATACGGGGTTCCCCAGGGCTCCGTGCTAAGTGTTGTACTGTTTGCCATTGCCATAAATCCAATTATGGATTGTCTCCTTCCTGATGTCTCGGGCTCCCTCTTTGTGGACGATTTTGCGATCTACTATAGCTCTCAATGGACCAGCCTTCTTGAATGACGTCTTCAAGGCTGTCTCGATTGCCTCCACTCTTGGAGCATCGAAACAGGCTTCCGCTTTTCTCCCAGTAAGACCGTTTGTGTCAATTTTTGGCGTCATACGGAGTTTCTTCCACCTTCCTTACATCTAGGACCTGTCAACCTTCCGTTTTCGGACATCGCTAAATTCTTGGGTCTTATGTTTGACAGAAAACTGTGCTGGTTCTCACACGTTTCCTATCTTTCGGCACACTGTCTGCGATCCCTCAACATCCTCCGTGTCCTGAATGGTACCTCCTGG
This sequence comes from Schistocerca gregaria, assembly GCF_023897955.1. NCBI lineage: Eukaryota > Metazoa > Arthropoda > Insecta > Orthoptera > Acrididae > Schistocerca > Schistocerca gregaria. The sequence goes on along the minus strand of NC_064921.1, from coordinate 628,191,134 downwards.
GGAGCGGACCAAGGGGTCCTTCTCTACCTCTATCATGCCTTAGTGCGCTCGAAATTGTACTATGGAAGCATAGTTTACTCCTCTGCTCGGCCATCTATTCTTCGGCGTCTCGACTCTATCCACCACCGTGGATTACGTTTAGTGTCTGGAGCTTTTTACACCAGCTCTGTGGAAAGCCTTTATGCTGAGACTGCTGAACCTCCACTGTCCAATCAGCATGCTGTCCTTCTTAGTTGTTATGCTAGTCATTTGTCTTCCATGCCTGCTAATCCGGCCCATGACATTTTTTTCGACGCCTCCTTGGATCTAGGGTATGCAGGCCGCCCTTTCTCCCTACTACCACCGGGAGTCTGCTTCCGTCAACTGCACCATTCTCTTTCCTTCCGCTTTCCTAAAACTTTCTTGACAACTTGGCGTACAGCACCGCCTTGGCTCTGTCCCTGGACCTGCCTTCTCCGTGACCTTTGTCAGTTTCCCAAGGCTGGTACCCTTTCACTTGTTTACCGTCGGGCATTTGCTGCTCTATGTGCACAAATGAAGGAAGCCACAGTTATTTACACTGAGGGCTCAAAAACATCGTTTGGTGTAGGGAGTGCCTTTATTGTTGGCAACACCCCAAATCGATTTTGGCTTCCTGACCAGTGTTCGGTTTATACTGCGGAGCTTTACACTGTTCTCCAGGCTGTCCAATACATCCGTCACCATCAGTGGATACAGTATGTTATCTGTTCTGATTCTCTCAGCTCTCTCCTAAGACTCTACCCTGTCCGTCCTCTGGTCCACCGGATTCAGGACTGCCTATGCTTGCTCCACTTGGGGGGGCGTCTCAGTGGCGTTCCTCTGGATCTCAGAACATGTTGGTATCTGTGGAAATGAGGCGGTCGATATAGCGGCCAAGACTGCAGTCTCTCTTCTTCGACCAGCTATTCGCACGACTCTCTTTGCCGATCTACAGTGTGTCCTATGTCGTCATGTTGTTCTTTTATGACATGCACATTGGTCGACACTTCCCCATAATAAAATGCGGGACGTGAAAGCTCTTCTCTGTGCTTGGACCTCTTCCTCCCAAACGCGTCGTCGGGAGGAGGTAATTTTAACTATACTCTGGATAGGGCACTGTATTTTTAGCCATCGACATCTTTTAAGTGGCAATCCTGCCCCACTCTGTCCCCACTGCTCTCAGCTGTGGATGGTAAGACACCTTTTACTTGAGTGCCCTTATTTTACTCCGTTACACACCCGTCTACAGCTGTCACCTGATATATCGTCCATTGTAGCAGATGACACGCGCTCAGCCAATCGCGTTCTCGAGTTTATTAGTGCCAGTGAGATGACGTCAGTCATTTGAAGCTCTTTTTTGGGACAATCAACCCCTTTCTGTAGTGGTTTTTTAGGTTTTCCTTCTGTTTTTAGTTTCTCCAATTTTTTGAGTTTCGTTCCCATTGCTACTGGTTTCCGTTTTTGTTTTTTACCTTTTCCTAAGTCACAGACCGGGTGCTAATGACCATAGCAGTTTTGCGCCCTAAAACAAAACAAAAAAAATAAAAACAAGAAAAAAAAGTTACCTACCAACCTACAGATACATCTACTGCTGCACTCATTCGAGTCTATCGGTTCTCGCCTATGCACCCCAGATCAGCTGTATGCGCTCCTGCACCAGAAACACCCAGCTCATCCCTCATCACTGTGTGACACTACACCTCCTGTTTACTGGCTGTCTGCAGGCAGGGGCAGGGTCCGTTCTGCTTCCACGCCTTCTACACCACCAGGCAGTACTCGTCTGCTCTCTCCTCTTTCCTAGCATTCAAGACTCACCCACACTCCATATGCCCCGGTTTATGTCCCAGAACAGATCAAAAAGGACAAACCTCCCCTGCTATCACAGTCACCACCACCACCACATCCAGCTCATCCGTACTGGTGGTACCACAAGATTTTTTGGGGCTGAGGCCAAGAAGTGCAGGTTACCTTCCCAGCACCCAAATGCTGACCACAGGAACGAAGTGACGCCGAGTCCTGCAGGGAACTCCACAGGCTTACCCTAACATTGCACTTCATCCCCTTGGCCGAGCGGTCATTTATACGTGACAGACATTTTATCGCAGTTTGTCTACGTAATTGACACTGGCGCTCACATGTCCGTCATACCTCGATTGTTGACTCTTACTGGCTTTTCACCAACGAAGTCTCTCCTAAGAGCTGTCAACACATCAACATTACAAATTGTCAGTTCTGTGAAAGTGATGGTGCACCTATCCCCTTCTCTGTATTTCCTGTGGACCTTATACATCGCCGACATCGATGAACCAATTCTCGGTATGGATTTTTTGTCCCATTACGAGCTCTCCCTGAATGTAGTCTAGTGTTCAGTGTTACACCACCTGTCTAACACTCAGATATCGTGCTCTGGCACTCATAATCCTTGTTCCATTTCCGCAGTAACATGGGACTTAGTTCACGAGTCTTCCACCCTCACAGGCAAGATTGTGACCTGCGTCACCAACCTATTTTCAGGATACGACTCAGCGGTGCACCCCCGCCAGGAGAACAACGAGCTGAAACAACGCATTGCTCACACTTACAATGAGCTCGCTGTGGCGTGCACCTCTATGTTGAAACTGCAATCCGTGTTCCTTCACCGGATCGAACTTCATCGCCAAGCGTCAGTTCGAACACTCATCAGGTTAGTTCAAAAACATCCATTGCATGTGACGATTCGCATTCAGTGACCTTTGCACCGCCCAAGTGCCCACTGGGTGCAGTGCTTCTTGTTTCAAACAGTGTCCCTAATAACAATCGCTCACACAGCATGACCATACCCACTATGCAGACAGCTACCCTGCTAGTTGATAAACATTACCCCTCTCCCGCGTGCCAGCCAAGCAACTTGGCGGCCATCGCTGCCCCTCGTGGCGATGCTGGCGCTTCTCGCCTGTGCTGGTTACCCAAGTCAAAGTTAACAACAGACAGTCGCTGCACTCCCCACTCTGCTGTGTGCTGCGCACACGACCACCCTCTACAAACAAGTGCACACCGCGCTCGTGTAATAGGCATGTGACTTTCATGCTGCCTTTTCCCACTCGCACTAACGGCTACGCCTCATCGCACCCCATTGTCCCAAAACTCCACATCAGGACATCACTCAGCCTCGTGTGCAGTTCTCAGTATCTTCAGTCACTGACAGAACGACACACAAGATAATTCACTGCTGACCCTCCTATTAGACAGAAGTTTAGACGCCTCAACCCCGTTAAGTTGCACGTGGCCCGGCAGCAAATTAACAAACTTCTGGAGGCAGGCATTCTACTGCCATCAGACAGCAATTGGTCTTCACCAATTCACTTTGTCACCAAACATGACAGTTCTTTTCAAATGTGTGGTGATTACAGACGTTTAAATGCTCGCACTGTCATGGACAATTACCCTGTGCCAAACATAAACGATTTCACTCATATGTTATTGGGCGCCACAATCTTCAGTGTGATTGGCTACAAATGTGCTTATCATAAGATTCCTGTAGCTCCGGAAGACATTCCAAAGAGTGCAATCATCATGCCGCTCGGTTTGTTCCAGTACAACTTCACGCCATTTGTTTCAAAGAATGCGGTGCAAATGTGGCAACGTTTCATTGACTCAGTCTTACGACAATTTGAGTTCTGCTTTGCATACCTGGATGTCATACTCATTTTCAGCAAATTGACTGAAGATCACAAAGATTATTTATCCCAGGTCTTCCAGACTTTGATATCCAATGGTGTCGAGGTCAACAAAGAAAAATTCCAATTGCATCAGTCTTCTGTGACACAGATAGAACACAGCCTCCCAAATCCTGTGTGCAGGCTATCAGATCATTGCCACCCCCAGCTATGTACAAAGAATTCAGACGTTTCCTAGATACTTAGGTAATTACTACGGCCGTCATCTACCTTCTGCCGCCACCGTGCAGGCCCCGCTGATGGACTCGCTCTCTGGCAAACAAACTTCGGGTGTTAAACCAATCCGTAGGATTGAACCCATGCTAGAAGCTTTCAGGGCTCTTAAAACAGCATTAGCTCATGCAGTCATACTCGCCCACCCTGATCCCTCTGCCGATTTGTTCATCGCTACGGATGCCAGCAACATCGCACTCGGGGCAGTGTTACAACAGAGCAAAGGTGACACACTTACATAACTTCATTTCTTGTCCAAAAAAACTGTTTAGAGCACAGAAGAAATATTCTGCTTTTGATAGAGAGCTTCTGGTGCTGTACAAGGCCATCAAACATTTCCGCACTGACATTCTTCATTCTTACCAATCACAAACCCCTGGCGGACGCCTTCTGCAACCCGCCAGAGGACCCCCCCCCCCCCCCCCCTTCCTTTGATGTTTCCGCCACTTCAATCTAGTCTCTCAATTTACTATGGATGTACGCTACATCAAAGGTACAGAGAACATCCCCACTGATTTCCTCTCGTGGATCAATGCCGTTTCAACTATCGTTGATTTATCCAACCTCGCCATGCTACAGGCTTTAGGTGAGGACACTCAGGTTCTGCTCATGGACCCGCACTCTTCATTCATGCTTACCAAGGCTAAGTTCCCTGGCATTTTGGATTAAGTGAGGTGCGACTCTTCTACGGGCATTTCGTGGCCTCTGCTCCCACCCAAACTACGCCGACAGGTTTTCGATGGCTTGCATAATCTTGCCCACCCCGGCATCTGAGCCATCACTTGCCTCATCACCGAGCATTTTGTGTGGAAAGATGTGAAATGAGACTGTCAAACATGGGCATGCAGCTGCATTTCCTGTCAATGAAACAAAATAGGACATCACACCTCTCCACCACTCTAAAAGTTTGACATCCCTAAGGGATGTTTCCATCATGTACATGTCGACCTTATCAGTCCCCTGCCTCTGTTGGAGGGCCACAGGTATATCCTGTCCACAATAGACCTAATTTCTCATTGGTTGGAAGCCATCCCCTTACCCAACACCACAGCAGAAACTGTGGCCAAAGGATTCGTTTCTTCTTGGATCACTAGGTTCGGTTGTCCATGCACCATCACAACCCACCAGGGCCATCAGTTCGAATCTGCACTTGTTATGATTCTCTGTAATCTTTGCAGTATTAAAAAGATCCATACAACAGCCTACCACCTGCAAAGCAATGGGTTGGTGGACGATGCCACCGCAGCCTTAAAACTGCACTCAGGGGTCATGACTGTCTCTGGTCCGAGACACTTCCTTGGGTGTTGCTGTGCCTACATTCTACATTTCAACCAGATTTACATGGGACGATTTCCAAATTCGTTTTCGGCAAAAACCCAGTTTTACTTGGGGAACTAATTCTCCTCTAAGATCCCGGGGATTCCCCCTCCTTCCCAGACTTAATCAGAAGGATGCGTGCACGCTTTAGAAACACCCGGCTACACCCACCTGTCAGCCATTCCCCACCTGACACTTAGTGCCAACCGCACTCAGCTCTTGCTCAAACATCAGGCTCACTGAAAACTCTGTCAGACAACCCTTACAACCCCCTTTTCTTGGTCCCTTCGAAGTACTCCAGAGGGGTGAGATGGTGTTCCACATTATGATAAAAGATCACCTGCAAACTGTTTCTCTATACAGGCTTAAGCCTGCCTTCGTAGACTCCGACACCCCTCTGGCATCCCAGTCGGATTGTGCGAGCACATGTTCTTTTGATGAACCTGCTAACAAGTCCGTTCAACCTACGGTTGGGTTTTCTCCGTCCTATGATTCACCACCACAGTTCGCAGTTTCCTCAGGCATGTCATCACCATCCCCATTCACAGATTTTGAAGACATTTCAGGTACCAGAGAAGTGGATGCCCCATCCTTCATTTTGCGCTGCAATGTACCACCTGACTGCATCGAACACGTGTTGATTGTGATGTGCTTGTACTGCTCACCAACAGTACAGACCCGACCCTCACTGAGGAGCTGAACATCAAGATAGTGCACAGGTTGTCCCTCCCACAAGAGTGCAACCCATCATGTGTTCGAGCTTTCATTTCTTCGGACAGCTCAGTCTGCATTCGAGGAAGGCACGCTCACATGCCACCTCCTCTCCCATACCGCTACTCCCGAGATGGCTGACGCATCATTCCCCCCCGCTGGTTTTCTGATGAAGAGATGAACAGGCAGCTGCCCTCCACACCTTTGCACGCCGACCGGATGGAGATGGAGCTTCTGGTCGGGTGCCTGCCACCTCGCACCACTCACACCAACGCTGACATCCACACGACCCCTCCTCAGGTCTCATAGGCCAAACTCCGTACTGAGGGGGAGAGGAGGGGGGAGGGGGGACTGTGTGGTGTTGATAGGTCACATTGACCACACAAATTACAATCTTTGGAATATTAACTGTTCTGACGAGCTGCCATGTTTAATTCAGTCTGCCTTTGTACTTCATGTAGTGTTCATGTGTGTCGGTCTTTATGGTAAAATATATGTGTATATAGAAAACCTGGCAACTGTTTATTATGTATATTATGACCCGTAGCCAGAATCCCATACAGTGTTTAGGACAACATGTTTCACAATTTTGAGTTAACAGTTCTAGAAATTTGTTGGTAGATTCATTTTCACGTGCAGTCGTTATTATTTTATCCCATTTTATTGAAATCAATTTATCATCAACTTGTTTAGCTTTGATTCATTAATTTTTCTACAGTCTGTGGAAGTTTCAGTTGCTTTACTGTTAAGAGTTTGTATGAGCCAGTGTCCCTCATAATCTGAAATGCCTAGCTTGATTGTGTTGAATTCTGTTTTGTTCAGATGAAAATTACAAATTATGTTACCTAGGCATGCTTCCTGTCTTGTGGGTTTGTCATTTACGCAAAATTTAAGGGATCTTAATGTATTTAGGAAGTGATGAACCTTTCTGTTATGAAACCTAATGTCTATATTGATATCACCAAATATTAGTACTCTGTAGTTTTTGTATTTGAGTAGGAAGAGTATCAGTTTCTCCAGAAGTTCTGCAAACAGGTCTTCATTGTGTTGTGGCAGCAGTATACTGAAGCTCTTATAATTTCCTGGTTTGGCAACATTATGGCTGCAGCTTCAAATTTTGATTATATGCACAGTCCACTTACATCTATAACTTCATAGATTAGGTTCACACTATTTTTAACATATACAGATACACCACCATGTTTAATACTTGTTCTACAGTAGCTGGTTGCCAATTCATATCCAAATGGTACACTTAATTTAAGTTCAGCATTGCTAAGCCAGTGTTCATTTATTGAAATAACAGTACAGTTTAAATTTTCCAGCCAATACTGAAGTTCACTAAGTTTATTGTATGTATGTGTAACAAAATTGTATTATTATTATGATGCTGTTTGTCAACATCAGTTGCTCTTTGTTTATGGTGAAATTTTACCCCAATTTGACATGTCTGCTGTGCCTGAATAAAAAGATTTAGTTTATGTCTGTTATGAGATAAATAAACCACAGTGCACAATACTATTAAATGAAAGCGTATTTAATTTGTAACTCCAGTTTTTGTTAGGAAAATGATACAATTTATACTTTGCTTATAAATTAATCAAATGTAATTTGCATTCTTATTTTACACATATTATCAGGTTTCATGCTTCTAAATTGTTGATTTCATAAGCTACCTATAAGGAAACAATGTTTCTAAATTACACTACTGACAGTTTATCTCTGCATATTAATTTTCTGTTGTAATTTTGTAAATTTGCATCTTAAACAATACTATTGATTGTTCCAAATGTATAAATAGACCTTGCAGCAACACTGTAATTATACAGGTTGTGGCCAATTTTCAAAGACTCAGGATGTAATCAGTTTGTAATGCCAGTTGTTTCCTGCTGCACACCAACTATGCTGTAATAAAAGAATTCATTGACACTCCCAAGATTTCATTGATGATTTCCACATTGTGGCAAGATTGCTACAATTTCTTACAGCTACATATTACGGACAACGGGAAATCATCAGCAAATCTGATATGAAGATCTAAAATGGTGGATCCAAACCTGGAGGTAATTATCCCCTAAGGGGTAAAATGAAATTTTCTGAGGGGTAAAAACTAAATGATTTGATTCCGTTTCAGGCACAGAACTAAATTATTTTCAAAAGATCATTACTATTACCTCAATTTTCTAAGACTCAGATACTGATTATACAAGTTATCAATAATTACTTTTTCTAGTTGCATTAATGCAGTGGAGGTTACAGGTTCCTCACATAGTCCACTCACAACAGACGCATTTTGTGCTTTGTCCCTACATCACTGATGATAAAAGTGACACACGTATGTAACAAATGTTAAATAACTCAAGAAAATGTCTTCTCCAAGTTGTAGATAATACCTGCAGTATTCCAGAAATTGGTTCAAAACTCACTTGAAAACAGAAAAATGAATTAATTCACAGCAATAACTACATAAGGGGTACTGTGATGCTGTGCACAGTATAATAATAATAATAATAATAATAATAATAATAATAATAATAATAATATGAATACTGTTAGTGACTGTAGTCAGATACACAGCATTAACAGCCTGAAGTCTTTCAGTTTCTGCCACTTCAGAAGAAAGGAGTGCAGCAATCAATTGATTTAAGAATAGTATAGTGTATACATTTTAAATGAGGTTTCTGTGTGCAGGTCAAGCAAGTGCCACAATGAAGAGGAGTAATGCAGGGGAAGTATGTTTTGTAAAAAGTGGCTATGCTCATTTAGGACATTTAGCTTTTTTAGCTGAAAAGGAGTTGTGGGTAGTACTTGTGCAATTTCATCCTTAATAGTTACAGTCTGGATTTTCAGTACATGAATATCATTTTCTCTGCCTGGTGGAGGGACTTTTTTATTATTAATTTTTGGTGAGACTACTCAATGAGATTTAAAAGTGAATATTACCATTTAGCAGTTTTAGATGTTTATATTTACTCACATTCCCAGAAATGAAATGAGACTGGTGCTGTAAGCTGGTGTACTTCACAAATATAATGTTACTGATTGTCAGCTTTGAAGTAGGACTGATAAAAATTCATGCACATTTACATTTATTTACATAACCTCAGACATTTCTATACCTTGTTTTCTAATCCTGCATATGAACACTCCATGCCTTCCTCCTCTAACCCCACCCCTGGCCCATTGTTATCCTCTGGCAGAGGGAAAGAAACAAACGTGTAGTAAACAGCTTATCCAGTGCCACTTAATTCAGCAATGTCACATTGTAAGGTCACAGTTTAAGCTCAAAACACAGTCAAGCAGTAATATGCCATTTGTGGAACTTTATATACAAGTACCAAAACTATATTACCGTGTATACTGCTCAAGTGGTATTTAGTGAAAAATCCAGGTTGTAATTAATGATAATATTATGAAACAGATTGATTGCTACTCACAATGTAGATGAGATCTTGAGTTGCAGACAGGCAGAAGAAGAAGACTGCTTAACATTCACACAAGCACAACTCACACACATGACCACTGCCTCTGGCCACTGATGCCAGACTGTGTGTGTGTGTGTGTTTGTGTGTGTGTGTGTGTGTGTGTGTGTGTGTGTGTGTGTGTGACATATTGCTACTTACCATTAAGAAGGCATGTCAAGCAGCAGACAAAGTGTTATTAAAAGACTCTTTTAATAGAGCCTATCTACAGCTTGACATGTCTTCTTTATAGTAAGTGGCAATCTGTCTTTTCCTACATTGTTGTTACTTGCTTACAAAGATTGTTTTGTATGTTATTGCTAGACTAGTGTCATTTCCAAACACCATGATCTTCTCTGTAGTCCCTGACAACTGTAAGACATTTATGTACATGACAACAGTAGTGTACCTAACAACCTACCCTCTAATACAATTCCTTTTTAATTTATTTGCAGCAGATATCAGCATAACTTTATAATTATAATAAAGTGATTTAAATTTTACTACCTGTTTTCTATTTTTTCCAGTGTTAACCACTTTTTTATTTCTGGATTTATTTTATTTATTTATTTATTTATTTATTTATTTATCCATCCATAGACAATAAATATTGTATGGATGTTGTCCAAAAGTACATGTAAATTTATGGGAAACAATTTCTGGAAAAAGAACATACAAAATCTTACATTAAGTAGTGCAAAGAATAATACATACAAAATTGTACAAAAAAATGTTCAAAGAATATTGCTTGGTTATACAACACACAGTAATACAACTTTTTATACATGTATACTAACAGTATTGAAACTGCATAGTCTATTTGCTCTAAGGCTTTGCTTTTGTCTTCTGTTACGACTTCTGCACCACTTGTTAGCAGCAGACACAGTGGCTGCACCAAAGACTGAGACGGCGTGGAGTTTTACAATTATTTATTGAACTTTCTTTACAATATCTCCTTCGCTGCTGCCCAGCCCTGTGGATCCCTCCGCCTGGCTGCTGCTGTGTAGAGTCTCCAATAATGCATGTAACACATGCTGCTGATTGCACTTGAGAGGCCACCAGTGCTCCAATGAAGCCAGGATGCCCTATGGTTGAGATGAACTCGTCGCCGTGAGGTCAGCTGCCGACGCCTGCTGCACCAGCAGCTGGGAAGCCGTCAGTCGCGATGTCTGCAAGGTCCCACCATGGACGGACCATGCGCCGTGGCGCCGTGTTACAGTGAAGTCTGGGTGTCAGTCCTCAGCGGCACCTGTGACCAAGAGTGTGCTGCAGCCAGTCCTGCTGGAAGTTCTCGCTGTAGTTAGTCAGCCATGGTGCCGACCGAACTCGCGCTGACCTCCAGAGCTGAAGTTGACATCTGGAGGTGAACAGATGACTCGTGCGAGCTGGAATAGATTTTTGGAATCATCACTTATGAAGATTGAACATTCCAACATGGACCGAACTGCTTCCTAATGGCTTCTGTCTGTTGCTGCCTGCATTCCACTATTTATATCCGGCAGGAGTATGTTTTTAGCCTTGGTGGTAGCTTTTTGTTATTACTCCCACAGTATATTGCAGCATAACTTAGCTTGCTGGCCTCACTTCCCCTTACTCAGCACTCTCCAGGTTTCGCTTGGCGCTCGGTCTGTGTGCATCCATGCGTCAGCCTGCTGGTAGACTGCTGCTGTCAGCAAGGCTATCTGTGATATTCAGAATCGGATATACGTCCAGCACTGTCTGTTCATTGAAATGTCTGTAATCACAACAAAAGCAAAATTTTTTCGACCCGTTCGGTGTCTTCTTTGGAACTAGGACCATGTTACTAGACCAAGGACTATTACTGTGCTGGTTATCCCATCTTCCAGTTGTTGCTCTATTAATTGCTCTATTACTAGTCATAATTGTTTCAGTAGAGTGTATGGCTTATGATACATCGGAGCATGATTCCCTGTTGGAATATGATGCTGTGTTATCGATGTGGCAGGTAACATACCCAGTGCTTCAAACAGTACTTTATACATTAGTAATAATTCTTCCGTACCTGAATGATCATTTCCTCTCAAATGATTTACCTTGTCACGAAGTGCAGATGTGCTGATGATTTGCTTTACATCATAGTCTAGCCTCGAACTATCAATGTCCTCTTCATCCATTAACTCTACTGTGGCTATTACTAATCCCTTCGGCAGATCGACATCATCTCGCCCGGGGTTATCTAAACTCACCGGAACCATAAATTACCCATTTATGTCCGTTACCTGTGATACATTCCTATGAATAAAGCAATGCTTTTCGTCTACAACCTCATTACTCGGTAGTGGCTCTACCAAGAATAGCCCCCGCTGTGGCACATCGACAACCACCAGTACCCAGATCAACTTCCTGTACCTGTTCGTATTTTGCCACACTAATCACCTTTAATGAACTTGTATGCAGCTTAGTTGGTATCACCATAGCTATCAGTGCACCTTGCGACTCTGAAACATTTGCAACAGCTGTACCCATTGAGAACAAGTTCCCATCGAGTTCCAGCATATGTTGTGAAAGGTCAATTTTGGCTTGATGTTTAATCAGAAAGTCCAACCCAAGTATCGCTGAAAATCCCTGTCCCACAGTTGACAACACCTCCATTTGCTCCTGGAACCACACGTTCCCTACCTTAAACTTGAGCTGTGCTGTTCCTAGTGCATCTAATTTTTTATCACCTACTGCATGCAATCTATATCTCGGAGCTTCCAATCCTTTCTTGCCCATAAGGTCCACAATGACAACAGATACATGTGCTCCAGTATCCACTAAAACTCTTTGCCACCTATCTGTTATCCAAACCATCAAACTACAATCCACCTCTTCGTGCACTCTCTGAGTACGTCTTTTTACTGGGAATGCCTCCCGACGGCAGGAACACTCCCTTTTTAGTTTTACAGTTTTTTACTTGCTGTATCATTAACCCGTTTTTTGGCTTTACACTGCCATGCTTTATGCCCTATTTTCTGGCAATTCAAACACTGCAGTTTCCGACATTGTCCCTTAAAATGACCTTGCTTCCCACAATGGTAACACTCTTTGGAAGACGAAAAAATTTTCTTGTCATTGTGACTTCTAGTGGCGCTATCCACTTCCTGCAAATGTGTAGCTATGCGCAATGTTGCTGCTAAGTCACTTGGATTTTCTATCCGTATCTGGTGTGAAAGATCTGGCGCAACTCCTTGCAAATATATGTCTAAAGCTTTATTCTCTGCATCTTTCAATAGAACTTCATTTGCATTCGCATCTTGCATTAACTCATAAGTGTGTGCATCCATTCTCCTAATTCAGTCTGACAATTCTTCTACCGTTTCACCCTTTTTTTGCATCATCCTCCCCAATTTTTCTCTAAGAAATCTGGCACTGTTTTGTTTCCTAAACCTTTGCAATAATCCCTCACCAACTCTGTGAACATAGTAGCATCTTTTAACCCTTCGTGGTATGCCATATAAGTCTTTGCATCACCTACTAACTGTAACCTCGCCATATGCAAACACATTTCATCTGACCAGCCACACAGTCTAGCCATACTACGTACATCACCAATGAAAACATTCACATACTCTGATATTTTACCTCAGAAGGAAGGTACTAAATTAGCCGCTGAACAATCTGCCACACCAGAAAAGACAATACCCTTGCATTCTGCATCATTGCTTCCCGAACCTGATTGTGTTGCTCCATCCTCTGCATGTGCTGCTTTTGCAACTTATTTTCTTCAATCAGTTTCTTAACTTGCTCTGTCAATGCGACTATGGTGTCACTTGTCCTGGTTGCATGTGTCTCTGGCATTATCCATGTGGTATACCTCACCTCGCAAAAATGAAATTGTGTTACCCAGAAGCAAGTTAATTCGTAGCACGTGTAATGGCAAGCTATATAGACTTACCATAGTGCCCCATTACATGACCATACAAGCCACACACATAACAAGTGCTTGGTACAAATTTATCACAAGGAGTGATGTGACCTGTTAATCCACACACTACACATTTAGATGGTACTAAGTTAACACGACTATCATTCCCATGAAACTGCAATAAGTCTACAGGGCTGCTAGGCCTTTCAAATGACACTCTCACATCCCTTAACGTTACCCTTGACATGTCTACCTACACAGAAAACATAGAGAGAAGGCAGTTGCTGGAGTCACCCTATTCGGTGTTTCTCGGTTGCCCGCATGGTGATAGTCAAAGTCGTGGCGTGGGTGCACCTAACACCACTTGTTAGGCACAGTGGCTGCGCCAAAGACTGAGGCGGCGTGGAGTTTTACAATTATTTATTGAACTTTCTTTACAATTTCTCCCTCATTGTCGCTGCCCAGCCCTGTGGATCCCTCCACCTGGCTGCTGCTGTGTAGATTCTCCAACAATGCGTGCTGCTGATTGCACTTGGGAGCCTCAGGCCACCAGTGCTCCGCTGAAGCCAGGATGCCCTGTGGTTGAGATGAAGTCATTGCTGTGAGGTCGGCTGCCAACGTCTGCTGCACTGGCGGCTGGGAAGCCATCAGTCGCGATGTTTGTGAGGTCCCGCCATGGACGGACCACGTGCTGTGGGGCCGGGTTGCAGTGAAGTCCGGGCGTCAGTCCCCAGCGGCACCTGTGACCAAGACCGCGCTGTGGCCAGTCCTGCTGGAAGTTCTCACTGAAGTTAGTCAGCCATGGAGCCTACCGAACTCGGGCTGACCTCCAGAGCTGAAGTTGACATCTGGCAGTGAACAGATGACTCCTGCAAGCTGGAACAGACTTCTGGAATCGTCACCTACGAAGATTGAACTATCGAACATGGATCAAGTCCGTCCTCAGATCTGAACTGCTTCCTAATGGCTTCTGTCTGTTGCTGCCTGCGCTCCACTATTTATAGGTGTCAGGAGGATGTTTTTTACCCTCGGTGGTAGCTTTTTGTTATTACTCCTGCAGTATATTGCAGCGTAACTTAGCTTGCTGGCCTCACTTCCCTTTACTCAGCACTCACCAGTCTTCACTCGGTGCTCGGTCTGTGTGCGTCCTTGCATCAGCCTGTTGGTAGACTGCTGCTGTCAGCAAAGCTATCTGTGCCTGCCTACTTTGCAATGCCTTGGTCACCAGCGTGCCTCTGTTTTGCCATTCTCCACTGCGTGAAGCAACACTTACTACATGTGGCCGCAACACTTCCATGAACAGGGAGCCCTTATATTCACTACAATAATTCAGTAAAGATTTTACCACACTCAACAGTTGTCTATCAGATATACAAAATTAACAGAAACTTCAGGGGATTACAGGCAGTGTTTTCAGTTTTGCCTTAATATAAACATTATGAGAATTATTTATTGGCCTAAATAGTCAATTGCCGAATAAAAACGTGGTTGAAGTAGAAATTCTTTAAATTCTACTTTAAATCTGTTTTCATCTTCGGTTGGCAGTATGTTGTAGAGTTTTGTACCAATATGGCTCCTAGCGTTTCTGGTTTGTCTAAGAGAATTTAATGCTTAAGTGTCAAAAACTTTAGCAAGATCTAAGATGACTCCTACAACACTTTTGTTATTTTCTGTGTGTCTAATTATTTCATCTGGGTAAATAATTATTGGTGTTTAGGCATGTCTAACTGTGCAAAAGGTGTGTTGATTACCATTTAATAGCCTGTAGCCATTAAGTATTTTATAAGCTGTTGTTTCATTTAATCTCGCTCACACTTTGGATGATGCTGAGAGGAGAGGCATAGGTCAGTAGTTTTCAACATTGTGGTTGTTATCAATTTTGAGTAACGCTATTACTTTTAAATTTTTTATTTCTGATTTTACAGAACACTCTCTGAAGAGCCATTTAAGCCTCAGAGACACACACAAAATATTGAGAAACATTCCAATATTGCAATTTGGTACTAGTTACTATGTGAATTATACAGCAGTTTATAAGAAAGTTCTGGTTAGAAGCCACCTAGAAAGCTCATGACTACATCAGATTCAAGCATACTTTATATCCAGGCTGTGTGAATGTAGGAATATTTTTTGTTAACGTTGGAGCCACTAGTTAGCTAAATTATTTAATGACTACCATCATTCACTAGAATTTATATTTGCCTCATATTATCTCTGGCATTGTATGCGTTATTTCATCAAAGTTTGCAGAATAACAGCAGTAATGTAAAATACTTGCCATAGTGTTTCTTATTAAAGAGAAATTATGCAGTCCCTTATTAAAAATGTAAACGCATAATGATTTTCTGCTCTATGTCACTACTGTCAAATGAAAGCATATTTAATTTGTAATTCAAATTTTTGTTAGGAAAATGTTGAAACTTATATTTTGCTTATAAATTAATCGAATGTAATTCACCTTGTTAATTTCCACATATTGTCATGTTTCATGCTTCTAAATTGCCCATTTAATAAACTGCCTATATATGTTCACTAGGAAATAATGTACCTGAAGTATGCTGTCCACAGTTTATTTCTGTGTATTAATTTTTATTATAATTTTGTAAATTTGCATCTTAGACAATACCGTTGGTTGTTACTAAAAGTATAAATGGATGTGGAAGAGCAGTATCATTATACAGGTTGTAGCCAATTTCAGAGACACAAGATGTAGTTAATTTGTAACACCTATTGTTCATTGCTGCACACCACCTATGCCATAATAAAAGAATTCGAGGCAACTCCTGAACTTTTACTGATGATTTACACAATGTGGGAAAATTGCTACAATTTCTTACAGCAACATATTGCGGACAGCAGGACATAGCAGCAAAGCGGATGGGATGATCTAGAAGTAGAATATTAAATTTTGCTGCTGAATTTACATCACCCAAGAACTTTATTGACATTTTCATTCTTATTAGTCTTGATCTAAATTTTCGGCACAAAGGTGTTGTGTTGTGTACCTGGTGGAGGAAGCTTTGTAATTATTCATTTTTGCTGGGACTACCCAATGAAATTTCAAAGTGAACATTACTATTTACATTTCAGATAATTATATTTATTCACATTCCCAGAAGTAATGTGACACAGTGTTGGTAGGAGCTCAGATGTGTATAAGACTGATTGCAGTGCTGATGTGGTCTGAAAGTTTCAGGTTTGTATATTTTTGAATAATTTGGATTGTGGAAAGTTGTGGATGATTACTGAAAGGACTTGTGAACAGTTAAGTCGAAATCAGTTGCTTGCCAGACTGTTGCCTGACATCCCAATGTAACAAGAAAGACAAGTACTTTCAGCAGTAATGTCTTTACCTGGTTTGTTAGGGCTTGTTAGCAGTGTAAAACTTGTGCTATGTCTTGAAAAGTTTACTTGTGATGAATTTGTAGAACTTTTTCAAATACGCAGCTACGATGATGTAGGCAGCTCATGCTTGGTGTTTGCCCTGCTCATACACTTTTCATTGCATAACAACACAAATTAAGAAATAACGTAAAGTCTAGAGGAAGTACTAGACAAGTATCTTGTGATAAAAAAAAAAAAATTGTGTTTCACAGACACAGGAAGCAGATTTGTAAATTTCTGCCAAAACTGTCAATACATTTGAAACAAAATATTTAATTCAAAACTACTGACAAAATTTGTCTGCTTAGTCAGCTTGTAGTGAATATTTATGTATGTTCAAACCTGTATAGCATTAGGAGATCTTACAGTGTCATAAAAGAAACAGGACATCAGAAACTACTCCAAGAGCATCGCAATTTTGTAAACCATACTAAAATGCTTAATTTGGCTTAAAGTGCACATTTGTATGTCCAGATTGACACTGAAGTACCTGATATTCAGCTTTTCCATGTAGTTTTTGGGACACCAGTTTTCTTGGGGCACCAGTACTGTATTATCGCACGTTTGGTCCTTTATTATTGTACAATGCCATTCATGCCAGAAAATGAAAATGTGCTTTTGAAACTGAACGAAGTTGAAACTAGCCAATAGTGTGGCATGAAACACTTTGTTTCATATGAATTGAATGTCTCGGCGGAAAAGATTAATAGAAGCAAATTTCTCCAGCAAACTGACAAAAACAACTTCATTAAGATGATTAATGGTTGATTTCTAATAATGTGGTAATAATACAAAATCAGAAAATTGAACCCACTAACTTATTTTAATCTTCCATGATTATGAGAATGTACATTGGTTCACTTGATTAATCCCAGTCACAGAAATCTGTTTTGTTTTCATTTGATGTGGGAACTGTAAATGAAGAATGAACTGCAATATCACAAAACATATGCATGGGTCACATGGAGAATGACCTCCAACTGTAACTCAGATTGCTCTGCACATGTGAGAATCAGACAGCTTGGGCGCGCCAGAAAAATGTTTCTGGGTAGCATCTGGCTACTTGCTGCTACTGCTCGTACTGCAAACAGTCACACTTCAAGTAGCCAGATGTGGCAGAAGGCACTGTTCATACGTGAATTCAGCTCTGTGGGTGCGCACAATCCCGCTAGCAACTGCTCAAATGAAACTCTTGACTTATTCAGTTTGGTGTGTGACTTGCTGTAATGTGGATGTTTGTACTTACTGATATGAAATATATTGAGTCTTACAGTATTAAGTGTGTTTTCATTGGGCTACAACCCAACCATATCCTCACAGTTTTGATCCCAAGTAAGAATTCAGGCACCATTTCCTCATAGTGCAAGTATTTTCACGTCTACTGTGCTGGCTTTGTTTATGCCTTCATTCGTTCCACTTGGAAATGTATCCTGCCATGCAGTGAGTGGATATCAAAGCTCCTGCACCTACAAAGCAACATTTCGTCACTTCATCACCGCCTAGATTCTACAGCAAGTTTCCTACAGTTTTGTCACCTCAACGTGTTTGCCACTCAACAGTGCAACATGAGACTGTAGATGCACACTTTGCCTCTCCAGCGAGTGTGCATCAACATGTGCATTTTGAAAATGATAATGAGGTGAGCAAAGTTTCTGCATTTCGTCATGCTAACATGGATTCTGCATTTCATGCACAAACTATGTATTAGATACACGGCCTCCTGAGCAACTGTTACAACAGTGCCGTGTGCAACCTCTCCATTGTTAGGACAGACCATGTGTACCGATTGTGCTTCCATGATGCCAGAGTGCTTTACCACTTCATTGGTTTACAAAGTGGCCAACACCTAGTGTATATCATGGACATTTCCAGGTATGTTTCCACCCCCAGTGATCCTTGAGCCCTTCAGTGCACTTTACAGGCCCCCACCTGATGTGAATAATGTGCCATGTACTGACACTAACTGCAGTTTCTGAACCTCCGAACAGCCTGGTGGGAATATTTGAGTGCACTCTCTGTGCACGTCCGCATCCCCCCCCCCCTCCTCCCCCCCTTCCCTGCCACCACAAGTAAACTTTCAGGGTTTTTGGCTACAGCTGTTCACCTGCTCACTTTTCACAAGGCACTGGCCATGCCTTCTGCATCAGATATCTGCGCCACAAACATTGCATTGGACAGTTCTACAGCATCATTTCCTAGCTCAGACTGCTTGCTCGCACCCTATGCAGTGCCATCTGTGTCGACCGTGCCTGTCCAGCATCCACATCATACAAGTGATATGAGGGACTCAGATACAGAACTAGCTGTGCCCTTGTTTCCACCACCAGGCTGCTTACCAACCCTGCCCCTGCTATCCAAGGACAACCCAGCAACATGGTTTGCACTGGTGGAGAACTTGTTTGAACTGTACCATGTCACTTATGATAATTCAAAATTCCTGCCGCTAACTTTGATTTCGCAAAACTATCACCAAGTGCCTCTCACGTTCCCCAAGGTTATTCTGCAAATACTGTACAACTAACATCTCAGCGACCGCACCCCACCCCAGCTTTGGCACTGGCTACTCTTCCTGGTCAGCGAGCAGATGATGCCGGACGAAACTCTGGTCGGGGTGATTGTGAATACTGCCTACAGAACTCCAGGTTCATCTCCTTCCCCATGCCCTGGAATCCATCGGTTCGCATGTGTGGATGGCTGACCAGGTCTATTCGCTCAGACGCCAGTGCCACAGCAGGAGCTCATGCAACAGGTTTGCACTCCTGTACCAGTACTTCACCTGGCCACTGGCAGGGGCAGTCCTGCTCCGCTCCTCAGACTGCTGCACCACCTGGCACCTAACACATGCACTCTCCACCTGCCAAGCTGCTGCATATCGTGCCTGCACTGTACGCCCTGGCATATGAACCCAAACACATTGAGGATGATCTGCCACCTCTTCTCTCAACGTACCCGCACTGCTGGTACCACACCGTATTTGGTGCAGCCCTCTATGCGAGCATCTGAAAAGCCAATCGTCCAATAAGCACCAACCCACACTACATTCCATCCACAACTATGTCCAATCAAACTGCTGCCTTTATGTCAATGACTATTTTTCAAGCCGCAACTTCCTTGTGGACACCAGGGCTGACATCTCAATTGTACCTAAGTTAATGGTCACACGCCCTCTCACCTGCACACGCTCTCTCCTGTGAGTTGTGAACTCATTTACACTCCAGACCTGCAGAACTGTCGAGCTTTATCTCCACCTCTCTAATGACCTCTCCCTCCTGTGGATCTTCCACTTGGTGGACATCGCAGAACTGATCCTGGGAATCGACTTCTTATCACACCACCACCTGTCTCCAAATGTTGTGTCGAGGTTCTCTGTTTCACCACACCTCTAACTCTCATATCCACCTTCTCCCTCCAAGTGTAAATGCCTTTAACTATTTAGTGCATCAGTACGCAATTCTCACGAGCAGGACTCGTGCAACCGTGGATCACATCCTGGCGGAAAGTATCAAGCATTCGCTCTCCGATGTGAGAACGCCATTTTGGAATATTGTTTTGCACACACCAAGGACGAGCTTGCCGTGATCACCAACCACATCAATTCACACCATTCGGCAGTGCGAACATCCAGGCCTTCATCTGCTGCACCTGACAGCTTCACCGACAACTGCACACAGGTTAGCAACACCCAACGTATCTGGTGTGCCTCCAGTCTCAACTGCACAGTGTTACCCCCACCTCTCCCACCCCCATCAAGTGTGTTCCGCTCAATGTCTCTCTCACCTGCTTCGCAAACTGACACTCGCACGCCTCTTGACAATGCAGCTGTCTGGGCTCAGAGCACACCCCATGCCGCCATGCATGCACCTGCCCGTTGTGTTGATAAACATTCCCCCCTCACGTGCCTTCTCGCGTGGCTCACTCAAGAGCTCCACATGTGCCAGCAATGCCACCACCGTCGAGTGCACCCCCTCTCTCACACTATAGACAATAGAGTCTCTACGCCCAAGCACACGTCTGCCACGTGCATGACATTCGCAAACTGCCACCCGCACTGGTGTAAACATAACAAATGTGTGAATTTTTCACTGCCATTTCCCTCTAAAGCAGACAAGTACACTGCTTCCAAGCCCATTGTCCCTAAAAATTCAACCCACACTGTGCCCCGCCCAGGTGCAGTCATCGGACATTCAGTTCCCACCATCAAGAAAGAAACTGTTCTCCCCATTGTCATGTCTGAAGACTCACCTATTTGCCACAAGGCTCACCACCCTAACTGACTCAAGTTAGGCTTGGCCCAGCAGAAAATACAGGAACTTCTTGAGGTAGGGATTTTACAGCCCTCCTGTAGTAACTGGTCACCACCCATACACCTCAACCCTAAACAGAACAGCTCCTTTCGTGTATGTGGCAACTAAAGATGCTTGAACACTAGAACTGTGAAGGACAATTATTCTGTACTGAATATTTCTAACTTCACCCACCTTCTCGTGGGTGGTACAATTTTCAAAATTGTTGTTGTTGTTGTTGTTGTTGTTGTGGTCTTCAGGCCAGAGGCTGGTTTGATGCAGCTCTCCATGCTACTCTATCCTGTGCAAGCTTCTTCATCGCACAGTACCTACTGCAACCTACATCCTTCTGAGTCTGTTTAGTGTATTCATCTCTTGGTCTCCCACTACTATTTTTATGCTCCACGCTGCCCTCCAAGACTAAATTGGTGATCCCTTGATGTCTCAGAATATGCCCTACCAACCTATCCCTTCTTCTAGTCAAGTTGTGCACAAATTTCTCTTCTCCCCAATTTTATTCAGTGCCTCCTCATTGGTTATGTGATCTATCCATCTAATCTTCAGCATTCTTCTGTAGCACCACATTTCGAAAGTCTCTATTCTTTTCTTGTCCAAACTATTTATCATCTACGTTTCACTTACATATATGGCTACACTCCATACAAATACTTTCAGAAAGGACTTCCTGACACTTAAATCTATACTCGATGTTAACAAATTTCTCTTCTTCAGAAACGCTTTCCTTGCCATTGCCAGTCTACATTTTATATCCTCTCTACTTTGACCATCATCAGTCACTTTTGCGCCCCAAATAGCAAAACTCATTTACTACTTTAAGTGTCTCATTTCCTAATCTAATTCCCTCAGCATCACCCGACTTAATTCAACTACATTCCATTATCCTCATTTTGCTTTTGTTGATGTTCATCTTATATCCTCCTTTCAAGACACTGTCCATTCCATTCAACTGCTCTTCCAAGTCCTTTGCTGTCTCTGACAGAATTACAATGTCATCGGCAAACCTCAAAGTTTTTATTTCTTCTCCAAGGATTTTAATACCTACTTTGAATTTTCCTTTAGTTTCCTTTACTGCTTGTTCAATATACAGATTGAATAACATTGGGGAGAGGCTACAACCCCATCTGACTCCCTTCCCAACCACTGCTTCCTTTTCGTGTCCCTCAACTCTCATAACTGCCATCTGGTTTCTGTAAAAATTGTAAATAGTCTTTTGTTCCCTGTATTTTACCCCTGCCACCTTTAGAATTTGAAAGAAAGTATTCCAGTCAACACTGTCAAGAGCTTTCTCTAAGTCTAAAAATGCTACAAACGTAGGTTTGCTTTACCTTAATCTTTCTTCTAAGATAAGTCGTAAGGTCAGTATTGCCTCACATGTTCCAACATTTCTACGGAATCCAAACTAATCTTCCCTGAGGTTGGCTTCCACCAGTTTTTCCATTCGTCTGTAAAGAATTCGTGTTAGTATTTTGCAGCCGTGGCTTATTAAACTGATAGTTTGGTAATTTTCATATCTGTCAACACCTGCTTTCTTTCGGATTGTAATTATTATATTCTTCTTGAAGTCTGAGGGTATTTCCCCTGTCACATACATCTTGCCCACCAGATGGTGCAGTTTTGTCATGGCTGGCTCTCCCAAGGCTATCAGTAGTTCTAATGGAATGTTGTCTACTCCTGGGGCCTTGTTTTGACTTAGGTCTCTAAGTGCTCTGTCAAACTCTTCACACAGTATCATATCTCCCATTTCATCTTCATCTACATCCTCTTCCATTTCCATAATATTGTCATCAAGGACATCGCCCTTGTATAGATCCTCTATATACTCTTTCCACCTTTCTGCTTTCCCTTCTTTGCTTTGAACTGGGTTTCCATATGAGCTCTTGATATTCATGCAAGAGGTTCTTTTTTCACCAAAGGTCTCTTTAATTTTCCTGTACGCAGTATCTATCTTATCCACAGTGATATAATACACCTCTACATCCTTATATTTGTCTTCTAGCTATTCTTGCTTAGTCATTTTGCACTTCCTGTCGATCTCATTTTTGAGTCGTTTGTATTCCTTTTTGCCTGCTTCATTTAGGATTGCAAACACGCTTATCACCAAATACCAGTTGCACCTGAGGACATCCCGAAAATGACAATTGTCACCCCTGTCACGTTGTACGAGTACTATTTCATGCCATTTGTATTAAAAAATGCTGCCCTGATGTGGCAACAGTTTATTGACTCTCTCTTCCTCCAGTTCAACTTCTGTTATGTGTATCTAGATGATATCCTGATCTTCAGCAAATCCACACAAGATCACGAATGCCACATCACAATAGTAAAGGACACTCTCTCATTTAATGGAGTTGAGATTAACACTGACAGACTGCAACTACACCAACAATCTGTCCAATTCTTGGTGTATACAATCTTGGCTGCCAGTGTACACCTCCCTGAATCGAACGTGCAATCAGTCTTACCCATGCCATTCCTTACCACATACAAAGAGCTCCATCGGTTCCTGGGAACAATAAACTGCTACCATTGTCATTTGCCTGCAGCAGCCAACATCCAGGCCACCCTCACCAATGCCCCTGCCAGCAAGCAAACTTCAGGTACCAACCCTTTCCATGGACCGAACCATTGCAAGCAGCCTTCCAGGCCCTGAAGAACTTTCTCGCATGAGCTGTCACTCTCACCTATCCAAACTCAGATGCTGAACTCTTAATCACCATGGATGCCAGTGACTCCATGGCAGGCATGCTCCTACAACGACATATTGACATGGTCATGCCACTTAAATTCTTTTCGAAGAAGCTCTCACGGGCCTAACATAAGCACTCTGCCTCCCACTGCAAACATTTAGCAGGTTATGAGGTGGTGAAACACTTCCATCCCCCACCTAGAGGGCAGACCTTTTCATATACTGACTGACCAAACACCCCCCTCTTGACCCTCCTTACCATTGCTTTCGGCATTTCGATTTCATCTCTCAGTTCTCAAGTGACGTCCACCATATCAAAGGCGCCAACAACATTGTTGCAATTACCTTTTCTGCATTGGCACCATGTCAATGGTCATTGACCTTTCCAACCTTGCGTGCCTATAGAACAAGGATGAGCATACACAGCAACTCCTTAACAGCACCTCCTCTTTGCTGTCTTTCACCAAAGCAAAATTTGCTGGCGTCTGAGAGGAGGTCTCGTGCGACTCCTCCACCAGCACCCTCTGCACCCTCATCCCTGCCCCCCTACATCATTTAGTGTTTGAAACACAACATTCAATAGCAACCCCAGCATCAAGTCATTGACATGCCTCGTGTCTGTATAGTTTGTGTGGCGAGACATGAAGTGCAATTGTGAGACCTGGGCCCGAAACGGCATCATCTGCCAGGGCAACAAAGTCATCAGGCACGCTGTTCCACCACTCCACAAATCCGAGATCCCATCTGGCCTCTTTCGCCACATACACCTGTACCTCATCGGATCCCTTCCCCCCTCGGAGGGCTTCCGTTCACTTAGGTTGCCCTGCTACCATCACCACCGACCATGGCCAGCAGTGTGAATCAGCACTCTTCGCCGAACTCTTCCAGATGTGTGGTATAAACAAATGTTGCATGACTGCCTAACACCCCCAATGAAATGGACTGGTAGAACGGTAGCATCACACTTTCAAGACAGCACCGTTGTGTCATGACAGTCTTTGGAGTGAGGCCCTCCCGTGGGTACTACTTGGCCTACGGTTGTCGTGCAAACCAGATATCAAGTGCACCATGAGTGAGTTCTTACAACTATATGGTGAAAACCCTGACCTCAATGGGGAGCTGTTACAACCTACTCCCTCTGATGCCCCCACCCCACTTCCCGACTTCGTAAGCTATATCCAAATGCTGGACTTCAGACCACAACAAAAATTACTTGTTTTAAGAGAAAGGTTATATTGGAGATCCTTGGAATTCTTTGTACATTTTGTTTAATGTCAATATTATTTTACTGTCAGAAATCAGAGTTGTAAACTTAATAATGTTCTCCAGTGCTGGTTATCAGAGTTCGTTTAAAGTTTTCTAAACCGACCATCTGCGTGTTTAAAATTTTGAGGAGACTAACAATAAATCTTTTTTAAGGTATGTTTGTAAAGTGACTTGGTACCTTACCACTCCCCCCCCCCTCCCCCCACTCCTATTGTTTGTGATAGGCTGAAATTGTACCAAGGCCCATGGCATGAATGATTATAAACTACTACAGTCCTTCTCAATAGATGAAACATTCAAGTAACACAGTATTATGTTTACTACAAAATAAACCAAATCTATTACGACACAAGGCACTAGTAGAGTTCTGTGGCAACTAAATTTCAAAATTATCTTTTTTATACTTTCTTACTATCTGCATGAATGTAAAATTGCCTATGGAAAACTATACTCCTAACTCTGTCAAAAGCAAATTAATCATTGTATGTCATGCTTTTATCCATGTATCATGTTGTTGTTGTGGTCTTTAGTCCAGAGACTGGTTTGATGCAGCTCTCCATGCTACTCTAACCTGTGCAAGGTTCTTCATCTCCCAGTACTTACTGCAACCTACATCCTTCTGAATCTGCTTAGTGTATTCATCTCCTGGTCTCCGTCTATGATTTTTACTCTCCACGCTGCCCTCCAATGCTAAATTTGTAATCCCCTGATACCTCAGAACATATCCTACCAACTGCTCCCTTCTTCTTGTCAAGTTGTGCCACAAATTTCTCTTCTCCCCAATTCTATTAAATACCCCCTCATTAATTATGTGATCTACCCATCTAATCTTCAGCATTCTTCTGTAGCACCACATTTCGAAAGCTTCTATTCTCTTCTTGTCCAAACTATTTATCGTCAATGTTTCACTTCCATACATGGCTACACTCCATACAAATACTTTCAGAAATGACTTCCTGACACTTAAATCTATACTCGATGTTAACGAATTTCTCTTCTTCAGAAGCGCATTCCTTGCCATTGCCAGTTTACATTTTATATCCTCTCTACTTCGACTTCCTAATCTAATTCCCTCAGCATCACCCGACTTAATTCGACTACATTCCATTATCCTCGTTTTGCTTTTGCTGATGTTCATCTTATATACTCCTTTCAAGACACTGTCCATTCCATTCAACTGCTCTTCCAAGTCCTTTGCTGTCTCTGACAGAATTACAATGTCATTAGCAAACCTCAAAGTTTTTATTTCTTCTCCATGGATTTTAATACCTACTTTGAATTTTCCTTTTGTTTCCTTTACTGCTTGTTCAATATACAGATTGAATAACATTGGGGAGAGGCTACAACCCCATCTGACTCCCTTCCCAACCACTGCTTCCTTTTCGTGCCCCTTGACTCTCATAACTGCCATCTGGTTTCTGCACAAATTGTAAATAGCCTTTTGCTCCCTGTATTTTACCCCTGCCACCTTTAGAATTTGAAAGAGAGTATTCCAGTCAACATTGTCTAAAGATTTCTCCAAGTCTAAAAATGCTACAAACGTAGGTTTGCCTTTACTTGATCTATTTTCTAAGATAAGTTGTAGGGTAAGTATTGCCTCACGTGTTCCACCATTTCTGCGGAATCCAAACTGATCTTCGCCGAGGTCGGCTTCTACCAGTTTTTCCATTCGTCTGTAAAGAATTCACGTTAGTATTTTGCAGCCGTTACTTATTAAACTGATAGTTCGGTAATTTTCACATCTGTCAACACCTGCTTTCTTTGGGATTGGAATTATTATATTCTTCTTGAAGTCTGAGGGTATTTCCCCTGTCTCATACATCTTGCTCATCAGATGGTAGAGTTTTGTCAGGACTGGATGTCCCAAGGCCATCAGTAGTTCTAATGGAATGTTGTCTGCTCCTGGGGCCTTGTTTTGACTTAGGTCTCTAAGTGCTCTGTCAAACTCTTCACGCAGGATCTTATCTCCCCTTTCATCTTCATCTACATCCCCATCCATTTCCATAATGTTGTCTTCAAGTACATCACCCTTGCATAGACCCTCTATATGCTCCTTCCATCTTTCTGCTTTCCCTTCTTTGCTTAGAATTGGGTTTCCATCTGAGCTCTTGATATTCATACAAGTGGCTCTCTTTTCTCCAAAGGTCTCTTTAATTTTCCTGTAGGCAGTATCTATCTTGCCCCTATTGAGGTAAGCCTGTACATCCTTACATTTGTCCTCTAGCCATCCCAGCTTAGCCATTTTGCACTTCCTGTTGATCTCATTTTTGAGACATTTGTATTCCTTTTTGCCTGCCCCATTTACTCCATTTTTATATTTTCTCCTTTCATCAATTAAATTCAATATTTCTTCTGTTACCCAAGAATTTCTACTAGACCCTGTCTTTTTACCTGCTTGATCCTGTGCTGCCTTCATTACTTCATCCCCCAGAGCTACCCATTCTTCTTCTACTGTATTTCTCTCCCCCATTCCTGTCAATTGTTCCCTTATACTCTCCCTGAACCTCTGTACAACCTCTGGTTTTATCAGTTTATCCAGGTCCCATCTCCTTAAATTCCCACCTTTTTGCAGTTTCTTCAGTTTTAATTTACAGTTTATAACCAATAGATTGTGGTCAGAGTCCACATCTGCCCCTGGAAATGTCTTACAATTTAAAACCTGGTTCCTAGATCTCTGTCTTACCATTATATAATATGTCCGATACCTTCTAGTATCTCCAGGATTCTTCCATGTATACAACCTTCTTTTATGATTCTTGAACCAAGTGTTAGCTATGAATAAGTTACGCTCTGTGCAAAATTCTACCAGACGGCTTCCTCTTTTATTTCTTACCTTCAATCCATGTTCACCTACTATGTTTTCTTCTCTCCCTTTTCCTACTCTCGAATTCCAGTCACCCATGACTATTAAATTTTTGTCTCCCTTCACTACCTGAGTAATTTCTTTTATCTCATCATACATTTCATCAATTTCTTCATCATCTGCAGAGCTAGTTGTCATATAAACTTGTACTACTGTAGTAGGCATGGGCTTCGTGTCTATCTTGGCCACAATAATGCATTCACTATGCTGTTAGTAGTAGCTTACCTGCACTCCTATGTTTTTATTCATTATAAAATCTAGTCCTGCATTACCCCTATTTGATTTTCTATTTATAACCCTGTATGCACCTGACCAAAAGTCTTGTTCCTCCTGCCACCGAACTTCACTAATTCCCACTATATTTAACTTTAACCTATCCATTTCCCTTTTTAAATTTTCTAACCTACCTGCCTGATTAAGGGATCTGACATTCCACACTCCAATCCGTAGAATGCCAGTTTTCTTTCTCCTGATAACAACATTCTCTTGAGTAGTCCATGTCCGGAGATCTGAATGGGGGACTATTTTACCTCCGGAATATTTTACCCAAGAGGAGGCCATTATTATTTAACCATACAGTAAAGCTGCATACCCTTGGGAAAAATTACGGCTGTAGTTTCCTCTTGCTTTCATCCATTCGCAGTACCAGCACAGCAAGGCCGTTTTGGTTAGTGTTACAAGGCCAGATCAGTCAATCATCCAGACTGTTGTCCCTGCAACTACTGAAAAGGCTGCTGCCCCTCTTCAACCTCCCCACCAACAGCAAGGTCTGTGGGTCATGTATCATAGATTCCACATATGCATAGGAAATACTTTACAATACAGAGCTATTTCATCACTATGCTGAGTGCAAGATCTAAAATTTTTTTCAACTAGTTTTATCATGGAAAAAGGATAAGATAATTTCTGTATTAGATTTTCAAGCATTTCCATAAATCATATCAGATAAATATTGAAATTGTACCTTAAATATTTCATGGTTAATTATCTCACCATCATTGAGGCGTTAACTGATATGTCATATCTATTGAGGTGGATGTCAACAGGACCTTCTAAGCTTTCATCCATCTTCAGCATAAAAAATATTAATGGTTATAATGGATGGAGATAACTAATTAGTTGATAGTTAAAGATGTTGTGCAATTGCAGGCACATAAACAGGACTGAAAATGTTGTTAAGATTTCATACAATGTTCTCCTTCAGAACTAAATAACAGAAAATACAAACAATGGAAAGTCCAGGATGGAGTAACAACAATATGAAAAGGATAGATTGCTATTCACCAGTAGAGGATGTGTTGAGTTGCAAACAGGAACAATGCAGAAGATGGTTAAACATTTAAGCATTATGGAAAAAAACCTGCTTTTGAAGTAGAAAAGCAAAATTATTTTGGAAGAAAGATTTTTTCATCTGAAGGTTTAAATATACACACACACACACACACACACACACACACACACACACACACACACACACACACAGCTGCATTGATTGCCCAAGCCAACTACATTTTCCTGGTGCTGCAGCTATGTACGTATGATTTTTGTTTGTTAGCTGTTAATCACCATATCCACAGAAGTCAAAGAAGAAGAATATTTGAAATATGCTGCTACTGAAGAACATTAAAAATAAATGGACACATAATGTACACAAACAGGGATTTCCATAACTTAATTTATCTCCAGCCTTGCTATCTTGTAGCAGCTATCTCCATGGAACTACATAGATGCCACATCGTTCCTAGTGACTGCCAATGCTGCTAGTACAAGGAATTATTGCTGGGTGGCAGGTATCTCACATTTTTTGTTACACTGACATATTAATAACTAAAATATTAACCAAATCATCATTAGTCAATCTGGATAGCATTAAAAATCCAGTGACTTCTGTTGCTCAAATTCTTTACATAACCATTACTCAAATAATTTCATTTACTGACATTATTTCATATGAAATTAGCACCTGGAAAGAATGTAGAATTATAATGACTTCTTTTGGAGCAACAAAAATGGTAATTTATGATAGATATTTCCCACATGCAATAAACAATATTCAACATGTTTTCAATAAAGAGCTCTGTGTTATTTGTACACCCATTACTTCAATATAAAGCACTTCCTAAAACACGGTTACCGTTTATTATTCTCTCACATTTGACAGTTTCCTGTCATTATCTGACTCTAGCCAATGAGTTGCAGAACTTGTCGCTAGGGACAGTGTCCAGAGAATGTGAATGACTTAACAAATAAATTATGTAAATAATGCAGAGGGAACTGATGAAATGTGCATTCATTTTTAATTATTGTGACGACAAATCATGAAATAAAGCTTTATAGGAAACTGAAAGAAAATTATACAGTGGGGGCCAATAACTAACTGACACACAAGTGCCACTGAATTAGAGGCAACTGTTGTGTTGGTGAGGAGGAGCACCACAGTGGCCTGTCATGGACTAGGATATCATGGGACCTTGAACTGGCTGTTTAGCACAGGGTGAGCAAAATTTGCAAAATGTGGTCACAGCTGGATTGGGTGTTCTAGATTTGGCCTCTCCATCTCTGAAATTAGAGATCATTCAACATTTTTATATGCATATCAAGAAGGTAATGTGAGCCTCTATTTGGAGGAAACTGTGTCACTAAAGAAAATTGATGTGCACAATGGTCTGTTGATTTCTGGCATTACCATTGATTATCAAAACTTCCATTGACGGATAGACAGAGATACAGTGTAGCAAATCACTCACTAATCCAGTCCTGGAGAGCAACAACTGATAAGCAGCCAAACAATTTATAACAACATTTTTGCTGTAATTACACTGGTCAACAAATTGAAATTTTTTTCTGCACTTGATTTCTAGATCGGAAGATTTATGTAATTCTGGGATACTGGATTCAGAGATGGAACCAGATTTTCTGCATCATGTTCTATTTCCAATCAACAACAATAATAATAATAATTTTAATAATAATAAAATAACAACAGTTTTAATGATGAAAACAGATAAAACAAATGTGAGACACACATAATACAAAAATTATTCCAACACTTACATTAACTTCCAAACAATAATAATATTACACAGAAAGTCACATATAGCACCAAAACAGCATTCATAATCAAGAACGATAATTTATTACTAAATTTAAGGTCAGTTTATTTGGAGAAATGGGATGAGGTTTTTTTTTTTTTTTTTTTTTTTTTTTTTTTTTTTTTTTTTTTTTTTTTTGGTAAGATGTCTGCCTCTGCACCAAACTATACTCAATCCAGGACCAGCAGGATAATGAGCAGCTTCTTACTGGCCATAGCCACACTCACTAACTGGGCATATGCGTCCCAGTGAAATCCTGGCCTGAAAGTGGTATAAGTCCACGTTACTTAGTGCAGATCAGCTGAAGCTGTCTCAGTATTTTTCAAGGAAAATTACTTTTCTGTTAGGAACCAAATGGTCACGTAATTGTATATCCAGTGATTCACAGAATTGTATAGCCTAGGCAAGCAGTACCAGTACCAGATCAAATCAGAACAATGGATTGCAAAATGACATATGCAAATAGCATAATTCAGCATAGAATAATATTCAGCACTTCCCAAATGAAGCTGTCCACAGGAGAGTGCTAATACTTGCTAACCTGTTACTGTAGGAGGTGCTGGCAGCAAGAAACATATTCATCTAGGCTGACATAAAACTGAATTGATTTTGGAAGTAGCAGCAGCAAAAAACAAAGAAATAGCAGTTTTTTACAAGCAGAAATCATTAGCAGAGCTCAGAACACCCTGTAGGTGTCTGCAGTGGGATTAAATACAAAAACAGTGTTAACTCATGTTGCAACTATTATTCATTCACAGTCACTATGACTGCTTGTATTGGAAGGCATTTTACATTTTTTGTACCATAGAGAGCACTAGTTGTCTGTCACCATAAGGAAACAGCACAGGCAGGGTTGGTCAAATAACATCAAACCAACTGTGATGAATATGGTTGATGACATAAACACTGTTTTTCAGCTTCATGCTACACATTCACATTTCTCTGTATTCAGTGAACGAGTAAGTGTGTGAGTGTGTGTGTGTGTGTGTGTGTGTGTGTGTGTGTGGTTTAAGGATCTTATGGGTGCCCAATGGCGAGGTTATCAGTGCCCTAACAATGATTAAAATAAACAAATGTGGATAAGAATGAAAACTGTCATACACACATGCACACGAAATGAACACACAGTTACTCTATCACACAGGTACTCTCACATGCACTAAAACCTATGAGGAGACAAGATAGATAATCAAGAAATTAAAACAGAGGGTACACAATACACAGAAGAGCTAAAAGAATAGCACAGGGAAAGTGGCTGGCTGACCACTTACAAAAAACTTGGGTGAGCCAGCCACCCTGTTAACACATTAAAAACATCTCCTCAAAATCTTGTCAAAAATGTGGGACAATTCACAAAACTTTAAAATGCGAACCACATTTGTTTGATCATCACAAAAAATAGACTGCAGATCCACCAGCAAATCCGCTTCAGTTTGCTGGTCAGAAAATAAAATGTGGTCCAATAAAATGTGGTGCACCATGATCTTCACGCCACAAGCACCACGCATCGGAGGGTCCTCTCACCGGAGTAAAAATCCATGCGTCATAGGGCTGGGGCCGATGCGAAGATGAGAATGGCACCTCATCCCACCAATGTGGCTGGAAGGAAGTATGCCACGGCCAAGTTGTGGGCTCGTGATGACATAGAGCTTGTTGTCAGTCACTTCTAGCGACACAGGACTTTATACCACAACAGCAAGGTGATGGCATGCAGGGGGATAGCACACTAAAAGACCTGATGCTCACGACATGCCTCCTTGGTCAGCCCTTTCATTCCCCACAATTCCCGTATGCCCTGGTACCTAGCACAAAGACATCACCTTCCCCAATCACTGTAGTTGGAGGAAGGTGTCCTGGATAGTCTGGGTTACTTTATCTGCTGCATACAAACGCTGGAGAGAGTAAAAGGCACTCAAAGAATCTGTACAGAGGAGAAATCTCACACTTGGAGATATGTCTCATCTGTGCCAGTGCCTGCAAGATTGCTTATAATTCTGCGTCAAAGATGGTAAATTCGGGAGGCAGTCTGACCTTGAGGACACGATCCGGGAAGACGACAGAGCAACCAACAGAGTCACCCTGCTTAGACCCATCCATAAAAACAACTGCATGGTTGTTGCTCAGATAAAATGGCAGAAAGGACTGCATTAAAAACAGAAGCAGGAGTGCTCTCTCTCTCCTGTACCGCACCAAATCTAAAATCACTCTTGGCCGCTCCTGTAACCCGGGTGGCAGACGGTTAAAACCCTGGACTTGGGGTCGCACTGGCATCACACCAAGTGACTCCAGCATATGCTGCACATGGATCCCAAATGGCATCGTGGCTTGTGGACAGTTGAAAAAAAGTGCTCTGTCAGGTTTATATGGGTG
Organism: Schistocerca gregaria; assembly: GCF_023897955.1. NCBI lineage: Eukaryota > Metazoa > Arthropoda > Insecta > Orthoptera > Acrididae > Schistocerca > Schistocerca gregaria. The sequence continues at coordinate 628,157,883 of NC_064921.1, read as the reverse complement.
CCAATGACCATTGCAAGGCAAGCTTTGTGTTGTCCTCAGTGTTGCCAAATGATAAGAGGTCCACAGACATGAGGGTACTTGGGTAGCCCCCACGCCCACTACCCCTTCCAACTATAACCCTATAAATGCACATGAATCAAAGCCACTCTGACCAAACTCTTTGTGTTGTGAATGGCAGTCAGCTGAGCAGATGGCTACTCAGCATTTGCGAAGACTCATGGAATACTTCATCTGTACACCACAAGCCACCTTACTGCATGTCATGGAGTGTTCTTTGTGTACCACTGTCACTTCCCCGTTTCCCTGTTCGAGTCATGGATGGTTCCCAGGAAGAATGATTGCTGATGAACCTCTGTATGATCTTTAATCTCTCTGATTTACCTTCATGGGCTTTTCACAAGATATACATAAAAGGAAGCAATATATTGCTTGACTCTTCTAGAAATGAATTCTCTCGAAACTTTAACATTAACCAACACCATGATGCAGAAAGCATCTCCTGCAGCATCTGCCACTGGAGTTTGAGAAGCATCTTTGTGACACTGTCATTCTTACTAAATGAATCTGTAAGGAAATACACTGCTTTACTTTGGATCTTCTTTATTTTCTTTGTCACTCCTATCTGATACAGTTCCCACACTGATGATCAACGTTCAAATACTAGTATAGTGCCCGCTACTTCACTCACATAAAAGACTGTATGGTCTAGATGGATTTTTTTAAAAAAAAAAAAAAAAAAAAAAAAAAAAAAAAAAAAAAAAAAATGTTGTTCATAATTGCAGCATCATCTAAACTTTTCACACTGATTAGGGCTGTAGAAGCATGGTCTTTTCTGAACTTACTTCTGACCAAAAAGTGATTCTGGTAATTGGAGTCCATTTTTGTTAATCATGCCTTTAGCATTCTTATGGTGATATTTCCATAGATAGTTTCATCCCCTAACATATACTTTTTTATATTTAACCGGGAAGTGAAATACCATTTCCATTGATTTAGCTTTACAATTTACCAAGACATCAAATACCAGTTTTCATAGATGTAGCTTTAAAAATACTTAAGTAGTTCTTTAACAAGTATTAAAGAAAACTGTCACCCACTATTTCATCCCCATAGGGGGTAAATTTCCAAAAGTGCCGAAAAATATATGTCTTTATTTCTGACTCAGGAAACAAACGCCAGTATTTGTAGGTCCACCTCCAAATTGCCATAATAGTGACATAAAAAAACACCTCTCATTTGATGCCACAATGCCAGGTCTTGTAGGTAATGATATCTCAATCAGCAAAGGATTCAAGTCCTGGAAGTGAGACATTTTCACATCGAACAATGGCTAGGGTAAACCACCCACTACCAGAATTACCAGTAGTGATGCTGGTACCAACTTTTCTACAGGAGTGTGTATACAATGTAAATATAGCTAGGTCTACTTTGCATCGTCGGGTCGATACCCCAATGCCAGGTCTTGTAGGCGATGATATCTCAATCGGCAAAGGATTCAAGTCCTGGAAGTGAGGCATTTTCACATTGAACAATGGCTAGGGTAAACCATCCACTACCAGAATTACCAGTATCGACGCCGAGCATAAAATTAACCCTGGAGCCACGGAAAAATATAAGTCCATTTAATATAATTGTTTGGGCTGTTCCATTTACAGCAAGCTGCATTATGTAAAAAAGTTTGTTCGCTCCCTATATAAGCGGGCAGTGCACGCCAACAGAACCATTCCACTGTGAGCTCTATCCGCAGCAGAATTGAAGCACTATGCCCCATCAATGTGTGTATCGTCAATGCTGCCACCGCATGCTTGTCTACAAGACTCTGCAGGCACCCACAGGAAAGAGTTATCCCGTACAGGTGCTGTAGTAACACTCGCAGCACGCGTACCCTGGTGTGCCACGCCATGTCGTGCGGGTTGCATCACTGACTCGCTAGGTGCTCACTTTATTAATAATTGTAGTGAAAATTAATATCTTCAGTTACAGTTACATTTTCAGCAAGTACAAATCCTTTCATCCATACATGTATTTTTTCATCATTACTAACTGTTCTACAGGAGCATATATACAATGTAAATGGCGTATTACTATAGGTCCATTTAATATAATTCTTTGGGCTGTTCCATTTACACCAAGTTTATACACTGCCTGCTTAAATAGGAAGCAAACGACCTCATTCAAGCCAGAGGTCGCTCATTCACAGAAGGGTGCATACCTGCAAGAAAATCATATGAACATTGCTGAGTGTAGTGTGATACATGTGGATCCTAGGGTCGTTGCTACTCACAAACCTTAGGGGTGGAATTTTGAGAAACCCCTTCTTAAATGAAGCCTACAGTACAAGATCAATATACTCTCCAAATTTCAAGTTTCTAGCCTTTGGTCCTTTTGTGAATGGACTACACTTCCTAAGGATTCTTCCACTGAATCTCGGTCTGGCATCTGCCTTGCCTGCAATTAGTTTTATGTGGTTATTCCGCTGTATATTGCTCCGAATGCACACTTCTACATATTTTATGGAAGTGACTGAATCCAGTGATTGTTCTGAAGTCACACTATATAATAATTGGCCTTTCTGCTTAGTAATGCACAATATCTTACAACTGTTTATATTTAGATTCAAATACTAATCCCCCAACAAGCTTCTATCCTCTGCATGTCAACAGCACTTTGGTACAGTTTTCTAGTGTTGCAACTTTTATGTATCTAACATCACAGTCAGCAAGAAGTTTCAGTGAACTTCCTATTGCATTTTGTTACAGTTTCTACTACTGGAACTTCTCTGAATACAGCATCATAATCAACAAAAAGTCTCAGTGAACTGCCAATATTATCAATATACATCTTCATACGTACTCCACTAGCCACTGTGTAGTGCATGGTGAGGATACATTATACCACTACTAGCGATTTCCTTACCTCTTCCACTCCCAACTGGAGCAAGGGAAAAATGACCATGCTTCTGTGCAAGCCCAAATTCCTCTTATCTTATCTTTGTGGTCCATGTATGAAATGTACATTTGTGGCAGCAAAATCATTCTGCAGTCAGCCTCAATTACCAGTTCTCTAAATTTTCTCAATAGTGCATCATGAAAAGAACATTGTTTTCCTTCAGGATTCCCATTTGAGTTCACAAACTATATCTGTAATACTTGCTGCATGTTGATCAAACCTACCGATAACAAATCTAGCAGCAAGTCTTTGAATTGCTTCAATGTCTTCAGTTAATCTGCCCTGGTGGGAATTCCACAAACTTGAGCAGTACTCAAGAATGGGTCCCACTAGTGTTCTGTACACTGCCTCCTTTATAGATGAACCACACTTCCCTAAAATTCTCCCAATAAAATGAAGTCTACCATTCACCTTTCCAACTACCGTCCTTACATGCATGTTCCATTTAATGTTGTGCTCCAAAGTTGTGACTGCTATTTAATTATGCAGCATTCTACCCATGATGTATTTGAATATCAAGGGATTGTTTTCCTATGGACCTGCATTAACTTAAATTTTTCTATATTTAGAACAAGCTTCACTCATAACACCAGCTAGAAATTTTGTCTACGTGATCTTGTATCCTCCTACAGACACTCAACAATGATCCCTTCCTGTACACCACAGAATCATTAGCAAACAGCACAGATTGCTACTAGTCCTGTCGATCAGATCATTTATGTATATAGAGAATAAGAGCAGTCCTGTAACACTTCCCTGGGGCACTCCTGATGATATCCTTGTCTCTGATGAATACTTGCCATCAAGGAAAACATACTGAGTTCTATTACATAAGAAGTCTTTGAGCCAATCTCATATCTAGGAGCCTATTCCATATGCACATACCTTTGTTAACAATCTGCAATGGGACACCCTGTCAAATGCTTTCTGGAAATCAAGGAATAAGGAATATGACTGTTGCCCTTCATCAATAGTTTGTAGGATGTCATGCGAGAAAAGGACAAGTTGAGTTTTGCATGAGCAATGCTTCCTAAATCCATGCTGATATGTGAACAGAAGCTTCTCTGTCTTGAGGAAATTTATGATATTTGAATTTAAAATATGTAAAAAAACTCTGCAGTAAACTGATGTTAATGACGCCAGTCCATTCTTTTACCCTTCTTATACCTGGGAGTCTATCGTGCTTTTTCCAATCATTCGTGACTTTGCACTAATTTGTGATAAATGCAAGCCAAATAAGGGGCCAATGCTACAGCATATACTCTGTAAAGTGGAACTGGTATTCCATCTGGACCTGGCAACTTATTTGTTTTCAATTCCTTCAGTTGCTTCTCTACACCAGGAATGCCTACTATTATGTCCTCCATAAGGGAATCTGTGCAACGGTAAGTTTATTCAATCCTCCTGTGTGAATTCTTTCTTAAACATGAAATTTAAAACTTAAACTTTCTTTTTTGTTGTCTTCTACTAACACATCACTCTGGTTTATGAGTAACTGGATAAAAGCCTTCAATCTGCTAAGCAACTTTATGTATAACCAGAATTTTCTTGGGTTCCTGGCAAGATCTTTCGCTAACATATGACAATGGAAGTAGTTGTATGCTTCACGCATTGATCTTCTTAGACGCACAAATTTTTGCTAACTTTTGCCTGTTGAAATTAGCGTGTTCTGTTTTTTTACTGAGAATGCAAATTTTATTTTTAACCACAGTGGGTATTTACCATCCTTAATCCATTTACTCAGCACAATAAGTCCATGGCACAATTTATAATCAGTTTAAACTTTTCCCGTAATTCACCTACGTCCATCGTACTGGAACTAAATGATGGCGATTTGTTTTCTAAGTGGGATGCAAACAACTGCTTACCTGCTCTTCCTAGTAAAATTACTCTTCTGTCCTTTCTGATGAATTACTTAACTTTAGCAACCATTGTCACTACATTGGTATCATTACCACTAATTGCTGTCTCTATATTGTCAATAAGCTCAGACCAGTTTGTAGCTACAAAGTCTAAAATAAATCAATTGCAAGTAGGTTGTGTAACTAGCTGTTCAAGGTAGTTTTCAGAAAAATCTGTTCAAAAGAACTTCCACACAGCTCTCTGCCTGTACCTGCTATAGACAGCCCGATAAGTAGTGGGTATTTTTGTGCTACTGACTGTAGACTCTCTTTGAATGATTCTACATCTGTTATGGGAGCATTGGATAGCCAGTCAAAAGTTCTGATAATTACATCCAGTATATCTATGCCTGCTACTCGCTTCCATAACTTTGCAGTCAGACTCAATTTTGACCTTAGTACACACAATATTTTTGTCAACAGCAATGAATGCCTTCCTGTGGCATCCAATCTGTCCTTTCGATAAATCTTCCATGTCTCACTAAATATTTCAGTAGTAGTAGTAGTAGTAGTAGCTTTATTCATCTATAGATCTCTTTTTACAAGGATATAGGACATATCAAAGTATTTACAAAGTTATGTAAATAAAATAGAAAGAAACTTCCACATGGGAAAAATATATTAAAAACAAAGATTCCAAGATTTACCAAGCGGGAAAGAGCCGGTAGATAGGCACAATAAATAAAACACACAAACACACACACAGAATTTGTAGCTTTCACAACCGACGGTTGCTTCTTCAGGAAAGAGGGAAGGAGAGGGAAAGACGAAAGGATGTGGGATTTAAGGGAGAGGGTAAGGAGTCATTCCAATCCCGGGAGCGGAAAGACTTCCCTTAGGGGGAAAAAGGATAGGTGTACACTCGCACACACACAAATATCCATCCACACATACACAGACACAAGCAGACATTTGTAAAGGCAAAGAGTTCGGGCAGAAATGTCAGTCGAGGCGGAAGTACAGAGGCAAAGAAGTTGTTGAAAGACAGATGAGGGATGAGCGGCGGCAACTTGAAATTAGCGGAGGTTGAGGCCTGGTGGATATCGAGAAGAGAGGATATACTGAAGGGCGAGTTCCCATCTCCGGAGTTCGGATAGGTTGGTGTTGGTGGGAAGTATCCAGATAACCTGGACGGTGTAACACTGTGCCAAGATGTGCTGGCCGTGCACCAAGGTATGTTTAGCCACAGGGTGATCCTCATTACCAACAAACACTGTCTGCCTGTGTCCATTCATGCGAATGGACAGTTTGTTGCTGGTCATTCCCACATAGAAAGCGTCACAGTGTAGGCAGGTCAGTTGATAAATCACGTGGGTGCTTTCACACGTGGCTCTTCCTTTGATCGTGTACACCTTCCGGGTTACAGGACTGGAGTAGGTGGTGGTGGGAGGGTGCATAGGACAGGTTTTACACCGGGGGCGGTTACAAGGGTAGGAGCCAGAGGGTAAGGAAGGTGGTTTGGGGATTTCATAGGGATGAACCAAGAGGTTACGAAGGTTAGGTGGACGGTGGAAAGACACTCTTGGTGGAGTGGGGAGGATTTCATGAAGGATGGATCTCATTTCGGGGCAGGATTTTAGGAAGTCGTATCCCTACTTCCCATTTGCTATCCTGAAAAACTGAGTCAGCATCCCTCTGTAATGAGTGTGATTGTTGCGCTCAGAGAGAGAGGAAGGTGTTAGTATTGTGCTATGCATAGCTTGGGGGTAAGTATTTCTAGGGAGGAAAAAAAAAAGGCGAAGGTCTTATGTGGAGTGTTGGATATTTTATAATCATTATTATTTATTTGTATAACACTTTTTCTCAAACCCCTACTCTGTTTTAGCTAAGTAATCCTTCAATGTATTACATGCATTGCATAACAGGTACTTTTTAGCTGCCTTTTTCAATAAGTGTATTTTTTCTATTTCTTTAATCTCTTTTGGTAATTTATTGGACAGTTTTATTCCTTGGTAGAAAATGCTGGTTTGAGTTTTTGTTTATTTTTTCTTGGTAAATGTAAGCTGAGTGTATCTCTTGTTGCATGGTCATGGACAGAGCTGTTTGTGCAGTAATTACCAATGTCATTTTTGATGTGTACAACTGACTGGTAAATGTATTCACATAGAGCAGTTAAAATCCCCAGTGTTTTGAACAAATCTTTACAATGAGCTCGACTAGTATTTTTGATTATTATTCTTATGGCTCTTTTCTGGAGTTTAAAAATTGTGTTCATATTTTGTGCATTTGTTCCACAAAAAAGAATGCCATTGCTAAGAATTGAGTGTACATATGAATAATATGTAACTAAAAGACACTGCATGTCACTCACTAATGATACAATTATAAGGGCCTAACATGCTGATGACATTCTGTTTGCAAGTACCCTTGTGTGTTCACACCACTTCAACTGAGAATCAATATTCATTCCTAGAAATTTTCCATTTGTTACATAGACTACAGAGATGCCATCTGCATTTAATTTAACATTGTATTTTTTCCTCTTCAAACGGAAATTCATGGCATTAGTTTTGTTTATGTTTAATGTCACTTTATTGCTTATTGACCAATCATAAACTTCCTTGAGAGTTTCATTTGCTTTCTCGGCAAGGAGTTCTCTGGTTTTCTAAGTGACTATAATATTGCTGTCATCAGCGTAGAGAATTTTTTCACCATGAGAGAAGCTACTGGGAAAGTCATTGGTGTATATCAGGAACAGTATTCTTTCTAATATGCTATCTTGCGGAACTCCTATACTAAAGTATTTTGGTTCTGATAAGTGTTTTACTAAATTTGTAGGGAGAACATTGTGCTCATGTGGAAGTGATCTAAATGTTTGTAAAACAATAAACTGGTAGCCAAGATCGCAGGAATTCTTTTTGTTCCATGATTACCGGTTTTCACGAAACTAAAGCTGTCATCATCAGATCTTACGACACATACAGGTTACAACATCAAAGCAAACAATGGTGATATTAATAGCTGCCTATGACACACGGGTCTTACAAAATTGTCATAAGTAACACATCCAAGAGAGATAACATTATGTCCTAAGATCCGATGATGGCGCCTTTAGCTTTGCCGAAACCGGTAATCATGGAATAAAAAGAATTCCTGCAATCTTGGCTACCAGTTTATTGTTTTACTAAATGTTTGGATCTATTTTAAGTATGTGTCACCTCTACTCTTTATACCCTACCTGTTAGGTATGATCGAAATCAGTCATTAGCTACCCCTCTTATTCCTAATGCTTCTAATTTATTTAATATAATCTTGTGGCCGACTGTCTCAAACACCTTAGAAAGGTCCAAAAATGTGCCTACAACACACTCATTTTATCGAGGGCATCAAGTACAACTTTATTGAATTCTACTATGGCTGACACCGTATTTTTGCCATTTTGGAAAACAAACTGTGATTCGCTTAAAAGATTGTATTTATTCAGGTAATTCATCAATCTGTCTTTCATAACTGTTTCTATTATTTTTGAGAATGGCGACAGCAGGGAAATAGGCCAGTAATTTTCTATGTCTTGTGCATTACCTTTCTTAATTAAAGGTACAACTCTTGCCTGTTTTAACTGCTCTGGAAATGTCCCTGATGTGAAGGATTCATTTATTATATTTGTTAAGGGGCCTTGTATAATCCCTATGCATTGTTTCAGTACACACATTGGTACTTAATATAAGCCTACTGACTTTTTATTTTCTGAACAGTTTTATTGGCTTCATTCTCTGTGGTTGGAAGAGGAAATGGGCGTTTGGTGTCATTGGCTGGGAGGCTCCTTGTGGGGCACGTCCGAGCGCCTTGGTGCAGGTCTTATTACATTCGATGGCACATTGGGCAACCTGTGCGCCAGAGGGGTGAAATAATGATGAAAACAGCTCAACACCCAGTCCCTGAGCTGAGAAAATTTCTGGCGCAGCCGGGAATCGAATTCGGGCCCATAGGACAGTAATCTGTCATGCTTACCACTCAGCTATCGAGCAGACTGGTTGGAAGTAACATCATTGTATTTAGTGCAACATTATTTACAAGTGTTATATTTGTTTGTGGGAATTTTTGCTGTAACTTCTCTGCAATACTTGATAAATGCTTGTTTACATAGTTTGCTAAGTGTTGTGGATCATTTATTACCTTATCCCCCTCTCTTAGCAGTATGTTATTCTGCATTTGTTTGCCTCTCCCCATTTCCTTCTTTATAACATCCCAGATTGCTTTGCTTTTATTCTCTGCATTATATATTATTTTGTCATTAAATGACTTTTTGCAGCAATCAGCACTTTCCTATAGATCTTTTTGTGTCTATGATAGAAATTTAAGAATTCTGGATCAGTGCGAATCTTTTTCATGGAACTGAGGTGTTCAAGTGTTTGAGAGGACTTTTTAATACCTGCTGTTATCCATCTGTTTTTGTGATATGTTGACACAGACATGCATACTTTTGAAAATGCCTTTCCATAGTTCAGTTTAAACAATGTGGAGAATTTCATATTCACATTGGTTTCCTTACACCCTTCGTCCCAGTTTTGTTTTTCTAGTTATTTTTAAAAATCTTTTATGTAGATTTCTGATAGATGTCATTTGTAGGCTTGTAGTTTAGGGAACGATTCAATGCCTGATTTTACTGTTGTTTTTGGCTGAGATGGTCTGATAGTCCAAGATCTTTTACAGCTACATCTCATTTTTCCCTGTCCATATGGTCGATTACTGATGAAGTCGTTGTAGTAACCCTAGTTGCACTATTGACCAATAGGGACATGAAGGTGCTGCTGCATTCATTTATGATATTAGTGTGGATCTTAATGTCCCCACACAGAATTATGTTGACCTTTGTATTTGAGACTTTATTTACAACTTCTGTTAACTTATTGAAAAAAGTGTCCACACTACCACTAGGAGCTCTATACATACAAAATGATTAAGTGGAGATATCAAGCCCTGTTAATTCAACAGCTGATATTTCAATGTGTTTGTCTTCACTTAGAGGTCATGTCTTGATTTGAACTGTGTTCCTTTTCTGATTTAAATGCATGATTCTCCACCCCTAGAAGTAGTTCTGCAATAAGAGTTTGCCTTTTCATACAATGATAATACTAATGTGCAATTCAAAGATTAGAGCTTAACTTCTAATAGTTGTATTTTATTTTTTATTGATTGCATGTTTTGATGGAGGATTGTTAAGTCTGTGAAATGCCCCATGTTACTCCTTCCCATGGTTTGTTTTTCTTTGTGACATTTGAAGTGTTTAAACCTGTCTTGTGAGTGATTATTTCAGTATTTTTTAAAGTGCTGGAGATACTGTTTAGGCAAGGGAACCTGTTGTCTTGATTTATCCTAAAAAAGATCTACTTTTCCTACCTATGACAAAAGGTATTTGACCATGTGTGGCCCAAGATCCACCCCATATACTTTCATGAATCAGCTGTACCAATCTTCCCTTCTCAGTCCTGCTTACGTGTAGGCCATGCCTAGTGAAACCCCATATGTTGACAGTCCTGACGGACGCCAGAGAAGCATGAGCAAAGTTGACTTCCTCAGAGCCATCCATAACCCCACATTGATTTGCCTCACAGCTGCATCAAGGTGTGGTCAATCATGATGCCGGAACAGATCAACAAAGTGTATGTTGGTGCTATGAGTCGGGAAGCTATCTTGTCCAGGTCATCATCTATGTCATCTGCCTCATCCCTGTACAAACTGTTGTTGTCGCTACATGGTCCTCTTTTGTAAAGTCCTTACATATAGACCCTACGTCCTCTCACACATGACTTGGCCCTGCATTTGGCTTGAAGATACTGGTGGCCTGGTGCACTGCCCCTAAACTTTCCTGTAACTGAGGGCCTACACCTCGCCCATGTCTACTACCTAGCAGCAGCACTCTCTTCTTCCTAAGACTTTGTACATTCCTAGGCTTCTTGGTCCTGGTTGAAGAGTGCTGCACATGTCCTGCTCCTCGTTCTACCTGAGGCTGTTCTCCACTTAACTCTGGCAGTGGTAGATACCTGTTTTTGGTGTTTATGATAAAACTATCAGATTGTGTTCTCTTTCTTCCTATCCTCCTACCAGCTGCCAGTTCCCAACCACCTTCCTCCCCCCCCCCCCCCCCCCAATCTCCCTTGATTGTTACGAGTTCCTTCCTTGCTTCCTCCAACTGTGCCCCAATCAAAATGTTCCTACTGCATACTCTGCAGTTCCTGGAGAGAGCCTCTTCTGTTCTCCCAACATTCTTTCCACTGCATCCTCCCCAGTGAAAATATTTCCTACAACATTGGCAACAAATCCTTCTACTCACTACCCTATAACAGCTCCCACATTTCTCACTCATGGCCAGTTTCGAAAGAATAATTAAGTTTAAAGAATGTTTTAAATTTGTCAAGGATGCGATATTGGCTGTGTGTAACCAAAAAAGACTCAAAGGTTTTGTGTATGGTGGTTGTTGTTTTTGTACTGATTTAGAGATACAATGACAGAAGAAGAGCTTTCTACTTTGGGTTTCAGTCAGCTCTCGGTTCAGAGAATAATTTGAGCATGACATGACCACTTTCCTGGAGGGCAGTAACTTTGTTATAGATACTTCAACAATTAATAGTTACTATTTTGACAATCGATGTGTCTTTACTCCATATGCAGTTGGATTTGGCTCTATGCATATTGACTGCCAAGCACTCCCCAGAGTATCTCAAACTGCCACCTAGTCTAAAAAAAAAAAACCCAATGTTCACTTTAGAAGTACTCTGTTACCCAAGTAGCTGCTTTCTATGTTTAGTGCATCCATGACCTATCAAGGGGAGTCCTACAATTCTCCACCCCAAAACCCAAGTCTAGAAATTTGTAGCCAAGACCATCACAGGATCAACGGAGCCTTTGGTTAAGACCCTTCACTCGGCTCCAAATCAAAGGTCCCCGATCAATTCTAGGAATGTTGCTGCAAATTGTGAGCTCTGTTTGAACCCCACATGTGAGGCCAACAGTCTTCACCACACCTGCCAGTAAATCGGATGAATTGAGGAGAGCATCAGAATACACATACAGACATCATTGGTGCCAACATGAGCCACAACTTGCTAATGACAGCAGTCTGCACACTCAACAGCCACATGTAAGCGCCCCCCCCCCCCCCCTCCCAACAGACATACTGCGTTTTCTTTCCATCACCGAATGCAATTTCCCTAAGGGGCTCCTTAACATGCCCAGTATTGGGGCTCATGATAACTAGTAAACTTCTCCATCTCAAGTGCCTGCTCAGACCCTGCTGAAGAAGCAGCCACCAGTACACTCACAAGGTGAATGGGCGAGCTCAGATGTCCAGCCCCCAGTTTGACTTTCTGCCAGAGTGTTGCGAGCATATGTCACAACCTGATATTCACCCTGTGGTAAGTGCGAATTCCCTGCAACAGGTACACGGCAAGGTGGCACAGCAGCTGAGCCCATGGGTGCAACAAGCGACACCTGAAGTGCCCCGTGCGAAGCGCTAGATACTTTGCCATTGTTACACCCTGTAGACAGCTTACCATGGCCGTAATTGTCTTCAGTTGCTTGTGACATGCAGCCAATTTCTTCTGCATCTACACACAGCATGCACACGCCCTATCCCTCCTACGGTTACTAACTTAATAATTAAAATATGAAAACAAAAAGAAAAAACTAAATATGTAACTTGCTACTCTCCTGGTGTGTCACCAGCAGAGGTTGGTGGCTGACTGCTGTGATCAATGGTCACTTACCCTTCAAAACAAATGACAAATGCACTACAGATTGCACAAATGTACACTATACAGATGCTAAATCACGAGACTACTTTCTCAAATACAAAAACACACAAGGAAGTTAAGAATTAAACTATACAAGCAAACAAAAGCATGCCAGGAATTTAAAAATTAAACTCTGTAAACATACAACAGTAGCTAAATATGTGACTTGCAACCCTCCTGGCAAGTCACCAACAGAGGATGGCCATGTCCTTTACGTATATTGTGAAAAGTAGTGGTCCTATCGCACTCCATTTGGGTATGTTTGATGTTACTTTTACGCCTGAGGCATCATGCTATGTGTGTGTCAGTCATTATGGTGATGTGCAGTATTGCAAACTACCGATCATAAGACGAGGTTTTTCCCAAAATCTTCATTTGAAAAATACGGTCATCTTGTATTTGCAGATTAAACTATTTCTGCTGAGTTTAACATTTTTACATTGTTTAATGGATTACTTAGTGGTCATCTTTCCTTTACAGATGAAACTTCGGATATTGGTATCACACGCAGGTTTATTTTGAATAATTCAGAATGGCAGTACTAGGCAAACGATACTTGTTCGGACAGGTTTATGGTTTCCTGAAACACTGGAGTGCTCGATACAGAATCAACATTGCTCAAAATATCACGTGATTACTGACTTGGGTGGCCCTAGAGCAAGGGATATGCAAAAAAATTATTAGCTACCCACTACAGCAATCTAATGCTCTGCTCAAAATTTGACAATTTTGTGAAACTTACAAAATGTTGTTGTATTTGAAGAGCCCTGCAATAAAAGTTCTCAAAAAATGGTTCTGAGCACTATGGGACTTAAGTTCTAAGGTCATCAGTCCCCTAGAACTTAAAACTACTTAAATCTAACTAACCTAAGGATATATTAAAAACAAAGATTCCAAGACTTACCAAGTGGGAAAGCGCTGGCAGACAGGCACAATGAACAAAACACACACACAGAATTACTAGCTTTCGCAACCGATGGTTGCTTCTTCAGGAAGGAGAGGGAAAGACGAAAGGAAGTGGGTTTTAAGGGAGAGGGTAAGGAGTCATTCCAATCCTGGGAGCTGAAAGACTTCCCTTGGGGGGAAAAAAAGGACTTCCCCCAAGAGAAGTCTTTCCACTCCCGGGATTGGAATGACTCCTTGACTCCTTACCCTCTCCCTTAAAACCCACTTCCTTTCGTCTTTCCCTCTCCTTCCTGAAGAAGCAACCATCGGTTGCGAAAGATAGTAATTCTGTGTGTGTGTTTGTGTGTTTTGTTCATTGTGCCTGTCTGCCGGCGCTTTCCCGCTTAGTAAGTCTTGGAATCTTTGTTTTTAATATATTTTCCCATGTGGAAGTTTCTTTCTATTTTATTTATAACCTAAGGATATCACACACAGCCATGCCCAAGGCAGGATTCGAACCTATGACCGCAGCGGTCGCGCGGTTCCAGACTGTAGCGCCTAGAACCGCTCGGCCACCCTGGCCGGCAAAGGTTCTCATACATCTATGGATACTGAGTACAAAAATTAATGTTCCTTTTTATGTAAAGATAACATTCAAAATTGGAAACATTGTCCTTCAAAAAACATTACTTGATCCTGAGTCCAGATCAATATTTTACTGATTATTAGAGACTGTAATGACTTACTATGTGGATTGCAAATGAGAAACTCAGTCACTGTAAACATATTAGAATATCAGATAAAAATGTTACTAGCTTTTAATGAGCTTTAGAACATGATGATGACATTCAGATGAAACAAGAAGGAAAATTGATCCAGACAGAAATGTCTTAACAAACAACATCCATCGTATTAAAATGACTATAATTGCTGTGAGAATAAATTAAAGCGGAAAATCCATTGTCGAGATAGTACCAACAGATGTCAGTATCATGGGAGGGGTGAAAGTTCAAGAATTGAACTGCGATCTTTTATTTATGTATTAGTTGCTCTTCCTACATGACTTACACTGCAGAATATATAGCAGTCCTTGTTTCTCCAACATGGATAATCGGCAGGGCTAACTGGGTGCAGCTCAGCCAGTTGGTTGTGTTTGAACACCATGGCAGCCCCCAGGAATGGGTGGACCACATAATGTGTGAGATCCATCATGCCACTAACCTATCACTACCACAGTCCTCTCAGGAGGTGACCTGTATCACGATGGACAGAAGACTACCACTTGTCACTGAACAACCTCACAGCCTTTTGAGTTGCAAGAGCCAAGGACAGCAAGAAAATGGTCATAGCAAGCATTCCTAGACTCCATAAACCATTCCATCAGTTCGACAAAAGTATGGGAAGCTATCTGGAGTATTTATGGTAAAGTCATTTACCAGTAGCAACAGTGCTGAAACAGAGGAGAAAAAGGAGGAGGAGATTAGCATTTAACGTCCCTTCAACAACGAGGTCATTAGATATGGAGCACAAGTTCGGATTAGGGAAAGAAATCGGCCATGTCTTTTCAAAGGAACCATCTCGGCATTTGCCTGAAGCGATTTAGGTAAATCACAGAAAACTTAAATCTGGATGGTAGATGCGGGTTTGAACTGTCGTCCTCTTGAATGTGAGTACAGTGCACTAACCACTGTCCACCTTGCTCGATCAGTGCTGAAACAGGGATGTCTCCAAACAATGCCCAGAGACATTGCTCAGATGATGGCTGAATGTTTTGCCAAAACTACAGCTGATGCAAGCCAGGGCCCGGCATTTCGTTGCTACTGTGCAACAGCAGAGAGAAGAAAGTTGGACTTTAGACCCAATGATTCTGAAACATACAACTACCCTTTCTACATGTGGGAGCTGGAATCAGCTCTGTCCAGGTCATGACCAGATCCAGTACTGCATGCTTAGATATTTCGCAGCAGCGTCAACATAAATCATCCTTCAATGTTTTATATGGCAGACAGGCAACTTCATCACTCGTGGAGGGAGGCAGCTCTGATACCTTTCCTGAAACCGGGAAAGTAGCACACATCTCCTAGTAGTTGCAGGAGTATTGCCTTAATGAGCTTTGTAGGAAAGACCCACAAACGAATGGTTAACTGTCATCTGTTCTGGTTGTGAGAGGCCAGACAACTGCTTAGCCACTCTCAGTGTGGATTATGGAGATTTCAGTCCACTGTCGACAACCTGACCCTGCTAGAGGCAGTTATTCAGCAGTATTTTCTATGCAACCATCACTGTATTTATTGGTATATTCTTCGATATCAGTAAGGCATATGATACTACTTGGAGTCTATATATTCTTGCACAACTGCATCAATGGAGCTTTTGTGACCACCTCCCCATCTTCATACAGTCTTTCCTGTCTCAACAGTTTTTTCAGACCTGAATGGTGACACGCTGTCAGCTCATTTTTAGCAGGGTAGTGTTTTAAGTGTTACCCTCTTTGCGATAACCATAAACTGTATCACTTCTATGGCAAGGAGTCTCTTAAAGTGCTCCGTATTTGTGGATGATTTTGCTGTTTTCTGTTCCTCCTCCAGTGTTGCAACAGCAAGTCATCAATTGCAACTTACAATGTGGAGGTTGGAGTGGGCTGCAATGACGGGTTTTCAGTTTTCTGCAAATGAGTGTGTGTCTGTCTTCATTTTAATTGTTCTTGTTGTATTTTTATTTTTCCTGGTTTGTCTATGGGGGACACCATCCTATATTTTAGAAACTTAGAGCAGTTTGTGGGCCTCATTTTTTACTCAAAAATGCTGTGGTTGCCAACCTGAGAGACCTGAATCATAAAGACTGCAACTCTTCAAGTACCTTAGCCCAAGTCTTGGGGAGCAGACAGGACATGTCTCCTCCAGTTTTACATGTCTTTTGTGTGTTTGCGACTGGACTATGGTTGAACATTATATGGATCAGTGAGGCCTTCTTATTTGAAGATCACTGACACTGTCCACCATGAGGGGATTCATCTGATCACGGGTGCTTACAGGGCCAATTCCCATACCCAGCCTCTGTGCTGAGGCCAGTAAACTGCCACTTACCATCTGGAAGCAGCTTCTCATGGTGCATGAAGGATCCTTGCAGCTCCGACTTCATCCGCACAGCATACTGTTGCTTGTCTGCTTCCAGAACACCTCTTCTCCAACCATCTACGAGCCACAATGCTGTATGGGATCCGCATGCAGCATATGCTGGTGTCTCTTGGTGTTGAGCAAGTACAACCCCAGATCCAGGGATCTAACCATCTGCTGCTCTTGTTACTGCAGAGGCCCAGCGCCATTTTAGATTTAGTGCAGTACGGGAGAAGTTGTCCTCCTGCTTCTGTTTTTAGTGCTACATTTTCAGACATTTTGTATCAGCACCAGATTTATGTTGCTGTCTTTACGGACAGGTCTAAGCACGGGGGATTGACTGGTTGCTCTGTCATTTTCCCGGATCTTGTCCTCAATGTTCAGTTGCCTGTCCTCAAGGTCCAATTGCCTCAAGAATTTACTATCTTCAACACAGACTTGTATGCGATCTTGTCTGTTCAGATTCTCTGAGTGCTATTTACTCTGTCCAATGTATGTACCCAGCAGATAGTCATCCAGGACGACTAGGGAAGGAGGTGTCTTTCTGCTGGGTACCTGGGCACATAGGAATGGTGGGGACTGAAAGGGTGGATCGAGAAGCCAAGGAAACATGTTGTGAACCTTTGGTATTTCAGTGTGTCATCCCCTTCACGCTATCGTGCCTCACTGTTGAGGTACAAAGTCCTGCTTCAACGGGGTGACTGACAACAAGCTCCATGCAGTAAAGCACACAACTAAGCCATGGCATACTTCTTTCCAGCCACATCGATGGGACAACATCCTTCTTACTCGTCTTCACATTGGCCACAGCTCCATGACACATGGATTCTTACTCCAGTAAGAGGAGCCACCAAAGTGTCGTGCTTGTGGTGTACAGATCACTTTGTGTCACATTTTGCTGGACTGTGCTTTATTTTCCAACCAGCAGACTGTGGCAGATCTCCCATCTATTTTAAGCAACGTTCAAACAAAAATTGTTCAAGTTTTAAAGTTTTGTGAATCGCCCAACATTTTTAGCATGATTTTTATAGGGAGATGTTTTTAATGTGTCAACATGGTGGCTGGATCACCCAATTTTTTGTAAGTGGTCAGCCATCACATTTCCTTGCACTTTTCTTTTAGCTCTTCAGTGTTTTGTTTTCTCTGTGCTTTAATTTCATGTATAGCTACTAACTGGTTTCAGGGCACATGAGAGAGAGTGGCTTTGTGGTCATTTCGAATGCATGAGTGTAGAACGATTTTAGTTTCTCCCCACATTCGTTTGTATTGTTGAGCACTGATGACATCGCCATTGGGCACCCATAAGATCCACGCACATACACATGTTTCATAGTTGCACAAACACGGCACTACAGAAAGAACTAGATCAGTGCTAGGAGCGGAACAGTGAGAGCGCAACAAATTATGTTATGTTGTTAATCATGTGAAAGTATACTGCATACTTTGGTTTTTCTGCTTAAACAGTAAAAGTCTAGGTAGGGGCCAGTGGCTTCTAGGTTTTTTGTGCTACAATGTCGTTGACACTCGCTGTGATGTATGACTGGAATGAAAGGAGGTGTGTCAGCTACTAGTTTTACGCAGCCAATGAGAGAGCGGCGGGCAGGTGATATGTTTGGAAGCAAGTCACTTTGTAATATTCTCACATCAGTACAGACAAAAAATCCGATATTAATTCAGATACAAATAGTTGTGTTCTTAGGTTCCCAAGTAACCACAACTTTAGAAATTGCAACATATTCAGAAGAAACAGCCAAATATTGTGACAACAAAGACATAAATTTCACAGCTGTGCCATTATGATTATGACAATTATTATTATTATTATTTCTTTCTTATCTCAGACGTTATGTCTGGTCAAAAGTAGAAAGTGACGCGGACCTTGATCAAGCGTGACTTCCTTTTAACTGTACGGTATATGTTATATTGCATTTAGGAACTTTCGGGTAATTGAACATATATCAATAATTACGGATTTCTGTAGTTGTATATATAAGTTTGGATGTAGCTGTATTGCATTGATGTACTGGTGGATATTGTGTGGTATGACTCCTGTAGTTGATAGTATAATTGGTATAATGTCAACTTTATCCTGATGCCACATATCCTTGACTTCCTCAGCCAGTTGGATGTATTTTTCAAATTTTTCTCCTGTTTTCTTTTGTATATTTGTTGTATTGGGTATGGATATTTCGATTAGTTGCGTTAATTTCTTCTTTTTATAACGCTTGTTATGTGGTGTTGTTTTATCTGTTATAATGGTTCTGTTCCAGTATAATTTATATTCATCAATCTCCAGTACATTTTGTGGTGCATACTTGTATGTAGGAACGTGTTGTTTTATAAGTTTATGTTGTAAGGCAAGCTGTTTATGTATTATTTTTGCTACATTGTCATGTCTTCTGGGGTATTCTGTATTTGCGAGTATTGTACATCCGCTGTTTCTATTTGTTGTTTGCAAAGTCTGCATTTATCTGTTGTGGTATTGGGATCTTTAATAATATGCTTGCTGTAATATCTGGTGTTTATGGTTTGATTTTATTATTATTATTACTATTATTATTAAAAATATTGACACCACAGATGACAGGTCTGATAAGTGCAGAAGTAGAAAAAAAACAGCCTGGAAATTAATGCAAACCATTTCTTTTCATTTATTTTATTCCTGCTTGTTTTATCAAAATGTGAACAACCATAAATTTAGAATAGGTATAATGTTAACTTTTAGGCAGATACTTTATCTCAATAAAACAGGTTGTTATTCTGATTAGTCAGAATATATTAAAAACAAATTTATCTCAATAAGTCTCTTGGAGAGAAGGGAGGGGGAGGGGTGGGGGAAAAAAAAGAGGGATAATTTTATAATTAGGGTCATTTTATAGTCGGGTAAATATGATACTAGATAGGTGTCTAATACAGCAGAGTTTTAAAGTTATATTCGTATCTCAAGGAACTTTTCCTCCTAGTTGAAGTGGACACCCTCAAATCACTACATGGAGAATGGAAGTTCTGTAAAATGAAACCTTGGGAAATTTGTTTGGGATCCCTTTGAAGGTGGAGGCAGTCACATGAAAAGGCTCGTTTCTTTTCTTTCGTTTTTTTTTTCTTTCGGTTTTTTAAGCATGGGGCCAAAACTGAATATACTGTGCATGCAAATGTGTATGAACTGAGGATCCTTCACAAAATATTTTTGATTTATCACCTAGTGAGTAAGTGTTTCGTCATGATGGAGCAAGGTGCTTCCTACGTTAACATGACAATATGTCCATGGTTCTTGCTTTCTTGGTCTCTTTCAGTCAAACACAACTGGAAAATATTCAAACACATGATCAGCACGAGTACTAAAGGCCTTAGTATTGTGCACTCAAATAATACAATCACTCATCATTCGTTCAAATGCATTACCTCAAACCAGGATAAAATTAGTTCTGCCATGTTTTGTGGTTAGCATTAGTTACAGTACGGAATACTGCTTCTGACCTACTGTAAAAAAAATTATTAACACATCACCAAATATGCTACTCAATTAATGGGTTGGTATTCACCGTCTGGAAACCATTCTTTTATGAGGTAAGCAGTTACACAAGACAATGAAAAAATCTAGAATAAATTTAATGCACTTAAAGGTGCACTAAGCATCGTTTTCAATCATTTTGTGAGCACAAAATATCTTCTTCAGTAAAAGAACCAACTTCCATTTTTGTGTGTGAGACCACAGAAGAGGGCTAACCACAGACACCAATATATTCCCAAAAGGCACTGATTCTCACACAAATTAAATCTGAAATTATGTAAAAATATTACACACAAATGTTGGTGTTTCAGCTTGATTGTTAGCTGACTGATTACTGTACAGAGCACTATAAAGAACCTTCCACACAGCTAACAGATGTATTGTTGAAACTTGCAACAACTGCCTGATTACATGTTATCATCATGAATGATTCTTTAAAGTGAACAGTGATCAGTCTTTGTCAGAAATTTAAATATAATGCTACTGTACACTTTTTTTTTATACATAAACTAAGACTCCAACTATAATAAAATGTCTATAACAGCTAGAGCGACTATTACAATGAACAATGTTAAAAGATATAAGGATAGTGGATAGTAGGATACAAGCTGGTATATGAAAAATGAGTTTTTTCCTTCAATGTGGTGTTCCAATTAACCATTCTTACTTAGTTTACCAGTCAATAAGCAATCCAATGGTCGTGCAGATCTGAAGATATGAATTGATTGAGAAACAAATAAGTTCTGACATGCCATGTCTCCTCAGTTTTTATCCTCCTGGTCATTACATTAACCAACAATTAAAATTACTTTCTTCCGTTTACTTTTGCTAACAGCTGTAACATTAGAAAATTTCAGAATGTATACATATGACAATATTAAAGGGACCAGTAAAAGCCATCATTCTTTTGAGTACATACACAGGATATTACCATTAAAAATTACAGTTGGCTGAGGCTTTTATTTTTCTCACACATTTTTTTCTTTCCATTTATCAACACAATAGCAATCACAATGGTAGTCTCTCCTAGAAGTGACTATTAAAAATAAATTATTCAACAAGCACGCATTGGAAGAAAACAAGGTAATATTTTTAGATGTCCATTCTGTTCATTTCCTGACTTTCAGTCAATGCATGAGATGATTGTGAGTACTAACATCACAAAAGTATATTTATTTTAAACATCACAAAAGTATATTTATTTTAAACAACACTAAAATTACATAATGGTTATATTTATTTTATTGGTCAAATAAAGATAGCTTAGCATAAGCAAGATACTGACAGAAGTCATCAACAACAAACCCAACGACTCTTTTGTTTCAGCAAAAGAGATAACTGATAAATCCATTAGCAACAGAATACATCTGGGTGCTTTATAAATTAAAATAATAAAATTTTAACAATAAGAACACATCACAACTTGATACCAATTGTGCAGGCTATCTATTTTTTATAGGAACTAAATAACTTGCTAAAATGCAAAATTCATTGTTCTTAGAGTTCAGTTCACCTACTCAACTGAAAAATAGTCCTGCTATACAATACACAGCTTTTTCCAGATGCTTCACAAACACAGTAAGTCACATACTTCTTCCTCCTATAAATATATATCTAATATATATATCATTCTCCATAAGTCATTTACTTTTGATTATTTCACATTTAAAAAGATTAAAATTATATGCACATCATTGGTGTCCGGATCAGATTGCATCCTGCTGTCAAAAGAGTGGAGAGGTAAAGGAAGGAGGTCATAATTTCTTTGTATAACACATCACAGAAGCACATTACTCTTCCACACTGGTTCAACGTATTTAGAATATTTTCTTTGTAAAACTCAAATAGAATCATCGATAAAACTCACAGATGCTAAACGAAAATAACAATGATCAACCATCCATGAAATATTCTCTAAATACAAGAATCATCATCTTTTGAAGCTCTTCACAAGTTTCATTGTCTTCTGCATCAAAGGTGCCATCCGAGGTTTGACTTTGGCAGCTGCAAACAAAACAAGGTACAAAAAGATTGGTAAGATAGTTCAGTGTAAAAATTTGTGCTATACCACAAATAATGGTAATATTAACGTACTTCTGCAACAAAAAATATAAATTTAAAGTTACAAAATATTAAGATATCATGAGGTTACCATCTTGTTGAATTTTTGGCAGAATGAATTACTGCTAAATTCTAAGGTTTCCAGTACTTTGCATATGACAAAGGTTATCTGCTGTTTTCTTAAGAATGAAATAATGAAAATTCTATGCTTTTTTAGAGAAATGTAGACTCAAAACCTGTTAGTGTTGTATTAACTTTACTTCCACCCTCTATTTTTCTTTCTGTAAGCTGGCACTATGCTAACTGTTTAGAAAGCAAACTAATTTGACTTGTAAATGCCATATCACAACTATCATGAAAGATTAAAGGCTTTCCGAGTCGCTGCTGACTGTTTCATTTCCAAGAAATATGGTCAGTTGCGACTTTGACTACTATAATTCACACTAGTTCAGCTTGCTGGTGCTACTGAGTGGCCCCCTAGTATTTTTCATTCTGTCGCATCAGCTGAACTGTCTCTAGAAACCCTGTCCATGAATACAGAACTCCTTAGGAGAAGTCTTTAGCAGGTTATCTGAATGGTTGCTGGGGTGCACAGAACTTTTGGGAGACTTAAGTCTTTTCAAAAGGACTTAAACATTTGATTTCAAAGCATGATGAAACAGTTTCAAGACTTGTCCCTTGTATTTTTAGTTTTATGCTTTATCGGGACTCAAATGTTTCTATAAATGAGTTGCTTCTTCCTAGGTTACACAACTGTTGTAATCCTACAGATGATAACTTTTTTCTTCACTTACATTCAATAAAATTCCATAAAGTGACGGTTAGAAGACTTAGTTACCGAAGATGAAAGATATGGTAACTAGTAGTAGCATCAGCCAACATTATATGACAACAACATGTCCTAACTAGAATATGCATAATCATATGGGAAAAGGAAACTACTCATGGTACAGAAGTGCCAAGTAGGAAATACATAGATCAATTACGTGTTGGAACTGTATCTCAGTCTGGTTAAAAAAGAATGTGTGTTTGAAAGCTGAGCTAAAGCTTTCAACATCCTTTTTACACACATATCTGGAACTCCATACTATTTTCATATAATAAATGGTTTTCTACTCTCATACAACAGTTAGAACTAAAAGTAAGTCATCATGCAACAGTGAAATACCCTCAGCATGACTGAATGTTATCAACATATAATATTATCATTTACTAGGACTGCTTACAAATGAAGTGAATGAACAGCAATTCGCTGTCATGACATTTTCATATGCATACCACTATGATGAATCCGTCTGGGATTTGACTGGTTCCTACTTGAATCATATATTTTGGTCCACTGGTTCTGCTTCACAATACAGTGCAGTGACTATTGTCATTTTTTATTCAATATATATATTTTCCAAAAGATTAAGACAACAGAACAGATGAGAGGAACCAGGAATTATTTTTCTGTTCTTGTAAGGGGATACACAGGGTATCACTCTCAACGACCTGCTATCCATACACAAAGTTTTGAAAGAATTCTGAAATTGCAATACAGTGGTTTGGCTTCTGAAGCTGCACAGGATCATATTTCAACCTACATACTGGAAAGGAAACTACAAACAGAACAAATTGCAGTACCTCGTTGTGGTCATAATGCAACTTTATTGCGGAACAAACTTTTTCAATACATAAATGGCTTTCTCCATCCACCTTTTCAAGATGCATCCATGAGATGGTTCTTTGAGATAAGAATTTGCAGTCCATTCAGAAACTATCAATATAATCTGCAACATAAATATAAGAGATCTTTTTCCAAAATGTTTTCAATCAAAACACATGCCTGCCTAAAAACAGTCATATTTTACGCAGTTGTGATGGAAAAGAATGATTTAACTAAAAAGTCATTCAGTGAGAGTTTCATGGGCAACTTTTCCCTACCCTATTCCATATTAAGTTCAATGGCCGAAAAAGGCATAAAATTATCAGCCCTGAACTAGCAGTGAATTTCTCTTTTGTTTTCAAACACTTTCGAGTGTGAAATTTATATTTTAAGTACATTAGTACAAATTTATTCAATTGCTTAATTTCTTATTCATTTCACTGTCATCTGGTAATGGCTACCTGTGCCAGCTCAGTTCTCTTCACAGCTAACAGATGATTGACTCCATGCATGAACCTTGGGGGCTCTTTCTGTTTATGACTGATGAAAAATTGGTATTCTTTTACGACTAGAAAGCTATTCAAAGCAATGATGTGTGCTATATCATCGAGGTTTTGAAAAAACCTTGTTTCTTTTCAGTTAAGAATTTCAGATGATCTCTCAGCATTTTTATGTAGCTGCCCCCATTGCTGATACAAAGTTTCTGATATTAGTAAGCAATTTATCAGCTGCCTTGTCGAAAATCATGCCCCCTCCCCCCCTTCAAAGAAATCTCGACTTGCCAGACTGATAGTATGGCACCATGATGCTTGGTTAATTTACATACATACACATTTTAAAAGAAACACTTAATGTTGGTTTGACATGTGTAAGTTTACTTCCAGCTGTTTCATGCTAATTATTCAAATGCAAATATATCTCATTTCCTGTAAATAAACTGAAAATGAAGATGTTGTACTTGCTATGACTATGAGCTTCCCTTGAAAGTGAATAGCAACATCAGTTGTCAGGTTGTAAACACATTCTGTAATCCATACTTCTGTTCAGCCTATCGAGCTGTCTGTCACATTAGCCAAAAATTTGATGTTTTCTAAGGATGCAATCAGCTAACAAAAAAAAAAAGTAAACATTGTGTCTACATACAGTAATCAATGAATGCGTGTGTGTGCATACACGCATTTGTGCAAGCGCACACTCAACGGTGAGGTCATCAGCACCCTTACACAAATTAAAAGAAACAAATGTAGATAAAAGATCAAAAATGTGAATTTATGCACTAAGACAACTAAGAAACCCTAAAATGTGCTATACAGCAGATTAAAACACAAGTAAATTGAAAGAGGAGCTAAAAGAAAGACAAAGGATATATTGTCGCAGAAGAAGCTGAGTAGCACTGTGGTGTAGTGGTTATGGTGCTAAATTGTTGCATGGAGGGTCGTGAGTTCAAAACTCACCTGGACTATACAATTTTAATTTCTATATTCGGTTCAAGTACATTCTAGAAGTATCCACAAATATCATTAATCATTGTGCTGAAATGTTTTGTAGCTGTATATATACCGTACGTGTTCTGGCCAGAGGCAGTTCGCTCCACGCTCTTGTATGTGCAAGTGCTGAATAAGCCTTTGTTAAGTGAAGTGAAGTGAAGTGAAATCGGGTGATGCTGAGGGAATTCGATTAGGAAATGAGACACTTAAAGTAGTAGAGGAGTTTTGCTATTTGGGAAGTAAAATAACTGATAATGGTCGAAGTAGAGAGGATATAAAATGTAGACTGGCAATGGCAAGGAAAGCGTTTCTGAAGAAGAGAAATTTGTTAACATTGAATATAGATTTATGTATCAGGAAGTCGTTTCTGAAAGTATTTGTTTGGAGTGTAGCCATGTATGGCAGTGAAACATGGACAATAACTAGTTTGGACAAGAAGAAAATAGAAGCTTTCGAAATGTGGTGCTACCGAAGATAAGGTGGATAGATCACGTAACTAATGAGGAGGTATTGAATAGGATTGGGGAGAAGAGAAGTTTGTGGCACAACTTGACTAGAAGGGATCGGTTGGTAGGACATGTTTTGAGGCATCAAGGGATCACAAATTTAGCAATGGAGGGCAGCGTGGAGGGTAAAAATCATAGAGAGAGACCGAGAGATGAGTACACTAAGCAGATTCAGAAGGATGTATGTTGCAGTAGGTACTGGGAGATGAAGAAGCTTGCACAGGATAGAGTAGCATGGAGAGCTGCATCAAACCAGTCTCAGGACTGAGGACAACAACAACAAGTGAAGTTAGTGTTCATCATTCATCTAATTACACCTTCTTCTACATCACAATATGATTGGCTGACCACTTACAAAAAACATGGGTGAGCCAGTCACACTGTCAACATTCCCCTAAAATCTTGGGAAAAATATTGGAAAATTCACAAACCTTTAAAACTTGGATCACATTCATTTAAACTATACTTAAAATACAGAGCAGATTCATTGAAAATTAAGCCGTGGCCTGCTGGTCAGAAAATAAAACATAGTCCAATAAAATATGACACTCAGTGATTTGTACACCAAAAGCTCCAAACAACGGAGGGTCCTCTCGCCGGAGCAAGAAGTCCTGCATTAGAGGGCTGTGGCCTATGTGAAGATGAGTAAGAAGGACCTCAACCTGCTGACATGGCTGGTCGAGGTACGCCACGGCTGCACTGTGGGATTTACTAGATGGAGCTTATTGTCCATCACTTCCAGCCACGCATCCTCCCACTGATGCAAGACTTAAGATCACAAGAGCAAGGCTATAGCATGCAGGGGGATGGCACACTGAAATAAGTAAGGATCACAACATGGCTCCTTGGCTTCTACATCTACCCTTTCATTCCTGCGATACTCGCGTGCCCTTGTATCCAGGGAAAATACACCTCCTTAACTAGTCATTGCACCTTGAAGAGAGCACACTGGATATTCTAGACTACTTTATCAGCTGGCTACAAACACTGTATAGAACAAAAGACACTCAGAGAATAAGAAGAGACAAGACATTTAGCACTGGAAGAAAGTCTAATCTTCTTCAGTGCCCGCAAGGTCACATGTAATTCTGAATTGAACAAATGTAATGTCTTCGGGCAGTCAGACCTATAGCACATGATACGGGAAATCCAAAGAGCAACCAACTGAGACCCCTGTATGGACTCATCTGTAAAGACTGCTACACAGTTGTGGTGCTCAGACAAAATGTCAGAAAAAATCACATCAAAACCAGAAGCAGGTATATAATCTCTTCTTTACTACACCAAATCTAAAATTAATCTGGGCCCCTCCAGTAACCACAGCAGCAGATGGTTAAAACCCTGGACTTAAGATTGTACTTCCTCCACACCAAGTGACTTCAGCACACACTGCACACGGATTCCAAATGGCATCGTAGCTTACTGGCGGTTGGAGAAAAGATGTTCCAATGGTGGAAGAGCAACAGTATGGTATGCGGGCAAAGTTGGGGCTGCAAAGAACTTGCATGGCTGACACACCATGAGGAGCTGCTGCTGGGTAGTGAGCAGTAGTTCCCTGGCCTCAGCGCAGAGACTGGGTATGGGACTGGTCCTATAAGTACTCAGGGCCAGCTGAATCCCCCATGGTGGATAGCATCAATGGTCAATTAAGAAAGCTTCAACAGATCCATACACCATGAAACTATAGTCCAGCCGCGAAAGCATGAAAAGCCCTATAAAACTGGAGCAGACGTTCCCTGTCTGCTCCCCACAACCTGTGGCTAAGGCACTTTTTGATGTTAAGTGCCTTGAGGGTTCTGGCTTTCAGGTCTCTCGGGAAGGGCAACCACAACAATCTGTAGTAAAAAATGAGGCCCAAAACCTCAATGAGTCTCTAAACTGTAAGATGGTGTCCTCATATACAAGTTGAGCAGATTAAAAATACGATGAGATTGATTAAAATGCATGCATGCCCACGCGCACGTGCACACACACACTTATGTGCAGGAAACTGAAAACCCATATTTGCTGTACACTCCTCAAACCTCCACACTGTAAGCTGCAACTGATAGGTCGCTGTTGCAACACTGGAGGAGGAACAGAGAACAACAAAATCATCCACAAATAAGAAGCACTGTACAGGACTCCTCACATAGATGTGATACTCTTTACGGCTATGGCAAACAGGTAACAATTAAAACACAGCTCTGAGGGACACCATTATCCTGCTCAAAACAATCTGACATCCTGTCACCAGCTTGGTTCCTAAAAAACTGCTGAGACAGGAAAGACCTTATGACGACGGGAAGGTGGCCACAAAAGCCCCATTGATGGAGTTGTGTGAGAATACTATGTCTCCAAGTATTATCGTATGCCTTACTGATATTAAAGAATTTGCTGATACAGTAATGTTTACAGAGGAAAGCCTGCTGAATAGTTGCCTCTAGCAGGGTCAGGTTGTTGACAGTTGACCTAAATCTCTGGAGTCCACACTGAGGGTGGCTAAGGAGTTGTCTGATCTGTAACAACCAGATGACGGATAACAATTCGCTCCAACGTCTTTCCTACACAGTTCATTAAGGTGATATTCCTGTAACTTTCCTGGTTTGAGAGATATCAGAATTGCCTCCCTCCACAAGTTGAGGAAGTTGCCTGTGTGCCATTTACAATTAAAAGAGTTGATGAGGATTTTCTTTGATGCTGGTGGGCAAATGTCGAAGCATGCAGTACATGATTTGATCATGACTGGGTGCAGTGTTACACATCTCACACAGGGCCGATTCCAGCTTCCACATGGAGAAAAGGGAGTTGTAGAGCCCAGAGAACTGTTGGCTCCAAAGTCTAACTTGCCCCTTGCTACAAATGCAAAGTAGTGACGGAACACCAAATACTGGTTGGAATGGGTAGTAGCTTTGCAAAATACTCTGGCAGCATCTCAGCAATGTCTCTGAGCATCGTTTGGAGACTGCTGCTATTGGTAAACGCCTGTGTTTACTGGAAATCCTCCAGATGGTTTCCCATACTTATGTAGAACAAGTGGAATGGTTGACAGAGTCTAGGAACATTTTCCACGACCTTTCCTACTCTCCTTAATTACGCTTCAAGCCTTGGCTGTGAGGCTGTCTGGAGTTGGGTGGTATTTAAATCGTCAAAGAGCTGCATGCCTGTCCTGGATCACTAAAAAGCACTCCTCAGACCACCAAGGTAGAGGTTGCCTCCTAAGATGACCTGTAGACTATTGGATAGATAAGTCAGTGGTATGATGGATTACTTGTGTGATGTGGTCCACCCAGTCCTGGTGGGATCAATGAACTTAACATGTAGAAGTAATACTTCGTGCACACTTGTTTTTTTTCTGGAAATTTACCTAAAATACATGTAGCTTGCTGAATTAGATACAAAAAGAATGTGTAAAAATGAACTGTTCCCAAAAGGAACAATCACCAATGAATTAATTCCCAAAGATGAACAAGTTGGTCCATCTCTAAGGTGGACATTTGTTTAAATATCTGGGGATTCCTCAATTTCTCTCTTATATTTCTAGGCACCTTGTTAATGATTTTGGCATAAGAATACATAATTCAGTTTTGAACTGGGGGAAATAATGCAATGTGAGTATAGATATTGTTTACTTATTATTTTATTATTTTATTTCAGTAATTATCTTGACAAGATACGACAAAGACAGTGGCAGCAGGGGGGGGGGGGGGGGGGTAGAGGTAGAGGTAGAGGTAGAGGTAGAGGTAGTGGTAGTGGTGGCAACAGCAAGGGAAGAAAACCTGCCAATATATTTACCTACCTCATGTAGTTAGGACAGAGAGGGTTCCATCTTTCCCAAGTCAAATAAAACGATGGGTGAAAGAGAAACAATATCACTTAAGTCTTGATCTAACTGACTTGACTGCTAGCACTATGTGAGGACCCTGGGGTTGCACTCAAAATGGGATACAGTTCTGAATGTAGAAGAGGATTTTTGGACCCAAATGATAGATAAGGTGGAGCAACTATTGTCATCAACTATTGGCATCTATACCTCATTTAGAAAGCTGCAAAAGCAATCCGTATTCCAGAAGAGCGGCATGAATTAAGGAACTTTCTTAAGATAGTGGTCTAAATTTCATAAGGTGGAAATGAATGCTTCTGGATTTGGTTTAAACAACTACCAGACTTGGAAGTTCCAGTCCTCATGATCACACTGTCAAGTGAGCTGGGCACTTTAATATGGAAGAGAAGTATCAAAGTGCAACTGAGCAATCAGAGGGCCTTAGAATCCTACAAAACACACAAACACTATTACTAAATAACAAAGGAACCTTAAATATAAACTGAATCTTGAGAATAGCCAGACTAATAGATGAAAACAAACTGAAGAGCTGCTTATACAAGAGACAATGTATTTTTAACCAGGATGCAGCCCAAGCAAACACACACGATATTTGCAACAGTGAGTCAGAAAAAATGAAGGAAGAAATGGCTTGATTCTAAGACACTTTAAAATCATACCTGTACATGTAAAACACACTCCTGGAAATGGAAAAAGAACACATTGACACCGGTGTGTCAGACCCACCATACTTGCTCCGGACACTGCGAGAGGGCTGTACAAGCAATGATCGCACGCACGGCACAGCGGACACACCAGGAACCGCGGAGTTGGCCGTCGAATGACGCTAGCTGCGCAGCATTTGTGCACCGCCGCCGTCAGTGTCAGCCAGTTTGCCGTGGCATACAGAGCTCCATCGCAGTCTTTAACACTGGTAGCATGCCGCGACAGCGTGGACGTGAACCGTATGTGTAGTTGACGGACTTTGAGCGAGGGCGTATAGTGGGCATGCGGGAGGCCGGGTGGACGTACCGCCGAATTGCTCAACACGTGGGGCGTGAGGTCTCCACAGTACATCGATGTTGTCGCCAGTGGTCGGCGGAAGGTGCACGTGCCCATCGACCTGGGACCGGGCCGCAGTGACGCACGGATGCACGCCAAGACCGTAGGATCCTACGCAGTGCCGTAGGGGACCGCACCGCCACTTCCCAGCAAATTACGGACACTGTTGCTCCTGGGGTATCGGCGAGGACCATTCGCAACCGTCTCCATGAAGCTGGGCTACGGTCCCGCACACCGTTAGGCCGTCTTCCGCTCACGCCCCAACATCGTGCAGCCCGCCTCCAGTGGTGTCGCGACAGGCGTGAATGGAGGGACAAATGAAGACGTGTAGTCTTCAGCGATGAGAGTCGCTTCTGCCTTGGTGCCAATGATGGTCGTATGCGTGTTTGGCGCCGTGCAGGTGAGCGCCACAATCAGGACTGCATACGACTGAGGCACACAGGGCCAACACCCGGCATCATGGTGTGGGGAGCGATCTCCTACACTGGCCGTACACGTCTGGTGATCATTGAGGGGACACTGAATAGTGCACGGTACATCCAAACCGTCATCGAACCCATCGTTCTACCATTCCTAGACCGGCAAGGGAACTTGCTGTTCCAACAGGACAATGCACGTCCGCATGTATCCCGTGCACCCAACGTGCTCTAAAAGGTGTAAGTCAACTACCCTGGCCAGCAAGATCTCCGGATGTGTCCCCCATTGAGCATGTTTGGGACTGGATGAAGCGTCGTCTCACGCGGTCTGCACGTCCAGCACGAACGCTGATCCAACTGAGGTGCCAGGTGGAAATGGCATGGCAAGCCGTTCCACAGGACTACATCCAGCATCTCTACGATCGTCTCCATGGGAGAATAGCAGCCTTCATTGCTGCGAAAGGTGGATATACACTGTACTAGTGCCGACATTGTGCATGCTCTGTTGCCTGTGTCTATGTGCCTGTGGTTCTGTCAGTGTGATCATGTGATGTATCTGACCCCAGGAATGTGTCAATAAAGTTTCCCCTTCCTGGGACAATGAATTCATGGTGTTCTTATTTCAATTTCCAGGAGTGTACATAGGTTATTATTTTCTGTTGCCATGCGCTCAAAAATTATAACAACAGTAGAAATGAGTCAAAGAAATGTAGGCTAGCTTATGTGATGAACTACTACATATTCTTTTGATTCACCATAAAATTTCGAACATGAGGGGGTAGGTTTCTGGTTATTTCATTCCTCAATACTTTCAATGCTGCTGACATTCCCTGATAATTGGAAACACGCTTACATGGCAAACAATACTTTTCCTCCCAGATTTTCTGGTTAAAAATACACTTTCTCCTGGGTGAAAATACACCTTTTCTGTGTTAAGCGACAATATACTTTTCCTCAGAACTGTAAAACTTATCAATCCTTTTAATGGTTATGGTTTTATGCATCTGCGTAGAATTTCCCAGCACTTTAGAAAACGAAACTCAGGAAAAAATATGTTATCAAAAGATCTACAATGTGCAGCAACATCTACACTGCCTATTTTTGTATTACAAAAGTATAAATTCGAATTCCACCAAACACCGCATGTTACTTTCCGAGACATTGAAATTGAGACTGCGATGTGCTTTTGTAAGCCAGTCATAGCTCATGTTACATGATCTCGCCAGCTGATGACAGTGGGTATTCAGAGCATAGAACACGTGAGGTAGACAGCCAATTGCAACATCACTGTTAAGTAGTGTGAACACAGAAACAGGAAAAGTTAATGGTTTAAATTAATATACATAGTGTTGCTACAAGAAAAAAACTTTCACGTATAGTATTGGTCTCTAAGACTAATAAGCTGCAAGAGAAGCTAATCTTTCACAAATAATGTTGATCTTTGCTTGTGTTACACTGTAAGATACAGCACACAAATGTGCCAGTAAAATTTTCTAGCAACATCATAAATGTCTGATCTTCTGGGTTCAAAATTATTCTACATGGTCTTCCCCAGGAGTTGATTTTTAAATGAGAGTCACACCCTCTGTGACTTAAGAAATTCATCATACATTTTGGCAATTGTGTAAGAGGAAATTTACTTTGAAGGTAACACTTTTCAAACAACCATTCACAATATTTTCCCGCAAAATGTTAGAAATACGTTCATTTCAGCACTTGCCAGAGAGACCTAGGTAACAGATGTCACCGCACTTGTGCAGCTATGATGACACAGGAAGCCCTTATGATCGTACATGTAAAACATTAAAAGACCTTACATTATGTCATAAAAGAAACAAGACATTGGAGGATACTCAAAGAGCATCAAAATTTTGCGAACCATACTAAAATGCATAATTCGGCATAAAATGCACATCTGTATGTCCAGATTCTGACAAATTTTCTTGGAGTACCAGTACTGTATTATTTCATGTATGGATCTTTATTATGGTATAATGCCATACCTGCTAGAAGATGAAAACATGCACTTGAAAAACAGTGAACAGTTGAAAGTAGCCAATAGTGTGGAATTAAAATTTCAAATAAATTGATTGCTTCAGTGGAAAGAATAATAAAAGCAAAATTTCTTTAGCATACCGACAAAAATACCTTCATTGTTCTGCAAGGCAATTAATGACTGACTGTCAGAAAGGTGGAAATAAAATAAAATCTGAAACTAACAACATATTTTAGCCTTCAGTAATTATGTGAATGTATTTTAATTCACTTGATAGCTCCCGGCCACAGAAATCAGTTTTGTTTTCATCTGACATGAGAGCAATAAACAAAAAGGAAAATGCAAAATCACTAAACGTAAACATGGGATCCGGTGGAGGCTACCCACCTCCCTACTACAACTCAGACTGCTCTATGCATAAACCCCGGATCTACGATATTTCCGAATTGGAGCAATTCTATATACAGACGACCCCCCTGCACCACCATTTCGCCCCAAAGCATTTGATGTTGTTGTTGTTGTTGTGGTCTTCAGTCCTGAGACTGGTTTGATGCAGCTCGCCATGCTACACTATCCTGTGCAAGCTTCATCTCCCAGTGCCTACTGCAGCCTACATCCTTCTGAATCTGTCTACTGTATTCAGCTCTTGGTCTCCCTCTACAATTTTTACCCTCCATGCTGCCATCCAGTACCAAATTGGTGATCCCTTGATGCCTCAGAACATGTCCTACCAAACGATCCCTTCTTCTGGTCAAGTTGCGCCACAAACAGCTCTTCTCCCTAATTCTACTCAATACCTCCTCATTAGTTATGTGATCTACTCATCTAATCTTCAGCAGTCTTCTGTAGCACCACATTTTGAAAGCTTCTATTCTATTCCTGTCTAAACTATTTATTGTCCATGTTTATTCCACACGTGGCTACACTCCATACAAATACCTTCAGAAACGACTTCCAGACACTTAAATCAATACTCGATGTTAACAAATTTCTCTTCTTCAGAAACGCTTTCCTTGCCACTGCCAGTCTACATTTTATATCCTCTCTACTTCGACTGTCATCAGTTATTTTGCTCCCCAAATAGCAAAACTCATTTACTACTTTAAGTGTCTCATTTCCTAATCTAATTCCTTCAGCATCACCCGACTTAATTCGACTACATTCCATTATCCTCGATTTGCTTTTGTTGATGTTCATCTTATACCCCCCTTTCAAGACACTGTCCATTCCATTCAACTGCTCTTCCAATTCCTTTGGTGTCTCTGACAGAAATACAATGTCATTAGCGAACCTCGGAGTTTTTATTTCTTCTCCATGAATTTTAATACCTATTCCAACCTTTTCTTTTGTTTCCTTTACTGCTTGCTCAATATACAGATTGAACAGCAACGGGGAGAGGCTACAACCCTGTCTCACTCCTTTCCCAACCACTGTTTCCCTTTCATGTCCCTTGACTCATCTGTAAAAAATTCGCATTAGTATTTTGCAGCTGTGACTTATTAAACTGATAGTTCGGTAATCTTTGGGATTGGAATTACTATATTCTGCTTGAAGTCTGAGGGAATTTCGCCTGTCTCATACATCTTGCTCACCAGATGGTAGAGTTTTGTCAGGACTGGCTCTTCCAAGGCTGTCAGTAGTTCTAATGGAATGTTGCCTACTCCCGGGGCCTTGTTTCGACTTAAGTCTTTCAGTGCTCTGTCAAAATCTTCACGCAGTATCGTATCTCCCATTTCATCTTCATCCACCTCCTCCATTTCCATAATATTGTCCTCAAGAACATCGTCCATGTATAGACCCTCTATATACTCCTTCCACCTTTCTGCTTTCCCTTCTTTGCTTAGAATTGGGTTTCCATCTGAGCTCTTGATATTCATACAAGTGGTTCTCTTTTCTCCAAAGGTCTTTTTAATTTTCCTATAGGCAATATCTATCTTACCCCTCATGAGATAAGCCTCTATATCTTTACATTTGTCCTCTAGGCATCCCTGATTAGCTATTCCGTACTTCCTGTCGATCTCATTTTTGAGACATTTGTATTCCTTTTTGCCTTCTTCACTAACTGCATTTTTTGTATTTTCTCTGTTCATCAATTAAATTCAGTATGTGTTCTGTTACCCAAGGGTTTCTACTTGCCCTCGTCTTTATACCTACTTGATCCTCTGCTGCCTTCACTACTTCATCCCTCAGAGCTACGCATTCTTCTTCTACTGTATTTCTTTCCCCCATTCCTGTCAATTGTTCCCTTATGCTCTCCCTGAAACTCTGTACAACCTCTGGTTCTTTTAGTTTATCCAGGTGCCATCTCCTTAAATTCCCACCTTTTTGCAATGTCTTCAGTTTTAATCTACAGGTCATAACCAATAGATTGTGGTCAGAGTCCACATCTGCCCCTGGAAATGTCTTACAATTGAAAATCTGGTTCCCAAATCTCTGTCTTACCATTATATAATCTATCTGAAACCTTTTAGTATCTCCAGGTTTCTTCCATGTATACAACCTTCTTTCATGATTCTTAAACCAAGTGTTAGCTATGATTAAGTTATGCTCTGTGCAAAATTCTACCAAGCGGCTTCCTCTTTCATTTCTTTGCCCCAATCCATATTCACATACTACGTTCCTCTTCCTACAGTCGAATTCCAGTCACCCATGACTATTAAATTTTCGTCTCCCTTCACTACCTGAATAATTTTTTTTATCTCATCATACATTTCATCAATTTCTATATCATCTGCAGAGCTAGTTGGCATATAAACTTGCACTACTGTAGTAGGCGTGGGCTTTGTATCTACCTTGGCCACAATAATGCGCTCACTACGCTGTTTGTAGTAGCTTACCCGCATTCCTATTTTTTTATTCATTATTAAACCTACTCATGCATTACCACTGTTTGATTTTGTATTTATAATCCTGTATTCACCTGACCAAAAGTCTTGTTCCTCCTGCCACCGAACTTCACTAATTCTCACTATATCTAACTTTAACCTATCCATTTCCCTTTTTAGATTTTCTAACCTTCCTGCCCAATTAAGGGATCTGACATTCCAAGCTCCGATCCGTAGAACGCCAGTTTTCTTTCTCTTGATAACGACGTCCTCTTGATTAGTCCCTGCCCGGAGATCCGAATGGGGGACTATTTTACCTATGGAATATTTTACGCAAGAGGACGCAATCATCATTTAATCATAAAGTAAAGCTGCATACCCTCGGGAAAAATTATGGCTGTAGTTTCCCCTTGCTTTTAGCCATTTGCAGTACCACAACAGCAAGGCCGTTTTGGTTAGTGTTACAGGGCCAGATCAGTCAATCATCCAGACTGTTGTCCCTGCAACTACTGAAAAGGCTGCTGCCCCTCTTCAGGAACCATACGTTTGTCTGGCCTCTCAACAATACCCCTCTGCTGTGGTTGCACCTACAGTATGGCTATCTGTGTCGTTGAGGCAAGCAAGCCTCCCCACCAATATACGTAGAATACAAAAAAATGAAAAAACCAGTTTTTCAAAAAGATGTTCATTTTGTAGCGCACATCTTTCTGAAGAGTCTCATACATAAAACATACGTGTTTGAGGAAATGTTAGACATGTTATTTGGTCTTAAGTGGTCCACTTCTCTTCACACAGCATTCATATATCACACGTCACCGTATTTCTCTCTGTGGAATTCAAACGTGTAATATTTTGTAATGGATGCCATCAAACTATGTTCAGGACAGTGGCAATTAAACTGCCCTGTAGTGCCTCTCCTGCTCCCAGTCGGCTAGTTTGACATCTCTTAAGAAAAACTTGCAATTAATACTGGATGGGAATTTTTGTAACTGGGAGGACAAGAACTCTTCCGAAAATTTGCACTCTTTATTGTCGATTAGCTAATAACTTCTGTTTTGTGTGACATAATATTAAATATAGGATACATAAAATCAGTAAAGACAAGAGACAAGCACGTCAGTACACATTTCTTCAATCCTTCAGTCTTGGAATTTTTTTCTCTCTAATGTTGCTACAGCTTTACATGACATGCTTTCCTTTCTGTGAAGGAATCTATTACCTCATCAAAGTTTATCAAACGTTTTGCTACATGAAAAAACAAAATGTCATTGTCTAATACTGAAACAGCTGTTAATAAATCATCTTGTAGACAATTATTTAAAGAATTAGGGATATTGCCAGTAGCTTCACAATATATATACAGCCTAATGAAATTTGTTGTTAGTAACCCAGATCACTTCAGAATTAATAGCACAGTCCACAGCTACAATACTAGGAGACAGGGTGACCTTCACTACTGTTCATTGAATTTGACATTGGCACAAAAGGGGGTGAATTATACTGCCACAAAGATTTTTGGTCAATTGCCAAACAATATCAAAAGTCTGACAGACAAGCAATCGGCATTCAAAAGTAAGTTAAGGGAATTCCTGAATGACAACTCCTTCTACTCCATAGATGAATTTTTAGACATAGGCCAAAGAAATACAGTAAGCATTAACAATTGTACCGTATATAAGACTAACAATGATTATTTGGGATAAATGAATCTTGTGTACTTTGACACGTTCCACATCATTACGAAAGAATCGTGTTCAGGGAACAAGTAATATAACTAACTAACTAACTAATAAAAACAGTACCCAAGACTGGTGTGGTTTCTCAATCTGATTATGTGTATTTTCTCACTCTCTGCTAGATAAAATGATATAGGCCTGCCTAATATTGCAGTAAGTGTAACACAAGCTAAATGAATGAGACTGTTTTAGCACAAATGGTCGTTTTTAAACATGTCGGAATATAATTCACGAAGTACCAATATCAAATGCCTATTAGCCTACTACAAGCAAAAAGCTTTATGTTAGGAAATAGTTTCACATTTCATTCATGCACTTCAACTTCTCAGTACGGAATTTTTATACAAATTTTGAATCTCATATTCTTCCATAGTTTGTGTGATGTCTCCATTTCTTCGCCTTCCTCATTCTAATAAACAATCTTGTCATCACCAATTCTGTAATTATTCCTGCCAGTGACAAAACTTATTCTCTGATTAACTTCACTAACCCTGCCACAATCACTCATTTAGTTGTCCCGCGTTTATTCTCTGCTTAGGCGTTATTAAGAGTTCATACAGCTCCTTTTCGACGCTATTCTGAGAATAGAACTTAAGCGGCAGCTAATCAGGGACTGTACAACTGGCCCTCAATAGTGTAGCAATCAGGCAAAAATTTTCTGTCAAAATTTGACTTTCTTGGATACACCGAGAATATAATATGTAATCTTTCTTATATGTTATTCCTGTTACTCGTTAATTTCTGCTCTAGTAGCCTGAATCTATGGATTTCACTAGTAATTATAACAACAATGATCATTCGCAAAACGAGTCAACCATATAAACAGCAATTGGCATTCACCCGTTTGGCTTTATTCCACTCAGCTCGTATAGCACCGTCCCCGTTTGTCTGCAGAAAAGTTTAATTCTAGATGCGACAGCATTTCCCTTGCAGAGACACCACGTACACTATGTACGAATCCAATCATCAACTTACGATTCATTCACAAATCAACTCAGAATGTGTTAAAAATGTTCTAAAACCAACAAGGATGCATTTCAATACCACATGAATAATCGATAAACCAATGTGCGCTGGATGCTAGGCGCTTTGTGAAACAAGGCTTTTTCCTCAAGAATATGAATTTAGCACGTGCCCCTCCCCCTCCCCTCTCCCCTGACATTGCCGCCCAGGGTAGATACACCAGTTTGCCCCCCAACCCCCTAGATCTGGAACTGTTGCACACGCCTAAATCTGGCAGCTTGGGCACAGCAGTAAAAATTTTCTGGGTAGCATCTGGCTGTTTGCTGCTTATACAGCTAACAGCCTAACTTTTGTAGCCATAAATGGCAGAAGGTACAACCCATATGTGACCCTACTGCGCATGAGCATGAGCTCGCTCACAACTGCTTAAATGAATCTAATGTAAACAGTTGTGACGTCACGCTCATCAGAGGCAATTTCTTGTTATGAAGTATTACATAGTCTTTCTAAAACCTTTGACACATTTTGCTGTTGGTAGACACTTGTATAAGCACTGTATTTTGTCATTGTATATGGCACATTGCCTTTGCAACTTAAGTTTTATTTTGGTTTTTTCCTCTCGTCTGTGTTTTATTGCTGCAGTATTATTCTCTAGTAATGAGGTACAGTAACATCCATTGTTTGAGTATTGGTTCTTAGCAGTCAAATTCACAAAAATTTAACTGAAAACTAAAATAATGACAAATTCCCAGAATTCTAAAAAATTCCTGGGTTTTTCCCAGTTTTCTCCCAGATGAAAAAATTCCTGGGTTTTTCCAGGATCTCCCAGTTGTCCCAGGTCACATACATCCTGTAATTACACTACTGTAGTATGTAGTCACTGAAGCAAAATAAAATCATGACTGTATCAATAATGATGAGAGTGGCCCTATAAAACCTATCAGTATTTGAAAATGAAACCCCTCAAAAATGTCTGCATATTTCACTGTACAGCAGGTTGTGACTGCCTAAGTATGACATGTATCACAAGTTTTCAGTAATGTATGTGAGATCTGAAGATAATCACTACACTAAATATGTAGAGGGATTAAAGGTGAAAGAGAGCACACTCTCTATTTCATTTTGTCTTCACTGTATCATCCATTTTTAGTGAAGGTACAATTTTTCCAGTGTAAGTCTCATCATTGGTATCTGGCCTGAAGTAAACTACATGAAGCAGATTAATGTATTCAAATATCTGCCAAAGCTACAGCTCAATTTCATCGAGGGTTTTGCATTATTCAATGGGAGTGTTATGGTGGCTTCCTGCCAGAGAGGGCTGTTTTTTGCACTTAAGCAATTTTTTCACAGTAGTATTTAAAAATCTTAAGAAAAGGGTGATGGCATCAAATCAGCATATTGAGTGTCAAAGTACTGAATCCTCACTATGGCAGATGGTGAAGTTGTTTGTTGATGGTTATAGTTAAGTTTGTCATCTTGTTCAAGCAAGTTATCAACATTCTAAGGTTTGTGGACAATTAGTTACATTTTCATTTCACTATTAAATTATAAACAGATGGTCTAGGTATTAAATACAGACAATTCCTTTCCATACCACAGGCCTCCTGCAACAAACTCTGGACATCTGAGAACTCTACAAAATGTTTCTTTCTGGGTGCTTGCACTATGCTCTTCCTGTGGGGGACAAGATGGAAATTCTTGTGGGGGCAGTGAAAGACAATATGTGCCTTTTCAAATGTTTTCCCACTGCGAAGAATCCATACCTGAAATGTGATTCTGGAAAGTCTGCAAAAATGCCCAGCAAAGGATGTCATAGTCTCTTCAATGGATTCAACATATTTATCAGCATGAAATTACTTTCCATGTGGGAATACGTAGAAGTCAGAGGGTTCAACTCTGGGAAATAGGCAGGACCCTCTTTTTCACCCATACAGTCAAGATGACTTACATATTATTCATCAGTTAAAGCTTTGCCCTTTCCAAGGTAATCAATAACAATCTTCCCAGAAATCACAGGCCACAGCTTTAATTTTTCAAGGAACTCCTCAACAGGAGTGACCCATGAGGAAACTCTTCAGATTTGATTTGAAAGTGTGTGGATTATTGCTAAGATTTTTTAATTCTAGTGTCAGCTTATTGAAAATGGATGCAGCAGTATACTGCGCGTTTCTGCACAAGAGTTAAGGCTGCACAAGAGTTAAGGAAGTCCAATCCAAATGCAGGTTTGATTTTGCCGAGTATTAACTGAGTGAAAGCTGCTTATTCTTGGGCATAAGCTAATATTGTTAACAAGAAATGACAGTAACGAAAATATATATAAATATATTGAGAGGCCAATGTCAAAATACCCCGACTTGTGAACAGCGGTTGACAAGAGGTTCGTGAATTTACACCACTTATTGCCCAAACTGCCCATTTCCGAGCCAAAAATACCCTTTTAAAATGGGAAGAGTTATCCCAAAATACAATACCATATGACATAAGCAAAGTAGACCAATTTTTATGTCAAATGATCACTCACTTCAGATACGGTTTAAATAGTCAAAATGGCAGCATTAAGTCTTTGAACAAGATCCTGAACATGGGTTTTCCACGACAGTTTACTTCCTATCTGAATACTTAGAAATTTGAACTGTTCCGCTACACTAATCAAATGCCTATTCTGTTAAATTAAAATGTCAGGTTTTGTTGAATTGTATGACAGACACTGTAAAAACTCAGTCTTACTGTGATTTAGCATTAGTTTATTTTCTACTAGCCATGAAGTTATGTCATGAACTGCACTATTTGAAACTGAGCCAATGTTGCACACATCATCATTTACTACCACACTAGTGTCATCAGCAAACAGAAATATCTTAGATTTACCTCTAATACCAGAGGGTATACCATTTACATAAATAAGGAACAGGAGTGGTCCAAACACTGGTCCCTGGTGCACCCCATTCAGACCCAACATCACAGCCATTCTCAATACCTTGAATAATGACCTTTTGCTGTCTGTTGCTAAAGTAAGAGGTGAACCAATTGTGAGCTACTCCCCATATTCCGTAATGGTTCAACTTCTGGAGCAATATTTTGTGATCAACACAATTAAACGCCTTACTTAAATAAAAAAATATGCCCAGCTTTCAAAACCTTTTGTTTAACCCATTCAGTACCTCACAGAGGAAAGAGAATATAGCATTTTCAGTTGTTAAACGACTTCTAAAGCCAAACTGTACATCTGATAGCAAATCATGAGATATAAAATGATCAATTATCTTTACATATACAGCCTTTGACGGCGTAGAAATAGGTCTAAAATTGTCTACATTATCCCTTTCTCCCTTTTTATAAAGCGGCTTTTCTACTGAGTACTTTAATCATTCAGGAAATTGACCATACCTAAAGCAAAAATTACAAATATGGTTAAATACTGGGCTAACATGTGCAGCATAGCACTTAAATATTCTGCTAGGCACTCCATCATACCCATAAGAATCCTTAGTCTTCAATGATTTGATTACTGACTAAATCTCCCCCTTGTCTGTATTTCAGACATCAACCTCGGAAAGGCATTTTCCCAAGAGAGTTATATGATCCCTGTAGAAACTAAATTTTTATTTTATTCACCAGAAATGCTCAGAAAACGATTGTTAAATACTGTTCATACATCTGATTTCCTCCCCCCATGAACCATGGACCTTGCCGTTGGTGGGGAGGCTTGCGTGCCTCAGCAATACAGATAGCCGTACCGTAGGTACAACCACAACGGAGGGGTATCTGTTGAGAGGCCAGACAAATGTGTGGTTCCTGAAGAGGGGCATCAGCCTTTTCAGTAGTTGCAGGGGCAACAGTCTGGATGATTGACTGATCTCACCTTGTAACAATAACCAAAACGGCCTTGCTGTGCTGGTACTGCGAACGGCTGAAAGCAAAGGGAAACTACAGCCGTAATTTTTCCTAATGGCATGCAGATTTACTGTATGATTAAATGATGATGGCGTCCTCTTGCGTAAAATATTCCGGAGCTAAAATAGTCCCCCATTTGGATCTCCAGGCGGGGACTACTCAAGAGGATGTCGTTATCAGGAGAAAGAAAACTGGCGTTCTACGCATCGGAGCGTGGAATGTCAGATCCCTTAATCGGGCAGGAAGGTTAGAAAATTCAAAAAGGGAAATGGATAGGTTAAAGTTAGATATCGTGAGAATTAGTGACGTTCGGTAGCAGGAGGAACAAGACTTCTGGTCAGGTGACTACATGGTTATAAACACAAAATCAAATAGGGGTAACGCAGGAGTAGGTTTAATAATGAATAGGAAAATAGGAATGCGGGTAAACTACTACAAACAGCATAGTGAACGCATTATTGTGGCAAAGATAGATACGAAGCCCACACCTACTACAGTAGTACAAGTTTATATGCCAACTAGCTCTGCAGATGACGAAGAAATTGAAGAAATGTATGATCAAATAAAAGAAATTATTCAGATAGTGAAGGGAGATGAAAATTTAATAGTCATGGGTGACTGGAAATCAGTAGTAGGAAAAGGGAGAGAAGGAAACTTAGTAGGTGAATATGGACTGGGGCAAAGAAATGAAAGAGGAAGCCCCCTGGTAGAATTTTGCACAGATCACAACTTAATCATTGGTAACACTTGGTTCAAGAATCATAAAAGAAGGCTGTATACATGGAAACAGCCTGGAGATACTAAAAGGTTTGAGATAGATTATATAATGGTAAGACAGAGGTTTAGGAACCAGGTTTTAAATTGTAAGATGTGGGCTCTGACCACAATCTATTGGTTATGACCTGTAGATTAAAACTGAAGAAACTGCAAAAAGGTGGGAATGTAAGGAGATGGGACCTGGATAAACTAAAAGAACCAGAGGTTGTACAGAGTTTCAGGGAGAGCATAAGGGAGCAATTGACAGGAATGGGGGAAAGAAACACAGTAGAAGAAGAATGAGTAGCTTTGAGGGATGAAGTAATGAAGGCAGCAGAGGATCAAGTAGAGAGGATATAAAATGTAGACTGGCAATGGCAAGGAAAGCGTTTCTGAAGAAGAGAAATTTGTTAACATCGATTATAGATTTAAGTGTCAGGAAGTCATTTCTGAAAGTATTTGTATGGAGTGTAGCCATGTATGGAAGTGAAACATGGACGATAAATAGTTTGGACAAGAAGAGAATAGAAGCTTTCGAAATGTGGTGCTACAGAAGAATGCTGAAGATTAGATGGGTAAATCACATAACTAATGAGGAAGTATTGAATAGGATTAGGGAGAAGAGAAGTTTGTGGCACAACTTGACCAGAAGAAGGGATCGGTTGGTAGGACATGTTCCGAGGCATCAAGGGATCACCAATTTAGTATTGGAGGGCAGCGTAGAGGGAAAAAATCGTAGAGGGAGACCAAGAGATGACTACACTAAGCAGATTCAGAAGGATGTGGGTTGCAGTGGGTACTGGGAGATGAAGACGCTTGCACAGGATAGAGTAGCATCGAGAGCTGCATCAAACCAGTCTCAGGACTGAAGACCACAACAACAACAACAACAACAACAACAACAACATCATACCTGATTTAACAGTAAGAAAAATATTTTAACATGAACCGACTTTATATTGTCGCCTTTGTGCTGCTGACCAGACACTTCCTTCACAACTGACAATATGGTTTTAATTTTACCCTGTGAATTAGCTATTCTATTTGCATACCACACACTTTTTGTCTTCCTAGTAACATTTTTAAGGACCTTACAGTACAGTACTGTTTGTAATGGGCTACTGGAGCTTGATTGTGACTACTTCTAGCATTTTGATATACGAGGTGCACAATAAAGTAATGAGACTGATTTTCATTGCAAGATGTGGCAACCTTGCAGGCTTGCGTAGGCACAATACCTTTGACCTTGGTCTATAAGCTGCTTCTAGTCTAAGCGGCACATCGATGCAACTCCTCAGTCATGAGTTGTGCTGTAATAAGTTAACATGTGTTTGTGTCTCTCGTTACAGAAATGGAACTGCAGAATATTGTGCGACCGTGTG
This sequence comes from Schistocerca gregaria, assembly GCF_023897955.1. Taxonomy (NCBI): domain Eukaryota; kingdom Metazoa; phylum Arthropoda; class Insecta; order Orthoptera; family Acrididae; genus Schistocerca; species Schistocerca gregaria. Next base: position 628,113,254 of record NC_064921.1, on the reverse strand, counting down.
CCATTTCTATTTGCATTAAACTGGGTGGAAATTCGACGACAGCTTACGGTATGCTTCAGAAGGCTTTTGGAGAGGAGGTTATGTCAAGAGCTCAAGTTTTTCGTTGGCGTAAAATGTTTAGTGAAGGCAGAATGAATGTTGAAGATGAAGACCACAGTCAACAACCATCAACCTCACAGACAGATATCAATTTGGCCAGGGTGTACAATCTGATCAAAGATAATCTGTGAAAATGATTGCAGAAGAACTGAACATCAATCGAGAAACGGTTTGTCTAATAATAGCTGGAGATCTTGGTATGAGAAAGAATTGTGCAAAAATCACGATAATGTGCCATCCCATACTGCTCTGCCAGTACAGCAATTTTTAACCTCAAAACAAATTTCAGTACTACCACAGCCACTTTATTCACCAGATATTGCTCTGTGCGACTTTTTTCTATTTCCAAGAATTAAAACTGTGGTCAAGGGACACCATTTTCAAACAACACAAGATGTCCAAAAAGCTGTGACAAGGGTCTTGGAGGATATTACTGAAGATGAGTTCCAGAAATGTTACCACCAATGGCAGAAGCACTGAAAAAAATGTGTACAATCAGAAGGGAACTACTTTGAAGGAGACAACACTAAACTTGACTAAAACTGTAAGCAACATTTTCTTTCACATCAGTGTCATTGTTTTTTTGTCGCACCTCGTAATTCCCACTTTGTTCTACATACTAGCACAGGAGACTGGTTGGATTCTTTATAAAATAGTTGCAACATTTCTGAGAAGTATGTTTTCACTTCTTTTTTTGTCAGACTTCAACAGATCAGCACCCATATTACACACAACTTTCTTGCAGATAATTCTTTGCATAAAATGTTTGATACTCTTTCTCCTGATATATCTATGGCATTCACCCTATCAGCAATGCCATACGGCGTTTAAAAAGGCCATGTAAAAATAAAAACTACTTACGTCTTTGTGGGTAAACCTTTTCATTTTTTGATTTAGTCTCCTTTTAGACTTATAAACTTCATCCAACGCTGTTATAATTTGTTGATCCCTTCCGAATAATAGGTAATGTCCAAGCCTGCAAAATAGCTATTAGTTGCAGCAATCACCTCCTCGTCTTTATCCCACCAGCCATTTCTTCAAATTGGGGAACCAATAGGAGTCCAAGGGAGTCAAGTCGGGAATGGGGGGGGGAATGTGAAACGAGTTGTAATCCTATTTCCATTAATTTTGCTACGACAACTGCTGAGGTGTGTGCTGGTGCATTGTGGTGGAAAAGGACTTTCTGCGGTCCAATCGTTGGGTTTTTCTTGCAGCTCGGTTTTCAAATGGTCCAATAACGATGAATAGCATGCGCTTGTAATAGTTTTACACTTTTCCAGATAGTAGATAAGGATTATCCCCTGCAAATCCCAAAAGACAGTTGCCACAACCATTCCGGCAGAAGGAATGGTCTTTACCTTTTTTGGTGCAGATTCTTCCTTGGTAACCCATTATTAAGATTGTTCTTTGGTCTCAGGAGTATAGTAATGTATCCATGTTTCATCCACAGTGCACAAATAATGCTTAAAGCCCTCTGGATTCTTCCTGCACAGCTGAAAACCATTCTTGCAACAGTTCACACGATTCCGTTTTTGGTCAAGTGTGAACAATCGCGGAACCCATCTTGTGGATAGCTTTCTCATGTACAAATGTTTATGCAAAATATTATGTACCCATTCATTCGAGATGCCCACAGCACTAGCAATCTCACGCACTTTAACTCTTCTGTCAACCATCACCATATCATGGATTTTATCAATGATTTTTGGAGTCATAACCTCCACAGAGCGTCCAGAACGTTCAGCATCACTTGTGCCCATATGGTCACTCCGAAAATTTTGAAACCACTTATAAACTGTTCTGATTGAAGGTGCATAGCCACCGTAATGTTTATCAAGCTTCTCTTTAGCCTCCTGAGGCATTTTGCCTTTCATAAAATAAAGTGGAATTGTTGTTGTTGTTGTGATCTTCAGTCCTGAGACTGGTTTGATGCAGCTCTACATGCTACTCTATCCTGTGCAAGCTCCTACATCTCCCAGTACCTACTGAAACCTACATCTTTCTGAATCTGCTTAGTGTATCCATCTCTTGGTCTCGCTGTATGATTTTTACCCTCCACGCTGCCCTCCAATGCTAAATTTGTGATCCCTTGCTGCCTCAGAACATGTCCTACCAACCGATCCCTTCTTCTGGTCAAGTTGTGCCACAAACTTCTCTTCTCCCCAATCCTATTCAATACCTCCTCATTAGTTATGTGATCTACCCACCTAATCTTCAGCATTCTTTTGTAGCAGCACATTTCGAAACCTTCTATTCTCTTCTTGTCCAATATATTTATTGTCCATGTTTCACTTTCATACATGGCTACACTCCATACAAATACTTTCGGAAATGATTGCCTGACACTTTAATCTATACTCGATGTTAACAAATTTCTCTTCTTCAGAAACACTTTCCTTGCCATTGCCAGACTACATTTTATATCCTCTCTACTTCGACCATCATCAGTTATTCTGCTCCCCAAATAGCAAAACTCCTTTACTACTTTAAGTGTCACATTTCCTAATCTAATTCCCTCAGCATCACCCGACTTAATTCGACTACATTCCATTATCCCTGTTTTGCTTTTGTTGATGTTCATCTTATATACTCCTCTCAAGACACTGTCCATTCCATTCAACTGCTCTTCCAAGTCCTTTGCTGTCTCTGATAGAATTACAATGTCATCGGCGAATCTCAAAGTTTTTATTTCTTCTCCATGGATTTTAATACCTACTCCGAATTTTTCTTTTGTTTCCTTTACTGCTTGCTCAATATACAGATTGAATAACATCAGGGAGAGGCTACAACCCTGTCTCACTCCCTTCCCAACCACTGCTTCCCTTTCACGCCCCTCGACTCATATAACTGCCATCTGGTTTCTGTAAAAATTGTAAATAGCCTTTCGCTCCCTCTATTTTACCCCTGACACCTTTAGAATTTGAAAGAGAGTATTCCAGTCAACATTGTCAAAAGCTTTCTCTAGGTCTACAAATGCTATAAACGTAGGTTTGCTTTTCCTTAATCTTTCTTCTAAGATAAGTTGTCAGGTCAGTATTGCCTAACGTGTTCCAACATTTCTATGGAATCCAAACTGATCTTCCCCGAGGTCGGCTTATACCAGTTTTTCCATTCGTCTGTAAGTAATCCGCGTCAGTATTTTGATGCAGTGACTTATTAAACTGATAGTTTGGTAATTTTCACATCTGTCAACAACTGCTTTCTTTGGGATTGGAATTATATTCTTCTTGAAGTCTGAGGGTATTTCGCATGTTTCATACATCTTGCTCACCAGATTGTAGAGTTTTGTCAGGACTGGCTCTCCCAAGGCCGTCAGTAGTTCTAATGGATGTTGTCTACTCCGGGGTCTTGTTTCTACTCAGGTCTTTCAGTGCTCTGTTAAACACTTCACGCAGTATCGTATCTCCCATTTCATCTTCATCTACATCCTCTTCCATTTCCATAATATTGTCCTCAAGTGCATCGCCCTTGTATAGACCCTCTATATACTCCTTCCACCTTTCTGCTTTCCCCTCTTTGCTTAGAACTGAGTTTCCATCTGAGCTCTTGATATTCATACAAGTGGTTCTCTTTTCTTGAAAGGTCTCTTTAATTTTCCTGTAGGCTGTATCTATCTTACCACTAGTGAGATAAGCCTCCACATCCTTACATTTGTCCTCTAGCCATGCCTGCTTAGCCATTTTGCACTTCCTGTCGATCTCATTTTTGAGACGTCTGTATTCCTTTTTGCTTGCTTCATTTACTGCATTTTTATATTTTCTCCTTTCGTCAATTAAATTCAATATTTCTTCTGTTACCCAAGGATTTCTACAAGCCCTCGTCTTTTTACCTACTTGATCCTCTGCTGCCTTCACTACTTCATCCCTCAGAGCCATGCACTCGTCTTCTACTGTATTTCTTTCCCCCATTCCAGTCAATTGTTCCCTTATGCTCTCCCTGAAACTCTGTACAACCTCTGGTTTAGTCAGTTTATCCAGATCCCATCTCCTTAAATTCCCACCTTTTTGCAATTTCTTCAGTTTTAATCTACAGTTCATAACCAATAGATTGTGGCCAGAGTCCACATCTGCCCCTGGAAATGTCCTACAATTTAAAACCTGGTTCCTAAATCTCTGTCTTACCATTATATTGTAAGTGTAATTATCACATGAAATTCTTTTTCGTTCATTTTTTGACAATCACTTGACTTCCTTGATTCACACAAAAGACAAACACAAAGAAATAGACCAATATGGCTGAAATTGGTGTGCGTTCTTTCCAAAGATGCTACTAACTAAACGTAACATCGATACGTGCCAGTGGAGCCATGTCTCGGACTTTGCACGGACTTTTCATACGCCCCTTGTACTTTATCAATATTTTCAAGAGTGGTTGCAACTCTAGGCTGTTATTCATATGGATCATCTTTGGGACAAGTAACACTAAACTTGAACTCAATCATCCATTTTTAACTACTGAAAATATACAGGATACCTTATGAGTCTTCACCAACTTTGCATGAATTCTAGTTGGCAATAAACCATAAATGACACTTTTTCAACATGATATTATTCATTTGCGTCTACTTGAAAACAAAATGAACAACACTATTCCTTTAAAAAGCTGCACAAATAAAGCTGCTTCATATATCAGTTTTACACCTGAATTACATTACAGTACAACTTTATGATAACTGATATCAACTTCTTTCTAAGCCAGGACAAGAACTTTATATTGTCCCCTTCACAGTGTAAATGTTATCCAAATATGGCTATGATACTCAACCTGATTGCACACTCCTTGGTGGGGGAACAGGTACAGGAGCCGCTGATGTGCTAGGACCAGAATTCTGTCTTCCCATGCCTGTCTTTGCTCCTTTAACGGGGCTTCCTTTGCTAATGACAACAGGTCCAGCAGTGCCATATTTTGCCTGAAAGGAAAGATAAAAGTTCAAAACAGTTTTAGCAAAGTCTGTAAATTCTTACGTATCTTAAATCTTTTAATGGAAAGTCTTGGTGGAATGTAAATAACTGAAGGAGTAAAGGTAAGAGCTCACTGAATACTGTAAATGCTGAGTAATTGAGAGGCATGTAAACCAAACTGAGAACTTTGCTAACTTTTGGATGTCTTCTTTTTTTCCTAGCTATAGAGAATACACACACACACACACACACACACACACACACACACACACACACCTACATTGTGCCACCTGCTTATATCATTCTGGCACAGCAGCTCAACAGGGGTGACGGGTTATGCTGGTTATAGTGGGTGAGGGAAGAGTAGGTAGGTAGTGGGAGGGAAAGTTGGTGTAGGACTTTTGACAGTTGGGACAGGAATGTGGGAGGAAGAGAGAATAACTGCACAGGAGATAAATGCAGCACTGGGAATGGTGATTCATTCTGGCTCCAGGTAGGTTGCAGTATGAGTGAAACTGAGGTCCTGGGGCAGTCATTGAGCTGTGTGTGAGGCATGGAGCTAGCAGAGTGTTACTACCTGAGCCATGGTCGTGTTGTTATCAGGAGGTAACAAAGAGCAGAGATGAATGATTCTGTGGAGCATGGAATGCTAATGAAACATCATTCAATTAACAATCCTTAATTGGCAAACATTTTACAATCACACTGTCTTCTCCCCAGCAATGCTTAGCAGCAACTATGTTGCTTGAAGTGTGAGAAACTTGCTCAGCACAGGCTCTGACAGTGTCTGTAGTCATTGCTGTGGCTAGTAAGAGGGTGCAGTGTCACTCATCTCCACAGCCTAGCGTGACTGTGAATGCCTGTCAGAGCATCAGCACTCTCGATGCATGAAGCTGTGCTTACCCTTGATCCCAGACTACTGCATACCCCTGTATTGACATGGTGTGAAGACAGAAGATTCAGCAGCAACATGAAAGTCAGCCTGAGTGGTGGTCCCAGCATATACCTGGTAAGGTAGTAATTGTAATGCCCCAGTAGTCACAACACAGACACCCAGCACCCAAGCTGAACAGCTTGCAGATGGACAGATCAATTTGTCATCTGCAGAAGATCACCCCGCTTCCATCCTCAGTCCATCACCATTATGACTGACAGTATTGCGCCTTGCAGATCATAAGTCCCATCCGCGGTTGGATGGACTCAAAGCCGTGCGCTCCAAATTGACAGCAGATCTTGTAGTCAATTATTTAATTCACCAGAGCATCCTGCAACTTAATAGAGCTGGTCTGCCATTGGTATCCGTGATGCAGCTGGAACAGTTTCACTCTGAGAATGAATAGGAGGGGGAGGTGGAGGGTGTGGAGGTTTTACAGCAGGCCATGACATGGTTCCCCCCCCCCCCCCCCCCCCTCCCCACCCACTAGTGACTGAATGAGTTCTCACTTCCGAGCCTGTCAGCACTCTTGATTGCTTTAACTTCAGGGTTTCAGAACGTTCCTTTATGTTTGCATCCCAGAAGGCATTCTTGTGACATCGCAATATGAAGTTAATACATTTAGCCTTGTTACAATAGAGCATTCTGTCTGCCCTGCACTGTTGTAAAAGTGATGACTCAACTGTTATTGGCTTCTCGCACACACAGTTTCATAGTCTGATAAAAGAAGCTGCCAGCTTGTTTGTACTTTGTTCCCCTCATGTTAGTATTTGGTTACAAAACTGCTGTGTAGCCGGCAGATGTGCCTCACTTAACAACATCTCAGTTGGTTTCCAATCAAATTTTACTTCTGCACTTACTTACTATTCTACTGAGCAACATTCCCCAATCCTTTATCAGATATGTCCCAAATTTTCACACCTTTCTACTATTCTGTATGTCTTATTAATCTGTCCTTCATGGAATATCCCTGCTACAAAAATCAAAGTAAATCTCACAAATCTTAATGCTCTGGAAATACAGCACTATTTCATAATCACTTCCTTACTCCTACTTCCTGGTGGTTAGATTTATGATTCACTCTAACTACTCTGTAGTATTTCCTGTCACATTGTCAAATCAAGCACTGGGTAATCCATGCACAGATAATTCTGGGTGTTCTATAGTTTTTCCTAGTGGAAAGTGTAAATTACACAAATGACAACTAGAACCCCTATAGTACTTATGTTCCTAAACTAATTACGCTGTCTCTCACAGTACTGTTGGATGTGTTGTAACATCTGTTCTGTGGAAATCTGTCTCTTCTGCAATGCTATTAGCTGCTCAGTGAAGATATCTGGGTTCAGGGTATCATTTAAAAATAGTAGGTTTTGGCAGTGTCTCTAATGACTTCTCTGTCCAAAACAGCAATGGGTGTTAAAGTCTGTTGTATTTGTAACACTTGCTGGTAAGCAAAAAGTTGTTCCAGGTGTATCACAAACTGTTCCAGTTCTGAAGAGTGCACTATTTTCTACCTCCACTTTGGACATACCCGGTGCTTTCCTTTTTTGCAACAATTCTTTTTTACGATTTCTGGAGTACATAACAAATATATCCACTGTGCGGCCATTCTTTGGAAATGCAGATAAGGTGTTAATACTTCCCTCCGAAACTCTGTTTCTTCATATTTCACCAGGAACAATTGTTACTTACAGGCATGCATGTCAGTTCGGACCACTCTGGTTGGACACAGCGTATTACTCTCCAACTGGGAATCCCATAACTTCTTCCTCATCATAAGCACATATGATTCCCTGTTTTCTGAAATTATCAGTACTTCACTAGTGTGTACTCGTGGCCATTTTCCTACTGAGTTCCATTTCACAGAATAAGCATGTATAATAAAACATTGATATTGGCTGTTTAAACCTACAACAAGAAAAGTATTGACACATGTAGTTGCACTCCATCTGTTCTCACAACTACTGACATGTAGAAAAATAATTCTAAGTTGTCCTGAGTTGGTTACACTATATGCCGCAACTCAGTTATAAAATCCTTTTGTGCTGCTGTGGCAACAGTGTAGCACTTAGCTGCCCAAGTATGGCATGAAAAAATAGATTCCTGCAATGTTACTGCCTCCAGTCTCACGTCACCAACACTATCTGTCAAAATCCGTAACAGTCTGCCTACAGCTATTTGCCCATATATTGTGTTTTACGGACTATAAGACGCACTTTTTTCTTTGAAAAATTGCCTCCAAAATTCAGGTGTGTCTTATATTTGAAATTAATATAAAAAGTCCAGTGTTTGATTTAAAATTCATGCCAGTCTTAAAAATGGCCATACATTCAATGTTGCGGGAAACCTATCTCTATCTGGCAACACCAGATTTAACTGGTAGCAACAGTGCATTGATGTCGCGAATGTAAGTTGTGAGTATTCATAAGCTTGCTAACACTGCTTGCCTCCTGCCCCACCATCACAAACCCAGACTACGATGCATCGCTGCACCCAAAAGTGCTGGTGAACTTGAAATGAAAGTGATTTGTGTTTCGGTAACAGTACAATATTCTTGTTAGTACTTATTTTTCTAGTGAAAAAATAAATAAATAAATAAAAGGTATTCATATGATGCACGCTGTAAATGGAAAGTAATGAAAGTAATAGCAAATTCATAACATGGAAACAGAGAAGCTGAATAGCATTTCAGCACTCCACCAACAGAAAAAGCCATTCACGATTGGCAGGCTAATAATGATGAACTGAAAAAAGTCAGGAAGACTGAATGAGCAAATACAGGACTGAATGCAAAATGGCCAACTAGAAGATGACATTTTTCAGGGATTTTAAGGTCAGTTCAGTTTTATAAACTGGCTTCGCAATCTAATAATAAAAATGGTAAAAATATCATTAAAAAATGCTTAAAAATTAAGGTGCATCTTACAGTCGACAGCATCTTATAGTCTATAAAATACAGTATTTCATGTAGTTGTTTCTGGACTCTTTTAAGATCTTCATTTATAATCTTCTTATTGCTTTTAGTGTACTGCACGAATCCATTGCCAGTTTCCATACCACTCTTGTGTTATTTAGTACAGCATATTCCATTTTCATCATCTGGCTGGTATGCCATTCCGCCTTACACCTCATCAAGTCTGCAACTGCTTGTACCTGACCTTAAATGTTATTTATATTTTGAGATCTTCATCATCTGCTTTTCCAAACAATGTCTTCAAAATTTTGCACCTGTGTTTATTCATCCTCTCTTCTTTGAATCAATGTCTTTGGAAGCAGATTGATTACCTGCTTCAAATGTTCTATTGAGTGTTCTTGTAAGAGTGTTGCAATCCACGTATTTCCCTCTTTTCCTGCTTCTTCCTGCAATTCCCCAAAGGTAACTTCTAACCCATGCACCTCATTTCTTATCTTCCAAACATTCAGCATTACATCAAGTGCCCACCGATGACTGGTTAGCAGGACCCTGGATTGTTTTATGAACACAAGTCTAGATTCAAGAGGCTGCTGCCATAATTCGCTTATGTATGAGGTGTAGCAGCAGCAAAATTACAGTATTCTTTCTGGCTGCCCATACTGGCATGCTTCCTGAGAGAAAGGAATTTCTCATCATTTTACTTTCAGAAAAGCTTCAATGCACAACAAAATACACAAAACAAAAAAAGTTTTGCATCACCCTGGTTTCTACAACTCCTGAAGATAGGCGTTGGCTGTGGATATTGTATTACAGAGAAAGTCCCTTTGATTGTTCAGAGATGTCACTAAACCCACCTAAAGATGTAAACATCCATGCATGAGCAGTGCCTATAAGGCGGAGGGGGTCCGACAGCCGATCAGCTCCAGTTGTTCCACCAAGAAGGAGATACACAGCCAGTGTTTCTGTATTTCAACCATGCCTGGACGGTCAATACCGCGGTTCGATTGTGTCCGCATTATTACTTTGTGCCAGGAAGGGTTCTCAACAAGGGGAAGTGTCCAGGCATCTCAGAGTGGACCAAAGTGATGTTGTTTGGACATGGAGGAGATACAGAGAGAAAGGAACTGTCGATGACATGCCTCACTCAGACCACCCCAGGGCTACTACTGCAGTGGATGACCACTCCCTACGGATTGTGGCTCGGAGGAACCCTGACAGCAACGCCATAATGTTGAATAATGCTTTTCGTGTATCCACAGGACGTCGTGTAACAACTCAAACTGTCCGCAATAGGCTGCATGATGCGCAACTTCACTCCCGACGTCCATGGCAAGGTCCACCTTTGGAACCACATCATGCAGTGCCGTATAAATGGGCCCAATACCATGCCGAATGGACCGCCCAGTACTGGCATCACGTTCTCATCATTGATGAGTGTTGCATATGGATACAACCAGATAATCGTCAGAGACACGTTTGAAGGTAATCCAGTCAGGCTGAACAACTTAGGCACATTGTCCAGCGAGTGTAGTAAGGTGGAGGTCCCCTTCTGGTTTGGGGTGGCATTATGTGGGGCTGACGTATGCTGCTGTTGGTCATGGAAGGCGCCGTAATGGCTGTACGATATGTGAATGCCATCCTCCGACCGATAGTGCAACCATATCGGCAGCATATTGGCGAGACATTCGTCTTCATGGACGACCATTCATGACCCACTGTGCACATCTTGTGAATGACTTCCTTCATGATAATGACATCGCTCAACTAGAGTGGCCAGCCGTGCTCTGCAGACATGAACCCTAAAGAACATGCCTGAATTTTGAAAATGTTGGTGTTCCTCATACTATAACAACAAATCAGGGTACAAATTTTATGTTAGACATTTTTGAAGCAGTTGTGTCGGCTGCTTGTGTCTGGAAACTTCACATTAGTCCTTTCTGCTCACAAGCCAACGGTCATACTAGATGGATTCACTGTACAATTCCGAAGATCTCAAGCTGTCAGGGTTCCTTCAAGACATAATCCATAAGTAGTGGTCATCCACTGCCATAAGTAGTGGTCATCCACTGCAGTAGTAGCCCTTGGGCACTCTGAGTGAAGCACGTCATTGACAGTTCCTGTGTCTCTGTATTTCCTCCATGTCCGAACAGATTTAAAAAGGCCTGTTTATGGACGACATGACCCACCAACCACTCTGAGGAATCAATCTACTCTGAATCGCCATCGAGGAGTGGGACAATCTGGACCAACAGTGCATTGATGAACTTGTGGATAGCATGCCACAATGAATACAGGCATGTATCAATGCAAGCGGATGTGCTACTGGGTATAAGAGGTACCGGTGTGTACAGCAATCTGGACCATCACCTCTTAAGGCCTCGCTATACGATGGTACAACATGCAATGTGTGGTTTTCATGAGCAATGGAACGGGTGGAAATGATGTTTATGTTGATCTTTATTCCAGTTTTTGGTACAAGATCCGGAACTCTTGGAATGAAGGTGACGCCAAACTTTTTCTGATGTGTGTACTACTGAATACTATGCAATACAAATTCATTTAGCCACCCAGAACTAAATCCCCAAAACAAAACAAAAAAAACCCTAATGGTTGAGTGGGAAAAAAGTACATAATTAACAAAAGGAAACTAAACACTTGTTTTTAATGTGTAGGGTATGCTACGTGAATTGCGAAAAAATTCAAACTACTGACTTCTTTGTCTTCCGAGTTTTTATTCTGTACCACTTCTGTTGTTGGAATCTGCAGCAAAGTGTCTACCACTCTCGTAATGTTTGTAACTAAGCTTGCATGAATAACTGATGTTTTCATTGGAAACTATACCTTCACCTTCAATGGCAATGTCACATCTTTCACCTGATATGGATCCTGATACATAGTTAGAGAGTTGTTAGTTTTTTGTGTTGATGTGTATGGGTTAGTTACCTAGATTCACAAACCTACTCAATATTGCAGCAATTATCCCATACACTAACCCTTCTTTTCTTGAGTTCAAGTGCTTTTGTATTTGTTCATTTGACCTTCCACCAAACTTCTCTTGTCTGTACCACGAACTCTTTCAGAACCTCGAAAGGAAGTGGAAAATTTCCACCATATATGACATTGCATAGTGAAAGACCTGTAATCTGTGTATTTTTTAATTATATACTAAGACAAATATTGTACCTATATATCCCAGTTATTATAATGGTTTAACATCTTCGAAATTGTATGGTGAATCCATCCAGTATGACTGTTGGCTTGTGAGCAGAAAGAACTAGTGCGAAGTTTCCGGACACAAGCAGCCAACATAACTGCTTCAAAAATGTCTGACATAAAATTTGTAGCCTGATTTGTTGCTATAGTATGAGGAACTCCAAATGTTAGCATTCATGATGTGCTTACTCACTAGTCCGGAATTGCTATCATTGCTATGAACCAGGAAAAATGAACCATTATCATTAGAATATACTTGTTACCAGCTGCTGTCCAATGAAAAGGTCCAAGAATATCTCAACCAAACATTTCAAAAGGTTTTGTCACTTCTGATAATCTTTGCAATGGCACACATCAGTCACTCAAATCTGCACACGTCACACAGTCTTTCATGTCTTGGTCAACATCTTCCTTTCTGTTTCTCCACCAAAACTTTTGTGCTATGTGTCTGTCTGTCATTCTACATCCTCCATGACCAACCAATAAGTGATATGAGCCTGTTGCAACACTTCACTTCTAAATATTGCACAAACCACCATGAGTGGTCCATTCTTCAAATTTCTGTACAGCAAAACATGATGTGATACCAACTGTGGCTTTGACCTAGAAGCACAACAAGTCCGTTGCCTGCACTTTCTGTCATTCTGACAGCTTTTGCCTAGTGCTTGCAGAGCTCTAAATTTTTCTACTTGGCACATCTGCATCAGTATGTGCTTTCTCAGGTTTATCACTACCTCATAATTAAACTCATTTAAGTGCCCACCATATTAAGTTACTAGATGGATCTTTTGATCCCAACAGCCACTTTAGCGAAGCAAAAGTCTGTACAAACAACAGCAAAAATGTGTTACACAATAAATAATAGTTAACATCCTTTGTACTTTTGCTGAATAATTGCATCCCCCTCTACTTAACTGTCTCAGTGCATAAGTCACTGAATGTTCCTTATCACCCATGATTTGGCTCAAAACACAGCCAATTGTGATCCTGCTTGTGTTGCAGGATAGGATGAACTCTAAAGTTTGGAGTTACCAACACAGGACTGGATGCTAAAGGATGCTTGAGTTTCTTGAATGTGACTTGACACACTACTGACCACTCACATTTTACTACTTTTCTTAAAAGGCAATTCAAGGGCTCACCAATTTGTGCAAAAACAATTATGTATTTCCTATAATAATTACAGAAGCCTAAAGCAAATTGTGTATTGCCATCTGTGGTGGTACAAATCATGAACTGTTGATATTAAACATGGATCAATCTTTACTCCTTCCTGGCTAATTATGAGGTCCCAAACAGCTTACTTCTGTTTGAGCATAATAGCATTTATTGTCACCGAGTGTTAAGTATACTGTCCACAGTCATTTAAAGACATCTTCAAATCATTTCACGTATTGTTCTGTATCCTTCGCAAATAGAATTATGTCATCAAGATAAACCATGTATTTATTAGGTTTCAGTCTGTGAAGCACTCCATTTAAGTCTCTGAAAAGTAGCAAGTATGTGTTTTTAGTCCAAACAGCATTGTAAAATATTGGTTATGTCCCCTTGGTGTGAAAAAAAACTCTCTCTGGCTGGTCTTCTTGGAACTACTTAAAGCTGGTGGTAACCAGTCTTCAAATTCATAAACAAAAAGTATTTACACTGACACAGACTGTAGTGTGTGTGTGATGTTCAGGATGGGATACACATCGGCGACAGTTTTTGCATTTCAGAAGCGATAACTGCAACAGAACCTATATTTTTCAGTTAAGATTTGATGAACTTTTGGGCAAAATGGAATGTTCGCACTCCCTCCAAGGACTATAATTATCCTCAATGATTCAATCAGCCAGCTGCTGGTCAATGAATTCATCTATTCGCTCTTGTAATTGCTTTGGGACTCGGTATGGTTTCTTATACATCAGAGCAATGTTGCCTGTTAGTATTTTCTACTGTATAATCAGTGTCACTGGTGTCCGTCCCTGGTAGCTGAGTGGTCAGCACAACAGAATGTCAATCCTAAGGGCCTGGGTTCGATTCCCGGCTGGGTCAGAGATTTTTTCTGCTCAGGGTCTGGGTGTTGTGTTGTTCTAATCATCATTTCATCCCCATCGAAGCGCAAGTCGGCGAAGTGGCATGAAATTTAAAGACTTGCACCCGGCGAACGGTCTACCTGACAGGAGGCCTTAGTCACACGACAACAGCAGCAGAAGCAGCAGCAGTAGTAGTAGAACAGATCTACTAAACTAAACAAATCGGCAAACCTAACCAATAAAGCTTTCATTACTTCCCTATCAGGTGTTGAACTTTATCATGTAATGCAGAACTGTTAATGGTGTACTTGTGGCTGTAGTCGTCACCCGACCTGTCAATACTGTCTTCCTCCAATACACTCAAACTGGCTACCATTACGTCCTTTGGCAAACTCATCTCATCCATGCCAAATTGTCTAAATTCATGGGAACCATAAATTCTCCGCGTACATCTGCAATGCATACTACACTCCTGTGCACCACACAAAGCAACTTGTCTAATTCTCTGCGGCATGTTAATGGTTCTACCATGCATAACAATTCTCTCAGTAAGTCTATACACTAACACAAATCAGTTTTCCTGCATCTGCTGGTATATTAGCCTACTAATTAACCTTTAACGTACGTGTACGCATTTCATGACAGGCACACCTTGCGATATTGTTTCACTAGCCGCTCTCTCCCATAATGGATAAAAAGTTGCATCAAGTTTGATTATACACTGTGCAAGATCAATTAGTGCACAATGTTAGTCAGAAAATCAAGTTCGATAACTGCACAGTACCCTTCACTAATGTGTGGCAACACCTCCATGTGCTGCTTAAAATTTTCAGGCCCAACTCTTAACAGTGAGCAGCATTGTTCTCAACGATTCTGTCTAATTGTTACCCTAACAATGTAACCTGTATTGTGGAGACTGAAGTATCCTCTTGCTTAAGAGTTCCAGACTAACAACTGACACATGTGCCTCCAACATCCACCAAAAATTTAGGCTCCTTGTTCCCTACTGTGCCAAACAAGCAACAAGCTGTCTCTGCACCTGTAATTGCTGTTTACTGCTATATTGGGAATGACTTCCGATGGCCAAGGAACCTCTGCTTGCAATTAACAAACACTACTTATTATTGCTCTTTTCCTGGTTACTATTTCTGCAGCCAACACCTAATGTACAACCCCACCACATTCAAATCATTGTGGCTGGCAACATTGCCTCTTCATGTGGCCCATTTGTCCATATCTATAACACTAATATCAGAGGAGAAGACACCTTGCATTCTGTATGACAATTCTCATAGCACAGGACAAATAACTAAGATTCTCTATTCTTACCCTTCACGAACAGTTCCACTGAAGTAGCTCTCATGAATACGTGCAAGGGCCTATTCCGTGCTTCCCACAAGAACCTTCTGTCTGCCTCTGCCTTGTGCGTTAATTCTGTAAGTTCAGCTTACAAATCCTATCAGAGAATGCCTCTTCTGATTCACTATGTTTCTGCATTAAGCCCATGAGGTTTTCTCTAAAAAATCTAGCACTATTGTGCTTAAAATAGCATTGGGTTAGTTCTTCAGCTAGCTGCTTACACATCTGTGTCTCACCAAGTGTCACTTGTTAACCATAACTTAACCACAGAATGACATACTGCATCAGGTGAGTTCCCTAACCAGGCTGCTTCATTAACATCACCCAGAAAAGCTGACACATCCTAATATGTTTTCCCGTGAAAAGTTGTCATGAGACTAGCTGGCATAGTACCAACAGATACAACAAGTACATTAACTATCGTATTAGTAGCCCCTCCTTGTTCTTGCATCAGCTCAGTTGCTCCATGTAATGCTTCTAGTTGCTTTGCATTTCTTTGCTAGCCTGGCTCCATTTTGTTTCATCCTGGAGCAATGTGGCTACCTGATTTTTCAAAACTTCAGTAGTTTTCTTGTCACAGTGTAACCTCCATTTAAACTTCACTTCAGAACAAGTGGACTTCCTTTACACTAACACAATATTAAACAGAAATAACTATACTAATCTTTTCTCCATATCATAGGCCAGTGGGACTCAGGACACTGCTGTGCTTCATAGCCAAATCATCTACAAGTTACACATGTTACGTACTCGAAAAGTTGTTATTGTGTTTTGTGGAGGAAATCCTCTTTTCAAGGTGCCCCACTCACTTTTAATTACATGTAGTCTTGCAATTGTAATAATTTATTTGCGTGGCAAGTGATTAGATTATTCCATCTGTTTTGCTTCATTACTATCGCTTACTTTTGTTTTGTATGGTCGCACTGATATTTTATTTTAATGTACTATTATTATCATATTTAAGTGAAAATCAAGCGCACAAACTTTAACCAGTAAATGTACATACTCACCAAATATTAGGGGCTCTGAGTCACTGAAATACACTTAAACAAAACTGTGAACTTTTCTAGCTTTTGGACAAATCCTTTTTTGGAGCTATAGTGTACACACACACACACACACACACACACACACACACACACACACGCACACAAACCTGTGTGGCCAGAATTATCACAGGATTGAAGGACTCATTCTCTTGTTGCACAGTAGAATATTAAATAAATGCAGCAATAAAATTTTGTTAGAAACCAACTGAGATGTCATTGATGCTAAGTGGGGCATGTCTGCCAGCTACACAACCATGTATTAACGTAATGTTAACACAGAACACCCGAAGTACAAACAAGCTGAACCAGGATGCAAACTTCACATTAAGAAATGTTCTGAAAACCTGAACTTAAACATCAGAGCAGCTGAGAGAGCTGACAGGCCCAAAAAAATGAGAGCACGTCAATACCAGCAGGAGGTGATCACATTATTGCCTGTTATAAAACCTCTGCATTCCTCAAACTCATTCTAAGAGTGAGGCCATTCCATCTTAATCACGGATGCCAATGAAAGACCAGCTCTATGAAGCTGCAGGATGCTCTAGTGAATTCAACAAGTGTCTTCATGCTCCCACCAATTTGGAGTTAATTGCTACAAGTCTACACCCATCCAGAATTGGAGGGAACTTATCTCATGCAAGCTGGAGTCCTGCCGATTGCAATGGTGACTGACTGAGAATGGGGGCCGGGCATCTTCCATGGATGAAGAACCAATCTGCCCACCTACAAGCTGTTCCATCTTCAACACTGGGCACCCGTTTCACCATTACAGGGGCAGTATAAGTATCATGTTACCGGCAGTATGTTGGGACTACCGCTCATGCTGTCCTTCATTTTACTGCTGAGTCTTTCGCCTTCATACCATCTCAGCAACTGATTCAGGGGTTTGCAGTATTCTGGGATCAAGCCTACACACAGCTTCACTCAATGAGAGGGCTGAGGCTCCGACAGATGTCCACAGCCACGCTGGGTTGCAGTGATGCATGGCTGCCATACCATCCTATGGGCCGTGACACTGAATGCCACCTTGTGCTTTCAAGCAGAGTGGACTCAGCACAGCTCCGAGAAGAAGACAGAGTGACTGCAAAACTCTCACCAAAAATGATTGTTAATTAAATGATGCTTCAGTAGTGCCCCAGCACTCGACAGGATCACTCACCCATGCACTTTGCCTGACCTCCTGATAACAACATGATCCTGGTTCGGATCATAATATTGGTATCAAACAGTGGAGCTAACATGTAACATTACTGTCAGCAGTGGTTCTGACACATTAAAAACACATTAAAGAGTTGTTCTGAAATGCTGTGTGGTGCCAGCAGAACTTGCATTCCTCCATGTCGGGCACCTAATGTGCTGATGTTGGCTTTTCACCACTATTGGCGAGCCACACCTGTGCATCAGCAGCTATTGGCATCTATCAGCATGTGGTGCATTGTGTGACCAATTTTGTTGCCTATTTCCTTTTTTTTTTTTTTTTTTTTTTTGGGACGATGTGGAGTTGAAACGATCTGCATGGTAACTCGAAAGTGATATTCTATAATCCACAAGAGCCTTCAGACCTGTCTTTGTTCTGAGGTAGCTGTAGGTAAGAGTATTTACACCAGACCTAGTGCCAGTTTTGCAATTAATTGGGCCATGCATAGATAACCAACCTCTTCCAAAATTCAGTGTTTAATTCAAGGAATACTGAATGTTAAGAAACTGTATATTGTCGAATCATAGGACATGTAAATGAGAGGATTCTACTATGAGAAACAAGTCATTACAAAGATACTACTGATCACATTGACAAACCATATAGTCATGTTTATTGTTAGTGTTTTTATCTTACCATCAAATCTTTTTAAAAATCTTAAGAAGATACTGAAATAATCCCAACAATATCTGTTATGTAGAAGGAAAACTAATTTTGCTCCGAGAAGAAGACAGAGTGACTGCAAAACTCTCACCAAAAATGATTGTTAATTAAATGATGCTTCAGTAGTGCCCCAGCACTCGACAGGATCACTCACCCATGCACTTTGCCTGACCTCCTGATAACAACATGATCCTGGTTCGGATCATAATATTGGTATCAAACAGTGGAGCTAACATGTAACATTACTGTCAGCAGTGGTTCTGACACATTAAAAACACATTAAAGAGTTGTTCTGAAATGCTGTGTGGTGCCAGCAGAACTTGCATTCCTCCATGTCGGGCACCTAATGTGCTGATGTTGGCTTTTCACCACTATTGGCGAGCCACACCTGTGCATCAGCAGCTATTGGCATCTATCAGCATGTGGTGCATTGTGTGACCAATTTTGTTGCCTATTTCCTTTTTTTTTTTTTTTTTTTGGGACGATGTGGAGTTGAAACGATCTGCATGGTAACTCGAAAGTGATATTCTATAATCCACAAGAGCCTTCAGACCTGTCTTTGTTCTGAGGTAGCTGTAGGTAAGAGTATTTACACCAGACCTAGTGCCAGTTTTGCAATTAATTGGGCCATGCATAGATAACCAACCTCTTCCAAAATTCAGTGTTTAATTCAAGGAATACTGAATGTTAAGAAACTGTATATTGTCGAATCATAGGACATGTAAATGAGAGGATTCTACTATGAGAAACAAGTCATTACAAAGATACTACTGATCACATTGACAAACCATATAGTCATGTTTATTGTTAGTGTTTTTATCTTACCATCAAATCTTTTTAAAAATCTTAAGAAGATACTGAAATAATCCCAACAATATCTGTTATGTAGAAGGAAAACTAATTTTAAATTGAATTGTTGCCTTTAATGCAAACTCTCTCAGGTTTTCAGGCTTCATTACAATAACAACAGTTATTTAGGAACAATCAGGATAAGCATCACAATCAGCTTTAAGATACATAATATATTACCAACATATAAAAAACTGATCACAGCTGGGTCAATTCATATGAAGTGGTCCAGTGATAGTTGGTCGAGAATTTTTAAATATGAAATATTTACAGTACGTTGCTACCATACAGGTGTACAAACTGTGCAAAAATCATATTTTTATATTCAGTCCCATCTGAGATACAGTACGTTGCTATCATACTGGTGTACAAACTGTGCAAAAATCATATTTTTATAGTCAGCCCCACCTGAGATAACTAACCCCAAACTTAACAAAAAATGAAAATTTCAAACTTCAAAAATTCATAAAAAAAATTAAGTGTTCTTGCTCTATATGAGGCTAGTAGTGTATGATATCTAATAACTATAGGAAAAGAAATAGACTCTCATAAATCACTCCTTATTTGTTATTTTTGGGCCTACAAAGTGGATTTTAGGGTATTTTGTGTAATAGACAATGTTGTAGAGGACACTTTTCTAAAAACAATCATGTCAGTTTCAATGTTGTAACTAAACCCCGTGAAGAGATATTCATATTTTTGCAAATGTGTCTGAACTGAAACACTGTTGTGAGCTTACAAACAAAGATTGCCGCCATTCAGTAAAGGTGAAAGGTAAAATTATTTAAAAAAACTGTTTTGAACTTCTTAATATAGGGGTAATCACATATAACAAATTAAAATATTTAAAAATGGTCAAGCAACCAACTTAATTTTTGTTGGACCACTCCATTTGGACTGACCCATCTTCTTCTCCTCCTCCTCCTCCCTCTCCCTCTCTCTCTCTCTCTCTCTCTCTCTCTCTCTCTCTCTCTCTCTCTCTACCTTCAGCTATGTCCTTTCTACATCTACATCTACATTTATACTCCGCAAGCCACCCAACGGTGTGTGGTGGAGGGCACTTTACGTGCCACTGTCATTCATTACCTCCCTTTTCTGTTCCAGTCGCGTATGGTTCGCGGGAAGAATGACTGTCTGAAAGCCTCCGTGCGCACTCGAATCTCTCTAATTTTACATTCGTGATCTCCTCGGGAGGTATAAGTAGGGGGAAGCAATATATTCGATACCTCATCCAGATACCCACCCTCTCAAAACCTGGTGAGCAAGCTACACCGGGATGCAGAGTGCCTCTCTTGCAGAGTCTGCCACTTGAGTTTGCTAAACATACGCGTAATGCTATCACGGTTACCAAATAACCCTGTGACGAAACGCACCACTCTTCTTTGGATCTTCTCTATCTCCTCCGTCAACTCGACCTGGTACGGATCCCACACTGATGAGCAATACTCAAGTATAGGTCGAACGAGTGTTTTGTAAGCCACCTCCTTTGTTGATGGACTACATTTTCTAAGGACTCTCCCAATGAATCTCAACCTGGTACCCACCTTACCAACAATTAATTTTATATGATCATTCCACTTCAAATCATTCCGCACGCATACTCCCAGATATTTTACAGAAGTAACTGCTACCAGTGTTTGTTCCCCTATTATATAATCATACAATAAAGGATCCTTCTTCCTATGTATTCGCAATACATTACATTTGTCTATGTCAGTTGCCACTCCCTGCACCAAGTGCCTATCCACTGCAGATCTTCCTGCATTTCGCTACAATTTTCTAATGCTGCAACTTCTCTGTATACAACAGCACCATCCGCGAAAAGCGGCATGGAACTTCCGACACTATCTACTAGGTCATTTATATATATTGTGAAAAGCAATGGTCCCATAACACTCCCCTGTGGCATGCCAGAGGTTACTTTAACGTCTGTATACACCTCTCCATTGATAACAACTTGCTGTGTTCTGTTTGCTAAAAACTCTTTAATCCAGCCACACAGCTCGTCTGATATTCCGTAGGCTCTTACTTTGTTTATCAGGCGACAGTGCGGAACTGTATCGAACCCCTTCCAGAAGTCAAGGAAAATAGCATCTACCTGGAAGCCTGTATCTAATACTTTCTGGGTCTCATGAACAAATAAAGTGAGTTGGGTCTCACACGATCGCTGTTTCCGGAATCCATGTTCATTCCTACAGAGTAGATTCTGGGTTTCCAAAAACGACATGATACTCGAGCAAAAAACATGTTCTAAAATTCTGCAACAGATCAACATCAGAGATATAGGTCTATAGTTTTGCACATCTGCTCGACGACCCTTCTTGAAGACTGGGACTACTTGTGCTCTTTTCCAATTATTTGGAACCTTCCGTTCCTCTAGAGACTTGCGGTACACGGCTGTTAGAAGGGGGCAAGTTCTTTCGCGTACTCTGTGTAGAATCAAATTGGTATCCCATCAGGTCCAGTTGCTTTTCTATTCCTTGGACACTTATTTCGATGTCAGCCATTTTTTCGTTTGTGCAAGGATTTAGAGAAGGAACTGCAGTGCAGTCTTCCTCTGTGAAACAGCTTTGGAAAAATGTATTTAGTGTTTCAGTTTTATGCGTGTCATCCTCTGTTTCAACGCCATCATCATCCCAGAGTGCCTGGATATGCTGTTTCAAGCCACCTACTGATTTAACATAAGACAGAACTTCCTAGGATTTTCTGTCAAGTCGGTACATAGAATTTTACTTTCGAATTCACTGAACGCTTCACGCATAGCCCTTCTTACGCTAACTTTGACATCGTTTAGCTTCTGTTTGTCTGAGAGGTTTTGGCTGTGTTTAAACTTGGAGTGATCACAGTTTTACTCAGCACATACCTGTCCAAAACGCATTTTACGATTGCCTTGAACTTTTTCCATAAACACTCAACATTGTTGGGTCGGAACAGAAAATTTCGTTTTGTACTGTTTGGTAGTCTGAAATCTGCCTTCTATTACTCTTGCTAAACAGATAAACCTTCCTCCCTGTTTTTATATTCCTATTAACTTCCATATTCAGGGATGCTGCAATGGCCTTATGATCACTGATTCCCTGTTCTGCCCTTACAGAGTCGAAAAGTTCAGGTCTGTTTGTTATCAGTAGGTCCAAGATGTTATCTCCACGAGTGGGTTCTCTGTTTAATTGCTTGAGGTAATTTTCGGATAGTGCACTCAGTATAATGTCACTCGATGCTCTGTCCCTACCACCCGTCCTAAACATCTGAGTGTCCCAGTCTATATCTGGTAAATTGAAATCTCCCCATAAAGCTATAACATGCTGAGAAAATTTATGTGAAATGTATTCCAAATTTTCTCTCAGTTGTTCTGCCACTAATGCTGCTGAGTCGGGAGGTCGGTAAAAGGAGCCAATTATTAACCTATCTCGGTTGTTGAGTGTAACCTCCACCCATAATAATTCACAGGAACTATCCAATTCCACTTCACTACAGGATAAACTACTACTAACAGTGACAAACATGCCACCACTGGTTGCATGCAATCTATCCTTCTAAACACCGCCTTTGTAAAAATTTCGACAGGATTTATCTCTGGCTTCAGCCAGCTTTCTGTACCTGTAACGATTTCAGCTTCGGTGCTTTCTATCAGCACTTGGAGTTCCGGTACTTTACCAATGCAGCTTCGACAGTTTACAATTACAATACTGATTGCTGCTTGGTCCCCGCATGTCCCGACTTTGCTCCACACCCTTTGAGGCTGTTGCCCTTTCTGTACTTGCCCGAGGCCATCAAACCTAAAAAACTGCCCAGTCCACGCCCTACAACCCCTGCTGCCCGTGTAGCCGCTTGCTGTGTGTAGTGGACTCCTGACCTATCTAGCGGAACCTGAAACCCCACCACCCTATGGCGCAAGTGGAGGAATCTGCAGCCCACATGGTCGCAGAACCATCTCAGCCTATGATTCAGACTCTCCACTCGGCTCTGTACCAAAGGTCCGCAGTCAGTCCTGTTGACGATGCTGCAGATGGTGAGCTCTGCTTTCATCCCACTAGTGAGACTGACAGTCCTCACCAAATCAGATAGCCGCCGGAAGCCAGAGAGATTTCCTCCGATCCATAACGACACACATCAAATAAGTAAGCTAGAAGTATACGACTGAGTGATTTTCGTTAAAATCAATTACCAAAATGTCAGGGCATGAGCAGTCTTCTACAAATGAGTTATTATACTTCACTGGAAAATGTCCTGTACGAGGTATGACACAAAAGAAACCAGAATGGAGTTATAAATTTATATGCTTACTGAAGAATATAAATACAAATAACTGCAACCAGCTGCAGATGCCTGTATTTTTTATTCAATTAATAGACAGTCACATGGTCTACAGTATGAGCTTAATCTTACAAAATATGTTCAATAAGAGTACAGATAATTTGAGTCAAAACACACTACTTTCATCCCTTATTCTACTAAAAAACCACACACACACACACACACACACACACACACACACACACACACACACAGACAGACAGACACACACACATGAGAATTGGAGGTAGAGAGGACTGACATTCCCCTCACCTTTGCAGTCCAAACTGTCATGTATGAGATTTTTTGTCTAAGCCTTCCATAGATAACAATGTTTGGACTAAGTTACAAAACTAAATCAAGTATCACTTAATTAGACTCTAGACCTAATAACAAAATTTTATTTTAAATCAAGCTGGGAAAACTGAGTTCTGATAGAAGCACTTTCAAACTGAACTTTCACTGTTTAGAAATCACTTGCATTATAACCATAAAAATTGTCCATGGTGTACTATTGTTGTCTATTTCTTGTGTCTGTTCTACAATTAGCTGTCAAGGAAATTATATAGTAGGTAAAGTAATGACAATTATGAGAATAGCATATGTACAAGAATAAACTATTCAGGGAGTTTAGGATATCATAAATATGAATTTTGGGGTGCAGACTGAGTCACTGCCCAGTGACATATTTTATGCCTCCATCTTGATAGTGTGAAGCTCTATAGTACCTTCATTTATTCCCATATAACAGGGCCATACTGAAATAAGAATACCACTCTTGTTTTTGGTAGTGAGACTAACCATTCAAACAAATTATATATTCAATGACCATCAAAGCACATGATCTGAACATCAAAGAATGATTATGAGTTTTGGTGGACACCAATAGAAATGTGGAACTGTGCTCTTATTTAAGTGTCATAATTTCAAAAATTATGCAACACTGAGTGTGAGAGATGTGATGATTATGTCACTTCTCACACACTTAGTATCTTACATCATACCATTAGTAAAAAGCTGCTAAAGCCACAAAGTAGCAGTTCCCAGCTTGGCACCTCGCTCAGCTGCTAACCTTGCACGTCTCCTACGTCGTCTCTGTACAAGAACAGTAATGTACTCTTATTTATGAACAGTACTTTTAGTTGAGCACTCTTAATTTCATAAATAATACAACACAAAAGAAATGTTTCACACCATAAGAAAACAGAAAATAAGAAGAAAAAAGGAAGAGATATAGACACAAATTAATAATTTGTTGAATTTGGTTCTGCAATAAATTTGCAAGACTAGGGGTGAAAAATATTGGTCCCAAGAAAATGTTTGTGTCAACAAAATTTTGATCAATAGCTGAATATGATACAAGTTTAAATTTTCAGGTTCAATACCAGTATAAAAATTAGTAATGAAAAGAAATAAAAATTGAGGAATATGTGACTACATAAGATGACGTTTAACTCTGTGAATGAACCAATAGCAGACAGTCCAAAATGTTGAATTAAAATGCCTTTCCTCTGAAATATAAAAGAAACAATAGGCTGCATGGAAGTATACCCATAATTCCATGGGTAAAGATTCTGTTTCATTAACTTATTCCTTAGTCCTTTCACTTTTCCCTGCAGCCCACTCTTCCCATTCTCTCCTGTTATAAGATCTTTATACAGATCCTGCTGAATTAGTATAACGTAAGAAAACAAATGCAGAAATTCCTGCAATGTAACCTGCATGCACAGATAAGTACAGTACAATAAACATTTTTCTTGCTTTGACAAACATTTTACTCAGCAAATGTTGGTAAGAATCTTTCCTCCTTTTATAAATGTAATATAAGAATAACCCCTCCTGTAGTAAAAGATTCCCTCAATTTCTCAATCCAGCTTCAATCCTAGCGTCTGCTGCCCAACTACCCCCTAGTAACTTTCCAGCATTTCCTCACTTTCAATCTTCCTGACCTTGCTTTCTGCTCAATTCCTGCCCAATAAACTCCTCATAACCTTCCATGGATGTCTCATCATGCCCTTGCTACATCTGGAATCCTTGTCCTTCCACAAAAATTTCATCCCCCTATTCCGCTCCCCCAAATGCAGATTTGACTATCCAATGGCTCTTTGCTTCAAAATAATAGAAACAAAAAAAATAACTCAAGCACAGCTGATCCTGCAATAGTAGTAATGAGGCATCAATTCGGATTATTATTACATGGGAGACAGGAAAACCAAGAGTACAGGATGACGGCATCACCATCAAAGCGAATGGAAACTAGATAAACAACAATCTGGAAGTCGAAAACATTTTGAATAATCATTTTTTAAATGTTGTAGAGAAAATAGGATCTAAATGTTCATTAGAAGAAGCAAGACAGTTGATGGAAGAGGCTTTACCCACACCATTGATACAATTGAAATTCCAGCCACCTCTCCATCTGAAATTAGGAAGATAATAAACTCTCTCGAGAATAAAAGCTCACATGGGATTGATGGCATTTCCAGCAGGATAATAAAAGCTTGTTCCCAAGAAGTAAGTGGGATTCTTAGCCACATATGTAATAGCTCTCTGAAGCAGGGTATTTTCCCAGGTAGACTGAAGTATGCCATTGTTATACCACTGCAGAAAAAAGGGGATACGTCTGATGTCAGCAACTACTGTCCAATCTCTCTTCCGACTGCCTTATCCAAAATTCTTGAAAAAGTAATGTATTGTAGAGTAGCTTCACACCTTTGTAAAAATAAAGTTTTAACAAAACGTCAGTTTGGTTTCCAGAAGGGGTTTTTCAACGGAAAATGCTATATGTACTACCACTAATGAAATATTAAATGCTCTGAGTAACCGGAAGTCACCCGTTGGGATTTTTTGTGATTTATCAAAGGCTTTTGATTGCGTAAATCATGGAATACGTCTCGATAAGCTCAAGCACTGTGGTATGAATGGGACAGTGCTCAAATGGCTTAAATCATACCTAACTGGAAGAGTGCAGAATATTGAAATAAACAGTTCACATAATATGCAAAAAACTGGTGATTTCTCAAACTGGGGAACAATCAAGAATGGGGTGCTGCAATGTCCGGTCTTGAGTCCTCTGCTGTCCTTAATATATATTAATGACTTGCCATTCTACATTCACGAAGACGCAAAGCTGGTACTTTTTGCCGATGATACAAGTATAGCTATCACACCTGACAGACAAGGCTGTGTATATATGGATGGATATATATCTGTGTGTGTGTGTGTGTGTGTGTGTGTGTGTGCGCGCGCGCGCGCGCGAGCATATACCTATCCTTTTTCCCCCCTAAGGTAAGTCTTTCCGTTCCTGGGATTGAAATGACTCCTTACCCTCTCCCTTAAAACCCACATCCTTTCATCTTTCCTTTTCCTTCCCTCTTTCCTGACGAAGCAGCCGCCAGTTGTGAAAGCTCAAATTCTGTGTGTGTGTTTGTGTTTTATTCATTGTGCCTATCTACCGGCGCTTTCCCGCTTGGTAAGTCTTGGAATCTTTGTTTTTAATATATTTTTCCCATGTGGAAGTTTCTTTCTATATATATATATATATATAAAATAGAAAGAAACTTCCACATGGGAAAAATATATTAAAAACAAAGATTCCAAGACTTACCAAGTGGGAAAGCGCCGGCAGACAGGCACATGAACAAAACACACAAACACACAGAATTACTAGCTTTCGCAACCGATGGTTGCTTCTTCAGGAAGGAGAGGGAAAGACGAAAGGATGTGGGTTTTAAGGGAGAGGGTAAGGAGTCATTCCAATCCCGGGAGCAGAAAGACTTCCCTTAGGGGGAAAAAAAGGACAGGTGTACACTCACGCGCACACACACACACACACACACACACACAAAAAGGACAGGTGTACACTCACGCGCACACACACACACACACACACACACACACACTTGGCTTGTGTCTGTGTATGTGCGGATGGATATGTGTGTGTGTGTGTGTGTGTGTGTGTGTGTGTGTGTGTGTACACCTGTCCGTTTTTCCCCCCTAAGGGAAGTCTTTCCGCTCCCGGGATTGGAATGACTCCTTACCCTCTCCCTTAAAACCCACATCCTTTCGTCTTTCCCTCTCCTTCCTGAAGAAGCAACCATCGGTTGCGAAAGCTAGTAATTCTGTGTGTGTGTTTGTGTGTTTTGTTCATTGTGCCTGTCTGCCGGCGCTTTCCCGCTTGGTAAGTCTTGGAATCTTTGTTTTTAATATATGAAATTTGTTATTAACAATCCGAATGAATTCAAAAGTAATAGCAGTGTACATTGTCACAACACTAGAAGAATGGATGATCTTCAGTACTCAAGGTTAAATCTAACTTTGGCTCAGAAGGGGGTAAATTATGCTGCCACAAAAGTCTTTGGTCACTTACCTAATAGCATCAAAAGTCTGACAGATAGCCATATAGCATTTAAAAGGAAATTAAAAGAAGAATTTCTTAATGGCAACTCCTCCTACTCATTAGATGAAATTTTTCAATATAGTAAGTGGGTAATTTCCCAACCTCCACAAAAAAATTATTGAGTGTCATGTAATATGTCGTCTAATGTAATATCTTGTATAGACACCTTTTATTAACCTGACATGTTCCACATCATTATGAAGTGGCGTATTTATGATCTATGGAACAAGTACTAATCTAATCTAACCTAAACTCTCCTTACACTAGTACTAGCGAAGTTTTTTTCTATTTATTAATCAGACTTTTTGTTACACCTCATATTTAACTCTAGTAATGACCCTTTGTGCTGCTTTCTGTTTAGATCCATATGCTATGGTTTTCATCCACCTAAGTGCTCAACCATTTATTATAGGCCTTCCCTTTCATCTTCACAAGTTTCTCTACTTCCTCATTCTACCATGCAATCCTCCTCTCTTTTTCTCCATGTTGTTTTCCCCTGCTTTAACAGACTGAAACATATCCTCTACAGTTTCTGATATATAACGCCTTGGCTGCCAGTCTGACTTGATAGAGGATATGTGTGTTGAATCCTCCTGCAAACTTAACAGATTCTACTGGACCTCCAAAGACTTCAAATTGAACACTCTCTGTCTTCGCAACCAGCATATTACTGCCTCTGATGCAAAAGGTTGTGGGTTCAAACTTCTTCAGGGACTTTATTATTATTTTTTAAAAAATATTTATTTTATTCAGTTAACTGATTTAAATCTGTTCTTTATTTCTATTGCTTTGTCGTATTATTTTAATCACCATGTTAATTTTTCATTTCTTATCATTTCTCTTCCTATTATTCCTTTTCCATGTGCAGTCTTTGTTCATGCAATTTCAATTCATTTTATTTATGAACTTTGATTTAACTTCTTTCATTTTATCATCCTATATTTTTGTCCATATTACTGCATTCATTATTTCCATACCTCATATTGCTTGAATGTCATTTTATTTATAATCACTTCTTTCATTTAAATGTTCATATGTGTTACTTTGCCCATTGTGCAACAAGAGTTTATGTTTTAAATTTTTGTATGATGATCACCATCCAAAACAATGGACATCTTACAATGAAAAATACATTTTTGACACCATTGCACTGACAGTATAAGTTGATTTTGTATTTTGTTTTTTAATCCATACATTATCATTCAAATGTTAACATATTACAATAGATAAATAAAAAGAATTAAACTCACATGCACAAATATTCCAAGCGAAAAGGGAATGACAGGAAGAAAAAATGAGAGAAAAAGTTATTAAAATGATGATGTTGATGATGGGCTTGGTTTGTGGGGTGCTCAACTCTGCAGTCATCAGTGCCCATAATTGAAATGATGTGACAAAGGAACAGGAACAAAAAAAAATTACATTTCCTGCCAGATTAAAACTGTGTGCCAGACCGAGCCTCGAACCTGGGACCTATGACTTTCGCGGGCAAGTACTCTACCAACTGAGCTACCCAAGCACGACTCACAACCCTTCCTTAGAGCTTTAATTCCACCAGTGCCTCATCTTCTACCTTCCAAACTTCACAGAAGCTCTTCTGTGAACCTTGCAGAACAAGCACTCCTGGAAGAAAGGATATTGCAGAGACATGGCTTAGCCACAACCTGGGGGAGTTTCCAGAATGAGATTTTTCACTTTGCAGTGGAGTGTGCGCTGATATTAAACTTCCTGGGAGATTAAAACTGTGTGCCGGACAGACTCGAACTCGTAACTACCAGGAGTGCTAGTTCTGGAAGGTTTGAGAAGAGCTTCTGTGAAGTTTGGGAGGTAGGAGACGATGTGCTGGCGGAATTAAAGCTGTGAGGACAGGTCGTGAGTCGTGCTTGGGTAGCTCAGTTGGTAGAGCACTTGCCTGTGAAAGGCAAAGGTCCTGAGTTCGAGTCTTGGTCCAGCATACAGTTTTAGTCTGCCACAAAGTTTCATATCAGCGCACGCTCCTCTGCAGAGCGAAAATCTAATTCTAAAAATATTACATTTAACCCAAGTAACTGAATAAAAATAATAACCATAGTTACTTCAATGAAGATTTAAAAATATAAAAATCTGAAGAAACTGACGAGATCTGAACACACAACCTTTTGCATGTAAGGCATGTACCTTAACCGTTACACTGAATGAGCAATCTGTTACACATCTCTTTTCAACTATCACACAAAATTTTGAAACTTTTTTCATTGATTACTCACAAATGAAGGCACACCAGGGTGAATGGCTGCAAGGTGCGATAACTGGGATCCTAAACCTACATCACTGTACAGATAATTTCAGAAAGTTGATCCTACTGCTAGGGACCTCTCCTTGTAAGTTACAATTGGCTGTGTCACCTTTGATCATTCTGAGATTATTAAAAAATATGACTTAGTGACAAACACAGTTTATAAAAAAAAATTAGGGATGGAAATAAAGATATAAAATAGATTAGAGATTTAATTGGACAGGAATTTACAAAGGTACATCAACAAAATTCAGACAGTAATGCCAGTGTTGACATTCCAAAACAAGATACAGATTTAAGTACAGTAGACATTTTCTTTTCCACTTTGGCAACTTTGTAGTAGTAAAGTACTTGATTTATTTGAACTACAGTGTCAAGAGCATGCTGTGTTCACTATTAACACACACCAGGTATGGTAACTAATCAAACTATTTGGGAAAGATTAATTGATTTTAATGCATGGCCACAATTAAACTGATGGAACACTTATGGTATTTGACCGAACTTAGTCAACAATTATGAAATAATTGCAGATTTGAATCAGCAATTAGCTTTTGGTGTTCATTTACATGATGTGCAAGATATTTTAAAAGATTACGTACAAGTGACTTACTTATGAATAGTACAGAGTGAAGTTCAGTATTCATTTAAGTTTGAAGCTTATGTGATGTCAAATAGTGAAACTAAGTATTTTAGGAGAATTTAAAAAAAAGGTAGATTTCAGGTGGAATTGAGACAGCCTTGTGTCTACATTAAGCAAACTGAGGTGTGTGGGTTGATGGATGTATTCAGAAATATGTCTTGTGACACATTTTTTAACACTACATGTATGCACATATGATAGTTGTGTGATTTCACCTGAGGAGAATTCACTGCCTGCGTCAATTTTGCAGGGTGACAAATACAAGACCTCAGTTGTCTGTTATAGTACTTCTTTAACATAATGCGCATACAATGTGTTAAATGTTATATAGTTGTGATTCCCTTGTAACCTTCAGCAAGGAAAATTTTGAAAAAAAATAAAATAAAATAAAAAAATCTCAACCACAAAGTGACTTGTTTTCCCTCTTATAAGAAAACCATACTTATATGAAAGACATATATGGAAATAAAGGATGCTGTTGTGTCTTTACTATCAACTTAACTATGTAATAGTCACACGTAACAATTTTCTGCGTGTCATCTCACTAGCTATAATTAAGTAGCCATATGAAACAGTATTTCACTTACAACTGTGAGACTACTTGTTCCTTTTGGAAATTCTCATAATTAAACTTAGCATAAACAGTTGCAGAATGCTTATGTTTACGATAAGCATTTGGATGAAAGGGCTGAAATGTATAGACAGATAATGTTACTGTGAAATCAGAGGAAATGTACATTACATAAGCAATCTTTTTTGTCCAAATTCCCATATATGGATGATGGATGTTAGTGTCTTCAGGCCAAAGAGGGGAACAGCAGAAAGAATGAAAGGCACCCTTACACAGAAGCTGACTGACATGCTGACACCTAAGTGAGATCCACATAGAGTCATTAAGATCCACAGCAACACAATTAGCTTTAAATAACCAAAAATATGGCATGGTCATCCTTATTGAAAATGTAGGTGTAGGGTAGGTGTACCAAGGACAGACCTGCACCTAAATGGAAGAAAACAGTACTATGAAAATCTGAGTAGTTGCTACGTAGTATTCTTCTGATGAAGGAAAAGATGAACATCAATAAAAGAAAAACAAGGATAATGGAATGTAATTGAGTTACATCACATGATACTATGGGAATTAGATTAGGAAATGAGATACTTAAAGTGGTAGATGAGTTCTACTATTTGGGCAGCAAAATAAAATGTGTGTGGCTGTGGCAGCAGCCAGTTTTCCACAAACACCTTTGAAAGCCCCATCATCATCAAATCTATGTCCACAGACTGCTTCCTTTAGTAGTTCAAACAAGTGAAAATTGCAGGGCAATATGTCCAAACTGTAGTGAAGATGAAAGCACCATCATCATCAAATCTATGTCCTTGGACTGCTTCCTTTAGTAGTTCGAACAATTGAAAATTGCAGGTGGTCCGGAACAAGTCCTCAATTTTCTGTTGAGCTCAGGCAGCTGTGTGGATCTGTGTGCTATCATGAAGGACTGTCACATCCCGGATTCGAAATGCACACCTTTTCTGATGATATGCATATTTTGTTTGACCTAAAAGCTGACAATAGTATGCGGTTTTCTCAGTATACAATGTTCATGAAGAAAACCAATGAGAGGAACTCCTTTAAAATAAAAAATCTGTCACACTTGTCCTCAAGCAACATCAGATAGCTACATTCTTACCTGTTTCCTGTCCTTATAAAAATTGGTTGTGCCATATGTAGCACAAGTATTTTCAAAATTCTGAATAGTTTCATGCCCTCTACTGTGAGAAACTTTATTTTAATGCACTGTGCAACAATGATGATTCCTATTGCTCTGACATTGCAATTATGACTAAAGAAACAGTACAACAACATTCTAGCTATCACGAACAATCACTGGAAACAAAAGCAACAATTAGCAAGTATTACACTGCTCTCCATTTACAAAAAGGCACATAAACGAAAATTATGGTTTATATTCGACTGATGCTTTAAAAGTAACAATCCTCCCAATCTGGACATACAGATTTCTCACAGACTACAGTGTATAACACTTCAATATGCACTGTTTATTGGTTCCTCTATTTGGTGACTTTCCTTAAACAAAGTTTTAGTCTCTTGCTTGTTCTTGTGTTTGAACTGTACTTCATTCTACACTCTCTCAGTTGATGAATCAATGGTGTTTTATCTATTGAGACTTTGTACAAAACATTTAGACACTCACTTGGAAATAGTTTATAACATTGTCATGCACATAATTTACACAGTGGCTGACCCTGATATGTCAGTGTGAACATTTTATAAGGGCGCCAGGTAACAGCATATGTGAAAGATTAAAGAAGAGTATTTGCTAATGAAATTGTCCAGAAAGTAACTTCAACAGAGATTCTGCACATGCAAATTCTAATGTAATTGAGACGTATTGAATGAAGATAAACTAAGTGACTACCTATGTAATTATTGCAGATATTGAACTGTGACTGTAAATAGTGGATTATGTAGATTATATGCAACCATTTGTTTTTTGAATTTGATATGATTTATTGCGCCATTTACAATAACATAATTTTCAAGCCACTGCAGGCTCATTCATCAGACGGAGGTGTTCAAGCAACATTATTTTCAGGACCATGTGTAACTACTAACTTATGGTATTGACTACAAAATAATCCCAATATGATATTTCACCCAGCTCACACACACACACACACACACACACACACACACACACACACACACACTACTATCTGGACTCAATATTATTGCACTTGGCCTCCCACAGATATTACCAGAAACACATGGTGACCTTACAGTAAGCAAGTACAGTGATGACTAAAAAAATTGTATCGCGCTGTCAATTATGCCAAGACAGCTATGCATATACTATCAAGTGGTTCAGTGTGTCCCCATGGAATACCACAATAAAAACTCATGATAAACCACACAAAGCGCCTTCACTCCCACACACAATAGAAGTGTGATCATCTAATACTTAGGTGCACTTGGTTCCACAGTAAACAACCACTGTGCTTTTGTTTACATCCACGATCTTGTCTTCTACTCCTATCTACTCCCTGAGTTATTTGTTTTACTGTCTCTCTTTTACAATAAATGTGAATATAGATGCAAATTCTGCCTTCAAAATGTGAAATTACCTACCAAATGCTAGCGCAATTGTATCTGGATGAACTGTTTTATCAATGCTATTATAGTCTTATTACACGAGGAGACTTCAGCAAGTCACACATTACTGTAGCAGGCAAAGTGACTTTTATTGAGAGCTGCAGTACACTACAGAGTGACTCAGATGTGTGACATAACTTTTCAACATAATCAGCAAGTCTTTGTAAACACCCATCAGAATGTTCTACCAGTAATTCAGTTCCTTAATAACAGAAATCCTTAGTGACAGAACCACTCATGAACTGTTGTTTGAACTTCCTCATTGTTAAAAAAATTCTTATCCCTCAGATTTTCTCGCAGCTTGCAGGAAAGACAGAAGTCACTTGATGCAAGATACGCACTTCCCTATTAGCATCACTCATGTCTGTGTAGACTTCATCAAACTGTTGGCACCATTTCACTATGGCTGGACATGACATTGCATCTGATTCATATATCGGTTCAATTTAAGAGTGACTCAGTGTACAATTTAGATGTTATTCCCATGAGGATAATACTGTCCTGCCTACATCAACTTTGCAGTACGTTTTCTGTTGCCATGTCCTCTGACTCAGACACTATGATGCACCTATTATTTGTACTGTAGCAAAAAGGTGTCTGCTGGAAGGCTGGAACAAGTACTCTTTTCTGACAATGTGCCACTCTTGTTGCACAATGGTCTTAATGTGGGACGATGTGTGTAACTTACTTTCTGAAGTTTCTACATAGTTTTATTAGAAGACACATGAAAAAGTTTCTGAATATTGGCAAGAGAATTAAAGTTTTCTGAGATGATAATGCTCACTTTCTCATGAGTTACAAAATCAACATGCCAAACCTTCACACTCTTTTATAAAAGAAAGTCTTAAAGCTTTTCTAAAATTTCAATAACAATCATTATATGTGGCTGTTACAGTCACACATGTCATATAATCCCTACTGTCTTATAAACAGATCACTGATTTCCAGTGTCACAAGGTCTTATTCCCACTACTTATTACACCAATCGCTCCCCAAGTGGTGTTAAGTTCCATATGAAATACAGATATAAATCCTTTTCACCAAGTGTACTGTTTATTAACAAATAACATATTAGCATAACGATGATGTACAGCAGTGCACAGTGATGTCTCTCAAAACAATCCACTACTTATGTGTGAGCTGAGGTTTCAATGGCTATTTCAATAAAACTATTTTGAGTATGCAACCATGACATTCTGTTCCTGTACAGACCTACGTTTCAGCCACATGCACCCACGGCCAAAAGATTGATCTATACAATATATGACCACACTCACCTATGCTGAATAGCTTTACCAAATAACCCACTATTTATTAACTTATTTCACTATAGATAAAAAGCAAATAAAAAACAGTAATATTCTTACCTGTTGCTTTGCCACATTCCGTGGCGGTTTGGCAATACTGTCAACATATGCCAACTTTGTTTGTCGAATTGGTGTTGATTTTGCAATAGACTGTTGTATGTTGGATGTCAATGCCTTCAGTTTAGCCTCTTGTTCCTCTACACAGCGCTGTAAAGAGAAAATAAGGAATACAGATATTTAATAACATAATAAAATATATTACATCAAACCACTGTCTGCAAACTATTGCTAGGGTGCTCTGCACTCTCATTAGAACTTGGCTGGGGTTGAAAGACAAGACATTACAGGTGTTTTGTATCCACAGTCAGCTTTCACAATACAACAATAACACGTGTAATAACACTATAGGGACCACTGCTAAAGGCATTGTACTGTGTCTGGCTGCTTTCTTGCAAAAGTAATCTCACAACCCCTTGAAGGTAGACACTTGACATGAGGCATAAAGCATAGGTATAGCAACTGCACAGCATGAGCAATACTGGGCCTCTTCCATCTGCATTCTATTTTCACCTTGTAGTCTACACATTAAGCATACATCACTTCTGCATGTCCTGCATCTCCCTCTATTGTTGTTGAAGGTTAAAATTTAGAAGCAGTATGAGGCTGTTCTTATTTTACATGATAAAATATGTACAGCTGTATTCAAAATCCTTATTAATTTTTCAGTTGCAGTGAAACAGAATATTTGCAACATAGTTAGAAGTATATCTCCAAGCAGACATTTTTAATAATGTGTAATGCTGCATATATTCAGTCACAAAACTTCGTGATGTATGTACTAACTACACGAAAGTTCCCACACAGGTGAGTGTATTCATGTTGTTGGAGCCAATCTGAATCATGCTTTCACCTGCATAGCTTCCTCCATTCACTCCCCACAGGTAAAAAGAAATATGAATTCCACATTCTACCATGCCCACATAGTTCAAGGAACATAAATGGTATCGGTCCACCTGTGTGTGTACTGATAACATATTTTTATTACTGGACATAGAAAACTCGCATGGTTGAGGATCAATCTCTTCACTCACTTCAAAATACAAAAACAATGATTAATGAGCAACCTAAATCAATGGGCAATGGCTATAAGGCAATTACTAGCTGATGTTGAAAATGCTGTAAATGAATAGTTTAGGTCTGACCTCTACCAGTATTTGTTGCAATTTCATGACAGCTGCTTCAAAAGCGAGGTTAATTTTGGCCAACTTTGCTGATAGGTCTACGTGTTTATTTGACAATGCCATACATAGAAAATAGAGAATTTGATCAATCGCAGGACTTTTTTATAGATCAATTCAAAATTCCTATTATGGGCTTCTAGAGGCTTTAGAGGCTATAGCAGATGAAGTTCTGATAAGAAACCCATGTCCAGAAATGTATCATTTGGATATAAAATGGGTTTAAAAAGCATATCAGTTTCAAATCTCCCAAATCACAGTACAGACACAAGCTGAGAAGAAGACATCGTTTTCAGCCACTGTTTTAATTATGACATCACATAACACCTTCGTCCTACCACAATAACAGCTGCAAGAAAATGGTACATTTGAAACTATGAGGGTTGGCTATCATGCTCTGTGGACATGCTGCACTGTAGACCTTGAAGAGGACATCCATTGTCACACAGAAGAGGACCTGAGAACATGTACTTAAAACATTGAACATGCTGTGTGCACCTACAGCATACAGGTCAGATCAGATCTCATTGTCTCTGCTGTGTGTGTACCATGGAGCAGGAGATTTGAAAGTTATTACGTTATACAGTAACATACTGTGATATTTCTGTTCACCTGCAAGACATTTTGGCACCCAGTTTGCACACAATTATATATGGAGTTCCAGCACAGTTGCTAAGAAAAATATTTATTTGTTCTTTCCTCTAATCATTGTAATGTCCCATCTGTGAGATGACTTGCTCAAGCACTTTTTTCTTCCTGGACAATACGTTCACAACAATTAGACTTTTGTGGCTGAATTTATTTGTCTATTTAAAATCTTTATCTACTACAGCAATAGACATGTATGTGCACATTATTTGCATGGTTTCAATTATTACTTTTAACCAAACAGGGTCCCCCCTAGAAGAAGTTGGTGCATAATGAAACACCAAATTATTTATGCTTTATAACTGGAAATGTATTACTTTCGTTTTTCAACCAAACCATGTTCAGTTACTGTCTTCATCTTTCCTCACTTCTTTTCCCCATGACATACAAGTAAATGACAACAATTTACATTAATACCTTACTTCTACAAGGCACAATTCTGCACAACTGGTTGTTTGTAAATGTTCAAAGATAATGAAATTAACACAACAACAAAGCATCCTAACAATGTGCCATTGGTAACACTGTGTCTATGACAAGGGCTCAAAAAACATCCCATTGTGTCACACTGATATTTTGTTCAGTTCATCAGAAACTGTTATTTGAGTGAAATGTGGTACAGCATTCATGGTAATTTTTGCAATGCCTCATTTATGGGAGCAAAATGCAATGTGAAATTTTACCTGATAATTGAGAAAACATTTATAGGATAGTCAGGATAGTCCACATGTGAGCTTACAGTATCTAACAAGTTTGACTTGTAACCTGAAGGAGGAGGGGGAAAATCCCATCCAGCTGTAGGTCACAGGAGGGCACATCAGACTTCTAGCAAAGAAACTGCTTGTAGGTTGACACCAAAAGGGAGTAGGAATACAAGGGTAATCCCAAAAGTAAGGTCTCCTATTTTTTTTATAAGAACATAGACCTGTTTATTTCTACAATGGTTTACATCAGTTTACAGCTGGAACATTTAGCTATTTTTCAACATAATCACCATTTCTGTCTATGCATATTTGTATACTCTGTGGCAGTGTTTGTATGCCCTTGTCATACAAGCTCGCTCCCATTCTGTTCAGAAAGTTATGAACCTCTTCCTTCACCTCGCCGTCGGAGCTGAATCGCTGGGACTACAATTAACTCTGACAGGTACTGTGAGACTCCAAAAAAACTCGAACGGGGAATTCAGAACTGGGGAAGAGGAATGTTGAGCAAGGGTGTACACATTCTCCATGACAATGCTTGCCCACACATCACTCAGCGATTCGTTGCTCTCCTGCAACAGTTTCAGTAGAACATAATCACCCACCCACCCTATTGTCCTAACTAGACACCCAGTTCCCTAGGTTATAAGAACATTTGACCGGAAAGCGATTCAGCTCCGACAACGAGGTGAAAGAAGAGTTTCATAACTTTCTGAACAGCGTGTCAGTGAGCTCGTACGGCATGGACGTACAAAAACTGCCCCAGTGTCTACAAAAACGCATCGACAGAAATGGTGAATATGTCAAAAAATAGCTAAATGTTCAAGCTGTAAACTGATGTAAACCATTGTAGAAATAAACAGGTATATGTACTTATAAAAAAAATAAGAGACCTTCTTTTTAGGATTATCCCCGTAAAAGATTGTTGCAGCTAGATGGTAGAGGATAAATTAGGAACAGGGTAACAGGTCACAATTATTGTGAAGGCAAATGCTAGCCTCAGCCAGGTGACATCAGATGCACGGAATTTGTGAAAAGATTTTGAAAAAGAGGATCAGGTCATTGTTGTAGGTGTAGCAGGAAACAGCCTGAGTAAGAAAATTAATTACCACATTAGGGGTGATCCGTATGAAGCAATAGTAGCAACTACACAAACAAATGAGTTCTGTGAAGGTCCTGCAGTGCCATGACCAGCCATGAGTCGACACTGTTGTGAGCCTTGTCAACAATGAGTTGAAAAAGCTGCCACTGACTGAAATAAAACCTGACATTTTGTAGTGAATAATTCAGGGTAAGCTGTAAATGATTTAATTAGTAATCTTTGTCCTTTACCACACGCTTGTTTCGGCTACAACACCACACTCAAGAAAACATGTAGGTGTCCCATTTGGTGAATATACTTACATTTATAAATGTTGTACAGAAAGCTCACATTGCAAACATACTTACATGTAGTTGGAATAGATGCCCATACTGCATCAATGATTAAACTGATGACTGTTTATATGTTGCTAGAGTGTAAGTTTTGTCTGTATAGAATATTTTCACAAAATACTTTTGACATTTGGGATGGCAGCTTATTCTTGTTGATGCTGTATCTACACAGTGCAATCTTTGCTAGTCAGTGATGTTAGTAGTGTTTCATTAATATTATAATTTTGTTATCATTTGTAACTCCAACAATCTTTGGTTTTGTGTTTACTGTGATTTTTATTTATTCTTGTGTTTCAAAATGTCAGTAAAATTTTTAGATAATTTTTGTATTTGAGGTTGATCTATTCATTAAGAAGATCATTTGGATAATTTTTTGTGCAGGTATATATTTGCAATTCTTCCAAGCTGCCCATGGTATGTCCATTTGGTATTCTGTGTAGAACCTGTTATGCATTTTTGATATGTTCTGCTTTGTGGTTTTGGTTTCTGAAAAGCTGGAAAAAGCTTCATAAACTGCGGTTGGAATTTTTTGTGTGTTCTTTCAAACCAATGTTAAAATTTCTTCATCTTTGACAGATACAGAATTTTGCACAGTAGTAGTAGTAGTAGTAGTAGTAGTAGTATTTGTTGTTGTTGTCTTCAGTCCAGAGACTGGTTTTATGCAGCTCTCCGTGCTATCCTATCCTGTACAAGCTTATTCATCTGTGAATAACTACTGCAACCTACATCCTTCTGAATCTGCTTAGTGTATTCATCTCTTGGTCCCCCTCTATGATTTTTACCTCCCATGCTTCCCCCTAATGCTGAACTGGTTATCCCTTAATGCCCAGAACGTATCCTACCAACCAATCTGTTCATCTAGTCAAGTTGTGCCACAAATTTCTCCTCTCCCCAATTCTATTCAGTACCTCATCATTAGTTATGTGATTTACCCATCTAATCTTCTGCATTCTTCTATAGCACCACATTTCAAAAGCTTCTATTCTCTTCTTGTCCAAACTATTTATCGTCCACTCTATACTCAATGTTAACAAATTTCTCTCCTTCAGAAACACTTTCATTGCCATAGCCAATCAACATTTTATATCCTCTCTACTTCAGCCATCATCAGTTATTTTGCTCCCCAAACAGCAAAACTCATCTACCAGTTTAAGTGTCTCAGTTCCTAATCTAATGTCTCATTTCCTAATCTAATTCCCTTACCATTACCCGATTTAATTTGGCTACACTCCATTATTCTTGTTTTGCTTTTATTGAGGCTCATCTTATATCCTCTTTTCAAGACACTGTCCACTCTGTTCAATTGCTCTTCTAGCTCCATTGCTGTCTCTGACAGAATTACAATGTCATCGGCGAACCTCAAGGTTTCTATTTCTTCTCTGTGGATTTTAATTCCGACTCCAAATTTTTCTTTTGTTTTCTTCACTGCTTGCTCAATATACGATTGAATAACATCAGAGATAGGCTGCAACCCTGTCTCACTCCCTTCTCAGCCACTGCTTTGCTCCCATGCCTCTAGACTCTTATAACTGCCATCTCGTTTCTGTACAAGTTGTAAATAGCCTTTCACCCCCTGTATTTTACCCCTGACACCATCAGAATTTGAAAGAGAGTATTCAAGTCAACGTTGTCGAAAGCTTTCTCTAAGTCTACAAATGCTAGAAACGTAGGTTTGCCTTTCCTTAATCTATCTTCTAAGAAAAGTTGTAGGGGCACTATTGCGTCGTGTGTTCTAATATTTCTAAGGAATCCAAACTGATCTTCTCCGAGGTCGGCTTCTACTAGTTTTTCCATTCATCTGTAAAGAATTCATCTTAGTATTTTGCATCCATGACTTATTAAACTGATAGTTTGGTAATTTTCACACCTGTCAACATCTGATTTCTTTGGGATTTGAATTACTATATTCTT
The DNA here is from genome assembly GCF_023897955.1 of Schistocerca gregaria. Taxonomy (NCBI): domain Eukaryota; kingdom Metazoa; phylum Arthropoda; class Insecta; order Orthoptera; family Acrididae; genus Schistocerca; species Schistocerca gregaria. Next base: position 628,072,039 of record NC_064921.1, on the reverse strand, counting down.
CTTGAAGTATGAGGGTATTTCATCTGTCTCATACATCTTGCTCACCAAATGGAAGAGTTTTGTCGTGACTAGCTCTCCCAAGGCTATGAGTAGTTCTAATGGAATGTTGTCTACTCCCAGGGCATTAGTTCGACTTAGGTCTTTCAGTGCTCTGTCAAATTCTTCATGCAGTGTCACATCTCCCATTTCATCTTCATCTATATCCTCTTCCATTTCCACAATATAGCCCTCAAGTACATCACCCTTGTATACGAGGGGGGACCCATAAGAAACTGGACTTCGAGGGCGCTGCCACTCGTAGACGTAGTGCAGGGTTCTCACGCTAGATGGTGTTAGTAGAGACCTTCATGAAACAGCTGTGCAGACGGCATCAGTGTAGAGCTGAATGTGCAAGTGTGGTATTGTGTTCCCCTGACTGTTGGCAGGTTACCTCTGTGAAGTCGTTATGGCAACTATAAAAGAACAAAGAGTGAGTGTGAAATTTTGTTTCCCGCTTAAAAAAACTGCAATGGAAACACACCAAATGCTTCAGGAAGCTTTCCAGGAGGACGCTATGAGGCGCACACAGGTTTTTGAGTGATTTGGGAACTTTAAACGTGGTGAGATGTGTGCTGAAGACCAAGCTCGTTCTGGACAGCCTTCAACATCGTAAAATGAGGAGAACATTGAAAAGGTCCACCAAAAGTTCAACGAGAATCGTCGCCAAATGATCAGCCAAATTTCAGCTGAGACAGGAATCAGTTGGAGCTTGTGCCAGCGGATTTTGAGTGAGGATTTGCACATGAGCCATGTTACTGCTAAATTTGTTTCGCACCTTCTCACGCAAGAGCAAAAAACCTTCCGCATGAATGTGTGTCAGGATTTGAAAACAAAGATTGCACGTGATCCAAACTTCTTGAACAAAGTCATTACAGGGGATAAGAGTTGGTGTTATGGGTATGACTCAGAAACCAAGCAAGCGTCAAACCAGTGGAGGACTCCCAACTCTCCCAGACCAAAAAAATCAAGGAAAGTGAGGTCAAATGTGAAGACTATGATCATTGTCTTTTTTTATGTTCGTGGAATTGTGCATCAGGAATTGTACCCCCTGGCCAAACTGTTAACCAGCACTTTTACTTGGATGTTTTAAGGTGTCTGCGAGAGGATGTGAGGAGGAAATGCCCGGAACTTTGGCAATCAGGTGACTGGTTTCTGCATCACAACAAAACTCCAGCACACATGGCCTTAAGAGTGACCCACTGTTTGGCATCTCAGAGGTGGTCTGTCATTCCCCATGCTCCATATTTGCCGGACCTAGCCCCGTGCGACTTTTTCCTATTTCCACGAATGAAAAAAATGCTAAAAGGGAAGCGTTATTATGATGTGGAGGGGGTAAAAACAGCTTCGCAAAGGGCACTGGACAATATCAAACTTGAAGAGTTCCAAACATTCTTCCAACAGTGGGATAAGAGACTTGACAAGTGCATCGCATGTAATGGAGAGTATTCTGAAGGTGACTGAAGTAATTTTGTAAAACGGTTCATCAATAAATTTTTTTATGACAACAATCCAGTTTCTTTTGGGTCCCCCCTTGTAGACCCTCTATATGCTCCTTCCACCTTTTTGCTTTCCCTTCTTTGCTTAGGACTGGTTTTCCATCTGAGCTCTTGATATTCATACAGGTGGTTCTCCTTTCTCATAAGGTATCTTTAATTATCCTGAAGGCAGTATCTATCTTACCACTAGTGATACACGCCTCTACATCCTTACATTTGTCCTCTAGCCTGCTTAGCCATTTTGCACTTGCTTCCACACTCATTTTTGAGACATTTTTACTCCTTTTCGCTGGCTTTATTCACTGCATTTTTATATTTTCACCTTTCATCAATTACATTCAATGTATCTTCTATTACCCAAGGATTTCTACTAGCCCTTGTCTTTTTATCTACTTGATCCTCTGCTGCCTTCAATATCATCTCTCAAAGCTACCCATTCTTCTTCTATCTTCTGCTGTATTTCTTTCCCCTATTCTTGTCAATCGTTCCGTAATGCTCTCACTGAAACATCCTACAGCCTTTAGTTCTTTCAGTTTATCCAGGTCCCTTCTCCTTAAATTCCTACCTTTCTGCAGTTTCTTCAACTTTAATCTACAGTTCATAACCAATAAATTGTGGTCAGAATCCACATATGCCCCTGGAAATGTCTTATAATTTAAAACCTGATTCCTAAATCTCTGTCTTACCATTCTATAATCTATCTGAAACCTTCCAGTGCCTCCAGGCCTCTTCCATGTATACAACGTTCTTTCACAATTCTTGAACCAAGTGTTAGCTATGATTAAGTTATGCTCTGTGCAAAATTCTACCAGGTGGCTTCCTCTTTCATTCCTTACCCCCATTCCATATTCACCAACCACTTTTCCTTCCCTTACTTTTCCTACTATCGAATTTCAGTACCCTACGACAATTAAATTTTTGTCTCCATTAACTGTCTGGATAATTTCTTTTATTGCATCATACATTTCTTCAGTCCCTTCATCATCTGTGGAATCAGTTGGCATATAAACTTGTGCTATTGTGGTAGGTGTGGACTGTGTGTTTATCTTGCCTACAATTATGCATTCACTATGCTGTTGGTAGTGGCGTATCCATGTTCCTATTTTTTCATTCATTATTGAACCTACTCCTGCATTACCCCTATTTGATTTTGTATTTATAACCCTGTATTCACCTAACCAGAAGTCTTGTTCCTCCCATCACCGAACTTAGCTAATTCCCACTATATCTGACGTTAACCTATTCACTTACCTTTTTAAATTTTCTAACCTACCTTACCTATTTAGTGATCTGACACTTCATGCTCCGATTCGTAGAACACCAGTTCTGTTTCTCCTGATAACGACATACTCCTGAGTAGTCCCCACCCAGAGATCCAAATGGGGGACTATTTTACCTCCAGAATATTTTACCCAAGAGGACGCCATCATCATTTAATCATACAGTAAAGCTGCATGCCATCAGCAAAAATTACAGCAGTAGTTTCGCCTTGCTTCAGCCATTTGCAGTACCAGCACAGCAAGGCTGTCTTGGTTAATGTTACAAGGCCAGATCAGTCAATCATCCACATTGAAAAGGAATCACACATTTGTCTGGCCTCTCAACAGATACCCCTCCACTGTGGCTGCTCCTACGATATGGCTATCTTATCACTGAGGCGCAAGCCTCCCCACCAAGGACAAGGTCTATGGTTCATGGGGGTGAGGGTTATGCAGTTATTATACGAAATTTTGTATATGCCTGGGATGGCAAAAGCTTTGATTTTGTTTTTTCCGGATTGAATTTTCTTTTTTAGATTGTTGTTTGTCCAGACAGTTTATTTTATGGTTTTATTGTTTAAGATTTGGTTTATTTTATTCCAGTATTAGTACTGAGTATATCATTTGCTTTTTGTTTAGTTTTTTTCTCTTATTAATGTTATGTCTCTGTGAATGATTTGTGTCTTAGGTTTTGTGTGTTTTTTCCTCCGTACAGTTAGTGCATTATACTTAGACATAAATTATTTTGTTGGGCTATATATTGGAGTATTATAGGCTCATTTTGTATCATATTGTAATGTAATGTATGTCTTATTATGATATAACCTATGCTGCAGGCCCAAATGAAAAGTAGAAATTATATTTCATACAAGTGCTGTTGCTGCAACTGGGAGTTGGGGATATAATAGACATGGCCTACACCTGAATAGGAGAGGAACAGATAGGTTGGCTAAGGTTCTCACGCATAACATTACAGGGGCCACCATCACAAAAAGCAGGATGTCTGTGGTTATGGTGTCAGCGAGAAACCTTTTTTATGTTAAAATTGGGATTCAGGTACCCTGTTTTGAAACAAGCCCCACAAAATACTTAAGGCGGCACAGAAAAGTAAGGTTAGCTTGATGATGATGATGATGATGAGTCCCATACTCCGTTTACCGAGCGTAGGGGAGCGACGCGGGAGACCCGCGCCGCCATACTAGGCAAGGTCCTAGTGGAGGTGGTTTGCCATTGCCTTCCTCCGACCGTAATGGGGATGATTGATGATGATGATGAAGACGACACAAACACCCAGTCATCACGAGGCAGGTGAAAAATCCCTGGCCCCGCCGGGAATCGAACCCGGGACCCCGTGCTCGGGAAGCGAGAACGCTACCGCGAGACCACGAGCTGCGGAAAATGTTGTAGGACTGAGTAATAAGGTAGAAGAGTTTTTTGTCTGTCTGGTGGAAACTTTAGAAAGCTCCAAAGAGACAGACATCCTCTGTACGCCTGAGCACCACGTAACCACAGGGTTAGATAAGTTACATGTTAAAGATTAAACTCTTAGTAGGTTAATTAAGCAGAACTAATAAAGAAAAAGGAGGAGTTTTCACATGTATTAAGACAGAACGCAAGTTCAAAAACATTACGACAAGTAGATTTTGTAGCGATCAGCACACAGAAAATGTGTGTTTGTGAACTATTACTGAAAATATTTCACTTTTAACTGTAACTGTATGTTGTCTCCACTGGGAAATTTTGAACTTTTTATGAGGATTCCGAATTCTTTATTGTGATATCTGTCAGAAAGTATCATGCAGTTTTGTCTGTGGTGACTTCAATGTAGATTTTCTGAAAGAGTCTGACAGGAAAAATGATCTGGAAACCTTACTTGAATCCTAAAGTTTGAGTCTGGTATTCAGCTTTCTAACATGCGTGGGTAGGGACAGAAGAGCACTAATCAGTAATGCTTTCTTTGGAGAAGCTCAAATCAAGAAAGTAACTGTTAACCAAGCAGCAAATGCTCTCTCTCATCATGATGGACAGTTAGCCAAGATAAATAACTTAGTGCCTTACAGTATGGATTTGTTACAACAATTAATAACTCCAGACAAATGTTTTTTTTAAGAATAGTTTACAAAAAATGACCTGAAATGAAATTTATAAGGAACCAAATGGTAACAGAAAATTTAATTTATTCTATGATAAATTCATATAACTATTTGAAAATAGCTTTGTGCATGACCTAAAAAGCCATGGATTACTACAGGGGTATCTTGTGAAGGGAAAAGAAAAATGTGTATGTTGTAAAGAACAAGTAAAGATTCTTCTGTAGTTGCACACTACAAAAGATACTCAAAATTACTAAGAAAGGTTATTAAAAAATCAAGGATCATACACACAATGTCAGAAATGTGTAATTCTTGCAAGAGACATGAGGCTATATGGAATGTAGTGAAACGAGACACAGGACAGCCGGTCACAAAACAGAATAACATCACAACTGAATTGCAAGGACAGGTAATAAATGTAGAGTCACAGGTAGCAAATGAATTTAATAATAATTGCTTAAATACATTAGAATGGATAGGGAGAAAAAGTTCAGGAGAGTTACTCTACCGAGAATGCCATTTACATGTTCACTAACCAGGTTTTACAACCATTAAATAATAAAATAGTGTCAGTTGGTGTCTCAGGCACTTGACTGTGTGATTCACATTACCCTCCTAGATAAACTGAACTTTTATGGGATTTATGGTATAGCCAACCATTTGATAATGTCATATCTAACACAACAAATGCGGAAACTTGTACCTACTAATTCAAACAATATAGTCAGGGGACATAATTCTGACTGGGGAGAAATCAAAACGGGTTCCCAAAGGCTCAGTCTTAGATCCACCACTCCTCTTCATATATGGAAATGAATAGACAGCAAGCAGATTTAGTACTTCTTGCAGACAACAGTAGTATTGTAATCAATCCAGCCATACATACAGAAACAGAAAAAAGGTTATACAAAGTTCATAAATGTATCATTAATTGGTTTTCTGCAAATTTTAAAAAGACACAACATATTCAGTCCTGCAAATCCAGGTGTACTACACTAACAATAAGTGTAACACGTGGTAAGGAAATAATAAAAAGTGTGGAGACTTCAAGATTCTTAGGTAACCCTATTGATGAGAATTTAAACTGGAGAAAACATATTCTGGAACTCCTAAAACAACTCAGTTCAGCCACATTTGCACTTAGAATCATTGGAAATCTTGGGGAGAGAGAAATCAGTAAGATGGCATATTTTAATTCAGTGATGTCATATGAAACAATGTTCAGGGATAACTCATCTTTAAGAAAGAAAGTCTTTGTTGCTCAAAAACATGTTCAAGTGCGGCTATCAATTCTTCGTTCGAAGTGAACCTTCGTCCAAGACGAAAAATTTTCAGTTTTGGTCGAGATGGAAGTCTGACAGCCATATCAGGTGAATAAGGTGGGTGTGGCAAAAATTCATACCTTAGTTCACATAATTTTTCCATGGCGACGACACGAGTGCGGGCACGCAATGTCTTGATGGAAGATGACTTTCTTCCTAGCTAAAACCAGCCTTTTTTCATGTATCTTTTGTTGAAATGGGTCCAAGAGGTTAGCATAATATTCTCCAGTAATTGTTTGCCCAGTGGGGAGATAATCTACAAACAGAATCGCCTTTGGCTCCCAGAAAACTGATGCCATGACCTTTCCTGTCAGATCAGCATGTTTCCACTGCTCTGACTGTTGTTTTGTCTCTGGGGTATAGTAGTGCACCCAAGTTTCACCTGTGGTCACAAACTGGCACAAAAAATCTTGTTCGTTTCTCCTAAAACAATCCAAACATTGTTCCAATTTGTCCATTCTCATGTGTTTTTGATCCAAGCGTACAGAGTCGCAGCACCCATCTTGGAGATAATTTTTTCATTTCTAATTCTTCAGTTAAAATGTGATGTATCCTTTCTGATGCCATCTAGCAAGAGTAAGCAATTTGACACACTTTCAATCAGCAATCCTCCATGACCATCTTGTGCACTTTGCAATGATTTCTGGAGTAGAGACATGTCTTGGCAGACCACTGTGAGGATCATCAAATTTAAATTCATTTGTCCACTTGGCAACACTTGAATATGAAGGGACAGAGTCCCCCTGCGTATTCTGGAAATTAGCATGAGTGTTCTTTGCTTTCATACTTTCCTTACAAAGTACTTAATCCCTGCTCGAATCTCTATTTTTTCCATCTTCGCAAATCACTACATGGAAACAATAACAGAGCCACATCACCGCCACAACTCCCTTCCAAGAACACTGATGTGGCATGTGTTTACAGGCAACAGTTCAATGAATATCACACGAACAACTCGTTGCACTAGCACTGACCTCTCGTGGTGATTCTGAGAACTTTTCATACCACCCTCATACAATACCAGAAGGAAAAATGACATTCATTACTCCACACTACAGTGTCTTTTGGACAAAAATGGGTGTACACTGCTGCAACAAAAATTTTTGATTGCTTTCCCACTGATATAAAATGTGTGACAGTCAGCACAGTAAAATTTGACAACAAACTGAGAAAGTTTCTCCTTGATAACTTCTCCAATTCCGTTGAAGAATTTCTATTATTGTAATTGAAAAAGGTGGTGGTAGGAACTACTAACACACATCTATAAATCTTTTTTCTTTCTTCTTTCTAGAAATGTGCAGCATGTAACCATACATATGAATTAATTTTTGATTTGAATGCAAAATTATTCATTCCACATCATTACGATTTATTGTGTAAAATGCAATAACAAAAAGAGAGCACTGTTTCAGAAAAACAACTTGTGATTCTTAGGTAATATAAAAATGCTCCTGCACACTTGCCTTTGCCAAGTGAGGAATTTTGTGCCAAAAAACAAATGACCGTCTTGTTTCAAACATTAAAATACATACTGAAAACATACCATTTTGACACTACTGATGACATTAAGGAGAATTTGTCATACATACTACAGCATATGCCAAAAGGGACTTTTCCAGGATTTCTGGGCAAAATGGAAAACTGCTGGGACAAGCATTTGAATACAGGCAGTGTGTAGTTTGAAGACACAAAGACTACAACATCTGTAAGTTAAAAAAAATATTTTTAAGAATGTTCAGTTGTTTCCTCAATAGATTTTGTAACAAGCAACACTATTATTTGCAATTTACGGTCTCCCAATGTCTGCATTTGCAAACACAGGAAGCAACAACATATAAATGGAAGGATAACTCTTTAGGCTGTGTAGGTGGTACAGTAATGGGAAGACTTCTGGGTTACCTGTGGTGCCCCCATTTAATGTCAGTTACTATCACTAACCGGGCAGTCTACCTCTATAATTTCATAGACTGAACGTTTTACAACAATAATTATTTTGTGATGGTGGCAGCAAACATTTGTACCTACATAAAATTCAGTGTACTTTCATTCCCAACTGAAAAGCAACTGTGTGGTACACATCAATAATGAGAACTAAAACAAAAACTAAGCAGCTGACCCACACATTCCAATAATTTTAAATTCCGTTGGTGATTGCAATTTCTGGACAACCTCTTAATTACACATTACTTTCTCTGGGTCTTCTGACAAAAGTATGAGAAGAATAAGGACCTTTAAATGCAAACCACTTATGATAATACCCCAAGAACAGAATTCGAGATAGAGGGGAACATGGTGCACATTTCTCAGGTATTTTATTTGCAACTTTCAGTCTAAATTATTATAAATAAAGTCTGTTAAATTGACTGCAGACTCATTTACTGGCTTTATACCTTTCATTGATAACTTCGTGGGAAGCATTGGATCACTTGTCCAGTGTTTTCATTTTAAGCTGTGTGCTAGCAGAAACTTATCACTGATTACAGGAGGAATAATGCTCTTGAGATTCAAGATAATAACTGGTGAATAGTTGGTGCACTGTACCCTGATTTGGATGTGAGGTCTGTATACATTCCAGAAAGAAAATATGGCATTCATTATGGCCCTGAATCAACACACATTTTACTATCTTACTTTTATTGAACTGCATATCCATGTCAATGATCAACATCACAGATTATATTATACCATGACCTGCATGTATTAAAAGAAACAAAATGCAGGATGTCTGGGCTAGAGGTATCGAAAAAACATTTGTTTGTGTTTCATTGCCTATTCAGGTTTACTGTAACTATTTGTCCAACATTGTACATGGGGCCTCAAACATTTTTGTGCATGTTGGCATAGTTTAATGTTGGCACTGCTTGTAGATCTACTTCTTGCCACATGTTCATAGGCATGACACGTGTTATGGCCTCTACTGTGACGTAGATCCATTTTCTTGAAATTGTCAGATCTTGAACCTTTGTGCTGTAAATAATGTCCTTGATAAATCCCCATGCACTGAAATCCAGTGGAATCAGATTGGGAGATGGAAGGGGCCAGGCTATGACACCCTCCCTTCTGATCCAACACTCAGGAAACATTTCATGGGAAAATGTGGTAATGCCCCCATGATAGTGGGGTGGGACACCATCCTGTTGGAATGGCATAGTTTGTCAACTGTCAAGGTGTTGAGATAATTAAAAAATTAAAATAATAATTAAAAAACAACTTTTGGTGCGTCTCTTTCTTACCCAATCACTTCTCCTGGTACCTCACTTCCCCATATTCGACAGTGCACCATGGAGCGAGGGAATGAGGTATGGCTAGTTCTCTACTAACTTGTCTAATGAATTTACATGGGCTTCCAGTGAATGCTTTGTGTCCACAGTCTCATAACACATATGCATTTTAAGATTTTTCCAGCATTAGAAATCAAACTTCCCTTTCACAAAGAAATCAAGCCCACAGATAAACGGATTTACATGTGAGCGAATCCACATTCCACTCTTTTTGCACGCTGCTAGACATATGCTAAGGATTTAACTCTGTTAAGGATTTATCTCTGCTAACTACAGCACATACTGCAGCTTTCATTGTGGCATTCACATTTTGGCTGTCATGAGTACGTCTGCCAATTGCACAGTAAACATTTGTGCACATGCACCATACAACTCAGCACTGATCATGAAATGGTGAGGATCACATCTTGGAGAGTGTCTCTGCATATTTACCCAACAACATAAAATATCGAGTTCTTTCATTAATGTATAGCTCTAGCCTGGACACCCTGCAGATTAATTAAACATGGAACTACGAAAATCCCTAAAGAAAACAGGAATGACAACAACAATAAATGGGGTCATTATTTCTCATCTCTTATTAGTAACAGGTATGCTGAAATTTACCTAGAAAAATTTAGCAAATTATATAAAATGCTCATGTACGTTTAAAAAAATCTGAAGCCTTTTTACATGAACTTTTTGTACTTTCTACTGAATTTAAGTGGTTACCAATCCCAAAAACTTAATCAAGCAGATTTAAATAAACAGTACTGACTCTATTAAATTCATTTTATTGAGTCGCATCCCAAAACATAATTAACAGAAACTAAACCATTCCTATGTGCAACAGAATGAGATTGGTAGTAGTAAAGCCTTTGAACTCTATTTGAAAACCCATGGTCAGTTATCAACGATACCTGTCGACTCTTGTGAACGTCAAGTGAAAACGCATTTTACAGAGTATTGGATACTTTTGTAAATTGTAGATAAGGATGTGTCCACAACATTAAAACTTTTTCTTTGACTGATATTCAGTGAAAGGAAAATGATGTACTTTTAAAGCTGTTCATGTTGATAACTAAAAACACTGAAACCAGTAGATGTACTGTACTGTCAGTAAAAAAACTCCAAACTCATTAAATATATGATTACAGGGGCTTAGTGAATTAACATGACGCATGGTCCAGATGGCTTGCTTTTGGGCTAAAAGCTTTAAGGGAATGTGTGAGTCTGATTGTAGCCACGATCCCCAGTCTGTAGTAGTACAAGTTATAGTGTAGTTAATGAGTACTTTGATACCAATAAAAATTTACCAGATTGTATATAACCCAATCCACAATATGTAATCGACCAAAGTTACAAAAGCCTGGTTTTTCTTAGTTTCTATCAGCAAATTAAACTGTATGGTTCACTTATATACTGGATCAATCTCATTAACATTATTTCAGATCACATAATTGTAATTAACAGGAAGTTATAATTAAATTATAAAACCTGATAATGTGATTTAACATAGTGTCATAAATTTCAGCAAAATTTATAGTTTCACTCTTATAATTGCATTATTATACTCCACTAGAAATGTTAGGAGAATTTGTAAATTTCAGCTTACCTAAAAACAGACTTTTGGAACATTTATCAGTCATCTGATGTATTTAATGTGACTTGTGCACATTATGTATCATTACATTAATGAAATATCAATTAAATCAGTTGTAATTAACTTTTTCACTAACAATTCTCCAACATTCTGATGTAAACACTATTGATTTTCAGTCATTTTGATACTATGAATTATCATCCCGAACTTATACATGAAATTCCATTTTGGAATTTTGTACCGTATCTCAATTAATGTCAAGAATAAAATCCAACATGAAATCAAAATGTAATTAATGGTTTTACAGTAGGTAGTGTTACTGTAACTTCATAATCAAATTTCCACACAAAAGTCAAGAGAACAATATTTAAAAATGTATTGACAGAATGAATCATCATTTATTACCTTAAAAACTGTACTAACAGTTTGCTGTAAATCATTACCTTTTCATTATAAATAGTAAATGCAATTTTTTTTCGACAATAGGCCAAATAGCATACATTGTTAAGGTAGGGTACATATTGAGTGGTCACAGTTTGGCCAAAGTAATGACAGAAGGTCTGTAACAATTGCTGTTTTGTCAGTCATGCCGGTAGAAAACAATCTATGTGGTCACATCTTTGTAAATGCTTACGGAAAATACATATGCTGTTAAAAGGATTCATCAGTGTTTTGGAAAATATTATTTTTACATCCAAGTTTTCATCACATTCAAAATCCAGGCAAATTTGCAAAATACATACCGTAATGGACTTTACTGGTGGAGGAGACTGGACGATTTGAAGCTAAGTATACCACTGCAAAAATTACACCACTCTCATACTATGATGAATCTCTCCTACAAGCAGAGGTTCCCAGCCATGCGATCAACTTTTTGAAACTATCTATATGGTGGTGTGGGTTAAGATGCCAGGTATCATAAACTGCAACCATTCACCCTGGTGGGCCTTTGTTTGCAAGTAAATGAAGGAAAAAAATTCAGGATTTTGAGTGATATTCAACAGCATTAAAAGAGTTGCATTATATAGCCTGGTTGCATGGTATAATGGATTGGATAACAACTTCACGAGTACAATGTTACGGGTTCGAATCCCATCAGGTGCATATTTATTTTTATTTTTAAATCTTTATGAAAATTACTTTGATCACTATTTTTATTCAATTAATTGGTTTAAATATAATTTTTTATTCCTATTTCTTTGTCATGTCATTTTAATCACCATATGAACTTTATCAATTGTTTCATTTTTTCTTTATATCATTCTTTTTCCAATCAGAATTTTTCTCTCTATAAATTTCATGATATTTATCTATTATAATATTCAATTATTTGAAAATAACACTCTATCAGTTAAAAGACAAAATAATGTATTTATGTTTGTGCCATGGTGTCAAGAATGTATTTTTGTTACCAGATGTGCAATGTTTTTTGCAAGGTAATAGTCACACAAACATGTAAAACATAACCTAAATACCTATTGCACTATGAGCAAAATGACACACATGAAAACTTCAATGGAAAATGGGATTATAAGTCAAATGAAATTCAGCAAAATTTGAAACAAATAATGAATGCAATAATGCGGACAAAAAATAAAAAAATAAATTAATTAAGTTGAAATTAATACATAAAAGTAATTAAAAACACATGAAAAAAATTTCAAGTGGAGAAAGAATGACAGGAAGAAAAATGAGAACAAATGAAAAAGTTGATATTATGAGTATGCGACAGAAGAATGGAATTAAAAAATTCCATTTAAATCACTTTGAAAAAGTGTGTGCGCTCACACACACGCGCACACACACACACACACACACACACACACACACACACACACACACACACACACACACTTTACACCACCTTCCAAGATTCAAACCCATGACTTCCTGCACGTGAAACTGATATCCTAACCATTACACCATACAAGCAAACTACATAATGGAACTTTTTAAAGCTATTGAGAGACATAGAAATTCTGAATTTTTTTTCCTTCTATTACTCATAAATGAGGGCCCACAAAGGTGAGTGGCTGCAGTGTGTGATACATGGAATCTTAACCTACATCACTGTACAGATAGTTTTAAATGTCAATAGCACCACTGGGGACATCTCCTTGTTAATGAGAAGTATTTTAGCCAAAACTGCAGTGGGAGTAACACTAGACTTCCAGACACTCAGTTTTGAAAGTAAAGCTCCCACTTAATGGATATATTTGTGTGATAACCCAGTTGGACCACCTGCTCACCTAATTTGATTGTGACCAATATTTTTTCCTCTGAAGATTTCTGTAAGTTCTATGCACATCATCCTGGAAATACCAAACAGTCAGGAGAAACAAAATGATAATTAAGACAGTTGTTCCACCCGCAATCACTTGAAAAGCTGTGGAATGTTTCTGGGTATAGTTTGAACACTGGCATCAATAATGCCCACCACATCATCAATTTTATATTTAAAAACAATGGGTCACATATGTTTTTTTATGAATGAAATAACATGGATGTTCATTCCTTTATAGGTTTAAAAAAAATTAAAAAAGGGGAAGAATTCCATGAAAAAAGTGATGGGCACAATTATTTACTTCCCACTTATATGTAGAGATATCCACTTTACATTACTTTTATCACCATTATATGAACTCACCATATACATTTCTCGCCACGTCTCCATCTCTTCCCGCTCTTTTGTGCGGAATGATTTCTTACAATGGAATTCCCACAGTTCATCAGTTTCTTCAATAAGGTAGGGGTTGTAATGTTCTAGCATGAATAACTGATCTGGTGTAGCAATAATGAGGACTGGTTTAAGCAAGTCATATGGTACACCTCCTGTGTACTCAATTGCTGAAATCAAGAACAATAAACATTATAAAAATTAGTGTGAGATTATCAAATGTATAAAACTAATATGAACAGTATGCTACAAAAGCATGGCTCAACAATATGCGAATGTAAAAATGTTTCTATGTGGTGGCGTTATTTTTTTATTGGTTTGGCTTCTACAGACCACATGAAATAATTTGATTTCTTTATTTTGTCCTTTCTTTTCAGTAGTTTTTCATTCTTCGTCAGTGTTTTTGTCTTCTTTCTTCTGCCCATACTGCACTTGTCCTTGTCTTTGTTTTCTGCTGGAAGCCCTTGAAACTTTTTACTTTTCCTCTGAACTTTTCTCTTCCTCCTATTTCTTCCTTCTTTATTTCCATTTCTCTCTGGTCTGCTTTAATTTCTTTCATTCATGTGATTGATATTTTTAGGTTTCTGTCAAGAACATTAAAAAATTCTTTTGTTATCCTCTTCTGATCTGGCCTTTTTAGGTGCCCTTAGAATACAAGCCTTCTATTGTTCATTGTGTCTGATACTGGTTCTATTTTTACATAAATTTCTTTACTACTTCTTAGTTTAATAAATATTAATAAGAAGAAGATGGCAGCATATCCCTATACAAAACTGCCTTGGTTCAGTTCACACCACATTTGAATAGAGACTCAAACTTAATTTATCAGTACCAATTTCATCTGCCGGACAATGAATAATGTGCAAATTTCTGCAACCTCTAGTTTGTACATGTGACTTTAAACACCAGGAGCATTCCATAAAAATACTTTTAATAATTTAGAAAGAGAATGAAAATCATAACTAATCATAATTCATTTCAAGGTATAATTTCTTATGTTTATATATGCATTATGTTTTCACTTTTTCCTACATCATGTATGCTCTCTTTCTTTGGATGGCAGAGTTGTTTCGGAAGCAAAAGAATTGGGTTATTGAATGAAAATATGCAAAGGATGCCAACTTACTTATTTAACTCTCTCCACAATCTGCAATGATTCTAAGAGCAAATAAGACTGAACTAACTTTTTTATTTTTATTTATTTATTTTTCGGGTGTTCCGAAATGTGCTTTCTCCAGTTTAAATTCTCATCAATATGGACGCCTGAACATTATGAAGTTTCCATCCTATGTATTATTTCCTCACCATGTGTTACACTTATCACTAGTATAGTACCTCTAAATGTGCAGAATTGAATATGTTGTGCCTTTTTAAAATTGAGAATGAGACCATTTACAGAAAACCAATCAATGGCACTTTTAAGAGTATTGTTTATCATTTTTTCTGATGCTGTATGTATGCTTGGATCGATTACAGCACTAGTGTCATTCATAAAAAGAACTAATTCTGCTGGCTGTATATTACTCTGAAGATCATTTACATATATGAGGAACAACGATGGACCTAACAATGAGCCTTGGGGAAGCCACATATGTAATTTCACTCCAGTGAGAAGTATCTCTCTCAATTACATTTGTTGAATTACTGAGTACCCTTTTGGTTAGAAACAACATAATCCATTGGTTGGCTATACCATCAATTAATTCCGCAAAACCTCAGTTTATCTATTAGACTATTGTGATTCACATAGTCAAACATGTTAGACAGGTCACCAAAAATACCAAAGGTTCTATTTTGTTACCTAAGGCTTGCAAAATTTTCTGATTTAATGTGTAAATGGTATTCACAGTTGAGCAACTCTTCTGAAATCCAACTGTGAATTACTGAGGATATTATTGTTGGTCAAGTGGAATACTATTCTAGAATGCATCACTCTATCAAAAATGTTGGAAAATGTTCTCAGCAGTGAAACATGTCAGTAGTTATTGACATCTCTTCTTTTATCACCTTTCTTATAAAAGGGTTTAACAATGGTGTATATCAACCTCGTTGGAGAATGCCTTAAGTTAGTGGTGCACAACATAATCCAGGTAAGACAGGGCTTATTATATGCGAACAAAACTTCAGAAAAATCATCAAATGCAGATGAGCCTTTACTTTTGAGAGAATATATAATTTTCTTAATTTCAGAGGGAGAAGTGTGAGATACCTTCATATGATCAAATTTTATGAGAGTTGCATTTTCAACAGAATCCTTTAATTTCTCTCTTCAACTTTTTGTCACCATATTTTCTACTATATTTAAGAAATAGTTAGTAAACACATTTGCTTCCTATGAGTGATCACTTGTAGCCCTTCCATTTAATTCAGCAGAGATGTTACCCTGTTCTTGGCCAGAAGTCCTGTCTCTTGTTTGACAACATTCCATATGGCCTTATGTCGGTTGCTGAAGTAACTGATTCCTCACATAATGTACATGTTTCTTAAGTTTTAATGAGTTTTCTTAGTAATTTTGAGTATTTTTGTAATGTGCAACTACTGCAGAATCTATGCTTGTTCTTTCCAACAGATACACTTTTCTTTTCCCTTCAGAAGATACTTTAATCCCTCTAGTGATCCCTACCTTTTTAGCTCATGCACAAAGCTATTTTTGAAAATTACACGAATTTATCATAGAATAGATTAAATTTTATATTACCATATGGTTCCTTATAAATTTAATTCCAGGTCATTTCTTGTAAACCATTCTTTAAAAAATTGTCCTGGAGTTATTAATTATTCTAACAAATTTCCACTGAGGAGTATCCATGCTGTAAGGTACTACGTTATTTATACTAGCTAACTGTCCATCATGATGAGAGAAAGCATTTGCTGCTTGGTTAACAGTTATTTTCTTGCTTTGAGCTTCTCCAAACGAAATATTATCAATTAGTGTCCTACTATCTTTACCCACCTGTGTTGGAAAGCTGAATACCAAGATCAAACTGTAGGATCCAAGTAAGGTTTCCAGATCAGTTTTCTTACCATATTCCTTCCAAAAATCTACAATGAAATCACCACAGACTATTAACTGCTTGTTGCTTTCTGACAGATAGCACAGTAAAGAATTTGGAATCCTCAAAAAAAAAAAAAGTTCAAAATTTCCTTTTGGGGACCAATATACAGTTACAATTGAAAGTGAAATGTTTTCAGTATTAATTCACAAGCACACACTTCTATCTGCTGATCACTACAAAATCTACTTGTCTCAATGTTCTTGAACTTGTGTTGTGTCTTAATACATGTAACAAGTCCGCTTTTTCATTATTAGGAGTAAGCTGCTAGAGCAGGGGGATCCAACCTTTTAGCCTACCTGGGTCACACTGGAAGAAGACATGTATTTTTGGACTGTACTAAATAGAATTCAGAGTTTCAGATTGAAAATATTCAATTTATCATAATTTTACATTAACAGAATTTCGTGGAAAGTTCTTTCTTTTCTTTACAATCATGTATTCGATGCTCACTTCTTGGGCCACACTGATACTTGCTTTGTGCTGCATGTATCTAACAGAATTTTATGGAAAGATTTTCTTTTCTTACCAATTGTATGTTAAATGCTCACTTCTTGGGTCACATTGAAGCTGACTTTGAGCTACATGCCGCACACAGATTGAACACCCCAGTGCTAGAGTGTAACCTTTTATATAACTTTCCAACCGCTGTGGTTATGTGGTGCTCAGATCACTGTCTATCTTCTTAGAGCGTTCTAATTTTTCCGAACACACAAGAACGTCTTCCACCTTATTACTCAATCTTCTAAAATTTTGATCTCCTAACATTTTGATGAAATAATTAACCTTACTTTTCTGTGCATTCTTAATCATTTTGTTGGGCTCTTCTGTTATTTTTACTTCTTTCAAACATGGTACCTGAATCCCGATTCTAAGGAAAAAAAGGTTTCTCTCTGACACCATAACAACAGGCATCCTGCTTTGTGTGATGATGGTCCCCTGTACATTATGTGCAAGAAGCTCAGCCAACCTACCTTTCCCTCTCCTATTCAGATGTATTTCATTTCTAGGATATTCCCATCTTCCAATTGCAGCAAAAAGCACTGCACTCATGTGCTTTTTCATTTCAGTCAGGAACAGCCAGCTCTATCACATGGCTCACAGCAGTGTTAACTCAGGCTCATTATGGTGCTGTAGGATCTCCACAAAACTCCCACAAGTGTGTGTAGTTGCTACTCCTATTTCATCCAGGTCAGCTCTAAATTTACAATCTCTGTCTTTGGCCAGGCTGTTCCCTGCTCCACTTTCTATAATAAACTAATCCTCTTTTTCAAAACCTTTTCACAAATTCCCTATGACCTCGGTCACCTGGCAAACACTAGCACTTGGCATCATAGTACTTATGACCTGGTACACTATTCCTAATTTGTCCTGTACCATCTGGCCTACACCCCTCCCATGGCTACTGCCAAGCAGCAAGAATCTTTTCTTCTACTCTCTTTTGGTACTGGTCTACACTGAGTTTCTTTGCTAGAAGTCTGATGTACCTTACTGTGACCTACAGCTGGATGAGACACTTCCCCTCCTACTTCACGTAACAAGTCAAACATATTACATACTGTAACATCAAATGTAGACTAAGTTGAAGAGCTGTTCCCATTTTGCCCATTACTTGTTACTGTTACCCATTTAGCAGGATCTTTTTCCTCTTTAACCCATGTAGTTCAAATTTTGTGTAACTAATCCAGCCCAAAGGGCACAAAGTTTTGTCTCTTGTTCAATGAGTGAGTCTCTCTCTCTCTCTCTCTCTCTCTCTCTCTCTCTCTCTCTCTCTTTTTTTTAGCTTCTGTCATCCCAGTGGATTTCCAGACCTCAATCCACACATACCACTCCCTGCTTGACTACCCTACAGCAACATCCACACTCATCATGCATTGCAACACCAATGAAACACTTTATTTCACTTAAAGCACTTTATATTACACAAGTTTTTGTAATTTATGAGCCTCAAAAATTGGGCCTACAGGTCCAAAAATCTAGGTGCGTGTTGTAACATAAAACGGTAATTATTTTCACTCAAAGAATTAACTCAGTACCCACTTAACTGTTAATTAACTTGTGTCACAAAAAATGTAACTTTAATCTCTACTTATCCTGAGTATTACTTGAAATTAGACAATGTTTACCACTGACAGTACGTGGTCTGCTATGCATGCATGATGTGGGTTTGTGTGACAGTATAAAAACAAAGCCTCAGATCATGAAATCTTCAATTGCCTATATGAAGGATACATAAAGGAATGAATTTATTACAAAATATGCTTCACGAATCATTTTACTCTATGAAAATGGACTATTTTTAACCAGCAACACAAACACAGCTTCAGTCGGACACCAGCGCTGACGACCTTGAAGTCTGAAGTAGTAACCAAACAGAGTAATTTTAACATCTGTGTTTGTAGAAAAATCACCAGAATATTTTT
The DNA here is from genome assembly GCF_023897955.1 of Schistocerca gregaria. Lineage (NCBI taxonomy): Eukaryota > Metazoa > Arthropoda > Insecta > Orthoptera > Acrididae > Schistocerca > Schistocerca gregaria. The sequence goes on along the minus strand of NC_064921.1, from coordinate 628,052,814 downwards.
CCACTTATATTTCATTCTCTGTATAGTATTGTTACAGCATCAGAATCCTTGAACACTGAGAAGTAAAATTAATGAACAACTTATATGCACTAATTAAGCTGAGTCATCAAACCCATCTGACATAATCTGCCTCTTGAACATCTAACCACCATTGTACAGATATATTAAATGCCACAGGATTTAGGTTAGTATCTCATTTCTGTAGAATGGAAATAGAGAACTGTAGAGCTGCCACGTTCACCTAGAATAGTCATGCATTTAAGAACACAGATGCTAACAAAATTTTTCTACGAATAGCACCTGGAAGCATGTGCTACTGAAGCAGAATTTCATAAAAAAAATCCTTTGTAATGGTTAGTGTATATTAGGCACCTACAGAAAACTTTAATACATTTGTAAATCAACTCAAAGCTCTACTGACATACTTAAAAGACACAAAAAAGCTAAAAACATTGGTCGCCGGTGATTTTAATATATATTTTCTTAAAAATTTTTCAACTACGAATATGCTGCATTATAATCCAACTTAATTCATACAGTGAACTTTTCAACTAGGGAAGCTAATTATTCCAAAACACCCACTGTTAATATCTTTATACACAGGACCAAGGGGGAAAAAGTTTTAAAAGATAATATATTTTCACATTTGTGATTTATATGAGAATCATTCATTTAGGATCTGAGACAGGAATATCTGCGTATCTTTTCTTTTGTAGATGTGTTGATAAGATTCTCTCGCTCTTCCAACCACATCAAGTGGTTTAAAATCCCCATGCTTACAACCGAGTACTCCACAGCCATTGTTAAGTGAGGACTGTCTCATGATTGCTGCTGCCATCCTTAGATAGGTGTGCTGACGTCTGTGACATCACTGGTGCATAATGTAATGCTTTTGTTGTGTGCCCACTTCAACCTTCCAATGACTGGGTCTCAAACTATGCTCAGCTGCAGGCCGCTATCTTTATTGAGGGTGGTTTTACAAATTTTTATTTCAATCATTTCCTTCATGGCACTTTCCCAGAAACTGTTAGTCCATGTAACACAGGGTGTACACATGGACAAGGAAAAAAAATTCCCGAGTTTTTCCCGGTTAAAAATACACTTTCTCCCGGATGAAAACACATTTTTTCCGTGTTATTAAACGACTGTATATCTTCCCTCGGAACTATAAAACTTATCAATCCTTTGACCGGTTATGTTTTTATACATGGGCGTAGAAATTCCTGGCACTTTAGAAAAATCATGCATTCATTTGTTTTTTTAATTTTTTATATATGTTCTTTATTGCTGAGAACCTCCTCACTGTAGCTCATTGGAAGGAATGTATCTACCTATATAAATGAATCAGTAACCACTGCAAATAAAACATGTTTCGTGTTCAGAAAATTGTTCAGGAATGTACCTAGAACACTAAAAGGTTTCCAGTATGTCAAAATCAGTATTCAACACCATAATTGGTGAGAAAATTGTAGTCGCGACTATTCTACACATAAATAAGGTATGAGTCATGTGCCTAGATCTTCCTGATTATTCCCATACAAAAAAAGTAAATAGAACAAGACGTCTGGCAGAAAATGGTGAGCAATTTTTTCAGTGTATGCAGGTATGTCCATGCACGCATGCACTCAATCACTCTCTCTCTCTCTCTCTCTCTCTCTCTCTCTCTCTCTCTCTCTCTCTCTCTCCCCCTCAGAAAGTCAGAACAGTAACTGTGGACAGGAACAAATAGTTCAGAATACCAAAACTGTTGAAATAAATGGAAAAAGGAAGAATAATGGTTTAACATTCCACTTTTGATGTCTTTAGAGAAATCAGATGACAGCATCCTATTCAAAGGCACCACCTTGTCATTCACCTTAACTGATTTATGGAAACCATGAAAACCTACACCTGGATGGTCATATGCAATCTTTAACATCTTTCATTACTGTTCACATTGTGCACAAAAAGAACACTTCCTTTTTTCTCACAATAGCAGCAACAGTACTTTACCTAACAGCTTGGCTCTGAAGTGGTTTCTCAGGTCACTACCTATAATTTTTCATACTATTAAAAATTGCACTTACCCTCTATATTTTCCTGCAGAACTCTAACACAAATATCAAAGAGTGTTGGCACTTTAGTCCAACTTTTGCCACTCTTCAGCCCAGAGTACACCTTTGTCCTGTGAAAATAAAATAAGTTTTTTGTACAGTTTACATTGTTAGACAAATTCATTGTCTTCTGATTCAATATCATACTATCATAAATGAACAAAAGCTACCAAGTAAACTGCAAACAAGGAACATGTTATGTCAGGACATTCTTGTCATTGTCACTATTTTTATAAGTACAAATCTTCACAAAAGAAAACAGATGAAGTACTTAACCTTCAAAGCATGAAGCCGCAATGTAAGGAATGTACTTAAAGAGCCACATTCAAAACATATTCCGAAATGTTGATAACATGTACATCACGCAGCTGCAGATCGTCTGCCTGATACGATCCACTCTTGGCTCCTCATGTTTATATGCTTTGTATATTTGTAACACAAGGTGAAGATAAAATTTGAATGTTACTAGAAAACAATAGAAACTGTACATATAACTATCATCATGCAGGACCACATCCATAGTCATCTTGATATTTAAGCACCTAGCTGGCCAGAATACAGTATTAGTAGTGTACTGCTTGACACAGTCATATCAATTAAATATCTAGGGGTAATGTTGCAAAGTAATATGGAACAGGCACATAAGGATCGTAGTAGGGAAGGCAAATGGTAAACTCGGATTCATTTGGAGAATTTTAGGAACATGTGGTTCATCTGTAAAGAAGGCCACATACCCACAGAGGTGGCAAAAGTCATAGGATAGCTATATGCACATATATGGATGGTGACAGTATCACATACACAACAAGGTACAAAAGGGCAGTGCATTGGCAGAGCTGTCATTTGTATCCATGTGAGTCATGCGAAAATGTGTCTGACATAATTATGACTGCACAACAGAATTAACACACTTTGAACAAGGAATGGTAGTTGGAGCTAGATGCAGAGTACATTCCATTTTAGAAACTGTTAGGGAATTCAATATTTCAAGATCCACAGTGTCGAGTGTGGGATGACTATCAGATTTAAGGAATTACCTGTCACCAGTAACAACACAGTAGCTGATGGCCTTCAAGTAACGAATGACACTAGCGACATTTGCATAGAGCTGTCAATCAACACTGCATGAAATAACCACTGAAAACAAGATGGGACATATAACAAATGTATCCGTTAGGACAGTGTGATGAAATCTAGCATTAATGGTAGCAGACAACAGAAGTGAATTCCTTTGTTAATAGCACATCATCATAATCTGCACTGCCCCTTCTGGGCTCGTTACCATATTGGTTGGATCTCTAATGACTGGAAAACTGTGGTCTAGTCAGATGAGTTCTGATTTCAGTTGGTAAGAGCTGATGGTACAGTTCATGTTTGGCTTGGAGTCCATGAAGCCATGGACCCAAGTTGTCAACAATGCACTGTGCAACATGGTGATGGCTCCATAATGCTGTGGACTGTGTTTACAAGGAATGGACTGGGTGTCCTCTGCTCCAACTGAACTGGTCATGGAGTGGAAATGCTTATGTTGATCTACTTGGAGACCATTTGCAGTCATTCGTGGTCTTCATGTTTCCAAACGCTAGTGTCATGTCACTGGGGCACAATTGTCCATGATTGATTTGAAAATTCTGGACAGAGTTTGAGTGAACGATTTGGCCACCCAGATCGCCAGACATGCAACCCATCAAACATTTATGGGACATAATCGAGAAATCAGTTGCTGCACAACATCCTGCACTTGCAACACTTTGGGAATTATGGATGGCAATAGAGGCAGCAGGGCTCAATATTTCTGCAGGAGACTTCCACAGACTTGTTGAGTCCATGGCACTACGCTCCCTCGTCACCTCAGTTTAGAACACTAGTGCAACCGATTCTTGATTACCGGTCTGATGTTTGGGATCCCCATCAGGTTGGATTAAAAGAAGATATCATAGCAATTCGGAGGTAGGCTACTAGATTTGTTACTAGTAACATCAATCCACTCATAAGTATTATGGACATGCTTCAAGAATTCAATTGGGAATCACTGTACAGAAAACAATGTTCTTTTCGCAGAACAGTATTGAAAACATTTTGAGATCTGGCATCTGAAGTTGACTGCAGAACAATTCTACTGCTGCCAGTGCATACTTTGCTTAAGGACCACAAAGATAAAATAAGAGAAATTAGGACTCATATGGAGAAATATAGACAGCTGTTTTTCCCTCGCACTATTTGTGAGTGGATCAGGAAAGGACGTGACTGGTAGCAGTACAAGGTACCCTCCACCACATACCGTATGGTGCCTTGCGGAGTATATACCTAGATGTAGATGTTGATGAAGGTTTCCCTTGGAAACAAAGTCCGCTCCACACAAGCATCTCACCGAGTGACACGAAAAATATAGTACAATGCTGTAGAAGGTATTCGCAGTCATAGATCAGAGTACATGACCAAGCATCAAAGAATAACATTCCAAGATTCCATTAAAATGTACAAAAACTTACTTAATTATGGTTATAATATCAAATTAAATATCATACTTGGAAAACACCAATGAAGTTGGGGTAAAGAAACAGAAACTATGGCAAGAAGCCTCAAGCTTCTAGAAATTTAAGTTTCTTGATTGGGCGTCAATGGTGGGGGGAGAAAATTAATACACAACTGGCAATTGATACAGCATGTGTCCTTGATGAATTTTATTTTATGGGCTTTAAGCCACTGTCCAAGGTATATTTTCCTACCTAATGCTTTGTCTCTCAGTGCCAGACACATCATCAGAAGACTCAGAAAGTAGTATCAAGCTCAACAAGCTGAACTGTTGATACATAGCCATGCAGCAGTTGGCTCGTGACATGACAGGACTGTTGCCTATGGTCACAGAGTCACACAAACATGAGCTTGTAGTAGGAAAGAGTCGTGTAGATACGTTTACCTTATACAAATCAGCTTGCCGAGTTTGTTTAAGTCTGATACTGCTTTCCCCTGCTTTCTGTGTCTTTATTGCCTCTGATGATGTCTCTTGCACTGACACCCAAACCTGTAGATGTCAGACACTCAATCATTACCAAATATTGTAAGTCGATAGAATATTAACCAAAACACTGATTTAGTTCATGCTGTGTGCTGTTGTACAGTAGAACATGTATAAACGGCAATTAAAAGTATCACCAAAGCTATGGAGCACAGGAAAAGCATATCTGTGAGTGATTATATTGTTGATCTCATGTGGGTGAGGTGATAGTGTGTTCAAATCCCCCTGATGACAATTTTTTTTTTTTGTGTGTGTTTTTACACATGAAACTGTTATATGGGAGAACATTTTCCTGAGATGCAAAAGGACTTTATGCAGTTTGTAGCAATGTTCGTTTGGCAGTCTGCTTTCGCCTTGTTAGTTGAATGTTATGTACTTATTATTGATCTTATTATTTCGTTTATTATGATTATAATAATTACTATTATTACAATTACTTTCATACATGCGATGCAACTGTTTCTTTATTTGTATATTTTGTGAAATTACAAATGGACTCCATAGGCTTACAACTTTCAAACAAAAGAAGCAAAAGCAGACTGCCAAGAGAAGATTGCTGTACAACTCTAAGCAGTCCTTTTAAATGTCATAAACACATTGTCCCATGCAACACTTTCATGCATAATACAGAAGCAAATTTGTCACCATTGGTGTTTGATCCCATGCCCCATAGTATCAGTATCTAACACTTTACCAACTTCCCTGTGGATGCAACATGTGTTCGTTAGTTCCAATTATGCTTTTCATGTACTCTGTAGTTCTGATGTTACTTTTAATTAATGTTTATGCCCATTCTGCTGGACAACAGCACATAGTATGAATTAAATCGGAGTTTTAGTTGATACTCTATCAACATACAGTGTTTGGTACCAATCTGAGTGTCTGACATCTGGAGGTCTGAGTACGAGAGATGTAAAATTAGGCAGATAAACTGAGCTTGCACCACACTATAAAGCCCAAAAAACAAAAATCACCTGGTATGCAAATACTGGCCATCAAAGCCTGCGTATGATGTAAAGTGTGTCTAGAGAAGGGTGTAATAATAATGAAACTCCACAATGAATTTCCACACTGAGGAGGAGTACATGCTGACTTGAGACATCCTGGTAAATCAAAGCTTCATGATGGACTGGGAGTTGAACCTGAGGCCTTGTCTTCACACTGCTCTACCAACTGAGCTCTCCACGCAAACTCATTACCTGCCCTTACAGTTAAGAACTGCTTTACCTCCATCTGTATCTGTATCTCATTTCCTATCTTCCAAGATTCTGGCAGAAGTAAAGCTGTGAGGATGGGTCATGAGTCACACTTGGATAGCTCAGTCAGTTGAGCACCAGGAAAGGCAAAGGTTAATTTTAATCAGCTGCAACTGAGGCTGTTGGTTTTTTAAATTAAAATTAATGTTTATACATTTGCTGACAGGGCTGCAAAATGTTGAAAATATTAAAGGCAAAGGTCCCAGGTTTGAGTCCTGGCCTGGCACACAGTTTTAATCTGCCAGGGAGTTTCAGTAATTAAATTTCCTGAAAGAGAAAAAGTGTATGCCATATCAAATTAGGCCCCAATTTTTGCATTTCAGGCACAACTTTGAACCAACTGAGCTGTTTGAACAGCTTCACAGTCTGACTCAAAACTGTGGTCTGCCAGTTCCTCTCCTCTACTTTTTATATACAAAACTTCTATTCCATAGTGAAATGTACACTATAATCCAGAAAATAATTTTAATCATGTCAAAGTTCAATAATTCCACAATTATGTCCAATTCTGTGAGTTTTATGCTTCTTGGAATGTGAAGGATTTGACAGATTTTTCAATACATCTCTGACCTCTGATCACTTTTCTTTTTCTTATTATATATTTTGCCCACACCACATGATCAATTGTTTTATATAAATCTTAAGCATTGCCATCTCTGAATCTTACATCTTTGAAGTTATAACTACAGTAGACACAGAATTTACTTCATAGTTCCAATATGTTAGTTTCACATTCAGACTTTACAATTCATTCCGCTATTCTCAAGTCTTATCTGCTTCACGCGACTCGTGAATAATTTTAATGCAGCATTGCCACAAATGAAACTGTTATCTTGTGAAAGAGGAACATTTGTCAAAACGAGAGAATTAGTTTTAGCTTTTAACCCTTTCGCGGCTACGGGCATACATGTATGCCCGGCAGTTAGAAGACCAGACGGCTACGGGCGTAGATGTATGCCCAGCCGGCGGGAAGTCCAGGCGGCTACGGGCATACATCTACGCCCGGCAGGCGGGAATACCAGACGGCTAATGGCATACATATACGCCCGGGCTCGGGAACAGGTAAACTTTCACAATAGAGCGGCTGCTGGCTGTTGTCCACTTTTCAGACAACACTTTCATTGTCTGGTCTTCTTTGTAAAGTGAGAAAGCACTTTAGTTTTCCCCTCCCCTGCACACTTTCTGCTTACGAGTCTAACAATCGGCCAGTCCGTTTTTCGCTTCTGGTGAGACGACAGCGTTCGCGTGTGTAGACTTTGCCATGTCGGGACACAGTTTATCGGACAAGGAAATCATGGATATCCTCATGAATAGCAGTGACGAAGATTGTAGTGATACTTCGGAGCTTTCTTCCGATGAAGAGTTGGATGCTCCTGGACTTATTGCTGAATCCTCGGTATCACGAACAGAAGATTCTTCCTCTGAAGACGGAAAAGAAGATAGAGTAATTGAAACTTCGTCAGGAAAAAGAAAGTATGACTGGACGGAGAATCATCCTGTGACGAAACGACACCGTTTTGTGAACACATTTAGCGGGTTAAAGGTGGACTTCGAAGAGTCAGCAAGTCATTTAGATTTCTTTTTGTACTTCATGTCCATGGAATTTGTTTCTGCCATTTGTACACAGATCAATAATTATTATAAATTTATTACTGAAAAAATGACGACAGTGCCCAGTAGATTAGCACGCTGGAAGCATATAGAGCCATCAGAATTTTATTGTTTCCTAGCATGTTCTCTGCTTATGCCTAGAAGTAAAAAGTTAGAAGTGAATGAATATTGGTCGACAGATTCTTTGCTTCAGACACCAATATTTTCTAACATAATGGCCAGGGACCGGTACAAATTGATTCTGCGTTTATTGCACTTCTGTGACAATTCCACCGCGTCTCAAGATATTCTTGTAAAGATACGTCTCATTGTAGGTCACACAAGAAATAAATTCCGCGAGGCAGTAGTACCCTTTGAAAACCTAGTGATCGACGAAAGTTTGCTACTTTTCAAGGGAAGGCTCCGATTCAAGCAGTACATACCAAATAAACGTAGTCGTTTTGGCATTAAAATTTTCGTCCTTTGTGACGTAGAAACGAATTATATTCTGGATTATATTATCTACACTGGTGCTGCCACGGAAATAGAATCTGGAAATTCTGATTGGGGAAAATCAGGCGATGTTGTTGTGAGTTTGTTATTGCCATACCTCAACAAAGGTCATACCATTTATTTGGACAATTGGTACTCGAGCCCAGAATTATTTCTATGGCTCCACAAAAAATGTACAAACGCCGTCGGAACAGTACGAAAATACAGGAAACATCTACCACCGTTACCAGACAAGCTGAAAAAAGGGGAAGTACAGTTCAAATCTTGTGGAACATTAATGGCACTAAAATGGATGGACAAGAAAGAAGTGTGGATGCTTTCGACCGTAAATGGACCAGAGTTTGTGGAGACACAGAAGAAAGAACATAGAACAGGCCAAAACAAATTGAAACCCACCTGTGTCGTCAGCTATAATAAGTCAATGGGTGCAGTGGATAAGACAGACATGCTATTATCTTCTGTACAGTGCATCCGAAAGACACTGAAGTGGTACAAGAAAGTATTCTTTCATTTGACTGACTTGTGTGTGCTGAACGCAAAAACTGTTTTTGAAATACAAAAGCAACAGAAGATACCACTAGCGAAATACCACTTGGAGCTAATCCGTCAATTGCTTGACAGATTTCATAGTCAAACGTGTAAAAGTGCGATCCCACGGACAACCAAAGAAGAAAGCCCTTTCCGACTGCAGAATAAAGAGGGACATTATCCAGGGTTCCTCGTAGCAACGGAGAAAAAGGAGATTCCCCAGAGACGCTGTGTAGTATGCACTGCTCATTCACAACGAAAAATGACACGCATAAGATGCAAAAAGTGCGATGTGGCTCTCTGCATGGTGCCATGTTTCGAAAATTACCACACGCTAAAGAAATATTAGCACGTTTTAGTAACTTTGTACGTTTCAAATAGATAAAAGTAAAAAATAAAAAAATAAAAATAAAAAGCAGATGATGATGATGAGTCCCATACTCCGTTTACCGAGCGTAGGGGAGCGACGCGGGAGACCCGCGCCGCCATACTAGGCAAGGTCCTAGTGGAGGTGGTTTGCCATTGCCTTCCTCCGACCGTAATGGGGATGATTGATGATGATGATGAAGACGACACAAACACCCAGTCATCACGAGGCAGGTGAAAAATCCCTGGCCCCGCCGGGAATCGAACCCGGGACCCCGTGCTCGGGAAGCGAGAACGCTACCGCGAGACCACGAGCTGCGGACAAAAAAAAGCAGATAAAAGTAAAAAAAATGGTTTTTAACTCAGCCAGCGGCAGTCCAAAGCCTGCGTCGAAAATGAGGATGGGAAACCATTAAAGTAAACCGTACTGAACGTGACGGGCTGAAAAAGAAGACAGCGAGCTAGAAGAAGGTAGGCGTTTACTATCCAATTTCTTACTGTGGAGAATCGACTTTAGGTTTTAATTACAAACGAAGGCAAGGGCCTATCGCAAAATGAGTTATGCAGATATATTCCTTGTTTAACTTTTAGTCCGATTGCATGACAAAATTAGGTTTTAAATTTCTGTAATTATTATCTATTTAAGACCGTAGTAAGAATATTGTTCGAGATTTGGGCGTTTTCGCTACGCACAACTCTATTTAAAACTATATATCTTGAAATACATTCATGTGATGATAGTGGAATTTTAATATGTTTTAGGCACATACATCGACGGTGTAAATCTCTAGTTAGAGGATTTTGGAATTACTATTAAAAAAGTTCCTATCATTTTTCTAAACCAACCATTTTTCAGCCCATAATAAACATATAACTGAAAGTGTTGGCTATTTTCGAAGCTCTCTTTCGTTGTTATCAGAAACTATAACCAAAGTGACCATACAGAGTATAGTGTTTTTTAAGGCGCTGCTGAACAGTGGTTCTGTGCACGCGGCAACACGCGGGAAGCCTGCGGCGGCCGTAGCCTGCAGCGGCCACAGGGCTGCGACAGCCGCCGCCGGCCAGGCGCGCAGTGCGCTCGTCCCTGTCACCCGGCCAGGCAGGCAGGACGCTCAGCCTTCCAGCCGCGAAAGGGTTAATCAACAAAAGAACAACAATGTTATAAGATTGAGCATAGAATGGTAATTTACAAAATCTTACTATCCAGCTGAAATGTTATGCCCTCCCAACAAGACAGTGTAGACAGACATCATTGAATTCTCTGAATGCTCCAATATCCAAAATTTTTCATTTCAAACTCTTCCTCTACTTCACAAATCCCATTAAAACACATAATTCCTTACACAATTCTACGGAATGATTATCATTTCTCACCAGTTTTTTTAAAAAAAATTTTGTTTGTTATTAATATTTTATTTTGGTCTTTGATAACACACTTTTCTTAAATAACAGCTGTACTTAAAATGATACCTTTTTCCTTTATTTGAACTCTTTCATGCTTATCAACCCACTACTAGCAGTAAGTAATCAATTACAGGTTTTCTTAATATAATCCCCTAAAGTAAACAATTGTTCACTACCAGAGAAACTGCTGCACAATTAATACACTGCTGGCTGTTAAATTTGCAACACCATGAATACAGTATGCAACATTACATCACACTGGCATGGGTAAAGCAAACCAAAGACAGTGATTTATCGGCACAACACTTACAAAGTCAACAGGTCTTCTGGAGTACTGCTGTTTGATGTGGCACTGATAAAATTCAAAGATGGGCAGCTCATTTTGTACTACTGCAGAACAGGGGAAAGAGCACCACGGATATGATATGTGAAATGGGTTGGCAATCATTAAAATAAAGGCATTTTTCATTTTGGCAAGTTCTTCTCATGAAAATTTCGATCACCAACTTTCTCCTAAGAGCGTGAAAATATTTTGTTGTGTCAACCTAAACAGGGAGGAACGATCATTGTAATACAATATGAGAAATCAGAGCTCACACAGAAAGATTTAAGTGCTCGGTTTTTTCCTATGCACTATTTGAAAGGGGAACAGCAGAGAAATAGCTTGAAGGTGGTTCAATGAACCCTCTGCCAGGTACTTAATTGTGAATTAGCAATCATGTAGATGTAAATGTAGATGTAGAATTGCACTACATGCTTGGGTATGCAAATCATAGAACTTCAGAGCAGCCGCATGAAGTGTGTAAAATTAACACCATGTACATTCTGCATATAAAAGGGGAAATTATGTAGCAGGTTTCTTAATCAGAAATTACATTTCAATGTTGTTTGTTTGTGTTATGTCTCTGTAAGAAGCACAAACATCTACCAGGACTCCAGAACTTGATAGCAGCAGGATCTTGGCCTAATCAGCAGGAGCTTGGTCTAATAGAACTTGATAGCAGCAGGATCTTGGCCTAATCAGCAGGAGCTTGGTCTAATAGAAACTATGATTTTCCTTTCTGCAAAACTGCTGCTCCCATTAATCAAGATCCCACACTTGTCCTGCAAATATGGAACTGATGGGTTCAGGAGGGCCATGGTCAAATCCATGCAGGTTCTCTGTGAGCCTTCACGACTAGCTCTCAACCGAACAAACACACTGTTCGTTTGACCATGCAGGTACACTTTATTGTTCAATTGTTGCCCTCCTAACATGTTCTCCAGATCTCTCGTCCAATGAAAATATTTTGTCTTAGGTTACTGAGAGTGTGGCACGCCACTACTCACTCGCCAGTCATTAGGACTGATGAACTCTTACACAGAATTGAAGAAGTGTGGAATGAGATACCTATATCTGTCATCCATGCTCAGTTCAACTTGATGCTCCACAAGATTAAAGCTATTACTGCTGTTAGTGGTGGCAGGTCTGCACCCTGTAGACCCCCAAATTATTTACAAATCTAATGATGTATTGTTGATACTACATTGTATTCACACAGTAAGTAAAATTTCATTATTTGCAGACCATCCTGGAGTTGCAATTTGAATGGCCAGCAGCACACACAAAATGTAATGTCATAAGTACAATATTCTATCCAAAATTAAATAAACCTCTTTGAATTTCGACTTGAGGAAGACACTCAAATGTTAACAGAATGTAAGTTAGTCATCAGTACACCTATAATTTATAAATCTCTGTAACCCTATTTCACTGTACTAATATAATGTCATAAATATAGATAGAAGAACAGATATCCAACATTTACTGCTTCCAAACTACAAAAGATAAAAACATAATTAAAATGTTCCTGGAAAGAGAAAAGTTCAAATTTTTATGCATTCAATGTGAGCACTACATGTTACCACGTGTTACAGAAATTCTCTAATCTCTAAGCACATCTGATGTTACCTGAATGACACTATTCCGGGGTGATGTATTGAAAGAGGAGGGGCAGAAGATGGGCTTCATCAGCAATGGCCTCCCAGGTCTCCAGACCTCACACCTTGTAAATTATCAGTGAGGTTACACAAAAGACAATTTTTATCGCCCCTCCCTCCCTCCCCCCTCCCCCTCCTGAAAGTCTGTGACATCACATTGTTGAAGCTGTGAATTCGACAACGAGAGACCATATGCTTCGTGTGTGGCAGGAAATGAGCCACTGTTTTGATATTTGTTGTTAACACAAGGAGCTCACACTGAATGCATAGAAATTTAACTTTTCTCTTTCCAGAAACATTTTAATTGTGTTTATATCTTTACTAGTTTGGAAGCAATAAACAGCCCTGTATATCCATATCAGCTTTACAAATTCTAAATGAAAACTGAAAACAATACCTCTGGTTCTTTTGGGACATTAATTGAGCAAGTTCTTCTTCTTCTGACAAGACTTTTATTTTTTTATGTGGCATTGCATCAAGAGTTGGATGAGGCAATGGCCTATAGTTTGGACTAATTTCTGGTAGAGTTGCATCCAAATCCACCTTGAGCGGCTCCAGCTTCACTGATGAAGAAAGGAGTGGCACTGGCTGTAAGAAAGGTAGAAAAGATCAAAAAATTTTCCACAGTTATATGCGTGTTCTGGCATGTTCATCACCACATTAATTACTTTCTGCAATTCAATAGAGATTTCTCTTTTTTCTTTTCAAAAGTATGTGTTGGTACACAGAACTATAACAACATTTAGGCAGACAAATGAAATGTAGTGTTCACATATTACACAAGAATAGATACCTATAAATCCTTGGGTGAGAAATTCAAAATAGTGAATTTGGATAGTTACTGCCATGCCAGTTTTTCTTTTGTTCCTTTCATTCTGCTGTTAGGGTGAATAATTTGCACCATAAACAGAAAAGTACATCACTCTGCAGGGACAACTGGAAAGGCTGTTAGGACCATGCCACATAGGAAGCTGTCCAAGTGGGTGATTTGCTCCACCACAATGACCCAGCTCATTTAGTACAAGACACAGTCACACATGCTGCTATTCACCTCTCATGGTACCCAGCAACTTCATCCTTCTTCGGATGAAAAACCATTGTGTGAAGAGCATGGGCAGAATGAGGTGGTGATTTTTGAGGTGGAACATTTCCTGCAGAGACAAAATGCAGGGTTCTACAATAAATGTCTCCACTAAGCAACCCGTCATTGGGAAAAAAATGAGTTCCATTGAAGGATGAATATGAAGAGAAGGAATAACACCATCAAGTTTCATGATCGCTGTTTGATTTTTCAAAGTGAAAATTTAAACTTTATGACTACTACTCATACAAGCAACTTAAAAGTCAGGCAATATCTCCGAGGCGAGTTTCTAGTAATACTGTGCTGCTAATTCAAAAGTAGGTGCAATCTAAGTGGATTTTGCAAACCTGTTGTGAAACTGCCTTTAAGAAAAGACATTATTAAGCTCAAGTGACTGTTTGAATGAATAAGATCTGTTTTTCTCCAAAATACTTAGGTGTGACCCTAGACAGGTCTTTGACATGTAAGATCTATCTCCAGAATGTGGTAACGAAGATCAAAACTCAAAACAATATGCTCCAGAAGTTAACAGGAACTATTTGGGTTGCCACTGCAACAGTCCTCAGAACATCAGATTTTGCTCTTTCATACTCAGTCGTAGAATGCTGTTCCACCTGGCTAAACAGTGCTCACACTAAAATAATTGACACACATCTCAATCAATCAATAAATCAATCTCCCTCATCACAGGGTGTATTCGACACACAAACAAGCACTTGCTACTGCTCCTTAGAAACATTCCACCACCATGCATAAGATCACCACAATCACTGTTGAACATATGGACAAGAATATTAAATGACCCACAATTACCAATTCATTCAGAAATTTCACCATTAGAATCCCAGTGACTGAGGTATGGATAACCATCATGGTGCACAACAAACAGCCTGCAGGACAGTAACTCCAACATGCAAGAAGTCTGGGACGATCAATGGCAGGAGCAATCTTTCCTGAAACCATCACCAACTTATGAAAACTCCCTGGAAGTGACCAGTATGTTTCACCTACCCATATGGCAAAAGTGCATACTGAATCAGATAAAAAGTGATCAGGACACACATAGAGCATTGCTGCACCAGTGACGATGGCACTCCTCTTCTGAATGTGACTGACGAGGAGCAGCAAACAGTACTTTGTATAATATTTGAATGTTCCCTAAGAGCATTCAAAGGGACAACAGGGAGCCTTCATGAGTTGTCTGTAGGAGCTCCTTACTGGATCTCAAGCCTGGACTTATTTAGAGCTATGAACCTGCCATGGACTTTAAATTGCATGTATCTGTGTATAAACACATTCCCCCTGTTATCATACGATAAATAAATACATCTGTTTTCATTTTCTTCTTCTTCTTCTTCTTCTTCTTCTTCTCTCTCTCTCTCTCTCTCTCTCTCTCTCTCTCTCTCTCTCTCTCTTTTTTTTTTTTTTTTTTTTTAAAAAAGCATCACCTGTGAAGCACAGACATCCAAAATATTTTCTCACCTGATAAGCACAGGCATCCAAAATATTTTCAATGGAAATAGAAATCAGATCCTGAAAGCATATTAAACCTTGATGTATTCTCACAAGATAATGGTCATGTAGAAACCAGTTTTTATTTTTTCCCCACTGTTAGTTAATTTTACTGAAAATACTTATGCAGAATTTTAACTGTCAATGTGAACTAGAAGTTACTCCAAAAGAATTCTGAATACTGTAACATTATTTTTTACATGGTTTCTGAACTTGAATATTCCATGTGTAAATTATTGAATTCTAGAGCTGCGTGATGCAGTGTACTCTTGTCACTGCCTCCATTGGTTTGCTACACATTCACTATGCAACAAATACTGGGTGATTGTAATTAAAGTTCCAGTTTCCAAATGTTGTAAACGCCGAACCACTGTTCAGAGAGACTTCACATTTGAATGGAATATTATTGAAGAAGGGGAAAAACGTTATGGAAACAAAAAAAAAAAAAAATTTTCTACTAGAATATGCAAAATAAAAAATACAGGTACCAAGGCTGTTTATCAGGTTGAGTCTGAGATACTTGGCATGACTGCCTCAATGTAGAATTGCGCACTGCTGGTAATGCTCTTTTACAAGAACAGTGGCTGTGTGCCAATAGCTCTGCAATAGTTCCGGACACGGACATTAAAAAAAAAAGGAAAATGGTGGTTACGAAATTTGAAAAGACAGGGTTTCATTTGAGATGCACTGTGGCAGAGAGAGTAAAACAACTGATCTAATGTCAGTAAAAGATGTCACTACAGAACTGGAGGACAGCTCGAGTGATGCTGTGCAAACATGCAATGCACAGAGCATTGTGCAAATGTTGTACATGACTATGAGCATGGCGCATAAAATTATAGGAAACTTTCAGTATTGTTATCCATTCAAAATTACCCATGTTCAGGAGTTGCTTCATCCTAACCTTCCAGTGTCGTTGTTGTTGTGGTCCTCAGTCCTGAGACTGGTCTGATGCAGCTCTCCATGCTACTCTATCCTGTGCAAGCTGCTTCACCTCCCAGTACCTACTGCAACCTACATCCTTCTGAATCTGCTTGGTGTATTCATCTCTCGGTCTCCCTCTATGATTTTTACGCTACACACTGCCCTCCAGTACTAAATTGGTGATCCCTTTATGCCTCAGAACATGTCCTACCAACCGATCCCTTCTTCTAGTCAAGTTGTGCCACAAACTTCTCTTCTCCCCAATCCTATTCAATACCTCCTCATTAGTTATATGATCTACCCATCTAATCTTCAGCATTCTTCTGTAGCACCACATTTCGAAAGCTTCTATTCTCTTCTTGTCCAAACTAGTTATTGCCCATGTTTCACTTCCATACATGGCTACACTCCATACAAATACTTTCAGAAACGCCTTTCTGACACTTAAATCGATACTTGATGTTAACAAATTTCTCTTCTCCAGTAACGCTTTCCTTGCCATTGGCAGTCTACATTTTATATCTTGTCTACTTCGACCATCATCAGTTATTTTGCTCCCCAAATAGCAAAACTCCTTTACTATTTTAAGTGTCTCATTTCCTAATTTAATATCCTCTGCATCTCCCAACTTAATTCGACTGCATTCCATTACCCTCATTTTGATTTTCTTGATGTTCATCTTATACCCTCCTTTCAAGACGCTATCCATTCCGTTCAACTGCTCTTCCAGGTCCTTTGCTGTCTCTGACAAAATTACAATGTCATCGGCGAACCTCAAGGTTTCTATTTCAAATCCATGGATTTTGATACCAACTCCGAATTTTTCTTCTGTTTCCTTCACTGCTTGCTCAATATACAGATTGAATAACATCGGGGAGAGGCTACAACCTTGTCTCACTCCCTTCCCAACCACTGCTTCCCTTTCATGCCCCTCGACTCATATAACTGCCATTTGGTTTCTGTACAAATTGTAAATAGCCTTTCGCTCCCTGTATTTTACCCCTGCCACCTTCAGAATCTGAAAGAGAGTATTCCAGTCAACATTGTCAAAAGCTTTCTCTAAGTCTACAAATGCTAGAAATGTAGGTTTGCCTTTCCTTAATCTAGCTTCCAAGATAAGTCGTAGGGTCAGTATTGCCTCACGTGTTCCAATATTTCTATGGAATCCAAACTGATCTTCCCCGAGGTCGGCTTCTACTAGTTTTTCCATTCGTCTGTAAAGAATTCGCATTAATATTTTGCAGCCGTGACTTATTAAACTGATAGTTTCGTAATTTTCACATCTGCCAACACCTGCTTTCTTTGGGATTGGAATTATTATTTTCTTATTGAAGGCTGAAGGTATTTTGCCTGTCTCATACTTCTTGCTCACCAGATGGTAGAGTTTTGTCAGGACTGGCTCTCCCAAGGCTGTCAATAGTTCTAATGGAATGTTATCTACTCCCGGGTCCTTGTTTCGACTCACGTCTTTCAGTGCTCTGTGAGTGAAAATTTCCTTCTGGAAACATCCTCCAGGCTGTGGCTAAGCCATGTCTCTGTGATATCCTTTCTTCCAGGGATGCAAGTTCTGCAAGGTTCACAGGAGAGCATCTATGAAGTTTGAAAGGTAGGAGACAAGGTACTGGCCGAAGTGAAGCTGTGAGGACAGGCATGAGCCATGCTTGGGTAGCTCAGACGGTACAGCACTTGCCTGCAAAAGGTCTCGAGTTTGAGTCTCGGTCTGTCACAAAGTTTTAATCTGGAAGGAAGTTCCTTATCTGCACACACTCCGCTGCAGAGTGAAAATTTCCTTCTGTTTCCAAATTGTTGGATTGGACACAGAGGACCTGTACCATGGCTGGCCCATTCCCCATATTTGACACCTGTGGACTTCTGTCTGTGGGAAAAGCTGAAACATGATGTCTACAAGCACATAACAACTATACCTGATAATATGCAATAATGTATTATTGCAGCCTGCTTGGACATCACTGAAATGCTAACATGTGTGCAGCCGTCATTCCACACCAGACTGGAAGCGTGGTCATTTTGAACACAACCTAAGATGGTCAACTGTCTTGTTAGCGATCAGGATCCATAAAACTAGTGTATGCACATATGCTGTTTTTTAGCTTGTGCTACCACTGGTATCGTACAGGTGTCAATATGGGTACTTTTTAAAATACAATATCTTGTAAACAACTCACACTAGAATCCTGCAACACTAATTTAGCCTACTTTTAGTTAGTTAATGTCAGGAGACATTGGTCCATTTAAAAAAAAAAGTATGTAGTCAGGGACTTGTATTGTTAGCCAATAAACAGATTGTAATAATACTTAGACGGTATATTTTTTTATACCGTCTAAGTATTATTACAATCTGTTTATTGGCAAACAATACAAGTCCCTGACTACAAATGCAGCTTGTGAAAGCTATACGTCAATAGCACTTTCCATACACAATATTTGTGGTTTAAGTTTTAGGTAATTCACCCTATTTATACTTTAAAAAATTAGAATATCATGTAAAAATCTGAGGTAAATCACCACAGAAATTTGAGATTTTTGTTGACAACATTTCCCCTTTATATATTACATATTTTAATACTATATGTATCAAAAAGACACACAGCTGATTTCATCAGAATATTTATTAGCTTATCATGTCAAATATAAACAAAGCTAATCAGTCACAAATTCTTTGAGGTTTTTGGTAAATGTCATCTTGTCTTGATATAGTAGCATAGATAAGTGCTTGTAAATACTAGATAATGGAGGTCTTGCAGAATACCACTTATCTTTTCTGGAGTCTGAGTTTGTTGAGAGAGGTAAAGGACACTTGCTATTGCTGGATGTCACGTCTGTCACAGTCACACAACAGCCAATCAAGAATTACTTCCAGTGTGCAAACACCAGATCGAAAACGTGAAGTTATACAGAGGACACATGCAATACCTGTTTACGAGGGGTGAAAGTTGTTGGATGGAGACCCAAGAAATTGATAACACTTCAATAGTAATGTGGGCAATCAAGTGCTGCAGGATCTTTTTGTGCAGAGCCAATATCTGGCAAGTGAAATGGTAGCATGGGAGCTGAGGACCAGCAAAACTGTTGACACTATTTTGTATGACACTTCTGAGGAAGTGAAAATTGTGTGAAAAATATGTACTGCATCCCTCTTGCATGAACATAAAAAACTGTGGCTTAATACAAGTGTAAATTTCACTGTGTGAAAGAGGGTAATCCATGTTGCTAAAGGGTAACATCACTGTTTACGAAACATAGTGCTTTGTGTCCAATCCATCCACAAAACACAATACCAGTGAACAAATTCTGCACAAATAAAAGTCAACAAAGGTGTGATGTAAACTCAACCAAGACATCATGATCATGGCATTCTTTGCCTGTCATACAAAAATTTACAGAAAAATTATGCTGTAAGCATAGTCCATTATTGGCAAGTACTAAAAAGACCATCTCGAAAGAGTCAAATGCATGCTAACCAACTTTTAGCAAAGCAAGAGCAGTTTCACAGCTTGATGATGCTCCAGTGCACACCTCGTAGCTCGTCAGTCAGTTTCTACCAAAAAATTTAGTGATAAATCTCACCTAATCTAGTTTGACACTAATGACTGTTTTCATAAAAACTGAAGAAGCCTTTGAAGTGGAAATTACTGATGCTCAAAAAGCAACCATCAACTACAAGGAAAGTGACCCTAAGAAACTTCTCATACATATTTCAAAGACTCCTCAAATAGAACACAGCATGTTCTGACTTTGTCCTGGACATCTAAAAAAAAAATTTTTTTTTGTACATCGAAATGTGTATTTTTACTCATCTAATCTGATCCTTTCCAAACCAGCTGCGTAGATTCCTTCCTAGTCCATTTAATGCCAGCTTGCCAGATCTATACCAATCCACCTTCACCAACTACAGTGCAAATGTAAACTACTTTATTCTAAATTATAGTAAGTGAAAGAATGGTATCTTCTTGCGTTCAACATCAGCTTTATTTTGTATTTTCTGTTTCTACCGCTAGTAACTGATGCAGAAATAATTAAACTGGTGGGAAATATTACCTAAGAAGACATCAGTATATATTCCAAGCTATTATTTATCATTCTAACAAATGGAATTAGACCTGTGCTGACTCACTTGGTCATTCTGAGTTATCATACTGTGCAAGATATATTATAATAAGGGGTCTCCTGTGCCCTTAAGTGTGATGAAACACTACAAAAATCAATTGAGAGAAGAAACCCTTTGCACAAAAATTGTTAAGCGGAATGCAATTAGACAAAGGATGGAACACCTACAGCTAAATAGTAGCACCATTTAATATTTAAAGGAATGAGTAATGAACCATAATCCAAGTAAAAACTTATTAGTTGCTCTCTTACAATGTTTTTCATAATTTGTATACAAGGATTTAATTTTTTTGTGAATATCAAATTGCCACAGCTATAAATAATCATCATTACTGCTCAATGGCTCTCATGCTGAACATATATTCCGAGCAATACACTTTCACCTCATCTAAAAACTACTACTATTTTACCAAATTACAACTCAATTTGTTTCTCCAACCACACCTGCAAAAGGAAGTTTTTTTTTTTTTCTAATAATCTAAGTATCTGTCTTCTGTTGCTTTATTATAGCTTAGCCATGCTCTTTTGCTCAACTTCATTATGTATGAACTTTCATCGACACAAATAGAGATGAAAGCAATCATTTCATCTTTTATATTTCATAAATACTTACCAGCATGACACTATTGTTATTGTTATTGTTATTGTTATTATTATTATTATTATTATTATACACAGTAAAGTCCACAGCCACACAGTAAAGTCCAGCAGTGGCATGTAAAATCCAAGTCGCAGCTACATCTAAACACACCTGAACTACTTGTTGTTGTTGTGGTCTACAGTCCTGAGACTGGTTTGATGCAACTCTCCATGCTACTCTATCCTGTGCAAGCTTCTTCTCCTCCCAGTACCTACTGCAACTTACATCCTTCTGAATCTGCTTAGTGTAGTCATCTCTTGGTCTCCCTCTACGGTTTTTACCCTCCACGCTGCCCTCCAATACTAAACTGGTAATCCCTTGATGCCTCAGAACATGTCCTACCAACCGATCCCTTCTTCTGGTCAAGTTGTGCCACAAACTTCTCTTCTCCCCAATTCTATTCAATACTTCCTTATTAGTTATGCGATCTACCCATCTAATCTTCAGCATTCTTCTGTAGCACCACATTTCGAAAGCTTCTATTCTCTTCTTGTCCAAACTATTTATCGTCCATGTTTCACTTCCATACATGGCTACACTCCATACAAATACTTTCAGAAAAGACATCCTGACATTTAAATCTATACTCGATGTTAACAAATTTCTCTTCTTCAGAAACGCTTTCCTTGCCATTGCCAGTCTACATTTTATATCCTCTCTACTTCGACCATCATCAGTTATTTTGCTCCCCAAATAGCAAAACTCCTTTACTACTTTAAGTGTCACATTTCCTAATCTAATTCCCTCAGCATCACCCGACTTAATTCGACTACATTCCATTATCCCTGTTTTGCTTTTGTTGATGTTCATCTTATATACTCCTCTCAAGACACTGTCCATTCCATTCAACTGCTCTTCCAAGTCCTTTGCTGTCTCAGACAGAATTACAATGTCATCGGCGAACCTCAAAGTTTTTATTTCTTCTCCATGGATTTTAATACCTACTCCAAATTTTTCTTTTGTTTCCGTTAGTGCTTGCTCAATATACAGATTGAATAACATCGGGGAGAGGCTACAACCCTGTCTCACTCCCTTCCCAACCACTGCTTCCCTTTCACGTCCCTTGATTGTTATAACTGCCATCTGGTTTCTTTACTAGTTTTTCCATTCGTCTGTAAAGAACTCATGTTAGTATTTTGCACTGGGGCTTATTAAATTGATAGTTTGGTAATTTTCACATCTGTCAACACCAGCTTTCTTTGGGATTGGAATTATTATATTCTTCTTGAAGTCTGAGGGTATTTCGCCTGTCTCATACATCTTGCTCACCAGATGGTAGAGTTTTGTCAGGACTGGTTTTCCCAAGGCCGTCAGTAGTTCCAATGGAATGTTGTCTACTCCGGGGGCCTTGTTTCGACTCAGGTCTTTCAGTGCTCTGTCAAACTCTTCACGCAGGATCTTATCTCCCATTTCATCTTCATCTACATCCTCTTCCATTTCCATAATATTGTCCTCAAGTACATCGCCCTTGTATAGACCCTCTATATACTCCTTCCACCTTTCTGCTTTCCCTTCTTTGCTTAGAACTGGGTTTCCATATGCGCTCTTGATGTTCATACAAATGGTTCTCTTATCTCCAAAGGTCTCTTTAATTTTCCTGTAGACAGTATCTATCTTAGCCCTAGTGAGATAAGCCTTTACATCCTTACATTTGTCCTCTAGCCATCCCTGCTTAGCCATTTTGCACTTCCTGTCGATCTCATTTTTGAGGCGTTTGTATTCTATTTTGCCTGCTTCATTTATTGCATTTTTGTATTTTCTCCTTTCATCAATTAAATTCAATATTTCTTCTGTTACCCAGGGATTTCTACTAGCCCTCGTCTTTTTACCTACTTGATCCTCTGCTGCCTTCACTACTTCATCCCTCAGAGCTACGCATTCTTCTTCTACTGTATTTCTTTCCCCCATTCCTGTCAATTGTTCCCTTATGCTCTCCCTGAAACTCTGTACAACCTCTGGCTCTTTTAGTTTATCCAGGTCCCATCTCCTTAAATTCCCACCTTTTTGCAATTTCTTCAGTTTTAATCTACAGGTCATAACCAATAGATTGTGGTCAGAGTCCACATCTGCCCCTGGAAATGTCTTACAATTGAAAATCTGGTTCCCAAATCTCTGTCTTACCATTATATAATCTATCTGAAACCTTTTAGTATCTCCAGGTTTCTTCCATGTATACAACCTTGTTTCATGATTCTTAAACCAAGTGTTAGCTATGATTAAGTTATGCTCTGTGCAAAATTCTACCAAGCGGCTTCCTCTTTCATTTCTTTGCCCCAATCCATATTCACCTACTATGTTTCTCTTCCTACTGTCGAATTCCAGTCACCCATGACTATTAAATTTTCGTCTCCCTTCACTACCTGAATAATTTCTTTTATCTCATCAAACATTTCATCAATTTCTATATCATCTGCAGAGCTAGTTGGCATATAAACTTGTACTACTGTAGTAGGTGTGGGCTTCGTATCTATCTTGGCCACAATAATGCATTCACTATGCTGTTTGTAGTAGCTTACCTGCATTCCTATTTTCTATTCATTATTAAAACCTACTCCTTCATTAACCCTATTTGATTTTGTGTTTTAAACCATGTAGTCACCTGACCAAAAGTCTTGTTCCTCCTGCCACCGAACTTCACTAATTCCCACTATATCTAACTTTAACCTATCCATTTCCCTTTTTAAATTTTCTAACCTACCTGCCTGATTCCAGACTCCGATCCGTAGAACACCAGCTTTCTTTCTCCTGATAACGACATCCTCGAGTAGTCCCCGCCCGGAGATCCGAATGGGGGACTATTTTACCTCCGGAATATTTTACCCAAGAGGACGCCATCATCATTTAATCATACAGTAAAGCTGCATGCCCTCGGGAAAAATTACGGCCGTAGTTTCCCCTTGCTTTCAGCCGTTCGCAGTACCAGCACAGTAAGGCCGTTTTGGTTATTGTTACAAAGCCAGATCAGTCAATCATCCAGACTGTTGCCCTTGCAACTACTGAAAAGGCTGCTGTCCCTCTTCAGGAACTACACGTTTGTCTGGCCTCTCAACAGATACCCCTCCGTTGTGGTTGCACGTACGGTACGGCTATATGTATCACAGAGACACGCAAGCCTCCCCACCAACGGCAAGGTCCATGGTTCATGTGGGGGCTGAACTACTTATGCAATTGCATTGTAAACACTTATTTAAACAGTGACATCCAATGAATATGAAAGCCACTACTTCACTTAACTTTATGGTCCACACAGCATTAAATCACTAATAGAATAAAAATTTACATTCAAATTACCTCATCTTTGGCAGATGGAATAACTTTGGGTGGCTTCATTTCTTTGCTCTTAGAGCTGCTTTTCTCTACTACTGCAGATGTCTTACTGCTAGAGCTTCGTGCTGTTTTTGAATTTGAGCTAGATCCAGAAGAGTTTGTAGACTTCTTCTTAATCATGGGGTCAACCATACCTAGGGCTTCTGCAAAGCTTGCTCCTGTAAAAATCATCACATCGTTATAAGTGTGAACACAGGTATACAATATATTGTTCTTGAAGGTGGCTAAACTGAGAAAAACATAATTCAACAGGCAAAGAGCTCCAAATGGCACACCTACAAAAAAATTACTACAGTAAAAATAAACAAATAAATAAAAATCTAATTGTAATATCACAATACACTCACTTCAACTACTAAATAATCATGTATAGTGTATGTGACTGATGTCAGCTAAACAATTAAAAGTTACCAGAAATTTCTGCTCTGCTCTCTCGTTTGCTCTGAAACATAAAATAAGAAAGAAGACAAACTTCAACACAATACACTTCCTGATAAATACTTTACTACACAATATTTTCAGACTATGAAAATGCCCATTTTCCCATCTAAATAGCCAGAGACATTCAGAATATAATAAGATTATTGCAGACAATAATAAACATAACATAACAAGCAGACCTACGACAAAAAAGGAATAGCATAAACAACCACCTAGTCCTAGGCTACAATGACAGTCCTTGAATTAGAGTAACTTGGAATATGAAGTTTTTCATATGGTGTACAATTCAAAGTAGTTTTTCAATGCATGAAGTGAAAGAGGAAGTAGCTTTTGGCACCAATATTTTGTTTTTTATGATGAAACATATAATATGAAAAAGAACTTGCCATGATGGGTGTGAAATACAAATGAAGTACAGCAACATATTTACACAATTTCCATCTGAAAAGACGGCAATGATTACTTGCAACAAATAATAGTTACTGATGTAACACCCACTGCTTGATAATGGCTTCGTATCTACTTTTTCATGTAATTTGGTAATCACTACAAAATTATATACTGTTCCCAAGTGTTTCCTAACATCACTTACAGATCTTCCATTAGGCCACTTTCTTGGTCTTCTCTTATTTATTGGAATCCAGCAAAAAACTTCCCTGGTCTCTCGGCCATCCATTCAGCTTACTACAAAT
The DNA here is from genome assembly GCF_023897955.1 of Schistocerca gregaria. Classification (NCBI taxonomy): domain Eukaryota; kingdom Metazoa; phylum Arthropoda; class Insecta; order Orthoptera; family Acrididae; genus Schistocerca; species Schistocerca gregaria. Next base: position 628,027,320 of record NC_064921.1, on the reverse strand, counting down.
CCTGTCCACCTCCATTTCATCTTCATCAGTCAAACTTAAATCGTCCACTCTAGTCCACCCCCTGATGCATGTATTTTAGTTTTCCTGTCTCTCCTGCTAAAAGGTGTACAATTTTGGTTTCGCCATTTGCCGATAGATAGCGACAACGTTAAGTAGTGGTCGAAAGAGACAGATCACAGACGTCAGGCAGTTAGCTTGGACCTCATTCAAACATTAGTCAATTTGTGTCTGCATCATAAACTTGTTCTTGATTGAAAATGTCAGTTTACGAGCCTAATTCTCGTCATTTGCGAGAGGTGTTACTGTTTTGTTACAATATGAAGAAAACAGTGGCTGAGTCTCATCGAATGCTCTCAAGTATGTATGGCAAGGATGCTATTAGTGAAAGAACATGTCGTGAGTGGTTTCAACGCTTCAAGAACGGTGATTTTAACATCGTAAACCAGCATAGTGGTGGAAGAGAGAATGTTTTCAAAGAAGCAGAATTGGAAACATTGCTGAGTGACGACTTGTGTCAAACTCAAGAAGAAGTAGCACAATTAGTGGGAGTGACACAGCAAGCCATTTCAAAATATCTCAAGGCTATGGGCATGATTCAGAAAGAAGGAACGTGTGTACCATGTGAGCGGAAACCAAGAGACATAGAATGGTGTTTGTGAACAGTAGCTTCAGAGGCAAAAACGGAAGGGATTTCTGCATCGCATTGTGACCGGGGATGAAAAATGGGTCCATTACGATAACCTTAAATGCAAAAAATCATGGGGATATCCCAGCCATGCTTCCACGTCGAAGGCCAAACCGAATAGTCATGGCTCCAAGAACATGCTCTAAATTTGGTGGGACTAACTCGGTGTTGTGTACTATGATGTGTTAAAACCAAGTGAAACAATAACAGATGCTCATTATCAAACACAATTAATGTGTTTGAGCAGAGCACTATTAAAGACAAACAGCCGCAGTACAGCAAGAGGCACAATAAAGTGATTTTGCAGCACGACAATGCTCGACCCCAGGTTGCAAAAGAGGTCAAAACATACTTGGAAATGTTAAACTGCGAAGTCCTACCCCACCCGCCGTATTCTCCAGACATTGCTCCCTCTATCACCTGTTTAGATCAATGGTGCATGGCCTGGTTGACCAACACTTCCAATCTGTTGAAGAAGTCACAAATTGGATCGATTTGTGGACCGCTTCAAAAGACGAACAATTTTTTCAACATGGGATTCATACACTGCCCGAAAGATGGGAGAATGGAAAATACTTAGAATGATACATGTGTAACCAATTTGTTTCATTAAAGCCTCAAATGTTGGGGGAAGAAATGGCAGAAGCAAAGTTGTACACATTATCATTACCAACATTAATCTCTGCGTTGCTTGCTGTGTAACACTCAGTTATGAATGTTTTTACAGTTAAAGTCCATAATTCACAGTTATAAGTCAAAACTAGCAATACATACTGTTTACATATTTTCTTCTTAGAAACATTAAATGCTCAGTTTTGAAAACCCTATTTAGTTTACCAAAACCCATCCAAGCCATTTTACTCTTCTACTTACTTCTTTTGCTGCCCATCCTCTCGCTGTGTTAAGACTGTACCACATACAAAAGCTTATCAACTGGTTTTATGACTTTATTGTTAATTTGCAATACTTTCTTAATTGATATGTTCATTGTACATTATTTTGGTCTTATTATAGTTTATTTTCTGGCCCTGTTTTTAACTTGCTGTACTATGTTCTTCATTTTATTATTTTAGATTCTCTGTACTAGGGGAAAAACTAAGAAAAGTCTTTGCTTTGTTAGTTGAAATTTCTCAGTATTACTACTAGTACTGCTGAGAACAGTTTTAGTGGTGTGGAATCTCCCTGTCAGATTCTTCTTTCACAAAAAATTAAATTATGTCCCTTTTTATTTAGGAGACATTGAAAAGTCAGGCACTAGCTGCCTCATTCTGCATACCTCAGCAACTTTAAAAATTTTCCCAAAAACTTTGGGTGCGAACATATTCACGCTGTTTTCAACATGCAAGTCACCTCAAACTTTCACACGTTTCCCTAACTGTAGCTCACTCACACCACCTGGTCTACTGCTGTAATTCACTAATATCCACCTACTTCCCGTTGCCCTTTCCCACTCCCTCATTCAGTGCAACTCATTGTTATTACCTCTTAGTGTCTCTCATATCATTGTCTTCTGTGACACAGCTACAATCCCCTTCATTCTGTCCAACTAATACAATCTCCTCTCACTGTCACTGTCTCCCTCTTGCTTACTACTAATATATCTTTCCTTCCTTCCTATTGCTGTTGTCTCTTTTCACCATCAATATCTCACTCTTACTTGTTGTCACTGTCATACCCTCTGTCTCTTGCCCCCCCCCCCCCCCCCTCCCGCATTTTCCCCTTCAGTACTTTCCTAGTACTGTTTCAGTGTCACTGTGTCTATCACTTTCTCTCCACACTGCCATTGTATCCTTTGCTCATTATATACCAAAACCAAGTTCTACTATCGTCCAGTATTTATTACTTTTCCATCTCTTTGCCATTGCCAATGCCTTCTTCTCTCAGCATAAAACACAAGAATATGTTTGCCAGCCAAACTTTTTTGGAAAATTTTTAAAAGTGCTGAGCCAGCTAAAATGAGACAGCTGTAACTGAGTTTTCAGAGTATTTTAAATAAAAAGGAACATCTTTTAATTTTTTGGGCTCAAATAGGAGCAATTTTTCAATGGTTTAAAGCTGAAAGAACAGAGTAACAGGGAGATTCCACACCACCAAAATTGTTTCCAGCAGCACTAGTAGTAATACTGAGAACAACAAAACAAAGTTTTTCCTTAATTTTTCCTCTAGTACAGATAATCTGAAATAACAAAACGAAGAACTTAATACAGTAAGTTAAAAACCAGACCTGAAAACTATAATAAGACTAAAATAATGTAGAATGAACATATCAAAAAGAAAGTATTGCAAATTAACAATAAGCTTTTATATGTAGAACAGTTTTAATGCAGCAACAGGATGAACTGCAAAAGAAATAAGTAGAAGACTAAAAATGGCTTTTGTGTGTTTTAATGAACTAAATAGGGTTTTCTGAACTGAGCATTTAATGTTTCTGAGAAGACAATATGCAAACAGTGTGTATAGCCTGTTTTGACTTATAATTGTGAGATATGGGCTTTAAATGTAAAAACTTCATAACTGAGAGTTATTTGGCAAACAACTGAGAGATGCATATTGGTACTTAGTAGCAGAGATGGGAAAACTAGCATACACATCTGGGAATGGACTTCGAGACAACGACTTAATTTTGATTGATGAAAATGAAATGGGAGAAAAGGCGGACAGGACTTGTAGGAAGCTGAGTGGATGGCTGAGAGATCAGGCAAGCTTTTTGCTGGATTCCAAGAAATAAGAGAAGACCAAGATGGTTGGTTGGTTGATTGAGGATTAAAGGGACCAAACTGCATTGGTCATCGGTCCCTTGTTTCATAAACACACAGAGCACAGTGAAACCATCCATTTTTCATTCGAAGCACAAGATAAAAATTCCATAGGAAGAAAATCCCCACGGTCAATAATAAAGAAACATGCTAAACGGAGCACAGCAACAAAAAACAACAGAGAAGAAATGCAGAAAGAATTAAAACTGCACAGCAGAGGATCGTGGCTGGCTGATCACGAAAATAATAGGATGAGCCAGCCACTCTGCAACACGTTAAAACCTCCACCTAAAAGATTAGGATGGAGTCTAATTACAACACAAAACTAATTAAAAATACAGCTCAAAAGAGGGTGATGCAATAAAATTAAATGGAGCTATAAAAGCCGCTTGCGCGAATAGAACATAAAACTCGATCTGCCATAGAGACATTGTCACCTAAAAGAAAGGATCAATCACCCTGGGGATTAAAAGCACACCTGAGAGCGGTTAAAAGATGACATTCCAACAACAGATGCGGAGCCTACACAGAATAACAGAATCCCTGCGAGAGGCCCGCATGGAGGAACCCCACACAGTTGTAGTCTCCTTTACTTGCCGCAGCTTATGTAGGTGCAGACAGAGTGCGCCATTCATCTCCCCACATCCCAAAGACTCGACGGTGCAAAATCTTTCTGAGATCAATTGCCGGTAGGCCGATCTCCAGCGTCTGTTTGCGGGTTGTCTCTTTGGCCAACTCGTCGGAAAGTTCGTATCCCGCGATTCCAACGTGGCCCGGGGCCCATATGAACACCACTGAACGACCACGCTGTTCAAGAGTGTGAATGGACCCCTGGATGGCACCAACGATGGGATGGCGTGGGTAGCACTGGTCAAGAGCCTGCAGACTACTGAGCGAGTCACTGCAAATGACTAATGACTCTCCAGTGCTGGTACGAATATGCTCAAGGGCACGAAAAATGGCTGTCAATTCTGCAGTGTAAACACCGCAGCCTTCCGGCAAGGAGCGCTGGTCGACATAGTCCGCATGAGCATAAGCGTACCCCACAAGGCCATCAACCATCGAGCCATCGGTATAGATAACCTCCGAGTCATGGTATGCGCCGAGGAGAGCAAGGAAATGGCGGCGCAAGACTGCAGGAGGAACCGAATCCTTAGGCCATCGGGAAAGTTCCAGCCGAAGCTGCGCCGACGAATACACCAAGGTGATGTATGTGCGCGGACCTGGTAAGCAGACGGAAGAGGCAAACACTCGAGTTCACCAAGGAGTGACCAAACACGGATCCCAATTGTATGGCCTGATCGTGACCGCTGGTGTGGGAAATGGACTGCCGCATTAGCAAAAAGGAGACAGTAGTCAGGGTGACGGGGGTGAACAACGGACGTGGGCAGCATAGTTCGCTAACAGTTGTTGACGCTGAATACGAAGCGCAGGAACCCCAGCCTCAGCGAGGAGGCTATGAACAGGGCTGGTGCGGAATGCTCCTGTCGCCTATCGAACCCCACAATGGTGAACGGGGTCCAGCAGTTGCAATGCTGAGGGCGACGCTGAACCATACGGCACACTCCCATAATTCAGTCGGGACAGCATGAGGGCTTTGTAGAGCTGCAGCAGCGTATTACGATCTGCACCCCAAGTTGTGTTGCTGAGGCAGCGGAGGGCATTCAGATGCTGCCAGCACTGACGCTTGAGCTGACGAATATGTGGAAGCCACGTAAGCCGGGCATCGAACAGCAATCCCAGAAAACGGTAAGTGTCAACAACCCTGAGCATGGCACCTTGAAGATAGAGCTCAGGGTGGGGATGGGCAGTTCGACGCCGACAAAAGTGCATGACACAAGTCTTCGCAGCAGAAAATTGAAACCCATGGGCTAGTACCCATGCCTGTGCCTTGCGTATGCCTCCCTGCAACCTACGTTCTGCAACACCAATGGTGGAGGAGCTGAAAAAGATGCAGAAATCGTCAGCATATAACGTGGGTGAGACAGACGACCCTACTGCTGCTGCAAGGCCGTTAATGGCCACAAGGAAAAGGGGCATGCTCAATACAGAGCCCTGTGGAACGCCATTCTCCTGGATATGAAGTGAACTATGGGATGTGCCAATTAAAACGCGGAATGTCCGAACAGATAAAAAAATTCTGAATAAAAATGGGGGTAGAGCCCCGGAGACCCCACCCGTGCAACGTGGAGAGAATATGGTGCCGCCACGTCGTGCCATATGCTCTGGAGAGGTCGAAAAAAAAAAAGATGGAGACGAGGTGTTGGCACACCTGGAAAAAGCAGTGCGGATTGCAGACTCAAGTAAGACCAAAGTATCGGCGGTGGAGGGGCCCAGACAGAAGCCGCTCTGGCACAGAGCCAGAAGACCCCGAGACTCGAGCACCCAACACAGCCGTCGAGTCACCAGACGTTCCAGGAGCTTGCACAGAGTCTTTGTCAAGCTGATGAGCCGATAGCTATCCACATTAAGTGGGTCCTTATCAGGCTTCAGCACCGGAATGATGGTACTTTCTCGCCACTGCGACGGAAAGACACCATCGCCCCATATGCGGTTGAAGATGGCAAGAACACATGGCTGACAGTCCAGGGACAGGTGTTTGAGCATCTGATTGTGGACGCCGTCTGGCCCAGAGGCTGTATCGGGGCACTGTGCCAGGGCACTTTGGAGTGTGTTATACGCCTCAGGGTGGCGAAAAGCAAAAGAAAGCCGTTTGCATTCCTCCGGCGTTTTAGCGCGCGAAACGCGGGCGGGTAATTCCCTGATGCAGAGGCCCGAACATAGTGCTGTGCGAAATGCTCGGCAATTGCATCGGCATCGGTGGATAGCGCCCCGTTGATTGTAAGCCCTGGGACACCTTTAGAGTGCTGCAATCCAAAGATGCGACGAATCTTCATCCACACCTGGGAGGGTGAGGTATGGGAACCAATGGTGGGAACGTACCTCTCCCAGCACTCCTGTTTCCGCCTCTGGATGAGCCGCCATGCCTGAGCACGTAGACGTTTGAAGAAAATGAGGTTCTCCAAAGACAGGTGCCTCTTATGTCGCTGAAGGGCTCGCCGACATCCTTTAATGGCTTCAGCGACCTCCGGGGACCACCAAGGCACTGACTTTTGCCGGGGGCACCCTAACAAAAGAGGAATGGTGCGTTCCGCAGCGGAAACAATAGCTGCAGTCAGTGTCTCAACCACCACATCGATGGCACCGTGGGGGAGAGAGTCAACAGTGGCAGCAGAGGAGAACGTTTCCCAGTTTGCCTTGCTAAATGCCCATCTAGGCAAGGGGGCATGGGAGCAACGCTGGGGTACTGAAAGGAAGATGGGAAAATGGTTACTACCACACAAGTTGTCATGGACTCTCAAGGACTCTCCAGCAGACCAATGGTACAAGGCCTGGGCTGCACAACGACAGATCTATGGCCGAGAACGTGCCATGCGCCACACTGAAATGTGTTTAAGAGAGAGAGGTCGGGTTGGGAGATGAGATTCTCGACATCTCTGCCTCGGCCAGTAATCTTCGTTCCACCCCACAGGGGATTGTGAGCGTTAAAATCCCCCAGGAGAAGAAAAGGCGTGGGAAGTTGGGTGACAAGTGTAGCCAATTCGGTCGGGGAGACTGTACCACCTGGAGAGAGATAGACACTGCAGACGGTTATGTCCTGAGTAGTCCTTACTCTCACAGCCACAGCTTCCAATGATGTTTGAAGGGGCACAGGAGCACTATATACAGAGGTAAGGACATACACGCAGGCTCCACCTGACACACAATTGTAAGTGCTACGGTTGCAGTAATAACCCCTGTATCCACGAAGGACAGGGGTCCGCATTGCCGGGAACCAGGTTTCCTGGAGGGCAATGCACAAAGCAGGTGTCGTGCTTAGAAGCTGACGCAACTCAGGTAGATGGCTAAAATAACCGCCACAATTCCACTGGAGGATTGTACAAAGCGTGTCCTGTAGGGGCATGCAGGCACGGAAAAGGCAAATTACTTCGCAGGGTCACATGCTGCCATCGACTGAGTGACGGATGTCGCTACGGCCATAGTTTCCGAGGAGACGGCGAGATCGAGGTCATCCTCAGAGGCTGAGCTGACAGGAAGCGGTGGTGCAGGAACCACTGGGTCCTTATTTTTCTTAGAGAGCTTCCTCTTCTCTCTCTTGTCTTTCGGAGGAGGGTTTGCATGCCGAGAGGGCTTTCCTGATGCATCATCAAGAACAGACGAAGAGCGGGAAGCCCTTCGACCAGCAGCTGGTGCCTTCTTCAGCCACTGGCTAGTGTCTTGTTAGACACTGGGGAAGTCCTTGGGAGGGACTCCCCCAAGGGATCCCTTCCGAACAAGTGAGGCCGGAGGAGGCTGCTGCGTCCCCGGCCGAGCAGACGGAGAGGGCTGCCGCCCCTCCGGCTAAGAGGTGGGGACTGACGTCCCCGGCTGTTCGGGGCGCACTGCTCCCAAACTGAGTGTTTTGGGAGCAGTGGAAGAGAGAGTGGCCTGTCCCAGCTGTGGGGCAGTCATTACTTGATTTCTCTGTGGGCCAACGGAGAAGGGAGTCGTTGCAGGAGCTGGTGGTGGCAGCATAACTCCTCAACATAGGTGTGGGGTTGAGTCGATATAGCTTCTTCTTTGCCTCTTGGTAAGTTAAACGGTCCAGGGTCTTCATTTCTTGTATCTTCCACTCTCTTTGGTAGACTGCACAGTCTGGCGAGCAGGGAGAATGATGCTCCCCACAGTTAACGCAGGTGGGAGGCGGAGCAGCACATGGAGCATTAGGATGCGAAGGTCGTCCACAATCACGACACGTGGGGCTGGCAGTGCACCTGGAGGACATGTGTCCGAATTTCCAGCACTGGAAGCATCACATAGGGTGCGGGACATAGGGCTTGACATCGCACCGGTAGATCATGACCTTGACCTTCTCAGGCAAGCAGTCGCCCTCAAAGGCCAGGATGAAGGCACCGGTAGCGACCCTATTATCCTTGGGCCCCCTAAAGACACGACGGACAAAGTGCACACCTCGTCGTGCCAGGTTCTCTCGTAGCTTATCATCAGATTGGAGCAGAAGATCTTTATGAAAAATAATCCCCTGGACCAAATTTAAAGACTTATGAGGAGTAACGGTAACGGGGATGTCACCGAGCTTCTCACAGGCGAGTAATGCCCGGGACTGTGCAGATGAAGCTGCTTGTATCAGAATGGTCCCACTCCTCATTTTGGAAAGAGACGCCACCTCCCCAAACTTATCTTCGAGATTGTGCACGAATGAAAGAGGCTTAGTTCCCAAAAACGAATCCCCATCATTTCTGCTGCACACAAGGTATCGCGGTGAATACGACTCCTGTCTGTCCTATGCCCTACGTTCCTCCCATGGTGTGGCTAGGGAAGGGAATGACTTCGGGCATCTACTCCTTGGCTTATGTGGGGAGGTGTCAGCTCAAGCATCGGCAGTACGATCCCTGTGTTGTCAGGGGGCTACAATCTAGAGGGTACATGCGCCATGACGACCCCACCACAACGGGCTGGCTACCGTGCTGGATTTTGGGTGCCATGGGTAGCCCATAGTGATCGTGGGTGCAGATGGTGACACACTAGTGATTTAACTTACACAATCCATCGGGGATGTATGCCCAAAATAAGGGATGGAAGGTGTAGTTACGACACCAAGACGATAAAGAGTGCCAAGGTCTTAGGGCACAGAGGACTGATGGTGCACCATGTAAGGTGTCCTTCCCCAAAAGGCTCGTACTTCTGTTGAATTTGGAAAAATGGAGGTCAAACCCCAATGGGGACCATCACATTAAAGGTCAAAACAGTTGAGACTCCTTTTAGTCACCTCTTACGACAGGCAGGAATACCACGGGCCTATTCTTACCCCGGACCCGCAGGGGGGAGGGGGGGGGGGGGGGGGGCGGAAGACCAAGAAAGTGATGTAATGGAAGATATGTAGATGACATTAGGAAACATTCAGGAACAATAAGGAATACATACCATAATACATGAAAAAGTATACAAGAAGCCATTATCCAGCAGTACATGTTAAATCAATAATAGTTATTTGTATCAAACAAGCACTGCCTTCTTTTCAGTCAGGTCTTGCCATAGTTCATTTGCATTTTACACATATCATAGCAAAATTTTTCCGCATTATATGTTTCATTATAAAAAATAAAAAACTGGTTCCCTCCCCCAGCAGGAGAAATGCCACTCATATGAAAAGAAATGCATTGATCAGTAAAATTTAGGCAGTTTACTTATGCAAAATTGAAATAATGCAAAACTAATTTTAAACCTCTGACCGGATTTTACAAGAAAAAAAATTCTGCATGTGCTTCAGTTCCCAAATAATAATGGGGATACTTTGCAGCAAACTTATTTGTGCTAAGTCACTTTCACTCTATAAACTATGTTTTTGCCTTGCACTGGATTTTATGAGAGTGTTTTATGTGTACAAGACGGTAACTCTGAATCTCTTTATCTTCAGAATTGATAAAGATATAAAGAAATTTTTCACCATTTTTTGAGTCCAGGATATTAGGAATATATCATAAAAGATGCAGCCATTTACTGTGCATAGCCATCTTGGAGACCTCAGCTGGGTTTTGGCCCATTAGTGAGGGTGAAAATACAGTAAAAAAAAAAGCCCTTTTTTGGGGGTTTTCTGAGGAACCACCCTTGAACTAATGGAGCCTCCTTAAGGCCCATAAAGCCCACTGTAGACCACATCAAATGTAAAAAAAAGAACCAACCAATTTCCTCCATTTGCCTTATCAGTATGAAGCATGCAATATTCATACTTTGACCCCATACAATAAGGTAGTGACAGTAAGATGATCCTTCTGTTGGGTATACATATTGTCCCTAACCCAAGGGCTATTTAAAACACTTGACCCTACCTTTTTATTACCAACAGAACCAAAGGTATCAGCACTGGAAAATCTCATTTTTATGTGTGGTATTTGGAACATATTAGGTGTGCATGCTGTTGTATGCATACCAATTTCCCATTGACCTCATGGAGTGTAAAGGAAGCAAAAACTAAACTAAACATTGCAATTAAACTAATACCATTGACACATACATCGTCCCTGGAGAAATGGTCAATATTCAGGGATATGACAGGATTGAAGCATAAAATATCATATGGACATGTGCTTATTCTGAATGTTTTCTGAGATAGAAAACATTTAATGTACACTTGTTCTAGAGCTGGTAGCATGCATGTATGTGTCTTACCCACCCACACTTTTTGACAGTTTCTTCTAACTCAACCTACGTCACTGCTTTCAACGTCTTTGCTTCGGGTGTCTTTCTCCCATTGAACTAACTGACTGAACGCACACTTGTCCATGGTAGGTTGTGAGTGAAGTATGTGGGGGACTGAGATTGTCTCAGAGAGGAACATTGGTTAACTGTGTTTATACAGGTGTTGGTAAAATGCCGCACATCTACACTAATGAGGAATATGCATTTATGGTGTATGTTTACGGCTTCTGTGATAGTAGTGCTTCTGCTGTTGTCAAAGAATACTGTCAGCACTGTCCAACACGCTGAACATCTGATTGTAGTGTTCAGCAGAATTTTTAGCACACTGCTTTAAAAGCTATTCTTCCAAGTTTGATTTTCTTTCTGAATGTGTAGTTCAACAACCTACACAGGAACAGCAACACATTGTCTAAATGGTGAAGCGTAGTTCTACTACAAGTACACATTGACTTTCCGCACATATCAATGCCTACGAACATTTATACAGTGAACAGTACATGTAATGGGTTGAGGAACTAAACAGCAAGGTTATCAATTCCTAAATCAAGGTATAGTTCATCCATAATTAGTATCGTCCGCAAAGTACATGCTCTAAAGATCAAAGTATGAAGGAGAGGTAATACAGAGGCATTGAAGGTAATACTGGTGCCAAAGCGGAGAAAGAATTTATGGAGAAGCATAAAGATCAGACTGGTACGTAGTTCAGAGTAGATGAGGAGTCTCACAGGCTCATTCAATGGCAAAAAAAAGCCCCACCCCCACGAGACACCTACCAGCCCCATGAAAGGCAAAGACAATTAGATAGCAAAGAATGTCTTCTATTCTGTAAATGCAGAACAGTAAAAGCAAGACGGCTAAAAATGTAATGGATATTACCTCGACCATGAAAATAAGGGAGATAAAATACAAGCAATTGCATCTAAAAATAATTAAAACAAAGTAAGGGAGGGTTGAAAGAGTGATCTGGTCAAGGAGGCAGGGTCAGGTTTCCCCCAAACCCACTTGGCAGGTGGTGGCACTAATAAGCCCAGTCACTCCATCCCCGCACCAAAGGTAACTTAAAACTTTCTATATCTCATGGAGAAAATGGAAACCAGTTCAATGGTCCATGAATCATCTGCCAATATACAAAGTAAGGGATTCAGAAGGCCTTGTGTAGCATGGAGGGCCAGAAGAACGGTGCATTCCACCAGGATATCAGCTACTGTCTGTAAGTCTCCTCAAATACAGTGTGAGGGTGTGCATTATATAAAACGGAACTATGTGTGTCCTTTGTATGACCAATGTGGAGGCAACATGGGATAGTGAATTCCTTCTGAGAGAAACAGTAGAAAAGCACCAGGCAGGAGTAGTCTTCTTCATATGCAGAGGGGGGTAGCAGCCAACCAGATGTCATTCCATCTCCGTGTGAGCAAATGTCTTATTTTGCATCAGAAATACACATCTGATGTCGGTAAAATCAGTGGAGTGGGAGGGGGACAGGGTAGTGGGGGGGGGGGGGGGGGGGTGTCAGTAATCGCTCCTCTAGACAAATGGTCAACCAATTCATTCCCTGGGATAACCATATGACTTAGTAATCAGAGGAAGTCAACCAAGTAGTCAGTACAACTAAGTCCAGCGAGAACGTCATCAATAGCAGAGATTGAAAGCTGACAGGAATAACATTAGTCAATGGGCTGGAGATTATTCGTTGAGTTGCTACATATTAAAACATGGTCAAGGGAGACCTGTTTAATGAAATGGATGCCTCCATTAATGCCTATCAGCTCCACTGTAAAAACACTACATATTCTTGGCAACGAATGGTGTTCCTGACTGGTAGGAGAATAAAAGCATAGCCCATCTTATCCAGTTTTAGAGGCATCAGTGTAAAGGATGGTAGCACCTTGAAACTCCTGAAGAACTTAATGTAACAGATACTGAAAGATCAAGGGGGTGACAGATTTTAGTACCTTAAAACAGATGTGTCCTAATTTGTGGCCTGGGCACCAACCTTTGAGGATGGTGATGAAGTCCCATGCTACTTGACAGAGCGTAGGGGAACGACAAGGTAGACCCGCACCGCCATACTAGGCAAGGTCCTAATGGAGGTGGTTTGCCGTTGTCTTCCACAAATTGTAATGAGGATGAATCATGATGATGATGACAACACACAACACCCAGTCATCTGCGAGCAGGTGAAAATCCCTGACACCATCGGGAATCGAACCCGGGACCCTGTGCTCGGGAAGTGAGAATGCTACCGCAAGACCACAAGCGGCGGACCACCTGTGAGGAGGGTGCAGGTGCACAAAAAAAAAAAAGTAGCACAGTACAGGGAGGAAATGCAGAGATCCTGGCAGAGGGCTGGGAGGTGCATTTCAGCTGGTAATCCCACCCGAGAGTGGGTATCAGGAGGTTTGACACACCTCATACGCAAAAAGAATGAGACGCACTGGATGATGAAGGAATTGTTGAATGGCACCCACATACAAGGCCAAGAGTTGATACTGAAGAGGTAATATTCCTGCTTCACCAAAGGGCTAATCCCAAAGGTACAGTTGCCAGACAAACTCCACAATTTCGGAGGCTAAGGTGCTGCTAAGCCATAAAGCTGGCAACCATAGTCCAGTCAGGATATGACAGCTAGGGCACACAGGATATGACAGCTAGGGCACACAGGATATGACAGCTAAAGCACACAATTGTCAGTTGGCTCCTTGAAGCACCCAATGTGGTAGTTGGTCCATCTGGTAGTGGGAACAAAGCAACAGGATCACTGGAAAGTGCTCCCTATCACAAAGACTGTCATGTAGTGATCAACACAGTAAAGCCACAAGTAGAGGTTATTAGATCAATGGGGGTAAGAATAGCATTATTGAGGAGGCAAAGATCATGGTCGGTAAGATGGTGGGCAAGTAGAAGGCCCCAACCAGATAAAGAAGTACTGCATCACAGAGTGTGATGAGTATTGAAAGCCCCAACTAGGAGAAAAGGGAGGGGAAGATGTTGGAATTCGATAGTCAGAATTTAAATGTTGCAAATAGTGATTGCTGAGGTCATCTGCACTCACACTCCTATTGCTTCCAATGTGATACAAAGGAGAGCCCACTCACTGACCACCTATGTGTGAACCAATGTACAGACTCCTCCAGATGTCCTCCGAGGGACAGCATGGTTCCAACAGAATGCATGATAACCAAGGAGGATTGGGGAATGATCATAAGTGTGTATTTCATGCATACAATGCAAATTGCAGAAGAGGAGGAAATAAGGTGATGTAGTTCAATCATGTGGCAGTAATATCCATTACAGTTCCACTCCCAATCCCAACCCATTGCCACAAGGATCATGTCCCTGTGGAAGAACCAGGTGCAAACCTGCCCAATCCACCCACCGAGCACTTGCTATTCCAGTCCTAACCATCACGGGCAGGGCCACGTGTGAAAGCATCCTTGTCATTTACCAGCTCTGCTGCAATCATTCCACAGCTTTTTATATTGGTATGACTACCAACCAGCTATGTCCACCAGGATGAACGGTCCCCACCAAACTGTGGCCAAAGTAGACCACCCTGTGGCACAACATGTAGCGGAACATAACACACTTGATTTCAATGGCTGCTTCACTATCCAAGCCATCTGGATCCTTCCCTGCACCACTGGCTTTTCTGAGGTGCAACTCATGACACATTCTCTGCTCCCGTAATTATCCTGGCCTCAATCACAGTAAAATACTGTCCCCACACCCTCCACCCAACGTTTCCACCCCATATGTCCTATCATCTGCTTCCCATTCTAGTCTCCCACCATATTTATTTGCAGCCCTCTGCTGATGCATCCTCCCCTCCCCCCCTCTTCCCATGCTCCTCAATTTTTTTTTTCCCCACAACCTCCTGACACTATGCTTGTTGGAGTTTAGGCTCTGCACACTCCACAAGAGAGTGTTCATCTCTTTCCCCACCCGTACCCTACTATCCCTTCTCCTTCTCCTTCCCCACCCCCTCCAGATTGCTGTTTGCATCCCACGTGATGTTGAATTCCGGCCCGAGATGCTGGAGTCAGTGGTCATGTGTGTGAGATGTTATTTCAGATGTTATCCATACGGACGTTAAGTCCACAGTGATTATTGATCGTGCACCTTTAAAATGGCTACTGGAGCTAAAAGATCCTTCAAGTTGTCTAACTAAGTGGGCTTTGAAACTATTTGAATTTCAAATGGGTCAAATGGCTCTAAGCACTATGGGACTTAACATCTGGGGTCACCAGTTCCCTAGACTTAGAACTACTCAAACCTAACTAATCTAAGGACATCACACACATCCATGCCCACGGAAGGATTCAAACCTGTGACCTTAGCAGCAGCGTGGTTCCAGACTGAAGCAAACTGTGTGAATTTCATTAAGATGTAATCCACAAACCGGGTGATAAATATACAAATGCTGATACAATTAGTAGGAAGATTTGGGCATTGCAAGTCTCTGGGTTTGATCTCAAAGCTCTACAGAAAGTGCAAGCTGGTGATAAAACGTATCAGGTGTATTACAGACAGTCATAGTTTGTCGTACAAGATGGCATATTGTGTAGGGGGGAGCAGAAGCATTATGGCAAGCACATGATCATATATTATTGGGTCATGGGGGTAAGAGGAGAACAGATGGAAGAGTAGCAGAAAGATTCTGCTGGAAAACAAGAGGTGCTGATGTTCAGCAGTATCTTAAGAACTGTATTCCATGTAAACAACAAGCTGATTTGTGCCATCAAAATATAAAATTAAAAAGACTACCATAGTCAATCAGGTAACAGGCGTGTATTAACAATTATCCATCACTTCTCGAGGTATTTAGTAATGGTAGCAATAATGGATCAAGAAAGTGAATATAGTAGCTCAAACTATGGTAAATCACAGGATACTTATATGATTATTACAGACCAAGGGACAATTTTCATGCCTGATCTCATTAAGCAGTCATTGCTTACTGAAAGTTACAAAATTACATAAGAGTCCATTCCACTCAGAAGCAAATGATCATACAGAAAAAATTCTTAGAACTGTATCAAAGATGCTAAGCCATTATGTGAATTCTCAGCATATAGGCTGGGATGTATATTTAGAGTTTGCTGTTAGTACCTACAATTTGAAAACTCATACAAGAACAGGGTTATCACCTTATGATGTCGTACATGGATGCAAAATCTCTGTTTGATGTGTTTCAACCGAAGTTGAGAAAAGGTATTTTCAAAACCTTTAAAGGAAGTCTAACAAAAGGCAAAACAGGCCAACATGAATGCACTTGGACATCAAGAGCATCTAGGTTTAAGTAAGAGGAATTTACCTCAGTATCGGTTAATTAAATGGGTATTACTTGTGAACTCTTACACTCCAAATGGCAAGACAAACAAGGATCTGACGAGGATTTAGGGTCCTTACCAAATGGTTGATACAAAGTCTCCTGTAAATATGAAGTTACAGTTACCAGTAGGAACATAAGCAGTTCATATCACTACAATTAAATCTTTTCAAGGACCACAGATTCCTTTTCTCAAGTACCAATGGAATTTCCAAGCACTAGAACTAAGAAGCAAAACAGCAAAGAAATGCCACAGAACAGACCATACAAATTGAGACCAAGGAATACGTAGACTGAGATGTGAAGATACGTGGGTAATAGTATGAATTTTTTGTTTGTTTTCAGTGATTCATGTAATGTACTTACAAGCATAGGTATTTTTTGTTCAATTCTCACCTTCTGCTAAGGAAGGAGGAAATACATATAAATTATTTTCTCTATGTGACGGCAAGGATGATGACCAGATGGAGGTTAGTGAGTGTCATGATGCTGATCATCTCCAAAGCAGAAGGAATAGTCAATCAGCCTTTGCAGAACCGACTTTTATTCATTCAGAAACCACAAGTAGTCCTCACATATCATAGCCAGTCATTGAGACTGACCTTCAACATCTTGTAGATAAGGAATGAAGTGAGAAGATTGCAGGTTATGTTCTTAGAAGTGCTAAAGGAAGCAAATTGGGGCAACATGATAGGGTATACATGGAGTGAATATTATGAACTTAAATTTTCCTATGATAAGCTGAGATAGCTGTTGCAGCAAGTAACAGGGACAATTCCATATTCTCTAGTCAGGAGGACAAGAGGATGGCTGAATGTGGGTGGTAAATTACCAAAAACCGTTTGGCGCAGCAGATAATGATGGTATTTGAAGTTTGAATAGTACAATATGCTCACCATGCTACGCACAAACAAATAAGCACTATGCTGTTAACACCACAAGGATTTTTCAAGGATTACTGCAAGCAGAAAAGGAATCTCCCACAGACCTGCAGCATGTAGTTTCCATAAATGAGAGCAACACAGCAATTTATTAACATGCTTTGATAGTTAAAGTTTCCTCTGATAACGCACTTTATTAAAGTACAATTCTCACTAACTAACTTTGAGTGACAATTTGAACGATAAATGATTCATGCATATCAAATTGGATAGAGTATTACTGAAGGATGGATTAAATTATTGGTTACTGAAGTATTATGAGGGTGATTCAAAAAGTAACAGAAAACTATTTTTCATAAAGCGTATATTTTACTTACAGACACAAACAAGTAGTCATTTTTCAACACACTTAACTACCCTATTTTTTGATGCACTTCTCATACCATTGCATCAAGTTTTCTATTCCATTCAAATAAAAGATTTTCAGTTGTGCTTGCAACCAAGAGCGTACTGCTTCTTTAACCTCAACATCACTTTCAAATCACTGTCCTGAGAGCATCCTTCAGGGGTTCAAATACATCGTAATCTGAAGGAGCAAGATCACTCTCCAAATGATGGCAAGAGCTGTTGCAGTGGTGTGGCACATTGGTGTGAAGGATAAGAATGCCTCTAGAAAGAAGTCCTCTACAATGGCTCCGTATTGCTGACTTCAGCTCATTCCCGCTCCAAAAATCGGCCTATTCATACCTCAGATGACGGTGAAGAGGACATGTCAGGCAGAGAGCTGAGACTTGAATCTCTTCTTGGCTGAAGAAGATGTGTGTTGCCATTCTGAAGACTGTCTTTTGCTTTTTGGTTCATAGTGATGCACCCACGTCGGTTTTGTCTCCTGTGGCAATTCATGTCAGAAGGTTGTGTCCTTCAGCATTATATTGCACCAGAAATGTTGTGACAGCCTGAACACGCATTGTCTTCTGCCCACCAGTGAGCACCCTAGGCAGCCATCATGCTCACAAAAAACAGTACTTGAGAAACTCACTAACAAAGGTATGAGGGCATCCAACATTGATACTCAATTCCCTGCCTAAGGCTTCTACAGAAATATTTTGGTTCCCAAAAATCATGGCATGATCTCATCCCACACTCTCTTTAGTAATGGCTGTGCTGGGATGACCGGAATATTGCTCATCTGTAACTGAGGTATATCCACTTTTAAATGCATCAACCTACTCGTGGAGCTATCTCCACATCTTTCCAACATCCTTGTGTGGATTTGTCGACGAATAATGCCCTCTGACCGCAAAAATCATATTATTGCTTACTGTTTATAGTGCACACAGTTAGGGACCTCACCTGCCTTTCTTATTCAGCTTGTCATGCCATCTGTTGGCATATGCCAGAACTTCCTCAAAGCATGCAACTCCACTTCCCACGTGTTTCAAATGTCAGATGAGTTAGCTGCATTTAATACTGGCAGTATGCTGTGCTTTTTGTATTGCACTTGTATGTGTACCTAAATGATGGGAGATGCACACAGTTCTAACAGTAGCATATCTTGGCAAGTTCACTCATAAAATTATTACTATTTGTCCTGCACGAGTAGTCCAAAAGGATAACTTACCAAGTGAAGTACAGCTATATGGTTGCACCAGAGTTTAAGAAGGTAGTTATGAAGCAATGAACAGATTTTCCGTGAGCTGAAAACCATTATATTTATTCTGTATACAAGCCACAAATGGCAATAGTGGACTATTACAAAAACAAAATTTTTACACAAATGACAGGAACCGCGGCTTAGTGGTGCATTAATCAGCATAACAGAATGTGATATAATGGGAGTAGACTTTCATCTAACACAACCACCACAGATACTACAGTAATTCCTAGTGTACAACCGACAGTTTATTGGCTAGAAAATCCCTTCAGCATTTTACCTATGCAGAACATTTCCTTTCTAAATTATACACTAGATGCTACTGTACCACAGGAAAAACCATATTAAATAATGTAGAAAATGGGCAAATTGCTGTTGAACAAATGTTAAAACACATTCAGGAATATTACCATGAATGAAAGCAGAACTCAATTACCATTAGTGTAACTGCTAGGAATTAAAAACCACATGATATCCCACTGGAATGGGTTGTACCAAAAAGAAAAATAGAAATTGTAACAAAGGTTAAGTTGGTAAAAAATTCTGTAGGTAAAGCAAGATTTTTATGGAAAAGCATAAGATCTTTTTTGATTTTCCTAAAATTTGAGACAATTTTTTTAGAGGAGAGTGGTATGTCACATGCCAACCTTGTGCAAGGCAGCAAACAGTTAAAATTTTCCAGATCCCAGAGTGAAGCTATCTCATTTACATTACGGCAGCCGTATCAACCGTGGATAGGCACAAAGAATAACATTTCTTCACCAAGAATGGTGCAGGGGAAAATACAACATTGGTGCTTCTGGTGAGCCACACAGTAGGCCTCAGCAGAAATGTAGCGGGGCAGAGCAGCTGGACAGCATCAAGCACTAAGAACTTTTAAAAACCAATCCTATACTATAACAAATTCGTTAGGTAAGTGTGGTAAAGAGAGAACCGTTGACGCCCTCATAACAGTAAGACCTATCTGGTCACGACAAGTGACATTGGGTAAATATTAGCCACTACTTCACTCCATAAATACCAAGTATTTTAGCTCGTAAGGCAGTCAGCCAGACAGATTACTGGCATACATAATGTTCACATTTGATTCTCTGATTATAGTAAATTGACATCTTGTCCAAGTCTGTTGTGAATATCCTGCACACTACTGGGAGAGAGAGGCCCACCTCATCATAGTCACCAACTGCACAGTTCAACACCACATCCAGCTGCTGTCACAGATGGGTGGACCCTGCCGTCTACCCTATCGTCCTACGTCAGGACACCAACGTCTCTGATACTTCAGCGGACTGACCATAGCCGACCACAATGCCCGGGCAAGATTGTCGTACTACACAGCAACTGTCCACGCGGTTCAACAGATGCAGAAGAATGGTAATGTGTGTGATGGAATGGAGTATATCCCAAATCATTGCGTTCAAGTCCAACAGACGTATGCCACCTTCATTCACTGTCACAGCATCAAGGTATGGCCAGTACCAGAGTCGCCACAGGCAGTGACACATCACAGCAGTAGCTTGTCAGGAACAGTGAGTGCTGTGTCAGCTATCTCCGACAGGTTGAAGGCCACTTAAGACATTTATCCTCAAGAGGCATTGATGTCAACAGTGAGTCCAGGCATTGATTCTAGCTTAAGGAAATTTAATTAATTCTGAATCTTCTTTCACTGCACCTACCAGCAATAACATGTCACCACCATCCTTCCATAGAAAATTGCCAATGAGAGAAATGGGAGAATATTCCTCCGGACACAGAACCACTTCTACTCCCTCCCTCTCAACGATCCACTCTTGAAAGAGGATGCAAACACTCTCTCACTCTCTCTCTCTCTCTCTCTCTCTCTCTCTCTCTCTCTCTCTCTCTCTCTCTCTCACACACACACACACACACACACATATTTTTAGCATTCTTCTTTCCTTGATGTCCCATACTTGGACACCACCTCCACAAGTACCTTCTGCATTCCCAACTCTTGAATTATAATATCATGCACTGTTGCAAGGTTAAATGAAATTCACTGCTGGACATTTTAAATACTTACTTATATTTGGACTCTGTGTGTATTTGTGACAGGTCATGAAATTTACAAAGAAATGATCTTCCCCCAATTCCAATTCAGTACCAATATACTCTGAACACTCTACAGTCAACATTTGCCATATTAAAAATTTGAGATCATATTTTCACCAACTTTACATAAAACTTTATCATATAATTCCTACGATGATGGAAAGTACCAAAGAGGGTGTGGTATACCCAGAAACTGCAGTGGCACACAAAAGTCGGCAATGCAAATTATGCCACAGATATTTGTGACGGCTCCGCTGCAAGCTGCGACAACCAATGAGAGATGCTCCAGAAGACACATTCTCCCTCTCAGCATAGCAGTGTGCTCACTCTGAGTCCAATATAGTACTGAGTATACAAGAGCTCAGCCCAGTTTGAGACTTCAGTTACAGCAGTCAATATCATAATGTAGGACAGTGACTCATAAAGTTTCAGATGAACTTGTACTGTTGTAAATTACGAACATTGTACCTCAAGAGAACAGTTTGTTAATCACGCATCAAGTGGTGCTTTAAAAGTCAATGACAATAGTAAGTTATCCAGTAATCCTGTGGCAAAGAAGTATGTCAAAGTTAAGTACATCTTTTACTCATTTATGTAATAAGTTAACCAATATTTCATGTGTTCTAGTTGCTATCAAAGCACCCGCAGTTATCACCAGATGAAAGTAGTTTCATCTGGTCACAACAAATGGCTTAACCTACTTACCTTTCACACCGGCTACCTATCTGTGCACAAGTTGCCCACGTTTTTCTTACTATTGACCCATTTTTGTTCTGTTGTAATAGTGTGCTCTACTAACTTTCACTATGTCTGAGCTGACACAGGAAACATCTCTAACAGAAACTGCACAGTTCCATGTGCAGCAGACTGAACACCCGCTGCTCACTGTCAGCCAACTGATCTCTTTACTGAACAAGCATCAGCACCACTGCCAGTATCTGCTCCACAATTTCACCCATACCACAGCCAAAACAATGAATGGTCAGACAACAGGGTGCAACTAGAGGTACACTTCACCACCTACAAAATAACAGGTATTGAGCACAATGCTTACTTTTTGTCCACCACTGGTCCTGCAATGAAACAGTGTGCTGAAACTGTTTCTGAGAAAGTCATGTACATCCATCTTGTGAAACTGCTAGGTGAACATTATGACAGTCAATCCCATGTAGCAGCAGCATGGTTTAAATTTTATTCTTCAGAAGCAGCAGCCTGGCCAGACAGTCAAACATTGGATAGCTGAACTCAGAGGTCTTATCAAGCACTGCAAGTCTGTATGTTCGCGTGGGAATTCACTAGTGTGACATCATGTTATAGAATGCCACTACTCAGAATATATCAGACCCACACATTTGCTCTGAAATTCTTAAACCGATTTAAAAAAACAGTTCTGTCTATAGTGGATTCTCAAAGAACTGTGTAGGTACAGAATTGTGTTCAAGTAGTTCAGAAAAGAGCTCAAACAGTAAGAACAGTACAAGTAAAAACTTCAGTTTCAAAGCACATGGGGTGTGTTACAAAACTTTAGGAGAAAATCATGTCCTCAGGGTTTTTCAAGACATGGTCAGAAAGACTGTCCTTGCTGTAATGCTAGTTGCTTCCAACATGGAACAGAAGGCCACATTCAAATTGTGCACTTATGTGGCAGGCAGGCTAAAGGCAACAGCCACCATTGTGCTAGCATGTGGCAGCAACAGCTTCGCTGTCAACAGGTGTTCATGGTGCAAGTGATGCAACTCACCTGGGTAGAAAGCAAACCAAGTACTTCCGCACAGCAGAAAGCTTCCGCTGCAATATATCGGCAGGTGAACAAACTTTTTCTTCATTTCAAACTGGAACATAGGACGATTAAGTTGCAGTTGCTCACTGGTGCTGTTGTTTCCCTTATAAAGAGAGACAGTTGTGCCAGAACTGGTAGTCCACCACTACAGATGCCAACTTCTATTTTGTCTGCCTACAGTGGACAAGAACTTCCCGGTGGGCATAGTTTGCCAGCAACTTTACAGAGAGTGACATGGTGTCTTATCATGTACTCAATTCGAAAAACAGTGCAAACATATTTGGGTTGGATTCATTTGATTTGTTCAATTTGTGCATTCAGAGCCGTCTGTTACAAATTAGTGTTTCCGTTCCTCACAATAAAGTTTCTGATAGTGTAGTTAGTTCAAGGAACTATTTGACTCAGGAATAGGAATGGCTAAAGACTTTGAAGCTCATGTCACTGTGAAAGACTACACACAGCCACAAGTTTTTCGCGTGAGACCAGTCCCCCATGCATTACATGAGCAATTTGCTCAGGAATTGCAAATGTGGCTAGACAGTGGGGTTATTCAACCCATTTCTGCAAGCCAAGGGGCATCACCCTTGGTCATTCTGAAGCAGCTTTCGGGTGGTTTACGTTTGCGTATGGACTTTAAGGCAACGGTAAACCCACAAACAGTAGTGGTGTGTTTTCCCCTTCCACATCCAGAGAAATTGACAGACAGACCAGGAAAAAGCAAATACTTCTCAAAATCAAGTTTGCGAGAGATACAGATTCAGTTACTGCTGGACAAACAGTAGACACAATAATTTGTGATAAACACTCACTTAGGTTTGTTTCAAATTCAGAAACTACTGTTTCGAAGTGCTTCAGCTCCTGCAATTTTTCAGTGGTTCCTGGAATAGTTAATAGCAAAAGTCCCCTCTTGTACTAACTATTTGGATGATAAAGTCGTCGATGTCATACACCTGCCGAACAGTTAGCAAATTTGGACTATTTGTTTCAAGTTCCTTCTGCAGCTGGCTTAAAAAGCAAAGAAAAGTGCTCCTTCTTCCAAGGAAAACTGAACCACTTAGGTCATGTAATAAATGTGTCGAAGTTGGGGAGGAATTCCTGAAGACAATGGAGAGTGGGATCTGAAACTGTATACAAGGTTTTTATAGGTTGCTGTCAGGGTAATCAACACAGTGTGGAGGCAACTGGCCCCTTCAGTCACCTTCTAGGACAGGAAGTGGACATGGCACTGAGCCAGGAACCCTACTTATATAAAAGGCACACATCAGGCACTGGAGGAACTGGACGTAAACTGATTTACACAAAAAACCAAAACATGCATTTATGTAAAGAATGGGATTTCATTCACACCAACAGTGAACTTCTGCTCCAGGGACCCAATGACCATCAGAATGAAAGAGCATAAGGAAGGAAGCATGAGGGAATATGTTTTGACCTCAGTTTATTTTCCTTATGAGGAAAGTGCTCCTCCCCCCAAGGAAGGTCGAGAGCTGTTTGCAGCTGAAAAACTGTTCATTGGCTGTGATGTCAATGCCCACAATCTGCTGTAGGGAAGCAGTGACACCAATAGCTGAGGTGAGTACCACCTGGATTACCTATTGGAGAGTAATTTCTGACAACGGTCTGAAAAGTCTTCAGCCTGATAGTAAAAAAGACAATTTATGCTTTCAAAGAAGTTTTATTTTTCAACACAATCTCCTCTAATATCAATACATTTCATCCAGCAAAGTCCTAAAACCATTATCCTCTATCTGGGGTGTCCTCCCAGAAGTGCTGCAAATTACCCATCTACAGCCACAATGGCTTCTTGTTTGGAGGACCATCGAGGAATTTCTTCACTTTTGAAAACAAATGGAAGTCAGAGACAGCCAAATCTGGATGAAAGGGTGGATATTCCAGCACTTATGCAAGTCCCTCAATTTTCCCACTGTCAAGGCACTTTTGTGGGCAGATTAGTTGTCCTGATGGGAGATGATTTTTTTCCTTCTTTAAGCCAGGTATGTTTTTACGAATACTTGCATCCAGTTTCATTAGATGATGCTCGTAGCAGTCTCCAGTTATGGTTTCACCTTTTTCAAGACAGTCAATCAACGAAACTACTTTTGCATAAAAAAAGTCCAATGCCATGATCTTTCCCACAGATTGACCTGCCCTTGCCTTCTTTGGAGCTGAAGAACCAGCTTCTATTCACTGCACAGACTGCTATTTGGATTTGTGTGTGTAGTGGTGAATCCATGTTTCATCCATTGTCATGTATCAATGCAAAAAGTAACTTCTGATTTTCTTAAAATGTATTGAGCACTTTTCGGAACTGTAGCAAGCACATGTGGCAGCAATTTTGCACAAAGCTCTCTCATTTTCAATTCCTGGAGCAAGATATGTCCTTTGATATCCATGGAGTATTAGCAATCTCACTCACCTTTATGCACCTGTCTTCCTAAATCATATAAATCACTTTGTCCATGATTTTTGGTGTGCTTGATGTTTTGGACATCCTTCAGTTGCACCACCTTGTGCGTTTTCACGGCCACTACATTTAAACTCCGCCTCCCATATCTCTAGTTCCCTCTCCTCACCTGAAACCAAATTGTTCATCTCCTATTAGGCAATTCAGCTTTCCATATAGCCTTCTGTTGAGCAAGACTTTGGCTGCATGCGATCTCAGGCTCACTGTTCTATGTTCCTCACACTTTTTGCTGTTCTTTTTCTTTTCTATAGGTATTAAGATGCTTTCTGTAAAGTCCTTTGACCATTTTACTGTCACGTATATTTGGTTACACAATTCAATCAACTCCCTTTTCCCTTCTTTCTCCAACGACTAACAGTTCTGCTGGAATCTCATCAATTCCCATTTTTCATCTCCTTTATAGAAGCTTTGATCTCACTAGTTAGTATTGCATTTCCTTTGTCATCACCCGCGACTTTATCTTCTTCTTTTTCTTCTTCTTCTATCCCAAGGTCTTCTTCACTTGGTAAGTTATCTGCAGTGTATAGCTATTCTATATATTCTTATCTTCTCATTATTTCTTGCGGTTCACTCACCCCTTTACCATCTGCTGCCTCTACTTCCTTTAGTCCATTGTTGTTTCTCATTTCCCTCAATGTCAAATCCATTTCTTCTTTGTACATCAAATCATAGTTTCCTTCTTTCTCTAATTTCTCTATCCTGTCACACTTTTCTGTCATCTATTTCTCCTTTGCTTTTAGTGTCTCCCTTCTTACTTCATTATTTACCCTCCTGTAGTTGTGCTTCCCTTCTTCTGGTTTTCAGTTTTCCATTTCCTTTGATCAACCATCTTGGTTATCACTATTGGTTCACTATAGGGAACCTACCTTCAGGAATAGAAGAAGGTGAACAGTTATTACTTTTGGGTCCACCTTAATGGATAGTCACCTCAGACAATGACACAATGACATATGGCAATGGAGCCACTCTTACACGACCCCCAAGTGTATCAAGTTTGCAGTTGAAATGGGTGTTTAAAAGAGCTGGCCTATAGGAAACCTAGGCAAACAGACTCACATTCCAAAACATCTAAACTCATGCTTATCTGTCATAAAAACTTTGATAAGAAATCCAATACAACTTTCACATATGAAGTGACATCTGCCATTATAACCCCATACTTGGAAAACTGATTTTCTACAAGAAATGCACAAACAGAAACATATCTTAATGGAACACTAATCAGGATTTGCAAAGGAAGTGAGCAAGGAGACTGTACAACTTTGCAAAGAGGAAAGGACAAATGGCAAAATATCAGGAGAATACAACCTTGTAAATTTTGCCAAAATCATGGATACACTCGAATGTTACCCAGAGTAAAAGACAAGTTAGCATTCAGAAGTACACACATATGCAGAAAAAGACTATCCTTTGCGACTTAAGGGAAATATACTCTTGTTTTAAGTAGAAGAAACCAAACATTAACATTGGTTTTTCTAGACATTTTTTAATCTTTGAAACCTAAGGGAACTATACTCTTGTTTTAAATGTAAGAACACAGAAATTAACATTGGTTTTTCTAAATACTGTTCACTAACACCAAAGTGGTGTGTTTTAACTAGCTCATTTGGCATGGGCCTGCAGTTTCCAGCAAAATGTAAAACTACTTTTGGATGGTGAACATGCTGAAGAAACATGAAACACTTACCCAATTTCTTGTATGTCACTCAGAAAACTATGATTGCATGCTTAATCACTGTGATAATGTCCCTGTGATGACAATGTCAGAATTTTTAAAGAAAAATTGGCTTGAAAACATTTTGGTGATGAAATTGGGTACAGCAAGTGGATTAACACAGACAGAGCTGGTGAAGCCGTCTGCAACTGTTGATGAATATACTGACTTGTTGGTAACAAAACTACAGGCACTTAAATAGTACTCCTTTATACCCATGTGTCATGCAAGATCCCTAATAAATTTGAAAGAAATTCTGTAAATGGACTTAGCTGAGGACAACAGTTTTATAATTCAGAATGAAATTGAGAGTTTTGCTGGACAAGAAGTAGGTGTTCAGTCCATCCTGTTTGTGTTTATGTGATATATGAGGAAAAATAAACTGATGATAGTGAACACTGGGTTGTAAGTGATGATATGGAGCGTAAAAGAAATGGTTGGCTGAACTACATTATTTCACAGATGGATGGGCTAAGCAATAAAAAATTAGAAAAAGCTAAACTTGCGTGAACATGAAAATGATTTTGCTGTTGATGCTGAACATTCATTTTCTGCCACTTGCTACAGTAAATCTGTTTGTGATAGATTGGAAGAAACTGTAAAATGTGTACTAAGAAAAGCTAGTCTCCAACTGGACAATGATGTGCAAATAACAAATGCACCTGGTGATTACACTTTATACAAGGCAAATACTGACAAATGTCTTTGACACTTCTTAGAGAAAATCAATACTGATTTCTCACACAAGGACCTCCAGAAGAGGTTTCTGATAACCTGCACAATACCTGGTACTAGGAATTTTCACTTGTGCAAACCACTTTCCTATGTTACATTAGAAATTAGAAAATTAACTCATTCTGAAAAGCATTCCTTGGTTTTCTGAAAATGCTTTGCAATGGACACACATCTGTCCTCAACAAAACTCTTTTGTGGCAGCTGTGTATGACAAGTGCTACTTTACCTTCATCAATAATATATGTGATGAAGGAGATGTTGAACTACATTTTCACCATGCATCTGGCCAACAATGTCACTCCTTTGCCTCTGTAAAACATTTTATGTACTGTTGGTGTACTCAAATTAAGCACATTAGGAAGAATGTATTATTTTAAAGAAAACAATATCAAGTTAAATGAATCTAATTTGTCACAAGGAATTAAAAACGGAGGCACTATTAAAACTTTCACTCGAGAACTCAAGGATCTTCACTGCTGAACATGTACACTTTAAATTTAAACATTTGTCTACCTGCAGTAACTGTTATTGAAATGTGCTCATTTGTTTCCCCTAAATAAAGTTAATATTAGCAATGAAAATATTTCAGTCAAAATTATAACTTTTGGCTCTGTACTTTTATTAGTTTAACAGAACATGAGACATGTGTACTAAAACTTATCAGTCTACATAATGTGTTTTAAATGATCTCCTGGACAATGGTATGGAATACTTTAATATATACATGGAAATCCCAAGTCTATCAAAATATATGCTATTTTTTGTTTGGAATCATATCATGTTTGAGTCTCAAAAAAAGGGATGGGGGCCAGATAACAGCTCTGCCTGAAAGTATTTTGCCTATTTAAGAAATCTTTTTGGGCCACAACAGCTTACATCAATTTTCTATATTCCCAGGAGCTGGGCAGAATTATTAAAAACTTTTTTCTCATTAAGATACGTCCTATTTCTACTATCTGGAAAAATACGACTGTGATGTGTTGAAAATAAGCTAAGTTACAGCTTTTTGAAGACTTCATCATTTGTCCCCCCTCATAAACTACATGAAATATGTGGAAAAAATTTACACTGGCTAATACCATGGAGAAAGTAACAAATACAAAACATTTCATGAAATCTATGGCCATGTTGTCACGCTTGTAAGTGGTGTAAGGCTTGTATGAACTTACTTGGAATGACCCTTTTTTAATCACAACAAAAAGGATTTTGATTTCAGTTTTAACTGTATGTTCATTCATGGAAAACCCATTAACATCATTATTTTAATAGAAGCCTTACTATTATGGGAATTATTTAAGACCAAAGCTAGATTTCCAAAAGGTTGGAGAAATGTGATACAAGCGTTTTTCAATGCCCTTGTAGCTTTTCCAGAAATTTAAAAATGACACACATTAATATTTTTTTGTAATTTGCTTTGTGACTTTACTGCTTAAATAATTGCACTTCTGTTAACTACAAGCCTCTCTTAACTTCGGGGGGAAAACAATCCAAATCGGAAGCTTCATAAAGACTTGAGTTATGAGTATTTCTGTACATTTAGTACCACTTTGCATGGTCATTCTCGCAGGGCGAAATCATCAAAAGATCGCCACACTGAAAATTAAATATAAAAAGAAGTTTCAGACTGCAACCAAAAAAATGTTGCGGATGTCTTATGTTACAAGTATAACCAAATGTATAAAGTTTCATGAAAATCTAAGATGCCGGGTGACATGACCTGAGTGATCTGACACTGAGACAACATTTGCGAAGGCTATGCATATAGTTTAAACATAGTAACTCTTGGCAAATTTGCCATTCACGAGACATAGTCTGATTCACTGCTGGGTTTGAAACAGATAAAGGTGATGGGACCAGAGAACAGCCTAGACTAGAGTGTGCCACATCCTTAAGAAAGCTGACCATGACATTCCAGGCAAAAATATTTACCATCAGAGTATGCAGAGAGGAAAAAGATGCGTAGATGCTACAAGAATTGTAGACCCATGTCTATCTGCCCTTCCAATGAGATCAAAGATCACTGCAGAAATGCTTGAATCCCTTGTGAGGCTCGAGAAAAGCAACAGGTTAAACCTGCCTCTTCTTCTTCTTCTTTTTTTTTTTTTTTTTTTTAGGGCGCACAACTACAATGGTCATTAGCGCCCTGACTAATTTAGGAATGTACCACGAGGCACAAGGTTATAACAGCAACTAAAAGGGACAACACTATAAAAGACGTATTAACAGACACAGGATTAAAAAACTACAGCATAATCAAACGTCCTTAGACAGGTGCGTCAAGTTGATAAAACGAAGAACGCGAGCAGCAGCTCCTGGGTCATCCGCTAAAATGGCATCCAGAGTACATGGCAGGCCAAGATCAAGACGCAGCGTAGTAAAATCCGGACAGGATGTTAAAATGTGGCGGACCGTCAGCAATTGCCCACATGGACAGAACGGCGCCGGCGCTGCCGTCAGCAGATGGCGATGGTTGAACTGGCAGTGTCCAATTCGTAGCCGGGCCAAAACGACCTCCTCCCGCCGAGAAGGACGTGAGGACGACGTCCAAGCTACGGGAAGAGGTTTCAAGGCCCGAAGCTTGTTGTCCCTAAGTGCAGCCCAATCGGCATGCCACAGCGATAAAATGCGCTGACAAATGATCGTGCTACAATCTGATGACGGGACACAACAAGAAGCCGTCCGAGGCTGGAGGACCGCAGCCTTGGCCGCGGCATCAGCAGCTTCGTTCCCAGGGATACCGACATGGCCTGGAACCCACATAAAGCTAACTGGAGACCCGTCGACCACCAGCTGCTGAAGAGAGCGTTGGATCCAGTGCACGAAAGGGTGAACCGGATACAGATCACTGAGGCTCTGGATGGCGCTCAGAGAATCGGAGCTGATGACATAAGCAGAATGTCGGTGGCGGCAGACGTAAAGAACAGCCTGATAGAGGGCAAAGAGCTCAGCTGTGAAGACCGAACAATGGCCATGTAGCCGGTATTTGAAACTTTGTGCACCGACAATAAAAGAACACCTGACCCCGTCATTGGTCTTAGAGCCATCCGTATAAATGAAGGTCATATTAATGAACTTCGAACGAAGTTCGACAAAACGGGAGTGGTATACTGAACCGGGGGTAACCTCCTTTGGGAGCGAGCGGAGGTCAAGGTGAACACGAACCTGAGCCTGGAGCCAAGGTGGCGTGTGGCTCTCACCCACTCTAAAGGTTGCAGGGAGCGAAAAATCAAGGTGTTGAAGGAGACGATGAAAGCGAACTCCAGGGGGTAGCAGGGCAGAGACATACAACCCATACTGATGGTCAAGAGAGTCGTCAAAAAAGGAACGATACGATGGGTGGTCGGGCATTGACAGTAGCCGACAGGCGTAACGACAAAGCAGCATATCGCGCCGGTAGGTGAGTGGCAATTCACCGGCTTCAGCATGAAGACTCTCGACGGGATTAGTATAAAACGCTCCGATCGCAAGCAAATGTTGTATGGAGTTGAGGCGGCGTAAGATGGACGGCCATGCAGAGGAGTATACAAAGCACCCATAATCCAGCTTGGAGCGGACGATAGACCGATATAGGCGAAGTAGGACGGTTCGATCCGCTCCCCACGACGTGCCACTGAGAACACGGAGGACATTTAGAGAACGGGTACAACGGGCAGCCAAATATGACACATGTGGAGACCAACTAAGTTTCCTGTCAAATGTAAGACCTAAAAATTTTGTTGTTTCCACGAATGGGAGAGCAACGGGGCCGAGTCGTAAGGACGGTGGGAGAAACTCTTTGTAGCGCCAGAAGTTAATACAGACCGTCTTCTCGGCAGAAAAACGGAAGCCATTGGCGACACTCCAGGAGTAAAGACGGCCAAGAGAACGCTGAAGAGAGCGCTCCAGGAAACACGTACGCTGCGCGCTACAATAGATGGTAAAATCGTCCACGAAAAGGGAGCCTGATACATCATCTGGGAGGCAATCAATTATTGGATTGATCGCTATGGCGAAGAGATCGACGCTCAAAACGGAGCCCTGTGGCATCCCATTTTCCTGGCAAAAGGTGTCTGACAGGTCAGAACCCACACGTACCCTGACCTGTCGATCCATTAAAAAGGAACGAATAAAAAGAGGGAGGCGACCGCGAAAGCCCCATGTATGCATGGTGCGGAGAATGCCCGCCCTCCAACAGGTGTCGTAAGCCTTCTCCAAATCAAAGAACACAGCCGCGGTCGGGCGCTTCCGCAAGAAGTTATTCATAATGAAGGTCGACAGGGTAACCAGATGGTCAACAGCAGAGCGGCGCCTACGAAATCCACATTGTACATTGGTAAGTAGGTGTCGAGATTCGAGCAGCCAAACCAACCGAGAGTTAACCATTCGCTCTATCACCTTACAGACACAGCTGGTAAGGGAGATGGGTCGATAACTGGAAGGCAAGTGCTTGTCCTTCCCCGGCTTAGGAATCGGTACAACAATAGACTCGCGCCAGCATGCGGGAACATGTCCCTCAATCCAGATGCGATTGTAAGTACGAAGAAGGAAACCTTTACCCGCAGGAGAAAGGTTCTTCAGCATCTGAATATGAATAGAATCAGGTCCCGGAGCGGAGGACCGTGACCGGGCAAGTGCATTTTCGATGTCCCGCATGGTGAATGGGGCATTGTAGTTTTCACAATTCGAGGAGTGGAAATTAGGTGGCCGAGCCTCCTCTGCCTGCTTTCAGGGGAGGAAGGCAGGGGGGTAATGAGTGGAGCTCGAAACCTATGCGAAAAAGCGGCCGAAGGCATTGGAGACATCCTCAGGGGCCACAACGACATGATTCGCGACTGTCAAGCCAGAAACTGGTGAGTGGACCTTAGTTCCAGATAGCCGGCGCAGGCTACCCCATACAACAGAAGAAGGAGTAAAACTGTTGAAGGTGCTTGTGAAAGCAGCCCAGCTGGCTTTCTTGCTTTCTTTAAAAATACGACGACACTGCGCACGTAATCTTTTGTAAGTGATACAATTCACCACTGTAGGGTGGCGTTTAAAGGTGCGTAAAGCACGTCGACGAGCACGTAAGGCGTCTCTACATGCTGCGGTCCACCAGGGGACCGGTACGCGGCGTGGAGAAGTAGTGTGAGGGATGGAATATTCAGCAGCAGTGAGAATGACTTCCGTGAGGTGTGTGGCCTGACTATCGCAGCTTGTGAAGGTTTGATCCTGAAAGGTCGCCCTGGAAGTGAAGAGCCCCCAGTCTGCTTTGGAGATGTTCCAACTAGTTGAGCACGGAGAGGGGGTATAATGCGGGAGATGGATAACACACGGGAAGTGGTCGCTCGAATATGTATCAGAAAGCGCATACCACTCAAACTGGCGTGCAAGTTGGGTAGTACAGACAGAGAGGTCCAAATGGGAATAGGTGTGAGAGGTGTCTGAAAGGAAAGTAGTGGCGCCAGTATTAAGGCAGACTAGATTGAGCTGGTTGAAAACGTCTGCTAACAGGGAGCCCCTCGGACAGGATGCTGGAGAGCCCCAAAGAGGATGGTGAGCATTGAAGTCTCCAGTTAACAAAAATGGTGTAGGGAGCTGAGCAATAATTTGCAGCATGTCTGCCCTGGTAACGGCAGACGACGATGGAGTGTAAACGGTACAGATGGAAAATGTAAAATTGGGAGAGTAATGCGGACGGCAACTGCCTGCAGGCCGGTGTGCAATATGATGGGATCATAGTAGATATCATCCCGGACCAGCAACATAACCCCTCCATGAGCCGGAATACCTTCCACAGGGGGTAAGTCAAAACGCTCAGAGGTGTAGTGTGCAAAGGCAATTTGATCGCATGGGCGTAGCTTCGGTTCCTGGAGGGCTACAACGAGAGGACGGTGCGAGCGGAGCAGCAAATTCAAGTCCTCTCGGTTGGAACGAATGCTGCGAATATTCCAGTGAATAAGTGCCATCGTGAGAAGAAGGTGCAAGAAGGGGTCATCGAGAAGGCCGCTGAGGGCCCGGCTTTGAGCGAGCACTACCGCCGCTAGCAGGAGGCGGACAGTCATCGTCCATTTGTTCTAGAGGTTCATCGGCCATCTTGTGAAGATGGCCAGAAAGGGGAGCTTCCTCCGCTGGTGAACTGCCAGATGTTCGGCTACCAGTGGTGCGGCCAGGCGAAACGGATGAC
The DNA here is from genome assembly GCF_023897955.1 of Schistocerca gregaria. NCBI lineage: Eukaryota > Metazoa > Arthropoda > Insecta > Orthoptera > Acrididae > Schistocerca > Schistocerca gregaria. Next base: position 627,993,853 of record NC_064921.1, on the reverse strand, counting down.
GGCCTGGGGTGGCAACCGCTGGGGGGCGCAGGAGGAGAAATGCGCCGTGGCGGAGAAGGAGAACTGTGCTTCCTATGAGCCTTCTTGGAAGGCCGTTTTGTGGAAGGAGTGGTCGATGGCTGAGGGTTCGAGGTACATAGAAGGTCTGCACGAGACGGTTCTTTCTTGAAGGCCCGTGCTTCTGACTTCTGGGTCTTCGTCCTGGCAGAAGCTGATAAAAGTGCTTGTGTCGGAGGGGCGACGGGAGGAAGAGGAGACGTCGACCGGGCGATCTTAGCACTGGCCGAACGGACGACCGTAGTGCTGAAGGTCAGATCGCATGTCTGCGTCGCCACCTCCCTGTTAGTCCGATGAGGCGATGACAGTACTGTACTTCCCCGCTGGGAGCAACGTGGGCTTCCTGCTAGCGAATAGCTTGCGAGCAGCCGAGGTGGAGACTTTGTCTTTGACCCGAATTTCTTGGATACAGCATTCTTCCTTGTAGACGGGACAGTCGCGGGAGGACGCAGCATGGTCACCGCAACAGTTCACACAACGAGGAGACGGAGGTGGACAGTCACCCTCATGGGCATCCCTGCCACAAGTCACACATGTAGCCGCATTGGAACAAGAATGGCGAGTGTGATTGAAACGCTGACACTGGTAGCAGCGTGTAGGTGTCGGGACATAGGGGCGAACAGAGATAACCTCGTAGCCCGCCTTGATGCGTGATGGCAGCTGAACACTGTCAAAGGTCAAGAAAAGTGTACGGGTCGGTACAAGGTCATTGTTGACCTTTTTCATGACCCTATGGACAGCCGTCACGCCATGCTCAGTGAGGAAAGACTGAATCTCCTCGTCAGTCAATCCGTCGAGTGATCTAGTATAGACCACTCCACGAGATGAATTCAAAGTGCGGTGAGCCTCCACCCGGACAGGGAACGTGTACAGGAGTGTGGCCCGAAGCAGTTTTTGTGCCTGAAAGGCGCTCTCAGTTTCTAGTAACAAAGTACCATTACGCAACCTGGTACAAGACTTGACAGATCCGGCTATGACATCTACGCCCTTCTGGATAACGAAAGGGTTGACAGAGGAAAAATCCTTTCCGTCCTCAGATCGAGAAACTACGAGGAACTGTGGGGCAGGCGGTAGTACTTTTGTCACTGGTGGCTGGTCAAGTTTCCGTTTGTGGGCAGAAGTCGAGAGATAAGAAGAAGAGAAATCCATTGCGGAGGAATCCCCCACGATTCCCAGTGTCTCCGATGGCGCGCTCCTTCCTTGTGGGGACCCTCTCTGAGGGCACTCCCGCCTTAGGTGATTGTTCACACCTCAGGTCACACCTCCCGAGAAATGGACGGAGGGACCAATCGGCACAGTCAGAAGGTGGCAGCTCAGGCAATCACCCCTCCCTGGGCCTGGCCTTTACCAGGGGGTACATGCATGCCTTACTTGTCTAACCAGGGCGGGGAATTACGCGTTACCCCATCACCGACTACGCGTGCGAATGCGTGGGTCGGCCTTCAGGCACGCACAGGGAGGAAGGAAGAAGAGGAAAAAGAAAGGAGAGAGGGAAAGAAAGGACATACTGTCTCAAACGCCGAAGCGGAGACCAGAGAAGGAGAAGAAGGCAAGGAGAAGAAGGCAAGGAGAACTAGTAAGTAAGACAGCGAGATGGAGAAGAACAAAGAAAGGAACCAACCAAAGGAAGGAAGAAACCAGAAGAAGTCAAAAACCAAAATGAACGCAAATATAGGTCGTGAAACCGTCCGTCTCCGGACGCAGGCGCTAACTACCCCTTGAGGGGGAGGGACTCCTTTTAGTCGCCTCTTACGAGAGGCAGGAATACCTTGGGCCTATTCTAACCCCCGGACCCGCAGGGGGTAAACCTGCTGTGGGTCCCTGGTCACTCAAGAAATTGGTGGTAATGAGCAAGCTGACAGGCTGCTCAGGAGTGGAACCTGTCTTGACTGTCTCTACAGTGATGGTAAAATCAAAACTACGTAGTTGGATCAGGGGGCAGCTTGCAGAATATGGAACTAAGATCCAGAAACAAAAGCATGCATGCTAATGATGCTGAAGCCATGTTTAAAGAGAACTTTCACAAGCCTGTGAAACAAGAGACAGATTTAGCTCATGGTAAGACTAGTGACTGGCCATGGGAACTTCAGGAAACATCTGCACATGATGGGTATAGAGAAAGTGTTTACTAAGTGCAGACTTAGTTGAGGGGGCTGAAACTGCACCACAGTTAAATCTTTGAATGCAAAGCCCTGGAGGTCAAAAAGAGACAGAATATTTGAGTCATTAATTCCTGAAGAAACTGTGTTTAATAAAGAGCTACTGCAAGGGGGAAAATCATGTAGTCACAAATTCTTGCACAATGCTAGGAGACTGTCTGGAACAACAAACTAAAAATCATGAGCAGTGGGGTAGGGAGGATTAACAAGCCACTTTTTTATGCTTCTTTTCTGGTCACTTGAAAACCATGACTTCTAGCAAAAATGTTCCCAAGTACAATATTAAACTACTTTAAATTTCCAACAAAAACTACCTTTTCAATTTTTCTCTAGGACTAATATTTTCCATGTTCAGGGAATGGAAAAATAGCAGACTATTAAAAATAATATTCTAACAGTATAAAATTAATGTTTATCTTTAAATATAGTGGGTTAAAAAGAGCAAACATTAAATGTGTGTATCACATCTAAGAGCAGTAGAGTCATATTAAGGGATAAATTTTGTTTTGGTAGTTTAAAACAGATGAGGTGGCAGATGTGTGGGCTAAAAGCATGAGGGAAGGTAAGTTGCCAGATCATCTTCACGCACCTCCCTCCATCATAGGTCAGCAAAGTGAACATCAAGTAGGTGATTTGCCACTCTATCCAGCCCATTACATCGCATGAAGCAACTACAGGGCGTTTCACAAAGTCATACAGGCCCTCCACAGCACGCCTTACGAATCACTGGCGAGACAGTATGCAGACATTCACAGGGTGTGTGTATTTCGCACACAATGCGTACATACTACATAGAATGCAGATATGAGTTATTAATAACACTAATGCAGACAATGCATATGGACAGAATCTATGTAAATCTCTGCCCAGTGTTCTACACTACTAGATGAGAAATGGATTTTTAGTCGTCATGTACGACAGCTGTAGTGTTCTTCCGGCGAAGGCAACTTGCATACTGAGATTATGCCATTCCATCTCCTAATGCTGAAAAACCTTGCAGCATAATAATGATCGCAGGTCAGTGACAAGGATGTCGATCTCCAGAAGTGGTGTCGGTGTAGCCTGTTTGGCCAGCATTTTGGCAAGTTCATTTCCCGGGATTCCGACATGGCCTGGCGTCCACACAAACATCATGGAATGACTGGACTGTTCCAGGGCATAGATGGACTCCTGGATGGTCGCTACCAAAGGATGGTGGGGGTAGCACTGGTCAACAGCTTGTAGACTGCTCAAGAAGTCAGTACAGAGAAGAAACTACTCGCCAGGGCACGAGTTGATGCACTCAAGAGCATGAGAAATGGCCGCCAGCTCTGAAGTGAAAACACTGGCAAGGAGTGCTGTTCAATATGTCCTCTTCGATTATACAGAAAGCCAATGTGACAATCAATATAAAGCTGCCAGTGTAAACCACTTCTTGGTCCCGATACATGTCAAGAACCGAGAGGAAGTGACAGCAGAGAGCTGCGGGGTTAACCAAATCCTTAGGACCATGTGAAAGGTCCAGGCAAAGCTTCAGCCTAGGTGTACACCATGGAGGGGACACCTTTAGTAACTTTTCTTTTGAAGTTTTAATATCCTTTATCCTGAGGACATCTGTGAAGTAATAATTTGTATACCCAAAAAATAAACACAAGTCTACCCTCTGACAATACTTCAAAATCTCTCATACCTCCTGGGTTCTTTGTGATTCTTTGCATTATTAGACCTTTTGTAGTGAGACGTTACCTACCGTTCAACAGCTAAGAGAACAAAGACATTGTAATGGGCAGGGGATGAAGAGGGGAACACCAATGAGACTGCTGAGTCAGTTAATTAGGAATACTTTAATTTACATGATAAAGTCACTACCTTCAGAATCTTTCGGTATTTCACTGTTAGCAGGTTCAGAAACCATTTTCCAATCAATTGCTTCATTCACGTTTGCTTCAGCTGGTTGAGAATAGGATTATGGCTCTCAATGATTAAGTTATTAGAATCCATACATAATTTCCCTGGCAAGTGTGGCCAAGGAACACAAAATATATCAGGATACATGTGAAAATAAAAAGTACATATTCTCATGCCATCTCTCTCTCTCTCTCTCTCTCTCTCTCTCTCTCTCTCTCTCTCTCTGTGTCTGCATCCCTTCTTTCCTATCCCTGAACAAAAATTATATGTATGTATAAATAAGAATAAAAGTATAATTATTTTGGAACAAAATGCTTCTTAAAGCAAATATGTTGCAACTGGCATGTCAGTTTCCAGACTTACTAAAGAGACGTATGTACATTGTACTTTAACTCTGCCCTGGATGTGAAACCAACATGAAAACAAATATACAGCACATTGTCAAATATGTTGCACATCCATTATGGGTACTTTCTTTACAGAGTTATTCCACACAGTAAGAGGACTAAGAATGGAAATCAAAGTGGATGATCATGCTGAGGAGAAAAAGCAGTGAGTGCTCACAAGTAAATTACATACACCTCAGTCTGTCTGATATGATGTCACTTTGTATGTCTGTGGCGGGAGAGGGAAAGGGGGGGGGGGGGGGGGGGGGGAGAGCACTCATGCGCGCGCGCGAGCACACACATTTTATTGTCTGAAAACAAATATAACTGGGGAGTAAGGCTCACATTGCAATTTTTGAGCAGAGGATGGGAAGATGATGATACATAAAAAAATCAGCTTAACTCAAACAACTGGAACAGTTTCAACCAAACTTAGTAAATTTATGTAAGTCTTGCTACCCATAAAAAAATAATAAATCCCTGTAGGAATAAGCCATACATTGCAATTCTCAAGGTGGTGGTGCAGAAGATGAATAGGACAATCCTCTCATAATCAATTAAAAATAGAAGGCAAGCCCTCTATCAAATCAAAGAACACTTTGCTAATAAAGAGCAAAATTCTAAAAATAGTAAGTGAGAGTTTGGCCTTCTCATCTGAGAAGAAAGTGCTGAGTTAAAGGATAGTGCCTTATATGAATGCAGATCAAAGCACCTTTAACTAGCCTCTGTGGATAGACCAAGATATGTCACAGTTTCTCAAGGCCCTTTTCACATCTCATCTGCTCCATTGCCTTCCGAATACTGGGTTGTACACAATGCTTTTGTTATACCTGGATCAGAACAACAATGCTCCTGACAGTTGTTTATAAGGCCAGCTACCCCAGCAACAACAGCCAGAGCACGAGTTTGATCATACCATCTGCCTTGCGCCCAACTATTATATCACTCTGCTATCTCTATTCTTCCATGATTTATTTCTCAAGTGTCGCATTTCTCCTGCGGTATTTGGTAGCCAACTGTGAAATCCCTTGAGAAAGTGATAAGGCTGTTATGACCCAGCAAAGTGAACTCAATACTGCATGTTAATGGGGAACATATAACATACACAGTACAGAACCACAGAGTTGTTGCTACCAGAGCCAGGTAGTCCTTTCGTTTAACAGCAAAACAACCACCCCTCATCAATGCTCAACTGTCGTTATTCTTATCCAGGTATAGGTATACATACCCTCATATCATCGACGGAGAAACAAAAACAGAAGACTAAAGAAACTCCTAGCCAAGATCCATCAGTGCAGAGAGACTTAAATTCCTTTTATTTCCTTTCATCATCATCATCATCCTTGTCCTCCTCCTCCATCAATGTGGGGAAGTAGTAGTATACGAGATCAAATTACTCTTGTACATATGTGTTAGGGAAACAATTTTTTTTTAAAGCAGAGATAGTCTTTAAGACAACACTAGCATCAACGATTCACAACTTAAGCTGGTGATTCATGAGCATATAATCATGCTTACCTCCCACATCTGAATATGTTTAACCACCTACCTCGAGGGATATGCTGTAAGCATTAAGACAGAAGAGTCTGGTTACAATTGCAGCAGATCTGTTTTCATTTCAAGGATAAAAGGCTTTCACAAATGTGAATAGTTTATGAAGGCAGAAGGAGAATGAATTTTGAGACATTCCTGGGGGCCGTGCCACAATCCTCACAATGTGTTTGACCTTTTTATATCACTTAGCATCAAAGATGACAATTAAAAAGGATTGAGGCAAATATTTCCAATTTTTTAAGTCAGACAAACCTATACCAGCACAATCAAAGAACATTGGAACATCAAAAAACTATGTAAATTAGAACGTAGTGGTATGGGCATTGTTGATTCATAATATTGCATATTTGGTGGCTTTTCACCTTCCCACCTGCTTAGTGTCCTACTGAGTACACACAGAGTTTGTTGATGATGATATTATGTTGGTTGCCCAGAAAGTAATGCACCGCATTTTTTTTTCTCAGCTGAAAACAATGTGCAACATTACATATGTATTATTTGAAGTCTCCAAGAGAGCGCGCCAAGTTTCCGTCACTTCCGACAAATAGCGTACCAGCAGAACAGTTTCAAAATGGCGTCTGTAGATGACGTATGTTACAAGCAACATGCTGTCACTGAATTTATCACTGCAGAGAAAGAAACTGTGGTGAATATTCACGAACACTTGTGCAAGTCTGTGGAGCATCTGCTGTCAACAGAAGTAGTCAGTCACTGGGCACGGAGGGTAAGGTCATCAGAGGGCAGTCTGGCAGAACTCCACAATTTGCAGCAGTCGGGGAGACCATCCATAGCTGTCATAGCTGTCACACCTGACAGCCCTGACCTAGCCCCCTCAGACTTCCACCTGTTTGGGGCATTAAAGGTCGCCATTTGTGGAAGACATTTTAAAGACAATGAGGAGGTGATTCAAACAGTGAAACACTGGCTCCGCCCCAAGGACAAGGACTGGTACTAACAGGGCATACATGCCCTTGTTTTGCACTGGAAGAATGCCACAGAACACAATGGAGATAACATGAAAAAATGGGGTGTGTAGATAAAACAACATTTTTTCGTGTGTCAAACAATGGAAAATCCATGATGGAATGTAACAATACCACAGAAGGAAAGTTGCTACTCACCATATAGCGGAGATGCTGAGTCGTGATAGGCACATCAAAAAGATTCACACAATTATAGCTTTCGGCCATTGAGGCCTTTGTCAGCAGTACACACACACACACACACACACACACACACACACACGTCTACTGCTGACAAAGGCCTCAATAGCCAAAAGCTATAATTGTGTGAATCTTTTCGTTGTGCCTATCGCGACTCAGCATCTCTGCTATATGCTGAGTAGCAACTTTCCTTCTCTGGCTTTGTTACATTTTTTCATGTGTGTAATTCTCATTATGTTCCATAAAGAACCGTTGCATAACAAAAATATGGTGAATTACTTTCTGGGCAACCTTTGTAAAATAAATAAGTAAAACACACACCACTCCCACTCCTCTACACCACAATCAGCAAATGAAGATCCCTGATAACTGCAGAGGACGTGGTGCAGCTGCTTCTTGCGTCTACCTCAGTCATGTCACGTGATTTTGTATATCTCTCTGTGACAATGTCTCAGTGTTGTCACAGCTTTATTGTTTTTGCTTGCAGCTATTTGCACTTTGCAATTGAAAGCTGGTGACAATGCTATCTGCTGTCAGGGATCTTCTTTCACTGTCTCTACTAGAGCTGAAAAATATACAAGTTTCCTACCTGACATGGAACTAATACCACCAACATCATCATCTTCATCATTGACATGTTCAGATTTTTTTATCTTTTTCTCTTTCACTTCCTTTGGTTTAGAATCAGACGATTTATGGTGCTTGTGTGAAGTGTTGGTTTTTGATGCACTATCTGTTTTCTCTTTTGTCTTTTTTTTGGAATCTGTTTTTGATGAATTGCTGTCCTTTAAAACACTATCAGCTTTTTGTTTCACATTTTCACTTTTTTCCTTCCTCAGTTCACCTGTATTATTACCGACTTTATGTTTATTATTTTTATGTTCATGTTTATGATCTTTATGCTTTGAATGTTTTTCTTTGCTGTCACTAGCACCTGTCCTTTCATTTACCTTGTCACTATCACTCTTTCTACTATGTTTATCACTACTGTGGACCTTCTTTTCTTTATGTTTATCATGTTTTCGGTGTGACTCTTTGTGATGTTTGTGATGGTGGCTACTACTTGAACCGCTGCTGTGCTGCTTTGAATGTGACCCATGCTCTGGAGCCAATAACGTGCTGTCACGGTCACTGACATCATTACTGTCATCGTCGCCGTCATTATCACCATCACCTTCTTCCTCTTCCTGTTCTTCATCTGTATAATGTTCTGCATTAATTGCTTCAGTCACTCGCTCATCAATTAGCATTTCTTGTGATTCTGAGCCTTCATCCGAAAGGTTTTCATTCTCACTGTCATACTTTTTTCTTTTTTCATCACGTCTGTGATTTTTGCTTGAGTCTCTCTTCCTCTTGTGTGAATGTCTCTCTCTTGTGTTGTTTGAATCTTGAGTTTTATGACTGTCCTTATGTTTTTTTTCACTGCTGTTTACATCCCTGTGTGTTTTGTCCTTGAGTGACTTATATTCATGTCTACTACTGTCTGTCTTGTGGTTCTCATCCTTCCTGCTTTTACTGGGAGTCTCTTTGTGACTATGCCTACTGTTCTCCTTTACCAAAACAGTGTAACCTCCACTATCACCATCCTCCTCCTCTTCTTCTTCTTCATCTATAGCATTTGTTTCATCAACTTCTTCAGTGTGCATCTCAGTTCCAGTTTCATCTCCAGCTTCTTCTCCATCATCATCACTGGACTCTTCTTCAGCAACCATCTGCTTCCATTTCATCACAGTATACTTTGCGGCTTCTCCAACCTGCCCCTCATATTTCCTTAATGCATTTACAGTACGGCCAACACCAGTTTCCTTAAGAAGCTGAACCGTTATTGGTAGGCGACATAGTTTATTGATGCAGTGCAACATCTGTAACAAAACATATATTGCATAAAATATTTTTAAACATTAGTTGAATGATAAGATTACACCTCAAGAAAATATATTTGTAAAGTAAAATGCTACGTGTGTGTGTGTTTTAAACTTTATATTTCCATAAAGCTGAAAGAATCACATGTAACAGTAATCAGAAACAAATTGTTAATAATGACTTAGGGAAAAACATGCATCTCAAAAGGCATCTATGCAACTCAGATCTTTAACTGAATTTTGGGATTTTTTTAAAAAAAAAAAAGTTAATGAGTTAATTTCCCAGTGAGGATGTGGTCATTACATAAGGAACACTTGGTGCATAGAACAAAGATGAGAAAGACAACTGGTAGAGGCCTATTTGACAGAAACCATTTGGTAAACATTTGTACTGATGGGTCAACAGAAGCGTCTGATTCCAAACATCTGCTTTGACCCATGACATAAGTGTGTGTGTGTGTGTGTGTGTGTGTGTGTGTGTGTGTGTGTGTGTGTGTGTGTGTTTTGATGGTGCTTTGTATTTTGTTTTTCATAGTTTTAGGTGCTGGCTTTTTCGTATGAGCAGTTGCAGTTGACCTATATAGGTCAAGGGAAGTGTCTAATTCATGTAGATTTTGTAATTATCTTTTTTGTTTGTCATCTTGTGTGTTTTGCGATTGTTGTTCTTTTTTTATTGGTATATTTAGCTTGTCCCCTCCCTAAAACACCCAATTTCCCATGGTTGTCCCGTTAGTTTGATTGTATTTTTGGAGGGAGATGTTATTGTCTTATTTATATGTATTTTCGTGTTTGTTGCTGTGTGTATGTAGTGATATCATAGGTGTCATATTGTAGGCGCTTAGAGTAGCCATTTCCGCCATACTGATGACGTCATGGATCAAAGCAGATGGGTGGAATCTGAAACTTCAGTATTCCCGTAATGATTTATAGACATTATATACATAAGCCCACATATCCAATTCAAACACACCTCTATAAGACTTCCCATCATATACATCCAGCTACACATTTGTGTGTTGGAGTTACTGATAAATGGAAGTAAGTACCACTACAAGATAACAGTCAGAGATGCTAATATGAAAGTAAGACAAAAACTACAAAATGATGATTTGATGTGAAACTTCAGTTTTGATATCAAAAACAAGAGCTCTTACATTAGTGGAATATGTTTGCTTATAACACAGTTTTTCATTAAAAAAAGAAACCAAAAATGAGCTTGGCAAAGACAAAATAACTAAACTAAAATTATTCACATCTCATTAAACAGCAGCTAAATTATACAGGATGTAGCATTCCTAGACCACTTTTTAGCTGTAATCAGTCATAGACTCACAAGATGCACATTAAAAGTGGATACTAAGCTAGAAATAAAGCATCCCACAGACAGGCTGTCAGAAATGGGGATTATGAAAATTATTTAACAGAACAGTTTGCTAGATTAAATTAAGCAAAGAGTTCAAATTCTTTGAAATATGAGATGGAACAGGCATGGGGGAGGGGGGGGGGGATACTATTTAACAAAACTACTTACATTGACGGTAAAATAATTTGCAGGTATGAAGAAAGCAAACAGAAAAGAAAATCTGAAATAGATTAAAGAATGGGCCACGAAAATAGGAAAACAATAGAATACACTGAATTAATGTGATCTAGGTAACTTCAAGAGCATATGAGAAATAATATTACATAAATAGGTAACAGAAACAGCAAAAACAAAAGAGGTACAAAGAAAATGAGAAAGTAACCTGCAATGGGCAAACACCACACTTCATCAGTTAAGACAGCAAACAGCATAGTAAACAACCACAAAGAAAAAACTGTACAAGTATTTATATAAATGATTTGTCCAATATGATGACAAGTACTGTAGTTCCATATTAAATGCAGATGACACTGCCTTTGTTACAGTTGATAGGGCGTTGTACATACTCAAACAGAAAAAAAGTGCAGAACAACGCTGAATATCCTGTATATGGTTTCGAGCAAATGAATTGCAAACTAACCACTCTAAAACTGTAAATATTGTTTTCAGCCTACATAACAACTCTAGTGCCTCAACTAAGGTCCTTGGCATTCATATTGATCAAAAATTAATTTGAGAAACTGGCACTAAATATGTATGCAAAAAATTAGCCTGAGTTACCTATATGCTAATTAAACTTAGGACTTGAGTGACAGACCAGATACTGCTGAACTCCTATTATGACTTTTTTCACAGCGCTCTCACATAAGCAGTACTGCTTTAGCACAATTCCTCTGGAGTAAAAAGAATGTTTATTTGGTAAATAAAAGTCATTACAGGCACTGCTGGAGTAAGAAACCATGTATCATGTAGATAATACATTGAAGAGCTCAAAATACTGACAGTTGCATCGCTGTTTATTCTCAGCTGTTTGGTGCATATGACGGAAAACAAAGATAGCCATAAACTGCAAGGGTCTATACATAACATGTCAAAAGCAGATGATGGACATACCAATTAGTGAACTTCAAAAAAAATAGTTACACATGCATAGGGATACAGTTATTTAAAATTTTACCATTTACAGCACAGTGTATCACTGAACATCTTCAGAAATATTATGGAAAGGGGGCTTGAACAAAAATCGTTCTACACAATAGAATAATTTAAAATACATAATAAAAGTGATGTACACTTTTAAAGGTGCTGTATGATATGACAACTATATCACTTTAGCTTTTCCACAAATGTTATTGTATCATACTGTTTTGTTTTATTTTCACAACACATTTATATTCACTGATTAACATACATCAAGCATATCTCATTTATATTTGTTAAAATGTTTCTCATCATGTATACTGTGTTATACATATTGTTTCGCTTTTTGTCATTCAGTATGACACATTTATACTCAATGATTACTAAACTTGTCCAATATGATGTTAAAAATATACGACTTATTAATGCACCTATGCACTGTATGTAATCAACCAAAGAATTCTTTAAAGTCTGAACAATTCAAGAGACGCACTATGACAACAAACAGTGAACAGTGAGAGCAACAGCAGATGACGCGCATAAAGCCAACACAAGTAAGAAGAATGGAAAGGCACCTAAGGTATTGTTTCAATAGATATGCTGGAAGATAAGTAATATTAAATGCACTTGTAAAGTACCTCACAGAATGGCAGGGAAAGGAGACAATTTCCCAAAATGGAACAATGGTGTACCTGTTCTACATCACAAGAAAGGGGAATTGCCAGACAGAAAAGTAAAAAACACCCATCAGCCTTCTTTCCACAATGTACAAAATATTAGCTCAACTCACCAACAACTGCATAAAAAACAGCATTGGATTTTAATCAACTGAAGGAAATGTATACTTTAAAAGTGAATACAACACAATGGATCACTTGCAAGCCACACTGAAATTATGGAATGAAGTAATGAATGTCAATTAAATGCTTATTGAACTTCATGTACTAAATTTCAACAAAATCTAGTAATAGTACTTCATAAACAAGGCACAGGTTGAACCGAAGTCATTATTGTGAAGATTTTACATGTGAATGATACACCTTCCGTTATACTTTATTAGGTTAATAAGATGTGCATGACTGAAAGAGACCGGCAAATAGATTTCAGATCACCAGAACTATTTTCTAAGGGAAGTTTACAGATCCTGAAACTGGGTAAATGAACAGCAAATGTGTGTTAATGGAGCATGTTGATACATCTATGTTTTGTTGATGGCCATCATTCTGCTTGCCCAAAGATGGTGAAAAGACGTTAAAAATAACACAGGAGCAACAGGGAAATGTATAGACGCAGTCCATAACATACGGTAATGCGTACAGGAGACTTTTATCCAAAAGTGACAATTAAGGGGCTACTGGTCGTGGTTGTGGTGTTGGCTTTGTTTATCATTTCCGCTACACTACAGTCAACAACTACAGGAAAAATTTGAATGTTGGGAGAATGGTGAGGTAACAAAATACGCATTTTTATTGCTTGAAATTCTGTGTAACATGCATGCAATGTCAAATAATTTCTTTAAGTGAAGCGTTTATATGCTTTTCGCATTACCAGCCTAAATGAAACAATTACGTGAAAAACTTTAAAGATGTAGTACAGATAGCCAAAATAAAATGTACACAAAATTAAATTCAAATACAACACCATGTGCGATACACTATACTAGGAAAACAATCCTCCTACATGACAGTGTTTTTTTTATTTTTTCTGTGAGGTAAAGAGGGTGAACATAATTTCAGGAAAAAGGTTTGAGGCTATGGTTTAATTTTTGTGTTAGTCAAGTGTACATTATTCCACGGCTACAAATGATTTGACATTGCACGATTCCGGACGTGTCTTATTTTAACATTGTGCTGGCTCATTTATATAACAACGAAAAACAAGTCACGGATCTTGAGTAAATGGTGTCAAGGGAGACATTGGGCACCTACTACGAGAAACTCGTACTGCAAGCAGTGTCTGTTACCAACGCATATTAAACGTGAAAGGAACATAACGTCCGAAATGTTTTTTCAACAGGAGATATGATATACAAAGTTTGAGTCCTGCAGTTCTTAATATGTGTTATTCTCACCCTTTCCTCATCTTCCTGGCATTTTTCTATGCTGCGTTGGTAATGTCGAATGACATCGACAACCGACATTTTGTTGTAACATCTGTTTCCTTACGAGGTCAAAGTTAACTGTTTTTTGTTTCCAAGTACGACTTGACAGTCATACATTCGTCATTCTCGCGGTACAGATCGCGACCATCTACTCCATTAGGGATACATGAGAGAATATATATTTTTATGACGACGGTATTTTCCTCTACTTTTCTGCCATAACCTTATCAAATCAGACCACGGCACAGATTTCTCCAAACATAATTGACTCCATAGACGCTCCATTGCATAGTCAAAGGTGATCTTACCTCATAGATGTTCACATTTTTCCACCCCGCTAACACGCAGTAGAACAGGAAATAAATACTGTCCACAGTTCGGTACCGCAGTTATCGTACTCATCGAGTCTCAGTTCATTATTAGTTACCAACACCAGTAAGAAAGCGACTCTTTAAAGAGTCGAAGTCTCACATTTATAAAAGGTTTGAAATTATGTTTAAAGTTTGTTGGAAGTCGCTAACTGTTCTCACTATGAAACACTGGATGACCAGAATGAGTGTAATTTGCGATCCATTTTAAGCAAAGAATATTTTTTCACTCATTTGAGTATTATACGTCCATCTTCTGAACTTGCTGTCGCAAGAGTCTTGTCTGTGTATCGTACAATGATATAAATTTCCAAGTACATTCAGAGGTATATGTGGACACAATATTTAAAAAGTATTGTGAAGTGCATTGTTAGCTGCAACAAGCAGAAGACGTGCTTTCTTGATGCTGCACATTTTAGCGATTTTGATCGGGATGAACTTTCGCTGCAGCGTTCCTCGTCCGCGCGCCAGTCTACAAGTGTGTACAGAATCACCTAATTTAAAAACGCGTGAAATACGCACGTTTATTTATATATAAAACATGACTCAGGAATTTTCCCTTGCGTGAGACCGCGTGTACAAAATGGTGTGCCGATTTAAAATTCTAGATTTGCATACCTGCATGTATTGTGATTTACTGTTGGTTGGTTGGTTTGTGGGGGTTAAAGGGACCAGTGATTTACTGTAAAATTTCGCACAATCATGAGTGCCGCAATAAACGAGGACTATTATCATCAATCTTATTCTTAAACTAAATGGTGCTCTTTTAAAATATTTAGGTACAGTAGGCCTTTCCTCATTCAAAAGAAAATTTCATTGTACAATTATGTGAGAAACAAGTTAACTTGAGAATTTTCGGAAGCTTTCAAAACTATTTTCATAAGTTACTGGTATGAATGTTTTAGATATGTAATTTGTTTCGTAGCAAATCAGCAGTTCAGACAAAGAATACACCACCCAAGAACTTTATTGTATATCAACGCAAACAAACATGTGCTTCTAGAATTTTGAGAAGCTACCATTCTCCTTTGCATAATCTATGCATAACTTGTAGCAAATCACCATTTGTGATTTAGTTACTTTAGCGAATATTCTAACTAATATATTGTGTTACATCTAGTTTTCCCTTAATCAGGAGCAGTCCTATATACTATCTGCATTTATCATAAATTTCCTCTGTCTTCGAGTTTGCCAACAACTACAATTAACAACCAAACCTTTTTTGGAAACTAGTCATTTTTACTACAGGTTTTTGTGTTGCCTTCATAGAAATCTCGTTTTATAAGATAAGCAGCGGGATTTATTTAAAGTTATTTGTTCACTTTCTTTTAATACATCGCATCAGCCAAAATGCAGTCACAATGTAAATCCCGTACTCAAACACAGAATGACATAGGTGACGTTTGTAAGCAGCTGGAAATCACTCTTTGCTACCGTCAAACGACTGGCAGCTGCTGCAAATCAGTGTGTTGAAAGAGCTCCTGAGAGTCATATATCTCAGGTATCTATACCAGAGATACTTCATGTACTATCCTCTCCAGTGGATACTGTTTCCTGTGCATAAAGTACAGGGCCTATCATTACTCATCCATTTGACTCCGTGTGGCATGTCGGTGGTAGATCTAGGCGTCCTGAACAATGTGGATGGGGACCAGGGAGGACTCAGGGTTTTGTACTGATCCCCCTAACCAACAAGTTTGAGGTGCTGTCTTTCACTGAAACTGAAAATGTGCCAATGAGACTCACTGCACCTATTTTGGGGAAACCTGTTTTGTCCCGTGTAAGGAGGAGGCAAACGCAAAACAGTAGGGGTCTATTAACTGCCAGGAGTTCAAACATTCAGCAATTGATGGTACCTCTTAGGAAAATGACAGCAATTGCAGGAAAGGACGCCAGGTGCACTCTGTGTGTTTGCCTTGGGGTCCCATTCAACATGTTGAAGAGGCTATTCCAGCAGCCATTGAGGGAACAGGATGCAACAAAGTGTGATCGTGGCCCTTTGGTTGTGTGTCGAGTACAGTGACTGAACCATAGATTTTGTCCATCCTGTGAGATGCTAGGCTGCGACTTCGTGGACTTGCACCATAGGGTTGAGAACTGTAGGGTCCTTCTAAATACGCAAGATGTGCACTAGACATCAGAGGTTGCCATTCAGGTGGCTGACTGTGTGTGGGATGAACACAAGTGCTTTTTGGATTAGATGCCTCTCCATCCAATCCATATAACCATAGTTATAGGAAACCAAGAAGTACCACAAGTGAGAGTATTGCAATTCTAATGATAATCTACCGAAGCATTTGCAACATAGTGCCAGAGTTTGAAGTGTTCGTGAAGAGCGGTGAAGTTCCCATAATACTAGGTACAGAAAGTTGGTTGAAACCTGAAATTGACAACAGTGAGATTTTTGTGGGAAGTTTAATTGTACATCAGAAGGATAGGCAAAAAGGAAATAGAAGCGGTATATTTTTTCCTGTAGACAAGAAACTCAGATCCGTCAAAATAGAAACTGAAGCTGCATGTGAGATTGTTTGGGCAAGACTCAGTATCAGGGGTGGGCATAAAATGATAATTGGATCTTTCTGTCACCCACCAGAGTCAACGCGTGATGTAACAGAAAACATTAGAGAAAACCTCAGTTGGTTTATATGTAAGTTCGCTAATCATACTTAATCATCAGTGAAGACTTTAACCATCCAACAATTAATTGGGAAAATTACAGTTTTGTTAATGGTGGGCATGATAAGACATCTCAAAACTACCTAGAACAGATAGTTAGGAACCATATCCATGCTGCAAATATATTGGACCTAGTGGCAACAAACAGACCTGACCTCTCTGTGGACGTTCACATCGCAACTGGTATCAGCGACCATGATGTGGTTGTGGCAACAATGATTACCAAAGTACAAAGGAAAACTGTAAACTAAATAAAAAATCAGCAGTCTCATTTCCCAATGAGGAACTTGAAATGTTCAGCACTGGGCAGGGCATGTAGAGGAACTCTGGCTCAGGTTTAAAAGAATAGTTGACCATGCACTGGATAGATACGTACCCAGTTGAATAATTCATAATGGGAGGAAACCTCCGTGGTATACAGTCACTGTAAAGAAACTTCTAAAGAAACAAAGATAACTGCATAATAAGTGGAAAACAAAGCTAGCACTATAGATAGAGATATGCTGAATGTAATGCGTTTGGCTGTCAAGAGAGCAATTCACGATGCCTTCAATGACTGCTGTAGCCGGATATTGTCAAGTTATCTTTCACAGAACCCAAAGAGATTGTGGTCGTATGTAAACACTATTAGTGGCACCATAGTTAGGTGTCCATTCCCTAGCAAACGAGACAGGAAATTGAGGGAAGCAAAGCAAAACCTGAAATACTTAACTCCATTTTCAAACGAACTCGATTTACAAACGAAAATCCAAAATAACTTCCCCAGCTTAATTCTGGTAGCACTGAAAAGATACATGAAATAAGTATTAGTGGCAGTGGCGCTGAGAAACAACTGAAATCGTTAAGGCTGAATAATGTTCCAGGGCCCCATCGAATCCCTGTCAAATTCTATATTTAATTTTCAGTTGAGTTTGTCCCACTTCTAACAATAATCTATAATAGATCCCTTGAACAAAAGACTGTGCCCAGTTCTTGGAAAGAGACACATATTGTGTCAGTCTACAAGAAGTGTAGTAGAAGTGATCCACAAAACTACTGTTGAGTATCCATGATACTGATTTGTTGTTGAATCGTAGAACATATTTGAGCTCAAACATAATGAGGTATCTCGAACAGGAATACCTAATCAATGCCAACCAGCTTTAATTTCGAAAACATCGATCATGTGGAACCCAACTCACTTACTTCTCGCATGACATACTGAAAGCTTTGGATCAAGGCAATCAGGTGTACACAGTATTTCTTGCTTCCGTAGAGTATTTGACACAGTACCACACCTACAGTCATTTTCAAATGTATGATCATAGAGAGTATCAAGTGAAATTTGTGACTGGATTGAGGACAGTTAGATAGGGAGAACACAGCATGTTATGTTGTATAGAGGCTCATGGTCAGATGTAGAAGAAACTTCCAGTGTGCCCCAGGGAAGTATGTTGGGACCCTTGCTGTTGATGTTGTACATTAATCACTTTGCAGACAAGATCAATAGTAAAATCAGTCTTCTGGTAGATGATGCATTTATCTATAATGACATATTACCTGAAAGAAGCTGCATAAGTATTCAGTCAGGTCTTCATAAAACTTCAAAGTGGTACAGAAACTGGATACTTACTCTAAATGTTCAGAGAAGTACACTTTTGCATTTCACAAAAACGAAAAAAACGTAGTTTCCTATGACTATAACATCAATGAGTCACTGCTAGAATCGGCCAACACATACAAATACCTGGGTATAACAGTTTATAGGGATATGAAATGGAATATTCGCATAGGTTAAGTTGTGGGTAAAGCAGGTGGTAGACTTCCGTTTATTGGTGAAATACTGCGGAAGTGCAGTCAATCTTCAAAGAAGATAGCTTACAAACCACTTGTGTGATCGGTTCTAGTATATTGCTCAAGTGTTTGAAACATGTACCACATAAGGCTAATAGGGATATTGAACATATACAGAAGAGCGCAACACGAATGGTCACAGGTCTGTTTCAGCCATGGGAGAGTGTCACAGAGATGCTGAAGGAAGTGAACTGGAAAATTCTTGAAGATAAATGTAAACTATCCTTAGAAAGTCCATTAACAAAGTTATCAGAACCGGCTTTAAGTGATTACTCCAGGAATATACTACAAACCCCTACATATCACTCATATAAGGATCAGGAACATGAGATTAGAATAATTACTGCATAGACAGAGGCATTTAAACAATCATTCTTCCCACGCTCTGTACGTGAATGGAACAGGAAGAAACCCTGAAACTGGTACAATGGGACATACCCTCTGTGATGTATCTCGTGGTGGTAAGCAGAGTATAGATCTAGATGTGATAGATGTGGGTAGGAATTAAGTTATAATTTAAAACGTCAAGCCTTATGCCAGAGTTTTACTGCAAGAGCATCCAACATGTAGTAAGCAATGAACTTTTTTCCTTTCATCTTTTTTTTTGGTGAGGGGATTTCAGTGAGAACAAGTTTGCTAAAGGTTTTGAAATATGTGTAAAGTTTGTACGAAGTCGGTAAGTGCTCTCATTCTCAAACACTGGATGAATGTAATTTGAGTAATTGTCACATTGACTTTGCTAACTGTAAGACTTGACTGTGTTAAACCTTTAACACACAATTATATCTCTTTATGAGTAGTTAATGACAGACTTTTAAGTTTAGTAAATAATTATATGAAATACTGAAAACAGGAGAAAGAAAACTGGCGTTCTACGGATCGCAGCATGGAATGTCAGATCCCTTAATCGGGCAGGTAGGTTAGAAAATTTAAAAAGGGAAATGGATAGGTTAAAGTTAGATTAGTGGGAATTAGTGAAGTTCGGTGGCAGGAGGAACAAGACTTTTGGTCAGGTGACTACATGGTTATAAACACAAAATCAAATAGGGGTAATGCAGGAATAGGTTTTAATAATGAATAGAAAATAGGAATGCGGGTAAGCTACTACAAACAGCATAGTGAACGCATTATTGTGGCCAAGATAGATACGAAGCCCACACCTACTACAGTGGTACAAGTTTATATGTCAACTAGCCCTGAGATGACGAAGAAATTGAAGAAATGTATGATGAAATAAAAGAAGTTATTCAGATAGTGAAGGGAGATGAAAATTTAATAGTCATGGGTGACTGGAATTCGAGAGTAGGAAAAGGGAGAGAAGGAAACATAGTAGGTCGATATGGACTGGGGCTAAAAAATGAAAGAGGAAGCCGCTTGGTAGAATTTTGCACAGAGCATAACTTAATCATAGCTAACACTTGGTTTAAGAATCATGAAACAAGGTTGTATACATGGAAGAATCCTGGAGATACTAGAAGGTATCGGACATATTATATAATGGTAAGACAGAGATCTAGGAACCAGGTTTTAAATTGTAAGACATTTCCAGGGGCAGATGTGGACTCTGACCACAATCTATTGGTTATGACCTGTAGATTAAAACTGAAGAAATTGCAAAAAGGTGGGAATTTAAGGAGATGGGACCTGGATAAACTAAAAGAACCAGAGGTTGTACAGAGTTTCAGGGAGAGCATAAGGGAGCACTTGACAGGAATCGGGGAAAGAAATACAGTAGAAGAAGAATGGGTAGCTTTGAGGGATGAAGTAGTGAAGGCAGCAGAGAATCAAGTAGGTAAAAAGATGAAGGCTAGTAGAAATCCTTGGGTAACAGAAGAAATATTGAATTTAATTGATGCAAGGAGAAAATATAAAAATGCAGTAAATGAAGCAGGCAAAAAGGAATACAAACGTCTCAAAAATTAGATCGACAGGAAGTGCAAAATGGCTAAGCAGGGATGGCTAGAGGACAAATGTAAGGATGTGAAGGCTTATCTCACTAGGGGTAAGGTAGATACTGCCTACAGGAAAATTACAGAGACCTTTGGAGATAAGAGAACCACTTGTATGAACATCAAGAGCTCAGATGGAAACCCAGTTCTAAGCAAAGAAGGGAAAGCAGAAAGGTGGAAGGAGTATATAGAGGGCCTATACAAGGGCTATGTACTTGAGAACAATATTATGGAAATGGAAGAGGAGATAGATGAAAATGAAATTGGAGATACGATACTGCGTGAAGAGTTTGACAGAGCAGGGAAAGACCTGAGTCGAAACAAGGCCCCCGGAGTAGACAACATTCCATTGGAACTACTGACAGCCTTTGGAGAGCCAGTCCTGACTAAACTCTACCATCTGGTGAGCAAGATGTATGAGACAGGCGAAATACCCTCAGACTTCAAGAAGAATATAATAATTCCAATCCCAAAGAAAGCAGGTGTTGACAGATGTGAAAATTACCGAACTATCAGTTTAGTAAGTCACAGCTGCAAAATACTAACGCGATTTTTTTACAGACAAATGGAAAAACTAGTAGAAACCAACCTCGGGGAAGATCAGTTTGGATTCCGTAGAAATGTTGGAAAACGTGAGTCAATACTGTCCCTACGACTTATCTTAGAAGCTAGATTAAGGAAGGGCAAACCTACGTTTCTAGCATTTGTAGACTTAGAGAAAGCTTTTGATAATGTTGATTGGAATACTCTCTTTCAAATTCTGAAGGTAGCAGGGCTAAAATACAGGGAGCGAAAGGCTATTTACCATTTGTATAGAAACCAGATGGCAGTTACAAGAGTTGAGTGACATGAAAAGGGAAGCAGTGGTTGGGAAGGGAGTGAGACAGGGTTGCAGTCTCTCCCTGATGTTTTTCAATCTGTATATTGAGCAAACAGTGAAGGAAACAAAAGAAAAATTCAGAGTAGGTATTAAAATCCATGGAGAAGAAATAAAAATGTTGAGGTTCGCCGATGACATCGTAATTCTGTCAGAGACAGCAAAGGACTTGGAATAGCAGTTGAACGGAATGGATAGTGTCTTGAAAGGAGGGTATAAGAAGAACACCAACAAAAGCAAAACGAGGATAATGGAATGTAGTCGAATAAAGTCAGGTGATGCTGAGGGAATTAGATTAGGAAATGAGACAAAGTATTAAAGGAGTCTTGCTATTTGGAGAGCAAAATAACTGATGATGGTCGAAGTAGAGAGGATATAAAATGTAGACTGGCAATGGCAAGGAAAGCTTTTCTGAAGAAGAGAAATTTGTTAACATCGAGTATAGGTTTAAGTGTCAGGAAGTCATTTCTGAAAGTATTTGTATGGAGTGTAGCCATGTATGGAAGTGAAATATGGGCGATAATTAGTTTGGACAAGAAGAGAATAGAAGCTTTCGAAATGTGGTGCTACAGAAGAATGCTGAAAATTAGGTGGGTAGATCACATAACTAATGAGGAAGTATTGAATAGGATTGGAGAGAAGAGAAGTTTGTGGCACAACTTGACTAGAAGAAGGGATCGCTTGGTAGGACATGTTCTGAGGCATCAAAGGATCACCAATTTAGTATTAGAGGGCAGCGTTGAGGGTAAAAATCGTAGAGGGAGACCAAGAGATGACTACACTAAGCAGATTCAGAAGGATGTAGGTTGCAGTAGGTACTGGGAGATGAAGAAGCTTGCTCAAGATAGAGTAGCATGGAGAGCTGCATCAAACCAGTCTCAGCACTGCTGACCACAACAAGAACACTGATAATCAAATTGCGTTTGCCTCTGGAAGTCGTTAGATAGGCAAATTGCAACTGAGACTGTGAATCATGAACGATGAACCAGATTAGCTAGTTTGTAAAATAGATACTTATGTTACAGAGTTTTGTTCATTAAGCACTGTATATACATTACAAAATAGAATCTTTGAAGCCGCATAACGACTTAAAGCGTTAAGTAACAGATATAACTAGCTATCATAAACTATTTGTGTTGCCTGAATTTACAATAAAGTGTCATCAGTCTTCTATAGTTGGGCCAACTACACTAATGGATAATGGAAATGGTGCATTCCTAGCGGTAGACAAGAAAATTTCTAATCCACAGAGATAGATAATGAAGTTGTGTGTGAAATCATCTGTGCAAAGTTCAGTGTCAAGGGCAGACATAAACATATAAGTCGGTCGTCCTATAGCCAACCAAATTCATCCACAGGTGTAACAAAAAATTTTAGAGCAAACTTCAGCTTGCTGGTGGAACAATTTTCATCCCAACCGAAGACCATCAACTCTCTTGCCACAATAGTCAACACAGGAGCTCATTCAAGATCATCCGCAGACATTTATTTAAAGAGCTAGGGAGCTTCACTGTAGCCTCACAATATATCAATTCACTTATGAAATTAGTTATTAACAATCTAAACTAATTCAAAAGTAATAGCAGTGAACATGGCTAAAACACTGGAAGAAAGGATGATCATCACTACTCAAGGTTAAATCTAACTTTGGCTCAGAAGGGGGTAAATTATGCTGCCACAGAAGTCTTTGATCATTTACCTAATAGCTTCAAAAGTCTGACAGACAGCCGTATATCATTTAAAAGAAAATTAAAAGAATTTCTGAATGGCAACTCCTTCCACTCATTAGATGAATTTTTGGATATAATAAGTGTGTAATTTCCCCATCCCCACACAAAAAAATTAAAAATATTAAGTGTCACGTAATATTTTGTGTAATGTAATATCTTGTATAAACACCTTTTATTAACATGACACATTCCACATCATTACGAAGTGTCGTATTCATGATCTATGGAACAAGTACTAATCAAATCTACAGCTTTCACTAGAAAAAAGTCTCATAGGACTCTTTTTTTAATATTTTTATAGCCTAACAAATGTTTGGTTTCAAGAAACATAACCCTGGTTTATTATATTCCTAAGAACTACAGCCAAAAATTTAGACACAAGGAATGTATGCTTTGTGACAGGTTTAAGTTATCAGGTATCTACTGCATCCCTTGTTAACAACGTGATGTCATGTGTTACCTGATCATGAGATTATCACACTTGGTCTCCTGTGTCCATTGTCTGAAAAATACAGTGATATTACAATAAACTAGTACAGTGGTGACTAAGGAAAACGCATTATACTATGAATGATTTCCACATTGTTGTAAGTATACTATTAAGTGTTCCATCATGTGCTCGTGAAATACAGCGATAAATCTCATGATAAGCCAATTGAAGTGCCTCATCCCCATGTGCAACAATACTGTGGTCAACTAACATACAGGCAAAACCAGCAGAAGCTTTTTAACTCGGTTTAAAGAGCAAACCAATTTCATGAATTCAGGACCAGCACTAAGTCCGCATTTACATAACAGATCACACACATACACAGAAGTATGCAAATTATATATTTGGAGAATGAGTGCAACAACTTAATATTTTAGAAGAGATAGCGATTTTCAGAGCCTTGCAAAAATCTACTGAGCTTACCTTACTTGCACAGAGAGATCTGAAACATAGTAATATTTCAGGAAATGTTGACCACCTAATCATATAGCACATTTTCATAGTTTTCGACAGTGAACTTTGATGCATAACGTTATATACTTATAAATTCTCCACTGGTTTTAAAAATTGCATAGAATAATATTCATTATAAAAATTAAATACTCTGCATCATACAGAATTTACAGTATTAGTTTTCCATCCATGCACCATCCATATTTTATATCACCTGCTTATTTGAACTGTAATCAATTTTTATGCACAACGCCTCTCTCTCCTTCACACTTCACCTCTTGGTGCGCTATGCTCTGTTCATAATAAGAATAAATGTGATGTAAACAAACACAAATGCGAAGATTGGTAGAAGCAGTACACTGGTGTTATTATATTCTAGGAAGTAGATATTGGATATCTTATTACTAAGTTTCGTTAAATGAAACTTTAAGATATTCTAATGTATTAACAGCCATCTACACTTTTCTTAATCACACTTTAGTTATGTAGTTTTTATTTCAAACATTGTCTACAGTCACTGTCTGTGTATTGTTGTGATTTGACTATCGCACTGTTAATAGGCAGTATGAAAAGGTTTGAGTCTGCTTCCTGCTCCGTAGTGAAACACACATATTGAACCCAGTTGCAAATTGCCGAGATATGGGTTGCTGTTAACGTTTTTCATAAATTTATAAAAAAAAAACGGCTTTGATGTTTTTTAAAAGACTGTGTTTGATGCAGTTGACATACAAATGCTCGTTTGATGCATAGCGGAATCAGTAGCCTAGTAGAGTAATAATTTGGAGGGGTTCGTGGATTGCTGGTTCAATTCTTGCCTTGGTCATCCTTTTCCTTTCGCTCGATACGAAATACCTACATCTCGTAACTGTGAAATTCATCACTGTTTTTTTATGAATAATGCATGTCTTCTTCTATGTGATTAAATATTGCACGCGAAATTCCTGTGTTTATTTCAAATATAAATTCTTAATAGCGATATTTTATGAAAGATTGTTAATATAGGTTACTTAAACTAAGAAAATATAACAATTTAATTTTTAGGGTAAAATGAAAAAACCAAATACTCTTTATTTGGATTATGTCCATTGTTTTATACTACAGATATAGTCTCACAAGAACCAGAGCGGTAAGAGTAGTAGAAAAATGAAAAACAATGTTTTTCATGTTGTTGAGCTCACCATGCAAACATTGAATTTTTTACATTTGCCACTGTATCGGTACAATATGAATCCAACAGAACTGATCTGCAGCCAAGTTGAGGTATTTGGCGCCAGAATTAACAAGCCCATTAAGCTGCCAGACGTAATGGAACTAATGCACACAGCTTTTTCACATTTCACTGCCGAACACTGGCGGGATATGCTCGTGGAACGGCACGCCATAAAAGAAGAGGAGAAAATGCGGCGCATGGGTGGCTATGTGGTCTCTGTTGTTGATCTACTCCTTATCTACATAGCGGGTGACAGTTCCACAGCTGAAATGTATTTCTCGGATTCGGATAGGATAAGACCTAAGAGATTTCCAGGCAACGGACTGTAACTAAGTGGCTTCAGTAATCAGTAGGTAGAAATCCCTGCAGTATGATTTGCATCACACATAGCTCGCTCAGAAAACTTACTCTGTGTTGAAATTAAGAATTTTCATCATTCTTGTTTGTAATTGGAATACTACTATAAGTGAGAACGAGAGAATTTTATGCTTTCCGTCTGGTCACTCAAGAAGCATGCAGTAGTGCTGGGTTTTACCGAATGTTATTTCATTCTCTTTAAAAATTAAATGACCTTGGAAGCTATACTGTTTCTCTGCTCATCTCTTTTTTCATCCGAATTGCAACTGCTCACATCATTGCAGATTAACTGGACCAGCTAGCTGGCCAATGCTGTCCAAGTTAAATGCGCGAGTAAAGCTGTTGTCCCGCATTATCGCTCAGTTCATGTGCGTGTAACACAGCATAAAACGTATCTTTATTATCGTACTTGACTACCGGATACAATTTGGCTTCTGGTCCACGTGAAACGAAATCCAGTGAGATTTAGGCAAACATGGAACAATACGTGGAGTAATGTTTACATCAGGTTTATTCTTATGATGAACTCGGTACACTCACACTTTCTCTAGCGCCGTCTCGCTGGGTTTTCGGACTCCACTGACAGTGTACTTTTCCTCATGGCTGTTTGCATAGAGCTCTAGCTAGTTCAGTGTTCCTTATGGCTCTGCCCACATCATCTTCAGCTTATAATATGGTATTTTTTTGGGCAGCCATATATGTATTTATTGGAGCTATTATCCTAACAGATAATTTGCACTAAGGTGATGACCAAAAGAGCAGTTTCCATTTTTTGTCGATTTCAGTCAGAATTCGCCAGCCGATGTGGCCGAGCGGTTCTAGGCGCTTCAGTCTGGAACCGCGCCACTGCTACGGTAGCAGGTTCGAATCCTGCCACGGGCATGGATGTGTGTGATGACCTTAGGTTAGTTTAGTTTAAGTAGTTCTAAAGTTCTGGAGGACAGATGACCTCAGATGTTAAGTCCTATAGTGCTTAGAGCCATCAGTCAGAATTCTATTGAAAACTATCGTGTCTCCTCTGCTCTTTTAGTCATTTCTTGTCCTAATTAATGATCCTAGGCAGATCAAAGTTGACAACGCATTTGTCAGGATGGTGATTAACGATTACCAGGCTTTATCATAAGTTGAGGTAACCCGCTTCTAACATTTCGTACATCTGTTGGATACTTAGTACAATATACTGATGAGGAAGAGGCTCCATCAAATGATTGATGAAGCCTATGAGCACAACAAAACGATGTCAAGGCCAAGATATCTGCTGCTCAGCACATATCGTCGACAACAGACATGTGGACGTCTTTGACCACTGAACTGTACATAGCACCTAGTGATGTGTCATTTCGTAGATGATACTTGACCTTTCAAAGCCTGTCGTTGAATACTGTACGTTTCGTGGGTGCTAACACATCCTCTCAAATCGCAATATCATTTTTGGAAACCACAAATGAAAGGAATCTAAATGGTAGAGTGACAAATACAGTAACTGACAATGCTGAGCCAGCCGCGGTGGTCTCACGGTTAAGGCGCTCGGTCCGGAACCGTGTGACCGCTACGGTCGCAGGTCCGAATCCTGCCTCGGGCATGGATGTGTGTGATGTCCTTAGGTTAGTTAGGTTTAAGTAGTTCTAAGTTCTAGAGGACTGATGACCACAGATGTTAAGTCCCATAGTGCTCAGAGCCATTTGAACCATTTTTTTTGACAATGCTGGAAACATGAAAGCTGCCACCAGGGCATCGAACGCATTCAGCATTTGTCTTGTTTCGACCATACAGTATATACGTGGTACGCTTTATCTGACATTCATGATGTACAAATATATCAAATTGTTAGCTTTTTTAAATCTAGTTTTTAGCAAGGGAGTAGCTAGAGATATAAGCATGGCAGCTGCAAAAACCATGTCACACATTGGTTGAAGAAGCACCTCTGCAATGCTTACTCACGTATATGAACAAAGATAGTTTGTTGCTGCTACATTAGCTTGTTTCTGGAACATCTCAGAATTATTAGTTATAATTTTACTGATATTTAAAAAATAGTGTTACTAAACTTTTAAATGAATTCTGCTGCAATGCAGCATGGAAAATTTTAACTTCCTTAGTAATTAATTATCATTCAGCCATCCAGCATCAGATCCCCATCAGACCCATGAGAAAGTTGACTAACCGCATTTTTAGAGGCCAGTGACCGATCTGAAAATCACCCACTTGGCATAATTAACTTGCCCAGATACTAATAGAACAGATCGTTAAAAGAGATGTCAGGGACGCTGAAATAAAAGTTTGATAAAGTAAATGCCTATTGAACATTACTAGAGTTCAGCTGCGCCACCAAACAATTCGCGGCAACCCTCCCTCGCTGCAGCCTGAAAAATTCCTAAAATGCGACATAATAAACTGAGAAGTAGCAATAATCGAAGAGAAAAGAAAGTTCTTAATTCAAACAGGCTTTTATAATAAAATTAACGTAATTATTTAACCATAAGTTACAGGTATGAGAGCGATACTTACATTTTATGAAACAGCCATCGAAAACAACGAGACACACACAGAGAGAGAGAGAGAGAGACAGCTCATAAGCTCCTGCTTTTATATAGTCAAAAACAAATTACAGCGACTCCCTTCAACTTGTTTTACAGAACAATATGTAAACATTTTTCTGGAACATTCTTTATCAGAACAGAACAAAAATACATTCCCTACATTAAATGATTCCCTTTTCTTCTTACTTTATAGATTTATTTACACAGAAAATTTATTCTTCCTTAATTAACATTTGGAGCATATTCTACTATTTAATCAGAAAGTAACATTTCATAGTGCTTCTTGTGACCCAGTTGAAAATTTGAGGCATAATCTTGTTCAACACGTTGTAGTAATCCAGCTACACACAGACAACAAAATTAGGACCTAACCTGCTGTGTTATCTAGATCAGTTATCAATCAAGCCATATGTAGTGATCATGACTCAGCCCTGCCACTAAATTTTCGCCAAACTACCATAAAACACTGAGTCAGTCCTGCTCGTTGCAAATCTGATGTGGTTTAAAAGAAATCACTCTCTGATTTCTACTAACAAAAGGTTTACCATTTTGCCTACCATTTATCTCTGCGTACATAGTTAAGTACCCTACAACTGCATGCATATATGATTATGATGATGTTGCAACAGGACATTTACTTCTAAGTGAAGACAGAGTGTTCAGTCAGACGCTTGTTATTGTGTTTGATTTGATTTAATTTTAGCAGAGGAGCTGAGCTGTTCAAAAAAGTTGGATTAAAAGATCCATGGCTCTTGCTGTGTAACTAGCTTGAAAATCCTCTTCTTAGCGTCGGATTTTCGTAGTGCAGAGCCAATCCAAGTATGCCATGAATAATAAGCCTAATACATCCACATCTGAGGCCATATTATATAATCTTGCAGTTCCTCTTGCATCGTCCGGTTCACAAGATGTGTGCATTATGCCTTCTAGCCACCCATTGGCTCATGCCACTTAGGAGCCTTACAGTTCGACCACCAGATCTATCTTTTCTATTCCCATCTAGCCAGTTCTGTCCAAGTCTTACATGATTACAAACCTACTTTCACAATGCATGAACCGGTACTACAAGTAAGGTCTTAACATTTCCATTCTTTTACACTTTGTTACTTTTGAAAATATATCCATAGACTAATTACAATTACATAAATAGACATAAATAATGAATAAAACTCTAAACAATCATGGTGGTGTCTGTTTGTTCTATATCGTGTCTCCCTACCACTTTCGCGCAACAACGCTCTGAGCGTGTTTTTTAGGGAATTGACTAGTTTGAACCTGGGACCTGTTGCTGGTAAGGAGATTCCAGACCACACATGACATGTAGAATTCAGAAGAGTTCAGTGAGACTAGCGATGATATAACCAAATACTAAATGATCTCAGCGTCAGCTCCACTGCACTCCCTGTAAAAGAATCTTAATACTAACTAAGTATAGTGGAAAGGGTTCAAGGCTTTCCTATTTTTAGTTAGCTGGTAAAATAACGTCGAAAGAGCTGTTAAGTTTACCATTGGAAATTTTATTCTACTCACAAGACATCGTTTATAAATTGCACTAGTGATAAAAGGAAATGTTTTAATACAGGATGGTAAAAAACCAACTGCGTTCAACAAAAATGTGAACGAATATTCGCTGAATGGGTTTCCAAGTTCTACAATCGATCGAAGGATGACCTATGCAATATCACATCTATAATCAAGGTTAAATTTAAGTTTCACAAAAGAAAAAACTATCAAAATGGTCTACAGTGACACTCAATTATCTTTAATTACTTATCTAACTTATCGTAAATTACAGTGGCTGATGTGGCTTCTCAATAACTACAAAATAGAAAAATCATTGCGTTTCAGATCTTTACTTCAAGTGGCAAATGTGAACACCATGAGTTTTAATTAACGACCGACACTAGTATTACGCAAAAAAAGGGTGTAACTGATGAGTCTTCTGCAGTTCTGAGTGAAGCCTTATGCGCTCAAAAATGCGGCATCGCGTGCGTTCATTACCTTGTCGTTGTTTAGGCAGCGTCAGGGCGACAGCGGCCGGCACAGCAGCCATCCAGCTCGCCGTCTCGGAACCAACTCTTCACTCTCCTTACTACAATTTACCAAAGTTAGTTTAAAAAACTATCTGGCTATGTTTTCGTCTGACCAATCAAGGTCACAATGTTAACCTTAAGCTCCGCCTACAAAAATTCTGTCTATCCAATGAGAAACGTTATACTTTTCGTGGTGGGGCAATGTTTTTTAAAGTTTGCAACGTAACAGAGACGCTAAAAAGTCTCACGCTAAAACCTGTAGCTGGTGTGGTCCTTTTAGCGTTATCGTGAGATCTATACTGTTCTTCTGGAGGGCTCTATCCTTTAACATGGGCTGGAGGATTGTCCTAACGTAACAGACACGCGAAAAAGTCTCACGCTAAAACTTGCGGATGGTAGTGGCCCTTTTTGTGTTATCGTAAGATCTATACTGCTTTTCTGGAGGGCTCTAGCTTTTAACATGGGCTGGGGGTTGTCCTTGACGTACCTGAGACGCGAAACAGTCTCACGCTAAAACGTGCGGGTGGTGGGCCCTAGTGGTTAGCTGGAGACGTGGATGTCCGTCCCTTATCGTAGGGCCTTCTAGCTTAACATGGTTCTGCTCTCGGTTTCTGTCCTCGTTTCTCCCCTCGGAACTGCGTCTGCCTCACGGTGGGAAGGTATGACATGCATTTAGGCATTCTTGTGTTAGTCTGTGGCATTCCATTTGCTCACTCGTTACTTGTATTACTTTGGTTAATTTAATGTCACGATTTATTCGGAGCTATGTGACACACTACTAGATTTGCTTATTATGTCAGGGTTTTCATGGAAGGTGTTGGATTTGCCTGACACCTTACAAAACATTCACACAGGTATTATATCAAAGAGCTTCGTGATACAGAAGTCACATTAAGCAAAAACAGACAAAGAAGTTAAATACGATATGCATAGATCATGTCGATAATCGTGTTTCAGTCTGATTTTAAGACCTTCATTTATATTCCTGAATAGTTATGCAAAAAAATATTCATGCAATAGATGTGTGACAATTTATATGTTTCTTGTTGAAAGAGTACACCAGAAGTGCTTCATGGTAGTTTGTTAATTGTTTTACCCTGGAGTTTCTAATGCTACTCTAATGTATTTCATTTAAAGGACAATGTTTTTGCATTGAATGTCAGGTTTCAATCAAGTCGCTTGCAGTTACAATTGCAGTATCTTTTTCAGAGGGCACATGTCAAAAAATTTCATTCTTTGTAAGAAATAGTAAAATTATATATGTTGTTTAAAACTATGTAAATATGGCCTGTCTAACATCATCATAGTATGTGATCTATGGTAAAAAACAATTCTGATACTAACAATAGTAATATTGCAACATTTGTGGTGATTTTAATGAAACTATCAGTCCTCGAAATATATTACGTGTCTCTGAACTCAACTTCGGAAGAAACCACTTCTATTTCGTTATTAGAGATAACTTCCAAAAAAGGTTGCAAATGAGAATTTTGTTTCTTGATCATGTACTAGAAGAAACAGGTAAAAAATTAACAGCTTTTAATCACCTTGAAATCAAGACCGAATGCATCATGTGAAAAAAGGATAAAGATAGTTAGAAATTAAATGCTTAGTAAACAACATAAATCACATTAAATAAACTATAATTACGGAGGAAAACATGAAAGAAGATCAGGGTTTAACATTCCTTCGACACTGATGTCATTAGAGTCGAAGCACAATCTCAAATTCTTTTGTTAAGGATGTGGAAGTAAAGTGGAGGGCGTTTCAAAGGAACCATCTTATCATTTGCCTGCAGCAGTTTAGGGGAATCACAGAAAACCTAAATCTTGATTGCCAGAGGTGGGTTGGAACCATAATCCTCCTGTCGAGTGTGCTGATCACTGTGCAGCCTCATTCACTCTGTAATGGGAATAAATTACAGTGGGGAGAACTGTGTGTACATAGAACCAACAAACAACGCCATATCATGGGATCATGAATAAATTTAAATATAAAATTCACCTTCCATTCTTTGACGTAATGGTTGGAGTAAATATTCAACAGGTTATTTACTCTGGAAGACATTACAAAAATAGATTATGTAAATTTCCACGTCCATAAAGTACAATTTGTTCGGAAATCGAAAATAGAGATCGATAGCACACATACGATATAAACTGTCTACACATGACTTGTGTGTTCACTAGTACTGTGTTTTGTTTACCCAGGTTTTTTAAAGAAAATTTCAAGAATTATTTGTAGAACTATTGAGTGTAAGCGTAAGATGGTAGAAGAATGAGAAACACTCTTTAGTTTTGAAAAGTTGACTGATACAGTGAATTACAGTTTCTGGAACTTTATCACTGAAGGGTATCTAAAACGTGAGATACTGGAGAAGCGACTTATATTCTGAAAGGTGGCTTGAACTTCAGTAAAACTGCAAAAAGCTGTTAATCGACGATTATTCACATAACTGGTTTCACTGCATTAAACAGCATCTTCAAGTGATAAGTAGTGTCACGTAAGGTTCGTTTGGGATACAATTGCAACTGTTGGAAGCACGCAAATGCGTTCGACACTGGCTTTCTCTCAGTTCCTGTGATTTGTAACTGGGTGTCAGCTGTTCGAGTAACGGCCATTGGACGGTTGAAACTGATTTCAACTGATCAGAGGAAACTTTTCTGACTGGCTCCAAAATCCTTAATAAGCCTGCTCCAAATAGATCAACACGAGCATTCTATTGCTTTTTGTGTTCAGTCTCGTAGCATTCTCATTGAATAAAACAAATACTAGGTTTCTTCTAGCCTTATAAAGGAACTGTATATAAACAAACCTTGTGTAAATGTTCCTTGATTTAATCGACCTGGAGTTGCATCAATTTTAACTCCTAATGCAGGAACTGCTCATGAGTGTAGAACATCTGAATATTTATGACATTGTAGTGTAATATTATTCCCTTGAGATATTTTTCTGTATAAATGTGTTGCATATATAAAGTGTGATGTATTAAAATAAACAGGATCTCATTATCCTCTATCAACATCACTTTCTCTTCCATACAAGGAACCGATAATTGGGGGTCACATACTACTCTCATTGCTATAACTGACATCGCACATGAAGTTGCCTCACTTTAGAGTGCAGGTGGCATAGGCAGAAATAAGCATGCAATGCTGTTAGACATACATCAGTGAAACTAAACTGCATACCAGTTACATTGCCAGCGAAACACTGCAGCCAACTAAACCAACGATAATTTTTCTTCAAATTAGATAAATTCTAGCATTTATAACGCTTGGGCATTTAATACATTGTAGCTTATTAACATTGGTGCTAATTATGTGCAATGTATTGTCAATCAGCAACAAAATTTGTGTTACCAAAACCAATGAGACAAGTTTATCATTTTTTATCATGCATATTTAATCAAAATAACTAAAAAATGGATGATGACGAGGAAAGTGACGTCAGGAATAATTAAGAATGTCTTCAATTAACATTTTGTATCACTGTTTTGCCCAGAAGCGACATCCACAAATCGGGAAGTTAAAACGTTTAACTCACTTTCACTAATCATAATCGATGTTTTTGGAAAGCCCACAACTGTCATTCATTCATCAAATAATGAAACACTGCACCACTTACGTAGTTTTTCATGCTTACAGCGACGCATTTATCATTGTCACGATCAAATATTTACAATGATTTTGTGTTGTGCTACCTGTCTTGCACTGTAGTTGTCTTTTTGAAGTTGTTAGACACTGTGCCTCTTCCGTTATGCAGCAAACCACACGCACACAAACCATCACTCACACTGTTTGTGAAATAAGAAGAGAGATTTACGCCGTTTTAAAGCCAGAGTAGGTGGGGCCTGCTGCCATTTTAAGTAGCCCAAAGCGTTTCCAGACCGCTGTTTGCGATTGCTGCTGGTTCATTATTTCTGTTGTGTGCATGCAACAGCTGTTTTATTAAGCACTAAAAATTATAGAGCTTACGTGAATGACATAGAATCAGGAAGGCAGTTTGGAACGTGTTTCTCTTCTTGAATGAAGATTTACTCTAGTAAAACCACATATTTGGGCTCGATTATTTAACTTGTTTTTTGCTGCTATATTTCGGATAACCAGAAACAGAAGGAACTGACATGAATAGCATGCTTCCGCAATCCATTTAATTCCACTTTTACTGTATACGCATTGATAGCAAATGAAACTGGAACTCCAAAACAAATGCTTGTTTGTCTACTGGTATTCGTACTGCGACTTCTTCGTTGCGTTTTCAACTTTCAACTAGTATGTACCACAGTTTTTGCATTCATATTTGCAAAAAACTAACCTTTGTGTTCTTTGCTAGCCCATAAACGTGTGCAATGAGGAAAGAAGCAAGGCATGCTATCGTATCTTGCGCATGGCAATGAAGTAAATGATTAGTGAAATTTCAAAGAAACTGAACTGCATAGGGATATACTTCAAAGCATAACAGAGTTCTTGCTTTATTAGATAGCCGTACTCTGGTTTCACTGTAGGCTAATCATCTTCTTACTTTGAAATCTTACATATGACATGTGATTCAGAGTGTGGCCAATAACAGCAACTTAAAGGGAAAAAAAGATATAATTTTTTAAACATCTTCTAGCATTGTGAATGTTATAAATATGATTAAGGGAATGGTCTCAAACCCTTAAGCTCCCATAAAATGAATATTTTGCTTTAACATGTAGATAACTAAGTTCTTAGTAATATGTAATATGTAGGCTTACCTTTCGAACAATAGTCTATTTGCTTCTTTTCTGGCATATTTCGTTCGAGTAACTCTGTCAGTTTTTCAGGAATAACCAAAAAGAGCACAACTGGAATATACGTTTACTTTGATCATCTGCTTGGTTTTACTTCTGAATTTCATTAGAGGTTTTCAAAGCTTATAACCCTATACCATAGTTTGTGATACACCAATAGTTAGTTAGTTAAATTGGCATACCACACATCATTTTCATGATAAATCGTATTATATATTGACATCATATTTTTGTATATTTGCCTCCATTATGATCATTTATTAGTTTTTTGGTTTATAATAAAACAGAGACAGATGTTAGTAATTCACCATTTAACTATTAAAGTAACAGACAATCAGCAGAATAGGAGGAGTTGTCGAAGAGAAATGTTTTCAGTTTATTTTCAAATTTTACGTTACTTTCTGCCAGGCATTTTATATCAATGGGTAAGTGAACAAAACTTTTCCACCATTTAACTATTAAAGTAACAGACAATAGGCAGAATAGGAGGAGTTGTTGAAGAGAAATGTTTTCAGTTTATTTTCAAATTTTGCGTTACTTTCTGTGAGGCATTGTATATCAATGGGTAAGTGAACAAAAATTTTCCACCATTTAGCTATTAAAGTAACAGACAATCGGCAGAATAGAAGGAGTTGTCCAAGAGAAATGTTTTCAGTTTATTTTCAAATTTTAACTTTCTGTCAGGCATTTTATATCAATTGGTAAGTGAACAAAAATTTTCGTTGCAGCATTGTGAATCTCTGTTTGTGCTACAGACAAGTT